>NC_142719.1:10007500-11472500 GCF_055471065.1 Atractosteus spatula | reverse complement strand
CAATTAGAGACTACTTTCTGTCCAAAACTCCCGCTGGCTGGAGAATACAGGCAGACTCAGTGGCACCTTCAGGTGAACAGGGTTATCATCCCAGAAGCAGAGGAGCCTGTGATTGCAAGAGCCATACAGTCTCATCTAGTCCACAGGCTGCCTGGAGTTAAGGCTTGGCTGACAGCCTGATATACTGATGCCCTCATGGGCACTTAAAAGCAGTGTACTCCCGGGGGAAATGTCTGCAGTCTCATTAGTGGTGTGAGAGAGAGCGAGTGAGATCCAGAGGGAGACGCATGTAAGTGTGCCAGCTGGGCCAGCTGAGTGGCCATCAGGCTGTTTTATGACAAGTGACAGATGAGGCTTTTAACGGCAATGCCCAGGCAACATCGGCACCGCCCACTAGTCCCCATCAATAAAACACATTAGTCACTTTTCTCCTTATTCATCCATTCAGTCCTCATTTATCTCCCCTTCTGTCTGTCAGTGCAGGGATTGACAGGGGGTGATCTCCTGGACCCTCCTGTACATTTACTGCGAGTAGTGACCAGAAAAAGCAGATGAACAGAATCCATGAAAGAATAAATACACAAATGTAAAGTCACTGTGACCCCCTCACCCATCCCCCAAAACTAGTATTGTACATACGGTATATAATGTCTTCTATATTGATGCATATTAAACTTCACTAAAATGTCAGGGGGGTTGTATAACATTGTGTTGTGTTGGTATTGTAATGTTATTGTGGCATTGATGTTTGTGTTTATTTGGTTTTTGTTCATTGGTCTATTTTGAAAAGTCAATAAAAACCCATCCATCCGTGTGTTTTCTAACCACTTTATCCAGCACGGTGTCTCGGCAGGAAACAGGCACAAGGCAGGATACACCCTAGACAGGATGCCAGTGCACAGCAGGGCACACACAGACACACACTCAATGTCAATGTTTGCCAGAAGAGTTAACTCCTGAGCCTGACTCTTCACCTTTGCCCTGTAGAGTCTCCAACCAGCCGTTGGTCACCTAGCAGTGGGACGCCAATCCTTATCCCCGGCTTTCGAAAGTTTCAGTTATTTTTAGCAGAGAATTACAGAAAATAAACAACCCCAAGTTCACGGCAACACCTTGCAGATAAATCGCATGGAAGCTCTGGTTTTGTGAGAAAACACTGGAACCCACAATATGGTCAAAACAGCTGAGGTGACGTTTTTCTGGAAAGGTTAGTACTCAACCTTTAGTGACCTGTTCTTTAATTAAGCATTTGAGGACTGCTGAGCGCTGTGCTCAACAGCAAGGGAGAAAAGGAGGCAAGATGATCCTCTGGTTCAAACCCAGGCTCTGTTAACCAGAAGGTTCCCAGCTTAAGCCCTGACTTCACCACTAACGAATCCCTTCAGCTCCTTCAGGAAAACTTTAGGGTGATGTACAGTTGTAGCTGTTTTTAGCTGGCAACCTGCCAAACAGAAATAGCTCCGACCCAAAACATCAGGAAATCCTTTGATCCTTTGCCAGTCCACCGCTGGGCAAACACACACACACTCACACCGGGACCAATTTCTGCCAGACGCTAACCTACCAGTAAGTCTTTGGACTGGGGGGAAACCTCATGTGAACATAAAGAGAACATACAAACTCCACACAGACAGCAGCCCAGGTCTGGAACTGAACCCATGGTCCTAGGAAGGCTCCAGGGCCCCAGCGCTGTGAGGCAGCAATGCTAACCACAGTGCCACCGTACCAGCCCATTCAACAAAAGGGTTCATCACAAAAAAATACTGAAATAATCAAGAGCAGGCAACACAACCATCTGGCAGCAAGTGGGGGTGACAACAAGTGGTGGCAGAGTGAAAAAGTTCTTAAGCACCGGTCTTAATGTGCACAAGTGCACTGTAGATTCCTGAATGGCTCTGGCCTCTTCCTCACCCCTAATCACTCTGACAATCGGACTGTCTGCAAGAGCTGCCCTCATTCAGAAGAAAGGGCCTTTCAGGAAACGCACTGCCAAATTAGAATAGGGGTTCATCACAGAAAACAGACCCCCCAGAACGAGGTGCCAATCAGACATAAATCTAAAATGACACACTTCCGGAGCTACACTCCCTCCCAGAAGCCAAGTTTCCAGAAGAACTGGCCGAGCTTGAGTGGCGGCAAGGGGACTGCGAGCGTCTTCCGCGCTGATTTGGATGGATAGTCATTTTTCAGGAGGCTCGCAATACCCCAGTCATTTACGAACGCCCAAAAGCTGCCTTTTTGGCTGACTTCTCACAGGGATTAAAAAAAATGAAAGGAAGAAAAAAAAAAGGCTGTGTTTCACTGCTGCCATCAATTCAGATGAAGCGAGTGCTAATGGGCTCTAATAGGAAAAACAGCTCCCTGGTCTCTGTTTAGCCCAAGTTTAACACATCACTCAACCCAAGTTCAGCGCCGTCTCTTTGATTACTGCTTAAACAGAATCACAGACTGGGCATCCACTCCACTTAGCACTCAAAGCTGTTGAGCTTCTCAGACATGGGTCCTGTTTAAAGATGGAACAGCAGCCTGGCAAGTGTGGCCTTGTGCACTCTACAACGCTGCTTAGCTTTCAGTAGTGGTTTCCCGGGCTCAAAGTAAATTGTTGCTAAATACAGTAGCTGTTGGTCTCCACGTTCTGTAAATACTTACTGTGGCTAAGAGGCCTTTTTCACTTGGAACTCCCTTGGGACAGTGAGAATGGAGTTTTTCTGTTTTTCTTGAACTACCACACAAACAACTCCAAGCAAGGTCACTTCTGTGCACGTTCTGAGGGAGGATAATCCTATTTTGTACTCACACAGTAAGGTTTACAGTTAACATGTAAAATGGGACCTTTTCCCAGAAGAGATGCAGAAGGCACTGCAATAATGTGGCTTAGCCAGTTCTGACTGTAGTTGTTTTTAAAGTAATAAAACGATAGCAGAACACAAGCATTTTTTGTGATTTTAGGTCTCTGTTGGAGTGGGTGAAGGACCAAATTGAAAACTGCTTAAAATGTCTTAAAAGTAAGGAAGCTTAGACATTTGAAGAAGAAAAAAAAACAAAGTGGAGTTAGTAACTCGACTTTCCAAAGGCCAAAAGATTAAAACAATGTCCTCGGTACAGCAGTTGTGGAAATACAAACCTGGTTGCTATTTTAAGACTACAATATGGCTATTGATTGTTTTTACACTGGTCAATTTAAATGTAACCATCAAAAGGGCATTGTGGGTAGATGCAGAAAGCCAAGACAAAAACATGACTACATACTGTATACCAATAATAACTCTCACACACATAACTTCTCACTAACAGGTCTGATTTACTTCTGTAACAAACTGTACATGTAGTGAAATCGTGTTCTGTAAAAAAAAAACTTTAGCTTAGGATATCTATCACTGCACTCTCAAATTGAGCCCAACTTGACAGGAGAAATTCATGCCATTGGCCTTGATGAACAAATGCAGGCCTTTCAGAAATCAGAGTAACTCCAGCAGCTGGCCGAGCAATTTTGAACTATTCCAGTACACCTGACTGGTGTTCAGCCCAGGACAGGGAGTAAAAGAAGGCAAGAAAAGACTTGAGGTTTGACTTTGAATTGTTGAAAGACTTTTTTCAAGATTTTTTTTTTAAAACACAATCATCTCATGTTCACTATTGATTCACTGAACCCTGTCATTTTAAAACAAATACAGCATACTAGAATTGTGCTACATTGCCAAAATCCTTAGAAAGACCCAGGCTTGGCTCCCAGACCAGATGTGTTTGTTTGTCGTTTTTTGCTTGGTATTATGCCACTTACATATTCTCTCCCAAATAACATACAGTATATTGATTATCTTCCAAATAAAGACATGCCAAAATTTTTGTTTATATATGTAAAGTCTATGTTAAAGATGTAAACAGTACTGTCCCTTCCAGATACCACTAATCCATTCAGTTTACATCTGAAATGTGACAGCCTAGATTTGAACCAGCAAAGGGGGCCCACAGATCAGGACCTCAGGGCAAACATTTGGCCCTTTAAATCTCTTTAAATGATCAATACCAGAACCCCCATGGAGAAGGCTTAAATCAGTCCAATTAGTCCAAGCCTTCCTCACACCACGTAAACCTTCTTCATCAAGTTTCAAACCTACAGTGAAGCATAGAAAACATGTCATGCAGCAACCTTTGAGCACATAAAGTAAGGGAACAGCTATACAATTAAAGATCTGATAACGTCACAGTGCAGCTCTAAAACAGACTGGCTCAGGTATTTGCTTTTTCAAGTCCCCATTTCTCTCTGTGGCTCTAGACATGTTCTTGTGCCACAGTCTAGAGCTACAGCCCTCGACAATGGTCCTGTCACAAACAAGTGTCTATTTAATCTACCTTTTCATGAAGCGACAAAGAAATGCACTGTTTGCCCCCCCAAGTGTTTCTCTGTTTGGTGCTGTTTGTGTGTGTGTATCCCCCCAAACCCCCAACTGATAACTAGCTTGTCACTCAGCTGGCTGGCCTTTGTGTGGACTTGAAAATCACAAGCATTGTTTTGCAATGCCACTCTGTCGCGGGCTCAGAGATACAGACAATGGCTTCTCTCAAATTGAGCCCAACTTGACAGGAGAAATTCATGCCATCGGCCTTGATGAACAAATACTGTCTTGTATTTCTACCAAGCACTTTATACCCAACTGGCAACAAATACATCACTGCCTTGACAAAACTTACACAAATAAAGCCTGGCTGTGTTTTCCTAACTGTAGTAGCGGCAGTAGTTGTTTTTTTTCCCCAATATTATTGAAACTCAGCCCACTCCTCCCATCTCACATACACAGAAAGTAACGTCGTTGGAGATTCATCTGACAGGCATCTTTGATCAAGTTTTCAAAATTAGATGCCGAACGTCTACGGAACAAAAACACTAGCATTTAACCATACAATAAATTACACTTAATTGTATACGGTAATCAAGTTTTCAAATTAGGGAGCTATTTCTCAAAAGAGGAAATTGTAGGTACAGACCAAAGGCTACAGAGACAATGGTCTTCCAGCAAATCCTCTCTCTCTCAGTTTGTTATATGCAAACATACGCCCTCAGAAATTCATATTCAACACTCTTCTTATATATCAAACTACACAAGCATCACAAAAGAACATCACATTCTCTCCTCATATGAGCATTCCAATAGGCTGTCTCCAGATGCTCAGACAGAACAGGCATCATATTTGGAAAATAACTGGGGAAAAGATTCCATCTTTCAATGCACTCCGTTTCAATTTCCTCTTAATGTGGTGCAGCTTAAATAAATTAGGTGCACAAATGACTCAGGCTGCTGCTTACAAATGTTTCATTTACATGAGAAAGAATCTTTTTCTTTCTCCCGTCACAAATGTGTTAACATAACGGAGCGATTTAGGATCCCATTCACTGAGGGCTTTTTTTTAAGCTGCTAAAATCTTGTTTTGAAACGCTGAACCTGAGTGAAGATTGCCAAGTTCACTTAATCAGGTTCTCCGCAGCGCTTGTTACTGGAGTGTTCAATATCCAGAATTAAAAAGCCTGAGAATCACTGACCATTACTAGCCATTTTAACACTTTTATATAAGTGATTTACTGAAAGTGTCTTAACATGCTGTCTCAAGTGTTGGTTTGGCAACTTCAATAACTGCAACTGTTAATTGTAATAGGTTGGCAAAATTAGTGAAAATAAGTAGCACAACAATTGGGGCAAATCAAATTAATTAACATATCCTCTACAAGAAAAGGTTGTAAAGGCCAAGAGCATGACGGAGTGTGTGTCTCACCCCTCCATTGTGAGTTCACAATATTCCAATCTGTGAGACGCCTCTGTCTCCCCAGGTGTAACATCAACAGGCTCAGGAAATCTTTCATCCCTCCAGCAGCATCTCTCTCCAACAATGTAAAATAACTCTCGTATCTCCTGTAGCGCTATTGTACCGTCTTCTCTGTTGGTAATGTTTGCCTTGCCTGTTTTTATTGTTTGATTGGACTGTTCCGTAAAACTAATTTCCCCCAAAGGATAATAAAGCTTGAATTGAAATGAACTGAAAAATAGCCAAAGTGGTTCATTTCCGTCTAGTAATTCTATATAAAACAAGACGGACAAATTGAGAATGCGAATGAGATAAAACGCTATGTGGCAGCATATTTGCAGCAATAAGGCAACACATCAACTTTCTAACCTATTATGAAAGCTTCAGTGCTTTGTGGACAGCGCAAGGTCTTCAAGCTCAATTTTATCCTCAGCCATGTGTACACAGTGAAGCAAGGCCTCTATTCAGTGTTAAATGCCCATAATGTACATGGGAAGGATTAAGAAGGAGTCTCTCCCCAGTCACCAATGAAGTAGCAAAATCTAAAAAGTGCCAGATTGATTTCTATTTATATACAGCTACTTTATTATTTGATTATTTCTTCTACTCAGCACCAAAATATTTTTTTTTATCTACAAAGAGGTGACTCATTTTTTAGCCATAAACTTTTATGCTCATTCCTGCAGAGTATGTATTCACCACATTTATACTGATGAACTTCCAGCCCATACTGTCCCATATATTTGGTTAAGGGCTAATTTAAAAAACAGCTTAGCGATGGTTATACTGCAAAGTCATACTGGCATGCAAGTGCACCAAAGGCTTCTGAATTACCCATAAATTAGACATGAATGAGCTAGCATACTCCTTCTGCCAAAATAACTTGACCTGGTTTGTTTTTTCTAAATCACTTTGAATATGGAAAATTGAGTTTCACCTCTGCCCGTTAGTGAAGACATTTGCGACTTAAACCTACAGTATATGGAACATTAGCTGTAATGGAATTCATCCTCAGTTCTTTTTCAGAATATCACCATTCAATGGCTTTAAACATTATAACAACATTGATTACCCCCTTCCCCCAAGTCCAGATAAGACATAATGGAAATTTACACTCAGTTTAATGTAAGAGACTCAGAAAGGGGCTTTCAACAGCCTATGAATGCCACAGTAGGCAACTAAATACAACAAAGTAGATAGAACCGACTGAAAATCAGACTACAGCATGGTGGAGCATTGGTTAGCATTATTGTGTCACAGCGATGGGGCCCTGGGTTTAATTCCTGGGGTGCTATTTGTGTGGAGTCTGTATGTTCTCACTGCATTTGCATGGGTTTCCACCCGGTGCTCCACGGTCCAAAAGACATGCTGGTTGGTTAACTGGCTTCTGGGAAAATTGGCCCTGGCATGAGTGTGTGTGTGTGTCTGTGTGTGTCCTGCGATTTACTGGCATCCTGTCCCAGATGTATCCAGCTCTGTGCCCATTTTCTGCTGGGACCCTGTACTGGATAAAGCGGTTAGAAAATAGGCATTTGGGTGAAAACCAGTCCCGCCATTTTGTACAAGACCGCATCATAACTGAGAAATAGAGAAATAATAATAAAGAGAAACGGCAATATTATGAAACAAAAGCAATATTAAACTGAATCCCTGCCACAGGTGATGCAGAGACATTAAAAAGTCTACTAATTGTTTTGAAAGAGAATCTTTAATCTTTTAAAATATGATGCCCCCTTTCTTCTACTTAGGCCTGAAACATACCTGAACATAAAGGGGGTACTGTAAGTACAAGTAAGTGGATTTATACTGTCTTTATACTAATAGGCTTTGCAGAATTGTATTATCATCATGGAAAAAATGTGGAAAGACACACTGGCAGCAGATGTATTCTTTGTGTATGTCATCTTGGATAAAGGCATCTGCAAAATTAATAATAAATAAGAATAAATACAGCCGTGTTTGCATAACTGAGAACTCCAGGTACTTGTTTTAAGTACTGGCACCCTGTATCTTACATTAGTTCACTAGAACATGTTAACTGCCACCTGCTATGTTGATTGGGTATTCAATTAACTTAGAAGAGGAATGCTGGATAAAGAGATAAAATGAACAAACACTTCCTGTTACTCCTAATAAATAAGTGAATAACCTTGTTCCTGACAGAGGATGGCAAGAGAAGCAGTCTGCAGATAACAACATGCATTGACTGACCTGATATTGCCCTGACTAAAGTCAGTTCAAAAGGCGGGGGGGACACTATTTATAAAAGACTGGATACAGTTCCTCTTTCAAAACGATCAATAGTCCTTTTCATTTATTTTCATGAATGAAAAATACCCTTCTTTGACATTTTAATTATTTTTTTCCCAAGTTACAAAATCTGGCAGATACCAAGCTGGGGACGAATGAAGCTATCCCTGATATTCCTGAGACAATCTGACACCGAAAAGCATAGCTTAGGTTCCAAAGCAGAATTCCAGAAGACCTGGAATGGTCAAGCAATTGGGATGAGGTGATGTCTTCACTCAGTAATAAAGGTGACTTTGTCATAGCTTATTCAGAACTTCAAAAACCTTTAAAATGTTGACAAAGTCAAATTCAGCACGTACTTTAAGTGTAACACAGGACCAAACAAATAGAGAGCAAGAGGCAGGATATAAAGGACATCGCACCCTTACACTAAGAGATGTGGAAGTGTGGAACAAACAGCCCAGCCATGTTTGAAACTGGTGCTCTAGCTTCCTTCAATAACTGACTGGGTAAAATAATTTGATCAATAAGATAACAGCAACCAAATGAGTAGGAACAAGTTTTTTCTGATCTTTAACCTTTTTCAGCGTTCTTAAGTAGAAAACGCTTCTTCACTCAAAGAATTGTGGGTGTTTTGGCACAAACATCCAGATTAAGCTGTAAATGCCTATTTGCAGGGATTCCTCAAACATCTGTAGATTTCCTTAGGTTCTTTTGTTCTTTTGACACAGATTAAAGTTATATTTATTCTCAAACCTACAGTATATTGGTGGTGGTGGAGGGGAGTCCCCATTACCTGTAAAGCGCTTTGAGTGGAGTGTCCAGAAAAGCGCTGTATAAGTGTAAGCAATTATTAATTATTATTATTAATTATATGGAGCAAAGGACTGCAGCTTAACCTGAGGCCTAGAATGCTAACAAAAAAAGAGAATGTTGTACTGCCCCTGGACATCGGTCCATAGCAGGTTAACCTGGAGTCCACTGGAGTCTGGCAGATACTGTATCTGAAAAGGACAGTTGTGTATTGAGCACAGAAGGAGGAGAAGGTGTAGTAATAACTATTGTTCAACACTCAATGCCAAAATGACTGACTTGCTAAAAGCACAATTCACAATGTACTTGAAACGTCCTATAGACTCTATTAGATTTTATTCATACGCAGGCTCCTGGTTTAGGGCGTCACAGCAGCCTAGCAAAAATAAAAAGGCTGAAATGGCTTCACTTTATGCACCATTTAACACCATCACAGGAACCTAAGATGTTGTTTCAAGGATTTTTCTAAAAGTGAGACAAGAGGCAACTATCGTCCTTTCAGCACCAGATTCCCCCTGGGGCAGCTTGTTCTGCAGCGACATGGACGCTTGTGTTCTGCCTTTCTTTCTTCCTTCACAATCCCTTCGGTTCAAAAACAAAAAAAACGAACGTGCATTTTCAACCTTCAGGCCAAATCAGGAGCTTTGCCAAACGCCAAAGAAAGCAAGTGTGAAATACTAAAGTAAGACCTCTTTCCCACAGCGGACAATTAAAAAACAACTGCCAAAATATTTTAAGACTCAGGTTTCATGACGAAGAGGCCGATCAGCTCTGCATACTTGATTCGCTTTTTGAATCCAGCAGACACCTTCTGCGACACTTCCAAATCTACATTTTCTATTCTCTTTCTCGGCTCTGCAGGATCCATGAGCAACGAGAGTCTGAATTTTTATTAGATCAGGAGCATAGAACGATATCATCTGCATGCTGTGCAGGACAGTTTCACCAGCAGAGAGAATCCCTACCAAGGGACAGGATGTAAAATGCTGAAGGCTTTAACTTCACTGTACCCTCTCTGCTTGTTCTCTTTCTGCATGGCTCCTTCTAGTTAGTACTGGTGTGCCTAAGGCACGTTTTCTATCCTGAAATGTAGCGTAACAATGTAAAATTCACTGTCAGCCTTGTCATGTTGCCTCCAGGGCGTGTTTACAGTCTCTACAGGATATTTCATACTCATCCCAACTCTTTAGTTTCCTGACATCTTTTCATTTTCTTCCTTGCTTCATATTTCTTATCTAAGGAAGCTGGAGAAACCGCCTTCAGAGGCTTATCAGAAATAATAACTAGAATCACCTGCACACCAGCCATGGGAAACACACTGGCAGTGGTGTGCACTGTGGCTTTCATGAGGATTCAGTGCCAGACTGCCCCTGTCTGTGATTGTGTGGAGACTGTGAGCATGGTTCAGCCTGTACCACCTTCAGAAAAGTCCTACCGTCTCAAAGTAAACGGGCAGAGAGCATAGCGAACATGGATTCAGCTCAAGACTTCTTCCTCTGGGGGAAGGGAAGCGGAGGTGCATTGGTTAGTCTTACCGCCTCACAGCACTAGGGCACTGGGTTCAATTCCCACAGTGCTATCTGTGTGGGGTTTGCGTGATTTCCCCATGTTTGCGTGGGTCTCCTCCGAGTGCTATGGTTTCCTCCGACAGTCCAGAGACATACTGGTAGGTTAACTGGCTTCTGGGAAAACTGGCCCGAGTGTTAGCGAGTGTGTGTTGTTGTCTGTTTGTCTGTCCCACCATGGACTGGTGTACAGGGTGTACCATTTCCTGCGTCTGTTGCTTGCTGGGATAGGCTCCAGCTCCCAGACCCTGCATTGGATGAAGTAGTTGGAAAACAAAATGGATAGATGGACGGGGAGGTGCTCACTGATCCAAGATGCTGATTGCAGACAAATGTGCTGATTACTAATACAAACACAGTTTAATGCCAAGCACAAGACATTTTGATGGCCTTTAAATACTTCTAAAAAAGGCAATTAAATCCGTATACAAATCAGATTTAATTCTCCATGCAAATTGAGTTATATTCAACCCTCTATTTTGTACTGTAATGGGCTTAACTGTTCCAGTGTGCTAAAAATCAATGTCTCATAATACCAACTCATCGTCAGACAGTAGTCATCACTATTTATCCCTCTAAAGCTTTTATTGGAACTTCAGAACATGGGTCTTTTTTAAAGGTCAGGGCACTAATTACTGTATGACTGCATTTTGATTTGTACATTCAACTTGAGCTTTGGGGAAACTTTACGTGTAGGAGATCAGAGAACTAAAAAAACTGGAAAGCTCCTCAACACAAGAGAATGGGCTAAGGCACGAACTATGTTTTGTCTTGGCAAGAAATTCGGAATGCACAGCATCTGCCCTAAAATCTCTAAAACTTCAAACGTCCCTTCTTTTTCGTTTTTTTCCTGTTTCAGCATAAAGTGATCCAACAAAAAGTCAAAAGATGTAGGGGACAGATGCTGAAGCTGCATATCAGCTCAAACAATAATGCCATAAAACTGACATGGAGGTGCCCTGGAACACGTGGTGGGTAATTCCGTACTGAAAGCTAGTGGAAAGACGCATATGCAAATGCATAAATAATGCAAATGCATACCATTTTCCGCTCTGCAGTCTTTAAGGTCTTAGCTTTTTGGCATGGAATCACCCCTCCCTGCACACTGCCACAGCTACCCACTGTGACCTCAAAGGCAGTGTCCTGTCGGACTTCACCTGCAGAATGCCGAGAGGCTCTGAACAAACATGGCATTACTCCGTCAACAGTTAACTCTACAGTATATCCCTTAGTCGCATGCTTCCATGCCCTGTATTTTCCTTATTTTGCCTTTTTAAGCACGTCTTTATGTTTCACATCCATTTCCTCATTTTAAGATGTCTGATTGCATTTGGTGAAAGAGGTGTTAGTCCTCGAACCGGCAGCCAGACTGTCCACCCCAGACACCAACCAGAGGAGGATCCTCTCTGCCAAGCTTGGTGCTGGTGTTTAACAAGCAGCGATGGGTGATGTGCCAACCATGAATCTAATGCTGCTTCCTTCAAACAAAGGAATAGCCAGTCAGTTTGTATTTTATCCCCAGCCCATTCTGAATCACCAGCTGTTTATGATTTGCCCTTTTGGTTTCAACTTTTTCGCCACACAGGAAGAGACCCTGCCACTCTCAACATGCCTATTATAGCGCGACCTGATTCACGGTTTAAAAACCCTGACAAACGCCGTGACAAAGGCTGTGAACCATAGGATGTCTGCAGAGCCCCGAGCACATGACAGGAAACTACACAGAAGTGCATTTAAAACCGAGAACAGAGGAACAGGAGGAACTCATTTACACAAAGAGCTGTGGGAGTCTACAACAAGCAGCTCAATCATGTTTCTAGAAAGAGCTGGAAAGATCCTTGGATCAATGAGGTACTAGTAACTAAACAAGTTAGATGACACCCTGCAAATTCCACCTCTCAGTTTAAAAGACTCGCAGGAGGTGAACAATCAAAACAGCACTGTACAGGCATTTTATACAACAGCTGTATGCACAAAATTGCAATACAGTTTTGGGCCCCTCCCTACTTGTGCTTTCAAGAAATTAAAGACTTAACCGGAGTCAAAAATTTGGCGAGCGCCAGTCCACGATGTAGGCATGTTTACATTTCAGTCCTCAAAAAAGACACAAAACCTATGTCTACGTCTCATGTTCGCTGCAATGTTTTGATTACCTTCCTGTGCAGCTTTTCAGCACATCTGTATTCTGCTAAAAGAGAACTTTAGAAAAGGTGATAAACAGGGTCAAAACACTTCTGGCACGCTCAGGCACGTCTGCAGCTCATTTCGTTAATCATACCTCAATGCAATGAGACCATTTCTGACACCAACCCACTGCAATTTCTTATTGCTATCTTTTTTTAATCCTATTCTGTCTGCTTCACATGATAACAATATGAGCCAGTTGTTTATGTTAAGATACTTTGGCATCCATCCATCCATTTTCTAACTGTTTTATCCAATACAGGGGTTGTGGGAGAGCCAGCACCCAGTCAGGCAAGCAATGGGCATGTGGCAGAGTACTCCCTGGACGAGCTGCCAGCCGACACACACTCCCACTCGGACCAGATTTCCCAAAAGAAAATGAACCCACCGGTATGTATTTGGACTGTGAAACCAGACCACCCAGAGAAAGCCACTTGAACACAGGGGGAACATGCAAACTCCATACAGATAGAGAGGATTTGAACCCAGGGCCCAGCACTGTGAGGCAGCAATGCAAATGTTAAAATAGGTGCTGTAATGGCATTGTGTCGATAACAATAGACCCGTATCCTGTTCAGGGTGTACCTGTCCCTCGTGCCCGGTGTTGCAGGGATAGGCTCTGAGTTGCTACAATCCTCACCAAGAACAAATGCCTTCCTCATGATCAGTGGAAGGTTGAATGTAAAAATACAGTGCCTCTTCTCAAATCCAATCTGATTAAGAGAGGAAAGCTAGAATGAATCACAGCGCTCTGAAGCTCACCAGAGGTACACTTTGTGAACCAAAACCTGTACTGTATCTCACTCTCATCCCATCCCCCCAACCCACATACAGTACATTCACCTTATTGCCTCAAGTATGTTTCACAGGAACTGAGACGTGTTGAGCGCAATATTTCTTAATAAAAAATAGTTCAAACGTAAATAAAAACCTAGGGGAAACAACATATGATCGGATCACACAAGAAGTACCTGGCAACAAGAGACTAATAAAGCAGCTTTGATCCATTAAGATGCATCTTCTCACGCCCAACTACAGTTCCCAAATTCATTCGCTTTTACATTCTAATACTCGGTTTCATGAACTTTGCACAAAAAACACATTTTGTCCATCAAGTTTGGGTTAAAAAAATTATAGCTGGAGGACTTTGTCAAGAGGATGAAAACCCCAAACAAACACACTGGCTACACCTCCCTTCTGGGCCTCTGACACTCCCACAGCCTTTGTCCTGGCTGAAGGGCACAGCGAGGAAATGCGATGCAGGGTCAGGTGACTTCCTGTGCCTTTCCTGCTCGGGTTAATAGACAACAACAGTTCAGACGGTTGATTGAACCATCAGGTCAATCATCTGCAATCTAAGAAAGCATAAATGGGGGTCATCTGAGTGACATTGTGCCGGTCTTGTTTCCATTATGCTTATTCTATGAAACAGGCTGCCCAAGCTCTTGAATTACAAAGTAGCAGGGACACAGTAGTCCCCTCTCATAGCCCAGCTGCTACGTAGGCCTACCTGCAATCTGATATTATTAAACCCTCCGCCAGGTAACATAACTCTTAAAGAAACAGCAGACTATCAGTCTTCTTATAATCTGTGCTCCATCTGAGCAGTGCGGTATTGATATCTGTGTTCTACATACTCATCTGTGATGTTATAAGTTGAATGATCACAAAAAAGTAGAGAAAATATAAAGAACAGTAATGCAGCTTATCTACACTTGGATATCCAGTAAGACATCCGTTTTGCTCTCAACAAGTGCATGCTTAAATGTGAAGAACAGAATGCCGCTTTTTAATTAAAATTAATCAAAGAGCACTCGACAACCTACAGTCCGATGATGTTCTCCTTGAAGGGGCGGGTTATTTAAATCTCAATCCACGGCATAAAAAATCTTTCATTGAATTCAAAGCATGTCCTTCCAGGGGTTTTCATCATCCGGTGCAATTAAGGCAGCGTGTTCATGCATGTCACTATGAACCCTCATCCCAGTGGTAGGCTGCTGCCCAAGTCAGCCCAATTGATTGCAATGCAAAGCAGGGGTAGGGGGTTCTCTACAGGTGCTGACAAAGACCAACGGGAAGTCCATGAAACACTGTATGTACATGTAGATGGAACAAAAACACCAGGGAGGAGATCACTTACTTATTTACATCAATGGGACTGCAGTGGAGAGGGTCAGCAGTTTTAAGTTCCTGGGAGTTAACATCACAGAGGACTTAACCTGGACCCATCACACCAACATCGTGGTCAAAACAGCACGGCAGCACCTGTTCTTTCTCCGCAGGCTAAAGAAGTTCGGCATGCCATCACATATCCAGGCCAGCTTCTACAGGTGCACTACTGAGAGTATCCTGTCCGGTTGCATCACTGCTTGGTATGGGAACTGCTCCGCCCGGGATCGCAAAGTACTGTAGAGGATGGTGAAGTCAGCGCAGCTCATTACCAGCTGTGAGCTACCTAACATGCAGGATATCTACTCAGCTAGATGTCTTAGGAAAGCCAGGTCCATTCTCAAGGACCCCAGCCATAAACTGTTTTCTCTCCTACCATCCGGCAAACAGTATCGAAGCATTCAGTCAAAGTCCAACAGATTACGGAACAGCTTCTACCTCCAGGCAATTAGACTGCTAAATAGCCAAGCTGCAGTTCCTTCAGAAAATCACTGTAATTGCTACATGGACACACAGTTTTCATTGGCATACTGCACTACTTAGACATAATGTATTGCATACACCCTGGACGCATTAACTCCTATACATACACAGCCCTGCAGAGATTAATCTGAGCAACAGCTTAACAGTAAATGTACGTTTACCATCTACATGTACATGTTGGTGGACACACTGATATCGCTTTGCACAAATCTGTTTATTTTAAACATTATTTTGAACACCCTGTATATTTTGACAGGAACAAGTTCCCCTCCAAGCCAGTAGATGGTGCTGTGGTGCAAGTGAAAGCTAAAGAAGGAAGTAGCAGGCCCCGCTGCCAGGTGGGACTCGCTCTCTTCTCTAGAAGAACATAAGACCGTAAGAATGGTTAGAAATAAATGAAGGTCAGTTGGCCCATCTAGCTCGTTTGGTACTTGGTAGCTTGTTAATCTAAGATTCTTTTCTGGCGGTTTCATAAAAGAAGCCAGGTCATGGGCTTCAACAACATGGCTAGGTAGCTTATTCCATACATTCATAAACCCTTGTGTAAGATGTGCCTCCTGTTAAATGCACTTGTGCTTGTTTCTACTTGTCTCTTCTGTATAACAAAGAAGAAAACATAACTTGGATACTTTGTAATACGTAAGGAAGCAACCCTATCATGCCTTATTTAACATGTATCCAATGGATTTATAGCCTCTCTTTTCTCTAGGTACAGTGGAGGGAGCAAACATCTGGCAAGCAGGAAAGGCCTGGTTTGTTTAGAGTTTGCCCAGGCCTAAAGAAATAATGCAAATAATGTTCAGGCTGTACGATGGCGCTATCACACTATAAATGTAGGTTAACGTGGCCAAATTCTGTCTGTGCACAGCCCGGTGTGTCACAAAGACAATACACTGAAATATAAAAAGGAATTACAAAGGGAATACATGTGCTTCACCTGAAACCAAGTAAGAGAGTTACAGTACATACTGTACTGTAGCTCTGGGAAAAGTGCTGGGTTCTCTGACATCCTAGATCAGCCACAAGCAGTAATCAAATGGCACCTTCAGGACCTGCTGCCCATGCATGTTAGCGTGTGCTACTAACACATGTCTAACCTCCTTCAATGCCCTGGATTTCTTATGTCTTATAGCTAGTGCTCTTGAAACCGAAGATCAATGAAGAACAACAAAGAAAAACACCCAGAAATCCCTCCTCAACGGCCCTGTCTTCCAATCAAGTAAGTTTTATTGCACGCGTCAGCCACAACAACACAGACTGTCAATCTTTGCAAGTAGAGTAATTCACAAAGAGAATGTTTCCTACAAAACTGGTTTCCTGGAAATTCTGGCTTTCAGGGAATATTGGCTCTCACTGTGGGATTTTTCTTATCCTGATTTGTCTTCCAGTGCTAGTGCTGTATTATACTGATGAATGTTACAGAATGCGATGGAACTATACATTCTCCATCATGTACTGTAATTTAACCTGCTTTGGCTATAGATCTTCTAATGAAGGACCAGTTCGAAGTATTGATACCGTATACTTGCTACCTGAACCAGGCCAAGTAACCTGAAGCTATTCTGCTGAAAAGCAAATGGAAAGTGTCACATCAGCTGAATGACACAAGATTTTCACCGAAGTGGGCTTTTACTCTGCATAGCACTGTTTAATGCAATGTTTAAAGGGAATGAGATTTTTCTATCTAATTTTTACCAGGGATACTTACTGAAGACAAACAACCATTATAAAATTAGTTTACAAATTACTGGTATAATGGATTGCTTTTTCAATTAATACATTTAAAAGGAAATTGCATGTAAGAAGTAATGCATTATTGGACACAAAAACTACACATGCTACTGTATTTAGGGTGGTCTAGACTTTTTATAAAATTATCTTCCCCCAATATCTTGTGTAAGAGATTACTTTTTAATAACAAGTTCCTTGGAACTGTGGTGGATTACGTTCCACTTTCCCCAACTCTATCTGGAAATGACTTGAAAATAAAAAAGCAAAATTGCTTTTAAAACAAAAGTACTTCACAGACCACAAACAGCGGAGCCCCAGTTCATAATTTTAGGGTATCAGCCTGTTCAATGGTTCAAAGATGGTATTAACAAAAAAACACTTGGAACAGCTCTGACAGACACAATGAGGATCTCAGTCATCAAGAGATGCTCTAGTTCCTGGAATTTTTGTTATATTTGTTCTTCGGAAATCCAATGAGATTTTTTTGTCAATGACTTTGGGTGTTAACAAGGTAAAAACAAACAAAGCCAGAGAAGAACGAACCCTGAGCACTGCAAACTAAGGACTACAGGGAAAAGAAGAATGCAGTGAGGCAGGGATAAATCTGAATGCCCTCTCTTTCTTGAACTCTATAAATTGTTAATGAACACAAAGCAAATTAACTTACTTTGCTGGAAAAATAAATAGCCCACTGTGGTTTCCGCCAAGATATAGGGGCATTAGAACAAAAGCTCAGCTGAAAAACAGATGCATAAATTCAGTGTTTAGGACAGGGGACTACAGCCGTGGTCCTGAATCGCCCCAGTCCAGCAAGTTTTATAGGCAGCCATTAAATCAGCAGTTTCTAAAGGCCTGGAACAATTTACCTTTGATCAAATAAACAGATGATTGTGCAATTAAGTAAGGCAGAGATCATTTAGAACACAAATCTGGTGACTCTTCAATCTTCGAGAACCAGACTTCCCTTAACTGAGCAAATTATTTGTCCAGTTGATCAATAACTTACAGCTATTCTTGATCTTTAGCAACAGGTGATCTTTAAGACTAAATGAACTGGGGGCCTAGGGGTGTATTTTAAGTCAAGCTTTTACACATAAATACAAATGCTTTTAAGACACTGACGCTTATAATAATAATAATAATAATTGCTTACACTTATATAGCGCTTTTCTGGACACGCCACTCAAAGCGCTTTACAGGTAATGGGGACTCCCCTCCACCACCACCAATGTGCAGCATCCACCTGGATGATGTGATGGCAGCCATAGTGCGCCAGAACGCTCACCACACATCAGCTATCAGTGGGGAGAAGAGCAGAGTAATGTAGCCAATTCATAGATGGGGATTATTAGGAGGCCATGATTGGTAAGGGCCAATGGGAAATTTGGCCAGGACGCCGGGGTTACACCCCTACTCTTTTCGAGAAACGCCCTGGGATTTTTAATGACCACAGAGAGTCAGGACCTTGGTTTTACGTCTCATCCGAAGGACGGCACCTGTTTACAGTATAGTGTCCCCGTCACTATACTGCGGCATTAGGACCCACATGGACCACAGGGTGAGCCTGCTGGCCCCACTAACACCTCTTCCAGCAGCAACCTTAGTTTTTCCCAGGAGGTCTCCCATCCAGGTACTGACCAGGCTCACACCTGCTTAGCTTCAGTGGGTTGCCAGTTGTGAGTTGCAGGGTGAGCTGTCTATTGCCTATTACCACTCTGTCTACCTTCTTGTCCATCCATCCGTTTTCTAACTACTTCATCCAATTCAGAGTGACGGGGAGCCGGCAGCTATCCCAGCAAGCAACAGGCACCTCGGGCAGGAAGCCAGTCCATTACAGAGCACACACAGACACACTCACTCTCAGGGCCAATTTTCCCAAAACCCATTAACCTAGCAAGATGTGTTTGAATTGTGGAAGGAAAATAGAGCACCTAGAGGAAACCCATGTGAACACGAGGAAAACGTACAAATTCCACACAGGCAACATCCCAGGAATTGATCCCAGAGCCCCAGCATTGTGTTTTCCCAAGTTCATACACTGCACCATCTTTGATTAAGACTTCCCCAACTTTACTGCGCATCTCTGTGTTCCCCCAGCTTCTATCACGGTTCTACTGAACTTTACTACACTTTAATATTGCTCTTCTCTGATCACGCAATGACACAGTACAGATCTAAAAGGGGTTAGTACTGTGCACAGTATGCAATGCACTTATGGGCGTCCCAGTCAAAACACATTCACAGTGGGAATCCACTTTGATGCTAGGAAAGCTCGTTGTGTGCTTACAGCTATCAAACAAGTTGAAGCCAGCTGCAGAAATGGCAGGAGACATCCTACAGGAAGAGTGATCCTCTGCGACGTGCGTTTTGCTGCTTTAACAGCTCTGAAGAAAGCAGGCGTCCCTGTCCGCATGTCCAAACATTTGTCATGCTTTTTCTCTCACAAAAGCTAGACTGGCTATATCAAAGGGGACAATTTCACAAGGAAGTTGCCTTGCGGAAAAAAATCCAGTCAATTAAAGAGCAATACTTTATGATGACTCCTCCTTATCGAAGAGGGGGGTCATTGTAACTTAGCATCAGGCATCTGTCCTGATCAAGTTTCTCATACTGTAGGTGTACGTTTCTTCCCCAAAAACCCAGATCCATGTCAAACCACAAAGAGAAACAGCACCATTTCTTTACCACCAACTTTAAGGATCCAGCCCTGGGATTTTTTTTTTTGTATTTGCCTTGTTTATTTGAAATTTCATTCTCTCGGAAAGTGTGACCTTTTAATCTTTCCTGGAACGCAACCAAAAAATAACAGATCATCATTTGGAAGGCAAGAGCGCTGGGGGTCACTAAAAGGCGATGGAGGATTGTGAAAGCCCCCAGGGCTTGGTAAATACCAGGCACTGCACAAATATGTTTACACAACCAGGCAGCTTTTTACTGCTGATTAGAGGACAGAATTTGGCAAAGTCCATTACAAGTACTGCTTTTAATCATCTGAAACATTAGAATAAAACAGGCCTCCAAGAAAACAACTGAAGATAAAGTGTGAGGCTTGAAACTCTTCCACAATCTCTTTACAGAATAAAGCCATCAGTATAGGCAAGATTGGGGAGTAGTAACACATTGTCTGTACTGCATTAACTCTGTTATGTTCACTAACATATACTGTAGCTATAATGATTTATATGGGCAGACAAAACTGGGGTAATGGATACTGCATTTCACATGAAAAGATAGTACAGATGCTTTTAGTTACCTTTCCAGAAGAATGACAATGCTGACAGTTCAGCTGTTTTTTTTTTAATTCAGTCATTCACCTCAAAACCAGAAAAATAAGAATTGCAGCTGTTGGAAAACCTGTTCTGTTGCTCTTCACATAAGAAATTGCACTTTTAGAGCTCCAGAAGGCAGGCACTAACAGGAAGGACACAATATGAGACTAGGTTCAACCCTCCCCCATCCTTAGCACATACTGCATATACTGTAATTCTGTCCATCTGCTGAGAAAAGGCACACAACTCTGGTCTCCGCTCAGGAAATCCAGATACATTTTACTCTTTTATTGATCTGACCAAGTACAAATGAAGTATGGAAAAGGTACAAATTGTATCCACTCACATTTACTGAGTACAAAGTAATTAACTAACTGCTTTATGCTTTGGTTCATTAGACTTGGAAGTAGAATGGACACCTCTTTAAAAGCTAATCCTCCCTTTTTGTCTCAGCTGGAAGGGTTTTTTTTTTGTACATGCAATTCTGTAGATCGAGTCACAAACTTTGTGCATTAAGGAGGACCTCAGTAGGGGAAATTTGCAGAAACAATATGAAGAATGGTGGGATTTCTTATAAATACATCATGGCTTCAAGTTCATCCCACACAAAATGAACAGGAAGAAATCCCAATTATCTCTTTCCCTTCTATTAAAGATGTTTGACTTCCTTTCCCACACAAGTTTCCAGCTTCAAAAAAAATATCAGCATTGGTCTTTCCAGGAAAACCTCAAAAGGTGACACTAATGGTGTACAGTGCACTGGGGCAACACCAGTGATAAAAAGGCTTCCGATGTGCACTGTTTCTGTGCTGTGATATTTTCCCATGTCCAACAGCCTCCTCATTAAGGGCACAACTCAATCTCCTCCAGACAGTCCACCCGCTGTCTAATTAGCTAGATTGAGACAGCAGATAATGTACGCTGCAGGAGCGGATCTGAGGTTAATGGCCATTCGGATCCTAGCTCCAACTTCTGAGAAGCTCGTCCGATCCTCGGCTCACCTGTTCCACAGCTCACACGCGTCACACTGAAATGCACCACACAGAATTAACTCCAACTGCAGATCTTTACCCAAACTACGGGCGGACACAGCACTGCAGCTACATAACATCACTGCACACACCAATCTTCGTTTTTGAAGCCAGAATACAAGCCTTTGCAATGGAAACAGGAAGCTCAGTGATGACAGGGCCACATGGACCTCTCAACAATTGGCCACTGATTTCCATTGCGAGTGTCCCTGCACACCCAGAGTTGCACACCACAGGCAGAGTTAGCCTGGCTGTCCCTGGTGTGCAGATCCGTATCGCCCCACCGGGACTTGCCAGGTGCCTGAAAATATGCAAAATTGTCAGCAAGAGCCAACTCTGTCGTGGGTGGGACTGGACTCAAAGATGTGAAAAAATGCCAGATGCATCAATGGGTCTCAATCCTAAAGAAAGAGCATGTGCCGTGTGTCGCTGAACCCAGGCCAACTGACAAACTGGGGGATGATAAAAGTAAAACTATATGCCGACATCTGTGGGGGGCATGGGTGGTACTACTACCTCAGAGATCTTGGGTCTTGGCTTCAGTTATGGACCAGGGTGACCTGTCTAGGAGGTAGTCCCACCTTGCACCTTGGGATAGGTTCGGGATAGTTCCTGCTTCTGGGATAGATTCCTTGCCAGGAAACTGCATCTTTTTGAAAACAAATAGGTTCCACTTTTTAAAAAAAAAAGTAGGCTACAAGCAAAGCATTACAAGATAGTTCTCTCTGTCTCTGTGTTCCCGGCCTTCAAATTTAATTTAACGTATGCAGGATAAGTACTCAAGTCGTGAACCCTGGAGCTGAATTGGAGATCATGCCTCAGCTCGCTCTCCTCTCACCGAGCAGCCACGGGCCCACGAGCTGCAGATCTAGACCTCCACCCCTTCTCATTTCCTCAGCAACCCCTGCGATAACGGTCACAGTTCCTGGAAACGCCCTTCTGAGCCCCCGCGGTTTCCTGACCTCCTCTGTCGCTTCTTCTTCTGTGACTGCCTCCCTGCCAGGGGACCTAAAGAACACGCCGACATACAGGCACAGCAGAGCTGCTTCACAGCCCACAAAGCTGAGGCTACAGGCTAAATTACCTGTATTTGTATATACTGTAGCAGGAGAGAGAGGGGGACAGTGTTAGAGAAATAAAACAGAACTGATATACGTGTATAGACAAAGTGGTTGCTGTGCTCACCAAGCACATCCTTTAAAAGTGGTAACTCCACTGTCCACTACCTCAAAATAATGCTCCTTCCCCACAGCTAGAGAGCTCTGTTATAATTAGCTGTGCTGTACGCAGCCCCTCAGAAAACACGTTCGATTGCCAGATGATCTATTCCTTGACTTTATCACGCAAACAGTTTGTGGTTTCACACCATCCTCTCTGACCTCTTCGAACTGCAATGGGTGGAGAAGCAGTCAAAAACAAACTTATTTCCTTGTTTGATCATATCGAGGGGTGGTTGCAATGTCGTTGTTACTACCACAAATCCCCGATATGAGATGTAAAATCAGAAGGAAATTTTATTCCGTTCCATGCTGAAAGCTTGTACTCACCTGGAGGAATTTACCCAGGTTTTTCCCAGTCCAGTGACAACGATTTTTACATTACTCTAACATCTCACTGAAATACCCTGAGTTTATTCTAAAAAGGGGGTGAAATGCTTGAAAGTAAGAATTTCCTTGCACCACTTCCCCCTTCGCCTGCGTATCAAGTACAGTATATCCCACTTTTGGGGAAAAAAAAATTACAGCTATGTTCATTGCCCAGAAATTCATCCTGTGCATTTAGTCAAAGGATTAAGGAAGAAGAAACCTAATTATTTTAGAGCCGCATGCTAGTTATTGTACAACATATAATTTTTCCATGCAGTCTTTGAGTATCACTTGCTGTGCTGACGTTGTCTACTCTCAGAGGCAAGGCCAAATTCAATAAAATACAACAGTCTGTTTTCATTTAAATAATACCATGGCCCATCGCTGGGGCTTTAATGAGCGCGCAGAGCTATTACTAGGATTGGATTAGTGCCTTAATTGTGATATTAACAAACAAATATATTCTCCCCTAGGTGGAAATGAGGCCTGAAACCCTTTCAGCCCCAAGTTAATTAAAGTTCATGCTGGAGATAGATGCTGACCTAGGGGAAAAAACTGCAAAGGTGGAGGATCAAAGCCAGTGAAAACTGACTTTTATTTTTGTTGTTGTGGTGGTTGCTGGTGCTGTTGAAATAATGAACCATTTTTCATTCCATTCATTAAGAGGAAGCGAAGATTTACTGCAGGACTGTGCTGATTCAGTTTTTCATCTGGACTGCTCATCGCCCCTGACCCAAAATCCCTTCATCCCCGCCTAAAGGAGCAGTGGGATTTGCTGGGTTCGCTTAGGTACTGGTAAATACCCATTTTTGCCGTCCCTTTGTCAAAAACTGTTTTGGTTCCTTTCCTGAGGTTTATTAGACATTGTTTCTAACAAATTAGCCAGGACTCACAGTATAATAAAAGTATTATAAAAGAAATTATTTTCTTTTTAGAGGCAGAAAACAGTCAGAGCCCACAGCGGAAGGGAGGTTATCCATGAGAGGGGCAGGGCAGTTTTCACAATGTGGCACAATGTGTCTAAAGCTCATCATTGTATTTTCCCTCCCCGACCTTTACTAGCTATCTGATCCTTACTTAACCCTCACCCCCCGGAACAATGACCCACACACATTCCACAAACGAGTCCTGCGTTTATCAGGTCCCAGGCGGACGCTGGCACAGTAGTGGGAAAGTTTCTACCACAAGTCCAGGTCAGAGAAGCAGGCAATGCTGGAGGCTCAAAGTGGGAAAAGTCAGGGCTCTGCCTGCTCTGTTTTCATCTCTGTCCCACTGAGAGTGCTGCGTGCTCACTCATCCACTTCAGAACCTGTTACTGCACAGGGGGTGTGTTTGAGGGAACAATAGAGGCTGGAGTTCGGACAAATAAGAGTGAAAAAGAACGAAGGGACCCACAGGGAGGTCAAAGTCATCTCACGCACACAATCTCAAATTGCATTTGGTGCTTAGGCGCTTAGAAAAAGAAAAGGAGAAATTAAAAAAGAAACTCTTAAATTATTTCAGATGTTTCGTCGTACATAAAATGCATTGTATTGCTTATTTTAGCCCTAATATGCCACATTGATTTTTTTTAAATCGAAACTAATAAATGCTAAGCATAGATCCCACAGAACAATAAAATCCGCACTGTTTTAAGTCAGTGTTATCTAATCTACCCCAATATTTACTGCAAACATTACTGATGTAGCACCTTTATTTTTGTTCGAAGTCAGAAAGGTGTGAGTAGATGTGCTAATCATATCTGTCAACTGTACAAGAAATGTTGCAAAGCTAGATAACCACTTTTAGTCTTTTGGGGAATATTTTGGAGTTTGGTTCATGCAGGGAAAAGCAATCTACAGTACCAGATCCTGAAGATTCATGTGTCCAAGACTCACCGTTAGTGAGTGTGAGCAGAACCTCCTCACTCTTACGGGTAATTTTTGTATTCACTTCAAACATAAAATTTGGATTCAGGATCTCAGCCTCAGAGGCATACAAGCCTAGAATAAACTTCCCCTGTGGGCTTCAAGTCCTTCAAAATAGCTTATCTTGACCTGAAATCACAACCAAAGGAATACAATCTAGTAAAGCATGCTCCGACAGACGTCCTAGAGAATCAGCCAGCAACATCTTGCAACCAAACGCCCAGACCACTGAGTCCAAATCACCAGCCTACCAGCCTTTCTAAAACAGACCTTTCTAATACAAACTTTGTAGCTTTTAAACAGAGGAAGCTGAAAACAAGCTGAAAAGGTTCATTAAAAAGCCATTCCTTTTTGGATTGTCTTGTTTGAATAAAAGAGCACAGAAAGGCACAGTTCTTCTTTCTGAAACCTATTTTCTGATTTCTTATCAGCTCTGTGAACAGATGCACTCTGCAGTAATAACAGGTGTCTTCCTCCTGTGTAATTAGTTTAATCACTCCCACCGGTTTGCACCTGGTGCTGGGCTATCGCACAGCAACAAGTAGGGATCCCTACAGCCAAGCCAAGCCCAAATATTTTGCCAAATAGCACACAGATTTGGGAATTGGAACCTAGGGGATCTGGGATCTCAAACAGTCACAGATATTTGGCTCACAACCCAACTGGAAAAGCAAGAATTTTGTAGAGAACACAACTATCCCAGCGCCTTTATATAAATGTATCAGAATTCTCTTAATTAACAGAAGCAAGTCAAGCTGAACAACCCCTCATAGCCTTCACTTGATCACTGCTTAAAGCTAACTAAGATGCAAACTGCCCTAAGTAAGAGGTGGGCTTGGTGAACATCCACCACTCTTAAATCTTCGTTGCTCTTACGCTTTGCAATGCAATGCTAAAACAGTATTTATAGTAAATGGAGAGAAAGTAAAAAACAGTTTTACATTAGAATGATTAAAAACATCACAGCAAAAACGATTCCCCCAGTAGTGGAACAGAGAAGAGGGGGCTTGAAAAGGAAGCCCAGGCGTGTTGAAATGAGTGTGTTTTACACGACCTGAAACAAATGCTACTTCGCTCAAGCCCCGTCTTCAAGATAACTGTCCATCTGGGCAGAGCAAGAAAAACAGCTGCCTTGGGCTCGGGCTTGGCCTGTTCAACTGTAGGTTTCCCCCCAATCTGCCCCTCCCCGACAACCCACTGTTCGATTCTCAGCCTCCTGCGCCTGTCAAAGCACAAGATGAAGGTCTGGCAAAATCAAAACTCGGACCCCGATTAAATCTGAACTCCAGCCCATCTGTCAAAAACTAAATTACAAACACAGGACGTCTGCCCCCTGGAAACCAAGTATAAAAGGAACAGGCACTTTGCAGGTTGATCATGTTTTGGTTTAGTCCAAGCCTTACAAGCAGGTGCGTTCTGCAGGTAACAATCCCAGGTGGAACACTGCTTGTTAAGAAATCTTCGTTTTCCAGTTATGCTTCTTTATCGCTCTCTGGCACCATTTACATTGAGCCCTATTATGACTTCCTACTACCCTGTGCTTCTGAGGAGGTGCCCTTGATGTTGTTTTTAAGACGCAACTGGCGGCGTACCGCCGAAAACAAAGCCTCCAGAAACAATACCTGGTGATGTTTGCAAGGCTGATGTCAGCAGGTGAGGTTTTCACCTCGTGCTCCACCGAACAGAAGAAAGAAAATGTGACACGTATCACGTCTCGATTATGCACAACTCACTTGCTGCCCCCGTAACATCACAGCTCACAGTCAACATTCTTGTTTGCTTAGCAACAAGCCCATCAGAATATACTGCTCCCGATTTACAGATTCTCCTGCCTGTTCTCTTTTTAAAAAAGAGCTCGGTTCCAACTACCCCCCCGCCACCTTTCTCCTACAAAATACAGGGCAGTACTTACACTTTAACATTTCTCATCTCCTTGTGGTGACGCCATCATAGACCTGATCCCAGCATGGCTTCACTATAACTAGGCAATAAATTAATGAGTCATGCCCTTGGATTAATAAAGCAGGAAACCTTCACCAGCGACTTTTTTTCTTCAAGGGAAGCTACCTCTTAAAATCCAGTCCCTTGGGGGAACTGCCATACATCATTAGCAAAGAGACAGACCCTCAAAGCTGAACTGTGACTCACTCTAAGGCTTGAAACAAAATCTTCATTCATGCCGCAGAAGCTGGAAAGATTTTTTACTGGGAATCGGAGTCGCAGCCTTGTTTGGTGTAGCCCTCAACATGCGGTTTCTCTGTGTTCACGATTTCCATCGCCTTACGAGAGCATGTTTTCCAAGGAGAGCCCTCTCAGCTTTCCACACCATTTCAGAAGGAACCGAGATGCTACCTGCAAGTCCAGAACGGGGACCCTCTCTTGTTTGTACTTAATAATTGGCATTTCTTTTCTTTTTTTGTACGACGATGGAACACTCCATTGACACGTCACGTGCCGTAGTGGAAAGAGACCAGCCCAATCTATTTTTCAGCATGCGACAAGGTTAAAGTATTACTATTTCATTTATACAGAAGAACATCCATTCCTCCATTACCTCTCTATCCAATACAGTGTTGCAGGGGAGCCAGAGAATATCCCTGCAAGAAAATGGCACAAGGCAGGATACACCCTGGCTGGGACACTAATCCATCGCAGGGCACAGACATAAAGAACATCTAAGTAGCAATTTTACAGTTCTAACTCTACACAACCACAGCTGGTGAACTGTCATCCCTAGATATAATCCTGCCTATACATTATCCCTGAAATAGACCATAGGCTTGGCTAGGACCCAAACTCTGCCACATATGAGTTTGTTTTTAACTCAATCGCTACAGAAAAATAAGAAGTAAAAAAAAAGGTATAAAAAAACTTGCAGGGTAATTTTTTAAAGTATGTTGCCTAGAGAAAAACCTTTTTCTTTTTGATTTTCTGAGCAACTGCTCAAGCTTCAAGTGGAAACACCACAAGCAAGTGGTAATCTGCAGGGATTCTTTCCCCATGTAAAAAAGCAGCAAGTTTTTATTTGCACATAGAGGAAAGGGGGCATAAATTTACACTGCAAGGAAAACTACTGCAAGCGCTGCAGTTAGTCTGTTAAAGTACCGAAAGAAAGGCACACTGACAGGCAACCATAGAATTACTAGTGATTCACTCTGGCTCATTTCGGAACAAAACTTAAGTCACGTTCGGTGAAGGTACTGTACTGTTGCAGAAAGTGGCTAATTGGAACACTCACTGTGGACACAGTGGTCACAACATCATTGCAATAAAAAGTCATCACAAGGATCACAAACTGATTTTTCTCAAAAGAAACATGCTTTATTATGGAGTGCTCTCCAATTAATTAGATTAATGGAAAAAACATCCCAGGATCTAGCCTAACCCCAGGGCTCAAGAATGCCAGATGAGGGTACCAAGGAGCACTCCCCTCCTATGTCAAGAGGTTGCGGTGCACTGGTAGCTTCCACGACTGCCCTGACAGCAGCATACAGACCTGGAGTGGGAACTTGGGTGTCCCAAGTCCAAAATGGTACATATGGAAAATATAAAAACAGAAATAAAAGGTAACACTCTACACCTTTGCCCTACTGGAAGAACACGGGCTCTGTCCGCACAGGCAGAAGGCACTGGGCAAGCAGAGCTATGGACAGAAAGATGTAATTGAGCTTCCCAGGCCTGGGTTATACCACAAAACTGAGGCCCAACGAGCCATCCCAGGACAGAGAACCACGCCACTCCCCGTGGGTGAAGAGACCCACTTGAGGCTGACAGCATTCCTGCACCTGGACTTCAACCTCCACACGCCACAGACTTGCTGCCTGCGATGAGCACACCTTGTGTTTGATCTTTAGCCCAAGCAGCCTTTACTGTCCTCCACAGTCCCAAACACTCTGCCTTCAAAAGGGTCCCACGAAAAAGACCGCAGTCCAAAGACTCCCTTCCGTGTCCCCCTGACTGACTCTTCTTCATCCGGAAAGCAGGGGTGACGGAGTATAATTTCATCCACACCACTTTTTTAGCAAGAATGGGAAAGGTACAGGAAAGGGGGGTGGCTGCTCCTCCTTTAGGGGGGATACTGACTGAGAGGAATTCTCATTCGTCATGACTAAGAGGATGGCAGCTTCACATCGCTGTCTCCACAGCCAGGCACAGACAGCATGCCTGAATCTGGTGCCTCTCGTACTGAGCAGGATTACTACTGCAACAGCACATCAGCACATCAGCAGAGGAGTAAAACTAACCTCTCATGACTGTCTGAACCCAGTCCACATTCCCCGTTAGCGGGTGAATAATCCATAGCTTGGTGAATCCTACTTCACAGTAATAGGGAGAGCCTTGATCGAAGGATCTCAAAAAGATGTCACCACAATAGATGCTTGGCCGCCACAAGCCAGTTATGCCTGTGGAAACTTTTCTGATGTCTCCTGCTTAAAACCCCCAAAAGCCAAGAGCCCCGCTTTCATGTTTTAACTATCTGTTTTCATGCTAAAAATCAAGATCAAGCCAGCTTTTGCCCTTCGGCTCCAAAAGGAAGTTTCTATCTCCCTGAGCTCACCTTGTCAGGATCGTGAAGGCATCCTCGAGTTCTGAGCGAAATACAAAACTGCCTAATCAGTTGTACCCTGGCACTTTTATGGCCTGGCACATTTATTTTCTCTTTTGTACTGCTGCATCATAAATGAAATGCATTCAGCATGGAAGATCACCCTGATAACTTTGAACAGAATCAGTTCAGTTTCTTCTAAGGACATCTTTTCTCTTGGGAAAAAAAAAGCACAGTGTTGCCAAGGTGATGTGATCACCTGGAACTGACAAAGTTGTCATTTCTAAGGGTTTTTGTTTAAAGGTATTTCTCACTGAGGAAATGGCTAAGCAGGTATATACAGTAACACAAATTTTAGTGGTGTACAAATTACATTATATCCAAATAGCAGCCCCTGCCTTGACAGAACCTGTACATAACGGACTTTGAACGACACCTCCCGCTCGCCAGTCCCTTTTCCATTTCAGAAATGTACATTAGAATCCTAATGAGTTTTATTCCGTCCATATTGCAAAGCGATATCCTGACAGGATTGCTACTACGTATCGGGCAGGCGGATACCAGGTCTGCATTAAAGCAGATGATGAGGATTCCCTTCTTAACCTGCAAGTTAGAACGATTCCAAAATATCTGGACAACTCCAAATCTACTAAACGTGTCATTGTAGAAATTCGATATAGGCTGTCCCGCATATACCATAGGACAGACAGATTTCGATATTTTGATTTACTTCGATACTACTTGTCGAGATGTCGGTACTCTTAAGATGTACAAAAAAGCCTAACAATGTAACACATCAGATTATATATTTAGAAAGCAAAAGTATTAAGCAGCTTGCCTAGCCTGTAGTTGCTACAGTATATGTCTAACCGAGACATCACACAACTGACAGCGGGTTTTATCACTGCGGTTCGCCTGTTAAAGCCTTAGGATTCAAGCGAAATGTTTCTACGTTACCTCTTTGACTTTCTCCCTCCGTTTCTGTGTCTGGACGTCGCTCGGCTTGCCTCCATCGATCCCCAGAGGAGGTCTCAGCAGACATTTTTTAAACTTCTCGTAATCAAAGGAAGATCCGTGTTCACTGTCTTTGGAAAAGACCGTCCCCTTCCCCTGCTCTCGCCCCTCCACTTTGTTCTCCGGGAGCCGATACTTGACTGGGGCGCCTTTGGATCGCGACTGGTTCCAGTTCTCCTGGGTTTTAACTGCGGTTTTCTCCGCATTTTTTGCCTCCCTGGTAGCGGAGGATTTGCGGCTGGTGGCTTTCATTTTTGTGCTCGTATCCCCCTTTCCTGGGGTGATTCCTGGCAAGTGTTCATAGTCCTTGTCGGTCTTTATACCGTGCTCCCCTGCCCCGTTCTCCAGTTCCACGGCCAGCGGTGCATTTTCCCTCTTGGGTAAAAAAATGCGTTTTAAGCGAACCGAGTCAGGTAAAAAGAACAGGGCCCCGAAGCAGAGAGTTACCAAACCCGATAAGAAAAGTAAAAATACAAATTTCTGCGATAAGCGAAGCCCCATACCAGATGCCGAAACGCCGGGTAACTTCCGAAAAACCATTTTTTTTTGTAGGCAGTTAATATAATTTCAAAATACAATCCCTTGCTGTCTTCCCTGTTATTGCTCCTTATTTATTGCGTGAAACAAAAAGTTAACACTGGGCATGCAGACGCTGATACGGTTGGGGGAAAAAAAGGTAATTTTAACACAAACCGGGAACTGGAAAGTTGTTCCCTCGTGTTTCAATAGGTTGTGTTACAGATGCCTTGCTTTACTGTCAATAGAGAAAAAAAGCATATCGAGGCAACAGAAATCTAACCTCCACAAAGATGGGCTACCCTTCCAGCGTTAAAAATCAATATGCAAAGTAGCGGATCTTTCCCAAAGATAATATAAGTGATTCAGCTGGCTTTAAAGCGGCGTACTCTATAGACAGCAGTTTGACCGGGTTCGCTGTGAAAAGCAGTCCCAGTCCGAGTTCAGCGTGTTAAGTTCTCCGTCAGACCTCACCATCAGTTGAAAACGAGTCAGGACTTTGGTAGGATTTGGTCACTCAGCAAACACATTAACTGCATTAACTTTATTTCATATAATTACAATTTATAGCTGAACTTAGAATTATACGTTGAAGTGTAAATGGTGTCAGTTAAAAAGAGCCCCGGCATGGCTTTGAAACCAGAAATAAGCGTCTCTTCAGCCTCCTGCTCCGTGTGTCTTGTCTGTGATCCAGCGGTGTAAGAAGACAACTTCTCCGGATTTCTCTTCAAAATCGCCTATTATGATAACCCAGAAGTGAAGCAGGCGGCTACAAATTCGTGGATTCGAGTATCCAAGTTGGCAAGAGCCTGCCACGGGAATAACGATTCGGGGTTTCCTCTCTGAAAACAAAACAGATAAACTCCGGTCCTGCACCGCTTCCCTACAGACCCCGCTAGCTGTGGAGCTTCAGAATCGCGAGCGCACGGAATCAGTCATCGCCTTATCGCAATCCTATCAAAACACAGCGTTTCCAAATCCTCTCCCTCTGTTTTCTCTCTCATCCGCGCTGGAGGAGAAAAAAAAATGAGCGAAACGTACGCGGCTGTCAGCCCCGGTAGGCTGGCCAGCCGGCTGACGGATTTCTTTAGCAGCTAATGAAAACACAGCTGGGCCGGCTGGACTTCAAAGGAGTCGCAAAACAGAGCCGCCTCCCGCGTTGAAAGACTGCCTTCTGGGCGGTGGGATCGCAGAGGTGCGGAGGGCGATTTGCAGAGGCAAGGGGGAAAATGATTTCTCACAGATTACAGCAGTAGCCAGTATGTAACAACGTGTAACCGTCTTCTGTGCGAAGCGTGTCTCGGCAGATTTCTAAAAAGCACGCTTATCCGTTTAAACGTTGCATGACAGGTTTTAGACTGAAACGTACATTGAAAGACTTCCGCATACGCTGCAGAGGGCTCGTGTCCTCAATCCCTTTCCTTGATTTTCTTAAAAATATCATTGTGCCAGATCGGTTCCGTGACACTAACGTACCTGCTTTAAACTATTTAGGTATGTGCGTTAACTGCGTGGGATCAAACCCGACTTCCTAAATGCGTTTGTCCAACAACCAGAGCTGTGGTTGGCAAGGCAGTTGCGCTAACAAGTTACATTTTGTAAGAGAAAAATAAGTTTGATTAAAGATGTTGATTGATACGTGTTGTGTCAAAACCTATGTGTTCATTTAAGATTACGAAGGCGCTCTGTTCCAGCATTTTGAGCGACTACAGTGAAGCAGGCCTCTTTTTAGAACATTTTTGGTTCACCGGGTCTTTAAAACTAATCGGCGCGTTTCAGTCTCTTAATGGGACTAATAATTGTTGATGACGCCTTTATCCAAGGTAACTTCAATTCAAGGCAATCACTGAATTGTAAAAACTAACAGTGCAAATGGGGGGTTTGGAGCCGGACTCGTAATCTAATAATAATAATACAGTCTATTCATTTCAAACCGCCATCCGTGTCCTACAACTCAGAAATGATAAGCGTACCGGGGTTTACAATGATCCCATCTCTGTCAACTCCGAATGAACGAATAAAAAAGGGTTTACATTTTTATTTAAAAATGCCGCGTCTACTCTCCATTGTGCAACCGTAAAATTTTTCTTCATTCTTGGTATTATTTCGCCTCCAAATAAGTAAGAAATCTAGTGGCTTTGAATTCTGAACACGAGTGTGTGTTTGCCAAGAAAAGGACATTCTTAGCAACTTTAAATTACCTTATTTGTTTTTTCATTTAAGATAAGGCTGCGATATGATCCTAACGGCTGCGTTAGACTGGAGCGTATTGTTAGCTGTACGGATATGTGTTTCCTGTGTTAGGTCAGTGTTCTGGTCAGAGGCTCTGAGTTTCCAGTGAAAGGTAATATCGGGAGTCCACTGTTGAAAAAGAACTGCAGCCACGTCACCTGCAGCGATTTCAGACGAGGAGGACCCTCAGCGCACCGGTGTCTTGTTATTTGATGGTAATCATCAGATTGTGGCGGACGGTGGATTGCGCTGCTATCAGTTCGTGAAAGCATTACAACACAGTGACTCGCGTTTTTTTCCCCTCATTTCACCAATATCACACAGTTTACCACTTTTTGACGCAACCTTTTTAGCCCTTTGGAACTGTACGCTTACGGCCTTCTGGCAAGATGTCAAGTTCTAACGTTACAGCGGTATACCTTTGCGATTAACACCTTCAAATTCACAGGTTCATCACGGACCTTGATAACGAGGAGGGATTGCAGAATAAGGCGGATTCACAGCCAAATACAAATCCCACGCCGTGTGCTGGTGTCTCGCAATTGATGCCCCCCCCCTCCCCTCGTGGGTCTTATGTACGGAATGGGAGAAACGGGTCAAATTGCCAGATTTTGTCTGAAAGGCCAGTTTTTGCTCAAGGGCAGAGGCACACCCCGATTAATTTTCCGCCCATTTATCCCCCTATCCCACCCGCTTTGTGGCTCACAAAGTGCAGCGTTTAAACTGAATGATTCGGGGTTTCTCTCCTCGACTCTAGTTGCTCAAGTTGAAGCCATGAACAGCATCACTCAATCAAGCTGACAGAGCTTTGTTATGATATAGCTTTTCAAAAAGCTGTTTGCTTTTATTTGCACCGTCTGAGGCGAGAATGATTCTCTTTATGAATACACTCTTTAAACCTTGCAACGTCATATTCGTTGAGATGGTTCTCATGTATGTTTGTAAGAAATGAAGCAAAACCCTTATGTACTAAACTGTACCTTTACACACACGGTTGCCGTGGAGCACCGTGAGAGAATGTGTTGTCAGCAGCCACCCCTACTGTTTGTCGACCACAATAGTTGGGCTAGAACATACAGTATGGAGAGTAAGTCTCTGTCTTAATCAGAGTCCTATCCATCTAGCCCAATCAATAATAATGTGATTTCATGCTTCAATAAATCATTCATTATCTAGCGTTGCACGAAACAAGTGGATATCCTTGAGTAAGAGTAACGCTGAATGTACTGTTGCTTTTCCTTTTCGCTTTTGCCGAGGGAGTGAGGGCATCAGCGGGGTCGAACGGTTACACACACAGCTTCCCATTCGTTGGACGGAGTTTGTGCTTTGTTTTTGCCGGGAACAGTACATTCAGCTTCCAAAAAAAAAAATAACGGCCACCCACGGGTTCTAAGAAAAAAGCCTGCCTCTTTTCACGCAGCTGTGAGCAGCACAGGCTCGTCGTACTTCCCCTGCCTTTGAAACCAGACGAATGGACACCTACTGTGAGAAGACAGTAGTGCCAGCGCGGCTTCATTCCTTAGACAGAGATCGCCCGTCTCTCCCTCTCAGCTCATTCCACGCAGTCAGTTACAGTCAGTTCAGTACATTGGATACGGGTTTGTGAGATGAGGATTAGACATACAATAGTTGCTACAGTACGTCAACTTTCCATATGTTCTTTGGATGTGAATAAGGGTTTCCTTCAGCAAAGTGTAACAATAGCGCCTCCCTGCAAGTTTCACCTTTATAACCTATAATATGTAACTATGATGATGCACATAATTACATACACTTGTACAGTATACAGTATGTCACCCCAAAGGAGCCCATGTCATCATGCGAGGGAACTCAGGTCATCCCCCACTGGAGTTCAACCCAACTGGGTAACCCAGCCCTTACGCAGCAAGTCAGGAGGAGATGTGAGAAATGACTTCACCAACAGTGCCAGGGAACTTTAATGGCCTAGTATTTAAGACCTTGACAAATCTGTCCAGTGCAACAGCGTGCCTCTGTGCTTCAGTGGAGTGTTTTCCCATTGGAGAGGCTTAAGTGCTGCTCTTGACTGCCCCGGCCCTTGAACCCGAAGACTTCAAGCACAAGGGAAAATGCAAATGGTGAGACCTCACACCCCAGCCACCACAAGACATCTCTGCGGGTCCTCTCTCGACCAAACAGCCACATGGGCAATATTTACTGAGGAGCACTGAAAGCGCAGAAATTTGACTATATTTGATTCATATCTGATGGGAATCAGTTCCTCAGAAGAGCATGATTTGTGCTCTGGAAGTCATCAGATCAGCAGGTGTTACTGGTCTTTTCAAACTAAGGACAGCTGAAGGTGTGGAGATGGCATGTCATTAGTTTAACTAAGCAAATAATTAGTTTCATTGTAAATTGAGATGCTTATAAAGAACAAAAATGTCCTCAAGGACTGGAAATGTTTAATCTGTGATACAAAGGCTGACATCATAACGTCTAAGGCCAGTCTGTCCAACACAGTGGAGAACCAATACAACGAAGTCTTGTGTTACTAAAACGTCACAGAAAGAGACCTGTATTATTTCTTGCTGAGCAGGAATATAGTTTTACCCTTTCATAACCACTTTTTTTATCCCAGTAGGTAATTCCAAAAAACTTGAAAAAGGATGTCATGACACTTACAGTATTCCCTTTTGAAACACTGGTTTCAAATTAAATATTAAATGTTCTTTTAATACTGGCTGTTCTGCACATACTACAGAGCCACCTGCTATTTACATTGTCAGTATGTTCTCATCTCAGTGCAAAAGTTTACCATTGGTTTAACTTTGTACTCTTTTGCTGGAAGAAAGGGGAAATAAATCAATAATTTCTGTTGTTTGTTGCAGGCTGTCGGGCACTGTGTCTGCAGCACAGTTCAGAATCTTTTTATCTTGTGATCGTTTTCGAAAAAGTATCTCAAGGAACCATCCCTGTACACTTTCTGGAAGAAGATAAAAGAATAAATAAATATAAACCATGCGTACAAGTGTATTGCACAATGCTGTGTTACAATTGCACATATTGTGCGCATTGCTTTAATTATCTAATACTATGTTATTTGGCACAAATACTTTGCAATAGTGTGTAATATTATGCCAATAAAGCTTACTGTGTTATACTGTGATAAATAAGTAACATACAACATATAAGAAAAAATCCAAAAAAGGAAAATATTTTCAGGACATTCCCATTGCAAAAGCCCCGACTAGCTCTGTTGGTACAGCACGAGACTCATAATCTGAGGGTAGTGTCCCAAGTCGGGCGCAAGGTTTTCTAATAACCCATACTGGGCAGCAGCTGTATGGGGCAGTGTTGGTGGTGGAGGATCACGTCTCCATGACAACGGAAAGAACACTCGCACTATCTGCGTGGAAGAAAGGCCTGGCCATCTACTCCCGTATCTTGCCATGAAAACTCTATGGATAGTGACAGGGGAACTATCCATAGGGTTGCCATGGGTTGACACCGCCAATGGCACTCCCCCCCCCCCCCCCATTGTAAGACATTGTAAGGTAAGACAGCTTATTATACCCTATATGAACCATCACACTAGTATAATGTTACCTTTATAAACTGAAAATATTTTAAAAGCAGTCTTACTACAGTGATATCAGGTTACCAGGAAATACAGTTACCTTAAAAAAGTGAAAACATATAGACACACATACATCCATCCATTTTCTAACGGCTTCATTCAGCTCAGGCTCACAGGTCACAGGGGAGCCTTAGCCTGTACGTGCAAACAACAGACACAAGGCAGGGTACACACTGGATGGGATACCAAGGATCACAAGACATCTGTGTCAATTTTCCCAGAAGCCAATTAACGTACCAGCATGATTTTGGACTGTGAGAGGAAACTAAAACACCCTCACGAACCCAGGAAGAACATACAGACTCTAAGCAGATAGCAGCCCAGGTCCAGAATTTAACCCAGGGCTTCAGCACTGCAAGCAACAATGCTAACCACTGTCTCATACACACATATGCATGGTTATTGAAAAACAATTCTTTAAACTATATTATAAATGCCTTTGCAATTGTAGACCTCAATGATGAATAGCACAAATGCAAACAGAAGTCTTGAGAATAAATATATACAGTACATTAACAAACCTACAGTCAAAGGGTACATCTCTTAACATGCCGCACATACTGTATGTTAAGTTAAAAGGGCTATTATCAATTTAATGATGGCAGGCATCGGCGTTTGAACTGTATGCAGTAGCAATCACAAAACAAAGTGTGAAGATACAGTACAGCTGTTTTTCATTTGTGGTGATTCGTAATCAGAATTTGACACACACCACAAAACTCAGTTGTCTGCTGAAATAAACATTGTGCTGAACAGAGGAGCACTGATCTGTCGGGATGATAGATAGTCACAGCATGTCAAATGTTCATCCTATTGTCGTTTTAAGAGCAAAAACAGATTAGTATGAAATAGTCATTGCTCAACTTTCAATATACCTTGAAGATGTACAGTATAATTTGGAACAAGGAAAGGTTAATTCCACACTGAAAAACAGGAAGGAGAAACACAAGTTTTGGGCTGCAGAGCCTTCAGATGACACCTGAAATAGAATTAACCTTTACTTGTTTCTTTACAGCCAGTACACGCTGGCATAGCTCCCCACTCAAACACTACTATTTTGCAAACAAAGAGAAAAGACAGTTACTGGAGTGTGATGAACATAAAGCCCAGCTATTGAAATTGTTAAAAAATGAGTTTATACTGTTTATGGTTTAGTTTATAGAGTTTATGGTTCTGCCCATGGATACAATATTATTGGCAATCCACTCACATAGCCCTTATTAAAATAGTAAACTCAGTTATACCTTTTGAATTCTCAATGATATATTTGGGAACTTTTCCTGTTAATCACATTTAACCAGAAGAGAGATATACTGTATACTTTGAATGTGTCTAGATGATAGTAAAAAAGCAATCACAAAAAAATGGCTTATTGACAATGAGAAAAGGACACCTCCAGTGTCTGAACACTCAGTTAATACCGTGAATGAGATTTACAGTATACTGTATTATCCATTAAGATAACAGTTTTTCCTAACATACAGTCTGAAAGGTTTAGGAAATACTGGTTAACCTGCAAGACATTTATATCCCCATTAAGACCTGAATTCACATTCTGAAGTAAAGTGATGTAATATTTCTGTGTGCACTTTTTTGACCAAACTAATGCAGATTTGAACAAGTAATTATATTTCTATATTTAATCTCCACTGTCTACTGGCACGAAAGTGCAATTGAAAACGAAAAGAAAAGATGGAAGAAAACAAAAGTTAAGAATTGTATGCACGTTTTACGTGCAAATGCTTTCTTCAATATAATACAATAAAATCAAAAAAGAAATAGCACAGAGGTAGGGTTCAAGAATGGCTCAGAGCTCAGATCCTAACCTGTGGATGTCATCAGTGTGAGCCTGGGTCAGACAGAGAGATTCATACACAGCTAGCCAAGGGTTGCTAAGGTAGGCTAGGCATTAGTGTTGTCAGGTTTCAGCAAAACGGTGACTGCTGTAAATTGTTGGCCATGCTCAATGAGAGACATGCTGCTTGCAGTGCATTAGAAAAACTGAACAGCTCTGAACAGATAGGCATTTTAGAGGTACTGTACTTATCAACACGTTCTCTCTCTCTTCATTCAGTAAGGGTGTTGAGCTACAAATTGAAACAATTGATGATTCCAAAAGTAGCAGGCATTTAATTAAAAAAAATGCCAAAATCTCAAATTCAATTTATATAATGTCTGCCATCACACTCAGTCACAGGGCATTCAAATCCAGTGGTATACAGACTTCCAAAAACCCATGGAAACTGACTAGTTCAGAAATGGTTCATACTCAATCAAACCCATCCACTCAACCTTTCTGTGAAGAGCTTCCTTCTCAGTGGTTTGCCTTCTGTTCATTTTTAAAAATCATTTCTAAAGAAATGAAAAGAAAACTTCTGAGAAGAATTGTGTTTACAGAAAGCCTGAGTGGATTGTTTTGGCTGGGCACAGACCATCCATGAAATGGTCTTCACCTCTTTCTGAAATAGTGCACAGATGTGCACACATCCGCATGTTTTACAGCAGCAGGTGTTACTGTTCATTCACAATGAACAAAAACAAGGTAAAGCTCTGGGCCTAGAATGAGATGGATGGTCTCAATTACTGCTGCAGTGAGAATTAGCCAACAGCAAGAATCCTCTGCAGAAAACCTGGTAAAAAATGAACAGGCAGAATCAAGGGATGGGGAGGCCAGGAAGTGAAGAGAGTGACTCTTACTGTCAGGTCAGTGGTCATTTAAGCTGTGGATTCAGTTATTTTAGTGGAACAGCATGAAGAATACAGTGCTCACCCTACTCCTGACTATGTTAGAACTGCTACAAGGATCCAAGCAGTAATGTGCACAGGAATTTAAAAGAACAGTGGCTCAAGGAAAGGAAAGCGCTTGGCTTGGGCTCTGGAGGAAAGCCTCCTGGAGAGTGTGCTCTCCTCTCAGCCCGGCCCCTTGGCATGTTTTCAGCTGACCACCCTGACAATGCATACCTTGTCCTGCCGGCTCCAGGTGCAGAGCATCCACCCCTGCCTAGTCTGAAAATCTCCACCCTGTTTCCTTCTCTTTAAAGGGAAGAACATTCTGCAGAGCCCTAACTACTGTGACGCCCTTGTTTTGGGGTCTGTAACACCACCTTGCAGACCCTGTTGTCCTGGGGGGCAATGTGTTGTTTAATAAAGCCAAGATCCTCACCCGAGTCTCTGATTACACCCTTGTGTGGAGAGGTTTCACGTATTGAAGGTCCCTTGAACCAAAATACCTGAGCCATATATGGTGTTAGCAGTGGGATAACAGCCTAATAGCCTGACAAACAGATAATATCAATTCACCATTCTTAGAAAGCTTTGGGTCTATTGTCTCCCATTAATTGCTGATTTATCTATTCCTGAGCCACATTCCTGTTACTTTTAACATCAACAACATTTTTTAGATTCCTAAGTAGTACACAATTATACTATATCTTTTTAACATATTTACATTAGCCATTAGAGTTTCTGTTTGCTCAAGACTGCCTTGGCCAACCCTACGCCAGATGAAGCTTTGAGAATTGTCACCACCACCTCACAGTGTCGCAACTGACAAAGTGTGTGCACCAGTCTCGTTCAGTAATGTCTACAGGCAATGCATTTTTATAGGTTAGCTTCATTTCGGTAATTTATCTAACATATACCACAATAATTGCAGATTCAGTTTATTAGAAGCACAGTGCATTCACAAATGAGTGCAGTTTCAATTTCCATTTACTAGAATTAAATACAGACAAGCTTTCTTGTGATAATATGATTCCTGCTGTCAAGGGATACGTTTTCCATTATGCATAGCAGATACTGAAAACACCACTTAGACTGAAAATGAAGGAAGAGGCAGGGAACCTTGTCTAGTCATTATAATGTTTTCCATGTTTTCAATTTTAGTGATTGGTGGCTAGTTAAACCATTTTTTAAATGTATTTGAAAGTTCCTCTAAAGTAGCCTGTCCTTTACTTCAGGAGTCACCTCTGCTTTATAGTGAAGAAAGTATGCTTTCCTCTACCTCAGAATAAGAATGTAAGAAAGGCTATGAGTGAGAGGCAGCCACTTGGCCTGTCTAGGCTGGTTGCTACTAGCTAAGTGATCCAAGGCCATCATCCAGCTGTTAGCTGTTGGCCAGTATGATTAGACAACGTAATCCAGAATCCTACAACCTTTTGTGTAAATAAGACTACTTCCTGTTCCAATTTACCGTACAAATGTACATCTTCATAGTTTCACCTGGATCTGGTTCATGTTTCACTTCTGATTCTTCAGAATTTCAGTGTGCTGACTTTGTCAGGATTTAGAGGATTTTGACTACCTCAGTTCCCCTCCTTCTCTGCTTAAGCCTAAAAGGGCTCCGTTCATTCAGCCTGTCAGCAAAGGACGATCCTTTAACCCAGGATTGTAAGATACCACATATTTTGTTTACTGTAGATAGCTTACTCTACCATAACCTAGACTGTTGCTATACATTTGGAAAAGTAGTAGCCCCAATCAATGTTCCCTCTAATTTTTAATGGCCTCTGTGTGCAAAAATTTAAAATTGTGCAAATTGTTTCCCCAGTGACAAAAACTTGCGCGCACTAAATTGAGTGTACGCAAAATTGTAAACCTGAAATTCTTTTTTGTTAATATAGTCAGTCTCATATAAGCAAAGAGATCCAAAAGACCGGGACAGTGATTCAACGAGCACAGTCATAGAGTGTCGAGCAAGCATGAGCAGTGAGCAGTGCGGTGCAGTATCAATGCACACAGCCAAGTCGGGCCTCTCACAGCCAGTCTCATGTGCTCAATTTAGCATTTCTCAATTGACGACTGTGTTCGTTTTATAATTATCATATTTTGGGGGAAATTTAATTTTTTTGTGCGCAGTTCAATTTCCTGTGTGCGCTGATTTCATAACCTGTGTGCGTGCACACTCGCACAGCTTAGAGGGAACATTGGCCACAATACAAATCCCTGTGGTAATCCAACGATTACCAGCCAGTCGGTAGAATTGACCTTTATCGGTATACTACATTACTGTATATCCACTACCTAATTCTCAATCCACTACACTACTGCCTACTGTCTGCAATTTAAGATTTAATCTTTAATGAGGATCTTTACCAAAACCCTCCAAAAAATTCAAATATACGAATGTTCTGTACTGTGCATTACTGAAGAAGATCAATTTCCAAGATGTTTTCCATCGTTTCGATTATTTTAGACCCATATTTTCTTGTTTGAGGAACATTTTCACATCTAATGATTCAAGGGCTTCAGAGACAGACTGGTGCTCTTTTGAAACCCAAGCTAGAGATAGAGTTAGGATTCCCAAACTACTTAGGCATACATACTGTACATACTGCACCATTCAGTATTGTATTTCAAATCCGGGTCCGATCAAAAGGTGTAGGAAAACCTGTTGTACTGTGTAAAACTTTCTTAATTTTGTTAATTAAATGGCAACTAGAAGCAGAACTGTAATGGTTCCTGTAACCCTAACCCTACTCTGGCCTGAAATATACTGTACAATTATTTAAATACCACGTTTACAACAGTTTTTAGATAATTGAATGATCTAAAAAAATTAAAAAGAAGAGACGTTATCTAAGAACACCAGTTTCTAAGAGCTTTTTCAATGGTTTTAATTATTTTAGACTCTTATGTTTTGGTCTGAGGAAGATTTTCAAATGTGGAGACTGCAGGGCTTCAGAGACCGATTGCAGGATTGCTCATTTGAAACCCCAGCTAAGGTTAGGGTTAGCGTTCCCACACTACATAGACATTTTTAATGCTCAGTGCTGGATTTTGGGACCCAATTGAACTTTAGGACAAAAGTTAATTTTCTCCTATTTTCAAATTATTTTTTGGAATATAGCATACAATTATTTAAATAACATGTTTACAACAGTTTTTAGATAATTGAAAAGTTGCCTAAAGAAGAGACATTATTGAAGAAGACCAGTTTCCAAGAGCTTTTTTCAATGGTTTTAATTATTTTAGACTCTTATTTTGTGCTTTGAGGAACGTTTTCAAATCTGTAAACTTTCCAGTTCTCCTTCTAGTTGCACGTTAATTGACAAAATTAAGAAAGTTTACACAGTAGAGTATCATTTCCATAACGTTACACATACTAAAAGTAATATTTTCTTTTCTGCAATTATTTGGTTTTGTTTTGTCACACCTTTTGTGGATAGGAGATATATTTTGTGGGCATTCCACCGGTTTCTGGAAACATTCTGTTAATAGCCTATGAATTGCATCTCTTGCTTCTTCATGTAGAATACCTTCAGGTACTGGAGATACGTTTATCTTAATGGCTTCTAATAACTGTAACACTTTTGCCTCTTCTGTGGATATTTCAGAGCTTTGTGTTTCCTCAGTCTCAGGCATGTTGCCAGTTTCTTGAACGCTTGAGTGAAATACTCATTTGCCAGGTTACAAGATTTAAAAGCTTCAGGACCAGGAACTGTCCACAAAGACCATTGTGTCAAGTGCTGATATGAATGACACCAAAAATGAATGAATATATTGTATGTCAAGACTTTAATTTTATCTGACCCAAAAACAACCATGTTCAGTGACATTTGAAGTACACTGAGATTTTTTTTTCTTTTTTGTTTTCCAGACTGTTCTAGTGATATTGCAAAGTTTTAAGACTGTGCTCGTAACATCTATTTGTGTTCTTGACGTAATGATTTTTTTCCTGCAGATACTGTATATTTACCTCTGGACTCAAGTGTTGATGACTGAAGACAATGACTGATGATCTCCCTAACCAGCTGTCTGAAATGATGATCGGCAGTATCTTACTGAGTTCCATGCAAGCTTGGAGTCGCCCTACAAGTCACAGGAGTTGCCGTTGCATTGAAATCCGACGTCGTTTTGATCATTTTTGATAATATCTGACAAACATGAGCTTCAACATAATTGGATTTCCGAACACAGGACATGCACTTACTAGGGTCATTAGTTATTGAGCCTACATTTATTTATAATTGTATAGGAACGAATCTGTAACATGAATGCAGATATAAATTCAGGCAGTTGTTCCTTTAAACATTTACTAGAAAAAAATGAAAAGTTTTATAGGGAGAAGAGACCTTGAATAGCTAGATTTGGGAGACCTGATCTCCATTCTTTATTACACAGTAGAATCAGGAAAATCACTTTACCACAACATAATTTTACTATATAAATCAAACCTATTTTAAGACGTTGATCAGGTAAAGTTTCGAAAATAAAGCAAATAATAACTGATGGGAATATACCATTTTAAAGAAATTAATGTCAGAGGTGTGCTTGCCTGTGCCAACTACTCTGGATCTGCTACTTATTAAGTTTCATGGTCAGTTTATTTTTACTTCAGTGGGTAATGAGTTGGCTCATGTGCCTTTTAACATGTCTGGTATTATTAAAAATAATAAATAAAAAATTTCTCCTTGTCTATGTTTATATCTGCAAGTTCATTTGGCTCTTTCAATCACTTATTGTTGCCTGCTTTCTTTTGAGCTCCACTCTGCCCAAGTCTGAAGGTTTTTCTTTGCAGTTCTGTCATATGCATCTCCAACCATCTGAAGTATTATCAGCTGACCTGAATGTATTTAACCATGAAGACTCCCAAGAGAGACACATTTCCATGAAAAAATCACCGCCTCCAGAGCTGTTTGGAGGCCTGATAAATACCCTGATGCCTTGAATTCCCCAAGAGGTGGGCAGCTCGCAGTAGACTGAATTATTTTCACTCTGCATGTTCCTTTTCAAGCGATTCTTTTCTCTTTTTTCTCCGACAATCTTAATTGAACTAAAATGCAATTTCATGTCATGTCCTTGAAATGTGAAAATGATGATTACAGGGGATGTGTCATGACAAAGAGGTGTCCCAGGGGTGTGGTAGCTGGCAGTGCAGCCTGGCATCTCCATCTCCAGGGAGTAATATTCTGAGCTGGGGTTCCTTCAGTGTGGAGTTAGCATGTTCTCCCATGTCTTTTGTCTGTTTATTCTGGGTGATCAGAGTTATAGAATTCTTTAGTTTGGTTTTGATACACTTATTACAGATAGAAGCTACATTTTGTAGCCAGTGAGTAAGTACATTTTCTTGATCTTGAGAAATAGCTGAAAGATTTTTGTTAATGGTCTACAGATAGTATCTCTGGGTTCATTACGTACAAATTCAGAGCATACCTCCCTTGTCCTGTAGACATGCTGACTGGGTGTGATTGACAAAATTGCCCCTTCTCTGGGGCCTCTGGAGTAGACTAGCATTTCAGCTGGGCTTCTGGAATTGACTGCAGTTTGCCTTTCCCCTGGAATAAACAGCTTTCTACGATCTGATACAATGACAAAGATTGCGCATCTTTCTGGCTCCAGGTTCCTCACTCATGCACAGATTGACAGTTAGCTGGGCAGATCACAGTGGAAAGAGTTTGTCTGATATTTTTCTAATACGACCTGCTACAAGACGTGCTGCAATATTCACAGAAAGTATTTCTTCTTGTTTTTTCAATGCTTTGGATGGGTGTGCTTCAGGGTCTTCATGGCTTTTCAGATTCATTCCACTTTATTCCAAGGGGACACGCAAGGTTGTGATGATGGGATTGATTAATTTAAGACCAGAAGTTGACCAAAATAATTTAAACAAAGGCTCCTATCTGTGTTGTTTTTACTGGGGTATTTCATTCCCGACTCCACAGAGCTCCATGTTCTTAACCAGATCTCCATAATCCCATAATTGCAATGATTTAACACAGTCCTGAGGGAATTCCCTTCTTTAATTACCATATGTTTTTAGCGGAACAAAGTATGCAATATAATGGTACTATTTTTAGTGCAGCATAAGGGCACAAGTATTAAATACATAATTGAGAAATATGATAAACCCAGTGTTATTCAATTCACTGCCATGAAATAGCACTTATTTATCAATGTGGTTCTTGACTAATGTATCTATTATTTCCTGATTAGTCATAGAATTACACAGAGGAAGCCAAAGATAAGGAAAACCTGAGGCATTCCGATACCTTTCATAACTTAGAGCTACCACTACTACAGAATTTTGTTTTCGTGATAGGAATCTGGATTTATTATGCTGTAGGTTGTAGGAGTACCACAAAGGTTATCTTATTTTGTTATTTTAACACAAAGAGAAATAGAAGCATTCTAGAAGCTTGTTGACTTCACCACAAGTGGAGCTCCTGGCTCTCTAGGGATTGAAGCACAGAACACAGAACATCAAGGACATATCTGATTAACTGCTTAAGTGCAATACTTGCAAAGGCATTAAAGTGGTGCAATAAACTAACAAAAATACAGTATCTTTAGCTAAGGAATAGGACAGAATGGTGGAGTGAAGTTTAGCACTGCCTGTTTTTTAATGTCTGGTCTGATCAGACGTGGTTAACCTGAGAAAGTTTGCATTGGCAAGAAAAGTAGAGCTTCAACACTTCTCTCCATTTAGACGTTAATATTTATCCAACCCCCACAGCAGGATGAGAACCTCTCACCCCTCTTCCTAAAAGTGCCAGCGTTCTCAGAACTTTTGGCAAATTAGTTTTCAGATATAACTTCACACAAGTGGGCTACAATGGGCATTTCTCTATGGCTCCCTTTTTTGTGGGATGCTTAACACTGAAGAAGGTGCTTAAGAGCTTGAACAATTTACAGTTCATTTGCACCGATTGAAGTTTAGGGAAATACAAAATTAATTAAGGCTCAGGTTACTTTTAGCTCTTTGACCCTGAAATAAGAATTATAGAGCTTCCAGAAAGGTGCCCTGTAATGCAAACAAACTTTTCCAAGGGGCTTATCAAACTTTAAGGTGAGCTTTTGTGCCACCAGTATCTGTGTAGAACTGTCATTAGTTTACCATGGTGCTTTTCAAGACTAGACAATGGAAACTATCTTGTAATATACAGTAATCTTTTAAAAATTGTGGTCAATAAAAATCTACACTGGGATTAAGACAATTTAAGTGGAGAAATGTAGTAAAGCCACAGTAGCATAAAACAGAGTACAGTATATAGTTATAAAATGTGAATGAAAATAGTGGTAAATGAGCACAATTACCAACTATGTAGGGAAGAAAATGACTATCATTGTAGGAAGTTATTCCATGGAAGTCAATTTCAGATGTGCTTAACCAGTATGTTTGTTCTGTAGCTTTTACTGATTTACATCTTGTATATAAAATGCAGTAGCAGTATTTTATCATTTGCACTAAATATGTAATCTGAGTCAGAAGCAAAAAAACAGTTGAACCTACCGACCAGCTCATGATTAATAATTAAAGTTCACACTTATCTGGGGGTCCGGGGCTCTATACTCTATAGACGATATGAGTTGTTTTCAGAAAGCTTTGATTCCAGGATTGTGTGAATTAAAGTTGGGTTTAATGGAGTAATGTTTTACACCACAGATATATTATTGAGCTGCCAGCATATATATAAGATCTGGTGTTCAATGCATTCAAGAAAGTCTTGTCAGTCAAACTATCAGCAGATTATTAAGTTAAAGAAAAAAAAACAGGAGGGCATTTATTTTTAATAAGACCTCTTTCACTGATCATGCCTAGACCTCAAAATGAGCTGAAAGACAGGAGAGACACTTTCAGCTTGACTAGACACACACAGCATTTCAGTCATTCTGGTGCTGCTGTGTTTTCTTGTAATCTCTTACGCACTGAATGGGAATATTACAAAGAAAATACCGCTTACTGAGATTATACTTTCAGGCAACTATGGAACATAATTAGCCCGTTTTGTCTTGTAACACATTTTAGAGGACTGTCTTGGCAGTGATCACATTCAAAACAACAGATAACAGACAGAAGGCTCTGACAGAAGGGACACGCGTGCTCTGAACATATTTTGGGTCCTGTGGCTCAGGTGCCAGCGGGGCAGGGATTTCCCAAGTGGCTGAGTGCCAGCAAGGTAGGTTTCAGTTTTGGGCAAGCAATGAGTCCTGTGACTCGGCCTCTTGCAGGTTTATAGTGACGTCACATGGCTTTATCCTATTGGCTAAACTCTCCTTTAAGACACCAGAGAGCTTTTAAGTGCATTAAAAATGAATGGCTAGTGATAGGTATGGTGGAGGAGCATGTCTACAGGTACTCATTTTTAAAATTCCCATGGCTGTAATACTGCTGCTTTTATCTGAATGAGAGTACAGTAGCAACTTGAGACAGTGAGAAGAACCCAGGTGCAGGGGAGAAAAATGAGCAAGCAGACAGGCTGGCATGGTAAACAAACAGAGAAACAAAGTCTAAAGACGTAATCAGAGATGTGAGCAAAGTTCGAAGCCACCGGGGCAAAAGCTCACAGGGAAATCGACAAACAAAGTTAGAGTAACAAGCCAAGTAACCAAGAGCAAAGCATTGTGGAGAATTCAAAGCAAGGTCAAAGCATGCAGCGGTCACAGCATAGGAGAAACCACAGAACTAAGAATACCGACAATAGAGACTGAGCAGGGAAGTGATGTGAAGACTGGGTAATATCTTGTTTTAATGAGGTAAGAAAAAAATAATTAAGTGCAGGTGTAACCAATCTTCTACCAGAGCATGTTGTCACAGTAACCAGCTGATTGGCAGGTCAAGCAGAGATTCTACCACTTGTTGTGATGTTTCTAGCACATTGTCTAGGTCTCTGACAGGAATAGGTGTGGCAATGGCTCTATTCATTAAAGCAACAAGGGCATTTTGACTCTGGGCTTGAACAATCTGGCGTAACTAAGGTTCCTCCTTATTTCAATTGGAGAAGAATTTCTCACTTCTACACTTGAAGCAGGTCCCCTCCAGAATATAAAGCATTTTGGGATCCTTTGGGATTCAAAGATTTATGTAATTTCAATTAGTTAAACAAAGAGGTACAAATACTATTTCTTGGGGATTGTACAGTGTTCAACATCAAAACTTTGTTGTACACACATTCAACCAAAATGTAGCAAAATGCAGGTGAAATGTTTACAGATATGAATGGGACATTTACATGTATATTCTCATTACTCATCATAATTGTTAGGTGGAGTTTGTTTTGACTCGATTTCTCAAAAACAGAAGTTCCAGGGACATGTAAGAACAGAGATGTAGGGATAGGGGCATGTCGGAAAAGCCAGACAGGATCATGTCAAAACACTGGGAACATTCTGGAAGAGTGAGGGAGAGCAGGGCACACACCTTCATGGTGTGCTTTTGAATGGCTCACTCCTTGGACAAGGCTGATACTGTTCACAACCCTGTTTACCGGCTTTACAATGAGCTGCCAATCACTGCACTGCCTTGTCACCCTCCTCCCATAAGGTCTCATTCTTCCATTGTCTTTGTCCTGTCAGGTGACACCCACTGATGTATCCCGTGGGTAGGGATGGCAAGCGTCCAACACTCTGGTCAGCCCAAACTGACTCAGTGCTGACAGAGAGACTGTCACGCACATGGACTAACTCCAGGGCTGCAGCATCTCAGAGAGCTAACAAAGGGGAAAGCTCAGGAGCAGAATCCAAACTGCCCAAGAAGAAACAGCAGTCAGATCGAGAAGAACTCTCTGAACTGAATGTGAAGAAACGTATATCTTTTGTTCTCTTTCGTGTCAGAAACCAAAGCTGACATGCACAAACTCTGTTTTCCCTCCAGTGCCTTTGGCAAGCATTTCTCTCTTCTGAATGCAACATACCACATTTTTTACAAACAACATTTTTTATAGATCTCGGGATAAATTACCATTCAGACAGTATTGTACTCAAAGACATGGTCCACCTAGAGTGCTGTCTTACCCTTCTGAAAGTTTATCTTTTTGTCCAATTCCCTCTATATTTTTGTGGTTTAGCTATGGATTCCTATGTCTTTGAGGTCCCTTCACTACACTTTTCTACAACCTGTGAGATAACAGGTTAATGTTCTCAATTCACCCTTCGTTGTACCTGGGAAACTAATAATCCTACCTGCAGACCGAATCCTCTGAGAATCCCTTCTCCTCATGGAACCCTGGTCCATCTTGAAACAGCAAATCCCAACAGAAAGCAGCTCCCAACTTTAGGTTTGTGGCACTTTTCGCTCAATCTTGAGGGTCTGTCGGCTGCCAAGCACAACATCACCGGAGTTCATGCAATGCCGCACTCAATCGACATTATCCACTGGCAAGAGACTTGCATCGCTTCTGAAGAAGCTGGTCACTACTGCAGGGCTGAATTGATGTGCTACTGGGCCCCACAGCCTCCATAGCTGTGCCACATACTGTTTGATCTGATATTGGTGATGCAGACTGTCATCAGATACTGTATGTTCTACAACATCTGCTTGGATAGTGGTTTCCAGGTAGCTCATGAACTATATTAGATTAGTGACAGCTGAGACAGGCAAGTCTTGCCAAGATTGCCTCAGCTATCTATCTGTGGGAGAATTCAACAGCCACCATGGAGACTGAGCGTACTGAACCCCAGATAGGGTAGGAGAATCACTTGAAGAATGGGCTGTAACACATCCTTAAGCAGTTGGGAACGTTCCACTTTTACCAGAGGAGGTCAGAATGATTCATTTGACTTGTGCTGGGTCAGTTTCTCTTATGGTCACCCCAGGTAGCCCTGATGATGTAGACCACCTCACTGAGTCTCTCTTTGCACCTCACACCTGAAGAAGGCTCCACGGCCAAAATGTTGTGTTTTCTTTCTTCTTACTTGTTCCTTTGCAACTTAAAAGTATTGTACCTAATGTACATTTTACAGCCCATGACTAATATACTCTTGTAAAATGTTTGTGGTTTATCTTCAGGATTGTGAAGTGTATGGTACCCCTCTCTTAATAATGTCAGCTTTACAGTTCCTGCTGCTGTGTTCAAAGCTTTCTGCCCTTAGCTGTGTTAAGCTTGGTGATATTCCATTTTTTATGTGCTCTGACTAGGTAGAAACCAATTTGGCTTCAACAGTCACACAAATCCAATATGAGATGCTGTGAGATACCTTAAGAGTCCTTGAAATAAATGACAATTCTGTGAGCTGGTTTTATTTAGATCTCTAACCCCCCTCCCTCCTACCCCACAAAAATGTATAATGTTCTAAAAAGAAAACCACTTTTTTACTGTTTTTAGGCAACTAAGGAAATAAAGGAGGCCTGTCTTGTTATTTCAAAGGAATAATAAGAAGATTTCTCTTTTCTGGCACACACTCTTACTCTACCTTTACAGTACCAAAGTATTTCAACTTCATACAATACAGAAAACTACTTTTTAACTACAGCTTTTTAAAGCTTTTGGTTCCATTCAATATGATCTCCCTCTACAATTCCACAATTATTTTAAAGAGGGACATTATATTTATTCCATACTCGGTACACCTCTAAACTTCTACATTAGCTTCTGTCCTCAGCAGCACAGGGTTTTAAAAATAATATTTTAATGGTTTTATTCTGGTGTTTTAGTAGTATTCTTTGATACTGTAAGTGTTTTTCATGCCGGAAAGCCTGTAGTGGCTTATTTCAGGCTGAGGCCCACAGTAACATATTTACTTTCAGGAAATTGTATAGCTTTTTTATTGCACCATACAATTACACCCTTCAGGACAGCACTGAGTTGGCAATGATCTGCTGTATTATTGATTCCAAATGATGTTTTTGCGGGGCTATATCTAGATAATTATTTTTGGGTTTTTTTATCTCTTGGGGAATGTATTCTAAACCTTAATTAAAAGATTAGAATGTTCACTGAAATCTCTTCTCTCAGACCACGTGCTGAAAATAGGTACTGTTGTGATGTGGTTGCTGTTAAAGAAGCCTGTTTTCCTTCTACAAGGTGATCAAGATGGGTAGATTTAAGAGGAAATTTGGGAATTCAGTGTTCCAGGTTCTGTGATCTGTCTCCAAAAATTCATAACCTTCCCCATGTAAATGTTGAAGTGTCTGACCTGCTTTACAACCTGCATGTGAATCATAAATGAACTCAGACCATACCACAGGTCTTGAGGCCAAATACAGAGATAGGTCTAAATAACCTAAATGATTGTGCAGTAGATTTAAATTGCTTAGCATACAGGCACCACGGCACATCATACTGACTTGTGTCATTTGACATGACATTTCCTATATGCACTTCGCTTTGTTTTGTTTTGTGAAAAACACAAAAGTTGCATTAATCAGTGTGAGCTACATCAGGCCATAATCACTGCCGATTTCTGCAAAATTAACAGCAGACCTCTAAAAACAAACACAGCCAGTATCAAAATAAAAGTATGTTATGTTATGTGTTATTTTGCTAGGTTTATCTGAAATCACACACATTGTTTATCTTGCCCATTATCTGGTATTCAAAGGTCAGTTTATCACACAGTAGAAAAAATCATTCTTTGACCCTTTTCCTGGATGAGATCATCAGTTCAGTTAGATACTAACTACAACTGTATTCAGGCCAGATGGACCGAATCGCCTCTTTTAATATGTATCTTTTCTTATATTATTGGTTTCGCAAACAGATTCGGAAACAGATTTCGGAAACCTTCTTCCACCTGAAGAAGGCTCCATGGCCGAAACGTTGTGTTTTCTTTCTTCTTTTTTTCGGCATGGAATAAACCTATTACTTGTTCCTTTGCAGCCTACGCATGCTGACGCAGCTACCCACCTGAAATACTGTTAAGCTGCACAATTGTGGCAAAAATAAATTAAAAAATGCAAATAGATCATTAAACAGATTACAGCTATTATGAAAACGCAGCTTTCCAAACAATAGTACTCATGTGGTGTACTTGAAGGATTAAGTGGCTACTTAGAAAAATCTCTGCTGCAGCATCACTGGGCCACTTAATCTGTGGGAACACAGCTTTCACAGTAAAGCCCTGAATTTCCTGAGATATTCTTTACGAAACTTCTTCCCAGGCCATCCCCTCATCCCTTCATCCCCTCCCACTCCCTTACTCACTAGAAACTTCGCTCAAAACCCACTTTGGTAAATTAAAAACTAAGGTTACAAAAGACAGAAGGCAAATGAGAGGATTTTAGTAGGCCTTCTGGGAACTGATTTCAGTAGTACACCTGGGAGGTTTGGTCCGGCCATTCATTTTCTAATACGCTTTATCCAATACAGGGCTGTGGGGGAGCCGGGGCCTATTCCGGCAAGCAACAAGCACAAGGCAGGATACACCCTGGACAGGACGCCAGTCCATCGCAGGGCTAAGTTTAGTCCAGTCACCTATAACCCATGCTGTCAAGAAGTGCCCCCTGTTATTCACTCTTTAGTGCACATTACCTTCCTTCCACTTACAGGCATGTGGCCATGTCTTACCAGAGATCCCGAAGCAGTTTTCTGGACAACTATTGGACCAAAGTGGTCTTCAGCCCTGGACCAGGTGGATCTTGTCCTCCAGTCCTTTAGAAGCGTCTTCAAGCTGCATCCAAAGATCATGCTAATATAATTAGCAACTAGTAATGTTGCAGACATCGTCAACTTTCGAGAAAAGCTTCAGGGACTGTTACGTCCCAGTGTGTGGTCCATGTGTGTTTTTGTTGCTATGTTCCACACTTCCTGACTTTGGTTGTTCTCCCTCCCCCTTGGTTCATTAATTCATCCAACTTGCCATATTACATCATCATCAATCAGCTCTCAACCAATCGGAACTCAGCTTCTTCAGTATTTAACTTGGAGGTTTTCAGAATGAAGGGGCCTCTCGCTTGACTTCGGTTCTGCTCGGCTCAGCTTGGATTTTGCTTCGTTTCACTTTTGTTTTACTTCGACTTCGTCTCTCCATTTTCATTCGTTTCTCTAGGTGTGTGTTTTCATATAGCTTCAGCTTTGTGGGTTTGTGTTCGTCTCCTTGTACTTTCGTTTGTTTGTGTTTATCCTTTATTCGCCATTACCTTGCCCAAACGTATTATATCAACCTCTGTGTTCTTTTGTACCCTATTCCTTGTGTCTACACTCGTTTTCCCTTACTTATATTCATAGTTCACTTGTGTATTTGTGTGAACTTTTCTGTATAGGGTTAGTTAAGGTCGTCGGGTACATTTGTGTACATGTAGTTGGTCTTTGTATTAGTAACACTAGTTTAGGATGGGTGAGTGCCTTTTTGTCTTGTATGGTTTTGGGTAGTTAGTGAAGGTTATCCAGGGTGTTAGAAGAGGCCGAAGACCGAGTGTTTCGGGTTTTGTTTTGGTAGATAGTTCAGCTTCCCCTCACTTTATTAGCCAGCTCCATTTTGTTTGTTATTTTCTTTCCTTTGGCACTGTGTGTTATTGTGTCCTGTATTCGTACCAGTCACCTATTCGCTCTTGAAATATATCCCTTTTGCACCAAACTTGCTGTCACGCATCCTAAGTTCCTCACCAGAAACCCACCTGCATTCGAATCCATCCTAAATGTTATACCCCTTTACCCCTAGACACTTGGGGCCGTAACAGGGACATACTGTACAAGCCAGCATGGACACACTAATCCGATATAGCGCCATCTGGTGTGCCCTCTCATTGTCCACAGCAGGGGTGGCTATCCTTGACGTCACAGGAATTTGGACCTTCCAATAACCTCTTTCCCGAATTGATCATTACTGGCTTGACCCAAGCACATGGATACTCAAGGGTTAGCTGGAATATAGACATGGAAAGGAAGAGCCAAGCTTGCCTTGTCCATGGGAATGCTCTCCCATGGACCTGTAAGTAAGTGTACACATTGCCCCACTCCAGCGCTCTTTACAGCTGAGACCTTTAATGACAAAAAGACCAGACAGTCCTGTAGGACTCCAACAGGAGGAACAGATAATCCATACTAACTCCATTTGTGAGGTTGGCAAGTGTTAGAGACAGTGCCCCAAAAAAGCTAACCTGTTCAGCCCTTTCCTTTCTCAACTGACTCCTGTCTCTTGAAACTGTAGGCCTCAACTCCTGGTTTTCTATCTCGTCGTTTTGTGGTCGTCATCACATTGTGCTCGTTTGTTCCCATCACTCCTCTATATATGAATGTATAGAGCTTTCTCAGCTCCCACGGCGACATCTGCTGGCAGTGAAAGACATGAGGCTGTCAGGGGTTCTGTAATGTGCTCGTTAAGAGTGGCTGACAGCAGGTTTGTATGAAAGAAGCCCTGCAGCAGTTTCCTGTTTTTACGTCTCTAAAGGACATTGTCTGAGAAGAGATTGCAAGATCAGGTGTTTTCAAACTTTTCTTTTCGCAACACTTGAGAAGCCAGGGCTTGGAGCTCAGTCTTGCTGAAATTAAATACTTTTTTATGTAAAAACGGTCCCCATTAGTAACAAGCAATTTCAGGTTCATTCCCTGTTTCCAATTAGCTGCTTATAAAATATACAGGCAATGTAGTCTAAGCTGCTAATTTCATTTAAGATATCAGCTGTTCTGTGGGTTGCCAAGCTAGACAAATGATCTCAGGCAGCCACCATTATAAAAAAGTAGGCTATGGAAATTCATAGCCATTAAAACCAAAGCAAAAAAATACGAAAATGCTTTTGCTTCAAGCAAGCCCAGCGCTTTTAATCTACAGGTCACCAGATATCCCTTGCTATTTCTGAAACATTTCTATAATTTCTACCTTCTCTTGCTTTGCCAGAGGGGTTTCTCAATGGGAATGCAGTTCCAAAGCGAGTACCTTGATTCGGAGTGTAAGTGCCAAGCCTCTGTCTTCACCCAGAACATGGAAATCAAGACAGAGGACCAAACCCAGGAGTAGCTAATTGATTTAAGGATCTTATCCAGTCATTTCTTGAGAGACGCAAGGATATCTGCTGTAAAAACATGGCTGGGTAGCTTGTTCTATACTTCACCACCATCTGGATAATGATCTTTCTCCTGTTCTTAGTTTTAAATACACCTCCAAGTAGTTTCCATGTGTGCCATGCTGTTTGTGTTTCATTGTTCATTCTGAAGAAATCTGCCGGTTCAACAGTCAGTGCCTTAGAGGATTTTGAATACTTGTATCAGATTCCCTTGTAGTCTTCTCCGTTTGAGACTTAAAAGGTTGAGTTCCTTCTGTCTGTCAGTATACCATGTTCTCTTGAGCCCCAGAATGTGTGTGGATCTAAACGTGATGTGATGATGACATGTTTCTTAAACCTTCAGACCTCAGATAAAGCTGGTTTTATTTGGCAGCAATGTCCCTGGTGCAATATGTGAGAGCCTGGAATTCCTCTGGGTTTTGTGAAAGGATACAAGGTTGGAAGATGTTCACAACAGGGAGCTCTGGAGTTATCCAGGTCTGGTGTTGTCCCTGTTGAGATGTAAGTCCATAGACAGAAGCCTAGCACATTGCCATAAGCACTGGCGTGGATTTAGATGCAAAAGCCCTTGAGTGAATGCTGGCCCATGATTAAATAAAACAAACTGACTGATTTTCTGCACTCTTGTAGCTGATGGTTTGGAACTTGATTACTTAGTGTTCTTGTTTCCCTGGCTCAGGTTTCTATAAAACGTGCGACAGAACACTAAGAAAGAGGAAAACTCAATTATTGCAAGCTGTGATTGTGGATTCTATTTCTCTTAATTTTACAGCGTTATGAGGCATGGCAATTGAATTGGTCTGCTTAGTATACAAATGCTGATGATGGTGAACCTGTTTTCTTGCATCAGCTCAGCCTGATTGCTCCGCTAAACATCTGTGAGGAGTACATAATACTGATGGATGTCCTCCAATCGCTGTTCACTCAAAACATTCAATTGCTTGTCAACATATTGATTACTAGACCAGAATTTGTAGCTATGAAAATCATAATGAAATACAGAAAGCTGCTGAATATTCAGGAAAACCGATTAAACTACAGATTTCCACTCTCCATTTTATCATCACATACTGCATATTTTCATGCACCTTGGCAACAGTATTTCCAATTTAAGTTCGCAGAAATAAAACATAAGCCCTCCTTTTGTATTTGAATTAGGCTTTCAGCTGGAGAAAAAGCTAATAGCATTTCTTCAAACCAGACAGGTACAGATCTTGCCAAAGCAAGGAGCTGCTACGCTTTAAAAAATGCTTGTTTCAGTTTTTTTACAGCAGTTTTCTTTAGCCGTAAGCACTGAGAAACGGCTGTTTTACGTAGGTCTGTAGTTTCCAGTACAATGAATAGCCACAACTCTGTCTTCTAGAACAGTGTCTTCCTTGGGTTCTGTGTAGAGGCTACAGTGAGAGCTCTTGTGATTTACTTGTGTAATTTACTGGACAGCACTGCAATATGATGAACTGTTGAATCTGATGGAAGCCCACCCTGCAACACATGACTAAGACTTGTCTAATCTCTGCGTGGCAAAAAAGGAAGAACTCCTCAAGCAACTTTCTGTTTCCTGTGCAGCTGAGAAGAATATTACCCATGAGGGACATGCTAGGGAAACCATTTAGTGTTGAGCCCAGGGGGAGAGAAGAGAAGTATTTCATGTTCCATAAATAAAACCTCAGACTCAAAATAACTAAGCCTACTTTAGACCCTCCTAATAATTCAATAAGTTTGGCAAAACCGTAAGCCTTATAATACATAAAAACATTAAAATATACATATATTTTCTTTTTACTTCAGGCAGGAATTGATTTTTCTGTGGCTTGTCCATATAAACACTGATTTGTTAAGTTAAAATTTGGAGTCTATATTTTTGATAACCCCCAGTCACTGATTGTTCCCATGCGAAGCAGACAAATGTTACTCACTGTGGCTGACTGCAATGATACTTGGACCTACTTAGAGTGGGCAAGGTCTTTGTTTGATTTCCACTGGAACGCATAAAACTCAGCCACCTGCCATTTTCCACACTGTGATGGCCACAGCATCTACAGCAGAGTGGGTATCAAATGGAGGAGTGATGCCATTGTCGCGGGCAACATTGAAGGCTCACTGATGCCCAGTAGGTAACTGAGGTCAGTGCTGCTGTTGCACAGGAAGCGAAGGATACATGCCTGACTGGAGCCCATCACACTGCTGAGAAGGGACGGGCAGAGCCAGGACACTAATAAGCAGTGCTAGGAGAGAAGCCACCATCTGTTCTCCGAACATGTGCCTTTATTGACTCAGCAACAGGAGCTTCACAAGAATGCCTTTCCAGAGCCAACTAGACACTGTATGTGATTTTATTGCAACTTTGATGTTGCAAAATATCACAATCATAAGAAAGGATTTCAAGCGTGCAAGTTGTACCACTCTTTTTGATCTGTGCTTGCCGGCTGGATCAGTCATGACGCGTGATGTCTAACAGTTGAAAGAGGACAGAGACAGGAACCTTTTTCATCTACATCTGATACCTGGGAGAATGAAATTGAAAAGAAATGTGTTTGAAAGAAAAATATTGCCAGAACATAAGCTTGTGAGTGAGCCTTAAACGGGTCGTGTACTGGGCTAACTGGTAAAGTGGAGTGGATCGAGAGACATTCATGGAAGTAAGTGCAAGTATGTCATCTGCTTCTAGAATAACAGGTTTCTTTCCTGTGGAAGGGAAATCCTTTGGCCATTTTTGTGGCACAAGAACGATGGCAACAACAGGAAGAATGAAAAAATCAATAAAGCCGGTTAGTGAAAGCAGACTAGAGCCAGAAAAGAGAAAGTTGGTGCTGTCTGCATTTTATGAGAAGATAAAAAGCAATGCCTGAGGTCGAGGTTTAGGGTGGCTCAGGAATTCAGACTCCTGAGCGCCTGTGGATCTTACTGGACAGCACTGAATTACAGGATATTACACTCTCATCCTGCAACCTTTATTTGTCTGTAGAAATGAGTCCCAGAAACAACAAAGAAAGCTCTGCCGTCCTCAGCAGGTTTTAATTGGAATAAATCTTGCAGTCTTTCTAGATCAATGCTTAAAGAAACACACGCACCTTTCCTGGATGCTGAAACAGGGCAAATATTTGCAGAGCTCAGACATTTCTAACAATTAAGAGGAAAGAAAAAAAGGCAGAGAGTGTTGTGGAGCTGAAATTGCATACCTGCAGCTACATCGGGTAGACAATTTAGCAAAATCTGAATTTCAGCTGTGATAATGGCAGTCCATTGAATTGAAAATTGAAAGCCTCTTAAAACACAGGACACTTTGCAGACAAAGATATGCAGGAAACAGGCAAAATCACTCAATTCTGTTCTAAAAATATTCAGGCCCCATGACCTTTATTGGAACGAATATGTATTATGTTAACTTCCTTAAGACTGTGAGTGGTCGGTTTGTCTTGAGAGGCTATCAGCTCTGGAACGTGGACAAGAGCTGCAGACTAAGCCTTGTAAATAATTGCAGGCAGTTGCTCCAGTAAGGAAGGTACTGTAAGTGCTCCACGCATTAGGAAATGGTGGCTGGGCATAGCAGCTGGGTTTCTAAAATGAGAGAGCTCCATCCATTTTCTGACCACTTCATCCAGTTCAGGGTCATGAGGGAGCCAGAGCCCAACCCTATCAAGCCAATGGGCACACCTTGGACGGGACACTAGTCCATCACAGAGCACACGCACACACTCACACCAGGGCACATTCTCCAGAAGCCAATTAACAGTCTGGACTGTGGGAGGATACCCACGCAAACACCTGCAGACCATACAAACTCAACACAGATAACACCCCAGGTCCAGAATTAAACCCAGAGACCCAGGTTTTGCGAGACACTAATGCTGACCACTGTGCCACCAGGCTGCCCTGAAAGAGCTCCACCTCCTTCAAATTCAAATGTGTCGTATATGTAAAGTTCTGGATCCAGTTGTTGATGTATGGTTGAGAATCTAAACTATTTTACTTAAATGCTTTTGAAAAATGAAAATATTATCTCTGGGTAGGTTTGAACAAGGTAGTTAAGACACTACACTGTACACAAGAGAATTGGTTCTAACCCAGCACAGTTCTCTGCCCAGCAGTATGTAACGCTCTGGGGTTCACGTGGGTATGTGCCCTCGCCGCTGCCACCTCAGGTCGGCCCCCCACCGTCGGGGACTCGAACCGGGGCCTCTGGCATCACTCAAAAGGGACCCAGCCTCTCGAGCTAAAGGGAAGTCTCCCGTCAGCCCCTGCGGCCCCTGCTATTCACAGAGAAGGGCGGTGACGCCACCGCGCTGGTAAGCCGGCTCTCGCAAGCAATGGTGGCCGTATGTGTTACAAGTATAACAGCTGTTAGTATGAGTCTGTGTTCCAGATCGTCCATGACTATCAGGACCAAATGACAAAATACTGATATAGCTCAAGTAAGTAGCTGCACCAGCATGCGCAGGCTGCAAAGGAACAATCGAGGTTTATTCCATGCTGAAAAGAGAAGAAAAGAAACAGAACGTTTTGTGAACTGACGCACCCGGAGAAGGCTCCACAGCTGAAACGTTGTGTCTTTTTTCTTCTCTTTGCAGCAAGGAATAAACCTTTACTTGTTCCTTTGCAAAATACTGATATGTTTGGGCTTTCTTCATTTAATGCTTGGTGGTGTTTCCCATACCTTCACACCTCAATAGTCAAAGGTACAGCATACCATCTGTGTTGAACAAATAAGCCTCTTCTTAAGGTGCATACTGTTGCAAAAGACAGCTCATTGAATAACAAAGAAGAAATAAAGAACTAAACAGCAAAGAACCCATTCAGTGTCACTGAAGGAGATCCTACATGAAATGACTTTCTAGATACTAGATGAAAAAGAAGTCCTGCAATTACAGGGCATGAACACAAAACAAATAAAAAAACAAGAAAACAAAATATTACACTGTTCTCAGTTTTGTATCTTCATCTGTATTTTACATAGTTTTGTATGAGGCTATTAAAATTTCAGCAGGTGAATCTGTTCCTTCTTGGGCACCGTACACACAAAATTATTAAAAGTTTATGAAGGATAATGCTTGAAATTTTCTGTAGTTATGAAACCGCCGAAGCTGTTCTAATACAGTTAATTATGGCTGACTAATTAACTGGAAACCAAATAAAATTAGCAACAGAAAACAAAACATGAGGTGAGGTAAACGTTTCCTTTCACTTATACAATACTCCCCCCTACTGGTGAAAACACAAAATAACAGGAGTAGAGGTCAACAAGCTTGAGTCGGCTTGTACTCTAGACCGTGAAGGAGATTGTGCTCTTCCGGCGGCGAGGTTGATGAACTAAAAGTAGTAACCACAAAATTGACCACTGTAACCACAAAATTTAATTATTATTACTAATACAGAGCTGTTACTGGTAGTCCATTAACGTGAATTCCAACTTGTACTCCAGGGGGGCCATTATAACTTGGCAGCCTCAGTTATTACAAGTTTAAGCAAATTAGGTGCAATTAAGTTGTTTTTTTTTTCTTTAAAATGTAACTGACTTAATCACAAACACAAAAGCTTTTTTCACCCTGGGACGACAACCTGTGTATGTGACACTAGGCTTCTGCCACCATCTTAACAGTTGCAACAAAAACTTTTTAAAAACTTTGAAAAGTTTTTCAGTGATTTATGTGTAGAAATAAAAAAAACCCTTCACAACCAGATGAGCATTGGTTGGTGCCACCAATAGCAGGCAAGTTAACGTCTACAACCAGGCTATAAAGCACAATAATGAAAGAGCACTCTGATCACAAAACAAATGAGCTCCGTTCTATCACACCAACGTCCCAAGGAAGTGATCCTAAAGCATTTCTGTGTACTTGTACACAAGGAGGCTAAACAGTAATATCAAAGCAACACAGTAACATTTTGGGTACACAGCTAAATAGCTGTCCTCTGTTAAAACAGGCTGGGAAATAACAAGTGAGAAGCAGGTAAATAGACACCTTTGCGACTTAAAATGTCTCTGCAGGAAACTGGGGCATCTGTTGAAAACAGGAAGATCATGCAAATTCCACACAGAAGGCACCCCAGTACGGAATCGAACCCAGGACCCTAGATCTGTCAGTTTCAAAGTCAAAGGATAACACTTGCAGCTGTAAGGTTGACTATTCTATTTCACATCTGAAGAACACGATGAAGATTTACTGGTGCATGTCTCATGACAGAAAAAGAACGTGTTCCTGTCTGTTATTTAACACTGGGAGACTAGTGCAGCACGTGTACAGTCTCTAGACAAAATGTTATGAGATGTGTGCTTACCATGGGCAACTTTTAAGCACTTGTTTATATCAGCCTTTACCACTCTCTTCCAGGCCTGTGCTATGATTTCACCTTACTCTACTGCTTTTATACATTGAACACATGTCTAATGAGTTAGTTCAAAGAACATAGTGGTTCTGGCCCTACATCTCAGTGCATAGCAGCACAAGGAACACAGCCCCTTGAAATAGATTAATATTTGCTGTAGCATTGGTTGAATCTTTTTTCGAGAGCATCATGCCTGCCCTTGACAATCTTTGGCAGTATCTACGTGACAGGAAACCACAGACAGGGACAGGCTGCAGGAAGTATAAAATATAGTGCTTTGACTTCAGACTTATCCTTTTAACATGGATAAGACAATGATCATGTACAGCAGTGTCTTCAATAACCTGGTATACCATCTTCAATCTATTGGTTCTGTACTTCATTCCCAACTTCTCCAATCCACCTGTTTGTGGTCCTAATTGCTTTTTTGTTTTTACTTTCACTTGTAAACTGTGGTACATGTTCCAGTTTATTTACCTAAGTCCATTGCCTTGATTTAAGGGTTCTGAGTACTTGAATCAGGATCCCTCTTAGTCTTCCTTTAAAGAGAGGATTTCTAAAACAGAGTCTTCTTAACATGAGAAGAGAATTACATTGCAGCTGAGCTCCAAATCTCTCATGCTCATGGATGACTTCAAATGATCTTGCTTGTTTAGATTTTTGGGAAAGTCGTTGCAGCGCTCAGTCCCAAATTACCCTGTATTGCTCCCTACAGCTTCATCATGGTGAATTTGAACACTCTCTTTAAACTGCGCTTGCCTGTTTCCAACTACTGTATATAGCTCTTGATAGACTATCGCTAAAGGATGAGCAGGCTCAGGTGGGAATGACAAGGAGTGCTTTTATTTTCCTTCTGTAGAGGTCCATTAGACAAGAAGGTCAGTTTTCCAACTCAGAAATTGGGTGAAAGAACTGAATTTAATATGCCCCACATAAATAATTGAAATTAATAAGCCTGTGATCAATAACTCAGTTGGATCAAAGTCCAGAAGACAGTGGTTCCTCAGAACCAGTTAGGATGTTTACAGTATACTGCAAATGATTGGTGCACAGTTATACTGAAGAGATAGGGAGATTGATTTTTCAGAAACTGGTACTGAATCCAAGAGATTCTGAAATACTCTGGGAAATGGGATTGCGTCAATGTCTCACAGTCAGGTCTAAATTACATTTAGAAATAAATTCACTCCAAATTTTGTTATGGTATTTGTGAACAAGAGAAAAATGTGATACCTTATACTACAATAAAAAATACATCTTCAAATCTTTGGCAGGTGAGTTACTTGTTCCACATAAAACACTCATTTCCTAAGGGAAGAATATCTCTGTTTTCCTATCAGGAGGGCATTTTCAAAATGTAATGATGTTTTGCAGTTACCTATAAAGCAAACCTATTTCAAACCCACTATGTCAGTCAGTCTACAAAACTGAATATATAGCATATTATTACAGCAGCTGGGAAACTAAACATGTAAAACTGGTTATGAAAATGTCATCAGAATAGGGCCAACACACTAGCATAGAAGACATTGCACAGAGACATTTTATAAATTAAAACTTTAATTTGTATATTCATGTAACCATTACAGTACATTAGACTCTCTATACATGAATGGAATGCTGAAGCTATGCTAGTAGACACTTGTGTGCACTGGCTAGTAGTGATTACAGAGCATTTTCATTTTAATTTACAACAGTTCATATAAAAAAATAGAGAAGAAAGTGCATTTCATTGCAAAGTATGCTTTGTTTGCACATCGCTCAAAGAACAGCAAACCCCCAGAAAAAAAAAAAAAGATAAAGCACAATTTCATTCTGACAAGGTCGTGCGTCTGTGGCAGGACTAGAGAGGGTGTGGCCCAAACCGGGCGTATAAGTTGCACCCCTAGGAGAAGGAACAGTGCCTTCAGCTGCTGGTGCCAATCCCCACGCATGTCCTTAAATACACAGGGACAGGAAAACGCGGTCCTCGGACATTGCACGGCCTTTTTAGATGGTTAGATTTGCAAATTTCGCGTTCGGACAACGTTAAAGTAAAAAAAAAAGTCCAGTCTACCTTATGAGGCAGATGGTTTGAAAATCCATAAGCTTTACTCTGCATCTTGTCTCAACCTGCTGTGGACTACCTGTCCAGCCTTTCTGTTGAAATCACAGTCACGTCCTGTCGACAGATTTTCTCGTTTTGCCTGGAGGTTAAGCTGGAGGCTGGGATTATTGGGTAATTATCTCAGGACTTCATCAGGAAACAGGTGGACAGCAGTTCCCCATCACACACTCGCACTGCGCCATGATCCAGTCCTCCGACATTTCACTGTGGCACAACGCCCGCGTCACTTATCCAGGGTCTTATCATTCACCAGCGAGGTCACCCCCAAGGGACAGAAGGGGGAGCAGCGGCACGATCGCGACGAATTTGACGGTCATGGGTCTCCAGAAAGGAAAAGCACATTTTCCTTTTTTTTTACCACATTCGGCAAATATTACACTCGGACCCAAGCTGGATGGTCATCAGACGGGCTGTCCTCAATGATGGAGCCTCAAACCTTTGGCCTGTTTATCATCGCTAATCTTGCAGAGCAGTAGTGTTTCTGATAAAGGATCACCCTGTTTCAAAAGCCAGCACTGCTGCAGGGCTGGGTGAGAAAGGGAAGAGTGTGAAAAGGGGTTGACTGGTGCCTGAGGAGTTCAAGGAGTTGAAACTGTACATTACCGCAGAACTGAACTTTCCTCAAATCGGTCAAAGTAAGACCACAATCCCTTGGTTTGTAATGAGAAACATTTGGATACGAAACACCAAACGTTATCAAAGCACAATTTGGTTAATATAAAGGAAAGATCCTTTAAAAAAAAAACATCAAAATGAAAGCCAGCAGACACCTCGTGACTCCAGCCTTGCGCACTGAGGTAATGGCTGAACAGTACAGAGACTCTAAAGCGCACAAAACTGACAGAACTGCACTGTTCTGTTAAGAATAAGCTCACAGGTCCCACATTTTCACAAGAAACACACAGCTGTGGAGTGATGGGGTGCTGGGAACACCCATTTAACAACCCCCCCCCCCAAAAAAAAACGTGACATATTTCTTGTCATACAGACCAAATTAATCCAATTTCATAATTGATATGAATACCAATAAAGGCAGAGCAATGCAAACTAACGAATGGACTATAGAAAAACATCCAAGATGTAGTATTAGTAATCCAGTAAAATACATTTGTAAAGTTAATTTTAAAATATTAAAACATCTGCTTTTATTGTAATTCCTTTTAAACGTTGCTAAAGCATTAAATATGCATAGCACCAGTGCAAAAAAAATCCCAATATTTTCCTAAATATGGCTTCATCTTCAGATTTCCTTTAGAACAAAAACTAGAAAAGTAACATTGTCTCTTTCCTAAAGGCATATAACATGTAAGGAAAAAAAAATTCGACCAGATTGGATTTGAATGATGTCCTCCACTAACTACAAAGGACTCCCAGTATTAAGCCACATGTCAAATCTGGAATGAAAAGTGCTCACTGCCTCGGGTCACTGCGATTGGTCATATCAGTTCAGACCAACTTCCCTGACAGGTCCTGAAAATGGTCTCCAGGCACAGGACCATCACGTTCAACGGATGAAAGATCAGATTTGCACATCTAAAAGAAGCAACGCATTTTGAATTCATTTCTTCTTCAGCCACACTCACACGCACCAGACAGGAGGATGAGAGTCTTCCAACGCGCGTTTGCCATCACACAGATTACAGAATTCCAAGCTACCTTTCACAAAAACAGGGTTTATTAACTTCTCCAACGCGGCAACCAATTTCGACACCGTTTAAAATTGTTCGGGCTTAAAAAATGGGCTTCGATCACCTGACCTCTACCCCGACCATCCGAAAACAGTAACATGGAAACGGAACGGTAAGAAAGCGATGTGCGATAATCTAACGACAGCGTGCGGCGAAGAACTGCATTCCAGTGTATCGACTGAGGAAACGCGAGGTCAAATCTAAACCGCGATGCACACGGCTTAATAAAATCAAACTTGCGGTGAACATCGGCGACTTTGGAGCCTCATGTGAAACGTAAAATTAGTCCCAATCGATCGCTCTGTTACCACATGCTACGCGGACGTTCAAATTGGTTTAGAGGAACGAATGGCAAACCACGAAATAAAATGACCGTAGACACAGGCAGAAGCACAGAGTCTCGCCAGCCCAGACGAAACGGCGCTTGCGTCAAAGACAGGCACAGGCATCGTCTTCTTTACAAAAACAAAGTATACCATTTATACTGACAGTTTCGTCCCCTTTTCAGGGAATAATTTCCTAAAGTAAATCTTCAACAACCCCAAAAGATTAAAAAAAAACGTTTACAGCAGAGGAGAATACCGAAGCTTAACTGATTTCGAATAGGAAATTGGTTTCAAACAGGAATTTTATCATCCATATTATAATCCGAGCATATATTACAGATTTTCTTAAAATATGATTTTTTAAAATATATTTAAACATATTGCATAGATAGGAATTCAGGGATTTATATGCAAAGTATCTGGATATTATTATTATACACATCTTCAGTTACAATCTGTTCATCGACCTGTTGCGAGAGAGCAAGTTTCCAACGCAGTCCTGTACAGGAGTTAATTTGATCTCCTAGTGGTTTTTCAAAATAAAAACACTGCTTCCAAATAAAATACCAGCACAGTGAGTTTCACATATTAGTATTGTTTAAAAAATATATTGCTTTAATTGCACATGAAAAAAAATTACAATCGCAAAGTGGTATTTGTTTTTTTTTTCAGTGCCATATGTGCAGGTAGCTACTGCCAAAGGTAGATTAGTATTCTCTTATTAAAACCTCCAAATCAATTTGGAGAGATTCAATTACACAACCAAAATCTCAATTTCAAGACCATAAAAAAGACATGGAACGGGTCTGTCTAACTTGCTTGACCCAATATGAATGATGTATTGCAGTTGAAAGAAATGTAAATGATTGAAATCTAGTTACAATGCTTGGAGAGCAACAGGGACAAAACATTCAGACATACACAATATTTCAATCTATATAATTGCCTAACAATTCCATACAAGCCTCTTAAATCACTAATTTAATTGCAGATACCAGATTACATTTTTCTTCTCCTATCTAGGAAGTATTTAGGCCTCTTACATTTTCAAAAGCACAATACAATGTACAAATTAGCTGGAGCTTGTAAGGAATGGTATAATACCACAGTATGGAGATTACTGGTATGGCAATACATTTGGAAGTGCTTCCTATAACAAGGACATTTCCATTTATTTGTTGTGTCCCAATACTTAGTTCCTAAGAAATTTATGAACAAACCATCTGACACACTTATCTCCGCCACATTTTTAAATGGATGCTAAAAATCATTGACAAAAACAGTCTGTGAAGGAAACAAGCTGTTGAGCGCACAGAGCCCTAAACTTCGACAAATTGTGTTCAAAATCTTCACAAAGGACATGGAACTAGGCCCGGCGTAAATCAACCTTCCTCAACTAGAAATTCCAAACACGCCACTTGCCAGCCCTCTGAACAGAGCAAATCACTCAGGTTCAGGGGTCTGTGACTTGTGCCTCAAAAGAAGGTTCTGATTAAATCTGGGCCTTCGTTTTAACATCTTGACATTTACTTTTAAATGGAGGGCAAAGGACTGCAAAAAACAAAAGAGTGACAGCTTTCAAGTAGACCTGCTCAGTGCCTGACTCTACACAGCACATTCACTCCGTTAAGGACACCTGAAATAACTGCTCGAAATACAGATACCTGCTCACCCCTGGTTACTTAAAGCTGAGAACTTAAAACTTTCTTTGGTTACAAATTAAGACACTAAAACAAATTCAAAGCTTTGTATCAAGAGTGGAACACTGAAATGACAGATTAGCAAGACAGCGGCACGGCTTATTGGTCCAGCAATGAATCTGCTCCTCTTTTCCACAGCCGTGGCCTTTCTTCTTAGATGTAGCCTTGTACTAATGCTTTGACAAAACAAAAAAAACTGCACTGAGGCAAATATGAGAGAGGACTCAACCGTATGAGTCACCTCTCAGAGTTCAGTTACATTAACCTTTGCCAACACCAGTCTAGACGCCTCTGACGTTCCATGTAGCAGAAGACCTTCTGTTGTAGGATGGTGGAAGCAGTTTATTTTTGGACTGCATTGGAACGCTCCACAGCAGTTTTGGGACTTGTATTGCTTCAGAAACCGAAAAACTGTATAAAATGTCTAGGTGATGGATGAGGTGGCTATTTACACTGCCTCCCCTCCAGAGTCCGCACACTGTCTAGCTCAGCTTGGACCAGATCTCAGCGGGAAAACTGGAGGGGAGTTCGCTCTGCCATTGCTTTGTATTGCTCCTGGTAGCAGCCTGGAGTGTCCCGACACAAAACGAGAGAGAGAGAGATAGAGAGAGAGCTGAAGGGGGTGGGGGGAGTGGGGTGGAAGAAAGGCTCCTTGTCCCATGAAACGATTCCCTTCTGGTTAAAAACACACACAAAAAAAAATTGGAAAAACAACAACCCAGCCCCCAGAACGCTCCAAATCTCTTGGTTTCTGAAGGTCCTGCTAAAATAAACCGCAAACGCCTTTGGTTCTGCATAGTTCCTGGATTTTTCGATACCGACGTCGCTGTACGGCTGGAACAGGATCGATTTTTTTTAAATAAAAAAAAGTAACATTTTTTTTGGTTCATTTTGTAGTAGTTTTGGCTTTACCTAAAGGGAATGACTGGACAGGAATACAGGGAGCGGGAGACGGAGAGGCCTAAGGCAAAAAGGGCTCGTCCTCCTCCTCGTCGGCATTAGGCCCTGGGTCACTAAGGCAACGCAGCAGGCGCTGGTCCTTCCCGCTCTCCTGCTCCTCCCTGCCCCCCGGTTCCTTCATGACGATGCCCTGGTCGTCCTCCTCCAGCCGTTTCGTCCGCTCGTCTGCGAGGGTGACGTGGTCCGGGGACTGGGGGGAGGCGAGGTCCACCTTGATGGCCGGGAGGTCCTTGGATTTCGACTTCGAGCTGTACGTCTGCGGGTCTAGAGCAGGGAGAGGAGCAACATTTCCGATGAAAACCGGCTCGGCAAGCCGCCTCTGCCTGTACGCGAACACGACAAGCGTCTTCTAGCACACAATCCCACCCCAGGTTTTCCGAATTCACACGAGTTGCAATGAAAACATTGTATCTACATGTATGCCTACATAATCTTTCACGAAGTCTCTATGTTCACATTTTGACAGCTGCTCTCTGAAAGTAAGAAATGGAGCTCTGATGTCGAAAGCTTTGAAAGACCCCAGCATGCACAGCCTGTATGATGTAGGAATATTAAACCTGTGAACAATAAAAGATGTTGTCTTGTATGGGAGGAGAACTTTAATCTTTCCATGTATGTCCTGGCATACTGAAAGGTGATCTTTTTCTAAATTGGGGTCAATTTATCTTCTTTCTTTGCCAATTAAAGCGTCACTCAAGTCTCTTTCAGCTATTTTGGAAAACCAAGTTCCTTCAGCCTGCCCTCACACTTTCAGCTCTGAACCCGGAAATGAGTCTGCTTTGCTCCTCTCTGGATTTCTTCCGGGTTTTTCCGGATCCTTCCTGACAATGGGAAGACCACGAAGGGTGGCAATGAGTGCTCATCCCATTTTAAGCACTCTTCAGATTTTCATTAGCTTAGAAAGAAGGTACATAAATGCTCACACTGTCATTTAAACAGCTGCTATGAAGAATATAGCAGTTATTTCTGTGGTATTTACTATGTATTGTCAACAATGGATAACAGCCAGTGATGTGCTTTATTCTACACAGATTTTTTACCTTGTACCAGTGCACTGCACTTATTTTCATATAAAGCATACTATGAGAGTAGGTGGTCCAGGTTCTGTCCAGAACAGAAAGGCTCGCTACCAGTCACTGGTTCAACTCCTATCTTTCCTTAAACCCCTTAACCAATTTACTGAACCTTCTTGTACTTCCACATGTGACAAAATGGAGGCCCTGCTCTCAGATACTCTTGTGCCAATACATCACAGTCCAACTACAAGCACCTGCTAAGACGACTGAGCTAATGCAATTCCAACAGTTCATTTTTTTGTAATGTTAGGACATTTAAAGAGAGACAGGTTGGTGATCAGCACTAAACTCTTATAGAATGTGGATTCAGTGTCAGTAAAGAAGAAGAAAAAACATTTTCATCTTCTCTCACAAATAACAGATTTTGCCTTAATTGAAAATCGGTTTATGCTTAACAGCTGGGGTTGACTTCCTTAGGGCTTGGAAACTGCTGTGGAGTAAAACCTGATAACAAAACAGCCTGGCTGTGTAATCTGGAAACATACCTGAGGCCAGCCTGGCTCTGTTCATGGTAGGAGAATCTGGCTGATTAGCTGGCACAGTGAGATAATTGTTCATCTGGAACAAAAAAGACAGAGTGTTTTAGTCTATAATTTATTTAGTCTGTTTGTTTTCCTACCGGGAACAACAATAAAAGAACCCATTCAAAATATTAGACCTGATCATATATTGGCACGCAAACTGGTTAGGGAGTTTGGGAACTGCACCTGTGCTGATCAGGACCGACTGAAATACAGTTACATAAGCTGTGTGTCTGAAAACTCAAGGAACTGCATAGTGAAGGTGAAAAATACTTTCTGTCAAACCAAGAAAGTGTGGGATTTGGAATTTGTCCCGCCAGCTAAACAGCAACTCCAGTATCTGCTGCTCTTTAGTGATGTCAGTGAGAGATGCACCAATCCTCCAATTAGTGCCAACTCGCATGGCCAGAATACTCTTCTTCATTCTCACCATGCGGTACAAGAGCTATTGCTGTGAGCAGACAAACAATAATAGAAAAAAGAGTGTTCAGAAACATTTCATTAAGTCTCACATAAAATACTACAGCAGTACCATTTTATAATAACAAAATCATAAACATCGAATCAAAATCACTTTATTGCCAGTGTAGTTCTTTCTGAATATCTCTTGCTAGATGTGTGTAATAAAAAAAAGTCATCAAGTGTTCAGGCCCAGAGTCCAATGTTGGTCTCCAAATCCTCAGTTGTTAAAGGCTTGGGAAGAAAAAAAATTAGTAGACTGATCACATACTGTAATTAGAACAATTAAGAACCTGACAGCACCGACGAAAGCCAGAAAATCATCTGAAAACCAGAAGTCACTATGGCATTTGTGGACTATCCAATCAGTAATCACTCATGCTAATAAACTTGGCCAGATTTACTGCCTGGGATGAGCCAAGAGCTTCTGATCGCAAGTCTTTAAATATTCTGGCAATAAAAGTACTAAATATGTGATGGACGGAGGATCTCATTTTCCATTACAAGAGTAAAATTGAACACTGTTTAATTAATATTATCCGCCATGTTTTTAATGGATACAATCACTGAATCCCACAGCGTGGTTTACACTATGAAACAGAAGTATATTAAATCTCATGTTCTAGTTATCTTTAAAATTTTGTAAAAAAAATACTTCAACACCTATGCTACTTGAAAGATTATCAGAACATTTTAAGTAACAGAGCTTCCTAACAGTCAAACTAAATCAGACTCTGGACAGTCCTCCAACATACCCTTTTCTCCAGCTGCATGGCCCTCTGTTTCCGTATTAAAAGCTGGCTGAAGCCATCCTCATATGGGTCTGCCACCAGTGTGTGTCTGTTGTAGGACCGCAGCTGGAATGCATAACCAATACAAAGCCCTTTTACTCCTGCCCTGGCAGCAACACGCACAAACAACAAACAAAAATCACAAGAATATAGCTTGGAAACACAAGAGGCAAAATAAGCAAGGAAATGCAAAATTGCAAAGAAAATAAACAACCCTCTGGAAAAAACACACAATAAAAGAATAGAAACACAGCCAGGACCAGATAGCAATCGTATACACAATTGCAGTTTTAAGAGTTTAAGATCATTTGAAATGACCTAAAAACAAAATAGCTTCAAAAGGGACAGAAACTGCTGTGGTTATGCTGCAGGATTGTAATTGCAGTCCATTGCTTGGATTTCTAAAACAAGACCAAAAGAAAAGCAGCAGAAACACATTTAAGCTGGTTTGTTCCCAGCGTACAGGCTTTAAGACTGAGGGTTGCCCAGCTGATCTTAAGGACCTAGGAGCTGCGACAGCTGTTCTCTCAAAGTTCTGGCTGTTTAAGTTTTGATTCGGAGGATTCAGGGGAGAAATACCCTGAATAAAAAAAATCGGCACACCAGAGCTCAGAGTTTCCAAGCTGTGAGTTTTTGTGTCAGTTGTGTCAGAGCAAGTGTGGTCTGTTAGTCACTGCCCGCTTGTAAACCGAACAGCTAACTAACAGCATTCATCTGCTTACTCATTAAGGCCAAAGCGCATTAAATCACAGATCTACGGTTTTCTTTGAATAGTCCTTTTCACCCACTTAAAACAGAAAAAGGCCCCAACCTAAAAAGACTGGAATCCGCATGCAAACATGGGAATTTGCCCAAACAAAAACAAAGTAAAGAAGAAAGAACCGTTAAAGCTGACATATTGGCAGTTATGCAGTAACACTCTAAGGGAAAACGCTGGGAGGATAGAGCCCCAACACCAGCCCGACTCTGACAAAAACACCACTCCCGCTCTGTGAGGAAGGCGCCGCTTCTTACCCTTTGCCTGGTCCTTTGAAGGTTCGTCCGTAGAATTTTCCGGATCTCCTCCTCCCGTGCCTTCGAAAGCTGAGGGAGCACTCTCTCATGAACCTTCAACTTGGGCTGGATGTTTCTAGAAGCACGTACAAGAAAACAGGATAACGTCAATGCTGTGGAGCTCCTTAAAGAACTCTTTCCTTCCTTTCGAGACTCCCTGGATTAAACCAGAGAGACCCCCAGCTCCAAGATGAAGCACATAAATCTCAGGGTTTCTGAATCCTCAGAGGCACACTGTTTCAATGAGTCAAAAACACGAGGGAGAACATAAACTTTGCGTCTTTGCACTTCCTGTTAAGATAAATGGTTCTGGCAGACGACCAAGTGTCATTACAGCCAGCAGAAGGGAAGTACTTTAATTAAAGTATAGACCAATTACTACTGGTTTAGTCATACAAAAACATGCTTCTCTGCACCATGGTTACAGTATTTGATAATTAAATCAAATATTATTCATATTTCTTTGAATTATTTCCTCAGGAAGAGAGTCTTCTGGTTTTCAGTTCATGACAAATATCTTAAGCCACTTTTGACACAAAAGATTGGATTTTAATGGAGCTGATTTAAAAGGGATTTTTTGTATTACTTCTGCTAGCTTCTTACTCAAGCAGGACTAAGTGGGCGGATTTCTCATCCACTAAAGATCAGCTACACAACAGAAAAACGTCAGGGAAGCACACTAAAGAAAACGTCCTGCTTGCAAGATCTTCAGGCAACATTTGTGTGTTCAGAAATTAAGATTCTGAAAAGACGTTATCTGCCCCTGATAAGGTGGTATCTTTAACAGCCTTCAAAACGAACAAGACAACTGCCTCCTAACTGTACATGAAATACACCTTGCATTGATTTACTCTCCTCCTTTAATAAATCTATTGAACCTTTACCTTAGCATGTACTGTATAATTGCATTTCAAATGCACATTAATGGCACTGTAATCTTCTCAAGTGAGACGTTTAAAGAGGAATATGTGAAAACGACTATGCTAAAATGTGCCTAATGGCAATGTAAGTTAAAAGACAGGTATTTAACAATTCAACTTAGAAGCTATCGAAGTACAGTACAGCACAAAGAATGTGCTCTGAATAGCGCTTATTATGCTTTTGCGGAACTCAAAGTCTAAGAAAGGAAATTTACACTGGGATGCCAATTTAAACCTTTCAATGAGCTTTTTTTGTGAAATGCAGACACATTAAAATAATTGATGTACTGCAGAGACAAGCTTCAGGGATGTGTAATTTGTCCAGGGACTGAAAACCTATTTTCTCCCCTCCTAAGGTGAGCTAGCAGAACCCTGGGCAGAATTCACATATAAGAAAAAATGAACTATTCCAGTATCCATGGAGGTGATTACTGTATGAGGAGCCTGCTGTTGTAGTAAAGGGGTGTTTCTACACTTACTTGTGCAAGTTCTTTCTGTTCAGACTAGAAAAAAAAATGTAATGAAACTAGTTTTACTGCTCCTGGGTTAAACTTTAAACACATTATTCTTTCAGATTCAGGTCTGTCAACTAATGGATCACACAAAATGGGGTTTTCCGCACATCCGTGTTCTTTATAGGGTGAGCATCCCTGAAGCTGCACGCAAGGCAGAAACTGAGGTGAGGGCTTGAGGAGAAATTTCTCAAGCTTTTTGCTTCTGCCCAAAGGTGCGTCTCATTTTGTGAAAGTAACCTTCAACGTCCTAAAATGTGTAAACTGAGCGAGAAACAGAGAAAGCAGAGCTTTCCTACGTAACCAGAGATTTGGATGTTGAGCTGGAACTTGAAGACAAAAAAAGGAGAGAGGAGAAAACTCTAAGGGACAAAATGGATACTCGGGTAGGAATGAGGTCAGAGTGTGTGCCCTTACTGCATGGAGACGGTGGACACGGCCGAGGGGATTTTGGGCATCCCTCCACTCTCCACCAGCTCGATGGCCTGCTTCATCTCCATCTTGTGGTAGAAGGCGATCAGCTGGGGCTCCTTCGACCTCTCTCCCACGATCAAGCACTTCTTTATATACTTCTTATTGAAGCGGTTCAGCCTTTCAAAGACAGACACACAGTGCAAATCAGTTTGGGTGTGGTCCCGATCCACCCATGCTACCTCCTTCAGGGTTTCATGGTAGAGGTGGCACGCTCACGCACGTGAACATCAGCAAGACTGCACTGAAACCACCGTGTCGAAAGTCGTGAATCCAGTTTCAGGGCGTGACAAGTTCGGGTTTGTAAAACATGTAGTTTTGAATGATTTCTGGAGAAAACAAAAGACTGGAAGAGCTTGTGTGTTCACGCAAATTCTCCTATTTGCTTATCACAATTCAAAAGATCAATTTTTGTCCCTCCCTGAGGAGAATAAAAGCTATTTCACAGAACTGAGTGCACTCATGGAAATGACTCTGACTGCTGTGCAGAGCTGTGTAGAGAATGTGGTGAAGTGGAGTAGAATTGTGAGCAGCTCATATGTGCAAGTTAAAATGCAAAGAACATCTCATCTTCTATTTCGCCAGCCTGAAAAAAGAACTGCTGGAAGATTGTGGCACATCACTCAACTGCTTAGATTACCCTAACCAGATCCTGATCCCTGAGTACCCCTCTCTCTTGTGTCTTTCACTCAAGCTGAGCTCACCTTTAACGTTGTATATATATGGAACCCCACGCAAAATGCTGAGCTTCAGAACAAAAAGCATCTTTGTAGATTTAAAAGCATTTGGTATTAGATTGGGTTTCAAAACTAACCCCACTGAATGTTAATAAAACATATAACTAATACTTTTTTATACAAGTCTTCTTTTTATAATAGATTTTTTTAAAAGTTTAGCCCCTCCCAAGTGGCACTTCTGCTAACTCTTAGAGACTGGCTCCTGGGATAGCCCAGACGAGAATCCTGGTGCGTCTGCACTACAGGCTTAGACAGAGCACACATACTGGCTGTGCCGCTCGGGAGTCTAATTCAGATGGACTTTCCTTTGAGGTTCTGAGGGCTTTTCTTTTGAGGTTCCCTAGCTCAAACTGTGAAGAGGCAGCAAGGGCAAACATACTTGTCTTTCCAATGGTGGTGCCCATAGTGTCCACAAATGTCCTCTATCCCGGTCAAGAGGTGATCCAGGAACTGGGGAGGATGAGAACAAGAAGGGTTCAAATCCAGACAACATTTCATACTGTAGGTAACAGACTGGGACCTGTCTTATGATATATGGATATACAAGCGCTGTGCTAAAACTCCAAAAATGAACAAGGACATTTACTTTAAAAAAAAGTTGCAAAGTAAAGCTGAAGTAGGTACAGTAGATACGTCTAGGTCGAAAAACACCTGAAAAAGGCTCCACAGTCAAAACGTTGCGTCTCTTTTCTTTTCTTGGAAAGAACCTTTACCTGTTCCGTTGCAGCCTATGCATGCTGATGCAGCTACCTACTTGAGCTTCTTCAACCCATTTCTAGTACGACCCACTATGCCTTCTAGATCTCTGCATCCTCCTCCTCCTCCTCCTCCTCCTCCCTGGGCTACTTGCCCCCTTCTCTCACTAAACCAGGATTCTGTCTCTTCACAGGGATCTGTTCCAAGACCAGGTTTTCTAACTACCTCCTATTCCTTTATAGATGTCGTTGCTATAATATCATCATGACACCTGAAGAAGGCTGTTTTAAAGTTTCTATTTTAAAGCATGTCAGCAAGATAAAAAAACTTACTTTTAAGAGTCTGTTTTGGGGAAAGTAATGTGGTATGTACATCAACAAAACAATATCATGAAAATGTAACACATTTACAATATTAGAACTGTTGAAAAACTTTGAATTAGCCGTTTCATACTCTGAAACAAAAGTATTCAAGTGCAAACACCGCCAGAGTATTAAATACCAGGTTAGTGAATACAAATAACTGAAATCCTACATGTAGGCCATTACCGCAGAATGTGTCCCCCCTTTTCATTATTCTGTGTTTTACCAGACAATTAAACCACTTCTAACGATGGAAGGCAACTCGCACGAAAAGTTTAAGTGAGAGGTGTAATGCCCGTTTCATAGGAACATGTCAACAGAAGCACTTCCTGAATTTCAACTTTCAGCCATCCCACTCAAACTATGGACAAAGGCAAATTGCACAAGCGACCTACACGACATAATTACAAGAGGACTAAGTTACTTAGCTGTTGGCCAGTCAATTCAGCCTGTTACCTGGGTGTGAATCTCCTCATTGATGGATCGCTTGGTCTCCTGTTTCTTCTTTACTGCCAAGAGGTCCACCAGAGGCCGGATGGTCATTCCCTGGAACGGAAAACACAAATCTCGCTCTGTGCTATACGTTTTAAGCTGTTTGGCTTCTCTTTTCTGCAGGAGCAATGGACAAGGCTGTGCTCTGATGAGAACATGGCCACAGCAAAACCAGGCAGGGTCCCGAGAGCCAATACTGGACCCTGTTGCTAGGTTAAAAACAAACAAATATCAACATTTTCAAAAGAATAAAAGTTGTATTTTTAAGATGCTGCCATGTTTTTGTCTATATTTTTAAAAAATCAAAACATTTATTGTTTACTTCCATTTGACCACATTTTCATCTGATAACATTGTTATGGAAACAACTTATTAAATAACAATTAACATAATTATAATTAATAAAGCAATTAATTAGAAGGGAATGGATTAGAAAAAGAATGCCTGGAAGTAACTGTCAGTGATTCTGTGTTTGTCATGGCCAAACCTTTGCATGAAAGACATTTGAAAACTACTACTATGTCTGACAGAGATTTTCTATTTGAACACAATGCTATAGAATATTTTGCCCACTTCTGTAAGTAATGGAAGTACTGGATGCATTTTACATCTAATCCCATAATAATATATGCAGGCACTAAAAAGGGATTACTCCTGAATTAAGGTATGAAAGCAGTGGTAATTACAAACCAAAGAATGAAACAATAGCGCAGAAGAGAACTGGCACCATGCATTTAAACTGGTCACTCACAAATTTATTTGGTGTAACATCTATAGGTATTTATGAAGTTGGGGACATTCAACCAACTGTATGCATTACTACTGCTCACTGGAATGAATCAGGGATAGATCATGAAAATTGAGAACTTTAATATTAAACAAAATGGACTACCTAATAAGGTTATTCCAAATGATAGGCATTATCACATTTGCTTGTGCAAGTATAGCAATGAAAGCCTTTTCATGGTGCAAGCACTCCTCCTACATTCTCCATACAGATGAGCTAAAACCTGAAGCCAAAGCAGAAAAAAGAAGTCCCATCAGTCCCATTGGTACAAGACAAAATGCAGAGATAGCTGCTTTCAGAGAACCTCCGGGCTTCACAAAGCATCATCCTTGCGTGAATAATGGATATAGAAAGAATGGGCTGTATTGTAAAAGAGAAATCGAAAAGAATCGACACTAGGACTGGGCCGAACATAGGTGCTTCCGGATAGTTTCCTCAAAGGAATTTTTGCAACCACTGAATTTCCACTGAAGTCACACACCTTTAAACAACAGTTAAGTGCCAGTGTGTCTAGTATCTTCCAGGAAAATTCTTGTCAATGCTAAGCATTTCACATTCATCCAGCTTCGATCCTAAAACAAGGAGATAGATCATAATGGCTATCAAGGAAATCAGACACTTCTATATTTAACAGTGTCCTACTGAACCATTCAGAAGGGATCTTGAGCAATGAAGCTGATGGAAAAATGATGCGGGTCATCACAAGGGAACTGAAGAATTATGCTATACTGTGTCGGGAAGATTAGACTTTGCTCACTTGTCCAATATGAATTATTGAAGAACAGCAATCTTGTGCAAGAAAGGCTATTTCACCGGTGTGGAAATGAGATCACTATGAGATCAAGAGCTCGGTCACGGTCACAGGATAAATCGATGGAAGACGCTGTTAGGATTTGAATGCAGGATACGAAATCTTGGATGCAATGAATATCACCATCGTTATATGCTAGTCACTCACAGCATGTTTCTAAACGGAGAGAAGTCACTGTGGTGGTGAACTTCATTTAAAAAAAAAGACCTAAAGGAATAAATATAAATTCCAAGCACTGGCACACATCTGAAAAGGTGTGAATTAAAGCTTAAATGCAGCTTTGAAAAACAGCCACTATTCCAGTCAAATTAAGATATGAAAAGAAAACCAGATCAAAACAGATCAGTATGTAAAGATGCCTTTTGTTTTGTTTTGTTTCAGGGACTTTGAATTAAACCCCATGCGGTGGTTCTCAAACTGTGGTACGCGTACCACCCCCAGGTGGTATGCCAGATGACCCTGGAAATTCATTGTGTGCACTGAAAAACTGGGAATTAAAAATTATGTATATTTTTCATCTGTAATTTACTTAATCGGGTTCAGAAAACTTGAGATGGGTTTTCATATTTTCTATTTTAATAAAATGAGTTTATGTGTCAAATACGCAGCCTACATACATCGATACAGCGCGCACTAATACTTGAGTGTTCATACTCCTCTCGAGCTTTCAGAGACAGAGCTTAGCGCCACATTCGCCAATGGAACAGGTGACCGAAAATGAATACCTTGCAAAAATCAAGTATTATGTCATGGCTGAAAGGAACAGATGCAAAGAGTACTGACGCCAGCTCCGACAGATCATGCGCACCCGTTGAGAACGAGGAGGATTATACATCGGCTACTAGGGTTACCATTTTTGAACATCAAAAAAAGAGGACACCCTGAGAAACTTTCCTATTGCCTTATATGGGAAGGGGGTCAGGATGGAGAGGGGTTTCAATTTATCCCACGTTTTATGTTCATTGGTAAAGTAACTCTGATGATGTTTAACTGTGTGAAATGCACAAGTCCCCTCTGCTGCAATAACAGTATCCTCTGTTTTGCTTCCAGATTTGATAAAGAATCTGTTAATTTGGTTGACGAACTCTATCCTCGAATTGCCTTTTTGTGTTTGTCTGAGTCAACATGAACTTGCAAGTCAAGTACACCTTTTATCTGCCATGGAGACAAAAGTACCAGGCTTATTACACACCAAACATGCAGCTTCCCAGTCTTCTCTGCCACTTCGAAAACACGGACATTTTTAGTTCCTGCTGTGAATTTACACTTTCGCTTTAGCATTGTTTGAGGGTAGGAAAACGAGAAACAAAATAGGGAATTCAAGGGAATCTTCTACACTGCACAGACTGATTAAAGATTTTGCCGATTTTGCTCCTCATGACAATCATACACATACAGGACGAAAACTGAACGTCAACGTAGGTCGCGAAGCAAACTAAAGATGTTAAGAAAGTCTCTCTCCAACTATCTTTATAACTTTTGTTAATTATTCTTCATGGTGAAAATAATGGGATTAAAATCCCGGACATTTTTGGATATTTGAACATTCCCCCCGGAAGTGGTATAAGGATCAAAATAGAGGACATGGCTGGGAAAATCCGGATGTATGGTAACCCTATCGGCCACCGACACTAGCTCTGCTGCTGAACCTGACACAGACAGCACTGCTAGTGTTAACAAGCGTCGGGAAACGGCTACAAGGCGGTACGTACGATCCAAATAATCTAAGTGCTCACTGCTATTTGTATTATATGTGTGAGAGTATGTGTGCGCGTGCTCTCATGTTGGTCATTGAGATTTTCTGGGGTTTCTACGAGAAGATGACTTGTAGGTGGTACTTGGATGCTTTGGTTTGATCGGGGGTGGTACTTGGTCCAAAAAGTTTGAGAGGCACTGCCATAGAGAACTAAGCACACTATGCGTTTGACACCCACTGTCACCCTTGTCACCCTATGTCTGCACAGCATTCACTGACGGATATTAACAGTTGCTCAGAAAGCAATAACTTTAAAACAAGTTCTGCTCCTGAAATTCTGTGGACGTGGCACACTTATAAACCATATTGATAAATGGACTATTCTGTGACGTTACTGACCAAGAAAATGATTCTGCAGCCAGTACAGATAAAATTAGTTCATACTGCTGAAAAGACTGGACAAGTGATCCCAAGAATTCAAATAGGTCAACCTTCCAAAATCTAAGAGAACAGCACGTCTAGGGTCAATGATTGTGCAGGACCTAAACATGATTATGAGGACCAGTAATCTGTTCCAAGATATTTTAGCGGTCAGTTTCTGTATAAGGAGATTATGTCTACTTGTCTCTTTAACTCCTAATGTATTGAGAGGCTGATCCCTGGAACTGTTGCCTTTAGATAGCTCTCACTCAGAGCTTTATAAGGGGCAAACTGCTGCTGTATTAAAATGAGCAAACATGAAGCAGGCATTTCTAGGGCAGCAGATGTAACATGACAGAGGCAAACGCGGCAATATTTAGGTTGGTTAGCCTTGAGCGCTGTGCAGGGCCTGACGCGTATGCTCAAGCAGGAGGCTGATGTTCACACCTATGGCACATGAAAAATCTTACAAAGTAGAGAGTGATGCTCTTGGGGGAATTACCTGCACGAAGACGGTGAAGAAGACTACAGTAATGATGGCTGTGAGGAATATGTTCCTCATGGGGAAATGGTCCTTATCCAGCAGATATCCCAGTGAGAAGGCGATTGCTCCGCGCAGGCCGCCGTAGGCGATGATAAACTGGTCCTTGGTGGTCAGCTTGACGATCCGGAATTTGTTAATCATGAAGGTCAAGCCCACCACCCCTGGACAAGGAAAGGGCAGACTGTTAACATTTTCCAGCAGAGCACTTGTTTAGCGTTCATTACACACAAAGACAGCCCAAGATGCTGCAAACTGCCAAGTTCCAACCTTGCAATTCCTCCCCCATTATCGGATCACAAGCACTTTCACAAGAACTGTCATTGCTAAACTTGCTAATTGTTTCTTAATCTGTTTACTTCTTGCAACGCAGACTTCCCCCAACTGTTAGTAATAACAGGTGCTTACAAAGTATTTACTGTATACATTTTCTCTGCTTAACCATCAGCATTTCACAATTTACTTGTAAAACCCTGCATTGAAACCTTGTGCGATTAGATGGATGGCATTGCTGCCTCACAGCATTGGGGCCCTGGGGTCAATTCCAGACCTGGGGTGCTGTCTGCATGGGGTTTGTAAGTTCATTTGGATTTCCTCTGGGCGCTCGGAATTCCTCCCACAGTTCAGGGACATCCTGGTGGGTTAATTAGCTTCTGGAACAACTGGCCCTGGTACGAGCATGTGCATGTCTACAGTATGTCTGTGTCTTGACGGAACAGGCTCTGGCTCCCCCAAGACACGGAAGTAAATGAAGTGGTTAGAAAGTGGTTGGACGTCTAAATTCTGTTTGACTACATATACTGTAACTTGGACTTTTAAACAGATCAGAAGAAGACGGATACACCAGGATACAATTGTCAATGTTAAAAACATTTTCCTCTTAGAACTGAAAATTGCCAGTCAAGCAAATAAGCGGGAACGTTGATATTCAGCACTGTCCTAGTGTGCTGAACCCAGCGTGTAAAGTGCCTCTTCTCAGTCTTCAAATGTACTTCTTCTAAACTATCGCTTGTGCCCTCTGATGAGCATCAGTGTAATTCCCGAAGAAGTCCCTCAGGATGATTTTAAAGGATTTTCAGTACTTGAATCAAGTCCCCTCACTATCTCCCTTGCATCAGGCTTTAAAAGAGTAATTCCCTTTAACCTAACTGTACAGTACACGACAGTCCTTGAAGTCTACAAATTCACAGTCCTACTGCTTCTGTTCTAATGGCATTCCAAAGTAGCACATATTGCTATTGTTAGTAACTTTAACAATTGCACAACATGCAAAGTGAACCAATAACCCTGCTAATACAAGTTCCAGATAATTCCTGTTTCTGAAGTTAGATTTCATAAAGCCAACCTTTGAAAGAGGGTTTCACAACCCCAGTCAAATTCATGATCTAGGAATGAGGATAATGAAGTTCTGCCAGAACACTGGCGTTCTCTTCAAATGAATAAGCTGCTACATTAGATCTTTGGGAGTGATCAAGCAATAAACATTTATTGTTTGTACAATGCAGGGTGACTACAATAATGTCAGTTATATGTCATTTACTAGTACTTACAGTAACTATCCTACAATAGATGTATCAGAAGTATTTAATTATAGTCTGAGTAGAATTCAATTACTGCTATATTGGTAAGCAGAAGAATATTTACTAATACAACAATTACACCATTATTACATGTTCATACTCCTGACAAACAACTGTCCCTGACCAATGAACAGGAGGATTAATTCCAAATCATAATGAATTCAATACTCCTGGATTTGTCGTTGCAGCCAATTTTGCAATCAGACTAAGAGGGCGTTTCAATAAATGAGGGGCAACAAGACTGTGGGAACCATTTGAACCTGAGCAGCACAGCTGATAATTTGCCAGAGGACAAAAGCTGTTGGTTCAGTGATCCAGGATGCTGCTGTGATGAGCAGATCAGAACCACAACCCAACCTGGTCTCAGTGGTCCACACTGCTGCCATGATTTACAGGTCAGAACTAAATATCAACTTTGTCCCAGTGGTCCAGATGGCTGCTGTGATGAGCAGGTCAGAATCAAGAATCAACCCAATAGAAGTACAGTATAGTCACTGGAAACTGTTCAAATTGCTGTGCAAATTTTTTCTCCAGGATCCCTCCCACCTGGCTCAAGAGTCTTACCCAGGACTCGGGACACCAGACACAGGACGATGGTCACGGTGACGAAGGTCCAGTTCCACTGGTGTGGCCCGGCCACAGTGGACACTCCCAGGAAGATGAAAATCAGAGTCTCGCTGACACTGCTCCACATCTTCAGGAAGTATTTGATGGTGGTGTGGGATTTGTGCGAGATGTTGGCCTCAACGTAGGGTCGCATCACCACTCCGCAAGCTATCAACCTAAAACAACAAACTGGTGTCAACACGAAGACTCTTCCCAGGCAGATGGAACTTGGCAAGAGGTGGTTTCAAACGCTTATTACGGACTAGCATTTTGTATGGCACCTGCTGCACCTTAAGGAAAGATGACACAGATAGAGACCCCATGACAATTACAGCGATTTCTAATGCTAAAGACTGTTCAATGGTCACAGTATGACAGCATGTCTGCTTTGTAATAGAAGGATGGTGTTTGCCTAAGAGATTTGTGAAAGACTGACATTTGGTCCAGACATCTAAACATGTGAGGGGTTTGAGCCACTGGTAACCACTCAAACACAGATAAGCCCTCTCAAACTGCATGTGACTTACATTTTGATTAAAGGCTGACCAATCTAAGCACTGCCTCCACACCCAATAGTTGATAATTATAACTTTTAAAAAGGCTTTGGGGGTTTGTAATTTTTGGAAATACTCCATACATGATCATTATTTCTCTGGTCATGAAATAAACTGTGCTTTCCCCCCCACAACCACAAGGACAGCTGTAGTCAGATATTAAGATTTGACTTCTTTGTGAAAGAGAAGCCCAAAAATTTCTTAGTCCCATACTGGGTCAGTTTGAGACAGAGTGTAACCAAACTGACAATGGACACAAGACAGGATATGTACTCGACTGGGCTTCAGTCTGACTTAGGCACACACACATTTGGGTGACAATTTAGACACAGCAAGTCTTTGGACTGTGCAAACAAACTGGAGCACCCAGAAAAAGTACTGTTCTTTTGACAGGAGATACCTAACATTCTGTCCTGTGTGTTCACTTAAAATGTACAGATTACTATTGTCGAACATTGATCATGCGTTTTTACAACTTATAATGTCAGTAACAGGAAATGATGTCAAAACCAAATCAAACATGGATGGTTTCAGAATGTGAACGATGCCCATACCGATACAGGACATACTCCGCTTCACTAGCAAGTCTGTCACACACCGCAAATTATTTTATTTACTTCACCATGATAAGCATTCAAATAATTACATTTAAAGTTAAGAGCACATTTCTTTTTAAATCTTCAAAGGTTTGAATGTAGCTGTTTAGTTGTTACTAAGCATAGAAGCACCCTGTGATAATGAAAATGTGTTCAAGGTGAAAATGTACTAAAAAGACTTTACTCAGCATTGAAAAGCAGATACCGAGCATGATGATCATTCAGTTTTTTCTAATGCACTTCAGGGTATATTGCGGTATTTGACTGTGTGACAGTAGACTGGGAGTGAATGCAGAAGAGAGAAAACTGCATGATGGTTAGAATTTTCAGTTATTAAAGTTACAATTTTTGATTCTCTGTTCTATCCAAACTGCACTGCAGGCTACAGGAGCTCTAGAACTACAGCAGGGCACGGCTCTGCTGCCTCAGCTTTCTTCACGCCTGGAAACTCCAGGAGCTCTAGAACTACAGCAGGGCACGGCTCTGCTGCCTCAGCTTTCTTCACGCCTGGAAACTCCAGGAGCTCTAGAACTACAGCAGGGCACGGCTCTGCTGCCTCAGCTTTCTTCACGCCTGGAAACTCCAGGAGCTCTAGAACTACAGCAGGGCACGGCTCTGCTGCCTCAGCTTTCTTCACGCCTGGAAACTCCAGGAGCTCTAGAACTACAGCAGGGCACGGCTCTGCTGCCTCAGCTTTCTTCACGCCTGGAAACTCCAGGAGCTCTAGAACTACAGCAGGGCACGGCTCTGCTGCCTCAGCTTTCTTCACGCCTGGAAACTCCAGGAGCTCTAGAACTACAGCAGGGCACGGCTCTGCTGCCTCAGCTTTCTTCATACCTGAAAGCTGCACTGCAAGGGGACAGGATGTTGTGGAAGAGGAGAAACTCACGCCATGATGCCGGAGAGATGGAAAACCTCGGCGGACAGGTAGGCCATGTAGCTGTAGAGGAAAACGAAGAGGGGCTCGATGACGCGGGTGTGGGAGGTGAAGCGCGAGGTGAAGGCCGCCAGGATGCCGTAGACCGCGCCCACGAAGATGCCACCCAGCGCCACCACCAGGAAGCACACGACCCCCAGGAAGACATCCAGGAATGTCACTGTGCCCACTCCAGCGTACTCCTCGAAAAGGTGGTACAGCACCTGCACAGAGGATTCAAGAACAGAGCGTCTGAGACCGACATGGAGATAATGGCACAGGCTGAGCAAATGGACACTTCAAATCGACTATGGTATTCTGCTCTGTGGAGTTCTTGGCAGATGTTCCTTTAGGTTGGCAGCACGCTGAGAACATCAAGAAGGATCATTCATCTGCTCAAATCTCATTTCTTTCTGCATCACTGGACTTGCACACTTGCACTGTGAGCTGTGATGAGCTGTTTGTGCAGTCTTTCAGAGTCCCGAGATCTTCTCCTGGAGCCAAGCTATCCGCAATTTTGGGAACACGGCAACATGGGATCTTATTTGCTTAATTAACGCATGAAACACATCTGCGTGGAAGTACTTGATTTCACTATACTTGGTGTTGCTCATTTGCTCAGATGTTTCAATTTTTGTCCGCTACCTCCATTTGTCCTGTAAACAAAGCTGTACTGATAATACATTAGCAAAATGCTGGCAGGTATTGCAGCCATGTTTCATACTGTTGTACTAACAACACTAACCTTGCCTAGAGGATTAGAGGTACTTTGTTCACAATGAACAGACAAGGTCAAAACTCTTTGCATCACCTTCGAGGCCTAGCTGTTGTGACCATTTGGGAAGACATAAATCAAAGTGTTCGTGGGACAGAATACCCGTCATTTTAATGTCACCTAACTCTTTGTAGTTGATATTTCTTCACAGAGAATCTTTTAATAAGAAAAAAAGATACTGGATATGAAGATCAGCAGATTATCTTCAGTGGAAGTAGTTACAGAGCTTAGGGGTTAAAGAACAGGAAAGCCATGTGACAGTGACAAGTGCACTAGGGTAAAGAAGTGTTCCTATTCCACAATATATTCCACTCCTTACTTGATGTAACACACAATACAAGAAAATAATGCATCTTCAGAACATATCTGCCGCAAACAGATTTATGCCGTTGTCAGAGTAAACATTTTAATTCAAAGTTGATACTACTTATGATTGCATCTGTATAGTACTTTCCTTCTTAAAGCTCTTTACATATAGGAGGAGGCCCAGTTCATTTAATAATGAAATGCAGCAACTATAGTGGGCCAGCAGCCCCACTCCACAGAAGATTGCTTCACTGGTTGAGATAAGAGGGCAACTTTACGAAGACCAGATTGTGCCAGTGCAGAGCAGAATACAGCCACACCCTTACTCTGCCAAACAACGTCTTTGAATCCTTAGTGCTCGGGTTGTCAGAAGTTAGATTTAATTCATCCCACAGAACAGCAGTTGGGTTTTGCCCATTAATTGGACATTTATGTTGATATTTTAACAGAATACAGTGAGTGGTATCCCGTTATGATTTTGAAACAAAATCTCCACACACAGGGATAAAAGCATATAATTAGTTCAAATGTAAAAGGCACTGAACGCGTCTCATTTTCTAATATATGGAAGAGTATGAGGTCAAGCTGCAAATGGCACTTACCAGTCACAGTTTAACATACAACTTCGATGCCAATTTATTTAGTTTTATTAAAAACTTTTTAATTTTGTGCTGGTCTCCATTTTTTCTGCTTGTCTAACAGCGATAGGCTGCAATTCGAGTAAAAATGCCCAGAAGAAAGAGACGATCAACAGCCTTAAGCCATGAGAGAGAAGTGGTGAATGAGGGCTGATACAGCAGTTTCCAGTGCACTCATCTGACCGGGTCTGTTACCAGTTTCACAGAGGAAATACAACTGGCACGTGCCACCTCCACCGGGTCTGTTACCAGTTTCACAGAGGAAATACAACTGGCACGTGCCACCTCCTTGCAAAGATGCAGTATGCACTATACTGGTTATGTACCAGAACCAGCTCCAGTCTCATGAGAGAAATGTACCAGAACCACCATTCTCAAAGGTAGGATTGACAATGGAGCACACAGCCCACTTTCACATTGGGCACATGGGAATTTTAAGCCTGGGCACCTGGTAGCCATGCCAAAATCTAACAAGTCACTCAGCTACTCTACCCCAGGCTATATTCTTCCACAAAAACATACACATTGAACACAATTCGGACCTTACATTGGAATCTATTAGATGAATTGTAAGAAAGGTAGTAGTGGCACAGTTGAGCAGTGGTCATCATTGCTGCCTCACAGCAGTAGGGCCGTGGGATCAATTCCTGGGTGCTGTCTGTATGGAGTTTGTATGTTCTTCCAGTATTCATGTGAGTTTCCTCAAGGTGCTCTGGTTTCCTCCCGCAGTACAAAGACAAACTGGTAGGTTAACTGGCTTCTGGGAAAATTGGCCCTGGTGTGAGTGTGTGTGTGTGTGTTTGTGTCTGTCTGCCCTGTGATGGACTGGCGTCCTGTCTTGTGCCCATTGCTTGCTGGGATAGGGTCCAGCACCCCCCAACCCTGAATTGTTAGAAGTGGTTAGAAAATGTATGGATGGAAGAAAAGGAACTCACTTTTGGTAGGTACGTTTTCCATAAGCAAAGTTAGAAAATCTCTTTTCAATTTACTGCATGGATACTATAATAAAAAATATTTCTTAAGGCAGGATTAAGGTTTTAAGACAGCTTAACAAATCGCTTCAGCTTAATGTGGTGCAGAAGTAACAGGGTATATTTTCCAAAAGAACACTGTCAAACTGCCAGTCCCTGTGGAGCTGTGTATCTTATATTCTTCAAGAGAAAAGAACATTACAGGTGGTGAGATTAGGGATGGACACTCACTAAAACAGTCTCTTCTATGGACTGGAACTCCAGCGAGACAATGCCAATAGGCTGAAACGATCTCTTTCTTTTATGCCGAGTCATATGAGTGACAGCCAATTACAGACTTTTCAGCCTCCCAGAAGACAAGTCTCTCCAAACCGCGGGATCGCAAATTGAAAATAGATTTTTCCCCGGAGCTACAATAACAGTCAGGCCCTCTGAAATTCAGGACAGCAGGCTTGTAAGCGAGATGAAGTGAAACACAGAACTTAAGCTGAACCCTGAAAAACAGATTAAATGACAGTGGCAATATGTTTATGAGGGGGACTAATCTGAGATTTTAGCAATCTCCTGGTGTAGGCAGCAGAATACCAATTCAGCCTGTGTGGGGAAGACGGATAAAAAAAAAGTTTAAATGGGCAAGAAAATATATAAAAAGTAGGCACTAATTTAAGGTAAATTATTCTTATATAGTCGCTTTTAGAAACAATGGTAGTGGAAAGTTTGTTCCTGGCATCCACAAATCAATGTCTTGAAGAAAATCAAGTAGAAAATATTATCCTATCATCATCTCCTATCTCCTTTCCCAATCACTGTGCAATCTAGTAAATTTATCCTCTTAAGCGCCCTCTGTGATTAAGTTCTAGAATTTTCTTGGCCACATGTTGTAACAAACATGGAGCACATGTGGAGACCACAAAAATTGGAGGTAAGAAACATGACAGAACCCATTCAGGAAGTCAGCAAAAAAACAAACTTTCTTCCTTTCAAGAAATGGAACTACAGGGCTGTCAGCAATCTCGAAGCAACTACTTGCCTGCAGGAGTATGAACGCAGAAAGGGAACAGAGCAGCACCTTCATGGTGACCCGTTGCTAAGCAACAGCTTACCACAGTGACGGCGTCGTTAAGCAGGGACTCTCCGAACACCAGGATGTGAAGCAGCTCATTGATGTGGATCTCCTCGAACACGGCCAGCACAGCTACCGGGTCCACGGCCGAGATGATCGCCCCGAACAGCAGGTTGGGCAGCAGCCCGATGCCCTCCAGGCCTGACCCCTCGATCTGGCACACGACGTACAGCAGGCCCCCCACGAAGAAGGAGTTCCACAGGGTGGCGATGACCGCAAACATCAGGATGGTGCCGATGTTCTCCGTGAAGGGGCGGATGGGCAGGAAGTAGCCGGCGTCCAGGATGATGGGCGGCAGCAGGAACAGGAAGAAGACCTGGGAGTCCAGCACGGGAGGACTCTCCCCCACCACCTTGATCAGGCCGCCCACCAGCAGGCCCACCACGATCAGCAGGCAGCTCTCGGGCACAATCGACGACAGGCGGGGGATCAGATGGAATCCTGGGACAAAAGTGAAGCGGGACATTACATATACTGCACACAGCCAGCACTACAATACTACTGGACCACACTGTCTTCACTGGATAATACATTACTACTGAACCACATTGATCTTTAGCAAAAGGTATGTTAAGACAGAATAACGCTGACTTTTTTTTTACCTGCTACGGCAACTCATTTCCTTCTACAAGGTGTTAAGGGTAGAAGTTGACATATAGCAAAAGGACAGAACAAACACTAACAGTGTGAAACATACTTCTTTCTGGGCCCGTACTCTATATAAGACATGGGAAACCCCTTTTATTGTCCCATCTGGGATATTTGATTTGGAGGCAGGTAAAGGACATAAATGTATTGTTTACTGTGTTAACACAACATGAACCTATTAACAAGTAAAAGCAACATGTATGATGAGAGAGAAAATATATAATAAAAACAATCATTTGTCCAAATTAAGCAGTCGATTGGACTGGCCTCCCTGATAAAGGTTCTCTAAGTTTGCACTGGGCTTACAATCACTAAGTCTGAAGAGAAGACCTTTTTCAAAAGTGTCAAGATGGAAGTGATGAGCGGATACAATTACAAAAACACCACCAGGCTTCCTTAATAAGGTTCTGTCTGCAGCCCTGAGTATCAGCTGTCCCACTCCCTACTGTCTGCTCTCTGACTGCTGACTGCCTGGTGTGTGCTGGCCTGAAGCCACACCGCTGTGCACTTGGGCGTCACCTCAACTTCCTGTATAACAGAACTTCCCGATCCTTTTTTTTTCCTCCGACCCGAATAGAAGTGTGTGGTCGGACCCCTGCTCCAATAAACCTTTAAATGGGAAGGACAGGCCTGTTTCATTCAGGCAGGGAGGCTGAGAGTACCACTCTGTGCTAAGAGCTACATTTTCACCTGAAGGTTTTATTAAGACTGTTTGGTATATAAAGTGGCTCACCGTGATAGCTAGTGAGGGGTTGCTATGGAGCAAGACTTTGTGTCATGTGTCCATAAGATGTGGCTAAATAAAGTCTCGGTTGCACAATATTTTGTTGTCCTTCATGGATTTCAACTGCTAAGTCCTCACAAGACATCTGTTTCGAGGACGGCCTAGCAGACTCCTCTTAAGTTTGAGAAGCATCATCCGGACATGTACATGTTTCAGCTCTGTGCCTTTTACTGCCCCCACTGGATATAAACCATTACTGCATTTACAGTATGCAATAACACATACTGCTTAAATGCAAAAACAACATGCTGTGTGCTGCATTCTCTCAAGGATAGAGGCCTCAGGAAATCAATATCATTTTGGTACATCCTGGTAGATCACAGGACCTTGTTTTTGTCTGGTCTTTAAAGAGTCTTATTGTTAAATGTGGGTTTTGTAATTCATTATTCAACACACAAAAATAGAAGAACAGAAGACTACAGTACGCACTCAGACTTCTAGGCACATTTGTGGGCCATTACTGCCTGTAACCATTCCAAAAATTGTACAGGAAAAAAAAAATACGCAGAGCATAATTCACCCCACAGTTACCTTAGGTTGATGAAATGTTAAGGCGAGACGAAATAAAGCAAAAACAATAATTCGCTCTGGTGAAATTCATCTAAATGAGCTCTGTGCTGACATGCTATGGTGGGCTTCTGCATGTCACCCCCAGGTCCTGAATGCTTCTTGAGAATGAAGAAATAACTGCATCGTAACCTGATCTTCTCTAAGTGAGACCTTTTCAATAATTACTCTTGAATACCTAGAGGGCATTTCATCAGAAGAATGATCTCGATTTCCATTTGTTGAATGGAAACGAAGACATTCTCATGTATTTTCTAACTGCTTTCTCTACTTCAGGGTAACAGGGGAGCTGCAGTCTATCCCAGCAAGCAGGGGGTGCAAGGTGGGGTACACCCTGGATTGGTCGGCAGTCCATCACAGGGCAGAGACGCAGACACTCTCATCCCACAGCCAATTTTGGCAGAAGCCAGTTAACCAACCTGCTTGTCTTTGGACTGTGGGAGGAAACCGGAACATGTGAAGGAAACCCAAATGAACATGCAAACTCCACACAGACAGCACCCTGAGAATGGAACCCAGGGCCACAGCGCTGCGAGACAGCAACGCTAACCACTGCATGACCACGCGGTCCCAAAGCAAATTATTTCCAGCCTATTATTAGTCACGTTAACATTCAAACAAAGAAAATGCACATTGCTCCAAGTTTCTTGACACTGTGCTCGTTCTGGTGGTACACATGCTGCATGAATAAAACAGTGTGTTTTCTGCTGCATTTACAGCACACACGCCAGCTACTGTAAAGTCTGCCGCTTCCCAAAGGCAGGGCGTTGCAGACAGGCAGGGAAAACATATGAAAAAATCTCAGGTGCCGACACATTATATCTTTTTGACAACGTGGGGAAGCAATACAAAACTCACACAGAAAGAAAAATAGGACATATACAGGTGTAGCAATTTTAATATTACTGAATACTGTGTACAAGTTGGGTTTCGATGATCTGAGAAAAAGATATTGCTGCTCTAGAACCAGGCCAGAGAAAAGACCAAATAAATTCATGGACTCAAAAGCATGTCCTACACTGATGGGTTAAAAGAACTTAATGTTTCCAGTCTTGAACAGACAAGACTACGAGGGGACCCGATTCAAGTATTCAAAATCCTCAAATGCACAGAACAAAAAAAACAAATGGCTTCTTTAGAATGATGAGCCAGCGAACACAAGTGGAAACTACAGTGAAGGATATTTATAACTGACAACAGGAGACCCTTTATTACACAAAGGGTGGTGGGAGTATGGAGCAAGCTGCCCAGTCATGTCGTTGATTGTTTTTTTTTCAGGGCCATTGGCACATCCAGTTTGACCATTCATATACAGTCTTATGTTCCCCACTGTCAACGAATTGAGTTATTTCATTTGAGAATAATGTTCAGTTATAACTTGTCTGCATTCCTCGCTAGATAAAAAGGAAGAGGAGAAGTAGAAGGCCTAGATTAACAAAATTCTTAAAAATGCCAAATGGAGATATTTAAATGAGAAAGAATCAAGAAACAGAAATCAAGAGACAGAAAACAAGGGGAAAAACATCACCACAATTCCAGAGCAGTCCTGAAATGCTGATTGACTTAATTAATGCACTCCTGTGGAAAGGATGGTTTTGGCTGTGATAACAAATGGAACCTAATCAGACACCAGAGGCCTAAAGAGTATCAGATGTCTCCCTTCTAGCCGTTAGACACTATCAGCATAAAAGCGAAAGAGATGGGGTTTCTGAAGTTCACACATTTTTGCTGCCAGACCAATCATAAAAGGTCTTCCAAAAGGAGAAACAAGAATCCCCTGCTCGAACTGAGGTACAAAAATCTTTTTCCCCCCACTTGAAAGTCCCAACGTGAAACTCAGAAATCCACAATTCTTTTTTCTTTCCAGATACGGTATACCCTAGAAGGCTTCATTTTCCAATATTCCACGATGACCGACCAACAACACCACACAGTTGGCTTTTAAAACACGTCCAGGGAGGCCAGGAAGTGAAACCCACATGGAAACCAGCTGACGATGAGGTGACTGCCCGCTGACCAGTGCGTCTCACAGCGATGTGTGCTCTACGTCCTTCTTACACACAGGACTTTGTACTTCACACAATCCTCGCCAAAAAAATTAAAAATATAACATTCTCTAAAAAAAGATCAATTTAAGGCAAGGTAATAAGGGGTGTTAATAAGAGAGCCATAAAAAGATATTTATAATCCTGAAATGCAGTGCTAAAGTGAACCCAAGGACACATTCGGTGTTTAATTGCATAACTTCATTAAATTCTCACTGACATTCATTTTTCTACAGTAATGCTATGCACTTACGGCAACATAGGATGAGTATAAATGAGAAATGCAGTGAACTTCAAATCTTATTTAGTGAGAGAAGCAAGAAAGAGGCCCAGGGAGGAAGAGAAGGTATGACAAAGAGATCTAGAAAAAGATTTGGAGGAAGGCATAGTGGGTCGCAGCAGCTGTAGGCAGTAGTAGTTCAGGTGGGCAGCTGCGTCAGCATGCATAGGCTGCAAAGGAACAAGTAATACAGTAGATTTATTCCATGCTGGAAAAAAAGAAGAAAGAGAACACAACGTTTCGGCCGTGGAGCCTTCTTCAGGTGAAAGCCTACAGCTGCTGCGACCCACTATGCCTTCCTCCAAATCTTTTTCTAGATCTCTTCGTCATACCTTCAAATCTTATGATGAAGAGGACGACAGCAAACGACCAGCGTCTCAACTGTTTGCCTGAACTGACGAGGCGGTTCTTCCCCGCCGGCCGGCACTACCACACAGTCCCGAGAGCTGATTTTTCTCCACACACCGCTAAGGCACAGTGTCGCCCTCGCAGTCACAGCTTGCCATGGCGATGACAACACTTGGCCGCAGTACTGTATGTAAACAGATAGAGTGCAGTGATAACACGGAGTGTCAGAGCACTCTGTTTATCATCAACTGTGGTGAACCTGTATGGGGCGTCTGGCTGTCGATTCGTTCTGCGGCTGGCTGCAGAAAGCACTTGAGGCCCCAGGGCGCTGTTGTCGGAGCCGTCTCGGGCAGACGCCTTGTACTGTGCACATCTTCACGCGCTGTGGACACTGACAGTGCTGCAGGCTTCAAGGCCAAACGAGCTGCACAAACCTTCACCCTAAAGAGCTTCTTGACCACGGAGTACGACTGTAGTAACTAACAACTTGGCAAATCATTCCTTCCACGCCTGTCGTAACTGTCACGCCAGCTGGGGCGGATTAGAGCAGAACTCGACTAAAATGGTCATTTTTTACAGTTGCCGTTTCATCCGACTTCTCTGAAAGCCTGGAGGGTATGACAGTTGATCTCCCGCTACCTGCCTCCTTTGGAAGCATAACGGCGTGAGTCTCCTGGGATGAAGGGACCTACTAAATCGAGGGAGAAGGGGAAAAAGGAAGAAATGCACAAAGTCACCCGTGGCGGCAAAACGCAGAGCCATTCAGGGAAAAAGAGAGGCAGCTCATTTTGAGCAGATGGACAACACCCTGGGAGCTTCATCTCCTCCGAACGGAGGCAGGGGCTGGATCCAAGGAGTGAGTCACCCGTCCCCAGAGAACTGGGGTCGTGGGTCTGCGGCCCTGACTGTCCATCCTCATTGTGCAGGTGGACACGAGCCTCTTTGTACTGCCGGCATTTCCCCCCCCCTCGGACGCTCCCAGAAAGGCAGACCAATAGAGAACCGTTACCTCCCTGTGGCTGAACAGCAGACGAGCCGAAGGAGATGCCATACCATAATATTAAGCTGATCTGTCATGACCAAGTACGAGTCGTACACACCAATACCTTAAACAGCAGCTCTCTGAAACAGTTATGGAGCCCACACAGCCCTGTCAGATGAAATAAGATCCCATAAGTGAATAAATTATACACAGAGTGGAGCAGCTATCCCATTAATCCATTGCCAAGTAATTAGTTTCAATTATACTCCCCCCCCCCCCCTTGGGAAAGAGAGGCTGCTGGCGACGTGTGAAATGGCGAGCGCCTGCGCCGATAATTAATTCGCTGCAAATGGCTCACAGCTACTTCCCCAGAAGTGTCCACTGTATCTCCTCCGCTGCAGGGCTCCCTTTTCCTCCAGCGACGCTCACGAGCAACTGAATGACACAAAGCCGAAAACACGAGGAGAATTCTGCAGAATTCCTGAAGAGATTCCCCGTGAGGGATTTGGATGGAAGAGCTAGTCAAACCTGTTGGTTTTCAATATAAATGAAACTGCTAAACAAGGTCAACTCTAAACTCTATTCTACAACACCAGGCCCCGCCTGTAACTGAATGAAGCCATAGCAAGTTTTACAGATGACTGCTTCTTCATGTTAAAAGTAACACTCGTCTCTTCCCGAGCTAGCTGTCTATAATAATTAATCATTCCTTACACTTATATAGTGCTTCTCTGGACACTCCATTCAAAATGCTTTACAGGTAATGGGGACTCCCCTCCACCACCACCAATGCGCAGCATCCACCTGGATGATGTGACGGCAGCCATTGTTCACCAGAATGCTCACCACACACCAGCTCTCAGTGGGGAGGAGAACAGAGTAATGAAGCCAGTTCATAGACAGGAATTATTAGGAGGCCATGATTGGTAAGGGCCTCACAGCTGCTGAGCTGCAGGGTGAAATGGCTGCAGGGAATACCCATCTTCAGCTGGTAAGAAAGAATTGGAACCACAGCACAGCCAACTGAACTGAAATATAGTCAGACATGCTGAATCAAATTATATTTTTAATAAATTTAACTGACATAATAAGTCACCTTTCTTTTTTAATCATTTGTACACTGCAGCTCAATCTATGCTTAATACACACACCTCTCTGGCCTGCACTGAACAAATAACACAATACCCTTTAGAAAAGTCAAGCACAACAGAATAATAGGCCTAACTGATAACAGACCTGGGAGGCACAGTGGCACAGCAGTTAGCATTGCTGCCTCACAGGTCATATCACCCCAGGAACTGAACCCTTACAAGCTGATATCTGAGTGGAGTTAGTACGTTTTCCCCATCTTCGCTTGGGTTTCCTCTGGGTGCTCTGACCTGACAGTCCAAAGACATGCTGGCAGGTTTATTGGCCTCTGGGAAAACTGCCCCTGGTGTAAGTGTGTGTTTGTGAGTATGTGTGCTCTGTGATGGGACTGCTGTCCAGTCCAGGGTGTATCGTGTTGATTGCTGGGATAGGCTCCAGCTCCCTCCAGCTTGGATAAAGCAGGAGATGGATGGATATATGACCGGATAAATACACGAAGAGCCTGAAAGGAGAAATAGACAACGGAGAGCTGGACAGCACCATCAGAATCAGACCTCAACTACAGATGTGCCACTAGTCAAGAGGACAGCTAAAAAAAGACACAGAAATCAATGATGAATAATTACATCATAAATGCATAACTAGATCAACATACAAAAAGAAAGAGAACCATTATATGGATAGGAATTATATACAGTGGACTTATTAAGTGCAACACTTCCTCTTAACATTGTAATATCATCTGACTGGCCACAGGGCTCAGAATCCTGAAGAATAAGACCCCGAGATTCTGCCTGTGGTCTCCTCTTGACAAACACGTTCTTTACACCTCAGCACAACTTAATAAGGACAAATGCAAATTCAGCAAATGCACAAGATGCAAGACAAACATACACTTACTGTAGTACACTTGTAAGGAAACTGGTTTCAGATACAGGATACCCATTATTATGATGAACATGTGAGCTCTAATAAGCTCTCTTATTCAGGAGCTTGCCGTCTCCCGTTTCAGTCGCAACCTGACCAAAACCGAGGCTCCTGTAATCATTCAGCCAAAAAAAGAAAATTTAAAAGGGACAGATAAAGCTGAACAAAAAAACCTTTTCACAATGCAGACTTGGGTGCTAATTTTCTAATGAAAGCCTGCCTCTAATCTCTCTTTAATCCCTTCTCTGCCAGGTTGTCACTTCCAATGATGCAATGTCTAGACTTCCTAAACAGTACAGTTCATTCAGGGATGAACAGGTGAAAAAATTAAAATCACTGGTGGAAAGTGCCTATTAGTTGCCATTCTTAACTGATATGCCTCACTCATGAGCGCAGACTTAGATAAGTATCATTAAATCACAAACACCTGCTCCTCCAAACTGTAACTGCTTTCCCTACTTATCACAGACCCAGAGAAAGCAAACACATTAGTTGCCATGTTTTCCGAGGCTGGGTGGGGTCGCTATGGACAGAGACTGACTTTTAATGACCCTACCCTCCTTGCTCTACACCAGTGGCAACCGAAGAGTCCAGATCTCCAGCTGCTCCCGAAGGGTGGAAGCTGTGGACGGGAATTGACTAACTTTAGCTCGTTAACCTAGGGGTCCCCAATCCTGGTCCTGGAGGGCCGCCGTCTCTGCAGGTTTTCTAGGTCTCTTCAAAGACAGCAGCAGCTGAAGAGAAGCTTTGAGAATGTTTGAAAATGGAAGGCAAAACTAAATGATTATTGCCATTACTCCTTTGTCCAAAGCAGTTTAATAAGGCTAGGGATTGAACTAGTTTTACCAGAGTACACCGAGCTGCTGGATTTCTTGTCTATCAAAACCTGACACAGCATTTGGGACATTTCCACTGATTACAGGTTATACTTGTTTCAACAAACATTTCCATTGCTGGAAGGCAACAGTCTTAAACTCTTTGAAGGCACAGGGAATGAAGCAGATCTCATACTGCCAGGGGGGAGGGAGGTGGGTGTGCTCAGGTAAGTTCCAGTCCTGAGGGGCGATATCAAGTGATAAGTGTATTTGCGACTCACAGAAGGTCGGTCCCCTTCAGCTCTGGGCTGAAGCATTTGGCACCAACGACAACAAGGGAATTAACTGAGCAGGACGAAGCCATTTCTTGGCACTACAGGCAGGCACGGGCCACTCACCTCAGGGGAGGTTTTATCTGTATTCACAAACGCCATCAAATGGCTTTCAGTGACCCCTCCTCTTCCCTCTCGTACTATGGCCTTCAGCATCAACATGGAGATTAGTTACCAGGCAACTGATCATGGTCACAAACTCTATTAATGTTTCTCTTCTTATAATGCCTTTTCCCCGGAAGGCTAAGTCTTTGAATCAGTCACTGTTTTCAAAGCAGGAAGCAGAGGCTGTTGTAAAGCAACGCCATCATGTACTTCAGTATGAACACTTAGCTCCCCATCACCTTCTGAAAGGCTGGGGTGTGGAGGGAATGTGAACCCAGTCTTAATAATCCACAGGAAAAACTGAACTAGCGATTACTCAATGGTGTTCAGGGCGTGTTCCCAAACAGTATGCATTAATGCCATTGCCCAGTTTAAAATTACAACAGCACCATCGCACATAAGGATTGTGTTTGAGCTAGTGAGGCGAGAGAGAGATGGTTTGCTCATTGAATATTTCATGTGGAACTGTAAGAGAAAGTGATTGTTGCAGGGTATACCCAGATGGTGAGGGAGGGGATTAGACGATACAGATCTTGCCCCATCACACAACATATCCTTGCTCCCAATGTGTGCTGAGAACAAATCTTCACTGGCCAATTCACACTTCCACACAACACAGGGAAGCTATCTGGGCTGTTGGTGCTGAGGTATTAGAAATGTAAGTGCCACTGGTTCCAAATAATCGTTTGTTTCACTTTTAAAGTATTTTTTAGTATATACATGTATGCAAGTGTCTTATACGTTCTCTGCCAGGACACTGTACCAAGGGATGTCTGAAAGGCACTGGTAGCAGTAGTGGTGTAGTGGTTAGCAGTACTGGGGACCTGGGTTCAGCTTCGGACCTGTGGAGCTACTGTATCTGTGTGGAGATTCTATGTGCTTCCCATGTTTGAGTGAGTTTCCTCCAGGTGGAGCACAAAGCATCGATTCCAGGTAAGGGAGGGGGCAGGTTATCACACTGAGGCTAAATCCATCTGTTCCTGCAGTCAGCACATAGGCAGTGCAAACAGGACGTCAGTAATGGGTCTCTTCAAAGAGGCAGGTCAAATAACCTGGCAATTCGATGTTAGCAGATACTGTATTACTGCACGTGTTCTTTCTGGCTCTGTACTAATTGCTCCAGTGTCTCATGTTAGTGTTGCTACTGTTTTCTGGCTTACACAGCTAACACAAAGGCTGGATGCATGGGAGGGATGCACAGAAGCACAAAAACGCCTGAAACGTATCGTCTCCAGTTCTATCAGTCCCGTCATGGGGACCATCCCACTGCTGACACCACCAGTCAAAGGGGCCGTCTCTTTCCCGCCTGGGGAAAGAGCTGTCTTTTGGAATCCAAGGAGGAAGGTACTCCGACTGTTATTTTGGGAGGGATGCTTCTTGTTTTTCCCTGCTGTTCCTATGCCTGCTGCCTTATCGACTGGTTGGGACTGTTGTGTATGTCCTTTTTGGTTGTGGACTGGTAGGAAAAGGCATCTGCTAAAAGGAAAGAGAGGGCCCTATTACAAGTCTCCTATCTCTCCCTATGCCCCCTCTTCACCAAACTTTCTGCACCATGTCTGACTTCTCCCTCTTCCACAGGCCTTCATTCTCTACCCGTTTCTTACTGATGGGATGAACTAGATTCATACTTAACTGTCCACAACCGGGGAAATTTGTCTTTGTCTTCTCCCACAAGAAGTACATCAAATATTAAACGCACACACAGCTAACCACAATAATCACAATATCATATCACACGCATGTGCATAGAATCATTCCAACAGTACTTGACAGATAAGTAAATAAGAGAATAAATTGGAAGTAGAAGGAACATATTTAATTACCTTCACTAAGCAGGTTTATTGCACAGGGGATACAGAACTTAAACATGTAAATGCTTATACAGGCTTTTGCTTGACTCTGGTACCCTTGTCTCCCTGATGGGAGCATTACAAACTGAGCAGATGGGTGGGACCAGCTGTGAGGCTCCTTGCCATTCTAAGAACTGAACTATGGTATAAATCACCAGCCTATGCCTGCTATAATTTCCCAATTATTTTTTCTGCTAATCTCACAATTCTAGACAGATTGATTTTAGCTTTCACCACCAGAAGTCCATGCTATACTTTCACATTAAATGCCAAGAAGCTCTCAACAAGGCTTTTTATAAGCCTTCTCTAGAACATTTTCATTAGCATTAAAAGTCCGAAGTCTTCTAATTAAAAACAGCCTTTGATTTGCTTTTATCTGTATTTTCTGCGATAAATGTGTGTTCCCAGATCTTTAAAACCCGCCCCAACCTCTACAGACTGACTATTAAGTACTATTGGCTGAAAAGGTTGCCCATAGTCAATTTTAACACTGAAAAAAAGCTCTTTACATTTAGTCACATTTATTCCCAATGTGCTGGACTGGCGCAAGTTTTTAAAGGCAAATTTGCTCACCTAATGGCTGGTCCTCCTATTAGAGGCCTATTAGAACCATATAATCTGCATATTTGAATAGTGTGACAGCACTATTCTGAATCTGCAGCTCATTAGTCAATACCCAGACAGGAGAGGTGACAGCACAGAGCCCTGGGGAGCACCTCCTGACAGAAATCCGAAGTTCTGTCCTTTCAGCTCCTGCTCAAAGCTCACCTGTGATCTGTCAGATCTCAGCTGTATGCTTCGGGAACCTTCCCACTGCACTCATGTTTTTAATTCTCAGAGCTGGAATGTAATTTGCTAATGGCACTGATTCAGCGTAAACATGGCAGACTTACCTACAGGGTGTTTACATTACTATCCTTAATATTTATACGTCTATTTTAGTTCTTTCTGTCTCATTTTATTTGCACAGAACTTGCATGGCTCGTCCGTATTGCGACTTGTGATCCAAAGATAAAAAGGTTTGAGTCACTTGGGGGGGACCCCATCGTCAGAGGCAGAGAAGGGCTTGAACCTGCTGGTAAAAAGACTTGAACCATGAAGCCTGACACACCCAAACCTGCCAGTACAACCCCCTTGACAGCCGCTGACTGCCTGTGTTGTAAAGGAGAAGGGTTATGCACGGTAACCGAGAACCAACTTCACCCTGTCTCCCGAGGGTGACTCGTAAGATTTCACTTCTAGATATCAGGCATTTTTATTTTTGAGTTTCTGTTCCCAAACCCTTTAACGCTGCTGCAAGCCAAGATCATTAAAAAAAAAAAAAGATGACTATTGAGTTTTCTTCTCATACTCGCGTTTGAAACTGTAGCGTAAATGTGCATGTTATCTCATTTAATTACGTGTTTTGGCATGACATGACGTTTCTCTAACTGCCTCTGATCCCAGATGTTTGGGGCTTGCCCTTCTCAGTTTACCACAAACCAGAACCTCAACACTTACGGAAAATAAATAAGAAACTGCACCAGTGCGTACCTAAATATAACCTCCACATTATTATCTTAAATACGCCATGCGCACGTACATTGGCATGAAAAAGATTCACAACGCATTTGATAGCACAGCAACGCCCTGTTATTTGTGGTAGAGGGAGAACTTAAATAATAGCGTTGTGGCTGCGTTCATTCCTTCAGGCTGTATTTCCACAAGATTCTTTCAGGTACAGTCACGTGAGAATTGGGACTGAGACCTGAGACTCGCAGCGGATTCACCCTTTATAAAGACAGGTCCAGGTAAGGTGCACTAAACCAAGGGTAAGTTCTGAGTTCAAAAACAATGTGGGTAGCAGCCTTCCAGGAGGGTGGTCCCAAGAGTCTGCATGATGGCCCCAAAAGGTGACGTTCAGGAAGCTTTATTGAAGTCCTTTTCAAGCCAAATATAAAAGAAAATTAACCAGCACCATGTATACCCTTTAAATACCAGACAAAAATCAAAATCAATGTGCAAATGTGTAGAAACACCTTTCACTATTCATCTATCCAGTTAGCCAACACCCGCTGTGAGGCTATTTACAGAGCTAGAGACTGTACAGTGGCCTCTAGTGGCAGGCCATGTGTAATTACAGCCTTTTCTTTAGCTGGCCTGCCTCACCCACTTAGGAGGAAGACTGCTTTTTATAATTAATAATAATTAATTTAATTAATAATTGCTTACACTTATATAGCGCTTTCCTGGACACTCCACTCAAAGCGCTTTACAGGTAATGGGGACTCCCCTCCACCACCACCAATGTGCAGCATCCACCTGGATGATGCGACGGCAGCCATAGTGCGCCAGAACGCTCACCACACACCAGCTGTCAGTGGGGAGGAGAACAGAGTGATGAAGCTGATTCATAGAGGGGGATTATTAGGAGGCCATGATTGGTAAGGGCCAATGGGAAATTTGGCCAGGACGCCGGGGTAACACCCCTACTCTTTTCGAGAAACGAAAAGGGTGTTTTTCCCTGCCCCACACCCTTAATTTGTCCAATGCAAAAGGAGGGCTTTCATTTTACCATAAAAAGAGAAGTCTTTGAATTTCTAAACTCAATTAAAGCAACTTATAGTAGATTGGATAAGAGGAGGAACTGAAAGGGTGTCTGTGAATACGGTTTGGTAAGATTAGACAACACACAAACAAAAGCTGTTGCCAGTTCGAGGTTCCTGAATTGTAGATACAACTTTGTAATTTATCTAAAAATGTTTTTAGAAAAGGGCTTTGCTTCATGACATGTGCTGTTACATTGACCCGTTGTCTTCATCAGTGTGTCACATTACCCTGGTCCTGGATTCAAAGTGCAGTGAATAGCCCACTCTGATTAAGCTGGTCAACAACACTCCCTTCGCCTTCACAAAATATTTGAGATGTGACTCTCTCAAGAATGTTTGCTGAAGATAATGTTGGATGTGTCATGTACTGTAATACCAGGTATTTCAGGGCTGACTAAACATCTCAGGATAACAATCATTGCAGCGGTACAGAATTTAGGAGAAACCTTTTAAAAACAAAATAAATGTCAAGTTGAATTCAAAACAGAAATTAATGGACATTCTGATCTCCAAAATGATATTAAAAGTTCTACAATAATTCCGTAGAAAAACTCATCATAAAAAAATCCTTTAACACGTAGTGCTACTGGAATTCAATGGCACTGAATGATGATGTCATCTATCGTGTTGCAGATGAAAAAAAGGAAGACTTAAAATGCTGAGTCACAGCGGTGCTCTGCTGCTATTTTTGCTCCCAGCTGACGTCTTTAAGAAGCCCCGAGACGTCCTCCACACTAAACATGAGGTGATCAATATCGCTGACCATGCAGTGAGAGAGGAGAATACCTGCTGTCTTTGACCAATTCTCCAAACACTAATTGTGCGATTTTATGAATCCCTGCGCGCACACACACACACACACCACCCTCTCTGCACAGTCCACAATGTCATTAACTTGCGGCGCTCAATTTCCTGTTTTAAAATGTTTTTTTTTTTGCTTTTAAAAGCTCCTTGAGGGATAATCCCATTACAGAGCTGGCAACAGTTTGAAAGAACCCAAGACGTTTAGCATTTTGTATCATACAGTACTGAAGGTAGATTTTCTGGTATTGTTAGTTTTCTGCAGGGCTTTTAGGCTAAAATTCCCATTATTCCATGCAAATATCCTGCAAATCTCAAATGCAGACCAGGGTTCCTGATGATGCCCTGATAAATATTTGCAGTAATGGGAATACTGCAGGATTGCATCTTGGGTGCTGCAAGCAAGCTACTGGAATATCGTAAAAGAAACCAAACATTTACTGTATCCCCAGACACACCTCAGCCATAATGCAAATGCCTTCATAGGGAGGAAGCAGACAGATTCATCATCACACAGAGGTCCCTAATTATGACACATTCCTTACTAATCAATAAGCGAGGGGACCTAATAATTACATTAACTGGCATCTGTCTCTCAGTGTGCATGGGACTGTACTGCATGACCAGATGTTCTGTCTATTCTGCCTTGCGCCCTCTAATTCCAAGAAAAGAGGCTTTCTGAGCACTGGGTGGATGATCATTTAAAGTATTAATGTGAAAACGTAAGGCAAACACATGCAGGTGATTAATTAGGTGATTATTAGAGGAAAATCCTGGATAAGATACAAAGAACAGATCGTCAAGCAATTTTTCCTTTCTAAATGTATGTACCTATTTCTCTGTTCTTTGAAGACTAATTATGCTGCTATGTTTATTCAAGACACCTGGGTTATGTAACAATTAACAGATTTATTAAACTTTTAACAAGTAAGACTTGAGTACCTACATACAAGCAAAGTACTGTATATTCACAAGTACTATACAAGTATCAACATTACAAATGTCAATATTCACATTTACAAAGAAGTCCATTTAATATTATTGAGGTCAACAGGGTAAGCTGTGCCACTAAAATCAGAAAGGAACTCTTACAAATGTGGTACAGGGTGGTGAGAAGACCCCTTGCTTCTTTTCTAAGCATTCTTAGATGGAAAACATTTTGGAAACTGTGGATGTCCATTAACTACAACAGGACTAAAATAATACTGAAAATAACCCAGTCAAATAATACTAGAAAGGTCACGAACAAGAGGTTAGAACTTGGTGACTATTGGCTTACTGATCTGAAGAGCTCATCCTGCCTGTTAGTGGCAGATCCCAGGAAATCTGCTTAGATAATATGGCTTTGTAGGTTGTTTCACAACACTTGGTGTAAAGACAGGCCTCTTTCCTCAGCCTTAAATGCAATTTCTCTTCATTTCCACTATTTCAGTGCTGTCTCTGGACATTAGGCCAGCTTGTTCTGCACCTGTGCGGAAGTTTTTAACAAGTTCCCATTTTCAGTTGTGCTAAATCCATTCATTCATTCATTAATTTTCTAACCACTTCATCCAATCCAGGGTCACTGGGGGGCTGGAGACTATCCCAGCAAGCAACAGGCGCAAGGCAGGGTACAGCCTGGACAGGACACCAGTCCATCGCAGGGAAGACACACAGACACAAAAAGAACATGTACATTCACACTAACTAATTAACTGCTACATTATGAACACTACCCATTTCACATACATGATGCTATTTTATCTGTTAGGTATTTACTATTAAACAAAAAATGCTGCAATAATTTATGAGGCGTACCCCCCTCTTAAAGATAAGTCAAGTGTGGGCGATTATGAACAAAACACTCTCAAAAACAAAACACTCTGGTCTGTGTCAATTAAAAGCAACGCACCTGAAAAAGAAGATAAAATGTGTGTGGTACTCCTTCTTTTGAAAAAGAAAAGGCTCCTATACAGTACAAAGTCCTGTAATCACCACCAGCACATATCAAATGCAATCAAACACTATCTGTAAGTTAAAAGGGAAAGTCGCTCTCCTTTAACGAGAAACAGAACCCTGCAGCACATCAAACAAGGCGAGTATGTACAGCACCCACCCATCTGTTTCTGCATTTACATTTGGGCTACATTAGTCTACACAGCACTATAGCAGGACAAATATTTGCCTTTGATTAATGCTGCTGCCTCTCACCCAGGCATTCTTAAGCACATTTTTCCTATTAGCTTGCTTAGTTTTATTTGCTTTTTTTTGGCGCTCAAACTTCCATTCTTGCGTGAAAGGTGGTATCTACAGACAGACACGGCCAGCTCCTCACAGCGCCACCTGGAGACGAGACCACAGACAGCCCGGCCAGCTCTGCACAGGGCCACTGGAACCCGTGCAAATACAGACACTGGAGATGGTTATGCACAATACCAGCTGTCCGAAACAGATTCCGATATTGAAGTCAGATTCTCCAATCCACAAAGGCACAACCTGAACTATTATAAAAGGTACTCAAGAAAACATAAGAACAACAATAGAACCTACTCATTCCAAAAGGAAAAAAGAGAGATGAATGATTTCAGATTTGCTCTGAAGGGAAAGATTATCACTAGATTTTTTAAAAATATAATGTTAGTTACCACCCACAGGTATTCTTTTAATAGAGCTAGAAATTCATTAGTAAATGGCAGCACCATGCAAATCAGCAATTTTTAAGATTTTCCTGAAGCTTCAACTGCATTTCACATGTCAACACACTGAATAAAAAGGTGTATGAGAGCATTAAAATAAATCCATTGCATATCCAAAATAAGAAATAAGGGTTAGGTAGATAGTCGTTAATAAACAAAAGTCCCACCTAGTTTAAAGTCTATCTGATAATTACCACTGAAACCATATACAGTGCAACACTATCAGCATCACACACATAGTGCACACCCCTCTAATCTATAGAAGCTGCTTAATGTTCAGGTTTTTTAAACATATCCACTGAATGGTGTGTACTTTGTTCTAGTATAGCATATCCACTTTCAATTTAGGGTCCCCAGGGGGAGTGGGTTAAATAAAGATGGTCTTTGCACTCTAGGGATGTGGTGAGGTGGATGATGGATGGATGGATGAGAAAGATGGATGAGAACCTAACCGAAATGCCACATCAGGTTTTTGCAACCCAACATGGAAAGCAGTTTATTCATTCTGGTGAGCAAGCACTGAGTCTACAGCCCGGGATACAACAATTGCACTAACATGTCCACTGCTACTACTGTACAGCAGAAAGCGTATAGGTCTTTAAAGCTGGAACAGCCCATTCTATAAGGGAGCAGCAGAAACAGATCTCTCCGACCGGCATCCTATTGCTAAACCAGCCAGATATGAAGTCCTGTGAGGCTGACACCAAGGCCTCAGGAATCTCCTATTCTTTTCATGTGACCTCCAACCAAAGTCATGGTGACGTGAACCAATTATTCAATTACTTAGACCCATTCTAAATTCTTAACAGCCCGTAAACAGTCTGACATTTTGATTCGCAAAGCAAATTTCTTAAGTAAAAATTTTAAAACCTTTCATGTCAAAGAGCTGAACAGCGAGACAGCTGCACGGACTTTCTGGAGCACATCAACATTATCGTCTACCTCACGCCCACTTCCCACATGCGATCCCTGCCAGTTGGGATTATACTGGAGACGGAACACTGAGAAATTGCTACCACCATTTGTTATGACACAGTAATAACCTACAATGGTTCACTGGGGGTTTAACGGGCTTCCACATACACATAGAAGAGAAAACACAGGTTTGTTTGCCTTGCCTGTTAAGACTTTGCCACAAAAAAATTGTCCCGATGGATAAAAAAAAGATCCAGTTAGGCCTAAAACCAAGTTTACTCTTTTTGGCAGGTTTTAATCTTATGTTTTCAAGTGGCCCAAAAACCTGGTGGATTGTGGCCTTCAAGAATGGACCCCTCTTCTAAACCACGCTCTACAGAGAAGCATCTTCCTGGGAAAAGTCACAGAAAGTGGGGCAGATTAACACCAAGGAAAGGTGACAGACTTCTGGCACAGTATGAGCTTCAGCAAGAACTGCAGGCCACGCTTTCAGGCTAGGGCTGGAAAAAACATGCATTACATTTACAGCAAGAGCAAGAGACTAGCGCACTTATTAATGTATTTAGTCATCCGAATGTCAATTTCTTAAACCGTTCATCACCAATGAATTAATTCTGCGGTGAATTATTTATCGGCACAAACAAAGTGCTGTTCTCTCGAGGCTCCCTGACAGCCCCTTCACTCCCCACACCCCTGTGGCAGATTCCTAATCTGTTCTCGCAACTGGGAGCAGGCTGCAGGCACCGAGTGGAGACACATGCCACTTAATGAGAGAAGCATTAAGAAAAAAAACGAAGACTGGGAGGGAAACCAAGAGTGCTAACAAGGTGCAGGCCGAAACAAAACCTGCAAAGCTCAAATTCCGTGGCTTGGTCCTCAGGCCCTGCGTCTTATCTGAAGAAATATACACAAAGGTTCCTAATTCTGCAGTACAGCAGACCCAGATGAACCCGGAGCATCAAACACAGAGGAAGGTGGCTGAAAGGCCGACGATTCTCTTCCCTCTGACCTATTCAGAAGCGGGACAGCTAAGCCCCTGGAGAGTCGTTTATCCTGCAAGGCTGTGAAGGTATCACTGCCTGGAAACGCCGGAGTGCTCTTCGCACACACTAGGCAGCTGCTCTGCGAGGTCACATTGCAGAGGAAAAGGGACCTTGTACAGCAGGAGAGAGGAACACTGCAGCTCGAAAACGCACACAAAAAGCCTGCATCGCACTGCTCACGGACTGCAACACACAAATTACATGTACCTGTGTGTGTGCGAGCATGCATGTCATTCCTACTGTCTTTCCTTATGCTCTGTTCAAACAAACGAGTCTGTGCAGCTTCCTAGTGACACTAAAAGGCATTTAGCAGAAACCCAAAATACTGTATACTCATAATGCAGCACTGACATTCTCCTAGCAGGATATAAATTAAAAATAAAATTAAGAGCAAATTAAATTTAAAGGAAAAGACAGCACTTAAGTGGGAATGTGGTGAAAATGCAATGATTAATTATCAAGGAGGACCCATCCTTGAGGTGGATTCTGGAAGAATACAGAACGCCAGTCTGCTAGATCTCTGTGACTCAGCACAGCTTTTCAAAACGAAGGAAGATTGTGACATCTTCGGTTTCCTGTTGACAGGGTCACCTAGGTCTACAGCAGCGGTCTGTCACCCACTCTAAAGACAGTGCACCAAATGCTCTCCAATGATTTGTGGCAAAACTGCAGTATTGCTTGTGCAACGGTAGCTTGCTAAGGGCATAGAAACACAAGCAGAGAAAATGACAAAATGATTTGCCAAAGCAGATTTCACACATGCCAGGAAATGTGCTTTTGTAAGTTCACTTTAACCCAAAAAAAGATGCCCAGACTGATAAGTCACAAAAAGAAGAGTAATTTATTTAAGCTGCTGAGTTTTACAGACCTGTAGAAAAGCATTAAATCCTGAGAGCAAGAGGCTCTTCTTTACACAAAGGGTTGTGGGAGTATGTCGGAACAAGAGCCCTGAATCAATCAGCTACAAATAACCAAACCTGCTAGATGGGCCAAACAGCCTCCTCTTGTATATAACCATTGTTATGGAAAATATCGAGATGGGAGGATAAAATTCATCAATTTCCCATCAATTATCTATCTAAAATGTCTCCACACATTTGATATACTGTATACACAGGTACAAAGAAAGACTGAGAAATTAGAGATCTAAGACACTTAAGTTAGTTTTAAAAAAACTTGTGTATGATCAAATACGTAGGTCAGACCACATATATGAAACTGTAAAAAAAAAGGACTGTTCTTAATTCATTTTTCCCCACAAAGGGTGAACAATACAGGACCTCGGGTGAAGGGGACGAGGTCTTAAAGCTTGTAATCTAGCTAAATCTTAGTAAAGAAAATTAATTTCATGACTTTGCTTCTGTCGAAAGGCGATTTGCGAGAGTAACTACCGAGACTGCCAAGTGATTTGTACACAGTGAGGACACACTTGAACTGCACAGGCTGCCAAAGGGTTCTTTCATTTGACGTTTTTGGCCAATCCACTGCTGACTGCCTGAACAACTTTCCTCTGCCGGCCGAACAGCGGTACAAACAAGAATGCGGTCCTGCACGAGCAGGGCGCGTTTTCAGTTTCGAATGTTTTGGGGTTGGGGCAGAGGGAAACCGCTCAGGCAGGTTTTCAAAACGCCTCAACCACCTCACGTACTCCGCCGTCAGGCTCCAGCACAGCTAGAATCCGAGGCACTTAGAGTTTAAGAGCTGCCCTCGGTGATCCTGGCCTGTGACCTCTCGCCCCTTCCACAGATTTATTACAGGACAGGTTTCCAAGCTCGGTACCCAATAGCAGAAGGTTGTAGCAGTTTCTGAAAGCGACGGCAACATAGTGTGCTTAAAAGGACACTTACTGAAGCACGGCACCGTACAGTACCAGTGTAGACGTAACAACCATGCCCGAATGCAAATTCAGACAGACGGCGCACACAAGTTTCGGGACACATCTTCCCCTTCAGAGTCACACATAATCCATCAGGATTATGTGGATGTGTCCTTGGGACAACAAGAAGGGCCTGTCCAAAATAGGCAAGGGGGTCTGACCACACACTAGAGCAGCTGACATGGGTGACAGAGTGACGAGAGAAGCCTGGACCAGCATGTACTGGAGTACTTCGCATTACACTTAATGGCTTCGAGAAGCGCGAAGAATAAGATACATGGTATCAATGAACTGAGGAGAAGCTACACAAAAAAAAAAGAGGAGCTCCTTCAGCCTCTCTCGATCCTTTGGTTGCAAGGAGACAAGTGATCCCGGGATCACGTCCAGCTGTTCAGTATCTTGAAGGAAGCCAGCGTATCGGCTTCAACAACACAGCTGGGAGGCTCTTTCCACACTCCTACAACTCCTTGTGTGAATGCCTCTTTATTCCCCCCCACCCACTTCCACGGAGGTTTGGAAAACGAGCAGGAGTTTATCTACCAGCTACAGATGCTCAGGGAATTTTCCTACCGGAGTGAAAAGCTTGGCAAAGAACACCAACAGTCGACTTTGCAGAAGACATCTACTGATGGAGCTGGACAACAGGATGCAGCTTAACAAAAACCGGTTACGTTGCATACTGCAGGCGAACTGGTACCGTCGTTAAAAAAAAACGGCTGGAAAGGATTGCAAAAGTGAGGGAAACAGCTTCTAAATGCCTACGAGCTTGAAGGCATGTTTAGTGCCGTCCCCTCAGTAAAACAAGACAGAACATTTACTTGCATTATGAGCGACGCAAATTTGCATAGGGTATTTCTCATTTAAATTTAGAAGAGTGGAAACAAACAAAAAGACTCAAAATAAACTTCTCGGCGCACCCGGCCGCTCACAGAAGCAGGCTCCCTAAAGCAGGACTTTCTGACGATTACGAATTCATCTTCAGATCGTTCATGGCCAAGCTTGGCTTCTGGAAAACACCTAGAAGGCTTTCAGTTACCAAAACTGAAAAGGTGGGAACCAAAGAAGTTCAAAAGTCTTTCACCTGCTGAAAGGAACCGAACACCTAGCCTCTTTATCCTACAAACTATTGCACACAAATTTGTTCTCCTTAATTTCACGGAATCTGTCTCCTCCTAAACCAGAGGATGGGGACTGTATACTGTAGCAGCCCACTTGACAGCGGGATACAGTTGGCAACAGATGCACTGGATGTCAATCAATCACGTTAATTCCACAAGGCACAGCAGGAAACCGAGCAAGAGCGTTTTGCTTCAGTCTCAGGAAAAAAAAAAGAGCAACCCTTTCACCGGGAGAACAGCCACACGGAAATCTCCAAAACGCTCCATTTAGCCTTGCAGCACAAATACGCTTCAGATCAAGCCGCGGCAATGCGAAATTTAATGAGAAAAAAATCGGTTCAGAGTACACTTCGGAATATGCTTCAACTAGAAGAAGGCATGCTGCTGCAGGCTCAGTTAAAGTCAGCCTTGCTGTCCCTTCATCTTATTCATTATCGTAAGGCTCTGAGACTGAGCAGCATTTTCAAGAGGTGTCTAATTCAAAATGAGCACACATTTTATCAACTCTATCTCACCGCCAGGCTTTGCATATTCTATATTCACAACCTTGTATGACCTTCACGAAATAAAAGAGCCTCCTATAGCTCCCCTACACTGTCGTTGACATCTGTATTATTCTGCTCTTGTCTCTATACGGAACCCACTGGAATCTGCGACGGACATTTTTAGCCAGGTTTTAAAATAGCAGTTGTTCTTGACAGTTCAGTAACCTACAGCACAGAACTGAGGCTTCTAGCTTCATGGATGTGTAGAGAGGAACAAATAGGGTTAAGCACCAGGCACATGCGAGTCAACAGAATCTGACTGGTCAAAGAGAGATTAGTTACTGCCACCCTTCGGATTGTCTGATCCGGGGCAGTTTGCCATGTGCTGCTGCGATCACGATTTTGAAGACGATGATCGATGGGAATTCGGGGCTGCTTTAATGCCAAACTCTGCCTCTTCTCGCCCAAACTAAGCAGCCTTGACAACAAAGTTGTTAGAATACAGGATATTTCCACTGGAAGCCATGAGGGGATTGCCATCATGCATGCAGTGTAAGTCCTGAGGGTGTGGAAGATGTCACAGATATTTACGGAGCAGTGTTTTCAACTCAGACGTCGATGCCAGGTATGAACTGGGTGACACTGCTACTGCTCTGTTACTTGCTTTGTGGGGAGTACCTCTGATGTCAGCAAAGAACGGCTTTGATCAATTCTGGGTACCATTTGTACTGGATTCTTGACCTGAGAAAGCCATTTCATTATTGATTTGAAAAGACCCTTTAGTGGTCTAAAGTTTCAGAAAACAACAGTATAATGAAATCTTTAAATGAAAATGACAGACATTTGGCGTTGGGTCATTAGCCGAGACAAGTAAGATTTTCAGTCTAACTGATTTACTTCACGTCAGGCAGGACGGAGGCCACAACCGACAACATTACAGAGCATTGCAACGGCCGCTGCAAACTTAGCCCGGGTCACCGAAGAAATCGATTAGGACACAGAAGTCTGAAACCACGGACTCACCCAGCTTCATCAAGGAGGCCAGCAGCACCCATAAGGATATCTCGAACGGCTTCTGCACATGGCTGTAGTCGAAGTTGAGCACGGGGAAAGCCTTCCTGGTGTGGTTGGACTCCGAGTGCGAACCGAGCTCGTGCCCGCCGAGCGTTGGGGTCGCGCTCTCGGCGGTGCTGGCGGCTCCGCGCGGCAGCAGCGCGCCCAGCAGCGCCAGCGGCACGAGCAGCAGCCCCCATCTGGGGAAACACCTGAAGTCCCCCGTCGCGCGCGAGCGCCCTGCAGGACGCATAGCGGGGGGGTTTAAAATAGAAAAAGTTTCCGAGCACCGCATTCGAGCGAACAGGGGAAAAAAAAAATCAGAAACGGAAACAAACGCTGACCGTCTGTTTTAGTGTTAAAAACGTGCAAATGCTTTAAAAGCTGCCGTCAAGCGTGAATACACGTGGATTTTCATCTGACTAATTCAAGTGAGCAGCAAAGATGCCAGCAATCGCTGAAGTAAAAAAGTTCAACTATAGCAGAGGTCACAAACAGTCAGATAGGAGGCAGAGAATCTCGAATGCAGCCTCACCCGATTTGTGACTGTTCTTACTTGGGAAAACTACAGTCTTAACCATCGTAACGATGCGCGTTATCGACTGAAACTTAAAGAAAACCACTCGTCTTTTTCAAAACGAGGGGTCCTCACTTACCCCCCTCCCCGCTATTCTGACGACCCCAGTCTCACAACTTCCCAAGTCCAAAAAAGCTGTCTGCTATAAAAGATAGATACACACGCACACCAAATTCCATTTCCCGGTTTTGTGTGGGGGGTTGTAGAAAGGCGCTCATACAATAAATAATCAAATAGGTTGAACTAAAGGAACTCCACTCCAATAATTAAGTTAAACTACTAGAATCGTCCTGTACTGTATCTCTGCGGGACACGACCAAGGCGCTGCAAGTGTGCTCTGAGCAATACGGACGTCCTGGCGGTACTCTTCTGTACCGATGCACTGCAGCTCATTAACCGGAGAGCACAGCGAAACAGCCGGGCTCTCAGCACAGCCGCCGATCCGACGAGTCGCCTTCCTTCTCTGTTGCGCTCTAAAGATCCAACCGGCAAAACAGTTCCGTGTGTTGTCAAATACAACCTTCAAACACACCCTTCAAAGAAGGTTTTATCACAGGAGGGAGGGAAAAACGGGGGAGGGCTGAGGTGGGGGGGGTGAGGGAGTTTTTGTCCTAGTATAGAGACATCTGCCGGTAAGGAGGCCCACAGTTCCGGATAAACGCAGTTGGAAAAAAAATGGCTGAGTAATTACCAGAGTACAGTACGTCCTACTGCGGGGAGGCTCGACTGTCTTTGCTTTCCGAGCACGGGTCCAGCCGTGAGGCTCCGCCAGCGCCCGCACCTGCAATGCAGGACCAGAAGGCCGGCGACGGACAGCGAAGTGCTGTGCGTCTGTAGCGCGTCCTTGAATCGGTGCATTGAATAATATAATAAAGAATTGAACCGAGAGCGACAAAACCTGAACAGACAGGCATGCAGATTACAACCTGAATGTTTTACTGTATAACAACTACAACAATAATACTACAGCAGAACGTATCATCCTGCTTACACAAAACGTATTCTTTTGAGGCTGGAAGACTACCAGTATGTTTTACATGAAAATCAATGTCATCAGGCATTTTTCAATTTTTACAGCATCAGACTGCTCATCGGAGTTCTCTCTTTTTATTTTCTTGTTTCACCAGAAAGAGGTTGGTTCTGTTAGTTTCACAGAGCATTTTGCAATTTAGTAAAATAAGCTAAGGATGTGAACACTTGGACTTGGATTTAATACAATTGATAGCAATAATAATACAATATATATAGCGCCATTTTTGTACATATACAATGCACTACACTATAATATATATATATTATATTATATAATATAAATGAGTGAACACAAGAAAGTACAAGAAGCAAGAGATTGTAAAAGCATGCCCAAAGCACATGTTTTGGTTCAAAGTGCCAGCAAGAAATGTTCTTATTCCTGTGCAAGGTACAGCACATTCAAGACAAAGACCAATACATCTATCCATATTCTGTTTCTTCCAATTCAGGGTTGCAGGGGAGCTGGATCCTATCTTGGCAAGCAACAGGTACAAGACAGGGTACACCCTGGACAGGACAGCACTCCATCGCAGAGTGCACAAACACACACTAACACAGTGACTGATTGCCACTAAACAGCAGGTCAAACTTCAGAAGTTCTAATAATAAGCATTTGCTCATCCTGTCCACACCTCAAAATAGCAAATTCCCTTTGTTCCATCTATACGAAGGTTAACTGGTCAAGGTAAAACGTTTCTTAGCAGGAGTTTTGTTAGTCCAGTCCCAGTGACTCAAACTGTGTTTGGCTGAGCAAGATGCTCATTGTTTTTTTGTTCTTTTGATGAGCTACAAAACGAGGGAAATCCGATTTAGTGGGTTCTACAGGATTTGTGGCAGGAAGTGGCAAGCACTCAGTTAATTCAAAAGCATGATAAGGATAGAAACAATCGGAATTTCAGAAAGGACAGCAATGAAATGAGGTCATGTGGACTATTGAGCTCATGTCATTCCATTTCCCATAGCCTGTGTCGGTTCTACTGGAAACAATCAAACTTCTCCTCCCTCCCCCACTGGAAAGACAAGGAAACTATAAAGAACAGAAGCCAATCAATCCTAATCTACTTGTCTACAAGTAGAACTCTTAATCATCACACTGTTCCCAAAAAAGTGTCTTGTTCAAGGTATTGTAGCCACGATCCCACCTGGAGTTTGAACCCAATAAGAAGCTCTTGGATCCTAGTTTCAGTTCCGGGCTGGGGCTGCTTCTGTGTGGAGTTTGCATGTTTTCTCCATGTTTGTGTATGTTGGCTTCCTCCAGGTGCTTCAGCTTTCCTCCCAGCTTTCAAAGAACGTGCAAATTGTGTTTAATCAGTGTCTCTAAATTGCACTTATTTGTGTGTGTTATAGGCCAGTGTCTGGGATAGTTTACTGGATGTCATGATTCACACCAGGAATAAGGGGATAATGATAATGGAAGAATGATAGAAGACACTTCCTCAGGCAAAGGTGGTTTGAACCTGAGAATGGAGTCATATGGCTGGACTTTCCCTATAAAACAGGAGCTGTCTGGGATAAAATCAAGAATTCCTCATGGTAAATCTGCTAACTGTTTCAGTTCAAGATGACTTCTGCTTTCTTCCCCACAGCTGTCTGAGCTTTAATGTATCATTGCTGTTTTAGCCAGGCCTTTTGCTGCCAGTCATGGTGGTGATGAAATGCACTTTACATGTGAGCTGTTGGTGTTGTGAAAGAAAACACAGTGCTGTTTACCCCTCTATGTGAAGCATGTCAGTGATATACTCTTACACAGGCAACACGGTGGAGCAGTGGTTAGCATTGCTGCCTTGCAGCACTAGGACCCTGGGTTCATTTCCGGACTTGGGGTGCTATCTGTGTGGAGTCTGCATGTTCTCCTCGTGTTTGCATGAGTTTCCTCTGGGTGCTCCTGTTTCCTCCCACACTCCAAAGACATACTGATAGGTTAATTGGCTTCAGGAGAAATTGGCCCTGGTGTAAGCGTGTGCTTGTTTGTGTCTGTGTGTGCCCTGCGATGGACTGGCATCCCATCCGGGGTGTAACCTGCCTTGAGCCCGTTGCTTGCTGGGATAGGCTCTGGCTTCCCTGTGACCCTGAATTGGATGAAGCAGTTAGGAAATGGATGGACGGATGCTGTTACGTTCCAGCATTTGTGTTCAACATTACTTTAATAAAAAATACAGTCATGCTGGAGGGAAAAGACATTTAGGCACCAGATCCCCAGCACTGCAAGCAAGCTCGCTTGCTACTTCGCCATTAACCTCGCAAGGTGTTAATCAGAAGACGCGCTCACTGGAACTGCAATCAGAGGGGCAACTCTGCTAGAAATGTCATGAAAAGCAAGCTGCCAATGTTTTTTGGGGGGGCTTTAGAAAAAAAAACAAAAGTTCACTGCAGTTCTCCGTAACCGCAACACTTTCATTGCAGCAGTGCCAAGCCATGCCACCCTCTCATTAAAGAAGTTACTCAACTGATATTTCCCATCTCCAAAGCCTTCATTTAGCAAAGAAATGGCCACCTTCATAAGAACCAAAGTCTTTTTTATTGACTCTGCCATTCCTTTCTCTGCTGTTGCCAACTTTAACCATCCGACATGTAATTAAGGACAGCTGTGGTTTTGAAGTTGCAGTGAAGTATAGGCAGGTTGTCACAGCGTGGGTTTCATAATATGCTTATTACTGACACACTGCCATGATTATTAGTGTTAACTCTATGCAAAACAAATACATAATTATATGTATACCCAAACCTTGAATCAGCAAGACGTTTGCCTCTCCTGTGCTGACTGTGAAGTTTGGGTTAATATAATTATGTATATATTTGAAGTCATAATAAGTTTAAATTGGATGGAGTTCTTTTAAGTAAGAACCCTATGTAAGACTGTAAACTTCCTGCATATCTGTCTTTCTGCCCTGAGAAGAAAATATTTGTCCAGTGTGTTTAGTGAAACGTGGACACTGAATACAACAGGCAAACAGAAACCACAGCTGATCCAAATCAGCACGCAAAGCAGAATGTTAAAATGCAAGTGAAGACGACCCTTTGCAGGATGTCAAAAGGAGAACGATAAGTCTACAAGAGCTATTTGGATGTAAGCAAGTGAAGACAGACGCTCAGTGCAGAGGGATGAGGAGACCTGCATCAAGTTTTGGATCAGTAAAAACTGACAGACATTAAAAACATGACAAGTATTCTTGGATCCAATGCTCATTTGTTGCATTTATAATGTCTCTCAATATACACTGTATCCCTTATGGCCCGGTAGTTGTTTTATTTTTAAAAAAAAGCTCATATATTAATTCACGATTCCTTGATGGGTGCTTGTCAATGTTTGATCTTATTCTCTCACAAATCCACGATAAAGCCAGTCTGAACTGGACTGGTGGATGCAGGCAAGCTCTCTTAACTTGTTAGCTCATTTTGCATTTCATTCTAGATTTGTTAAAATCCTGCTGAGGGCACTAAAAGAAGACAAAAGTAAATGAGCCAGGTGATTCCTCCTTTCTTGTTTTACAGCTGACTGCATTACAAAAGCACAATTTGACTAGAAACCTGTGAAAAGGGCATTGAGTTGAGACAATTAACAATTTATGGCCTTGGATCCAATTCCTCCCCTTCCTCAGGGGGTAGGGTCGAGATGCAGGGGAACTTAACTTCACTCTAGACTGGCTATGTACAGTAGGTGTTCTGTCATGTCAGAATACAGATTCCTTAGATCTCATCAAACTGTGTTATTTGTAAAGCTTTTTCAACAAAACAAAAACATTTATAGAATGACTACAACACTGACTGATTTCCACAACTAGATGGAGGACCTGTGTCACTTTGGAATGTGAAATAAAGCCTGATCCAGCTTCATCAGGATAGGGATGGATGGTCAAGTGGGGACATTTATGCTGATTTAGGATTCCATTGCTTTGTACAAAATGTTGTCTCTCATGGTGCACGGTACAGGTAAAACAGACTGTACAGCACACTGTATAATTTCAGTACCTAACACATACCTGTACAAAGAGGACAAGAGCAAGAATAAGGGCAGCATTTAGTGTGTTATACAGTAAATATACATTCTGTACACAAGCATAAGTCCTGCTCTGTCTTTACAGGTGTTGCAGAGCAACACTGAATTGCAGGAGAAACAGGTCTGACAGTTCCAAAGCAACAGTTATGAGGCAGGGTACACCCCGAATGGCATGCCAGTCCATCGCAGATCAGGCAGACACAAACACAGACATGCAATCACACCAGGGCCAATTTTCCCAGAAGCCAATTAACCTACCAGTATGTTTTGGACTTTGGAGCACCCAGAGGAAATCCATGTGAACTAGCGGAGAACATACAGACTCCACAAAGACAACAACCCAGGTTAGGGATGCTAACCAGTCTGTCACTACAACCTTTCTTTTAAAACCTTTTCCATTGTTAGTGGAAGACACTCTTGTGAAATAAAGTAAACGTAATCCTAATGTAGCCGGTTGTGTGCCAGCAAAACTCAATTGCCCGTAACTCTGTTTTGGTGGCAACAGTGAAGTTGAGTTACAGTAGTGTGGGGGGTGTTTCAGGCAACAGAAAGTATATGCCACTATTTACAGAAAATGTGTGAAATGATTCTTTCTCAGATAACTAACCCTGTCTTTTGTTTGTTGTGATCCTGCGCATAGATAAATTTGTAACTGCAGAAGACGTGGTGAGAAAAGAGTTTATTTTGCATTATATGCATCAATTAAGTAATTTAAAGGTGAAATAAGGATGAAATATATATATATATATGTGTGTGCAGCAACTGTGGGAATTTGTTTGATCATTAAGCCAGAAGGGGAGAAGTCCAGGAAGTTGACTGTAATCAAATTTCTGGAAGTATCAGGAAATCTTTGGCACCTGTGTGGAAGTCTCACAAATTTGCCTTCAAAATGTTTGTGAGTTGTAAACACAAAATCCTTTAAGCATATTATGAATTTCCATTTTTTTCACTTTTTTTTCTGGAGTTTCCTACACGAGAAGCTAAAGAAACATCATTTTCTTACACCACATTTTCTTTATTTCAGTGCAGAGGCAACTTGATAAGCTTGTCATGTCCCAATACATACAGATATTAGTCATACTATAGAGAATTATGCAAAATGCCACTCAGAGTTGAGCTAGATAAAAAAGTGCAATGAATTATGGGACATATGTTAATTAAACTGTTCTCTTTTTTTTGCTTCATGCTTATTTACTTTATGCAGACAACCAGAGAGCTGTTATGCTAGTATTGTATGACCTGTGAACCCGATCTGAGAGCAATAGGAATAGGATTATTCTAAGTAAAAAATAGTCTAAATGTGACACCATCATTCGCTTAGGGAATATACCATAATGAAGAGTAGAAAAGAAACAGAGTGGGTTTTTTTTGTTTCCTCCCAAAAATCTGTTTACTGCAGCTTATTTTTGTTCACATGGCTGCTTTGAAGAGCTGTTTTCCTTTGTCATCTCATGAGCATGTGCTCCTGACTCCATTTAGAACTGAACTATGAAAAATAATCCAATTACACAGAACAACATTTCCAGTTGTGTGAAATGTGGTTTGTAGTTTCGTGCGAGTTTAAGGGAAAAAAAGGATGAGACTCTGGATTTTTAGCCACTCAGCCTACACGCTTGTGTTTGGCAACTGTACAATAACTTACTGTGCTTCAGCAGAGATAACCAGCAAGGCATTTAAACACGATCGAAAACATCACAATAATCTTATTTTTAGCATGCAGCTCACTATCAAGTTTGTGGTTTGGAATGAAATAAATAGGTAAGCCTCCATACTTCACATTTGATAAATGTACCAGATGAAGGAATAATATACTCATTAAATTTATTTCAATAACATTGTGTACAACAATAACATCTACTTCAATACAATTTAACACTCAGAGCAAATCCAGTCAGGTTTATGGAGGTTATAGCATATGAACTGAGTAATGTCTGTGACACTGGACAAATTATTACCATCCACCCTCTCTTTAGAGGGATGACAAGCATGTTTTTGCTGTGGCTTCTGTTTTTTTTAGCACCAAAACATTATAACACAGAATCTTCAAATGATAGTTCTGGCAGCTAGTCTTTGCTAAAGGATGAGGGATGTATCTTATTAAGAAGAACTGCAGGTCTATGAGTTTCTTGGCTGGTTTGTGGTGTGTGAATGGGTGTTGGTTCTAGACAGGGAGAGAATGACAGAGAGAAAATGAGAAACGACTAATCCATATGGAAGGTTTTGTTTGGAAAATTGGTCTTTTCTTCCTTTGGAAGATTTCTTAATGAGCTTGTCTACAGAGCGCCGTCCGAACATGTGAGAGAGAAGACAGCACCTACGCATCTTCTGAAGAACAGAATATTGCGGTGTCTGTTTCTGTAGCAGAGACTGATATTCACAAGCCCCTTGCAATCCACTGGGGGCGCTATTGTAAATGAAACCAATGAGACCTGGTTTGACCCGGATCAACTAAACCACAGCAATGCCAGCAAGTCTGATTTCCGAACCCAAGCTCAGAATCCCAATCCGCTCTCCAGATGGCTTTCTTTACTAGCTGGGGCTGCTGGGAGAGCTTGGATATCATTTGCACGCATATACAGTATGCATTCTTATAACAAATCCATATCTCAGGCACAGTTAATATTTTCAGTGCAGTAAATTGAACACAAGATGCCTTGGATAAAGACATTAACTAAAAAAACCCTGTCTTACTGTGCTTGTTAAAATTATTTGGTCAACTAAAAGTGATGATTCATTCCTTTATTGATCTAAGAGATCACTTGATTCATCACAGCCTGTGGTATGTTGTTGTGAAACACCATCTCATGGTCAATAACTGGTTCAAAATATGTGGGGAATGTGTTCTTGTGAGAATGTGATCATTCTTGGTATGAATTCATGGGAAAACGGCCTTTCAAGAGAAGCAGCACTCTGGAATGAAAAAAACATTGCCAGGTCTTGCCAGGTTCTTTATTAAATTGTCCACTTTTATATTTGTTTCATGCTTATTTACTGTGTAGACAATCAAAGAGCTATTTGCTTTCAGAAAATTGGTGGATGAGATGCTTAAATTAACTAGTTACAGGAGAAAAAATGAATTAAATGACCTCCTCTGTCTAAAATAGTGGTAAAACTTAGATGGACATCTGACACATTTTTCTCAGTTTGCCGTATACAGCTAGGAATCCGAAGCCCCTGGGTGATGACATGAACCCTTGATATAAATATTATAAAGCATGGCACATGATTTATTTAATGATGTTAAGCTGGTTTTGGCCAACAGGGGTCTCCATTTAATGAAGGACCTTTATTGGCAGGGAAATTATTCAGGTATTTTTTTATTTTCATTTTTTCATCTAAAAGTTTCAGGACGATTCACTCACAACTACCTAGACTCAGAAAATGTTTCATCTGGGATTAGAATCCAGAATGACATAAGATGTGCAAGCTAATACAGAGCACATATTAAAAATAGTCACACCAATGTGTTAAAGAACATTGCATTTTGGAATTATTCTTCTTATTTTTTTCAGTAAGCTTTGCATTTAAATTTGATCAAGCAATACTCTTACTTTTCAGTTGCTTACTTTTCAGGTTTTGTAGAGCAAAATATTGTTTTCAGACCAGATTTGTGTTTTCTATCTTCCTAAATGAAGAGGCTGCAGAAGGTAAATTTATAAGCCAACATCTTCAGTCCTCTGAAGATCTTGGCTTGCTCTTCAGGAGGCTGGATTCTCCATACCTCAACTGTCTTACAGAGAAGAAGTGTAGTCATACTCTTCTAAGTGTAGTCATACACAGTAGTACAGTTCATCTTTCTACCATTATTAAATGCTCAAATCATTTTTTATTTCTGGCTTTCTCCATTTGCTACTTACTTTATATTGAGTCCTTAAACCTTCTATTATGGCATATCACAGCATTTGCACTGCAGGCCTAACGTCTGCTGAGATCACACCTCAGACTGTGTTCCATCCATCCATTTTCTAACCACTCCTTCCAATGAAGGGTTGCAGGAAGCCAGATCCCGTCCAGGCAAGCACTGGGAGCAACCTCCCAATATGTCTTTGTATGTGGGAGGAAACGGGAGCATCTGGAGGAAACCTATGGAGACACAGGGACAATATAAAAACTCCACATAGACAGCACCTCAGGTCCAGAATTGAACCCTGGGCCCCAGCGCATCAAGGCAGCAGTGTTCAGCACTGCGTGTCTGTGCTGCCCCCAGTTTATAAATCTTGGCTGTTGAAATCTGATGGTGTCCCAGTTACGCAAGCTGTTTGACAGGGCTCTGTGTTGGGATCATTAATGCATGCAGTATATGCTGCCTCACGGTAAGATTATTCATTATCGTGGACTTTCACTCTTACTCTGGTGCCACTCGTATTTATTTTCAAACTTAATCTTCTACTACTTTCAGAAATTGACAGCTTTCGATGCTTTAGATAAGGATGCCACAGAACTTTCTTAGACTAAAATGTGTCTAGACTGAGGATGTGCTCATTGGCTCCCAACAACACCTACACAAACTTGGTGATCAGTGTTGCTGTTGACGGCGCTGAAATTAAACCCTCGACAGGAGTCAGAAACCTTGGTGTTATTTTTGAACCTGTGTTGTCATTCGAAGCCCATGTTAGAATCGTCACAAGGGTATCTCTTTTCCAGCTGCCTAGCATTGCCCAGTTAAAGTCCTCATGCCGTCTACCTGAGGCTGAAAACTTGATACATGTCTGGATTTATTCAAGACTAGACTGCTGTAATGTCTTTCGTATTGAAGTATCTGTTTAGGTACTAAACAGTCCAGTCCATACATCTTTAGTTAATATGCTAATGAAAACTGAATTGTGCTCCTTTAAAATACAGAGTTGATCTGAAGGTTCTTTTGCTTACTTACAAAAGACACTGGTTTAGCTCCTGGTTATAGTAAGGTCTTGTTGAATAACTGTAGAATAACTGAGCTTTTGTTATTCTACCGAAATCCAGCATTCACACAGTGGACAATAGGATATTCTTCTGTGTGCCTTTACCATTGTGGAACTCATTATCCAGATTCATTAGAAACTCTACAACTGTTTTTTAAACTGCACCTAAACGTGTTTACTTTTTTTACTCTGCTTTCTAATGTAGAATTTTTTACACGACTGGTTTTGTGGCCTAATTGGTGTGACTTGTCTTTTGTATTCTACGTTATATATACGAGCTACTTTATTCTTGCATTGAGTTTAAAGTCAAGTTATGAGAAATTCAACGTCTATTGAAATAGGATAATATGATTAATTATGGAGAAGTTATAACAGAAAACTGCCACACGGTGGCAGTAAAGAGTTAGTAACGATATACCGCAACACATGACCTGGTCTGTAAAGGAACATCACTTGCAGTGTAAAGATATTTTTGTCATTATAAATCCTATAGACCTATTACAGACAAAATTAGATAACTTCCTATTGTTTTTTTCTACCTGCTACTTATATTTTTTGTTGTGATATGATATATATAAGCTATCTTATAAGCATGTATCGTATTTTTATTTATTTAATTTTACTTTTTTATTGTACTTTTTTAGCACTCTGTATAGCGTATTTGGATTTGGAAAAAGGCGCTTTATAAATAAATGTATGGCTTATATTTCATGTAAGCAGGAATTGCTACTATATATAGCAAAGTAAACTGCTATGTAATTAACTTACCTGATACGTTCAATCAAAGCAACTTGAATTCAGTATATTTACCACGGGACAACCTTGTCGTGCATGCTGCACCTAACTTTTTTAAAACAAAATCTTTTACTGGACAGATATTGTTTTCAGTGCAGAGCACGACGTCTTTTTCAAATTCTTATTTTAATAGAAAACTGAGAGAGGATTAAGTGAGTAACACACAGCGATCAAAAACGTTTTGATTGACCTTCATCTACAGCACAACTGCATAAAAGTAAATTGCACGCTTTATTGTTTCTTTTACCGCATGCAGGAATGTCACCGATCTATACTTACTGGGAAGTGTGTGTCCTTGTTTAATAACAGAAGTGTTAAAAGTGGTAAGACAACCAAATGCTGATTTTTTACTCGCAACACTGTATAAAACAACAAATGTGGAGGCTGTTTTGCTTTTTCCCTATCGGGAAAGTGCCTCTTTTTCTCAAAGTTTTCCAATATCGGCAATAACTCCTAAAAACACATTAGTGGGCACAGGTTGATGAGAGGGTATGAGGTAACGGAGAGAGGTTTCAAATTTCGTGGAGTTTCTGACGCGTACCTGGAGGTCTCTGCAATCCCCCTAACTGCCACTAGGCGGCGCACCAACGCCTTCACCGCATCAGTGCGGTGTCTCCACCTCGCGCAGGACAGCTGCGGAAGTCCGTTTTGTAGCTTTAGCCTGAACAGACCACTCTTTATTCGACCTTTAAGGGGGATTCTGATTTAGAGGTGGCTTAATCCCCACCTATGGCAGCAACGCATCATTGACCTTTAGGGTGTTTCTTCCTGAAATGTGCTCGCCCATCAGCCTTCTTATTCTCAGGCATCCACCAGAAAAGCATCAGCGGCCGTCCCTCAATGAGCAGTCAGCTTGTGTGCCGGAAGCACAGGTAGTTCTGGACGGGTCTCTGTGGCCGGCCTGGGTGCACACTGCCAGCGGTATCCGTGCCTCGGTATGACTTTGCCCTTCAGACGAGGAGGACAATCCCTGCTGAGCTCACATCAGTCTGGAACATGGTTTGTCACCACACCAGTTAATTGCTTTGCACATTCACAGATCTGCTGTAATGGGCTACTAATGGCCTTTCCAAAAGCACAGGATCTTTCAAGGCCCCTGAGCTTTCGGTTAAACCAGTTAAGCCAATTACAGTTCAATTAGTCCGAATTAAAGTGATCGTTAGCCACTTATTGAAGACAGCTATAAAACCCCGGAGAACTGGGTGGGATTCTCCAGGACCACAATGGGTGACCACAGCACAGCATCTTTCAACAAGTATGACATTTCAAGCCCCAAACAGTTATTTTAGCTCAGCTGTGGTGTTCTTGTGCTCTGCTGTTAAGCGGATACACAGAGGGTTTCTCGAGCGTTTTGTTCCAAGTGTCCTAGTGCCTTCAAAACAATTACATTGAGAATGGGCAGTGTACCTTTAGAAGGCCAGATATCTATTCATGATCCCTTCATGAGAGTGTGCTTGGACTGCAGACCCCTGTGAGTTTATGGGACAGTGCGATTTTCTCACAGCACGTCTGCAACCCTGCATGATGAAAATATAAGCTTTCCCCCGACCGTCAGCTTTGTGGCAAAAAAATCCGCAAGTCAACGGGTACTACTGGGTTTGTGCCTGATCCCTTTTGTGCTTGGTGCTGTGTCATAGTGGCATAAGCTTACTGTCAATGCCGGTCCGTTAGGTATTGAAAAGCCATGCGCCTTTTCATAACAGATGCCAAATCACTCCAGCTTCAAACAGACGACTCGTATTTTGAACATTCCAGGAAACAGCAATCAGCAACCGGTAGCAGCGTAGTGATACAGTTACGCCCAGTTTCCCTAATTCTCCTGCACATACAGTAGGATCAGAATGATCACAGTGCAATTTGCCTGTTTGTCCACACTTTTCATTTTAATCAGTATAAATGAATCCAAACAAAATGTAATAGCAAGGCATTGGGGCAAGTTGCTTGGGGGGGGGGCAGTAGTTTGGGTCACATCTCCCTCCACCGGCGGTAGTAATTATTGCTCCGGCCTTTTTCTTTCTGATTGCCTTTCAATTAAGACCAGCAGCGTCTTTAATCAGGTAATGGCAGCCCTTCCTTCTCTGCCAGGGCCCCACCCCTCTCTCTGCGCCCAGTGGGGACAGGAATGGCTTGAGCTGCTATCATGGCCTGTTCCCTTGGAGACCACATCAAAGAGAGGCACAAGGGCCCTAGAGTTAAAAACGGAATGCTGGTTTCGCCAGAGTGTTGATAATGAGAACCTGCCACTGCTTCTCCAAACCTCAAATGATGTACAACTTAAGGAATTAGCTTCCCTCACTCAAGATTGGACTGAATTCTAGAAGCCCTTTTTTCACTGCTTCCACAGAAGATCTATACAGAGATGCTGGTTAATGAGCCCTGTCACAGGATGAGCAGTGAGCTAAGGGCTTAGGACTTGAGAGGCCCCTATGTAGATATAAGAATGGAGACTGGTACCCCTGTTTCCCAGCTGCTGGACAACAGCGAAATCCTTTTCCACTAAAGAGGACACTTTGTCTGTTGAAGGTCACTGACATCACCAGAGACCAGGGCTTTAATTCCTACAACAACCCCCGTAGTCTGCTTGATTTTTCAAAGTGTTTCCAATAGGTCTTTTATCTCCAGAAAAAGAAAAATTATTTGAAATCATTTTGTTCACATCTTAAACTCCGTGGTTTCACATAAATTAGTTATTATGATGCTTTTTTTTCTGCAGGATGGCGAAGAGGCAGAAGATAGTGTGTAAGATGAAAAAAAGCAAAAGTCTTGGAGCTCTCTTGTTTAAAATTATGACTGCAGCTCAACGTGTTCAAACAAATGTTTTTTCGCACAGAAATACTTAATGCAATTGGTAATCGAATGGGTTCCTGCACAGGTATAATGCAGGAAGTTCACACCTTCTTTTCAACAAACAGTTCTGACTGGAGCTGTTCACAATTTTAAATGCTGTATTACATGTTAAAATACAGACCAGGGTAGCCAACTCCAGTTGTCCAGGGTCCTTCTTGTTGTACAGCCACGTTTTAATTGTGATGAAGATTAAGGCCCAACAAAACCGGTATCTATTAATCAATCGATCAACCAATCTAATTGAAGAAAGAAATGAAACATTGAGGACCCTATAATACTTAAGGACCACCACCTCTAGTCAGATCAATGAGGGCACAAGTATTATAATGAAGAAGATGAGCAGAACATGCTCCCAAAGCTAGTGTAACAGTTGTGAACAATACCAGTACCTCCATCCATTTTCAAACCACTTCTTCCAAATCAGAGCCTATCCCAGCAAGCAAAGGATATACTAATTCTGGCAAATTTTCCCAGATGTCAAACTAATCTACCAGCGTGTCTTTGGACTGGGGGAAGAAACCGGAGGAAACCCAGGAAAACAGGAGGAGAACTTACTGTACAAACACCATGCAGACAGCTCCCCAGGAGTTGAACCAAGGGCCCCAGTGCAGTGAGTCAGCAATGCTCTCAGCTTTAATTAGGAACACAAACAAAATGATTAGTAATGCATGGGTCTGATCAATACAATTATGCATCAAGACAAAACATTACAAATAATGAGGTCACTTCTTCATATTTTAGTTCTGAAAGAAATCGAAGGCAGCACTACAAGCAATTACACTATTTACTCCAAAGCTACAAACTGAGTTGGCAAAAATCTTCACAACCCAATGAGAATTTATTAAAACCATCAGTGACGGAGGCATCAAATTGATCTACATTTATACAGTTCTTTCTAAAAGCTAAATAAATGGATACACAGTTTATACACTAAAATTTTAATCCCTTTTCCCATTTGAAAAAATCTCAGATTTAGCAATCCCATTGACTGACTGCCTTCAATTCCATTTCCTAAACCTTCCAGGGCTCATCAGACAAGAAGATCATGAAAACCCATTCTGCTCCAAGCTAGGTTACTAGGATCTGATTTAAATTCCTACCCTGTCTAAATCATCCAAGTGCTGTTTACTGCAAACGGGAGTTGTCTTAAAGTTCTGGAGTTACTGAAACCCCTCCTAAAGCATGTCATCCAAAAGATAGAAGTAAGGTCAATCTCTTTGGAGTACAGTTCTGTCCAGACAATTGACATACTTGATTCTGTACTGCACATGTACTGTATAAGCTCTGGTATGTTTTTGTCTTTTTTCTTTTTCTTTCCTGGGTATTCTAAAATGTGTCAGAACATATTTTATAATGTTTTAAGTAAATAAATCACTGTTGGCCCTCATGACAGTTTTGCTGTGGTAAATTAACCAAAGAAAGGATTTTTTTGTAGTTGGGCCCTGGACTTTCAGCAGTTAAACAATGCTTTGCTACACTGGCGTATAGTTTACCATAGTAAACATTCCTCATCATGTTGTCGTCACGGTTCAGGACAGTAAAGTATAGTGAAGCTGTAGGAGAAAGGCAGATTTACCACAGTAAACAGCCAAAAGGGAGAACACATAATCACACAACCGGCTTTTTTAACTTCCAGACCAATTCCATGAGCTACATCCTCAGATTATTAGCAAAGATATTTTCTTTTTTCCCAGAGCTCTGTGGTCCTCATAACATGTTTGATATTAGCAGTCTCTGCTTTAATTATTTAGGCCTTAATTAGATGGAATGGATGGAACAGAGCTAAAATTGTGTATTGGAGTATGACCGTATGCCAGGAAATCTTGGTGTCTTCTTAACTCCTTTACCATCAGTTATACTGCTGGCGTTAGTTCAGAGAATAGTCTCAGGCACTTTTTAGTGGCTTTTATTGTCACTCTGTTCAGAATGTTCTTTTTCTCAGTCCACGAAAGATTACAAATGGCAGATCATTTAGATCCTATTGCTCTTCAGTGACCCCTGTCCTCCTATTGTCCAGCTGGGTAAGTCTATCTTTGTGGGGGAAGGAGACCCAGCACAAACGTCTCTCTATCCCTCCTCACAAAGCGCCCTTCAGGAACTTTTTGTTTCTGGTGACCTGGCTCTGCCTCCGCTACACAGATAAAAATCGAGCCTCCTAATGAACGTTCATTGAAAGAGGCTGGAACTGGACTTTGCACAGTGGAATTGCAGTCTTGTGCAGGAAACTGGATGTATCTGGGCCTGTTTTTATGTCTTCTTTTTGACCACCTCTTTTAAATGACAGCTTACTGTAAAAATAGCCTAGTGCAGCAGAACAATCAAAATGAATATTTAGAATTTCTGTAGCATCTGCTTGTGAAACTGATACACAGCTACACAGCAGTGAAACGGACACTGTAAATACAGCCATCTTGAGAAAGAATAATTAGGCTTCTGGGCTCAGAACTGGGTGGGGTGGGCTCAAATCAATGGTGGCACATGGATTTTGTACCCCTGAAAAAGACAAAGTGCTCAGATTACTACAGTAAAATTGGTACAATTGTACAATTGGAAATTGCTTTGGATAAAAAAAAAATCTCAACCAATTAAATAAATCATAGCAAAAGTTTTAACCTTCTCTGCCCGTCTCTGCCCTGGGGTCTTCCATTTTTCTAAGAAAGTTGGGCGTGATAAGTTCACAAACTGCTGTGCTTCTTTGAAAGCTTGTCTAGCTTTCTGGCACCTCAGCATTTCTTACCTGTCGGTGTCTACCAGGAAATTTACTGTACTTTGTAAAACTTTTCTCTGCTTTGCTGTCAGCATGTTTATATAAAGGTTTCTTTACAGAAATTCTTCAGTCGTACCTCAATTACAGTACATTTTCTCTTTAACAAAAGTCATTAAAAATAATTATGACTCCTGGACCGCTGTGTGTGATACAATTATACTAGTGGACTGCTGGAGCTATGCTTCTTAACACTATTGTTTTTTGGAACACAAAGCATTGTATTGTTTTCACTGTGGTTTACCACAATAATCATCCACGAGCACATTACAGCAGCTAACAAGACTAGGAACTACACAGGCATTTTAAAAGGTCTCCAAGCACCCTTTGAAGACTGGAGGCTAACCACAAGGACGTTCCTACTAAAGCAGCAAAGCCACAAAATGTAAATCTGAGAGAGAAATTTAAGCACCTCTGTCAACATACTGAGAGAACTGATTTTGATCAAGATAATGTCTTAAAGGCACAGCTGGGATAGTATATGGGTTATTGTGTTGTCTTAGAAAAGTAAAAAAATAGTGCATGAGTTTTATACAGGTTCTTAAAGTTTTTTCTTTAAACAATTGATGAGGAGTACAGGACTTTCAGCACATCGGAGCTCACCACTCAGCTGTCAGCTCATCTAAGACCAAAGCCTCATGATTTATGTTTGAAAGATGTATGTACATCTCCACTATGACCTGGCTATCTATTCCTGGCATTGATCATTCTCTAGAACAGGGGTGCCCAACCTTTTTTAATGTAAGATCTACTTTTTCATTTGCCAATCCAGCGCGACCTACCAGTGTGAATTTGAAGCTCTGATATAGGGAAAACAGACTGTGGACACATCAGTACAATAACAATACCCATCACTAAAATCACAGCAAATAAAAGGAAGTGAATCATGCTACAGTGAACCAGTAATGTTCCCCATTTTAGAAAAAAGAATATCCTACCTTAATGTGAGCACTGGCACTGAAAAGCTTACTTGAGAACACTTGTAATTTTTTTTGAACATGTTGACACTGCTGATCATGTCGATGACATTTTTTATTGTGTCCCTGCAGCTTGACATTCAGCTCATTCAGCAGTTCAGTCAAGTCCGTGAGGAATGCTAAATCCAGAAGCCACTGGTCATCCTATAATTGGGCATATTCACCGTGTTTAGACGACTTGAGAAACTCTTTGATTTCAGGCAACAGCTGTCTGAACCTCGCCAAAAATGTTTGTTTTTGAAATCTCCAAACAGCAAGTCCTCAGCCTCAGCAAACGCTTTTTTTATTACTTCTCGGTCCCTGAATGACTTGTTGTGTTGAGCCAGGACGTGGCTCACGCGGAACGATGCGATGATTGCTGCTTTCCCTCTTGTATTAGGCCTCGTGAAAACCGACTGCTGCTAGTTGAGATTTAAATTTTTCCACTTTTCTTTTCCATAACTCACTTTTACCGGTAAAGTCCACATCATACGTTTTGTGTGCAGTTTTGAAATGTTGTTCTATATTTCCCTTTCTCGCGTAGACGCTAGCATTGCAGATTTGAATGCGATGGTACAAAAAATAATCATGCTCCCACTCCTTGTGGTAACAGTAAGTTTTCGGTCTCTTTGCTTCATCATTTTTGCTCAAACACTACAACTGTTAAAAAGGCAATCAAACTTATCAAACTGCTGGCGAATATGTCAGTCTGTTTCGCTCCACTATGCACTGTAGCGAATGTGGGGTTTGTGCGACAATAACCAACAGAAGTTCTTGGGTAGCTCACTCAACACTCTTTGTTTACGGAGCAACTGTAGCCTTTTTTTCAGTGTCAGCCAGCACTCAGGGAAGAGACTTATTCTGAGAAATATTCTAAGGGCTCAACCAGATTAATCAAATTAACTTCCAGCAAGCAACGGGTGCAAGGCAGGTTACACACACTCACACCAGGGCTGTGTCCCAGAAGCCAATTCACCTACCAGCACATCTTTGAACTGTGGGAGGAAACTGGAGCACCCAGAGGAAACCCACTCGTGCAAACATGTGGAGAACATACAGTATACACTCCACAATGATAGCATCCGAGGATTCAAACCCAGGGCCCCAGCGCTGTGAGGCAGCAATGCCAACCACTGCATCACCTAGCCGCCCGTTGTGAAACATCTATCCGACACCATTCCATTCTTCAAATAGGACGGCCATCAGCCCAGTTTCGCCCGGGACTGAGATCTGAGGATTCTCCTGGGTAGGAGAGCTGGTGTCATGCTCCTCAGTCCTGCCACACACGGCCACCGAGACAGGCCACACATTTGACTTTTTTGGCCTAAGCACTGTATAGTTGTTTTGCCATATTAAAAGTGTCTCTGAACAATATGGCCAAACTCATTGCTAAATATTGTGTATTCTTATCAGGAGGCCGTGGGTGTGTGAAAAGCTTTGTTTTCCAAGAACCATGATAGAATTAGTCATAACATGACTTGAAGATGTGCGTGGGTGTTTAGAGAGTGGCTCCTAAAACCTGCTTTATCATTGTGGCTAGAATTGTGGGGCTGCGTTGTGACAGAGTGACATTTCAGGGACAGTTGGCCCTAGATGTGATTGTGTGCATGTCTCTATTTATGTCTGTGTTTCTGCCCTGAGATATGCTGGTGTCCCATCCAGGGTGTATCCTGCCTTGTGCCCGTTGCTTGCTGGGATAGGCTCCAGTTCCTCTGCAAACCTGAATTGGAAGAAGCGGTTAGAAAATGGATGGATGGATTCCATACCTGTTCACGAACAATAATAAAACAGAAATTCCAACTGGAAAATTAATTATTTTTTATCCTAAAGCAACATAGTGTGTGCCCATTTATACAGGATGTTTATTGTAATAATTGAAATGAAGTACTCTTCAGCAGTGACCCACCTGGAACTGAACCCACAATCTTAACCACCTAACCACTACTCTACAGAAAACCCAGGTAAGAAGAATGTATGTTTTTGACCTAACTAAAGCAGGCAAAATCAATTTAAATCCAGCACAATTAAAACTGTATACAAAGTATTTAAAACCATACTGTCATTAAACTGAGCAAATACAAAGTATTGGTGTAATCCTAACATATTGTAAGAAATATGTTACGCTCCCTGTTACCTGAATTATTATTATTTGATAAAGGGCAGTAAAAATAACAACAGATCAAGTTTTCTATACAGATTATGTTGTGGTTGAATTTTCCATCTTAGCTGTGCCAGAATTAGACAACTAATGATTAATTTAGAGATTTTTGTAGGTCAAACACACTGCTGCACAGTAAAGCACTGAACTCTATTTCCATTTAAAGCTATAGTCACTATCCCGTGCTGGAGAAAACTGTAGCCTTTTAGGAGACTCTGAGTCCTCGCAGTGGGGATTTCTGATCTCCATGCAGAACATCTCCAGTTGCTTCTGATGACGCATCCAAATGAAACAGGTTTTCTATTGGACTGAGGTCTGGAGATCATGGTGGTCAATTCAGAACAGATTGGGAGATGTGCTTTGAGGGCCTGTCCTGTTGGAACAGCCGTGCATGAGCTTCTTAGCAGCAGGTTTTTAGTCTAAATATCTTGATGTACTTTCCATCCCACAGATCTAACTAGACTGCCAGGACTCACAACTTTCCTACCTCACAGAAGAGATGACATTCTTCTTGACAAGGGATTAACTGCGCCAAATGTGTCCAAAATGGGGAAAATTTGTCCCATCCACTCTCGAAAGATGGACCCATGTGCAACCGAGATTTCATGTTCCTTCTTTTTATGTTGTCTCTTCGAAAGAGGTTTTAAGTCTGTTATACGTTGCCAAGGAAACCACAATGCAGAGGCTGACTAGTTTTGGAGTGCTGGTACCCTGCTGATGCCAAAGCTTCTCAGAGCTCTCCTGTCATCACATGGGCTTCATTTAATTTCCAAACCACTCTTCACAGGAATAAAACTGTCTAGCGTCCTCTTCCTGATATAATTCCTGTAGCCTGGATGACTGATGCTCAATCTGAAACCAGGTTGTTGAACTTCTTGTGAAGCAATTAAAGCTATCGCCAACTTGTGGAGCTCAATAACTAATTAAGCAATTTTGAGCATACTGTATATACTGTATTACTGTCTTATCCAATATCTTTAGTCTTACAGTTTTTCTTGTTCTCTACATATACAACAAATAATGCTAACACCAACTTTCAATTGCATTGCATCAGGGGTACAAATGAAGTTGGTGTTCATAATACTTTCACACATACATTTTTAATATTCTCAGAATGCCATCTGTTGGTTAGCCAAAAGCCACAACTGTACAAGTGACTGCATTGTCACCATATAAGGCTTCCACCTATTTTTTATATTTCAAATGTTTGATGCTTGAGGTTTGAACAAAATTAGACAGCCTGCAGATGAGATAATTTTATCATGTAAAATTGAATATTATTGAATGCAATTGCCAACATTTTTCAAGAGCATCACACTTCTGTGGTCAGCAATGCCTTTTAAGTTTCCTGAATCCAGGCAGTTAAAATGCTCCACTGAACTAGCACTTTAAGGATAAAGGATGTCAAATGCAATTGAACTAAGTTATCTTTTATTCCCACAGCTATTAACCTGCTTAATTTGGGCAATTGATTGTATGTTTACCTCAATTTAAATACTTACTTTTTTTCTTTCTCATCATACATGTATGCCTCCTGTTTGTTAATGGGTTCAGGTGGTGTTAAATGTATTGTGTATTGTATTCTATCTTTTACCTGCCTCTAAAGCAAATTTCCCATCTGTCAGTATTCCAGTGTGGCCTAGTGCCAGGGTGTATTTACAGTAGGTCTGAAAGAGGTACAGCTCATAATATTGTATAAAAACATTGATTATACCAAGTAAATTAGTCAACATCCTTGCTTCCTAGCAGGCTCACTGCAGGGGTGAGTCATTAAAAGCAACATGAAAAATCGTATCGCATTAATTTTTCCTCCATCTCTTTCCCCAGCCACGGGGGAACATGTCAGGACAACGAGAGCAAGAGACACCCCTGGAACTCGCACACGTACTCTTGGAGACCCAAAAACATCTTGACCACTTTCACCAAGAAAATCTAGCTCCGGTCCTGCTTCACAGACAGGCCACCAGTACTGATATCTGAAACCATGTATTTTAGGTGCTTCTGATTCTGATTAGATCTTGAAGCCATTCACTCAGCTAGGGAAGAAGCCATTAGTCATGTATGAAGAGGCCTAGGGACACTTTAGTCTTAGTTGTGCCCAATGGGAATTTGCCCTGGATCGACTGATTTGATTCTGAGATTCTAACCTTCCAGAAGTCCCAAAATAGGCCTCTTAATCTGGACCTTTATTTATTTATGTCTGACATTTTCCCTTCGCCTCAGGCCTAGACCATCAGCTCTAATCTCTCCTCACCTTCTGTGTTGTGTTCCCAGGTTTAAGTGTTAACACTGCTATTTTTAAACAGGAAGAGAGTCTTCGTACCAGGCTCCCAGGAAGACAGCGAGCAATTAATGCCACCAGCACAGCAACTGAAACAAAGCAGGGCATTCCCCTCTGGAACATAACAAGCTTTCAACATTTTCAGGCGTCTGGGTTTGTTTACCTTCGATGTAAACTAGCCTTGGGTGAGCACAATCTTTGGGCTGATTGGATATGAAGTAGCTTTACTCAAGGGCTCATGTGTTCAGTTACTGGGAAAGGTGGGCACTCTGTCCCGTTAGGAAAAAAAAAAAGCACAGCATGACACGCATCTATTTGCAGCACCCCTTTGGCCCTTTGGAAACAAATAACTTTACATTTGAAAAACTATGATCAAAATGACAAAATGCTGCAAATGGGATTTTAACCATTCTTCACAATAAAGTTCTCTTTGTTCCTACACTGCAGCAGTTTTGATCAGGGAGAGCAAGGAAATCTAAACAAGATAATAAAGGCCATTACTTGCCTCCAGGAATTAGTCTTTATGTTTTAAAAAAGGCCAGATGTGCCAAAATGGTTTCTGCATTCGGCTCTGTAACGTCATGGAAGTTAAACAGTAAACTTGTGGAGGCTTTATGTCAACAGCCTGATATAACAGAGAAAACAGGAACTTAACCTGAAATGACAAACAAAAATAGCTATTTGGAAATGTAATGAAACCCTTGCTTACAATAATACCCAACTTCCCATCCTAGACACAGAAGAGACTGAATTTAAATGTCATCTAAAAAACCCAACACAGAGCATTTGAATTGCACACCGAATATCTGCTAAGGTTTAACACAAAACTATATAAACTATGCTGGTAAGCTTCTTAATTTTACATACTCTGCGAGGAGATCGAAACAGATGTCAGAATACGTGCAGTTGTGCAGAGTTGGATGCAGAGAGTATCTGCAGCCTTGCAATGTTTGTAAATCACTTTAAATCACACTGCAAAAGGGTATTGTCTCTAAAATACATTGACCTTTTTATTTAATTTGCCTCTTTTCAACTACAGTTTTAATCCTGATTTGTCCTTGAAATCTCAAACCACTGAACAAACACAGGTCTTTAAACCCCTCCTGCTGAGCACCAGGGAACAGGGCTTCATTTGTACAGTTTCAGCAAATGCAGTAAATGGTTCAATTAGGCAAACTGAAGCAAAAGGGGACGTCCAAGAGGCAGGGATAGCCATCATCAGGCAAAGGGTCTCTAAGCCCCAAGAGGAGGTCCGGAGGGACCCCAGAAAAATCCAGACACATTCAACTCCAATATTTGCTGTACTGTATATCAGCAGCTTGTCAAATTACCTCTCATTCAGTCAGCGTCTTTCTAACTAACATAAAATGACTGGATTTATTCAGGATCAGCTGTCCCGTCCTGCTGTAATGATTTGAACAGTTCTGGGATGGCATGATTTCTGGGCTTTGTTCACCTGAGGCATTCTTTACATAATTGTACCGATTACTGGATTGAGCTGGTTTAATCCTTTTCCCCACTATCAAAGATGCTGGACCGTAACCCCTCAATACCCAGACATGTGGTGCAGGGGCCTGAAAAGCTCACATTCCCTCTTTATTGTCTTCCTGCCCGTCCCAGCTTGCTCCTCACAACATCCACACATGTGGTGCTCATTAGAGGCCAGTCGGTGACACAGCAGCTGCAGCTGTGGCAGGAAAAGCTGATAAGAGGCCGGAGGAAATGCGAGGTTCATTTGAGGGCTGAGCTTGTGTTAGCCAGCCTCAGCCCCCCAGCCCTCCACTCCCCCCCTCATGTTCATGGGAGCTGTGGAGCCAGCAGAGGAACCCAATATCCCCGCGAGACCCCTGGCAGGAAAGAGAACCTGGCATCAAGGAAATACTGGGAAAGACAACAGAATCTCCCTCCTTTGGCTCAATTTAGCTACGCCTCATTCTCTGGACTCCTGCTGTTCCCTCCCCCCCCCCCCCCCCCCCCCCCCCCCCCCCCACTTCCGCAGGTACAGTGGCTGGAGCTGAGACGCTAAAGCCCATTGCAGTCCAAGGAGAGACGAGTGTATTCACCTCCAGCCTGAACGAATGATGACTCTACATTTAGAAAATGACCTGATCAGGCTGGGATTTGGTTATCCAAAGCATGTGGGATGCTGCTGTTTTTTGTAGTCTTGAGCAAAGTACTCAGATTGCTCTGGTAAAATACCCTGCAGTATAAATGCTAAGTTGCTTTGAATAAAAGCATCAGACTAATACATTCGTATGCTATTGAAAGAATAACACAGCTGTCATCTGCTGGGAATTCATGAACAAAGGTGATTCACATTTTTTTTCCGGTCTTAATCATTACAATTCTGTGTAAGACATTATCGGAAAAGAAATCATGATATTCTACATTTATTGGTCCTCAGTGATTTGCCTTTGTTGGGAGATCATAACGCTAGAAATCCATCCATCCATTTTCAATACAGACAGTACAGGGTCACAGGGGAGCCAGAGCCTATCCTGGCAAGCAATGGGTGCAAGGCAAGAATAATACTAGAAATAAAACATCAAATACTTCCTTCTTAACCGCTTATAGTACTGTTCAGTTTTCCAGTTTTACAGCAAAGGCCTACTAGTTTATTTTTTTCAGGATGTGCTATGGTCTACCTGAAAAGGACGAAGCACAGATAAAGAGCAAAGCAACCTTTAAAATCAGGACTGCAGCTGACTACTGTTTGTCTCCTTTCCACAAGGGCCTTGAAACAGTTGGGACAATTGGCTCTGGGGTTTCCTTCAGAATCTGGCTGAAAATACTGCCTGCTGCCCTCATACAGTATACAGCTCACGTGTCCTCTTACTCCGGACTGCTCAAGTGCTTAAAAATTCTTTCGGAAGAATGGTGACAAACAAGAGTCGGCTGTTCAGCCCAGCTACCAAGAAGTAAAGAAAAGATATACAAGTTGGTGCTGTGGTCCGGCACCAGACTTTCCTCCTGTAATTTCTAAAGGGGCATCAATAACACCAACCTCTCTCTTTTATGTGGGTTGAGTTCCTGAGCCAATCTCATTCTCTCGTCCTGCATTACGTCAGCTGCTCTTCAGCTTCTCCCACTACCAGAACCCACTGCAGAAATACCACTAAAGCACGTTAAACAGAGCATTTGGCAAACACTAGCTATTATGCGTCCAGCGCACCTCTCCTCTGCAGCACAAAACGCAAACTTGGCACAGTGTTTTCTCACTCCTCCTCGAGCTCAGCCCCGGTCAGGGGTGTGAGGACAGAAACAGGCTGTGTTTGACAGTCAGGTGTGAAATACCATCCTTGAACTTTGGCGGGTTCGTAATTTTTTAGGGTCTCTGCAATTCAAGGGGATGGTAACCCATCTTTAAAGCAGGGCACTTAAAATTCCTGTCAGCTCATGATTTTTAAAAAAAGCCGCTAGATAGTTTTATGATATTCTATATACAGTACTTGCAGCTCAACACTCATCTCAGTGTCATTAAGCCCTTCTTAATGATTTGGTTCATGTCTTTAATTGGATTCGAAATAATAACTTTGGGGCGGCACAGTGGTGCACAGTGTGGGGGGCTGGGTTCAATTCCTGGGGTGCTATTTGCATGTTCTCCTTGTGTTCACATGGGTTTCCTCCAAAAACAAACCAGTAGGCTAATTGGCTTCTGGGAAAGCTGGCCTTGATGTGAGTACTGTATGTGTGTGCCCTGCGATGGACTGGCATCCCATCCAGGGTGTATCCTGCCTTGTGCCTGTTGCTGGGATAGGCTCTGGCTCCCCTGCAACCCCATACTGGGACAGGGGGATAGAAAATGGTTGGATTTTAATAATCGGTATAGATGGCAATGTTTTAAAACAGGGTGTCACGAATCCAGAACCTTGAAGGCCATAATCCAACAAGTCTTCCATCTCTCTTAAAATATCTTAATCTCTGTGGAGGTGTACGATGTATCCTATAATATGATTATTTTTTTGCAAAAAAACATAATATTATTTTACTCACTGAATCTACCATCAAAGGAGGTGTAAAAAATTGTATTTGAAGAAAAACTTCTAAAATTTCAGAAGGCTGCCATTTCTCCAGCAGTTTCTTTGCACCAGTGGTTTTCAGCACTGTCTTTCTAAACATTTTCCATGCCTGACATAGAGGAAGACAGAAAAACAAATCAGTGTAAATGCAGGTTTTAATGTTTTATATATTTTATGGCATTGGCATATTTATTTGCAAGAAAATCCCATTTAAAGACACAAATGAGCTATCTTAATTAATTAGGCTCAGAAATAAACCAGAAAACAATGTATTCATTTTCAGTGGCCAGTATGGTCTCTTCTATTTAGTAAAAATGATCCTGTACACTTTAAGTGATACTTAAAGTAATAATTAACATGAACTAGGTAAAAATCTCTCCTCATTGGTACATAGGTCTCAATTTTCTGTTCAGCAACATAACAAATCCATGGTAGAGAGCTGTTTTTGTAGGGGGATACAGGAAACTAAATATATAACACTGGACATGAAATGACAGCACATGTAGAGGCACAAATCATACTGAGGTTCTTAAGTTTAATTTGGCCCTGGAGGTCCTGGAGTCCATTGTGTCAACAGCAGCACTAAACAAATCTCCCTTTTATTTTCCTGACAATGCAGTTCAGAAGTGATAAAACAGTCTTTGCATTCAAAGAGACCTTGTCTCAGTAGCCTGGTTTGTCACTGCAATGAAAGTATCTCACTAGCCCCAGGTCATAAGTGTGGAGCATAATGTTTGACCCTCTCCTTGCCAGCTACCCCTTCTTCTTCCACTTTGCTCTGCCTTAATTAAACTCTCTGTTTAAACGCAAATTTCAAACTTAGCATCCATACCAAGTCCTTCCATTACTAGATATTTGTCATTAAGTAATACATATAGTACTATATGAGTAGAATTATATACATTCCCTGGAAGTTTTTCTGACCATTTCCAGAACATATGATGGTAGAGATGGGCAACTCCAAACTGTTGATGCAGAACCATAAGGCCGGCAGTGTAGTGCAGTGGTTTAGCATTGCGGCCTCGCAGCACAGGGGCCCTGAGTTCAATTCCTGGGGTGCTATCTGTGTGGAGTTTGTATATTTCCCCATGTTTGTGTGGGTTTCCTCTGGGTGCACCACTTTCCTCCCATAGTCCAAAGAGGTACTGACAGACCAATTAGGCTTCTGGGACACATGTCCCTGGTGTGTGCCCGGCGATGGACTGGCATCCCTTCCAGGGTGTATCCTGCCCTGAGCCTGTTGCCTGCCAGGATAGACTCCGGCCCCCCTGAAATGGAGACAGAGAGCTGGGCTTTCAGTGAAAGCCACATGGTACCGATTTTCCACTGGATTCATGATTCATGATTTCTTGAAACATATCCAAGAAAATTATTATTGATAGGCATTGGCTAAATAGTGGAGGAACTCTGTGTGCTCAGTCCACTCAGCTCAGTTAGTATAGCACTCAAAGTAAAAGCACTTTAGCCTTGATTTAGTAGATTTTCTTGCTATCCAGAAGAGTTGTTACCCTACACATGCTGCCCAGACACTAAAAAAAAAAACTTCAAAAGGTGGATTCAGCGGTTCTGGTATCAGTCCAAAACCTTTCTTCCTCTTTAAGCATATCCAGCGGTCCTTGTGCCAAGAGACAGTCTGCAAATGGGATGATCCTGATACTTTTCAGGCCAAGAGACAGCGCTAGTGGAGCTGGGAAGAGTCTGCCGACTGCTCTTTTATAGTATGTTTACTCAAAACCCTTATCATCTATTTCAAGCTTGATAAGAAGATGCAACCTAACCAATGGTTAAAATGAGCATTGGTTGTCTTACTATGAATGCCATGCTTCAAAGCCTAACTCACACAAGATCGGCATTCAACCTATTTCTCTTGTTATTTTATAAGGCAACGGTCTCCCAGTGTCAGATCATAGTAGAGAGACAGAAGTTTGTTAGCTGAATCAAGTTCACCAAGAGGGAATTTGTGAGACTAGAGTATTAGAGCTACTACTAAAATGACCTAGAGTATCACCTATACTGTACTTTTGTATTTGTTTTTAAATTTAATGTACGATTGTCACTGTGACCTTCATTGTATTGAATATTAGTTGTTTCAGTAGTTCGGTTAAATCCTAATAAGTGCGAGAGAGAGATGAATATGTACCGTATAAAGTATTTGACTCAGCTGCCCAACCCCCCCCACTGTTGTGAGGAGTGATCTGGCAAGGGTGTACTGTATATGGGGGTGGGGGAATGTGAGAGAGATACTCGAAAGGAAGTCCTGGGTGCGAGACTTATACAGTATATGTAGGTGAGTGGAAGTGTACAAGATTAGAATCTACCCTTCTCCCCGAATGCCTATTATAACTTTAGTTACACAACTAAACCCAGTTTGTGCACAACTTACCCAGGAGGAAGAATGCTTGTATCTTTACACCTGGAAGCTTTACTAATCTGTGCGCAACACAACTCGGAAGGAGAGAGTATCTCTCTTTACTAGGGAGCCCAATCAGATCTCCCTCTAGATAGAAGACTGAAACTGAAAACGCTGAAACATGCCGACAAGCACGTCTGTCAATACCCACGATCCGAAAACAAAATGTCAAGAAGGGGTGCATGTTGGTACAGGTGGTACCTCTGACAGTGAATAGCCCAGTCCCTTCTCCTCCGGGGCCCGGACAAAAGGAGGAGACAGAGAACAAATGGAGCTGTCAGGCAGGCACTTAGCCTCTCTTCCTCTACACCCGGAACACAGGTGCTAAGTGACACACTGAACAATGCAGCCAGCGCCAGTGGCCTGCAGACACACAGCTACAGTGACTCACCAGGCGGGCCAGAGCCGGGCCTCTCTGGGGTTCTGCATCAGTAACCATCACAGTGCCCGTTTCAGAGAGGAAAACACACCTAGAGCCTGTTTCCTCCAGCCCCCCCACCGTCTCAGTGCCACCACTCTTGATTTTTTTCTTTCTTCCAAGTCTAATGACGACCAGTGGAAAAAGTTTTAGAATTAATCGGAATTTCTTTAGCCTTCCTGCCAGGCCTTGATTGGCTCAGGACAATCCTGCGGGTTAGAAAACCAGCCCTGAAAGCAACATACAATTGAGGTTACGCTTGGTCTGGACACACAAACATCCATCCATTTTTCTAACTGCTTTATCCAATACAGAGTCACGGGGGAGCTGGAGACATGGCAGTGCACACCCTTGATGTGATCACAGGGCACACACAGACGCCAACACACACACACTCACAACAGGGCTTTATTGACCAGAAGCCTGTTAACCTACCACTACTGTCTGTTTTTGGACTGTGGGAGAAAACAGAAACTCCTGGAGAAAACCCGAGTGAGCATGGGGAGAACATACAAACTCCACACAGACAGCACCACAGGAATAAAACCAGGACCCCAGTTTTGTGAGGAAGCAATGCAGACCACTGTACCACTGTGCGGCCCTGAACACACACGTGTTCCCAAATCAAGAATTAATTTGATCATATCATGCCTTGCTGGGCTTTTATGTACATATATACTGAATATATACATCCCACATTGCTTCTGAAAGTTGTTGAAGGATTAAAATAAAACAGAATTCCACAAAACAGACATAAAGAGAAAAGTATCAGCCTTTCGAGGTATTGTGTAAGAGACCAACAAGGACATTCAGATTTTTTCTTCCCAGTCTTCACAAAGATAATATACAGCCTCCAAAAGTGATGTGGTCAGGTTAAAATCATTTTTTCCTCGTATCTGTATTTGACTAATGTCTTGACAGACAACCTGTGCTCTGAGTTTATCTGGAGTCTTTTCAGCTGGGTCAACATGTTTTCCTTTGATGTCTGCCAGGTTTCCCATCAGTGTCCCTATTTGTACAGGTTTATCCTCAAAACGGAACCAGAGGAACGGAGGTCCAGATTCTTTTTTTGGCACCAGTGTCCCAAAAGGCCTAGGAGTTGTGATGTGCCAGATGAAAGCATCAGGGAGCTTGAATTCATCTAAAGGAAGTGGATGATATCTTCTGTGGTGTGGAGGTGTACAGTATGTCCTGTGTTGTGCAGGCCAGGTGTCTCTGATGTCTCTCTCTCTGCAATTCACAGGCAAAATACACTCAGAGGACAAGACAGGCCCAAGCTCTCTTAGAATGCTTGTCAGTGCAAGGGCATCACCGGGTTTCTGATAGGACTGGCAAATTAAACAGGTTGTTGTGCATAAAGAGCAAGGGTGTTAAAAAGCTAGCTTGTCCTTTCTAATGATTGTGCTATGAAAAGTGCACAATGTCAATACCATTGTGTCGAAGGTCTTGCTACACAGTTGCATAAAGCTTTTCACTGTCCACTGAACTCCCTATATGATTTTGCATTCAGGTATAAAACACTGAACCTAAAGAGGCTGCTTATGAGAATGACATTTTATATGGACTAGATTAGCCTTTCTAATTAGAATATTTGTGTAAATAGGTCATTTACATCTTAGCAACAATATGGGGAAGCAATAAAAAGGCAAATAGTATGTTAGGATATAAATCCATCAATCCATTCTCTAAGCATGTTTTCCAATTCAGGGTCACGGGGGAGCCAGGACCTATCCCAGCAAGCAACAGGAGCAGGGTGGGGTTCACCAGTCTATCACAGGGCACACACAGACACAAACACACACATGCACACACTCACAACAGAGCTCATTTTCCCAGAAGCTAATTAACTTACCGGGGAAACAGAAACACCTAGAGGAAACCTATGCAAACACTCCTTGTACCCCACATCCAGAAGCAAATTCAAGGCTCCAGAGCTATGAGGCAGAAAGGCTAACAACTGCACTACTGTGTCACCCACTGTAGTTGAAAATGTAGAGTTTAAATCTAGGTATGGTATTTTTAAAAAGTGGAATGTGCTACTAAGATTTCACTTGCCATACTGTGTACATTTGTGGTCGCTACATTTGAAAAAATATATTGCTGCTCTAGACTCAGTCCAGAGAACAGCAACAAGATACATCCCTTAACTTCAAATGACGTCCTATTCTGACAGGCTGAAAATCAATTCAAGTTTTCAAAATCCTCAAATGCATTAACAAAGTCAGCCCAAAGTCAAATGAGCTTCTGCAGAGGGAACTATGGGGAAGAGCATTTTGAACCAAGAGAAGGTGATTCTTCATTTAGAGAGTGTCAGGGGTATGGAACAAGCTACTGTCATGTTGTTAAAGGAGGCACTCTGACTTCTTTCAAGACATGGCTGAATGAGCTTTTCAGATCACTTAACTACTAGCAACCAAAAGAGTTACATACTGTAGGCCAGATCGCCTCCTCTCCTCTGAAACTTTATGCTTTTGTTTCAGAATAAATTAAGTGTCTTAATAAATAATGAAGTGTCTTATTTTTAGACATGCAGTGGGCAATGAAGTGGTAATCCACTGCTGGAACACATTGTTTTCCACCTCTGCCTCTTGCTAAGAGACGTTCCACTGGATTTCTTCAGAGCAGAATGATGTGTTTGTAGAGACACCTTTGACAAGATGAGCTTTTCGAAATAAAAGTAATTTGTTTTATGCAAAAGGTGTGAGACAAAAATGTGTTGTGTCTGGTTTCATACAAAATGAATGCGATCATTTACTGCTAAAAAGAGGAGTCTTTCATCCGTTTAATTTTAAAAGTTCCTTGAAAAAACAGCATGTTAATCTGAGCACGTTTATTTATTACTTATAGCGCAGGCCATACTGGAGACACTAGATACCTATATACTGTATATGCAAAGGGCACTGAGTTAAATTGAACACCACTGTATGAAATAAGGTATTTCTGTTGCTTTCCTGCCTTTATGTTATTTTAGAAAATCCTGAGGAGTCCACTCAGAAACTGGGTTTAAATTTTAATTTGGTTGTGTTTTTTTAATGAACACCTTAAAACAAATTCTAAGGTAACCCAGATATATTGTTTCTTTTTTCAAAAGCTGAAACAGCTTTCAAAAGCCAAATTAGACAAACCCCCTGTTATAGTTGCTCCCTGAAATATGTACCGAAGGGACAAAGAACATTTCAGAAAAGCACCTTTTCTGCTGATAATACAGTCTCTGACGTTGTTTCCGCAGGAAAGCTGCGTGCTTTCGTGAGAAACTGTTTATCTGGACCTGCTGCCAATAGCAGAAAACATAGCATCGGAGAATGTTATTCCCCGAGAGATATTCCAGTACAAATATTATTTTTTAATAAGGCAAATATTGCACTGTGTACTTAAGGTGATACTGGTTCACAATAACTCGCCTCATGCCCCAGCCCTTTCTAGGATAAGAGACTTACTGATAGTGGAAGGATAAACTGTCTCAACCTTCCAACAAATAACAGCATTTTTAAAGGCAGTGGTTGAAAACTGTGAACTGTTATTGCAAAGTCTACTCCTCTCAGACAAGTGGCTTCACGTTTTATGGGGCTCACTGTAAATCATGGATCCTCACCCTACAAACTAAGGGTGAAAGAAACGCTTGCTGGGTAAGTGGAAATAACTGAGTTTTTACACAGCCCTTATCTGCAGAGCTCCAAACAAGCCAAGTCCCTGATATCAGAGGGCACACACTTTTACAGGGAATCTGGGAGTCTGTTAAAAAAGCAACGAGAGTACAAGGACCAACCATAACAAGAGGAACAAACGGTACTTCTCACCAAACAGATTCAAAACAATATGAAACACAGAAAAGGTCACAGCTATGTGAAAGTCTGTGCCAGATACAGAGGCGGTTTGCTTAGTCTGGAGTCTAACAAAATGTCAGCAAAATACACAGAACACAGTCCCTGGGCTTTTTTCAGTGAATTAGTATAGCTATAATGCACTTCATTTTCAGCTCTTGTCACTAGGCTGCCTTTATTCAGCTGTCTTTGAGTGATGTACATTTCATTTAATAATAAATGCCCCTGTTAAGAGCAAAAGAAATTGAAGAAGTATATTTTTGTGAAATAGCTTAAGTTTTTTTTTAACTTTCGTTGCACCTGCTTGATATAACCGTATAATATGTGGGGGATTTTCATACTTATTAAATTAATAAAAGAAAAATCTGTCCATTTTAAAATGGCATCATCCAGTTCAGTGTCATGGAAGAGCCAGAGCCTACCCAGCAAGCAATGGACACAAGGCGGGGTACACCCTGGATGAGGATGGTGGTCCATTGCGGGGTACACACAGACACAAACACACACTCACTCCAGGCCTAATTTTCCAGAAGCCAATGAACCTACCAGTATGTCTTTGGACCGTGGGAGCAAATCAGAGCACCTGGAGGAAACCCACTCAAAAACAGGGAGAACATATAATCGCCATGCAGATAGCACCCCAGTCTGGAATTGAACCCAGGACCCCAACACTGAGAGGCCGCAATGATTACCACTGTGCCACTATAGTAAAAGATATCTAATAAATAAAAAGAAAAAAATCTTCTTAAGCTTGGAATTTAAAAGAAGTAAAGAACTCCTGAATCATGTAGCTGTGCAGAAATAAAACAATGATCTCCACTCTGAGCAGTACGACCTTTCCCTCACGGCACGGCACGGTGTCATACACACCTCTCTGTGTTAAGGCTGTCTTCTCAATATGATTTCTCAATACATACAAGGCTGTTGTATGGCTCTAAGTACAAAAAAAGGCTCTTATATACAGCATTACACTTGCAGATTCCTATGGTTTTGGTTCAAAGTCTTAAGGATGTGAAACACTAGATTGGGCTATTTTAATGGGTTATTTTCAATTTGTCCACACAGGTAAAATATATAACTTTTTTTTTTTCAAAACCAAAAATCTAAGCATAAATATAACAAATAACATACGTAACACTGTGAAACGAACAAAATATAAACTTTGAAACTCAAAAAGCAAATACGTTCCGGCAGCAGTCTCAGAAATACGGTTTTGGAGTCTTCTTCTGAAGCACAGCTATTTTAAGAAGAAACCAAAACTGTTACCAACATGTTGACATTTTTTCTGCTGTAAAACCAATTTAACATACAAAAATATTCACTTCAGGGCAGGGGAATAACACAATGTGGACATGAAAAGCCCATGACTGAGAAACAAACTTATTTTTGTGTACACCAATATATCTTCTCGGAAGTACTTTGGGACAAGAGAAGATAGGTTCAAGTTTATATTTAATAATTCAGTCTGAAATCAGTTTTTACTCAGTGATAACTTGATCAACACATCCAGACTCCAGAGGGCTCCTAGAAACTGACACTACAATACAATGGAAAGGATTGTGTGACTCAAGGATGTGGATCAAAACAACCATGTGAAAATCTACCAAACCTGCCTAATGATTTACTCTCCTAAACAATAGTGATCTTTAATTCTCTTTTCCTTTGGCTATAATAATATATTGAGCATAGTCTTTGGCATACATTTTTGATCAACTACTACAGAGTCACTCAATAGGAACACAGTTTTACATACCCAGAAGGACAGAGCGTAGAGAGGTTCATTAAGCTGCTCAGCCAATTAACACAGAATCTATGTCCGAACCGAGGTGTGAACTGAAATTATCTCTCTCACAAACCTTTCACCTGAATCACTGAGACACAGTGTACATGGACCTTGTGTCTTCTGTTAACCATGCCAATCTTATCAAATCATTTAAGTGACCTTAATAAACAAGCTCACATTGAATGTGCAGCAATTGTACACTAAACAGATTATCCAATGACCTAAAGATTTCTTATAAGAGAGGTTAGGAAAACTGATTTAAAAAAAACTTAGATGTGTCAGGAAAAGCATGCTGGGTTGTTGTTTGCAAGTCAGAAAAAGCATGCTGGGTTGTTGTTTGCAAGTGAAAAGCCCAGTACCTCAGTATGCAAAAATATCTTTACATGTTAGAAGAAAATCAGTATAGTGCTACGCCTCCTGCCCTTGCTATTAGAACATTTATCAGTTAAATAAGATTAAACAATGTGCAAATTGAAAGTGGATTAACACTGAAAAGATATACAGTTCAGATTTTCCTTAATGAAAATAAGAAGTACTATATATTTTCTTAAATTTATGTGGCAAAGCCCTGACTATAAAACTGCTTGCTCAGCGTTTTTTTAGTCTCCTGAGCTTTCAACTGTTTTGAGTCCTAAGGTAAAACACTTACAGTGTCAAGGACTTGCAAGCTTTCCATCAATAAAGAATAAGGGAGGGTGTCTGGGGGCAGCATGAAGGGGCAGTGACTAGCACTGCTGTCTCACAGTGCTGGGGCTCTGGGTTCAATTGGTCAGGTACTAAATGTGTGAAGTTTGTACAGTATGTTCTCGCCACGTCTGCATGGATTTCCTGCAGGTGCTCTGATTGTCTCCCACAGTCTAAAGACATGCTGGTAGGTTAGTGGGGCTTTGGTCACATTAGCCCTGGCGTGAATGTGTGTGAGTCTGTGTTCGTGTCTGTACAGTATGTCTGTCCTGCGATAGACTGGCATTGTTCAGGGTGTACCCTGCCTCATGCCCATTGCTTGCCAGGTTAGGCTCTAGCTCCCCTGCAACCCCATACTGGATAAAGAGGATTAGAAAATGTGTGGATGGAGGGGAGGTGAGAGATATGGTCTTGTTACCAGAGGCATCACAAAGCCCTGATTTCCACAACTAAGAAGCAAAATTATAATTGTAGCAATAAAACATTCCATAAAGCAGCCCCAAAAAATTATCAACTGATTAAGATCAGAAAAAGTGATAGAGGCTTACCACAGTACTTGCTTCAATTAAGTAATTAATTCTCAGCTGAAGTGAGAGCCATGGTGTATTTTATGAGACCCTGGGGTGTAGGGTCCATTAGGAGGTGTGCACAATCTGAGATGATAGTCGAAATGGTTGACATGACAGTATACCAACACACAACAATATCAAGCGCTCACTTCAAGGTTCTGAATTTGGTACTGAGAGTTCTCCTGTTTCTTCTGCATTTGCAGATGCATTCTTCTGGTTTGGGGTTTTCAGCATAAGGCCTTTGGACAGTGGAGAAAACAAAAAAGCAAAAAAGTGTTGAGGTTTGGAGAAAGATCCAATTATGAAAATATAGATACATTTTGCAAATCAAATTGGACACCCTCTCTCCCAACACACACACACACACATTGGGTCAAACACTCTGTGTAAGCCAAAATTGTTTTGGTTACCTTTTCTCTCATACTAATAAAGGAAACCACGCAAATGTACACAACATGACACTTTCCTCTTTTTTTGCAAACGAAACACTTCTATAACAGTTTTCAATACATATAATACAAGTGTGACTCTGTTACACACACCACACAATGTGGGTGATTATCACAGCCACATGACTGTGATACGAGTATCAGCCTTGCTCATGAGCGTCTTCATCTGGACCTGCGTGACAAGTCCACTCTACCAGTTACTTGTGTGCCTGGGTCTCTTCTCTTTCATGCACTTCAAGCTGTGACGGGTTTATATTATTGTAAAGTCAAGGGTTTTCAATCTAATATAAAGGGGCTGTGTGCTATTATAAAACAAGATTGAATGCTCTCATAACGTAGGACTAGGCCCAAGCCCTTTAGGTATTAAATACTTTCCTGTCAGCTGCAGTTGACTCGGATGAAAATGAATCCTCTGTGTCCCACCTGATCACTTTCCACCTCTAAATAGCCACCACATGGCTAATAAGTAAGAAATCAGAGGAATGAGCTTCAAGCAAATGGTACAAATGTTCCTGGCCAGGAAGAAAGCTTTCACGTTACTTCCCACCCCTCAAGGTGTCATTAATCAACCAAACGAGGAAAAGAAAAGCTTTTCAGATAACTAGGGCCAGCAACTCCTGGAGTAATGAAAGCATAGCAACACATAAGGTCTTTTTCTGCTGGGTCTTTAACTTACTGACCATCAAGACTCTTATAAAAGCCATTTGTTCGTAAAATAAGCAGTCTTACCCCCTGCCTTTTACCCCCCAATACCCTCCCTTTCTCTGTCTCACAACCAAGGATGTGAGCTTTGTAACATAAAAGCATTTCCTCTCACAAAGCTGTGCCTGGCTGAACTATAAGCCACACTCATCTGGCTGTTTTGGTTACAATATCATATTTTTCCTCTTCATTAGCCTGGACAGCTATTTCCCTACAGACTTTTTACAAGGATGTTTCAGAGTCTATCAATGTTTGTTTTATTTGAAATACAAGCAACGGTTGGTGAGATCTATACCAAGACAATTCACTTGTAACTAGGACATGAAGCTGACAGACATTGATTTGACAAAGAAAATAAACTTCCGCGGTAAATAAAACCTGGAAACACCAAACAGAATCAATGAAATGTCAATCCATGATCCTCTTGCGGTCATAACAGGACAGAGACTTATTCAAAGAAAGAGAACTAAAAATAAACACTTCCCGGAGACAAATCACGGAGTGAAGGCCAGGATTAAGAGGACATTGTTCATATAAACAGCACTGAAGCCTCTGCAAAGCTTCCTGCTGAAGGTGAGAGGTCTGAGCTCACTGTTAGTTTTTCTTGTATTAACCCTCAGTGTGGTGTACTCTGATTTGGTAAACTGTCTGAAACAAGCTGTGGAATGAATTGTAAATAAACTGAAGTAAAGAAGACCTTTAAGTTAGGGAGGAAACAAAGGCTAAACACACTAGATCTTCTAAAGGTTTCTTCTCTCTTCAGAAAGAACTGTCAAAAAGCTTCATGAAAAGTGAGAAATTTTGTTGCTGTTTGTGTGTCAGTGAATTCCCAGTCAGACCAGAAGAGGAAACGCACTGTGTTACTCTGGGCATAATCCATTAACCTTTCTGTTGAAATGAGCTCTGTGTGATGTTTGTGAGTTCTTAGGCCTCGACCAGGCAAAACAGACCATGTAGCTGAAGGAATGTTCTCTGGAGGTCAAAGACCTGCAGCATTAAACAACCTGAAAACCTTGTTTCCTAGGTAACACACCAGGTAGAAACATATCAGGCCCTGGCTTGAAAATATATAATTTTGATATGAACATCACCATCCTATGACAGAATAGGTTTAAAAGTTGTTTTTTTATTGTTAAAAGGAACAGAGCAGCTGATGAAGGGGGGGGGGGGGAATATATTTGGATTTGTCATCTACTCCAGTTACACCTCACGAGACAGAAAAATACGGCCACGCTCCACTAAATACCGTGCTACGGGAACAGATGCAAGCAGGTCATGGCCTCTCCAGCAGGAAGTAGGCTGCCAGCGCTCCAGTACAGACAGGAGGTGCCATCTTGGGTTACTGTCAGAGAGAGGTGCAGCTGTTGAAATGCAATTACCTGTCTGACTACGAGAACACCAAAAACTGGGCAGTGAGATTGGAGAGCTGATCTAGAGTTTTGACCAATTTCTGGTGCAGGCCAAGTGAACATAAAAAGACAGAGTTTTGTGACGACGACATATTTTTCTTTAGGAACCGCTGTTACACTGGCAAAATATGACAGGTACTGTACTACTTTTTCAAAGCATTTCTGTCTTCCTCCTGCAACGTGACACTGTTCCAGCAGGCATTTGAGCATTTACTGCCTTTTCCTGGCACAGTGGGGATTATCTCCAGTCAGTGACGGAACAATGTCTTGGAGCATGAGAACGCTTGTTTTTGACTCATTTGCTTTTGAGGTCCACATTTGTGTTATTTCCCTGCCCTGAAGTGGATATTTTTATATGTTAAATTGCTTCAAAAGAGAAATAATATCAACATGTTAGTCACAGCTCTGGTTTGTCCTTAAAATAGCCATACTTCACAAAAACACACTCAAACAGCACATTTCTAAAACAGCTGGTTAGGCGTTATTGCATCCACATAAATGTCTTTGTTACATCCATATAGTCATATATACTATTTGTGTATTTGTTATACATATATTTTTCTTTTCAAAATTAATTGTGAATGATGTATTTCAGCTGTGTACATAAATTGAAAGTGACCAAAAAAAATAGTCCACTCCAGTGTTTCACATCCTTAAGGCTTTGAAACAAAACCTTAAGGATCTGCCAGTGTAACACTATGTACAAGAGGCTTTCTGTATTGAGAAGATAGCCTTGGCACAGAGAGACGTATAGGACACAACACAAAGCACAGAGAGAATGAGGCACAAACACTGCAGTTTCTGGCTCACCTGTTCTTGGGTTGGTATGAAAGCCTGAAGTAAAAAAATAATGTATGCAATGAAATATCCTTCCTGCAGCTGAGTTAAATGATACAGACACTTTATTATAAACACAGACAGGGTACCAATAAAAGTGTCATTGACCTTGTCAGAGTTCATCAAGAGCTTTTAGTCCTGGCTGCTCCCATGCACAGTCAAATTCCTTTAAGAACACATTTTCACAAGCTCTGTAAATTTAATATCCAGAGAATACGTGTGTTTCTCCACTACAGAAATAAACACAGCTTTATTCCCTGTGGAGCCACGTCCCCAACCTGTGAGTTAGAAGGTGAAAAATGAGAAACAGGTGTGTGAGATGCGCAGCTCTCGGGGCTTATCTCAGGCTTTTTACAACAGAAAGCTTCTGTTATTCATTGAGGGAAGAATCCTGGCACTTTCAGGATGAATTCACAGATCATGTCACGCTGTATACTTCAGACAAACTCCAAACATCCACTTGCAGACATGCAAGTATCCGTTGCAGAAAGGAACTGGTACCGCCGGTATCTGAAACATGTTGTTCCAATTAAAAATTCCTTCCAAAACCCTATGTCTCTGTCAAATGGGTCTTGTGCCTTTAATATGTGAAGAACTTCCTTTCTCAAACTTCTTTGCTCTGCAACAGTACCACCTGAACTCTGGCCCCTTGCTTCACATAAGGCACACTTCAGCAATTACACAATCACTCCTCATGATCTCATGGTCTGGGACCTTCAGGAGGGAGACCCTCAAAGAGATTCCTTTGAAACAGAAGCTGGACATTAACTGCTGTTCCTTGCTTTAAATCAGGCAGTTGGACCACGCAGGCTATATTGTGCTTTTCTAGAGAAGCTATATTCTGCCAGATAGGTTAGCAAACAAGGTGGCCAGAGGGATCCAGCAGGACTGATAAGAGATCATGATAGTGGCAATTTCAACACATGACCACGTTTCACACAACTGTAGGCCTGGCCTTCTGACCGAAACAAGGAAAACCCATGACTACAGTGAAGCAGAAGATACAAAAGTGGTTTATTTTCATTAGCAGGTCAATTGGCAGGCGTTATCCACAGAGAAAGGATTCTCAGCCACTGCCACTCAGAGAAGAGCCCCAAGCATTCCTGGTTTCATAAAAGTATTCAGGTCAGATTGATATGACGAGCTACAAGACCCGCAGCCTTCAATAGTTAGGCCACAGTTTCACAACGTAACAGCTTGGAAAATCCATACAAGTCAGTGCTTGCACTCTTCAGGGCTGAAATTGACCATCTGTGGTCTGACTTGTTTGAAATCTCAAAGACCCAAGTTAAAAAGGTCAAACTAACTCCTTGCCTTCTTTCCCCTTCCAGCAGACACCAAAGGTTTCTTACTGGCTTGGCTCTGCAAGATGTCTGCAGCTTATGTAGATGAGAGCTCAAGAGAAAGCTCTACCTGGCTCTGTGTCCTGAGAACTCTCACACTGGCATGCTGCACTGCGTTGTGAGAATGAGCTCATTCAGGACTGATTATGTCTTACACTGAGTGCTTCAAATGCTAGTTAAGAAAATGTTCTCAAAACTAACTTTTCTCAGCAGTCATCATATACCCAATGGTCATATTTGTACTGTGATATACGATTTAATTAAAGCAATGTCCTTGGACCCAGCTGTGCACAGTATAAATCACTTACCAAAGCGTTTTGTACTTCTAATTATTTATTTCTGTGCTGGCCTTGGCATTTCACTGATAAAAAAAACATTGCACAGTTATTATTAATCATTACTGCAAATGTGACAAGTCTCTTCTGGTCTCTTCAAGAGCAAAGAAACAAACCAGATTTCAACAGAAAGTTGCTTAAGAAATATTGTGCCACTTCAAGTGAATAGTTCAAGAAGACAAAACCAGAAACGTTTGCTGCAGACTAGTTCTCTTCAGACTCGATGGTAGACTTTCTTTTCAAAAGTTAAAAACATTTCATTTGCTGTATAACAGGACAGGAAGACGGCGCAGCACGAAGAATTAGCAAGAAACCTGACTCGCATTTGATTGATACTTAAAATTAAACGGAGATGTAGTCAGAGAACCAACTACGTAAATGCTTTCAAATGTGTTGAAACTGTAAGACTAATATTACATTATATTTCATATAATTAAATATAAATATATAATATTCAATTAACACATTTTCCATATCCTAGCAATACAGGATGTAAATAAACTTTACTTTTCGGTATAAAATTATCAAATTCGAGTTTTATAAGTGGCTTTCCTAACTAATACGCCTAAAGAGCTATTATACATGTTAAAACATTAAATATGTTCAGACTATAAAACGAATGATGAACAGCAAGAGTGTATTTAATGATCCCCGGAGCTGATAACATGTCAAGAATAAAAGGCTCAAAGGCCAACTGCTTTAACGCGCTATTTTCTTTATTTGCCTCTCCGGGATCCCAAGTCTCTGTTTTATTGCGAGAGCTACGTGGAGGCTTATGACGGGTTCGTCCCGTAAGGAAACACAGTAACTGCAGTGGCCACACAACGCCGAGAACGAGGAATTAAGACAGTACTGTAGCTGGAAAATGCGTTTCCAACAACAGTGCCCCCTTCTCACCGCGGAAGCCCATACAGGTAGGTGGGAAGAGGCGTCGGTTTACAGCAAGCGTACCTGCCCACTCCTCGTTCGCAGTGGATTGTTCCGGCTTGCGGCTAACGTTTCGCTGACCCCAGGGGCTATCCGGCTGGAACTGAGCGAGAACGCAGAGACTGGAGCAGAGCACAAGTATCGAGGGCTGATGAGCGAACAGCAGTCAGTCGCTGCGGAGGTCTCAGCTGATGCGGCTGACAGAGTCACAGGCGCTCCTGCAGCGGGACTCTAGGGGACACGGAGACACAGATAACAGAGACCAGGCGTGGGAGAGCGGCGTTCAGAGGTAAGAGCTGCTGTTATATCTCTATCAAGTTCCAAAAATCGAAGATTGAATGAAGCGTAACGTTTAACGGTGCAGACCGTGTACAATTTAGATTATTTGTTCTTATTTAGTGTAATTCACCGGCTTCCAAAATATTTTACTACGTGATCGTAATAAACGTATTGCAGTTCTAAAATTCAGTAATTACCCCTATTTTTACGTCTGCGCCTCTGTCCAACTTCTTAGCTTATTTAAAAGCATGTTTCCTTGTTATCAAAGATGATGCTATCTGGTGGCTTTAAATTATTTAAAAAACCGCTTCAAAGGTTGCAGTCAGATGACCATTTTGAAATGAATTGAGTTTGTGCTGTAATCTCAGTTTAACGGTAGAATATTGACCTGAGATCGTTTTAAATATTTAAATCAACATGGGATTTCGGTTAGTTTCCGTACACTGTGGTTTTTGAAGACACCCAAAGGCAAAATAGGTAAGGGAAGACATTACTTGCATCAACTCGCTTATAATGACTGAAAACAATGTGGTACTCAAACTTAGAATTGTTTCATTGCATCCCATTGTAACCCCTGCCTGTAAAAACCCAAATTATTTCACTGTAACAAATGAAACAAAGAAATGATATTTCACCTCGATGTTATCACGGTTTAACCCGTAGACCATAATCGTTTGATACACATACGTCGTTGTTTTGGAGTAAATAAGTCTGATGTACTGTAACTAGTTGAGTGAGAATAGCATCGGATATCAAGATGTATTAACTGTAGTTTTGTACAAATAAGTTTATTGATAGCTCTCACCTACAGTATGGTCGTATTTCCGCACGCCAATAAAACGGTACATTTTGCAAATCTCTGATTAATTTGTCACGGTTTGTATTTCGTGGGCAACCCGCGGTTACCCGGTCAGAGAAGTAATTAATCTTCTGAGGTGTGTAAACTTATACTGTAGGACCTCAATTAGATGCAGTTCTGTTCCTGTTGTTAAAAGCCAGCCTCGTTTTATGACAGATTTCGGTTAGTCTCTGTGGCATGGGACTCTACTTTAGAGTTTGACGCTAAAACCATCATGAGAAGAAACTGGGGGCTGGCTGTTTGATTCCCATTTATACTGTGGAGATAAAAACGTATTACAGATCGAGGGCGATATTGTTCAGACATTACATTTAATTTTAAATTAGACCAATAGAGTGATAAAATAAAACGTCTTCGCAGCTTTGAAATATAAAAAAAAACAGAACCAGGTTTCGGGTGTCAGAGTTGGGTTGTCCTTGTAAATTCAAGTTTTCTGTTCTATATAACTGTTTTGTTGCAAAATTAGCTGTAGTATTCTTGGAAGTCAAATTCAAACATAGCCATCTTTATAATAATATGGGTTCGGGGACGCTTGTTAAAGTTTGAGCATCATGAAAAAATATGCTTGGCTTTTTCAACACAGTGAATAAAGGGAAATGTAGAATTAGGTCAAAATGTACAGCCAAGAGACACTCCAAGAAACCAGTCTTTGCATTGAGCGCAGCTTTAAGCGAGCTCTCATGTGTTGTTAAACCGAGATGAAAGAAGCAGAGGCTGAAACAACTTCCATTCTTGCTGTGTGCAGAAGTTTGAAAACTATTTGATCTCCGTCGACGGAGGGGGTCATCTCATTTTAGCAACCTCTCGCGTTTGTTGAAGCGCTTTAAGAAGCCACTTTAAAGGCGCGATATAAATTATTATTATTATTATTATTATTTGTTCCGCCCTCTAGAATTCAGAGGGCCTCTTTCGGTAACGTTAGCCATCGCGGGGGTCGGGCTATCTCAGCTGGGCTGAAATCGTTCCTCCTGCCCTCGGGCAGAAATAGAAGCGGTCTTCTCCGGTGGCAGTATCAGTGCGCACCCCCCCGAAGTCAGGCGCTGCTGTGAGGCCGTGGTCTGGAAAGCAGAAGGTTAAAGCCATGTACTGTACCAGCAGGGCAGGTAACGAGGAGCTGAAGATCAGCCCTTCTCCATTAGGACCCCCGAGTCTTCTGATTTTCGTTCCAAGTGAGCTCTCAATTACCTACCTGATAACAGACAATTGGGCCTGGGAAAGCAAATTACGAAATGAAGAAGGTAATTGAGATGTTCCAATGTACTGGAATGTTTTGGCTCAGTCCCATGTGGTCTGGTGGTGGTGGAGGGGCGGATAGCAGGCTGGTGACTTGGGGAATGCTCCAAACATTTGGAAAGGTGTGGGGGGAAGGGATACCCCAGGGAATTGGGGGGGGGGGGGCTGAAGGAGGTGGATGGATGTAAAGAGGAAAGAGATGATTCTGCCACACTCCCGGGGCTCAAAACGAGCAGCTTTGTCATGGAGACACGGCATGCAGCACTAAAAGGAGCAGCCTCAAACAATGCAAACACTCAAAACCCATCAATTTGTGACTGTTTTCGCAAAGGTAGGCACTACAAACACCAAATAATGGTTAGGTTGTAAAAATATACTGTACTGTACATGTATATCGCACCAATGAGTCTGAATAGATTAAGACCACACTGGAAAATGATCTAGTTATTTGGTGTTCAGCTGTTAAAACTGAAAACAGGACTAGACAGTCACAGATTATTCACTGTAATAAAATTGGTCCCGCAACAATTGCCACAAAGCTAAACAGATGCTTTGCTGCAAAAAAGAAACAAATAATCTAGAAATGGGATATTTAATTTGGTTGAGAACCCCCCCCGCAAATGTGTGTGAGCTCAAAGTACAAGTCCTTGCTGTTGTGGATTTAACAACTGAAGAATGAAGGAACGTGAAATGTCAAGAATTAACATTTTCATCTAAGTTTTTTTTCAAACTTGAAAATCAAATCAAGAGACTCCATGATGGCTCATTAAGTAATGGTACTTGTTCAGCATACTGTTTGAGACTGTTTGTATTGCTTGTTTGAACCTGGGCTCTGCTGTTTTTTTTTCACCATTCTAATAATATATTCAAATAATAATTACCTGCAGTGAGTCACGTAGATGAACAATTAATAATAGAGAGGGTGGGCAGCGCGGTGGTTAGCACTGTTGCCTCGCAGAGCTGGGGCCCTGGGTTTAATTTCTGAGGTGTTCTCCTTTGTGGAGTGTGTATGTTCTCCCTGTGTTCATGTAGGTTTCCTTCAGGTGCTCCAGTTTCCTCCCACAGTCCAAAGACATGCCGGCTTCTGGGAAAACCAGCCCTGGTGTGAGTGTTGCGTTCCTGTGTCTGTCTTCCCTGCGATGGGCTGGTGTCCTGTTCAGGGTTCACCCGGCCTGGTACCTGTTGCTTACCAGGAAAGCCGGAATTACTGGGTAAATGAAATAGTGAGAGTATCATAGGAGACAGATGCAGTAAGTTGTGGTTTAAAACAATCAGGTTAATTCCTTGTCCTGTAGACTAGCTTTTCCCAATCCTAAAACTGTCAGTCCTAATTTAGATTTTTTTTCCCCACATTCCCAAAAGCCGTAGAGACATGTAGCTGGTGCACATTGACTTATTCACACAGTTTGCAGGGTCGTCAGGAAAGTGCTGCTTATATTAGCGGCCCTTCGGCAAGCATAGCTTATACCACTGGAAACAGGAAATAATTGATTTGTCACCATATCCTTGTCAATTATCAAATGAGGGAGTCGGGGTTGGAGCGAGTTCAAATCGTTAATACGGGGGTGCGTGGATCACGTTTGGTCTTGACCGCTGTCCTCTGGATCAGAACCTCCCCCATTTGTTTTGCCCGAGGGGGGCTGTTTTACGCTAATGGGTCCCCTCTTGCGGTTCCTCTGTGGCTGCTCCTCTGAGAGTCTGAAAGGCGGAAGGGAAATTGTTTGATTTGCGCAGGCCTCGCCTCAGGGTATCTGACTAGCCAGAGCTATTGACAGTACATCTGCACATCACAAGGCTTCGCTGGAGTGAAGCCCAGCTAAGCTGTTACTTTAATGGCTGAACACAGCAGCACCCTTAATGCATCCTTCACTGTACAGTAGGTTACAGGACAGAAGTGCCAGAGATGGGTGCCCATTAGTATAAATACCTTTAATAGCATAATAATAACGTACGACAGGCTGCAAATGGGAGGAGACCATTTGGACAATCTAGCCTTTTCTTAACAAATGTGCAGCCCTGCAGTGTGTACCTTGCACATGGCTGACTAGCATGGTAAAAACCAGTGATCCTCTGTAATAAAGGGTGAGGTAATCTGATAGGACCGAGGGAGTCAAAAACGTCTTATTTTCTCAATTTCTAGGCTTTCTGATACAAAGTGTCTGTTTTACCCGAGAGAGATTGAAAGTCCTTCTCTCATACTGTACTTGTGTGCATTTAAGGATACAAGTTGAGCTGTGCTTGGCAACAAATGTGAAACTTTGCTTAGGCAAAATTTTACTAAAGAGCCAATATGTTATCCACTAAACCACCAAGATTCCTGCACAGCTGCCTTTCCACCGAGAGGTTTTGTGAGTGAGACGGCCAGAGTTGCGTGTTGCTGGAGAAGGCGGGACAGATGTCTGATCATCCTGAGCTCTGTAAAAGACATGCACGGCTTCTCCACAGCTGTAGGCTGCCCATACCAACACGCAGCAATTACAACTCAGCTGCGCCATACTGCCCGGGCACTCCGGAAAGCTTGCTCACCACAGAGTAGCCAGGATTGGCTTCTGAAGGCACCAGAATGTCTAGGGATGTCTCTTGAATGTGTTGCCAGGCCTGCAGCCAGCACCTTGTAGCACATGGGCAGAAGCTGGTACTAACTGGCAACTACTCGAGCTCTATATAAACAAAACCCTGCAAGTATTATAGGAATACAGTATTTGAAACATTCCTAGCTGGCTTGCATCCAAAGACAAATGATAGTTCTGAGCCATGAAATACAGGTACATAATTAGCTCAATTCAATAACTAAGATATCAGCTAGGACAAAATTCAGAAGATACAGCCCCTTGAGTGTTTAAGTTCAAAAGGTCCCCCTTTTTTGAACAACAGAGAACAACTGGTTGGGTGAAACCTATTCCTCTGATATATTACAGTGTGAAGACGTGTTCTTTGTTTTTATTTTTTAATACCAGCACTAAGAAAAGGGGTATATCATGTAGGAATGTCAAATTCTCTAAAAAAAATATTCACAATCGTTCCTCTTTCCTCCTTGTTTTACTGTGGTCTAAATGAAATACTAAAACGTTTGTTGCCATCATTCGCAATCATGACTGCAGTTTGCAAAGTGCACACATCTACAAAGGAAATCAGAAGATCACCAAAATACCCCCACCATGGTATCTGTGAACACCCCTGAGCCCCCCAGCCTCACAGAAACATCTAATATTTGAAGTGGAGTCTGCCATTGAGCTAGTCCGTGCCTCTGGTCCCAGTGAAGGCCTTGGCTTGCCAATTAAAGGGGAAGTGTGTCTGATGACATCAGCAGCCCGCAGCACAATGGCCAAAGGTTATGTTTTTGTACCGAGAGCAGACAGCTGTTTTGGGTGGTTTGACAACAATAGCGGCAAGTCTCCAGATAAACCTGGGCACCCGCAGGGTTGTCATGAACTCGGAAAGAGTGTGACTTGTGTGTTATTTTTTCGGGCTGCTCGGATTATCGCCGGCTTCCATTTCCGCTCGTTTCCCATTCCCAGGATCCCCGTTTTATTACAGGGAACTGTCTCCTGTGAGTTTCTCTCTGGAGTACTTAGGAGGGAGGGGGAGAAAAACGACCTTGAAAGATGTTGGTTAAGGAAGCAATCTGTTTCCAGGGATGTTGTGTGATATTTAACTTTTATACTCAGCAGTTCAGTTCAGTTTCTCTTAATCCATTCCTGTGGAAGGAAAAATACCCTCAGTGAAGTATCTGAGGTTTTTATTGTGTTTTGGGGGATTCGTTTTAAATTCAGCACATGGGTGCTGTAAGTTTTAGTTCTGTTTATGGCCTGTCATTTGCCCACATGTGAGCTTCAGGAGTCGAGAGTGCTTCAAGCATAGTAGCAGTGTCCTATAATTATTTTGCAGACAGTTGTGTAGAGTGTGTGTTCTGCCAAAATGTATTAAATCAGGTGGCAGCAGCCTGTGGGCTTTTGTGGTTAGTTCTGCACAGTAGTGTTAAATGCTGCTATACCGACTTGTCTTGTTGGATTTTCAATAGCATTTTCTTGCTTTAATCATTGTGAAGCTTTTTTTTATTTTCATATGAAGAGTTGGTCCTTCAGGCCATAGACATATAAAGATAGATACACACTAGTTTTATCCCTAAGAGCTTCCTGGAAAAGGATGGCGGAGCTGGTCATGAGGAGAAAGATTGTCTTAAAACACAGTAAAGTAGAAATGGGAGGTGTGACCAAAATGAAGTGTCAAAAATACAATCTAAAGGAAGACTTTTTCTCTTATCTTAGGCTTAATATACATGAAGGCAGCCATATGGGAAAAGATCATAACCTTATGAACTAGGGCCTACAAGATCAGGACAAGCTTGGCTGCTTCTAGAGTCTTCAGTGCTGCACAGTCACTGTCTTGCCTGTCTTGGAGTGTGGGCTATTCAGTGACCCTGGCATGCCCTCCCTTCACAAATTTAAACTGTGCTCTCTGTCTGGGGTCAGTGACCTGTATGATCCACATGTTTTCTAACAAGAGGGATTACAACAGCAGCAACTCTCTGGGAGTCCCCTCCTTTCGACTCCGCTCACCGGCACAGACACAGCTGAATACTCAAGCCCACAGCTTCCCTGTGTCTTGGAAGTATAGGCATTTCTTCTGTCGAGGCAGAGTTCCGTTCTGTGCAGCTGCTGTGTGCTCCTTGTTATAGAGATGGTCATTCTGTTGTGTTTAGGTCGTACTTTTCATTTCTCAACAGTCAAAACAAAATAGTCCATCCAATAAATATGAGAATATTGAAAAAAATCTTCATTTTTCATTTTTTCCAGCTTGTGCACATTATTGTTAAAAAGGATGTCTTGAAGCAAATGTGTGCGGCTGAGGCTAATATTTATTGTGTAGAACTGCTATGAATCTTAAATCACACGGGAATCTTAAACTGCCCGAGTAAATAACTTGCTAGTAAAAAATTTGGTTATGTCTTATTTTGCTGTCCAGGTTTGAGATCCTATTAAATGAAAGGCTTTGGGTTTTTTCCAGTCTCTGTCAGACAGAAAGCAGAACGTGAGCATTTAGCATTCAGAAAGAGGACATAACTTTTTGGTAAAATGCAAATCCTGTTTTTGGAAACAAAATCAAGAAAAAGAGTTATTGGGGGAAGAGATAAGAGCATTGCAATAAAACTCCCACAGATAATGATTTAAAAAAAATTTAATCGCAAATAAAACAAAGCCCTTTGTGATAAGTGATTTGAATTAATTAACCACTTGCATACGGTATTGTTAACTGTATTTGTTTGTCCAACATCTAACAACAGAAACTAACCCTAGTGCATTTACTGAATTAAGTTTTTGGAAGCCCCTACTTGCTGTCTGAAACTGTATAAGTTGCAGACAGAATACAGTAAGTATTGTTAAAGGAGCTCCTGTTGTGCAGTCCTGTATGGTGTGGCCGTAATTCTTTCCTGGAAGAGGTCTTTCTCCCTGTATGGGCTCTGCCTTCGTTAAATAGAAAACCGATAAATCTGAGTCACACGCCTACAAACTGGACAGATTAAATGGTTACACCATAAGCCTTTAACAAGCAATCAGTACAAAATAGTGCACTTTCACTAGTGTCAAGGAATCCCAGTTTCTACTGGTCATCCGATTGTAGCGGCTTTGCCACCGGATACCTGATGTTGTCGGATTTCAGATGCTAAGCAAGATTGGGTCTGGTCAATAATGGAATGGGAGATTACTCAGGAAAAGTCAGATTGCTGCTGTAAGTGGACCAGCAGGTGGTGCTCTTCCCTTAGGACTTGAAGTAGACCAATGCCAACATCCCAGTATAGTGACCGAGGACTTTGTGGTCGAGGGGGTGCTGCCCTTTAAACCAACATCCCAACTACTTGGTCATGACGGAACCCATTGTAACATCTGTCAGAGTAGTGTTATTAACCCACATTGACCTAGATAATTCTACTTAATTCAACCGGTGAAATACTTCCTCACGTCTGCTGTGCAGCTGGGCTGCTGTGTGTCACTCAGGTAGGTGCTATATTCAATGGAGGATGAAGTGGGTCCCCTCCTGTATATGAGATCCTTTGGGAGCTCTAGCTCAAGTACCAGTAACCTGTCATCTGAGGCGCTGCACTCATAGAAAAGCTGTTTATAACGTAGAGTCTGTGAAAGAATCATGCATGTAGGTAGGTTTATATAAATATGAATAATCATGGTATGCTTGTTATTCTTTCATGCACATCACATGTATAGCTGTGTGTCTACACTGAGAAATAGCCCTTAGAAATTGCTTTTCTCTAGCACTCAAGTTTAAGATGCGCTCACAAGAGAAAACTGAGAGGTTCAGTGGAGATTTAGTCCCAAATTATAACCTCTTGCTCCTTCCCAGCTACATAATCACTCAGCCAGCTGGAACCAACAGGAGCAACCTTCACCATATACTTAGATAGTCTAAGTATGTGAATACAGTCACACTCATTTTTTAAATTGTCTTAATATAAATGGCCTCTAGTTCCATTCAAGTGAGCAAGCCCTACCATTTTGTACATCTTAACAAAGAATCAGGTCAAAGTGGATTATACACGTTTTCCTGATTCCCTGTCGCTATGTCACATTTTCATTTTCTGACTGCTTTATCCAATATATAGCCAGGCCCAGGTGATCATGTATGTGTGTAAATGAGCCTCATCCTCAAGATAGTTCATCTCTCTCGCTTTTTATAATCATTAACTTTGAATGACAAAAGAGAGTCATTCAAGGGTTAAGTACCCATCTCTTAATTTGTGCCTCTTTTCTTGTGTCTCGACCTTGTCTGCAGTGACCTGCTGCTAGCCTTTACTAATTCAGAATGTGAGAATGGGCCATAGATCACTGCACTAATGGCAGTCAGGCCAGTACAATAGGTTGCAGATTTAAGCCCCAGATTGTCTCCATCAAAACTGAATGGCTTTCTCTGACTATTTTTTTTCTTTCTTGGTTTCTTATGTAAACTAATGAATTAAATTGTGCAAAATCACTCTCATATCTTTAAAGCTAGAGAAGGTCACTGTTATTGGGATATATAACACCAACCATGAGTATAGAGGTCCCAGACATTGTGGAAAGCTGTTTTTTGGAGGTACTGTCACTGATCCTGTAAATTAGTTCGAGTAAATTGTTCACTGGGAATCACAAATGGCATTTCAAATAACATTAAAGCTCAAGTTTGATGTAGACTGTATTTTGAATGCAGCTAAATTCCTATTCTAATGTTTCTTGGCATTTGAGAGTGTGGATTTTCCCAGCTTTTGGGAGCTGTGTGGGACAGGCACCCGCATGAGGGAGCGTGTTACACACCGTCATTTTAAACTCCTCCGCAGCAAGTTTTAAAGCAGAAACAGAGGGATTGTTTTTTGCTTTTTCAATCATGGCCTAATCATTCCTCTTGCAAAACACCAAAGCATCATGGGGATTCAGCTGCTCTGTTTGTGGTTTGCTTCATTTGATGGGAATTCAAGCCAACGATTATCCAGAACCCTAGGTTCACTTGAGTTTCCTCTGTTCTAATCAAATAATGCAGCCTGTGGATTCACAAACCCCTCGGAATTACACTTAAATGTACAAAAAGTAGTATCTATAGTTAAATGCCCATACTGCATTTATAAAGCATTAGATTCCCCTGTTATTTTAATTTATTTCTGTCAGACCTGCACACGTTTCTAATTGCTGAATTACTAACCCAGTCCCCTTTCCAGCCTAACTCTGGATTAATCCTTTGTCAGCACATGTACGGTTGAACACGGAGCTCCAGTAATTGGGCTCTCTTTACAAGATGGGAATCGCAAAGGAGCCCCAGATGTTGGTGCGTTTGAAATGTTCCACCTGGTTCGAGAATCTAAAAAACACCACGGCAGGCGCCTTTCATCAAGGGCGGGGCTGGGGCTCAATTGGAGGGCCGAGCTGTGTAAAGGGTCACTTAAAAAGGCCCAGCCAAATGTTTCCTCTTTGCAAAAGTGCATTCATTTATGTGAGGAAGTACCCGGAAGGTATTTGGCATCTGATAGCCTTGAAAACCCCCTATTTGGGAGGGTCTACAACCAACCTTTGAACTACAGAAGAAAATGGGAACAGGGTGCAAAAACTGATAATAATTGAATGCATTGGGCTGATTTTCTGTTCAAAGCACCTTCCTTTTTTGTAGGCTTTTATACAGCCATATATTTTAACTCAATCTTAGTAAAATATCTTGTTCAAGAATGCAATAGTAGTGTCTCCAACCTCCACCCTGAGATTTGGACTCCTGACTGGAAGGTTGTAAGTTCAAAGTCCTAACCAGTCCATTGTACAATAATACACACTCGACAATGCAGGCTTATTTGGTTTTTATTGCTCCCATGTCTAGCTATTGAAGCTTTAGGCGATTTATTTTATGAGACTATGATGAAAGCTCTCTTTTGTTTTGGTGACACAGTGTGGAGTAATGTAGTATAGTGATACTGTGGCTCTAGATTCCTTTCTGGACTGTCGTACGATCACATCCCAGGTGGGGTGGTGGCTGCTGTACCTTTTACTCATGTTGCTCCAGCAATCCTACCTATACAAACGGACAACAGCATTTTGTTGTAAAATGTCGTAGAAGGAGTAAAATGGGTAATTGAAATCCACTGTGATGAAGTATCATCCATTGCTAGCGATAACAAATAATACTGATAAGTTGAATAAAAGTTGACGTTTTCCATTTTGAAAAGATTCATGGCTGTGTGGCTGTGAGTGTGGCTCCCTCTTGAGACCTCGAGTCCTTGGTTCTGTGCTGGCATACCTTCTGTGTGGAGTTTGCATGTTTACATTAGCTAGATGGGTTAATTGGTGTCTCTAGATTGTGTGCACTGGCGTCTAGATCTGTGCACCCTGTGATGTACTGGCGTCCTGTACCATGCTGTCCTAGACTCCAGGTGTCCGTGACCCAAGAATCAGTGGCTATGTGAGTAGCTTGTTTCCCTGGGTCCTGAAGAGGATCTGTGCTTATTTTCTGATCTGCCGCTGAGACATAAACCATCTGGTTCCTTTTATGTTGCAGCCTGTTCACGCTGGGAGCGCCCTGAGCCCTTCTCCTGCAGCAGCAGGACAGCTTCACAGGCCAGGCTGCAGTGAACCCTAGAGAGGGCGATAAGAGGGGAGAGCCCAGCGGCTGCTACATAAAGGACTAGCAGTCATTATAGCTGGGAATCTGGCCAGGTTTTACAGGGTGTTGTAAAAGGCCAGGAGCACACAGCTCTGCTAATTCGCCTCATTAGAGGTAGTGAATGCTTTTTGAACTTCCAGGGAATTCCTCACTAACTGGGAAGCTCTCCTTGTTTTCCCGCTGGAAGAACAGGACTTAAGTTACAAATACGAGCAGCTTGTTCACCCAACCTTGCCAGTCTGCTTGCTAGATGTTAATGGAACCTGAAAACCTGTGAAGCCTTGGAGTGTTGACCTCAGCTTGTTTCTGAGGTCTAAGACTCTGGAGAGATATGAATTGTTTGTCAATAAGTATTAGGAGACATAAGAGGAAGTAGTAGAAGATACTTTCCTTTTCCTATCCTGTAGTATAGTAGATCAGCTTACCTAGTCTTGCACTTAAATTACTTTAAGCCTTTACATGCATTTTTTAAGTTATTATGGCCTAGATTAAAATATAGATTTTGTGTGTGTCAATGATGTGTTATTTGCTTCTCTTAACAATCACTATTGCAAACACATTCTAACTACAATTCCATGTAGGTCCGTGTTCAATTTGTAACCCCTCAACTAAAGTTTTTAGACATTTCTGCTGTAAGATGTTTATAATGTATTATAATACATACACATTTTAGGACAAATAACAATACAAATGTTGCAGAGGTCAAAGAATTCCGACAAAAAAGCAGAGAATTCTTTCATTTAAGTTTCAATGTTAGGCACATGTGCCTGTTATGATTAGTGCATTAAAACTTTAACATGGCTTATTGCAGGAACTTACAGCTGAGAATAGTGTCATTAAGCAGTCATACTGCTTCATATTACAGTGATTAGGTTAATGCTGACTTTTAAATGCTCAAATAAAAGTTAGCTTTGCTAACACGTAAAAATACCTCTGAATTTAGAAAGCTAAATTCATGAATACAAAAAGCATAGGAAATCAAAAGGATTCCTACTCTTTACAGCTATGTGCTCAGAGAAGTTATCATGATTTTGCAACGGTAATCTGTTCAACAGCAATCCCAGCAACAACAGGACGCACAACTTTTACTGACGCCTTTACTTCAGCCGTTCTCAACCTACAGTAAAAAGCAAATCAGTATCAGCAGTTACCAGGTCTGATAGTGTATATGCTTGGCCTTTGAAAAATGTGGAAATGTGTACCTGTTGAAAGAGTCGCACAAGCTGGGTTGAAGGGTATCTGCCAAAGCTCTCAGATCAAAGAGAGCCAATTCATTAAAAAGGGCATATGGCAGCATGCTTTTATAATGATCACAAATCATACCACTGCATGATAAAACCGTACTACAAACTTTATGTATTATCTAATCACAAAAATACATTTTGTTTCATTTGGATATGAAAAAATACATTGTCACCCACAGACTTGACCTGTTTTGTTTCTGATTGGTATTTAAATTGCTCCTGATGTTTAGTCTTGTTTTCTTTAGTCTTTGAATGCTTTAGAAATGCTAAGGTCATTCAGACAGATGGTTGTTGTCCATATAGTTTTTTTTCATTCTTTCTTTGCAATAGTGGACATAAGGTGAAGAGTGAAATCCCAAGAGAACAAAACTTTCCAGAATAGAGGAGTTATTTAGTTTGACTTTAGCTCATAAGCATCTACAGTATGATGTAATAAAAAGCTGTTGTGTTTGCGTCTGCTCTATTTCATGTTTGGTGTTTTGTCTAAGTTAAGCTGTCTCCATATTATCTTTAAATTGAGATAGCTAAGCTTTGGTTAGAAAAATGAGTGCCATAGTTACTTTATGAGGGGACAGGTTTTCCCAATGTGACATTTTTATTGCCAGCTTTCCTTTACTAGAAATACAGTGAAGGTTTCTAAAATAAACTTGTCTGGTGTTTCATGGTAACATAATGTAACCATTGTGTTATGGAAATAATGGAAATTGTGATTTTGTTATTTTGTGATTGTGAAATTCTGATATTTTTCTGATATGAGGTGGCTTGTCCGTTTGTGACTTCAGGTGACTCCAGACTCTTCCTTTGTTATAACCTACCGGACATTTCTCAGCCCATTGTACTATTTCCCAGCATTCTGTCAAAGCAAGTGGGAAGTCAGTAATATTGTTTCATCCCTTTTTGGGCTTCGTACAAAAAGTTATGGAAAGAAAATGGAAGCTGGTAGTTATATTAGGCTTCATTTTTGTCGAAGGTCCACATGTTTTTTGTCTGTGATGTAGTTACACAGATGCCCTTCATGCTTTCATTGTGCAGATAGCTCCTCTGTGGTTTTATTTAGAAAAACCTGCATTTACTGTACCTCACATCCTGGTCAAGCAAGAGAGTCAGACCTCTGGATTACCAAAGGGCAGGTAAACACACTGGGATTTTGTTAATGTTGGACCTCGGTGTGTTTTGGTTTCTTCAAATGTTTTTGATTTTCATTCAATCAAAGTTCCCCAACAAGTACCTGGACACTTAAAATTGGTGTCTGGTGTTTTTAATAGGCCTGTCTTTCTTTCTGTAGTCTAGGCTCATTCCCCAGCTCATCAGAGAAAGGAAGGAAGCCCTAAATATAGCTTCCAGTGTAATGTACTTCTCTGATGATTCACTACTCTGTTTTTTTAAAGTTTTTTTTTCTGACAAACCTTCTCTTGTCATCTCGTGTCCCGTTTCTTTAACCCTTTCTCTCATGCCAGTGTACTTGTAAGTAGTTTTGGTTCCATTTTGTTCTTCCTTGATATTTACAGGCCAGTTTTGTGTTACCATTGCCACTGCACTGCACCACTGCAGCTTGTATTAGACTGTAGATGCCTGACCATAGCTTACCATGATTCCACTGTTCCTGTTTGCAGTTCGCTATGTTTTCCCCACATTACAGTATATTACCATAAACATTTATAAGGCAAGACACATTCCTGAAAGACTTTCTTAGTGACTTTTGAAAGTTCAGATTTTAATCTTTTAAACTTATTGATTTTTAAAGTTTGTCCAACAAACTGGAAGTTGAAATATTTTATGTTTTTTTTTTATCTTAAAAGCAGCATTCCTGGCCAGTCCGCTGTGGAGTCCTCTCAGCACCTGAGGTGCATCTCGAAGCCCAGTTACATTATTTGAATTCTGAAAGTCTTTCATCTCTGCATCTATGAAAGAGAGGCACACTCCAGCACAGATGTTTTTATTTTTAAAAACAATTGAAACAAGCTTTTAGTTTGCCGAAATATGCAGGATTTAGTTTGCCTGACAGTACCTTCGTTCTTAAGCTATTCTATCAGGCCAGTCAGTAAACAAAACACACCTTCAATCATGTCTGTTACAGGTCAATTCATAGAACAAGAAGAAATATATATTTTTTATTTGGCTGGTTAAGCCTTGAAACCTATTGTATGGTCACATATGGTCTGTGGTGGCTAAATGATAAGGTTAATTAAATGCATCTCTTAAATGAAGCGGTCTACAATCTGTCTGAGATCTTATTAAAACAATTTAAAAAGCAGCTACATTGCTAGTTACTGGATGACAAGTTGGAAGCTGAATACAGAAAAGTCTGGGGGCTCTCATGGAACATTCTGGAGAAAAAAAAACATCACATAGGTTTTAACAGCAATGACACGCTTAGTCGATTCTTTTGGGATACTAAATAAAAAAAAATGAAACACCCCTGCACTCCAGGTTCTCCCCACCTCGGTGAAACATGCCTCAGGCTTGTGACTGTGCCACATGCCCAGGGCCCAGGTCTTCCTTCTGCTCATAAGGCCTTGGCTCGTTCTGTACTGCTAAACCGCCAACCAACTGTGCAGACAACAAACCCCTTTCATCTCCGGCCCTCTCCTTTATTAAAGTGTGCTGACACACGGACGCAATAATCAGGCAGGAACTTTTTTTTCTAGCTATAAATACTCACGAGTTATTTCTGGGCCTGCATGGGTTAGTCTTATTCAGCTATAGGACCCCACCCCAGCCCCCACAACTCTCTCTCCGTATGCCCTCTAAATAGCACTCTTGTCTTTCTGTGATTAAAAAAGACCCGATTAAACTTTATTGCCTTTTCTAGCTTTGGCTGTAATTTCATTCATCTTTAATAAGAGGCCTTTTAAGTTTCTGGCTCCTATTGAAGTTCTGTGTGAGATGTCTGCCTAATGGGTTTTGCATTTTTAGTTCACCTAAAAGACCACTGCATCAGATTTTAGCTTTTAAAATATTGACTGGTTAATGTATGATTCAGTTTCACATTCAGTGACAGCACTGCAGGAAGCAGAGAAGGTTGTCCCACAGTTTGGTGCTTGGTGCCCAAAACGTGGTTTTATAAAAGTGCTATTCACATGTCATTTTTTGAAGGGGATTTTTTAGAAATGTGCAAGCAGTACAACTTTAAATTCAGCTCAGAGCTATATTTACATAGACACGTGCCTGAGCCTAGTCTGTGCCTTTTGTATATGAATCACTTTGACATCCATCAAGGTGAAAAGCACTACATGATCTCAATTGTAATTTTCATCTTGGCACAAAAATGGCTTTTTTTGTACTAGACTAAAGTGGGCCTTCCTACAGGAAAGACATAGAACTGATAAACTGATGCAGATTGAAATAAACTGTTGTGAAAGCCTTTCTAAGCATTTTTTAATTCCATATAAAAAGTCCAACTCTTTTGTGAACAATGTGTGTTTCAGTGATAAAAACTGGATTCATTCCATTGCTTTCTGGTTTCTTCCTGAGTTTTCACCTTTCATCTTTTACAACGCCTTTCAGAAAAGAGGGAACACTTTTTCTCTCTGGAAAAAAAGGCTTTAAAATTCACCAACACAGGCTTATTCGTTGTCTTGCAAATTTGCACATAAAATCTTTCTGTACCATGCACCGTGACATACCGTGAAAAGAACATACAATTTATGAATTTTGACTGGTTGACTGACGGTATAAACTCCCAGACATGGGAACAAGCCAAACACGATGAGGTTTCCTGTGACACTGTGTGGGAAGTGTCTCAGTCATGTTATCAAATCTTTCCAAGACAAAATACCCTCACTGGAAGTAGTTTTGGAACTAACACGGCTTTTCGTCTTTTTTTTCCGCAGAAAAAAACTGGGACAGAGTCACACTTGGAGTGAAGATATCCCTTTGGCATTTGTGTCTTTCAAGGATGGGCTGCCAATGTTGAGTTTTGTCTGACACGTCGTCCATAAATCCATAAGGATTGAAAGATGAGACTCAGGAGCAAATATTTGAGATCATTCTTTCTGGGTTAGGGAAAAGATATCTATGGAAGACAGCAGCCGAAATGTGGACAAAAAAATTCCATTCACAAGTAAATTCTTCCTACTATTTCTGGCATTCTTGTTATTCTTTTTGTGGGAAGCAGGCATCTCATTAAGGATTCCATTTGGAAGGAGGAAGAAAGGACTTCCCTACCCAATTATCAGAGTGGCTCTGTAACTACTGGATATAGATATCAATTTGTATAGCTTTTCCAGCGCCCAACAAAGAGACTAATTTTAGCCAAACCCATTCTGCCAGTGCGGTCAGTAGAATTGCTACTGTAGTAGGGATCCTAAAACAGATTTCTGTTGTAGTATTTTGACTTTTTTAGAGCTCTGGGAACTGTGTCCCAGTTCAGAAAAAAAATCTACGTTTTTGTTCTTTCAGAAGGATTTGGTCAGTTTTCCGAAAGAAAGAAAAGAGGAAGACCTTTGTATATTGATTCAGAAGGAAGGATCTGGGTTTTTCGTGTCCTCCATTTTTGCCGGGTGTGGCAAATCTTTCGCTTTGATGTCTTTGTCGGGAAGGGCCCATTATGAAGCCCCTCACACCGGTCGGTTCGCCCTCTCCCCTGAGGCTCCTGAACAAGGGGCCTGAGTACCTCCGGAGGCAGATAGACAGCGGCGACAGGGGGCGCTCTGTCAGTGCCGTGGAGCGCCTGGAGGCTGACAAGGCCAAGTACGTCAAAAGCCAACAGGTGATCAACAGCAAACAGGAGCCTGTACTTGTGCCCTGCGCCACCCCGCCCCCACAGCCAAGGAGGCCTCTGACAGTGCCCTGCGCAACCGTGCCCCTGCCACCACGCAGGCCTCTCACAGTACCGTGCTCCGCGCCCCTCAACTCACTGGGGCGAACCTTCGCCCCGCAAGGGGACAAAAGTGAAGCCTTGCAGGACATTGAGGCCAAGAAGGAGAACCAAAACTTGAAAGAGCTCAAAGGCAACACTGCCAGAACAACCCCGGCCACACCAGTGGTGCAGAACACCCCTGTACTAAGGAGGAGCTCAGGCAAACGCATGCTGAGGCCGGACTCTCTGATCATCTACCGACAGAAACGCGAGTGTAAGACGTCAGCAGGCGGCGAGACAAAAGGCTACAGCTTCGTTAGGCGGCTCTTCCAGGGCTCCATGCGGGAGAAATCCTCCCTGGAATCACCACCTAAGATGATTATCAATGAGGAGAAGTCCCCTTCCAAAGAAGAGGACACTCGGATGTCTTGGACCAACGACAAGGAGACGCCCATCAAGGAACAGGAAGTGAGCTTAGAACGGGACTCATCAAAGACGGAGGCAGAGCTGTTTGTAGCTCCCGACAGCCCTCGGACCCCTCGAAGGACTATGGTCCTCGAGGTCAGTCAGTCTGCGATCAGTCTCGCTGGGGACACCGGCAAACAAACTCTTTTGAGAAGAATGGGGCTGCAGCGCTCCAAGTCAGATCTCAGGCTACGCTACTCCTTGGCCTTGTCTGAGAAAGAGAGGTTCTTCAACTACTGCGGGCTGGACCTGGAAGTTGTGGATCGGTTGGGGCTGGAGAACTTTTTCAGTGCCAGCTCGGACACGGTGTCTCTGATGCTGCGAAGCGTTAGTGCGGGCGGCTCCGAGGCCAGCGAGTTCTCCCGGCACTCTGGGGAGGGACTGTTCGAGGAGGAGCTGACCGAGCAGGTGCCCTCGGTCGTGTCTGTGATTGAGAGGAACGCGCGGGTCATCAAGTGGCTGTATGGGTGCAGAAACGCCAAGGACACTCCCAAAGAATCGACTGTATAGAAGCTAAGTCTTGTAACTATGACACACCGCAGTGAAGCTTACGGTTGCCAGCTTTTGATGTTTAATCCCACCCTCTCTACCTGTCTTTAAGTGGAAAAACCGTTATTGGGTCGCATCTTCTTTCTTAATGAAATCAGAGATTTAATACCAATGAATACAAAAGAGGCTCAGATATATTTTCTGTTTCATTAAAAGAAAGGGGATCTCTTTTTTCCCAACCCATGAAAGATGAGTTCATACCACATGAGTTCATAACGCGCAGACTAAAGACATAATAACTTATAAACGGCTTTTAAATCATGTCTTGGAGAGCAGTGTGTCTTATATACTGTAGTAAGCAGATGTTATTTAATTAGATCCAAAGTAAGATAATTTTACCTTTGCTCGTAGTTGGTTTGCTAGCACAAGATACATTTAAAGCAAGGTTATATGGGTGGGAATAAACATAAAAACAGGCAGCCTTACTGATAATGTACGATACTGGACAACTAGGCCCAGTGAGCTGGCATATTTATTTGTAGATGTGAACTACGTCTTGATAAATGGAATCGTTTTACAGGCACTACTTGTGTATCTATATGTGTAAACCTGCTCTTGTTGTCACGTTGATGATAATGAAAGTCCTGATTCCCTCAGTTATTTCTTTTTTCTTTAACGTTTTCATATTTCAGATCTGGTGCACAATAAAAGAAACTTGGTTTTCAGTTCAGTTACGCTGTTATTTTTGAGTGTCTATTCTACAAGTAAAAACTGCAGGTCTTACGGAATGAGAAGAAGATCAATACCTGCAGAATGTATTGAGCAGCTGTGTTTGTCAGCCAGGTTTAACTTTTTCACAATGTGAAGAATCGCTAGTTTCTTGCCCATTCTCCTACAAATCCAATGGTATTTAAAGGCAAACCATTAAGAAGGATCTTGAGATTAGTAACATGATTGTGATGTGTAGGCAGTTGAAAACACATGCCTTCTTCAATTATAAATTAGCCAGAGCACATTGTTACTTAAATAAGGGGGAGGCTTTGGAAAACACAATATAAGTCTCCCCCTGGGAGTATTAAAGCACTGAACTGTGACTGAGGAATGGTGACTATGTTTATAAAATTGTTGTCTTGTAAAATGGACTGCCCTTAAGGGACACTCTGGCGTTTTTTTCTTGCAGGTTTCATCTCGGCAAGTCACAGAAACTGTTGCTCATTAACAAATCAAATTGACAGCCAATTTGCTCTGCTCCTTTTCCAAGAGTTCAGCTGGAGCTTTTCTCTGTGCCTTTGTGTGTTCTGTCAGTGATGTGGCGTTTCGTGATCACATTATATCACAAAGTACGAAGCAAGCTGACAGACCCGAGGGAGCAGGAGAATGATCTGTGTCATAAGCAGGGTTTGTGGGCTGTTAAGACGCAGGAAATATAAATATCACAAAAATAACAAATTCTAAGGATGTAGCAAACACTACAAACAAAACACAGTGGGAGGCAAAACATAAAACTGGAAAGCGTGTTATGCTTCACACATTACTGAAGGGACAGTCTCACACATACATCTTTTTCAGAACTGTAACTTTAGCATCTGCTAGAACATTTTTCTGCGATTGGCGGCCATCTGGAAGTGACACAGTACAATTTTAAATGTGTGTGGACACTCCGCAATGATTCAGAAATCATTTTGCTTTTCCTTCTGCCTGAATTTCACTGTAAAAATTGCTCATCTGTTATTGTCCTCCCTCCTTTTGGCCAACAACACAGAATACACAGAATACAGCAAGTACAGAATATGCAAATGGATGTGTTTGCAGCCCCCTTTATGAATAATAATGGGACACGTTTCTTGTATCTGCGCACATTTAAATTTCAGACAAAAATAAACATTGTCGGAACAGTGTGTAAAACAAAAGCCAGGAAAGACTGGAGTACCTTTAGCATAAGTGCAAAAAAAAACGTTTGAAACAAAAATGTATTTCATTCTTCCGTTTTCTTTTCACTGTGGCCTGAGCATCTTTTCTCCCAATGAGGGAAGGTGTAAATATTCCTTGGAGGCACTGGAAGAGTTCAATAAAGGTTCTGCCACTCTAAGGTACATTGGGAAACATAGACTAGTCCAGTCGTAGACTATGTGGAAACTCGAATGAAATTTTTATCATGACTGTGGCAGCCTTGCATGGAATAGGCCCCCACTTCACATCAACAGGCCTGGAGGGTGAGGGTGAATTGTTCATGCTGTGTCTGTTAACATGCATCTCTATGAAATTTTGACAGAGGTAACTGGATGAACACTGTGAAAAACATAGATACATAATGTTATTTGTTCTAAAGAGAGGATGGTATTGAATAGTTGGAAAAGCCTCTGGACCTGAGGATTCAGGTCACTGCTGAAGACACTGCTGTTGTACCGTCTTATAGGGAGGGAATCACATGTCCTCTGGTTCAAGCATGAGCTCTGACCTGATAAATCTCTGGGCCCCCGATACGGACTTTGCCTTTGCCTTTGTTTTGTTCTGAATCGGTCTCATCTGATCATATCTAAGAAATCATCTGTGAAAGATACGTTTGCTTCCAACTGTCACCGCCGTCATGTCACATTCATCTGTAACTGTCAGAATGTCAGAGGCAAGAGAAGACTGGTAGACATGGAATCTCAGACTCCTGCAGTATGAGTGACTTTTTCCTGTGTCCTTGTCTATTTTGGTGCAGTAATGACACTTACGAATAGTTCCATTGAACAAGTAGCCCCTTGAAAACAAAAAGACCACTGATCCCCATGTCACCTTTGACCTCTTTACCTTGTCACCCTCCTCCCAGCTTGGCACTTCTCTATTTTTTCTGTAAGTTATGTCTTTGTCCATCAAACGATCAGTTTACGATGCCTTACAGCAGACCGTTAAATTATATTTTTTATTTCAGGATAAGTTGCTGTTGTTGTTTTTTTCCCCCAAAGACAAATGCGTGTCTGTTTTATGAAAAGAACAATTGTAACCAAAATAAAGACTTTGTTTTTCTTTTAAAAACCAACTTTGTATTTTTGGAATTAGCTTTCTTCAAGGCCTCTCATCTTAATCAAAAAGAATAACATTGTGTTTAGTGGTTTTCCGGTTTATATTCTGAAGGTTCTCACTTGCCCGTGTATCTAACTGGCAGAAAAGTTAAGTAATGCACTGTAACACCTTGGACATGCTGGTCACCTCAGCTGGGCTCTTTCTGGCTCTAGAGTACAGAAGAGTTTGTGCTCTACACTTGGCGCAAAATAAAAGTTCTAATGTTTCATTACCACCAAAGATTTTCAAAAACTTTCAAGAGTGTGTCACTTCAGCTGCGCTTGCTTGTGATAATAAAGAACATAATAGATACTATCTATACCTTTGTACTTTGGAGCATAACACATTCAGTGTTTGTAGACCAGTAGGCCTCAATCTTCACACTTTGTGGGCCTGGGCCATTTTACATGCTTGTTTAGAAAGTGCTGGACAAGTCTGATGTCAGTCCAATGTACAGGACAGTAGAGACTCGAAGAAAGCCTTTAAAAAAGATGAGGTTATCCAGGTCGTACTGATCTTGAGTTTGGTTGTAGTCAGTCACACAATATCCCACAATCATTCCGCTAGGACTACGGCATCATGCTAATTTCTGGGTCAGAAAGATTGCTTTCCTGACACCTTCCATTTTGCACTAAGCTGCGGATGTCGGTGGATGTCCATGGCACACTGGTTAGTATTGCTGCCTTGCAGTATTGGGCCCCTTGGCCCAATTCCTGGGGTGCTCTCTGTGGGGATTTTTAATCTTCTCCCCATGTTTGTGTGGATTACCTCAGGGTGCTCCGGTTTCCTTCCCACAGTCCAAAGACATACTGGCTTTTGGAAAAATCTCTCTTGGTGTGAATGTGTGTTAGTTTGTGTGTGTGCCCTGTGATGGACTGGCGTCTCATTCAGGGGTGCACCCTGTCTTAAATTCCAGCTCCCCTGCAACGCTGTATTGGATAAAACAGTAAGAAAATCAGTGGAATGGATGTGGATGTCTTGATATATCAGGTAATACTGTCATTTCAGATACCCTTTAAAGTAATATAAGATAAAACTGAATGACAACTGTCATCTAAACGGCCTGCCTAGGTTGTGACTACATTTATAAGTCCTAAGCTTGACAACATTGCAAGCATCATAAGAATAATTAAGGAGTTTGGAATGAATTTGGAATTCTGTTTTTAAAATAGTGCCAGTTCTACTTTACTCCTACTTTCTTCTGCTGCTTTCAGTTTAAAAGTGTGACTCTTGCTTTCCGCTCTTGCTTGCGTCTTCGTGCCAGAGCTCAGTACTCACAAGTCTTGCAGACAAGAGTGAAGTCTGCCTTTGCCCTCCTGGCCGAGCTGTACCGATCGTTAAAACCTGACAGTTTTCTCACCCGTAACTTTGTTATAGAGGTGTTACAGTTTCTTAATTCTGCTGGGTCCGTCCTTCCAATACAGTCTCACGTTTCACAAAAGGGACACCTGTCACGGGTGATATTTAAGTGACACAGATTGCAGCCCATAGGACCTGTTTACAAAACAAAATGGTTTACAACCACCTAAAAGAAATCCAGCCTGGAGCGGTCAAGTTACCTGAAACACTTTGGATTACAAAGGATCTGCTGCAAAGTTTTTTTACCACAATGTTTTTGCATCCTTTCCTAAAGACAACGGCTCCTCTGTTTCTGTCAGTCAGGCCGCAGTCCCCGCTGTGACGGCCTGCTTTGTTTTGTCGGACAAGCTTTACAAGCGTTTTTGCTTGCTTCCCTGACAAACGCTAGTTGACAAACAACACCCAGAGACGACAACTACAGAGCCCGAGTCGACACCCTGCTCCCAGAGTCAGAGCATGGGTGGCCATAAATATCTAAACTTTTTTTTTTTTAAACCAGCCCACAATTATGTGAACTTGTTTATCTGCACAACACCTTTCACATTCCTCATTTTGCACACCGTATACTCTGGGGGAACAGAGGGCTGTCTACAAAGGCCCGCACAGCTGGTTTCCCTGATAGAAGCTGTCAGGAACCATGTCTTCCAGGATGACTCAGAGCTGACTGGAAAGAGACTTTAAAAGCCGATGCCAGGTGTTTTTCAAACCTTCCCAATTCCATGGAACTCAGGCCTCGGGACTGACACCTCAATGGTTTCTTTGTGCTGTACTTGGAAAGAGATTTAGAAATTATCTCGCACTATTGCTACATCTTGTTGTTCATTCACTCATTTATTTATCAGTCATCTATCCTTCTATGTGTTACCAAAAAAAAAATGGAGAATACCCTTGACAAAAATCAGTCTGCTGCCCATGACAATAATACCACATGGCAGAACATCGATTCCACTAGATATTCACAGATGTCTGCAGAGATCTGGGTCTTGTCACTGACATTAGACCTGTCATATTTGTCCCTTTTTGGCTCTGCAGCTTCCTGTAGCTTGAACTATACTTCCTGTTTTTTTATCCACCAATCATTTTTTGTAAGTCCTTAAGTCTGCCTGAACTAATCCATTATCCATGTCTAAAGTTGGCTTCTGTGATGTACTAGTCATGCCTTTCTCTGAGATCACATTTGCCAGTCTTCCTTCTTTTAACACAACATACAGTACAGGGGGAAAGGGCAGGTCTGCTACTACTTTACAGTGCTCAGAAATCATGGGACATACCAAATAATTGGCCATTCTCATTTTGGACAGGATAGATCTCTTCTATGGAACATAAAATTCTCTAGTGCTTTGGTTAAGATGCAGATACACTTCAGCCTGTTTCACACGAGTATTTGGAACTTTGCAAGTTCCAAGTTGGAGTATGCAATATTGTTCATTAGGCTATTCTTATTTTTAAATGGTACTTTACCCAAGTTTACTCAATGTTCCTTCCTCCTATACTAAGTGATAGTTAAAATCCATCCAAGTTGAGCACTCAACCATATGCAATGAGATACCACAAAAAAAACCAAGATGCTGCAATTATTTAAACATCTGCAGCATAGTACTAAATATACCGTATGTCAAATCGAGATAGATATGTTTGTATGCTTGTTGATCTTCGAAAGCTGGGGTGTCTGACAGTTTTGCAACAAGAATCTTTTTTTGCTATCCCCATATTCTGCTGTTTTTAGCTAATTAGGTTTCTATCTTGGACATCAGAGATTGTCATCCCCATTAAATGCAGCCTAATAGTTGAGATGAAGTCAAGTGTAGTGGGTCACTCATGCATTGTGCCTCGGACTTCAATTACAGCATGAGCACTGAAAACATGTGGCTGGAATCCATGTTGCAGAAGGCAGAGATTAGAGGGAAATGTGGCGACTGTCCTTCCAGAGATTGCTGGCAGAGTCGCTGCATTCAGCAGAATAACAGAGGTCCAGGCCCAGCTGGTGAAGCAAAGCTCACACCATTCCTCTAGGCCCACTCAAATACTTGATCTTTTTCCAGCTCTGAGATGGGAGAACATGATGCCAACATGGGCCTTAGAGGAAAGTAAGAAGAAAACAGTACACACAATCATTCCCAAACGCACAAAATCAGTTTAAACCGACTGTAATTTCATCTAAATACAAGGAGGAGCCAAGGACATAGGTTGGTGAGTTGGTTGCTGCTTTTTTTACAATCCTTCCAAAAAACAGGGGTCGAGCCTGGTCGGTCCATGATGAGAAATATGATCAGTTCATTAATAAGGATCATGTTACACCACATGTACTGTATGTGCTACATCACATATACAGTAGTCACACTAGGTGCATAAATGCGTCTTTAAAGAAACACAGTGTCTTTATCAGGAATAAGCAGTTTCCTAATAAGAGATAGCTACCGTGTTTTTCTGAACATTTGAGAATAAGATGTGGACAGGACTCACTGTGTCATGTTGAGCCATACTGGACTGCTCTTTTAAATAGACTGTACATATTGGGAATCTGGGGTGCGCTGTTGGTTTTGCTCGTATTTGAAAAGCGAGAGGGACTAACTGCTCATCAGTCTTTCTGCTGCTGTCACTCTAGAGCAAATGGGGCTCAATACCATGGGGTTTCTTCCATTTCTTCTCTGCTCTCCGCATGGGCCTGGTAACTAGACACCCTAAGGCCTCCACTGATACCCCTTAATAACGAGGAACAGCTTGAAGTGCCAGCAGATCTAATAGCTTGATATGACCATAAATCAGAGGGAGCCCCTTTTTTCAGTGACCTTATGAGCTCAGGGGTCTAGTGGGTGAGTATCCTGACTCTTCTCTCCTGACCCTGGGGCTGTGAATAATAGGCCTTTTTTTAATGCAGGAGGGCTGTCTCAGTGAAACAGCAGGAGATAGGCTTAAGATTTCCAGGACAAAAGTCCTCTCTTTTATTTTTCAGTTTTTTTTTGCAAATTTTCTCTTCAGTGGTGGATCTCCACCTTCCTTTCTTCCCAGAACCTGACCTGTTATCAGCTGGCTCTCCCAAATTGGCAGCATACAGCTGGCTGTGAGACTTTTTATTGACCTTGGTGTCCTTAGCCTGCTGTGTAACAGTCGCTCCATCCTCAGACAAGCTACGGTAGGTAATGGGCTTGCATTATCAGTTAAAACTGCCTCTGTTCCCTTTCTTATTCCTTATTGCTCTGCTAGGGAAACAGTGGATTCACCATACCACTGAGACCAGGGTTATCTGGGGGTCAAATGAAAATAATTTTCAACATTTCTATTTTAAATGTTGATATAGAGAAATCATATTTAACTCTCAAAATTATTTTCTAGGCGACGTTATGGCATGAATCTTAGTATTGCTACCTCACGGATTCTGGGTCCTGGGTTCAATTTTGGCATGAGGTCTGTTCTGTGGGTTCTAGCCTGAACATGTTTCCATTTCTCCAGGTGTTCTGGCTTCCTTCCTAAGACATGCTTTCTTGTGCTTTCATCTAGTATCCTGGATTGTGCCAGAATCCAGGATTTAGGTTTAGGCAAGGATCTGAGGGATTGCACTGAATTTAAATGGTCTTAAGCATCCCAGTTCTCATTGTATTAACAAGCACCTTTACTGAATAAAATGGTGCAATTTAATCCAATTTATTGGATTATTTTTTTATTTATTCATAACCTGAACCAGAGTTGCCTTCTGCACTCTACACGCAGAAATCGCTGTACATACAAGAAGGTGCAGTAATCAGAGGCTGGAGGCTGGATCCTAATGCAGTCAATGGTAAGCAGTGATCCAGATGACAAGCACTCAGCCGTAGGCGAGCAAGCAGGTGGAACAAAAACACAATCCAGAGCCGTAATCTGAAAACAGGCAGAGAACAGAAGCAAAAGCACCAAGGGGAAATCCGCAGACAGAATCGAGGTAGTCCAAGCAAAATCAAGGCCGGGGAAAGTCAGTGAAGCAGTACAAGGGGAATCCAAAACACAGGTCAAGCAAACAGAGTTGGAGCTCAGAAGGTTAGTACAATGAGGACACAGAGACAAGCAACAAATCATTATGACTGAGCATCATTGTATTGCAAAGACAGATCTGAAATAGCCCCAGACTGATTGAGAACAGGCAGGACAGATCCTCTCACAAAACAGCTGATTAGCAGGTCCACCTGTTGCATTAGTGATCCCGATGGAATTCTAGGCACTATGACGAGAGTGGGTATGATATAGGTGGGACTCAATCCACACACCAAGCATTTCCCCTGGTTTGTTTTCACACTGAAGGAAGGCAGTGCCGGATGTAACAGGACATCAAGAAGCGATGGTGTTAAGGGAACATCTTGTTCTGATTAGTTCGCTTGAACTACAGCCTGACCTCCCTTCTCCAATCTGTTCACACTGTTCCCACACATGTTTTGGAATCATTTGTGAGCAGAAGTCAGAACCCATTCTCTGTTGTACATACCATTGTTCTCACTTCAGTTTCAGAAAAGAAAGGTGTGTCGTGGTACCTTTAGTTATAATGCAGTCCAAGTGTTCTCCAATCATAATGCTCCCTGGCATGTCTGAGTGACACATGAGAGATGACACAACCCCCTTGGAAATAGACACTGGAGGACAGTTCTCTGGAAAAGAATGGTCCCGTGCAATTCCCGTGAGCATCTCAATGTGTTTTGGTATGTGTGCCTCTTATGCACAGTGAATCTAATGACGTATGTGATGACAGTTTGTACAGGAGAATTCAGTCCATGCAAGCTAAAGTCTAAAATGGTTTAGAAGACATCCTTAAAATGTATTTGAAGACAGTTGTTTTTGAAATAAGAGTTTTTTTTTAAATCAGGCATTAGACTAGGGTTCTCACCTTGCACATCTTTCATTCACTAGGTCATTGCAAAATTCTAAAAATTTTGCAAGCAGGTCTAATCAGAGTGTTCAATTTTCCAACATTCGTCAATGGTTCCCAAAATGGTAAAAGTGGTGCGTACAGTATACTCATTGCTCATTAATCCCAGGCTCAATAAGTGAGACTGAAATCTAAGAACATAAGAAAAGCTACAAGCAAGAAGAAGCCTTTTGGATTTTCTAACTCTTTTGGTTACTAGTAGCTAATTGATCTCAGGATCACATCCAGCTGTTTCTTGAAAGACGCCAAGGTGTCAAATTCAACAAAGATACCTTGTTCAAGACTCTCACAGTCCTTTGGGTAAGGCAGCACCTCCTGTTCTGAGTTTTAGTTGCATGTACTTACATGTACTTTCCATTTAATAATTTAGTTTGACCACTAAAATTAAGGAATGCTGACTAAATGACAGCATGATTGTACAGATTAAGACATAAACAGCTTAAGCACATTAGCACCCAATTGGAAAACCACAGTCAGGCCCCAGGCTGTCCTGTGTTGGACTGTGCTGTGTTCTCCATTGTTCAGTTGTGAGTCCACAGGTATGAGGCGAACCTTCAGCCAGCAGTTAGAATGGATGATATCATGCACCACTTTTGCTGCTAAATGTTCTTTAAGGCACCAAGGGACGGGGGGGCAGTGGGGAGGGGTGTGTTGAGTCTCGCACCAGTGCTCAGCAAAACTAACATCGCAACAGCTGTGGAAACAGAAACCAGATACGGCCATGTGGACAAAGAGGCCTGAGAGATAACAGATAACCCCCCCTCCACCACTTCACTCAGAAACTTTTTTACAAACACTCTTCATCTTGTGCACATCTTCCATACCGCTGTCTCTGTCTTCACCTCGTGGTTTGTAGGCTTATGTAGAAAGGTGGTTTGAGGGAGGGGCAGAAAATAAAAGCAAAGTCTTAAATTAAAGGCAGGCCCTGAGGTCGGGTTATCTCAGTCCTTCAATCAGGACCTTTCTGCCCCTGTTTGCCTTTCATCTCCCTCTGAGAAGAGCACCCTGACAGGCACTTCGATAGGGAATCCTGAGGACCTCTGTGCCCATTGGCGATGAGTTCAGGCTTTAAGGTGTGTGGTGAATCTGTGCAGAATCTGTTTTTCTTTCTTTAGTTCCTCAGCTGTACTTCAGTTTATCCACAGGTTGTGTGTGAATCTGTAGGAGAGCTTTTCAGAACTTTCTGGAACTCCGCTGGCTCAGCCCACTTCGTGCTATGTTAAGAAAGACAAGTCTTTTAAGATTTGAGATACGACAAGAATGACCATCACATGGTTTCAATGGAGCACATTTGTACCCTCACAGAGCATCCTTTGAAACGACAATGTTTTTACTGCATTCCAACAGCACGTTTCTCATTAATGTAAAAGGTGCCACTCCATTCTTTCAAATTCCCATGACATTGAAGGTTTTCACAGTTGCATCCAGCTGGGTTAAAAGCCATGCAAAGCTATGCCAGGTCAAAGGTCACAAATGCCTTTAAGTTTATAGCTTTTTCATGTTTGTTTTGTTATTGTTTAACATGTTTGTTTCTGCCTTATGTCTGAAACATCTTGGTAAATGTCTTGTGTAAAGATATTAAAAAGATCTTTCATGGGCTAATTCTATCAGAACTGCTTATTTTCTGGAGAAGACTGTAAATAAAAGCTTTATTTACATTTCTGGTGGAGTAAGCAGGCTCTTGTGAAGGATTAAAGAGGGATTCTCCATATGGGAAGACAGCAAGACTAGGGCAAAGAAAGAGGTGGTTGCAAAGAGCTTCTAAGAGTAGGTTTAACTCAGAACAGAGGAGCAAATACCCCTCTTAGACTGAAAGAGCCTGAAGAAAAAGTGAGATAAATTGCCTAAATCCACTCTAAGACGCCAGGAGATTATCATCTGAGATCTGGGACTAGATTATGAGCTACTATTTCAGGTGACTGAAGCTCCTCAAAAGACTAAAACAAAAAGTTAAGATAGCCGGCTTTGTGTGTAGTGAACTATTATTGATGTAATTAGTTTTCTGCCCCATTAGCATTTGTACACCTAAAGTAACTGAGTCATACCTCCCTGTCATGACATTTCCTGATAAGAGTTTGTTTTAATAAATAATGGTACTACTGAACTGGCAGAACTGCAGTATGAGGCACAAAAATGACATTCTTAGGCAGAATGTGCCTATAGATTAAAGACACCTCCAGATTAAAGACAGTCAGCGCTAATTGCTTGTTCTCCGCCAATAATCTTCACCTTCAACACCTTCCCACCTTACTTTGAAAGAACATGTGCGATTGTTCAAAGATCTAATGTCCTGATGTCTGAATAGGGCTCTAATTAAGCCTAACAGATGCAAGCTGAAGAGCTAATATTGTTAAACACAGGAAGGAATGAACAGTTTAGCCATGGCTGATAAATAGATCTTGCTTTGATGTGGTTTTTTGTTTCCACAAGTCAACAGCGAAGTGATGAACAGAAAAAAACAAGGAAGTTGCTGTATAAAGAATGAGACAATTACACTTTTCTAATATGTTCAAAGAACTAATTTAAAGAAATTAAAGAGAGGTTTCCCTGTAAGAAGACTTTGGTCCGCCTTACTGATTATACTCACACGATAACCCTGTACGACACAGCTACAGCTTGATTGTGGTGAATTTAAATACACAGAAAATGCAATTAAAGATAGCAGTATTTTTAACACAAGAACTTGTCCATGGATCCAGCCATTTTCTAACCCCTTTTGTCCAATTTAGCGTCACAAGGGAGGTGGAGCCTGTCACAGCAAGCAACAGGCGCAAGGCAGGGTACACCCTGGATGGGACACCAGTCCACAACAGTGCACACAGACACAAACACAGACAAACACCGACAAACACCTGGGCCAATTTTCCCAGAAGCCGATCAAGATACCAGTGTGTTTCTGGATTGTGGGAGGAAACAGGAGCACCCAGTGTGTGTCCACACATACATGGGGAGAATACAGAAACTCCACACAGATAGCACCCCACATTTGTACCCAGGGCCCCAGCTCTTTGACACAGCAATGCTAACCACTGTGCTACTCTGCCACCAAAACTCTGTAATGTTTTATTATTATAAATTACTCTCTGTTGCTAGTACAAGGGCACCAACTACCACCCCACCACTGTAACCTGTGGCTTTATATAGGCACAAAGAATGAACAGAGTCTACAAGACTTAAGACTTAAAGGGAACTATAAGACCCAAGAATTAGATGAGTTTGAGGATGTTTATGGCGTAGTAGAATTTGGTTTAATTTCACTCAATCCTCAAGTGAACAGAGGACTCCATTGTCCCACACTGGCTAAAGGTGATAAATTTGACTTTGTCAGTACTGACCCCTGTTGGCTTATTTGTGCAGTAGCTTGTAGCAGCTCAGGGTGCTAGACTGGGGGTGGGATCAAAGGCAGAGATAAACAAAATGTAGAAAATCTGAGAGAATACAGTTCCGTGTAACAAAATTCTGCGAGACTGAAGTAAAGTGCTATAGTCCTGTCATCTAGAGTAAACCAATCTTCATTTGCTTTTAAACTTCCATTCATTTTCTAACCACTTCATTCAATACAAGGTTGCAAGGGAGCTGGAGCCTATCCCAGCAAGCAACAGGCACAAGGCAGGGACGGGACGCCTTCCTTTAAACATGACAATCAATATATACTCGTAGCCCTCAGGAATTTGAAGAATCTTTTGAACCTTTTGAATTAATTTTAGGTATTTTCAGCATGACTACGTGGGATATGGATAAAGAAGTTGATAAAGGGTTTTAATAAGTTTACACAAAAAGAAAGAGCTATGACATCATTGGTGATACAGAACTTTATGTGTGCACCGCGAGAGAGGGTATCGTTTCTGACACTGGTGAATACACTGTGTGCAGCATTCTGGGAGTGAAGCTGTAAACTGAGTTATCTGATTGTACCTTGTCTAGACTACAGACTACATTTTTATGTTTCTTACTGATTAAAAATTAGTCTCCAAAATGCAATAAAGCAAACACACAGGGCATTGATACTAATGAGAAACTTAAGTGATTACTGTTGACATTTGAGGTTTTACCAAATAGAAAACAGTAGCCATTAACGGAATCCTCATCTGCACATCTCTTTTCTTGGATTTTCTGTAACATTTGTTAATAAAGGAGTCAATACAAGACACATCATTAAGGAGCCATGGGTATCTGTAAGAAGCTACACAGACATGTTGTTGAGGATTACGGTCTGGGATCTGTGACAAAGTAGTTGCCCGACAGTTTGGGATAATCAAGCCAATAGCAATGAATTAAGCGGTATGGCCCTGATCTCAATTTATATTAAGACTTCTTCTGCATGCAAAGTATTATCAATTTAAATATTTTTTATTTTCAAACATATTATTTGAACAAAGAAATAGAGGAATGAAAAGCAAACATTTAGCGACCTGCTGTGTCTTGTGTTTTTACAGAAAGCCGTTGGATATATCTTACCACACACAAAAAAGATCTTAAAGAAAGACAAAAAAAAGTTATTTACAGCTTGCAGAAAACATTTTTTTTTCCTACAAAGTGATTAACTCCTTTTGTTTGTATGTCAGTGTTTTAAAATGGGTGAAAACCGAGCTAAAAAGCTGGGTCTTTCAAGCTCATTGGTATCTGTTTTTGAAAGATAGGGCACATCTGTTTTGGGCAGGTTTGATGTGGGAGAACACGCTAGAAACAAGCCCAGGTTTTCACCAGATGGGCCAGTTTAGGCTGGTGACTCAGCCTAGACACCATGCGTCTGAAATTATCTCCCTGGGGTGAAAGAGTCTGCCCGTCTGAAGGGGACAGCAACGCCTTTGTGGAAACAAAATAGAAACAAAACAACACAATGCAACATAAGAATAAAGGGAGAGAATCCTTTGGAGACAAGACTGCATTGATTCCTGGACAACACGTGCCAAGGGGCTGGGCTCTTTCCATGGGTGACACACCAAAAGGAAGCAGTGCGGTACAGTGGTTAAACCACTGGGCTCGGAAAGGTCCAAGTTCCAGAATTCCAGTGTAACCACCAGCACACTGCATGGCCTTTGGGCAACCAGGAATGAGAAAGCAATGTCCAACGAAAACTACGGTTCGAGGAAACATGATTTCAGGAGCTGGGTTAGATCCTAATGACTATGACAGAGGAACGAGGAACCGATGTATTAGGGGTTTTCTAGCAGAGAGACTGGTAGTCTGATCGGTGGTGGGGGGTGAGAAAGATGCGCAAAGGGAAGTCCAGAAGACAAGATGTATATACTTTGGAGAGCAGAAGCAGGTGAGATTAGGACCTGACCTAATCAAGAGCCCCTGAGTCCTTAATGTGGATTAAGTTTTTCTTTTTTCAATGTTGGGGCATCTGTACTATACAGGCACACCAGCCCTACAGCATCAGGACTAGACACCCTGCAGACACAGACCGTCCAGGACCAGGGCTGGACTCCTCTGCACCTGTAAGAGCTGTCAACACAGCAGTGCTAAATTAGATCATATTAAAAGGGATAGAATGAACAAAGTTGCTTTTCCATCAGTATTTAATATGGTGTAACTTCTAAGTATAGAACACCCAAAGGTGGAAGAATCTCAAACCGTTTTCAATAACCACTCAGTCTAGCAAAATTCACTCCTGGTCCTGGAGGGCTGCAGTCCACCAGGTTTTGAAAAATTAAAATTATGTGTAACCCCACCCCATGATGTAACTGTATTATTTTCACTTAGAGGACCTGCTACCTAATAATAAGTAACAGAGGCTTTTCAACAGCTGACAGGCGATTTTTATTCTGACCTAGATAATGTATTAAATAAAACAGGAAGGACAGTGGTTCAGCCTCGCTGAATATTGGCAAACAAGTTATTCTGGGCCCTATAATTGACGTCGTTTTAACTTGCTGTAATTAGTGTGAATGCGAACTATAATATATAGTACATTACATGTCTGCTGGCAGATCTCCAATCCGTCTTTTTTCAGGATAAGAAAATAGTCCCACTACTTCAGGCCAAAGTCTGTGCTATAAAATTCCATAATGAAAATGTTGTTAGTGTATTTATATTTATTAATTCTACACTAAGCAAGCAGCATGTTCATTATATATGTTTTGTGTTATTTTCATGCTTGGAAACCAAAACGCTTCTGTATTTGACTTTAATTTGAACTTTATATGTACATTAACTTACATTACTATATATATGTATGTATGCATATTTGCGCTGTAGGTTTCTGAGCTGAGTTTCTATGCCATTCTTTCCTGCTTTGATTCAGTCTAGCTTTCCTTGAAATACACACATCAATAATGGAGTAAAGGTGACATTTTCTAATTAAGCCAGTAATCTTCGAACCCCATCGCGTGCAGTCAAATCCACCATGCTTTAGAAAAACAACTCACTGAATGCCAACAGGTCTGGCACCCCAAAAGAAAGAGAGCTTTCAGGACAAGAGGCAGTTAAACAAAAAATCAAGTCTAATGCTTGTAAGAAAACAGTAAGGAAGTTCTGCCAAGCTCATTGTGTGGAAAACTGCGGCCTCCTCTTGTTCTCACAGTTTTGGACCTGTTTTCAAGGGTGAAAGGGATACCAGGGAGTTATTTTTGACAACTGGTGAAGCATAAGCTGGAAAGGTCTGTGAGGGCAAGGTGTGGAGACCAGCTGGGAGCAGGCCTGTGTGTGAAAACAAGCTTGCAGGTGTTAGATTCTCAAGGCAAGACGAGGGCCTCTCACACACCATATGTCTGCTGAAGGCACACGTTGCCCTACGAAGCTGATCTGGGGCTAAATCTTCTACTAAGTAAAGAGGTCAGAGTTACAAATTTGAAACAAAAAAACTTTGGACAAGTTTACGGTTTGGCTTTTTTTAATTCATGAGTTAAATCGGTTTTTACAGCTCGTCTCAGCTCCAGTGCTTTTCCACGCAGCTCTGTCGTATTTCACATCCCCCTGCAAAAACAAAACATTTTTAAACACATTTTTTGTTGTTGTTGTTTTTCAGTAATATAGTATGGTATAACATAGTTATACTATACTATTATAGTAATATATTATTCAGTAATATAGTATAGCATAATATAGTTTATAGTAATATCTCACAGAGCTGTGGTACATATGGCAGCTGTAACCACAAATAAAGAACAGTAACACATGGGAAGACAGTAAAGAGGAGTTTCTGGAATTAAATTTTCTGATATTTATTTGTAACTCATATCTGTAGGACAAAAATGTTTTCTGAATAGAATGTAAGATTTTTGTTTCCTTTTTAACTGTATTTCAGTGAAAAATCTATTTCACTCTGGAATGTCACAATCTAAATGTGTGCAAATAATTCTCAACAAATAAGGTCCATATTCAAAAGACATCAAGATACAAATGCCCACGGGAAGCATTGGAGATTTAAATGCTTAAGCATCTTGTTCACCAGGCTTCTTTATTATTATTTTTTAAAACACATCCATTTCAAATATTGAGTAGAGTTGGATTTTTTTTGCATGTCCCACAGTTTCCATTTAATTAATTCATTGACTTTTATGGCAGGAAAACCACAACTGGTTTACCACCTCTGTTTTGTTGCTTCAGGAAACTTTTTCATGATCATTTTAATCCTGTGGTAAACCGATATAAGAGATCCATTTGATTTTTCCACGTCAGACACCTTTTTTTCCTGAACTTTTACTTAGGCTGAAATGCTTCCGCCAATAATGTAATATCCTATGGCTAGTTTTGACAGAAAGCACTTATTTTTCTATGTCTGTATGGTACAATTTGCTTTCTCCTTGAGACTAGATTAGAATGTCCTGGGATGTCATTTTTATTTAAAAATAAGACTTCTTGGAGACACAAAACAAATTAAGTACATAAAATGGAGTCTAAAGACTGAATGTGAATATAGTGCCCCTAACCTAGTAGTAACTGCTCGACTAATAATGATTAATTGCAAAAGTTGAATTCTTCCTATATACTGTATCAACCTCTAAACAAAACATTACTCCAGGCCCAGCAATCCCAGCTTCCCTGCTGCCTGATAGAATACCTTTTTTTCCAGAGATATTTCCTCAGCTGTTTCATCGGCAGTTAAAGGAAGTCTGATGTTTGAGCAATGCACAGCCCTGGTTCCCACTGGGTGTGGATGCATGTCTCCCCTTGGGTGTGCAGAGCAACATGCTTGCAGAGTTATTGCCATTTCTCAAACCTGACACTGCAGCTGAGTGTCAGTCAAGGAGCTAGATGTGCCAGAATGCTGCCTCTGCTCCACAGGGGTAGCTGTGATCCACACAGTAGCAGTAGCACCCCACACAGGGTCAGTCCTCAATCACCTCAGTCACACTGAGACTGACAGCAAACATCACACTCATGATAGCTGCAACCCTGCCACTATCTGTTAGCAGTAACAGCCACTCTAAAAACATACTGTACTGCCTTACCACCATGCTTTTACCATGATAAGCCCACATGAAGCCAGATTATCAGACTAAAATACTGTGAGAAAGTATACAAAGTATTATATACCACACTAGTTGGGGACACAACAAATTGGTAATAATAACATAGGAAATATTGTTGTGTCAAACTGGAATAAATTCACCCTTTTCAATTGTGACAGAGGGGCTAGTTTCTTGTTTCATCTACGTCTGCTTTTCCTCATTAGAAAGCTTGCTGCTCCTGTGTGCTGCTGTTAACAAGGGTGCTAACAGAGAGACAGGCGGCGCGTCTTTGTCACCTGCAGTGCAGCTTGGCGATGATTAGAGCGGATGTTTGTTTGTGCTGAGAGAGTCACACAGGAGGCTGTTGTGCTGGGTGGTCTATGCCAGGGTTTGGGGGTGGGGGGCTTGTGATTAGGAGATGTCAACCATATCAACCCTGTTCAGCTAATCAACAATCTGGATAAGTGCAGTCTCCCCCTTGCAATCACACCAACTGCATGTGATTCTGCCAAGTACAACCGATAGTCATTGCTTCACCACTGACTGTGTACCACTGCTATTTGTCCCCAACATAATTTAATCTTGAAAGAGGTTAGTGACCAATATGCAAGAAGGACCTGTGTGAGTCATGGTAGCACAGTAGATAGCATAGCCTTGCAGAGCTGGAGCCCTATTGTTGATTTTGGACCTGGGGTGCTGTCTGTAAGGAGTTTGCATGTTCTCCCCATGTTCACGTGAGTTTCCTCCGAGTGCTAAGGTTTCCTCCCAGAGTCTAAAAACATACTGGTAGTTTAATTGGCTTCTGGGAGAACTGGCCCTGGTGTGATTGTATGTGTGTGTGTTTGTCCTGTGATGATAGGACTAGCATCCCGTTCAGGGTGTATCCTGCCTATTGCTTGCTGGGATAGGCTGAGATCCTGGATGGGATGAATCAGTTAGAAAATGAATGTATGGATTGTGGGAGTGTGGAACAAGCTACAAAGCCATGTTGTTGAAGTGGGTACTTTGGCTTCTTTCAAGAAACAGCTGAGATTCTTGGATCAGTTAGCTGCTAATGATCAAATAGAACTGAGGGACAAAATGCCTCCTCTTGTGAGTAACATTTCTTATGTTCTTATTGATCAAAGGTGTCCATCTCATTAGCAATGCAGAAAACCTCATCAAGAAGCAACCATCTGCAGTGTCATGTGCCCATTCCATGTTGATTTGAAAGGTGTTGAGCGTCACAGACAGAAGCAGAGGAGACCAGTGGGATTGCAGCCTCTGACAGTTCACAGCAAGTCTCAGACTCTGATAGCCAGGTTATGATGTACTGCACTCCCTTGCTATCTAGGGATGCTGTATCTTATTTTCAAGAAACACAATGCTTTTCACAATAAAGTCAGTGTGACACGATTTGGGCAGCCCCACTGTCTGTGGAGAAAAGGCTGGTTTCACAAAGTAGTTTAGAAGTAAAATTAGTTTAGAAGTAACTGTTTGTCATGCAATTGTGCAAGAAAGACTTCATGATATCTTTGGTACAGTACATTTTATTCTAAATTTACAGACACTCTTCACTACCGGGTGAATAAGGTATTCAGGCAACGTTTTTATAACCAGAAACAAAGAAACAACATTTGGAAAGCCAGAAATATTATTTTTAGCCTTGTTCTAACGATACAATTATACCAATAAGGTGCTGGGGTGAAAAAAGACCACTGCAACAGAGGAGAGAGTTGGGCCCCAGCTGCCCAGAAGCGACTGTGGGTGACTTCTTATTGCTACAGGTTCCTGCGGATGAAAGAGGGCTGTAGTGAGTTCAAGAAAACACCAGAGAGGAAGTAGCAAAACAAAGAGAAAAATACAAGAAACAAAAAAAAACTAACAATAGCAGGCCCCCTATGATGTTGTGTCTACTCACTGTGCCATTTCAATTAAAACACAGCAATAATAAGTACAGCAGTGGTTCCCTGTCATTACCATTTCAATAAAAGACCCTAAATCCACAGTGCAGGAATGTCTACAGGTATGTCATACAGTATGTGTCACATTTGGGTCTGAATTTACACATACCCTCTGTAAGTCGTTAGACGTCGACTGCATCTGAATAGTAGCTCAGCACAAACCCTCTTGCCTTTCTCTTTCAAACTCCTGTCTAAATATCTACTTTCCTCACCCCCCATGTTGCCAGTAGATCATTTTTATTGTCTTTTATAGGAAAGATTTCCCGTACTCCCTCCTACATCAATACAGAGCTGACAGACCACCACCACACAGCTCAGCTACCTGTTCTCCTTACAGATTGAAGCCATCTTGTCTTAGACTCACGAAGGCTCCAACCTGTTCCTTCCTCATGGCCTAACACACAGGGTCGAACAGGGAAAGGGGTTTTGCCTTTATCTGAGCAGCAAAAGAAAAGCTGCGTTTTTGACAAATCCACTTTCTCTTTTTACTGTTTTTTTCCTTCCTGGAGAAATGCTGGTAACCATTTTCTGTATTTGTAGAAAGAGTGTCCAAAATGCAGTAATTCTTTCCCTGAATATGTTATTATTTCACAGATTAAAACGTCAGATAAGAGCATCTTGCCCTGAGACTATATAAGAGACAATCACCTGAGACTACTGCACAAGTCAGCCTTTATGTCAAAAGGTGGCATGGCCCTTACACATGTTTACTATGGTAAATCTCTAGTTTTCCCATGCTCGTATGGATTCAGCTATGCTTTGCTTTGAGTTTCCATGGCTTGCTGTGTGCTTTACCATGCTTTCAGCATAATTTCACTGTGCTTTACTACACTTTACTCTGATTTTACCACAGTAAACTGCATAAGGGCCTTCACGCAGGAAAACCAGCCAGGTGTTTGGAGGATGGGGAAAAGGAAGGGGGTTTTGTGGGTCTCCTAGTTTTCTCTTCCTGATTGTCGCCGGCTAGTTGGTCTTTGCCTGGCTCTTGCTCTTCAGCTCAGCCAGCTTGCTGGTCACAAAGTTCCACTTGAAGCCCGTGTCCTCAGCCCCTCCCAGTGTTGTGTACTTGGTGGAGTTGTTGCTCTCCCCCTCCTCTATCCCCCCTTCCTCCGGGGTTGACCCGGCGTCCTCGGGCACCGCCTCGCCCGCGAGCTCACTCTCGGCCTCCCTCATTGCGGCGGACTGCTGCTGCCACTTGGTCGCGAAGCTATCCCAGAATCCCGTGGCCCTCTTGTTCGGACGAGGCTCCTCCTGTTTCGGTGCCAATGGGCTGGAAGACAATAGTTAACACATCGGGGCTGAAAAATTCCTCGAACTGTTTGTTCTGTGCCACACCGGATCTGTCAGTAGGTTCCACGTGATGAGCTACAAGGCTCAGAGAGCGATTAAAACAACAAGCACGGGTCTCTGCTTCATTTTTTGCTGAAAAACACTTCTGATTTTACGAGACTCTTTGAAGCTCGGCAGGCCTTCATCAGTATGTTGTGTGCTTGCTTGTGACCACGGGCAGAAGAATGTGCAATATCTTAAAAAACAACAAGCTAAAAATTGTTCCCGTCAACAAAGAGCTTTCAGAACAAGGGAGGCTGTGTTTAACAGCTCAGTTTCAAAGTTGAAGCTGACCTTCATATACACTGAATTTCTTTTAAATGCTAAATGTGTACATCAAAGACAATTCCTTATCATGGTTTAGCATCTTACTAGCAAACAGTGAGCTTAGTAAATCCCATATGAGAGAAAATTAGGGAGGCCCCCAGTTAATAAGAGGCCATTAACTGTTATTGTGACCTCATTAGTGCTCCTGGGATAAAATTTGAAACAGGGTTGTTTATAAAGACATTTGGCCTTTTCACACATTTCTATGAAAACTGTGCACAGTGGAGCACCATAATTTGGCTCACACACAGATGGGTCCATGGAGGAATGTGCTCATGGACATTGTTTGTACTAATTTGAACTTCCATATACAAGTGTATTTCATGTAAGCATAGTCTAAAAGCTTTTGAGGTTTTTGTGCTTAAAGATTTCAAGGCTGACCAACAATAACAGCAACAGTAAGTCAACAGTACTGTAGGTCTAAGTCTGACTTTCAAGTCATCATAAATGTATTCCGTTCAATGTCTAAAGAGAAGGCAACAACCTATGTACAGTACATGTTCCTGCAGTTTCACAGGTAGAATAACATACGTTTGTAAACCCATGTCATTTATGCTTCTCACAGAAATGGTGAAAAAGACAGGCATACTTCCCAGGAATGCTCAGTCACAGGGTGTTCTACTTCTTGTACGCAATATACAGTACACATGCTCCTTTAGATTAATTCATTTGCACAAAGATAAGTGTGACGATATTCTTCTGATGTTAAGGTCAATGCTACTTTGCTTGGGACAATATTATTGCATATATCTTGACAGATATTAATATAGTAATATTGTTCACCAATTAATTATCACATTTTCAGCAATGTTATCTTGTCTAAGTGCCAAAATGATCTAGTGCTAATGCAATGTTATCTCGTATAAATGCAAATATTTATCTCATTTTAACGAAATACTAAAAATACAAAAAATACTTTTTTATCCATAGTGCTAAAAAGCTTCAGTGGATACCCTTTTAGTGTTACTCGTAGCAACTGCATCAGACTGTACATAATCTGAGTGAAAATGGAAGGAACAAGAAAAAATCTTCATGTAAATGAGTACAGTACTATCATAGAATCACGCACCTCTGCTAAACACAGTGTATAAGTGTGCGCATGTTGTGGAATGAATATTACAACAATAAGTCATTCCTAAACAGTAAGGACTTCCCATTGTACAATATAATTACTATGGTAATTATATACTGTCCAATAAAAATAATGTATCCTATCGTGGGTAATTGTCAGCGCTATTCCACCTGTCCACCTGCTCCACCCCTCTGAGGCTGACAGAGTAAGCTTGCGCAGCACTCCCTGAGCCGATACACGACACTGGCTCTCACTCGCCAGTTTTACCGCAAGGCTCCGAGCTTTCACAGCCGTGTAAAACACCGCGCTGCGCTCTCCGTGCCACACTGAAGGCTTGGAAGAGGAGTCCAGGGGGGGCTGCTCCGTCCCATCGCTGTGATGTCATCCCGGCTGCGCGGGTCGGGGACGGCGTGTGGGAGATATTGTACTCACTGGTCCGCCGCAGGTTGGCTCTCGGACGCCAGCAGCTTGTGTTCGTCCTCCCTGCTGAACAGCGCAGACATGCTCTTCCAGCCTTTGGCACCAGCACCCTGCATCTGAGCAGATAGCAACAGGTGGTCCTTCCGCGTTTTCGGACTGGGACCATGCAGGTTCCACACCGCGGTCTCGGCCTGTTACTGGTGATAATCCCTATGGTATTTCCTAACCTGGACTCCATTGTGCAGGCTACTGCAGATTTCAATAATTAATCCATATGAATGATATCATTTTTATGGAATTTGGCTTCAGTAAAGAGCTAAATGAGTGTTTTGTGCTCCCTAAAGAGATACGTGTTTTCAGTTTTTCAAATGTTCTCTGGGATTGCAATAGCTCTGCTATTTAATGGATTTTCTGTTTCCTGAAATAAGAAAGGTTTTAGTGACTGTGTTGATCCAGCTACTGCAATAGCTCTGGGGAAGAGTCGGCCAAAATGGAGGCCCGACTTACATTGTAATGCAATAAGAGCCTTTATTAAATAAACATTGTGCAGCTCCTCTTTCCATCTGATCAACCACTGCTCTCCAGCAGGTCCTGTGGCTCTGTACTGGTGCTTCACCAGCCTTCTGAACCAACGTTGACTGTAGTTTTAGCAGCAATACCTCAAGGGCTGCAGCAGACCTTCTGAGAGAACTATAGTTACTATAGGCTATAGAGAACAGAAATATTACAACGTTTTTATTTGCTAGTTCAGAAATCAAAGTTACTTAACGTGCCTGGGTACAGTAATGTATAGAAATGTGTTTAGCATTAGGGTGAGCACTGCAGTAAGAGTAACATCTAAAATGCATCAATATATTCAGGTTTACTGAGGCACAGGGTAGTGGGGCCCAACAAGGCAACACCCTTGTCTATTATACTATTAGCACTCATGCAGAAAGTTATACAATAGCAGTACATTGTTCAATAAGAAGCAGCTAAAATACCCTTTCTTAAAAGTATCTATATCTATATATCTATATATTTTTGCAGTAGTATTCCCTCCAGCTAAACAATTAGGAACACTCACAGAATAACATGTTGGGCCTCTGCAAAGAGCAGCTTGGCAGGATAGGACACACAGTTCAGTCCAACCTTGTTCTGTCAGCTGAGCCACCAGGCAGTGATGTGTGTGATTTCAATATCTTATTTTTCATGCCCAAGATCTTAAATGACTCTCCCCTTTCTTCCTTACTGATTCTTGGTTTAATTATGCTCCCAGACTTAAACGTTAGCTCACTGATGCCAGGCTCTTACAGTACTGTATGTGTGTCCAGGATCAGACTACAAATTGCGAGAGACAGGACCTGTTTTTATGCTTTTAGATTCAGTGGAATCTCCTTTCAAAGAAATAACAAGATCTGATTCATTTGCTGCTCTTAATTTCATATACCTTATTATTACTTTTGATTATTATTTGATCATTAACTTTTTAATAATAATAATTACTTGCACAATTACTTATTTACAATGCCATAGGGATTCTATGCATTATACATCATCTTGAGTGGCTGTACAGTCAGTGCTAAGAGTGGAGTGGAGATGTTTTATAAATAAAGATCATTTGTATAATTTTATTGCAGTGTTTTAAATAGAGCTGCCGGTGTTTCAGATTGTGATTAACCTCTATCCTTACCTTTCTTGCAAGCTGGGAGACAGCACTCGTACCCTCATCTTCTGGGGTAGCAGCAAGGTCAGTTTCAACTTCATTGCTCTGGAAACAAACCCAGCACAATATGGTAAAGCACTCATGTGGCCTAATGTTAGATCGTACAGTCTTGGTTATGAATACAGTTACACTGAAATAAGATTTGTATCAATGATGCAATTAACAGGACAATGATGCCACAACCTCAGGGAATCATATTCCAACCAAGATTGCCAAAGTTACAACAGTCTTACTGATAAATAATCCATTCCTTAACCTCTTTGGGAACAGGATTAGAATGACAATATGGATTTTTTTATGCCATTCACTATAACACTCAATGTTTCCCTACTGGTATACGGTTGGGACTAAACATATAGGAAAACCCCAGAGAATTTCTGTGCAAGACCCAAAACCTGCTATGGTACAGAGAGAGCTCTATAATTCCTGAAGACAATCTTGTCTGCGTAAACTGCCTTCAAATGTATAAAAGTAAATTCATAAAGAGCTCCCCCCCCTTTAGGGCTAAGAACCAGATGTCTGTCAACTGCCATTTGCGGTAATGTTTCGGCGGTCCTTTTTGACAGCTGTTATCAATTTAGACCTAGGGGAATGAGACTGGGCAGAACAGCAGCATGGTATTTAAAAGCTGGTGCCTCAAAGATATGTGAGGGTCTTGGATTCAATCCCAGATGGGGACACCTTCTGTGTGGAGTTTGAAAGTTCCCCAAGGTCAGCCTGGGTTTGCTCTGGTTTATTTCTGCACTGGGCAACCTTTCTGATGGTGAAGAGGACCTGGTTTTCTTTAGTAAACAGCTCCCTCTGGTGTTATTAAAATTTACTAGTACTACTTTGTAGAAACTTTGTTCTTGTTTTGGAGCCAATGAAATCGTATTACTTTGTGATATTCTTGTATGTTGCATGACTGGAATCAGAAATCACTGCCAAGATTTGGAAGCTTTCTGAATTGATATTCAATGAGAACAGCTCCTTTTCCAGCCTATTTTGCTTGCTTGTTCAGACAGTGTAGATGAGTCTATAAAATAACATTTCTCCTTGATAAATGTATTACACGTATAAAGGCCTACAAATCACTTTGAGCTTCCGTCCTATTAATAAGTTTGACAGCTTTGATTCCTGTATCTGTACAGTAGTTTCAAAGTTATTTCTATGTAATGTAAGGCATTTGTGTCTATGTATATACAGTATGTGCCATTCACACATGAATTATCCCACAGAAGAACAACTGTTTTAAATTAATCACACCAATAATCCAAAGTGAACCTTATTTTCACAGGCAAGAAAAATTAAAGCAAATGAATTAATTTCTAAACCCTGATATGTGTATAATTATTCTGTGTTGTCTTAGATGCTATAAAAAAACACTGATGATATATTTTTTTAATCTGGAAAAGTCATATAACACAAAGGGTCATGCAAACACACAACACTGTGCCCACAGCTGGAATAGCTCTCTTTATCTTTTATGAAAGCTGTGCGGCTGCTGAAAGAGATTTTTCATATCTGTTTGCAGGTGCTACACAGGAGACTTCTCTGCAAGCTGTTTGATAGCAATTGCATCCATTACACCCATCACATAATTTCCCTGCAGCTCAGTAAGAAACAGTAGGTTTGTCAGATGCCAGCCCACGACTCAGGGCAGATGAAAACACGCGAATATCAGCGACAACAAAAAAGTTGAGTGACTGATCTTGATGTGTTGTATGATGTATGTTGTGTGATGTGTGGTGTACGATGCAAGATATATGATCTATGACGTACCATATAATGTCAATCCCAGCACAGTCATCCATTCATTTCTTTACTTCTCTATTGGCCAATTAAATGGCTTATACATACAAAAGGCAAAAATTAAACATTTTAAGTTAGATTTTTTCAAAGCAACTGGTCTTCTCCTGATTTAAGATGAGGCTTCACCTGATCTTTGCTGTCTTACAGTGAAGGCAGTGGTCTCCACTCAAATGTGTTTATAATTTGACTCTCTTAAGCCCCACTCTTTCAAAAACATTACAGGAAGGCGGAATGCAGCTGATACTCACTCACAGTGTAATTAGAGGAGAGGTGTACTTGCAGTTTCGTTTTTCTGCCACTTTTCATTAGTGGCTTTCTACAGAAACAGTTGAAGAAATGCCTGTGTTGTAAAAATCCTCCAAATCTCTGCAGTGGGTAGTTTCAGACAAATCTAATCCAGGCTGGTCTATATTTTGGTTTTCATAACTAGACTGACTGAGTTTGTAAAACAAATGGACCCTTTTATGCAAAGACATTGCCCGTAGACTTCAAAGTTCTACAGTTACACATTTAACCCTTGTAGACAGGATGGAACAAGTCAATATCCCAGTAACTGTAAGGAACAGTTAAGGCAAAAACAACTATTAACTGAACTGAAGACAATGGAAACACACTGAGTGAATCATTTCATAAATGTTTTTAACATCTCTTGCATATTTTAAGGCAACACAAGCTGTGTCTCCCAGAGTGGAAAACTCTTTCATGGGCTATATTCTCGTTGGGCACTGAAGGAAACTCATTTCTTCCCTGGCTGTTGGACCCTTCACAGGTATTTGCACAAAGCTGTTTTTTCCAAGAATCCTTCATATGTGGGAAAAAAACAGTATTCCTTTTAAAGTGTTCTCTTGCGAAAAGAATTAATTGAACCACTGTGCAGGGGAAATAGCGAAATGCACACCAAACGATTTTGTTCAGTTGATTTTTTAATGCCCAGCGGGGAGTTTGTGTGTTTGCATAGGTTTCCTCTGAGTTCTCCGGTTTCCATACAGGTAGGTTAATTGGCTTCTGGGAAATTGGCCCTGGTGTGTGTGTCTGTGTGTGGCCTGAGTTGGACTGGTGTCCCATCCAGGGTGTACCCCGCCTTGCGCCCATTGCTTGTCAGGGTAGGCTCCAGCTTCCCCGTGACCCGTGATTGGATAAAGTGGATAGAAAACGGATGGCTGGATTTTAACTACTACCTATTCTTGGTTTAAGAGAGTGCATTGCTGAAATTTATTTTCTGATCTTTGCATTTCTGGAGGCAGCATTCGGGGGAGTTAAACAACAGTGTGGAGTGGTGGTTAGAGATCTGTGCTCAAAACTGGAAGGCTGTGGGCTCACATCCTAGGTGTGGCACTGTTATTGTACTCTTGCGCATAGTGCTTTGCTAAGAGTGGTCCCGTAAAATGTCCATTTCTATAAATATGTATAAATGCAATTTGCTTTGGTCTAAAGTTAAAAAATGCTTTTCTGCATTAGCACCATCATTTCAGAAAAAGACTTCATCTTTATTTGTAGACATTTGAAGAAAAAAAAGCTCACTCAAGGATGGATACCTAGCAAAGCCGTATACCAGAGGAAGATATTACACATAGATAGTTAACCCTTTTGTGCTGCAGCTGGGCTCCAGTTTCAGCAGCACTGAGGGTGTGTTCCAGTCACTGCACCCACAGAATGGTCTCTGTCTCTCTGTGCTGAAACTGAATGCCGTCTCCAAATTGTGAGGGGGAGAAAACTGAGACCCAGGTCCTCAGAGGTTTGTCAGACAAGGAGCATGATTTGGCAGACTGGATCAGTAGCCATCAGAGACACTGGAGCCAACAGTACTAACACACTGGAAATAAAACGCCCAGCACACTGTGCCCTTTCTACTACTGAAACATTTTTTCATTGGTTCCTTGGGATCATGACCCATGTCCTGCTCTTCTCCTCATTTATAAATTAGGAGTTTAAGCATTTCTAAAAAAAAGGCCCCAGTGTCTTCTGGGTTACAAACTTCAGAAAGCTGTTTGGTTTTCTCAAATCTAAAAGTTTTAAATACTCCCATTGAAATGTTTACCATTTTCTCAGTTTTCCCGTTCTTTCAACATGCGTGCATTGTGCATTTTTGCACTGGGCTGTGGGGGTGACAAAAGATAATTCCCATTTTTTCTGATTTGATTGAAAGAAGAAAAAGTGCAAAGTACCGTTTAAGTGAGCAAATGGAATGGTACTGTAGGTTTTTGAGTTTAACCCTTATTTCAGACAAGTACTTCTGATCAGACATCAAATACTTCACCTGTCTCATCTGTCACTTAAACGTCTCTAACACGGCCTGGATTGTTCTTCCAAGGACAAAGAAGATAGTGCCAGCTTCATGACCTATTTCCAATTGAGCTTAGCTATCTCATTCCACACTAGTCACTCATGGCACTAATGAGTGGTTTGTGGATCTTCACTATGACTGAGGTTAATAAGCATAGCCTGAAATAGGTCAGAACACCTGGGAGTTCTGTAGTTACCTGTTAGACTCAGTTTTATTTGAACTGTAATATACAGACCAATGCTACACAAGGTGAATCCCATACAATCGATTCTGTAGGTAGTACATTAGTACAACAAGCTGCTTCATTATGAAATTCATCCTTCTGATTATAATTGAAGTGGGGAGGATTGGAAGGATGATAGTCTGAGCCAGTCTAGACCAACATCATAAAAAATACAAAGATTCTTTTACAAAAATTTAGCTAGACTAATGTAGTTTCACAAATCTCTCTGAGAACTCCCAGACGTATTTAGTCTCATTTGTCACAACACAAATCCAGGTTAACCTTGGCAAACAGCAAAAAGCACACATCAGAATTCAATATAAGAAATACTCAGAAAAAAACATTCTCATCATCACATTATTTTTTTTTGTAAAATCTCCTGTAAGAGATATAAGATTAAAGAAAAATATAACTTTAAACATATTCTCCTACTGGAAATTTCTGAAACCTTAAGTTTTTCAAATGAATAACTTTAGAATGAATACAGACCAAATGTTGCTTTTAAAAGCTTTCTGTTAGCGCGTGTAAATAACATTCAAAGCTCATCTTCAGAGATCTTTCAAAGATCAGGTCAGATTTGTTAAACTGTCATAAGCAAAGAGACGTTACACATAAAAAGAGTCTGAGCCCAGGGAGAGGTCCAGACTTTCCTGTGATCTGTGGAAGAAGGGTGGAGATGGAAGTTAAGCTGGAAGCTCTCTGTACCTGCTCCACCGCGTCCTCCTCGAAGTCTGGGTTCAAGGTTTTCAGCACCTTGCTCTTGTAGGTTTTCCAAAGTGCCGGGTTCATGTTTACTCCTGACAGGTCTCACAGCTTTTTTAACACCATCAACGTTCGCCGTCTCCTGCCTCTTCACTTCATCAGGGTCCTGCCTCCAGAAACCCAGTAATGAAGAGTTTTATTCTGGAGTAAGATTAAACTGTTTGGATTTTCGAATCCCGTTTTATAAAATCATGTGTTGTTTCATGTTTCCTTCCCTGTTTATTTTTTCATCCCGGATCCCACTAAGCAAAAATGTTGGATCTCACCCTAAGTTTGGTGCTCCCGGAATGCAGGACCTGTGCTGGATAGCCAGACCAGTGAGGGGCATCTGTCATGGTTCTGCTGGTTACCTGGCAATGGGATCGAGTTTTTCTCATTAAAGTTTCAGCCTCTTATTCAGTGCCGGTGTCCATTGTCAGAGCGACAGGCAGGACTGCTCTTGTAACTCAATCTGAGAATAAGCCTGACATTTTGACTGATACTGCCTGGACAGGCCATTCAGTTTCACAGCTCAGGAACTCCAAAACGGGCCAAGCATAAATGCTGTCAATAGGGGAAGGTGCAACTAAATGTTTCTTTAGGTGGTTCTTTGTTTTTCTGCTCTGGAAGGGAGGTGCCTCCTTCCTATCTGGAGAGTTTCCTTTAAAACCCAGGACTGAACAAACGAACTGAAAACAAAATTTTACCATCTACTCAAATGGTGGACTTTTGGACCTGGACAGTGCAGTAATCTTGCATGAATCAATCCATCTGTAGAAAGGAATCAGTCGCTAACAGTGGGGTCTTGAAAATGCCAAAGAATTCATTTTTGTATGGCAACATGTTTTTGTATGGCAATATGGTTTCATATTTCATTTGTGCAATCGCCTTCCTAAGTAAAAGATGTATTTGCCCAGGCTTCGTTAAATGCTAAAGTACAAATACATGTATATTTACAAAAATAAAATATATGCATCCATAAATTGATGAACATAAAGACTTTTCTCATCTGCACAAGTTCCCTCCCTCTTTCTGTAGTCTATTAGGACAGTTATTCGGTTGCCAGGTTTTATTTTGGATAATATTTTTAAGAAGAGAGAAAGGTTTCCTGTTGCTCCATATCAAGCAACAAGGTTTGAAATTGACTCTAAGGAGGGGTGTTCTTTAGGCAGAGACAGATGCCATGAAAGTTTAATTAGTTCTTAGCCTCCTATTGTGTTTCTTCTGCTGGCAAAGTGTGTGGTTGATGTTTGTAAATATTAAGAATTTCTGATCTTTTTTCTGTCTCATTTTCTTGGTGGGAAGAGGAAAACAGTAAGACTAAGAAGTATGAAGGAATGTCATTCAGGGATGTGTGGCCCTCTTTTCTTGGGATTTTATCTATTGTTCATCTGTGGCTCTTTTTCACTTCTTTGGACATTTTAGTATCATTGCAGAATTTTCACCAATTAGCTTTTGGAAATGAAAAATGAATTAATTTTTTTTTTTTAATAAAACTGCAACTTTACTCCAAGCATTGCTCACAGAAGACATATTTAAAAACATGATTAATAATGCACCGAAGTTTAGAGGTATGTGTTTGCTTCCGGATGTTTGCTTTGTGAAAGCAGTGAAGTTGGCACATCGTCCTCCTAAAAAGACGACAGCATCTTCCTGCAGAAACACGAAAGCAAACACCTGTTGAACTAGGCACTACTGGTGTGAATCAGGGGGGAATTTTCAGGTGAGGGACAGGAGCTGTCAGAATAGGCCCTGTGTGGAACTGGCCACTCCTCAGGGCTAATTAGGGGCAAATAAGATAAATGGAAGGAAGAAGAATGAGAGGCCCAGAGGAAAGACCTCATTAGGAATGACCTGAGCTGGCTTACAGGCCTGTCACAGACAGTGAACTGAGGAGGATTGAGAACATAGAATCAGAGGGTACGCCCAGCGCTGGCCAGAGACCTGTGTGGTCGTTCCTGTGCCAGGCCCAATGTGTACAAAATGCCCTTTGGAGCATTGGCAGTGTTAGCTGAAAACAGAACTTCTGCAGATTGGGGGAGAATAGTAACTAATATAGCAACTCCGCTCAATAACAAAACATTATTTTTATGACCTTCCCAGAACATGCAGATAACTGCTCACTCCCCCTGACGTGCAGAGCAGATGGGTACGGTGTGTCAATAACTTCACCTGAACTCCGTGACTACATGTGAATAAACGTCAAATGGATTAGGTAGAGTGCTACGTTTTCAGAGGACATGAAGATATTACCCCAGATCACCTCCCAGTCTGGTGTGACTTCCCTCTTATCCCAAGTTGATAACTCAGGAAGGGGTTTTATAGTGTGAGAATTGAGTGTATTGCATATTTTGCTGAAGTGAACCCTGTTCTCGCTGAGGTATTATTAGGTAGATCTAACAGTGGGTGAGAGAGTGAATCCCATGGGACTCCAGAAGCACAGACAGATGAATGAAGTCTGAGGTGTAAAAAAAGGGAAAAGATTAAGAGAATAAAGGCCAGGATCAGTTATGTCATTCAGAATAAAGGTGCCATGGGTCCACCAAGAGAACAGGCAAAGGGACAAGAATCAGTCGTTCAGTCATGACATCATTGTTGATTATGAAGACATCCGCTGGCGTTGACCAACTCCAGAGAAATGACCTTCCCACAGATGGTGGGGAAGTCAAAAAACATTCAGACAAAATGCTGAATAATGCTTACAAGAACTAATGATGAACCATATGTATTTTTAACAATAAAACAATCTCGTCTTCCATATGTCTTGCATCAGAAGGATAGTTAACAATCCCTTTGGATGGTGTGTTATTATTTCAATATCTTTCAGCAGCAGGCCCTTGCGAAAGCATCACTGTTGCCCACTCTGACTGTGAACCAAATATATTCCAAACCTTGTTGCAGCTGAGGCACACGGTTGTGTTACAGACACCTCGTAATACCTCCATCCATTATTCATCCAGGCGCCTGCAATTCCATTCATTCCCAAGCACCACAACCTGGCATTGTCTTTTCTTATGAACCAATAAGGGGCCCGAAGTCACATTAGCCTGCTTTTCAAAGTAAACTACCTTCACTCTACGAACTTATTAAACCACAGGCCTGCATTCTGGGTGAAGGAAACACCATTCAAAAGCATTGTGGTTTTCCAGATTTTACACTCAAGGCTTTTCCAGGTCAACTCGTGGAGAAGCTTTCACTTGATGTTCACCTTTTATCAGCTTTTAAATATTTTCTGCGGTGAGGGTTCTTCTTAAAAAGACATCATTCATTGATGTCTCAGTGGAGACACCTCCTGCATTAATAATTTCTCATATGTCGGCCAGCATTTCTTATCCAGATACGCTTTACAAATAGGTGAGGACCTGTTTCAACTGCAGCTGAAGAGTAGAGCCTACTTCGGTGGGGGCTTGGCAGCAGCATCTGAGAGCCAGCGGCTCATCTACGCAGAAGATCAGGGTGTTTGCTAACGAGCCTTCCTGAAGGGCCAACCGAGGAACACTAATGCTGTGTATGGTGTAGGGTTGCCATGGTGACAGGATGCCAGTCCATTCAGGACACACATGGTCAGTTTCGAGACGCCAGCATACCTTTGGAAAGGCATGGCAGTAAACCCCTGGCAGCAAGCCCAAAGATCTGAAGATGCCACTCAGACAGTCCTCAAAGCCAGAACTGAACCCAGGAAGGTGGAACCGTGAGGCTGCTAGCCTCCACCGTGGTTATATGTTCTAATATGTCCTTTCTAATTAAGGGTATCAGATTCCATCACCACAGAAAACAGTTCAAATTATCGCGCCAGGCACGATGAGAGAAATGACGTTACTTGTATGGCACACGATAGGGTACATATAGGGTATAGGAAAGCCCCGAAGAATAGGGACACCCCTAAAACAGGCAGAGGACCAGAGCAGGATACCGCTGGGAGGAACACAACCTTCACCCGATATTGTGTGACATGAGTTCATTTGGTGTTGAAACTTCTCCCCAGTCACTCAGGAAAGGTTTTTTTAGAAGAAGCATGCCAATTAATAGAAAATACTTTGAAACCTTGGGGCAGAGGGATCATTTTATAAATGAGGGCACAAAGCATATCAGAAGAAAATCAATCGTATAGCAGGTGAGTTAGACCATCAAAATTTTTCTGGAGTGAAGTTAGATTCCACAAAAATGACAACACGATTGTCTGCATCAAAAGCCTTTTGGTTATGAAAGGAGGGGCTATGGACTGAAACATTACCACACAAAGTCAATGGGTGGATACCAGCTCTGCATTTCTAGTCATTAAATTATTTTACAATTTACAATCTAACCAGCCTATGTGTACAGACTCGTTTGTGCCCTGGAGGGATTATTCAATGCAATAAGAAAAGCTCCCGAAATGACAGACAAAGATAAAGTGTAAGAGGAATGAATGGTTTAAGTGTAATATATTTTGACAGGTTAGGGGATTGACAGGTTAGGGGATTCCCAAGGACAGCAGTCAGGACCTCTCTGTAATTCATTCTGGACTGAGGTATTCTACATTATTCTATAATAATAATAATAATAATAATAATAATAATAATAATATATTATTAGAACATCACTGTATTAAAACAAATGTATTTAAAATGCCAATGATACAACACATAACGACAATAGGACCATTATTGTTGCTCTCCAATTTCGTGCCACACGGTGGCAGTGCAACCCTATTGTGTGGATTCTTTTCCGTCACCGCCGTAGTGTGTATGCCTAAGGGTCAGTTCCCACTGAAAATGTAAAATATAGCACAGTTAATTGCAGTAATAACTTATGCATAAAATATTAAATAAAATAATAAAATAGACTACCAAGATTGTTAATATAATAAATATTAAATGTAAAAATATTACAAGGATGAAAGAACCCATAGCGATGATGTTTCCAAAATGAAAATGCGAGGGGTAAATAACTTTCTCAGAGTGATCAAAGTTCTTTAAAAAAAATTAAAAGACATCCAATTCAGAATCTACGTGCTGTGCTTGATAACTGCACTTTGAGACTTCTATTTTCTCGCGGTTGAGTCTCACGTAAGGAGAGCCAATCGTGCACCGCAGCAGCTTTGAACTGCTGACATCATCGAGAGAAAAGGTCTTGATTGGCTTTCCTGCTCTCTTCGTCACGGAGCTCCTCCCACTTCTGCGATTTTTCTGCTTCACGATGAGTTCCGGTACGTTTTCTGTATTGCGGTAAACTAAGCAGTCACATGTTCTTGATGATTGTTCTTAAAAGTCCTAAAACTAAAACTATAGGGTTGCAATCGTGTTCTTGCTTCTTGAACACGATTGGTAAGATGCCACCAGTCAATTGCAACGAACTGGAGCAGCGTACTAACTGGAGTTCAAGCCATGGATAGCACACAGCATTGTGCTAAACTAGAGCGCTAATTTAAGATTAATGGCGACGAAGATGGCCACCGAACTTAGTCTGCAGCTTTGTACTAAGCCTGTTCTCAATAACAACGAACATAAAGTAACAGCTGCTGCCCTCTAGATGTTACTGAAATAGGGGACTAACCTAAACCACCTCTTCGTACGTCTAAGCAACTTAACGTACTGAGCGGAACACTGGATCACATGTTCAGCAACGTTCTAATACTTTGAAATAATATAGCCACTGGGTAATGAACTTATGCATCCGTTGCTTGAATATTATTGTAATATTTAAGTAAAATTTCTTTCCTGAAACACCATCTGTTATTCAGGATGAATTTTATTAATACACGTGTAAGTTGTTAGGAAGTTTAGTGTCTATCTTTGTCAGGTATATATTACTAAAGGCTCCACGTGCATTACTTGTATGTGATACAAGTGATAGTGAATATGTGATAGAGAATTTTCTGATATCTGATATCCTGGGGAGGGGAAGAACTGAAATTAAGGAAATGCTGATTTAAACTCAGTCTGAAATATATTTTCATTGTCGTTTACATCTGTGTGTTTTGTTGTGATGGGAATCTACACAAAAATACTCTCGGGGGAAAGCAGGGATATTGGGGATTTGGGCGCACAGAAAAGAAGTTGTATAAGCAAATGTAAGTGTACGTTGAAAAAAAACTGTCGTCATCTGTTCATCTTTGTAAAACTGAACATTTAAAACAGTTCTTCAGAACAGCGTCCCTTTTCTTATCTGTGGCTGTGGTCCAATAATAAGGGTGTTAAAACTGTCGCAAAGTGCGGAATGTCTTGGAGACGGAACAGGAGGCGCATCCAGTCGATAGCAGGGTTGTGTAGGACCGCACACGCCACAGTGACTGCTCTTAATGGACAAATGCAGGCAAACCGCCGGTTTAAAATGGCCAAAGTCTCACAAGGTCAGAGGAACAGCATGGAACTGAAACGATCTGAAAAAAATCTGTTACAGGAGTCTCCTAAGTTTACCTTTTTGGAGCTGCAAATGTAATTGGGCTTTTTACTTGTACTGTAGATGAAATCCGCTCCCACGCACCAGCACTTTATATTAATGTTAATTCTGTTTAAAGAAATAAAATTGCTAACGCTATTGGACATTAGCTGGTGCTTTTTGTAACGATTTGCTAACTCCAAGAATATGCAGTACAGGCCTTTGTCAGTCATTACTCATATGTCTATAGCTTACATATGTACTGTAATTCACTACTACTGGTGAGGGCCATGGCTGAAAACAGCAGACCAGTCTTCCCTTTCCCGAGCAACAGTCTCCAGTTCCTCCTCCCAGGTGCTCTCAGGCCAGTGTGTTCTGGGTCTGCCTCAGAGTCTCCTGGCAGTGGCTCAACTGGTTCCTCTCGCTCCAGAGGAGTGGTGACTCTGTTCCAAGCTCCTCCCGGACTGCTGAGCTCCTCACCCTGTCCCGGAGAGCAAGCCCAGCAGCCCTATGGAGAAACCTCATTTCCACCATTTGTACCCACGATCCCATTCTGTCAGTCACCCAAAGCTTGTGACCATAGGTGCAGACAGGGACGTAGATCAACCCAGAAACCGAGAGCTCAGTAACAATAAAGTGAAATCAGAAAAGCACTTGTGTCGGTCAATAGCTTTTGTTTCCCTGTAAACACTGAGGTCAAGAGAGCTGGTATTTTTTTTTATTTTGGTTGTACGAGTTTGGACACCTTTAAATATTTGTCACTGGTTGTAAATCAGAGGAAAAAATGGCAACAGAATAGCTGGGCTCTCGCTATGCAGGAATTAAATGAGAAATGTTGACGTTGCAGGGTCGGCAGTAAGAATTCTTTGAGGCACCCCGATACCTGCTGTGAAGCTGCGAATGAAGGATCCCAGCTGTCTTGCGTGAGTAGAGTGCCAGACATTGCCCTGGTCACTGGCGAAAATGGGGAACATTCCCAACCTTTTCCAACTGGAATCAGGTCAGAGCCGATGTGTTGGCAGCAGCCTAATTGAACACTAAGAAATGCAGATCAGAACAGCAGGAGGTGGCCTGCAGTATGTATACTAAACACAGGACTGCATTTGTCATTAACACTGTGGTCAAACGGACCGAAACCTACTGTATAATTATCTGTGAAAACAGGGGAGTAGTGTAGAGACTCTAGTGCAAGACAGCTGTGACACTGGATCTTCCCTCGCCCTCAACATTAGGCCCCTCGCCAGCCACTGTAGATCAGCCTGCGTGGAGTTTTCTGTATTGTAACTTAACTCGGTGCTCTCCAAGCTTTCTTTTGGTTCTTAATTGAACAGAAAATTTGCCTTTTGGGCCGTTTTAAAAGCAGGTTTGCCAGCTTGGGTCTTTCTCTCTCGCACGGGGTCATTTAAGTTTTTTTTCTTTTACAGTGGTTGCATAAAAAGCAGACCTGTGTAAAGCATTCTGCGTGAAGTTGTCAGTTCATGATCTAGTGCTTTGACATTGCAGGAAATGAAACAAATATTAACATTGTATGTCTTAAAGGTAATTTCAGATTCCTTTCTGGTGAAAGGAAATCTTAACGTCTTTGGTGCTACTTCCATGTAAGTTAGCATGGACCTCTGTGCTGTTCTAGCACTGCTTGTTCAAAGAGAATATTAGGCCTCGGCAGCTTTCTGTACACACCTGGCGCTTGAGTATTGCAGCTGCTCCAAAATGCCAGCAGAGCTATTCAGATCATTCGCTTGGTTTCTTTCAATGGTTTGTTTCCTGTCTGCCTGTGAACATACTGTCATGCAACTATGCTGCTCTGTGATGTAAACAAGTTCAACTTCAAAGTTTATTTGCTGTTTGTGCCAAGTACATTGGAGCTTTTAGTCTCCCTTGTTCTCAGACAGGTGAAGACAACAATGAATAAACAATGAATAAAAACGGTAAGAGAGTAGTGCAAAAAGACAGTATCCTTCAGAATGCAGTATGATACAACATAAATATAGAAAAAAGAACATCTACTCATCCGCTTCCTAACTGCTTCTTTCATTCTCTCATGAGTCAATCTTTATACTGCTTCTTCATTGCAAGTTACAAACACAGTGTCTGCCAGGGCTCTTTGCATAAACCTGCCGTTGAGCACTGGGTGTGTAGTTTTCAACTCCCAGGTAGATGTTTCCTCATCTGTATTCATAAACTGATTTCTGTTTTGGTTCTGAATGATTTGTGGCATTTTGTGTTAATGTCCTGTTCTCAGTTCATCCTCGGAGCTCAAGCTTGATGCCAAAGGCATTTCGGAGCAATGGGATGGACTGCCCAGCTCCCTTTGTCTTTGACCTTGTTTTAATTAATTCTGCACTCAATGTGTTTGTACAGGGCCGACATTCTCTGCCCTCCTTCTGACTGTTTTGTCTTCAGTCTTTTCATTCTCTCTGAGTTCTGAATCACTGCCTTGGCTTGAGTAATCACCACGATGAGGTTGGCGCGTCACAAATCTTAGTTTCCCAGTTAAACCTACTGGGACTGTGGCTGTTCACAGCCGTGGCCAGGAGCGATCAGGACTGACTCAGTATTTTTAGCCTAATGTAGATTTAAAACCCTCCCACGCCCTGTTATCTGTCCACTCCAGGGCAGCTTATTGTCCCTTTGGTCTGTGACAAAACGCTGGTCTGTTCAGACCGTTTATGTTTAATGATTGGTATTGGGTTAGCTTGGCCCCTGTTCTGTAATGCTGGCTATGTCACTTGGCTAAGAAAATGGCACATGTCCAATTAATACTCCATTCTCCCAGTACTTGCAAACTTATATAGTGTCGGATAACTTTCACCACCTGTCTTCTCCATAAGGGAGCATGAAAATAAACCTTAAATATTTCTTAATGCCAACTTTGCATATGGTCAAGGAAACGCAATACCTTTCACCTAATATGCGGAGAAGAACTTGTCTTTCCTTCCCTCATCACCCCTAACCCATTTTTTGACTTGTCAGCTGGCGCTGGGCCTGGAAGGATTTTGACTGTTGGGACACTAACGCCGCAGATAGGACCAGTACCTGATGTGCTGATCATTCTAAAACCTGGGAGGAGTTCTACCCAGGGCCATTGAGCTGTGATACAAAAACTATATACTCCACCACGGTTCATTGAAGGCTGAGACCATTATCGGAGCTCTCTGTTTCACAGGAATATCTGTCCCCTATTTTCTGCATCTGAGTGACAAGTTTCCAGGTGCACAATAAGGAGGAAACAACAGAGGTTTGCAAGAGTGAAATTAAGTCATTTTTTGTATTTTTGAGCTTTGTAAAAATGAAGACAGACTCCTTTTGGTGAAAGTCAAAACTGTCGCAGACATGTTGGCCCTGCAAATGTCTGATGTTCTACTAAAACATTCTTGTTTGTTACGATTTGATACTTTCATTGTTCATCATCTCTTATATAAGGCAGAATTAAACCCACCCTCTACTGGAAACTCAATGCAAGATGGAGAACTACAAGTTTCTGCTGTGTTTTTGATCTGAATAATGAATGAGGTAAGGTTTGCTTAAGGCTATGGTGCTGTTGCCTCACAACTCTTGGAAGTTTGCATGTTCTTTCCATGTTTGAATGAGTTCTTTGGCTAAAAGTGGGAACCCATTCTCCTGGGATGGAGGAATATAGATATCATAGCTTATTAATATAGATAAGGAATACTTATATTCATGTATCCATTTTCTATGCTATATAAGGCATTTACTTCTTCAAATGAGTAAATATTTTTGTAACAGAAACTAATGCAACACAAAAAGTTGTGATTTCAGCTTTGAGACGTTGATTTTATGCCAAATGGAGCAAACTTGATCCTCCAAGCTTGTTTGAAGTCTCCAGGAGAAAATGTGTCATCCTCAAGACTGGCCCTGGAGCAAAGAAACAGGTGGGAATAGTGTTAGTAGTCATTATTTTTATTTTTTTATCAAATGATTTGACACCTCCTTGAAAGGGCATTATCATTATCATGATCAAAAGGCCTCCAGGACACTGCTGTCAGCATTCCCAATCCAAAGGTGTCAAAGCTCCAGTAGTTGCTCAAACACATAGTGTAATGCCGTGACTACATGCTTTCTTGTTTGAGGCGAAATATTCCCCACTCCTCCTTCTTTTACTCATTTCTACAGAGCAGGGACAGTTAGGAACTCACTGTGTAAATTACTCTCTGGAATGTGGCCCAGTATGATGCTCCAGCCAGACCACATTCAAAGCCAAGATCAGCTCTGTATGCCTCTGGCGGTTACTGTTACCTGACTATTTATTCAGCTCCAGTTGATGGATCCTTTGACAGGCCTGTGATTTTAACTTGGCCCTTGAATGAAGACTAAAGTTCTCCAAGCAAATATTTAACCACAGGTTGTTCAAATTTCTGAAATCGCAAGACGTGCACTAGAAACATACGTGAACTGCAGTCGTCCAACAGCTTCTCGATACCAAATAGTTCTTGCCTGTTTTGGAATTAGCAAACCAAAAACTAACGAAAAGGAAATGCTGTTTGCTGTGCTTCATGAGACCTTGCCAAAAGTGCCATGTAAACACAGATGCTCTAGCACATTACAGTGATCATCCTTGGAAAGAAGAAAATATTAATGTGATACAATACTGAGCACAAACTAGAGCAGGCACAAACACCGCAGTGTCTGGTAGATGATTTGGCCGCAAGCTAATATGTATACGTATATGTATATAAGAGAGATGGAAGTGATTGGCTGGTGAGAGCAGGGCAGCTGATATTGAAATGGAAAGATTTTGCAAATACTGTATTCATTTACACGTGTAGTATGTGTTAAGTCCTTAGAAAAGGTGGCATTTTTAAACATTTTATGAAATAATTAGATAAAGTTTTAATTGTTTTTTCCCCAATGAAATCTAATTTCTGGCCATAGCCTCAACTATAGCCATAACCTGAGGCTTATAATATCATTAATAACATGGTAATGGAGGGTTTATTGCTTTCTGTGCTGAAGATATTATTGAAACCTTGACCACAGGAGATAGCAGCTCCAGACGCATGAGAGATTGCTTGAGTACCACACACTGTGGCTCCCTTAGCACAACATCATATTTATAACCAGTTCATTCACTTCCAGACTCACCATAGAGCTGACAGCTGAAAAGCTAGAGAAGAGCATCAAGTGTGACCTCTGTTTCTTATAAGATCATTTATTGACACTGCTTACCAGAATCAGGTGGGTGTTACCCACATGATGCCAGGAGCAGCTTGATTTCCATTTGAACGTGCCTCACGTACAGGATGTATGTTTTATTGACCCTAGTCACAGGCAGGATTAGCAGTCAGTTGTGAGCGTGGCGATACAGTAGGTCAGCAACACCACACAACACAAAGCAGGAAGAGACAAGAAGGCAGCAATAAGCTGTAGGTTATGTGTCACGTTCTAAAGCAGGTGCTTGTGCATATGTTGTGGTCTGTGTACGTCTGAAAATAACTACCAAACACCACATAAAGAGGGTTACTTAAGAGTTGAGTGAGATGAGTGTTTCTTAATAAAATAGTGGTACTAAAGGGACTAAATGTAATGTCTGTTTTTATTTAAAAGGTACCTGGGTTGTCCAAAAACTTTCTTTTTTAAAACACGTTTGTTCCAAAACACAATTTACACTATGTGCATGAAGTAATGTCTTATATCGTACTATTATCTACCTAGGGGCATGGTAGTGTTTGCAAATCCTGGGCCATCTTAATATGTTGTGCAGGGGTGAGGTGGGTCACTATGGCCTGTTAGGACTCCGTGATCTCGCCACTTTCTGTCACTTCCTGATGCTGGCTGGTGGTTGGTGTTCTTTCTGCTGGTGAGCACTGTGCGTGCTTCTGCAGGCTCTGCGGCTTGCCTGTTGACAAGTCAGTCGCTGTAGAAGGGGAAGCGTGGAGAATTGATCTCTGTCGGTGTGGTCCGCAGAGCGCCGTTTTGCTGCCCCGCTGCGTGAGTAGCTGGCGTGACTCTGGCTTCTGCTCGCGTGTCTTGCCGGCGGCTCTGTGCACGACAGGTCTGCTCTTAACAAACACTGCAACGGAACGGGTTTCTGGCAGGTCCCGCCCTGACAGGAAAATGCAACGGTTGTGTTTCTGTTAATTAAAAAAAAGTTACCAGGCTGAGTCAGCAGCTTTTATACAGCTGTCAAACTCCGACTTCAATGTGCTGGATATCACTGCTGTTAAATAATTATGGAATATGCACCTATGTAATCAGACAGAATGAAAAATCACACTGTTGAGCTGGAAATTTGAATGGAATAATCATTTTCAATTTTAATATGAATCTTTCAGTGATAGCAAATGTTTATTAAAGTCACTTTAAGAATTGCACAAATTTTAATAAATTGTAAAAATAGCAATATTCTTTTTTTTCTTGTAATACCCTGGGGGGGGAAATGCCCTTAATTTGGAGAGCTTTAATAGAAACAAATATGAATCCCTTAGGAGTCACAGTGCCAAAGCAAAATACCATTAGGAACATAAAAAAAGATTTAAAATGACCTTTGCCTTGATATCAGAGAATAAAATAAACTGCTGTTGAAAATGGTAATGGAAAAGGAAAATTATCCTGAAGAGAGAGGAAAGGCACATCAGTGTACCTACCAGAGCACAGTGTTAAGTATGACATTTAAGAACATCATCTGTGGCCTTTGGTTGCATAAAGATGTACAATATTTGGAATTAAATACATTTTGTATTTTGTATTTGTATCCCTTAACTAAGTTGTTAAGCTGTTTTGTGCAATTCCCACAAACAAGCAAAGCATAAGTGTCAAACAGGAAATGTAACTTCATGCCCCCCGGCATCATAATTAAGAGTGAATCAGGGAGGAGTGTAAACTAAGGCACTTTATGCAGCTGATCACTGGACACAATCTACACCATTCTACTGCAGGATCCCAGACATAGTCACTCATCTCACCCAGATTTCTACTTTAATCTTTGTGAAACATAAATATCAGCAGTGCGCAGCACAGTTGCACTGTGATTTGTGATTAGTGATTTATTCATGTTTGAAGTCAAGGTTTAAGAGTCATTCTGTTTGACCACTGTCAATCCAGAATTTAGGCTGTTATTGCTCCTTCACACAAATTCTCTCCTTGCAGGCTCCTCAGGCAACTGGAACTCCTTAGTAGGCACACACCTGTGAAAGGTGGGGACTTTTAAATTATCCATCTAGTTCATTCATTACAAGATTAATGTAAAAACAGAACCTTGTGCTCCCCCTGGACCAGCAGAGGTAATGATACAAGAAAACATGCCAGTATCCTCTTCTTGACACAAAGACCAGACCTCATTAGAATTAAAAATTATGCTTTTCATGTCTGAATTTGCTGGGACTATAGACCTGGCCTTTTGATTAAGACTCCTTTTTCAGCATGAAAGCAAGTGGATATGTATAGTGAAGAGTAAAAAAAAAACACCACTGCAAATGTCTGTGAAGTTAAATACATTTATTGCACGTTTAGCAGCAATACAAGCACAACTCACCGTGTCAGTGATTTCACTAGGCTCAGGCACCAAACTCTAAAGTGACTGCAGTTTTCACAGCACAGCCACATAAACACAGCATCAGGAGAACACTCCAAAGAATATTCACAGTGTCGCATGCTACCCTGTAACATGTACAAACTTTGCAGTAAATTGAGTTCCCTCTTTTCTTGACTTTGGCTCAGCTGAACATGTAATAAAAATTAAGAATGACAGAAAAATTAAAACCCTGAACATGGCAACTCCCCTCTGAACTTCTGCACATTTGTAATAAGGTACAATTGTTCATAAAGTACTCATGCTTAGTTATGTTGCAAAATATTTTCGAAATCCACACTTCAGCCTCTGTCTTCAATGAGTCTGGCTGTGGAAATCTTGCTTTTGGTTTTTTTTTAGATGGCACTTCCAGCATTCTGTTCAAAACAGTATCCTCCCCCCAAAACACACCTTTTTCTGGTTCCGTCTTTAATGGTTAATAATATAAAGGTTTGAGCATGGTGTACTTATCAAAATTCAGATTGACTGCATTGTACGGTATGTTGGCTTTGATATTCAGCACCTTGGTAAGCTTCAATCTCATTATTTTTGCTTGTTATTGTTAACAGTGAATCCCTTTTTTCTTTACTATTGAAAAATAAAATCCACAATGATAAGTCAACAGCAGTTCGGTAGTGTCCTACTTTTGAGAACTGTTTTCATCTCCTTGTATCTATGGCTTTCTGGGTGGCTTATGTAACTTACCCACTAATACTGCTGCGGTCACATTCCCAGAGAGATTTGATTTGCCCAGTGATCTGTAACTAGGCGAGACAGACTGGGCGGCAGAGTACGGCACGTTTTTTCCCCGAATGAGGACTGCGCCTGTCACAGAGCATCACATCCGCAGACTGAAAACGTGCGCTCTCAGAGCTGGATAAAAACAAAGACATCTTCCAGGCCAGTCCTCCCCCCTCCCCTCTCTGGCCTCTGGCTCCAGACATGATCTGTGCTGAAAACACACAACCTCACGGGTTGCCCTCCTGTCACTTTCCCATCCTATCACCTCTTTCGCTGCTGGGTCTTCCTAAAATAACAGCCCAGAACCACACTGGGAATTTTCTAAACAAAGAGAAGTAGGCCCTGACTATGCCAAAATGGAGCACAGCTAACATCACAGCATTTTGTCGGTCAGGTCTTTATTTTTCACAGCTAAACGTCCGATATGCAATCTTTTCTCACCGATGAAATGGTCTGCTTCTGAATTCCTTAATTTGAAAAGCAAATCATCAAAATTGGAACCACCAAAATTACCATCCACATGTAATAGAGAGAGGATATTTAAAATGTTTCCATTTAGAATAGGATCATCTGTCTGTCTTCCTTTTACTTCCCATATTTGGTTCTTATTTCCTCTATCCATGGTAGTACAGAGCTACCAGCATTAGCCTTCAGATTTACCTTACCAATACGATCATAAAACATGGCCTTGAAAACCACAGCATCCTTTACAAAACATATTCAGTTCTATCTGCATTCATGTTTCTTTCTTCTAAGCCACCAGGTTCACATTTTGTTGGCAGTTCCCACTTTGAATGGAGTTACTTCTGATTAAAACTACTAGGTCTCACAAATTCCTGTTGTGTACCACAGCCTGGCCATAATGGACAGGAACAGGCATAAGAGTCTGGCCTTCAGCACAGGAAGTGGTTCAATATCCGCAAGCTGAAATGGCACAGTGTTTTTGTGGCTGTGCATAGGCTTCCTAAAGTAACACAAGTATACCTCTAAAAGTTTAGGAGGAATAAACCCTTTTCATAACATTTTGTAGGATTCTGATTCCAGAAATCTGCTCCAGACTACAATCTGACTTAAACAGTAGCCTTTCTCTTCCAGATCACATAATTTTCAGTGTTGTACATACTGCTTGCAAACTCTATTACTTGAACAAACATTGGTCACTATTGTTCTTAAAGTTCTAAGCAACTATCTATACATTTATACCACAACCTAAATCCCTGTTACAAAACCAAAGAGTCACAATGCACTGTGAAGTGTGACAGGTTTTTACACATCTAGATTGTACATTATTGTACAAGATCTTTAATTTTACTCCACAATTAATGCATTACAACAAAATATATTTTGACTGAATCCCTCTTGAACCCTAAAACATTACAAACAAATTTCAAAATTCTTAAATGTGTCGTAATAGTCTTGAAAAAATGCCTCTCAACAGTACTGTAGAATTGACTGCGCTGGAGTATTCACAGAGATAAACTAGTTTCATCGATACACTGTTAAATCTCAAAAGTGAGGTTTCTATCCTGCTTTATAATAAAGAAATGACCTGATTTAAATTAGGAAAATAAAGCCAATTAAAAAAAAACATCACGTGGAGATGATATGTTTCTTTTGTGTGGTTGTAGGCCTGGTTTTCAGTATGAAAGTGTTTAGATGTTTAGATGCATGATCACTTAATGACTTACTGGCCAAAGTAACTCAGGCAGATTGCACTGCCGCAGCCTGTATGTTAAACTTGTATATCTATTCCACTTTCACTTCTGGATCTGCAACACTGGCAATTTTAACACAGCTTGGCAGACTGAAAATCAGGCCGTCATACTAAAATGCTGGGATTACAAACCTAGATGTGGGAATACAACAGAGCCCAGATCAGGGGATTTGGAACTCTGCCCCTTCCTGACAGCAGATCTGTGCTGTACTGCCCTGTGTGACCCATTTTGCAGCACATGTGTTGGCGCTGCACATGTGTGGATGTGGCATCTCCCCGTCTGTGTTCTTCCTGCGTCAGCTCCTAGTGCTCCTGGTCCTCTCAGTCTCCCGGCTCCGTGGCGACCACCTCCGTCATCCTGCGGGTGCTGTAGTAGGACAGCCCCAGCCCCATTATGGCTAACATCATGGCTATCTGGTTGACCATGCGGTCCTTCGGCTGCATTTGGACTTCTCCAGCAACCTGCCTCTGGAACAACGCAAGAGAGAGAGCAGTGGAGTCAGGCAGACGTCTGGCCTGTTCCCCTTTGTTCTCCCACAGGTGCGACATTGTACAGCTGATGACATCATTCAGCCTTTGGCAATGGCAGCTAAGACAACTTATTTAGATTTACTATCTGCACACATTTTGGTTTTACCCCCCCACAATTCACACCAGCTACTTTTCATTTTCTGCAGCCCTGCATGAGTAAGGATAGGTCTGTTTCAAATCAAACAGCAGGAGTTTTCAGGCTTCCAGAGCCGTTTCTGATGCAGTTTTCTATACAGATCAAGCCAGCCCTGATCTCTAAAGCGTGCGTCGCCAACTGTGCATGCAACCAGCATGAAACCAGTGCATATAAAAAAGTATCAAAGAGGACCGTGTTATAGTGCTGTGTTCGGGGACGACGTGATAATATTAACCCTGGGATCAGAGTGAGAAATAATCAATTGCCAGTTCTTCATGTGCTCATTCCAAACTTTAGAAACACTAACGGAAGTGTACCGTATATGCCATTCACCAGGAAAATGAAATGGAAAAACTTGTTTTTTTGTGCAAAGAGTGAAATGGCCTGCCAGTGCCTATCCAGCAGCACACATACAGTATACAGTCACCATCATGGGTATTAGGACAGTGAATAATAGCAATTTTTGTGTTCAATCCCTCCAATTCGGGTGAACACAGGTATTGAGACAATTGGCTGCCAGGTATTTGTTATTGCTTAAGTGTTTCCTGTTGCATTGATTGAGTACAAATAAAAGAGCTGTAAATGAGCAGTGTTGGATTTAGCTTTTGCTCTACCCTTTGGTGTTTGCCTATAGAGTTAGTAAACCTAAACCGACATGATCACTAGACATTCTGTTCTTTTGCCTCATGATTATCTTTTCATCTTAAATCTGAATTGCTTGTGTATACAGCAAAAACAGCCATTTTGACTTCACTGTCCCAATACGTATGGAGGGCACTGTACTGTACATGGCCCCTCTGGCCATTTTAAGATCTATCCAACGAAATTGCTCATACAGAAATCTAATTTATTGCATCTCCTTCAGAAAGCCTGTTGCCATTTACTGTACGTAGTGAAACAGGAACAAGACTGTCAGAGGAGTGAGGATCATTTGATATTTGCTATTTTAAGATACCTATTTGAAAAATCTATCAAATATCATCCGTAAACTAGCTTGACACATCCCCTCCAGTCCTCGGTACTTGTACTTTCCCATCTTTCCTTTCATTGACAGATTTCTGCCTTCCACACTGCCCCTGAAATTCATCTCCCACATTTCCATGTTTAGTCTCCATCTCGACTCTTGCTCACTGTCGTGTTTGTCTTCTTTGTTTTCCTTTCTCTCCCCATTTACCTCTTATTCCTGCTCTCATTTGCCCACAAACCTGAGAAAGTCCCCCAGCAGAATTGTTTTTTCCTTCTCTTTGAAAATTTTCAGTTAGAAAGTTATGTCTTCTAGTTCATAAACAAAAAAAAACAGCCTGGTGCAAAATGGAAACACAGTCAATTAAAAGATTGCACGGTTCCGAGCATGCATTAAATGAATCATCACCCAAGGCATATAGACGCACGCAAGCAGCAAAAAAAAAAAGTCACGAGTTCTGACTGTTTTGTTTCCTTTCTGACAAGACCCGGTTAACTGCTGCATTAAATATTGAAGAGGAAATTAGGGATTTTGATGGGCTCAGTGCACGCAAGCATGTGAACTCTCTCCGTGCTTGCCTCTGAAAGGAAACAAAACAGAAGATGGGAAACTCAAAATGAGAGACCTCCTTCGCTGAACTGCAATTCACAGCTCCCCAACATCTGTTTGATTGGATGCAGCCGAGTAGTGACTTCAAAGCTGGATCCTTGGCAGAGGTCTGAGACAAATGCCATCAGCTCCCATTACAGCAGGTACAGGGTGCCTGGCATTTGTTTATTGGGAAAAAGAGCCCTGGACACAGAGACAAATAAAAGTATCGCTCTAAAAGACTGAAGCCAGGGAAGAAGCTCACACTCGACCACTTTTGATTGGGTGCCATGACACGGGAGTACACAAATTGGGCATTTTAGAGTCTATGACTATGGACGTTCTTCATAGCTTCTTCTTCTAATTCAGTTGTGAGGTAGCTGGAGCCTATCCCACCAAGCAACAGGCTCAAGGCAAGATACACCCTGGACAGGACACTACTTTAAATTAAAGTAGACTTGCTGTTTCAAGAAACTGAGAAATAAATACTTGGCAATTTCCCTTTATACTGTGACTTCCAGATATACTCCCACCACTGAAGAAACTGAGCCTTTTAACTTTTGGAAAGGTGTTACCTAGATACAAGAGTTTTTGAAATTTCTGGGATATCCCTGTATATCTGTGTGAAGCAGAGGTAATCAGGTCTTCGGTGAGGAAGCACAGAGTTCATCTCTTAATGGGATAACAGTGGAATGTGTCTGTGTCAGTACAATAAGATTCCTTTCTTGCTTATTTTTATTCTTGCTTTATGAAAAAGGACGGTGTATAGAGTACAGAACAAGGGGGGGACATCAAACATTCGTTCAGACTTTTGGTTGTTTCATTTAGTTTAATTTAAAAAGCTTTTTCTGGATCAAAGCTCCCACTAGCTACGCTAATAAGAACTGAGAGATATGAATTAAACTCAGCAGCAGTTATATAACCAAGCTCATCGTGGCTAAACAGGGACATGATTAAAAATATACATTTCTGCTCAGTCTTTGAGGATGAATGGAGATTATATTAACTGCTCAGAGATGTGATATAATTAGATGCTATACTGCACACAAAACAGAAAACCAGGTCAATTGTCTTCAGCCATTAAATACACATACTGTACAAACTGTAGTTTTCTAGAGGTGTTTGAAACTGTTACCCACCCCCCATACCCCACACTTCAACACATGCATAGTCCCTTCTCAAACAGAAAATCCTAAAACACACGTGGGGCCCACAAAACTCTTTTCAGACGCTTTTATCCAAAGTCACTCAGGTAAACTGTTGCACTGACAACTGCTCTGGAGTTACTGATTACCTGATATCATGTATATGTCTCCCCCTTTTGCAAACTTTCTTATGTTCTTCTATTACTAATCCAGTAACAACTGGCCGAGCTGGATGAGCAGAATGACCTGCTCTTCAGTTGCAGACCGGCTTTGTACTTGTGAAGCTCAGAACACAAGAAGGTTCAGCAGTTAGTTCAAGAAGGCAAACATTAAAGACAGTGACATGAACCAGACTGTCATGGTAAAAAGCCCTTTTCTTTAACCACTGAGACACCATTTTTAATATTTTAAAACCCTATCTGTGTTGCATAATCATAACTTGTCTGTCAATTAATCAGCATAACAAAGGCCTCCTAACGTCAAGCGAGTGTCAGCAAACATCCATCTATCCATTTTCTAACTGCTTTATCCTGTAACAGGTCATGCTGAAGCTGAAACCTATCCCAGCAAACAACAGGCACAAGATAGGATTCACCCTGTACAAGACGCCAGTCCATCGCACAGCACAGACACAAACACACACACTTACCCTAGGGCCATTTTTGTTTCCCCTCAGACCAATTAACCTACCAGTATGTCTTTGGACTGTGGGGGGAAAAACCACATGAACCTGAGGAGAACATGCAAACTCCACTCACACAGCACCCCAGGAATTGAACCCAGGGCCCATGTGCTGCAAAGCAGCAATGCTAACCACTGTGGCACCCTGCAGTGGCACAGCTGTATCCCTCTGTTTGAAGGTTGTTGCCTTATCTACAAAATGCCTTAAAACTTTAGTTAAATTGGTACAGGACTGATTGGCCTAGATATTTCAGGGCAAAGGTTCTGCTCTGTAAATAAACACAAACATCTTTATGATTCCTGCTTATCTAGTGATATGCTCCGCACACATCCCTTAGTGGAATCAATGGATGAATTGATCACCCTGTGGTATAGTAGGAAAGGGAGGCTAATGTGATCAGATTTAATCATGTAGCATATTCCACCATTCGTGTGCCTTCCACATGGCTTCCACATGCCATAAAATCTTAAAATCAAATAATAAAGCTACTAAAATATTAAACATTGTAGCCAGTGCTTTTAATAAAAAATGGATTTCCTTAGCTTTCAGAGACTAGCCAATAAACCCTCCCGGATATTAAGATTTGTTGTGGTTTTCACTGTCTGATTGCTTTTTCACAGTGCGTCAAAGTTCTCTGACCTCAGAGCCATGGAGAGATTATTTTCTTTAATTCATAGAATTATATAAAATTAGAAAATAAAATTGTCATGTATGTTTTTCAATTTATAAAATTATTTTTGACCTTGAAAATGTTTTTTTTTTAAAAAAAGCTTTGGTTTGCTCTGCATATTCCTGGAGCCTGTCTGGTTGTCTCAGGTCTCTGAGCTACTTTATTAGAAGCACACGTATAACACAAAACCCAGAGAGTTGATCAGCAACATCAAATAATAAGCTGTAGGAAAAAAAAGAGAAGAATGACATTCTAAGAATGCAATCATCCTAGTTAAGGCTCTCTGAACTCTAGCCTTAAGTCATTTCATAGGCATTTGGATGTGTTCTGAAAATTCTCCAGAAACAGTAAACACATTTTTTAAAAGCTGAAGAGAATTTCATTGTTTAGATATTATATTAAAGAATTCCTGGCAAAACAACCCGGGTTAATTATTATTGCTGCTCCCATTAACAGCAAGCAGATGGCATCTTTTCTGATGCATCGGGCTTTTGTTTCATTTCCCCAGCATGTTGCCAGTAACCCTGTTTACTCATTCATTTATACCTCATATGAAACACTTCAATCGACGGAGCCCCTCAAATCTGGACGCAGGAAACAACACGGAGACACAACACTGGCCAATACTTGAACCACATCTCTGCCATCCGCTCTCCCTCTTCCTCTCTCTTGCTCCGTTTCTGGGATTTTTCTTGTTGCTACAACTCTGCATTATCTAATTGCTGTACGAGTCTTTTGTACAGTACAACCGTTGTTTCCAAATGTAAGCTTGCACAATTAGGTGTCAGCTATTTTATTCATAATGACAGCGGATCAGAAACACTGGCAGGTATGTTATGGTGTGTTATGGGCCTGAAGTCCCAGCTCCAGTGCCACGTCCTCCTGCTTTTCAGCCTTGAGGTGAAGACCCCCAGTCTGGTGGGACATTGTTTCTTGCATTTGATCAACTACCAAAGCACAACTTGCAACAGCTGTAAGATTTGAAGTAAGACTCCCTGGACACAGGTGTCAGCCCAGTAATAATAATAATAAAAAATAAAACATCTGATCAAGACGTGATCTTAAGATCCCTTTAACAACTGGTAAAGAAAAGACAAACTATTAAAACAGAGAACGTTTATCAATATTTCAATTTCATTTCATATTTGTCACCAGCCTGTTTTCGTTTAGATTCCTTTTAATTACACAGTGAGTTATAGTTGTGTAGGGAATAACGCACTGACACCCCACCACTCTCCTTTCTAGACAAAGGGAATCGGGTTCCACACTTGAAAGAGGCCGCCTCAAACCCTGGGCGCTTGCTCAGCCTGGTGGGAATACACAAGGACTAACAGCCCATCCACTAACAGCACTGCGCGGTCCAGGAGAGGAAACCAGGCATGGCTGGCTGTCAGGGAGACGGCGTTCTGAGTACAGAACACAAGGTCTCTGTCGAGGGGTTTGGAGCAGCTGGAAGCCATGTCTGAGTGTACAGGAGCCATTACTGCCCAAGAAAAGCAGGACAGTGTATTTCCAATGAACTGAACAGTGAACACCGGCTCATTTCCTTTCATTTCCAGGGGGGCCTTCAGTCTCCATGAAAGAGAACTGCCACTCCTTACAAGCAAACACATTGCTCTTCATCTCTGTCTTTATTTGACCTGGGGCGCACGCCCTTGATCCCCTTAAGAGCAGGGATGCGATTATTTCAGTATTAAAGGAACCAGTGCAGCGGGCACTCCTTGAATTCCTACGAAAGGGTTGGGACGTTCATGTCACATGGCACCATAACTAAGACCAGGAGCCCCAGCACGTCCCTTTGAATCTTCTACTCAAAGACAAACCTGCAAGAGGCGGAAGTATCCCGGCGTCAGTCTTCCCAGCCGGATGATCATGTTTGTGGGAATGTGCCGACTCAGAGAGCAGCGATCATCACTCGGCCAGCTCCCTCGTCCTCCCAACAAGGGACTCAGGCTATAGAGAAGTGCGGGATTAAAAAAAAAACAAAACAGCATTAGAGTTCCCGAGCTTCCAAAAATTCCACAATCCCCAGCCTGCCATGTTAGCCCTCCCCGACTCCAAAACTGATGCCAATATAAGTATAGTTGTAACTTACTAAACGCATTCATATCTATCCCGTCCTAAAACCCACCTGATGGAGAGATCAGCCCTTCTGATCTTATGAGCGATGGATTAAAAAATTATATTCATTCCGTGTTAAACAAAGGCTTTGAAATTATTTGTGCACAGTGCAGTTTTTAACCTAGCAAACCTTGCACCTCTTCTTGTGCCTCTAAAACACCCAACTGGGTCTACGGAATAATTTCAAGCACAATGCCAGAATGAACTGGTAGAAATTCTGCCCTGGGCTACAAAGAGAATTCTAACTTTGAACCGATAATAAGCACACTGAACTTTCCAGGCACATGTAACTGAGGAGGAAATGCTTTGTTTGGCCCCGAGATTTTCAATTACATCTGTTTCTGTTCTGAACCACATCTCACTGCCTGGGTTTAACATTTCTGAGCTCTTCTGAGAAATGCCTTTTTGTGAGGCAAACTATTCAAAAGCACAAAGTATTTTTGAGAGAGGGGAAACACGTTTTCTGTTCTTTTCTCTTTTTTTTGCAGAGGATTCTTTAAAACCACCTGGTATCCACTGACAGAGAGGGCTAAGTAAACAGTGGGGATGAAGGTGACTGCACTAAAAAGAAAATGGTCTGAGGAAGGAAGTATTTTGCATGTAATGCAGATCGAGACAGGTTTCTAAAGAAAACAGAAAAGAAAATCTTAATGTTATCAAGTTCGTCCATTCCCAATTGGAAAGCCACTAATATCCTGGTCAGACTCACGGAAAAGAGGAGCCCATCTCGGAAGCATAGAGCACAAGGCAGGACAACACCCTGAGCAGGACGCCAGTCCATCGCAGGTCAGACCTTTCTAACACAAAAACTCAACAATGAAGCTTAATCTGCAATGCCAGTCATATCCAAAAGAATTTACAAGATCAGGGGCAAGTGGCCAAAAACAGACAAACGCTTGATTTGTCGTTAGGAAGCCGGATCCGACAAGGAGTAAGAATGCTAACTCACACTGGCTGACTGATCCCCAGGGTACAAGCCCTGAGCACTCTCGACAGCAAGCAACTTTACACTGCAGACCTCAGCCTTCCGAAACACACGAATGAGAGCCTAAAAACGTTCAAAACAGCTGGTTCCCTCAGCCTTGGGCATAATGGGAAACGAAGAAGAAAAGAACCAGAAATCGGGCGACGATAACATCACCTCTTTCGTTCCCTTCCCCAGCCTTGTGGCACCCGTTTCTAAAGATTCAGAAAAAAAATTTCATCCTGGACCTTTGCACGAGAACCCTGAGGAGACTTTAAGAGAGTAAGCGATCAAAGCAAAGGTGTGGAGCCCCAGAGTCCAGCTAGCCAGATCCTCACCTCGTGCCCCGTCCAGGCTGAGAGATAGTGCTCCACGGACCGGGTACTGACCGCGCAAACCGCCTGCCGAGCTCCGCTCACTGTTCGACTGGAGACTGACAGTGCCTCCCTTGCTCTCTGCTCTTATACAGCCCTGCCCCGTCCAACCAGAATGACGGGATCATGGACTCGCACACAGGAACAGCTGTCGGCGCACATCACTCTCACAGCGTGGCTCCCCCTACAACATGATAAAAGCCTCCTAAACCTGTCAGGAGCGATTTGTGCATCTACTCAATGGGGTAAAAAAAAAGGGCTTGTGCTTAAATGCTGTTGTGCATGCCTCAAGCAACATGTGTGTCAATGTGTAGGGTTACATAAGACGGTTGAGACGGCCAACATGAAGTTCATAAAATAACAAGCAAACGACAACCACATTTTTTACAAAAACATTGCTTCCAAATTCCACATGCTTGTTACCTAGAGCACACGTGGCTTTATTGAAGGCTGAGTCGGGGGAGAGATTCTAAATTAACGATGCCAGGTTAATCAGTTTTATGACTGTGGATTGGCATTCTTTCTAAAATACCAGAGCAGTTGTTGGTGCAATTACATAAACTATTCATTAGTGTTATATTAGGTGTTATCACAGAAATAAGTTTTTGTCTCTTCCGTAGTGCCTAGTCAACCCCAGCAACTTTCAGCCATACTGTCTGCTCTGGTACTAATTTAACACAATAAGCCATCATAGCAAAATTCTCCACAATTAATGCAGTAACTATTGCAATACAAGAAGACTTTGATTTGTGTGATGCATGAAACTGAAAATAACTGAAAATGTGGCCTCTTTCCGATATTAAATCTAACTTTTTGTGCAACTCCAACTCCAAAAACTACATGACTTTTTGGAGTTGAAAAAATTCAAGCTTTATGGTTCCCTTCTAAAAGCTTCAAATCTACGTTTAGCGTTCACTTCAAATCAACACTGATATGTTAACAAAGACACGGTTGCCTAATATCTGAATTCCTTGCTGATTCACGTTTGTTTTGTGCTTATCTATGGACTTAAAAAGACACTTGAAAGTCAGAACAGTAGCATCTTTCTAGCTACAGCACTTCTTTCCATGCAGTATTGGGAAATCTAAACTATCCCCCACATTCAGTTCACTCAATAGCAATCTGAAAACATCCTGTTATGCTTTTCAATCTCCTCCAGCATATCCACACCCTCATTCTCAAAAGAGTGCCGTTGTTGAGAAGGACTCGCAGTGGCACAGCTCCATTAATCTTCTTCATTTTCTGCCTCTAAGGATCCTATATATCGGTCTTTCTTCAAATCTACTGACTTTTTGTTCCTTTCATAATCTACATGTTATATCTACCCTAGTGGAAAAAAACAGTAACTACAGACTTGGCCCTCTGGCAGGGCCTGCACAGGGAGAAGGAGGAAGGACAGACAGTCCTCTGATACACCTACTCCTCCAACTAGAGCAGTCCAGTTTCCCTTCCTGACACCTCTGTAAGAGCACTGCTGCCTGACCAGCCAGCGGACACTTCATGGAGAGCAGTGACCCCTGGCTAGCTGAAGGTCCACTCTACCTCAGTGGCACCCTGCACCCTGGTGAGTCCTATTCCCTGCGCGCCCAGTCCAGATATGGCTGGCCTAGGGCTCGAACCGGGATCCAGGGATGGTCAGAGCCACAGTGTTAGTAGCAGAGTCTCTCTGGTGCCCCTGTCAGACTTTTCATTTCATCTCTCGCTTCTGCTGTAAGTCATTAGACACAAATGTCACTGCAAACCATTACAAACCTGAATACAGTTTAACCGTCACCTTGCTTTTGAAATACATGTGTCCACTCCTCTTTGATATGGAATACTGTTTGCTGCACTAGGCCTTGTCAATGATGCCTCTTCTAAGCATCTCACAGACTTACTTATTCTCAGAAGAGTCAGTTAAGATGCTCTAGAGGATTAGCTAATTTAAGATTCAAGGTGTCAGTACTTATGTCTGAAACTAAATAACACAGGGTTACCCTTACTCTTTGGCAACACAAGACATTCCTCGTGGTAGCTAAACACACTAAATGTGCGCAGTTTATTTGCCCTTTCTCCAATGCTTTATATCACGCATTTGCTTTGCTGTCACGTTCGTATCATTTTATCTCTCTGTGCTTTGCAATCTTTCACTGTGATTTTTAGTTTGCTGTACTTTTACTCCCACAAGCCACACAGGAAGCATTTATGCGGGACTAGCAATCTCTGGCATAATTTCTGCGGTCCTAGCTCAGCTGATGCTACCATGGCAAGATGCCCACATCCTTTCCTACAGTAAATTTACAAACACCTTTCAGATGACCAGCCACATTGCTCATCCAAAATAGATTTCCAAATCTAAATAACCCCGCAACAAATTACCAAGGTGAACACATTCTTTGATTTAACAAAAATATGTTTATTTAATACACAGTACAGTATATGTTTAATATATTAATATTAGTTCACTAAGTACTGCTTTGTAACACAACATTTTGCCAGGAATTCCCCATTGAATGCAAAAAATGGTAGCTGCACACATATATACTGTAGGGTCACCCACAAGGGGAAATAACAGCTAAACCAAATTAAAGGTCCGAACTCCTGAAATCATACACATGACAATTTCTACAGTCATAAATAAGGAGAGGATATTCTCACAATAGAAACAACCAAAGATCTTGGGTTTATTTCTAGACTCTCTAAGTGTCTGAACAGCAAGTAGCAGCACTAATTAGTGGTTGGCATGCTCTCTGCCTAATGCAGGGAAGTGTGAAGTGTCCATCAACATTGCCCTAACACCTCTTGAAAAGCTAGAGAAGATCACTGTCAGAGGGACTTAGGCTCCAGCTCCCCTGTAACCCTGAATTGGAAGGAGTGGTTAGAAAATGGACTGACTGATGTATAGTATGATGAGTTCCTTTAAGACAAGGAGTTGCTTCAATGCATGTTTATAACAACAAATTCTGTGTCAGTAAGTGCCTGGGGCACGGTTAGCACACCAAACATGCCTTTGCTTTTCTTTACATTATTATCTGCTATACAAAAAACAAATGGATTGTTTACATTGTTGAGAAAATCTAAATGCTGTAAAAGGTTCACTGTAATGACTGGACAGAGAATTAGTTAGCTTTTCTGAAACACTGGCTTAGCCCAATATCTATGAAGAAGAGATGGCACATATACAGTACATTGGAATTTGAAAGCTACTTTGGATGCCCATGGTGAAGCACAACCTTCACAGGGAATTAACATTGACACAAAGGTGGGGAGCCAATCTGCCAGAAATAATTTTATCCAAAATTGGTGCTGCTCTTGTAAATACAAGCTCTACCTGCTATAGGCACATTCTCCCTTTTAGCAAGTAAGTGCACAAACCCATACTGACACAAGAACAAAGCTGTCACACAGACTACTCTCTGACACACCTGCAAAGACAACAGCACTTAAATATCCCTGCAGGACACTTGCTTTGTTAAAGTCCTCCTCTTCAATTCACTCCCAGCTGGGCATCATACAGAAAATATCCACATTACTCAAGGAATCATAGCAAATACATCTGACACCATTTTAACTTCATCTCCCAGTTTATGCAAATATACTCAAAATGGCAAGACAAGCATGAAGCACTGAGCCTCTGGACAGGGATCATGCAGAGCAGTGCGGTTTGCAAAACGTGCAAACTGCTGTGCAAGAGGAGACTGACGCCCAGCTGATCTCTGTCAGCCCAGGACCAGAGACAGAATCAGACAGGACACGGCCTGCTCAGTATGTACAAGCCCCCAGTTCAGGCCCCAGAGAGATGATCTACAGTATATAGCCAAAGGTGAGTATTTGAAGTATGTGTGTAATGAGCACCAAGGTGTTATTGTCCCAAACTGCTCCAGCTCACAAACATGCTTGAACAGTTAGACGTGTTGAAAAGTCAAGGAGGCTGTACAGTGGCAAGGCTCACTCTGATCTTCCCTCATTTCAACAGCGTGTGAGTTGTCAGGACTGTGGCACTGCCATGTCATTTACCAAACCGCTTTATACCATACGGTATCGCGGGAAGCAGGAGCCTACCCAGCAAGCAGCGAGCGCAAGGCAGGGTACACCCTGGATGGGACACCAGTTCATCACAGGGCAAGAGCAAGCCTGTCATACATGGGGACAATTTGGAGGCCATGGTAAAGGCTGAAGGGGGACATTTGGCCCGGACACCGGGGTAACTCCCTACTCTTATCAAGAAATGCCCAGGGATCTTTAATGACCATTGAGAGTCAGGACCTCGGTTTAACGTCTCATCCAAAAGACGGTGCCCACTACAGTATAGTGTTCCTGCTACTATACTGGGGCATTAGGACCCACACAGACCGCAGGGTGGGCACTGGTTCCAGTAACACCACTTCCAGCAGCAACCACAGCTTCCCAGGAGGTCTCCCATCCAAGTACTGGCCAAGCACAACCTTGCTTAACTCCAGTGGGTTGCCAGTTGAGAGCTGCAGGGTGATATGGCTGCTGGCTGTGGCACTGTCCTGAGATCATACTGTTACTTAACATAATGTCACAGGTGGTACAGTGGCCACTGTAGTTTACTGTTATATACTGTAAATTGTACATTGTTTTGGGCAGCACAGTGACACAGTGGTTAGCATTGCTGCTTCATATCCCTGGGTTCAATTCTTGGGGTGCTGTCTGTGTGGAGTTTGTATGTTCTCCCTAGTGTGGGTTTCCCCCAGGTGCTCCATTTTCTCCAGCAGTCCAAGGACATACTGATGGGGTAATTGGCTTCTGGGAAAATTGGCCCTGATGTGAGAGTGAGAGCGTTTGTGTCTGTGTGTGCCCTGTGAGGGACTGGTGTCCTGTCCAGGGTGTACCCTGCCTTGTGCCCGCTACTTGCCATGATAGGCTCTGGCACCCCCCATGACCCTGAAATGGAAGTTGGAAAATGGATGGATAGATGTGTTTTGTTTTCTATATTTATGCTGCATCATACTGCATGCTGGATGACACTGTCTTTTTGCACTGCTCTCTGACCATTTGTATTCATTGTTGACTTCACCTACTGTATCTGTACACTGAGAGTACAGATGAGAATTAGAATATCTATGTACTTGTTAAAAATGGCAAATAAACATTGAAGTTGAACTTGTTTACATCACGTGAGCAGCATGTTTGCATGACAGTATGTTCACAGGCAGACAGACAGACACATTCAAAGAAACCAAGCCAGTGAACTGGATGAAGTGGTCAGAAATGGATGGATGGAGAGTACAGTTTAAGTACACAGCTGTACAATTTTATTAGACTTCCTGTACACTATCAGGAGTTACAATACTGTAATGTATGTTGTTAGCATCACAAATTTATTTCACAGCCTTCACGAGTCTTTTCTACCATTATAACAACTGACTGTTAATAAGGCACCTCAGAGCAAGAAGAAATCAGGTGTATAATTTTTCGAGCTTTAATTCCAATTGATCAGAATCTTCAAAACCTTGATCACAACACCTTAAGGTAAGCTCCACAGAAACAGCCAGAATTAAGTCATGTAGCCCCTACAGAACACATAGAGTATCTACCAAGATAAACTCCTAGTTTATAATACAATGGCTCAAACTTTAGGAGGAGATTGCTATAGAATTGTTTCTGCATAGGAAAAACATTGAGTGAAAGGAGCAGAGAAATACAACATTTCAAAGACTTACAGCAGTGTATGTATATATCAATTGTAAGTTAATCATCTTAAAACCCTTGCTGAGATGATGCAGAATTCAGGTTATAAGGACAAAGGAAAAATCTCTTCTGCAGTACGACGGTAAGGGTCAAGATTATGACATGACATTTCATCACCGTAAATCCAGTTTGATTTTTTTTTCAGGAATCATGAACCAAAAAGTAAAGGAAACCAAAGTACAATCCTAGTTCACACTGCTTTAGTAAGGAGTTCCCTTGGTAAACTCATTTAACTCTGATCAGAATGATTGGTGTTCTTGTTAAAGGCAGACATGGCAGAGCTGTTTTGCCTTGACACTGCACAGTGGAATCTGAAACACCACACCAGCTACAACAAAGGCCACTGCTAACATTGCCGAAATACCGGGCAGATCTGCCTTCGTCTGCATCGATTCTGGTGGCTGCAAATATTATTCCTTCAACATTCACAAACGTACCATGAGAATCGTTTTCCTTTTGTCTCAAACCAAGTTCTTCACGTTCATCACGTAGTATACACACACAAAAAGACGGTTAAGCTTTTCTTTTGGTGAAGGTGGATTTTATCTAAGGTGTATATGGATCAATCGATTCCACGGAGCCGGAGTACCTGCGCACGTGCTTGTGGTCGCTTACTGATTATAACTGATTATGATGCAATGCCCTCCGACAGTCCGCACAGATGATCAATCTGGTGCCTCACACGGCCGAGCCAGTTCACTAAAAAGACTTTCCTCTTTGCATTCTCTTTAAAGAAACTATGACACTATTATAATTATTCAAAAATGGACCAATTCATAATTTTGTGAATGCAACTACGTGAATAAAATCAATTCATTAAGAGCCACACACATTCATACTCAATATAGTAAAACAAAAATTTAAGTTGGGCACCCCTAATTACACACCAGCTTCGATGTAATGTATCAGCTCAAAAATGTCACAGTAAAAGATAGATGGTTTAAATAAAGTTCTCTGAAGGACGGGTATTTTGATTGCGTCGTTTTCTGATGAAAGACGTGGTTACCACGCTGTTTTAAAAGCATGCTGAAAACGAACTAACCTGACTTCCCTGCCCCTGCTCAAACTCCTCCTTCTGCTCTTCCACAACTGTTTCGGACTGTAAGCTTTTCTTACGGCGAACTTTGAAAACCACACACGAGTGGGTATTAAGCTGTGAGAAGTGCTGGAAGACTTCTCTTAACTTGTAGTTCTACAACCGCATGTTATGTCTCGTCCCAAAGAAAAAGAGTGAAATTACTAAACTCCGCCTCCCAACATGTTAGATAAGCTAAACTTTGGTCCGCCTTCATGATACAATCATTAAATAACCACGCGAGTTTTTTTTTTTGGGGGGGGGGGGGGGGGGGTTCTTCCCTCTATTTCCAAATCTATTTAATTTACATTTTACGTCCCCATCCAGTGTTAGTGAGGAGAAACACCCGTTCTTGTGCTCCTGTTAAGTGGTTCGCATTGCAACAGACCGTATTTGCCCATCCCGTCCAGAGGCGCGCTTGTGGTTTCTGCCCCACTCACGAAGCCCACGAGTCTGCACAAGCAGCTCGAGACAGCTGGGGGACACAGGTCACCTCGGGACTTATTTCTGCCCAGGAATGAGCCGGACACTCCGCTGAGTGTTTCGATGTGCCTTTTCAGACAACTGAGACAGAAAGGTGCGCAGGACGATGTCAATTACTCTGGTGGGTCCACTGCTTAGCGTGGTTCTTACATTTATATAGTATTCAGAGGTCATTCTCCCCTTCTGTTCCCTCACTTTTCTGCCTTGCTTGGCAGGAGTGTCCTTTAAAGGTGTGATTTATTTGGCTGACACTTTGATATTTAAAAATAAGAGATTTTTATTTGCATCTATTCATACAGCCGGGTATTTTGGGTATGAAGAACCTTGCTCAAGTGTCTCTTGTGGGATTTGAACCCACAACCTTCTAGTTACAAAACTTAGCGGAGTTTGCAATTAAAGCTGGGTGGGATCTTTGACTGCGTTCCCTTAATGCGATAGAAATACCGCATTAGGATTGTTTTGCAATGGCCACATAAGCAAGGCAAATATTTTCTGCCCAGAGATGAGAACCTATATATAAAATATAAACTCTGTGAGGGTCTGTGGAATTCGAACATACAGTCCGCAGTATTAAAAACGTACTTACAAGAGAACAGCGCATCTACGGTGTTTGGCAGTTAGTAGCGAACAGACACAAAGATCTCATTGAGCTATATCTTTAAAGAAACCTGGCTAATCAGCTGCAGCTCACGACTGGAGAGCTTGTTCTACACTACCACAGCCCTTTACGTAAAGACCTCTCTCCTGTTCTGGATTTTAAAAGCACTAGCAAGTAGTTTTCACTTGTATACTGTAGAGCGTGTTTCGGGGCTCATTCTGTAGAAATCCGCCGGGTTGACTTTTGGAAATAGGAGAGTAGTGTTGTCAATATGTGAAAATTAAATAAATCAGTCTAACGGGACAGAAGACATTGGTATGCTGTGGCTGGAATTGTTTCTCCAGGCCGATGGTACAGTAACAGACATTTTATATTGCTTTACTGTATATATATTGGATCCTGAAGGAGATAAGGCTTTTTTTTGGTAGTCTTTCCCTGTCCAACCTTGCAATGTACTAACAAGCTCTGTTTCCTGACGTGTAGGACCTGTGACTCTGTTTAAGTCCAAACCGTGCCTCCAGACATGTAATAAACCGCCTCCTCTGAGAGCCAAACAAGACTTTCTCTTCCCTCTTGCGACATCCTTGAAAATATCAATGTTGTCTTACAGTCCCAAAAGGCTCCCCTACAGCTCCTTTTTTTTCCCAGTTAAATTAAATATAAAAAATAATCAAATTTAGGATTCACCAACTGAGGGCACCTCGCTGATTTTGTGGGTAATTAGCATCATTCCTGTGATTTCAATTTAATGAACAGCGAGTGAGTCCATTGCCTGTGCTGAAGAAGAGTCACTCTCTTCTTCAGTGTTGACATGTTAGACCGTTGAAGGTCAGCTTGGAAGAAGCTTAGCACAGGCTTTTGTTAAACAAAGAGGCCTGGCCTGTTGGACACTCGATTACCAAGTAGTACTCTGATCTGATGTCTTCAACGTGTCAAAATAAAATAATTTAACGCAGTAGACGACATCGATTTCTGTTGCTATAACCTGTCCTGAAGGTTGGTGCCTTCTGCAGCGCGTTGAAGTTTTCTAAACAAACTACAAAGGATGAAATTCGCTGCAAACAGGAAGTTACAAACATTTACGAGCCAGCCTTCCTAGTTATGGGCCAGATATCTTGGTAATGATGTTATTTGCACCTTTTCACTTCCTGCTCTGCAGTCTCCTACAGCTTAACAACCTTTTCGTTCATTTGTCAGCAGCGAGCCCTGTGTAGGAACATGTGGAGTTGTCGTGACACAGATGCCTCTTTCATAACACTTCAATCTCACTAGTGCTTGAGGCACATACTGTAGATGGGGAGGGTGCTACTTTTTCCATTTAAAAAGCTTAACTGTTTCCTGAGGTGCTGTTTAGTGCAAAACAGGCTGTGTAGGTAAGTGTTGGGTGCCCATCCAAGGTGTTAGAAGTGCTAAAAAGTCCATATTAAACTGAAGGAGCCCATTTTTAAATACAGGATGCTGTATGTTATCTGTTTGTTCTTCCTCTGCATTGGTCTAAGATAATTAATTATCTTTGGCTTTAACACGGATCCAATGAAAATGAGCAAAAAAAGGTTGCAGGTGATTTTTTTAAAGAGAGCATTTTACCACACCAGTCATGATCAAGTTGCTGGCTGGGCCTCAATGTCAATTAAAATGTCTATATCAATATTATAACATTAGACAGGCAGGCAAAGCCTTATCCAAGCAATGTTACACAGGTAGAAAAAAAGACACCTTTGTTCCTAACAATGGCTTGAAATAATATTGCAGGGTCAATGTTCACACCAAGGTTTCTAACTTCAGTAGAGGTTTGATTTCAGCACAGCCAAAGCCGATCAGTTTAAGATAGTTCTGTTACATCCATATCTTAATACAGATAAACACCTGTAAAATGAGCTCTATCCACATGCTACATACTGTATGGTATCATCTCTGACCGATCAAATGCAGTCTTTTTTTCTGTCGAACTTTCTGTCAACTATATCGATTCTCTCTTCATCCAACGTAATCCTGCAGATTTACTAGTTTAGTCCTGCCAATCTAACATTCTACAGGGCTTTCCTTCCTGGTTGTTTCTTCCTTACTGACTTCCATTTCAGGGTATTCTTGGCACTAGTGATCCTTTCTTACACAGCGCTTGGCCCATTGCCATTTCAACCTCTTCTCTTTAACAATGGCGCGTCGCAAATTGAGTTTTTAAACAGCACTCCCAGAGCAGGTCAAATTTTGACCCCCGCACTCCCCCTCTCTCTCTCACACACACGAGTATTTTACCTGCGCCTGTTAAACGCAACCTTTCTCACACTCGGCGTTTTGGTCTTGTCAAGAGATCGACTTCTCTCTAGTTGGGTGGTGCAAAGACTTAACCTTTTCAACCTTCGTCACTCCTGCTCTTCTGCCTCGCCTGCTGGGACTCCTCACGCTCGCCTGTCTCCCTTGCACAGGTCTGGACCTGGAGATCCAACCACTCTTCGCCTGCTCACGGTACATACTGTGGGTAGTTTACAAAAAGTAACCGGATGGTATATATACAGTATGATCTAAATAGGAACAAGTAAAGGTTTATTCCATGCTGAAAAGAGAAGAAAAGAGACACAACGTTTCGGCTGTTGAGCCTTTTTCAGGTGTGAACATACCAAGGAAGTGTGTTCTCTTTTCTCTTTTCAGCATGGAATAAACCTTTACTTGTTCCTTTGCAGCCTATGCAAGCTGACGCAGCTACGTACTGTACCTAAACTACTGTGATCTAAATATACATATATACATCAATATACATATTTTTATGTTTGTGTTGTGGGTTTGAACTTTATTTCAAAACAGTTCCTGAAGTGATGTGGAAATATGGTGATATAAAGACAGTATATTGATACTTTAGTGAATACCTATATCGCACATATTTCTTCAGGTTACTGGCTCTGTATTTTTTCCAATGATTTAAAAAGGTTAAATACGATCTTGTCAGAAAACGTAAGTCTTTTCAATGCAGGGCTTACACGTACGGTGTATACACAGTACTACGCTAGAAAAGAGTGAAATTGCCACCATTATGTTTAGTTATCAAGTATCACGATCTCATTTTCAGCACTATGCTCACCTTCTGTGTGTTGATTTGAAACAATGCGTTCATGGCCATTAAACAATATTTTAATGTAATACTTGAAAGCCTGGACATTTAGGTCTGTAATGCAAACTGGGCAAAGACAGTCTGCCACAGGGGAAGTACTTTCAGGGTTGTTACAGTAACTATATTCACTACTGGTCTTGTGCTGCCTCCTGGTGGACATAAGAGAATAACACACATGTAGCTAGCAAAGGATCAAGTACTGTAATAGGTTTATTCCATGCTGAAAAGAGAAGAGAGAAAACACAACGTTTCGGCCTGAAGAAGGCTCCACAGCCGAAACATTGTTTTCTTTCTTCTCTTTTCAGAATGGAATAAACCTATTACTTGTTCTTTTGCAGCCTACGCATGCTGCTACCCATCTGAACTACTTCAACACATGTAGCTATATTGTTTGTTTTCTGCAATTTTAAAAGATTTTAACTGTTTACTATGAAGCTCCTGCAACTATGGATGGAGACTTTGTGTCACATTTTAACACTCCTTATTTTATTGTTATTAGTAGGAGCACTGTTAAATACTTTTACAATTTTATCAGTATTCTTCAAGAAACTCAGGCCTGAGTAATAGCATACAATATACTGTATACACAAAAAACATAGCGAAAGACAAAGCACAGCAAATTTACTTGCTTTTATTAAGAGTGTGACTAAATAGCATAATGTGAACAGGCATGAGTCAGAGTTATATGACTGACTGTCGGCAGTCACGGAGTACATTTATGAAGGTAGACAGCAATCTCCACGGGCATGGTGCTACACATAAGAAGATCTGGTATTCAGCAGAGTGAGAAGACAACATTCCACTGAGTGGAGCCTGGTCTTCGGTGAGAAGACTCTATATTCCACTGAGTGGAGCCTGGTCTTCGGTGAGAAGACTCTATATTCCACTGAGTGGAGCCTGGTCTTAGGCAGAGGGAGAAAACTATTTTCCATTGAGGGAAGCCTAGTCTATGGTACAGTAAGAAGGCATAGATAAGCATTTCTAAGGTTAAGAGCTAGACTGCACACATGCACTAAATACTCAACTTTATTTGCCCTTCACAGAGGACAATAATTATGTACTGATGCAGAGTATGTTTAGTTAGTACACAGGCCACTGAAAGCTGGAACCTCAGAAGACACCCCAATATATCAAGGGTTACTGTTGTCTAATTCTTATTAAATTAAAATGTCTATATCAATATTATAACATTAGACAGGCAGGCAAAGCCTTATCCAAGCAATGTTACACAGGTAGAAAAAAAGACACCTTTGTTCCTAACAACGGCTTGAAATAATAACGCAGGGTCAAAGATCACACCAAGGTTTCTAACTTCAGTAGAGGTTTGATTTCAGCACAGCCAACGCACAGTCAGTTTAAGATAGTTCTGTTACATCCATATCTTAATACAGATAAACACCTGTAAAATGAGGAAACAGCAGAAAAAGTATTTGATTTGGGTCTGCGAAGAGAGTGTCATAAGCTGGTAAATCATAAGAGCATAAGAAAGATTGCAGATAAGAGGAGGCCATGTGGTTCACGTTACTCACTTGCTAGGCAGTAGCTACAGTATGTGCATCTACAATGTTGTCCATCTGCTTCTGGAAGAAGGTAAGAATTCAGCCTGAAACACTTACCTGGAAAGCCTTTTCCTGCTACCCACAATGCTTTGTGTAAAAGTGTGTTTCCTGTTCTCTGACCTAAATGTAGTCTGTTTTACTGAGTGTCAAACCGTCCCCTAGGGTTGATAAATTTGCTTGGCTCTAAACTGAAGAGATTAAGTTTTGTTAAATCTGTCCAGTACTAGTCACCTGAGACCAGGTATCGGTCTTGCTTTCTTCTTTGAACTCATTCAAGGTCTTGAATATCCTTTTCTGTGTTTTGGTGACCAAAACTGAACATAATATTCTAAATAAGGTCTGACTGGACCACTGGAAAACTTGAACATAACTTCCCTCAATTTCAATTCCACTCTTGTCGCTATGGTATGTACCCAAGCATTCTGTCTGTTGCTTTTTTATTGCTTCCCCACATTGTCTTGACAAGGACATAGAAGAATGTACGTTAACCAGAATCAGCCATGCCACACGCATTTACCACCTATCCAACCAATACTTGACGTTATCTTTTTAATTCCCTTGCCTCTGTTTCTTTATTTGCCATACACCCTGTTTTTGTATCATCTACTAAATTAGATAATTTGCTCGCTATATCAGTACCTAAACAGAAGTACTGTAAACCCTGACTCTAACAGACTTCACATCTAACTGATAAAATCTGCTAAAGGGGAATTTTGTCTGTAAAATCAGAAATACCGGACTTTCCCACGATAACGGGGAAATGCACAAATAAAAAATCAAGGTCAAAATAAATACTACAAAGGTTTCAAATTCAGAAATACAAATGGAGCCCAGTCGGGACAGATCAATTGCTTACGATGAGTGTTGTTTTTGTTTCACATGCTTTGGAAAATTTTAGACATTCTTTAAAAAATCTGAAATAAAGAGCTTGTTTTTGTATGAAAAGGGGGCACAGGTACAATTTTCATTGACTGTGTTGACTGGAATTGTTAAAACAATAAGTCAAAAGATTAAAAAAGCATATTATATTATAAAGCATACGTTTATATAATAATATACAGAATGATCGTCAAGACTTTAGAAATATATTGGCATGTGTACTGCATGATTAGAGCAACAGTTGAGCAGTAGTGCAACGGAACAGCGTAGGACAGGTTATGAGAAATTAAAACTGTAAAAGTAATTGCAGGAGATAAATGAGCTTTGAGGAACTAGAGCAGATGTCAGTGCTGCAGTGCTGATGCAGGTGTAGTCATGCCAAAATGAAGATGGAAGATTTTAGATGATTAGGAGAAGCCCCTAATCACAGGCACAGGACTGATGTTTGCAAGCAGCAGATCCACCATCAGAGGAAAGCAAAAAATCCTGCCATCGATCAACATCCATCCTGTCCATCCGTTTTCTAACCACTTCATCCAAGTCAGGATGGACGGGGGAGCTGGAGTCTATCCCAGCAAGCAGCAGGCGCAAGGTAGGACGCACTCTGGACAGGATGCCAGTTCAATTAACATTCAATATTCAATATGCAATTGCAGTTCAAAATACAATTACAGTGTTCTGTTCTATTGTAATTCATTCTGATTGTGCAGCAGCACTTTCAGTTGCTTCCATGCATCTTTTATTTAATAAAGCTGCTCATTCCTGATAAGGGTCAGGCCCATCTGAAGCCTGCTTTGGAATTACAGGTTGCTAGACGGAGCTCCACCCTGGACATGACGCCAGTCCATCACGGTGTACACACACAGACAGTTCGGAGACACCTAGTCACCATGTCTCTGCCATATGAGAGGAAACAGGGGCAGCAGAGAGAACATGCAAACTCCACACAGAAGGGATTGAACCCAGGTCCCTGGAGCTGTGAAGCAGCAACACTCGCTGCCGTTCCACTGTGCCCCACTGGCAATCAAATCCACATACCAGTATGCTTAGAACTTTAAGGTTCATTAGCGATGGCCAACGAACATCCTTATCTACTGCAAAGAATCTCTTCAGTAATGACTTATACAGAATACTGCGGCACTGCAGAAGAGTTAAAAGATTGTAGCATCTCTCATATTAGATTGGATTTTGTGAGGGATGCCTGTGTGTGACTGACTCCAATATCATGTATTTCTCTATTGGCAACACCAGCTCTATGTGCTTGCTTGCCCTAATGTCCATGGTGAGTTCCAGCTGATATTACAGTGATCCAGCAGGCCTGGTACTGTGGAAGCCTAAGACTGTGGCTCCTCAGGGTCTGGAGAACTGCAGCCCTTGGAATTTTAATACTTGAAAATAAATGGAGGCCCCTTGATGTCGAAAATTACAAAGTGTCCTCTATTACCTTTAGGGAAAGTAAATAAAGAAAAAACAAGAAAAGCAGGTGAAACTGTTATTAATAAAAAAGTAACAGACAGGGAGAGAGGCTAACCTGGCTGACAGCAGGAGGACAATTACAATATATGAAGTACTTATTTGGAGTGACAGATTTGAAAATAATCAATTACACATGATCATCTGTGCTCCAGACAGAAGGTGTCCATCTGGAATCAAACCCAAGACCCAAGCACTCTGAAGCAGCACTATGAACTTCAAACACCACCAAACGTCACCTATCTTCTCATAAATAATATTTAATTCCCTTATGAATCATAAGAACAGTATGAACGCCAGCAAGCCATTCAGCAACACTGGTCCTGTTGGTAGTTATTATGAGTTTCTTGAAGTATGCTTCAACCACATGGCTGGGCAGCTTGTTCCACACTCTTAAAACCCTTTGGATAAAGAAGCGTCTCCTGTTCCCGATTTTAAATGCACTTCCAGATAGTTTCCTTGTGTCGTCTAGACATTTCCAAAATTTTCACAAACAGCTCTATCAGTGCTTCTGAGTTCCTGATCCTGGGGCAGAGTTCACGCTTTTGGGATGGAGCTTTGAATAAACAGAGAGCGGTATTGCCAGGGTTTACTTCGCCTGTTTTGAGTCGAGCCCATTCAACATGACGATGTGTCACTACTTTTGTGCGGGGATTGACGACGTGAAATTCAATTTCATCAAACTGAGAGTGGAGAATGAAAAAATGATGCAAAGGAACAAGTAAATGTTTATTACATGCTGAAAAGACAAGAAAAGAGACAACGTGGAGCCTTCCTCGGGTGTCTACCGACATGCGCTTAGCCACTGGAACAACATACATCATTTTCACCGTGAGCCGGTAACCGGCGAGACGTGACGTCACGCGAGGGTGCCCCCTCGAATCCTCGCTCCCTTGAAGTCCCCACTTGCGCTACGTCACAGACGTGCGGACTTGGAGGAAGGGCTGAGGGCGTAGTGCGAAGAGTGGGACTCGGCAATACAGTATGAATCTAAAGTAGCCTAATTAAATTTTGTTTTTATATCAAATAGGAGTTTTCAAACTGTAATGAAGTAAGTTAAACTTTTCTAGCTCGTGAATATGTCATTCTCCATGGCACCTTCTCTCCGCTTTGATGGGCTAGAACATGAAACGTCACCATTCCGCAAAAAATTGGAGTCGATTCCCTGCTTCAGCGGAGACCGCTGGGCTTGTAGGGGGCGCTTTTTTAAAAACTTATTTGAACAACAAAAATAGATACAATCCAAACAAGAGTACATGTAACACATCACTCATCGGGGGCACTCGTGAGCACCCTTGTGAAACAGATTTAGAAATGGGGCACCCTGAGCCCTTGCAGAAGCGTGCACACTGGGACACAGCCCAGCGGCGCTGTACTCGTCAGTCCAGTGCTTTCAGTATGGCTCGACCCGAACTCCATCCGGAAGGAGTGCAGTCTAGCTTGAACTTTTTTGCCTTTGGTAGAGACGTATTTAACAAACTTGTATTTTTAAAATTGAAAACAGCAGGATTGTTATCCGCTTAAAAGCTTAATAACGGGCAGTGTCACGTTACAATTGATTGGTTCCGCCCTGTACTTCCGCACCTACTCCATCCCGGGACACCATGGCCACATGACGTGAATTAGTCAGTTCAAAACCCTTTGCTCTTACTGGATTGAAATAAAACATGGTTTAAAATTAATTCGGATAAACACCGTTTGGTTATATACGACAGAGGAAATACACAGATAGGGAATTTGCATCTTTATTGCAATTCATTTTCAGCAGTAGCATATTTACTATGTCTAATCGATTTAATATTAACACAATTTCATGGGTCATATACATGGTTGTTAATATTACAAGCAGAACATAAAAGGGCTTTCATGATTTTTTTTTGTGTAAAACAATGTTTTAGCTCTGTTTTATTTCCGTGGCTTTGTCAACACACCTAGCATAAGTGTTTTAATAAGGGGCTGTGGAGGTCGACACTCAGGTTTGCACTGGGCAGACGGGGAGCAAGATAAAAAAAACTGCATATTTCAGCAGGCCTGTGGGAGGAAACGCATGCATACACGAGAACATACAAACAGCACCCCAGGTCCAGAACTGAACCCAGGGCACTGCAAGAAAGTACTGCTCATCACTGCGCAACCCTACTGTCCACCCATTTACCAAACCGCAATTCAGGGTTGCAGGACGCCTGTTAAGTTACTGGCTGGATCAAAATTGGGCTGGTAAAGAGCTCCTAAGCAAGCTGAAAACACTGCCCTTTAATGTTTAATGAACACAAAACGCCACTTGGTTAGAAAAATGGAGGGATAGTTGCATCCAAAACAACAGGGTTAAAACGTGCAATAAAGTAAATGTCTTTCCCTAACCTGCTATCCTTCAGAAAACACCTGAATGTTTTATAAGCATACTAAAGAGATAATTGATTTATTCCTTTCAGGAGTCACATACCCTTGGATTCTGCTATAAATTGCTAGTATCACATGTAAATACCCAACTGTATAAATTCCTAGTATACCTACTACAAAATTGGAAATTTCAAAACTTTTCTGTTCATTGCTCAATGGCTACTTTCTTAGAGCAATGAAAAATGAAGCTGACAGGTATCTTGCAATTGTATTTTCTGCTCTTTTTTATAAATCAATGATTTCAATGGGCACAGCTTCTAACACTTTTTAAAAAGTATTTGTAAAACAAAGTGCTTTGACATCATTATTTAAAAAAATGCTCTTGCTAGAACGTAAATGTGACATGTTTAATAGACACATAAAAATGTTCAGAAAAAACCTGTTCGGCCAGTTACCATCACAGTTGCCTCAAGGCAAGTGCGATAGTTGTTTTTGTTACAGTGGCAAAACTGTTTTTACTGAAAGGTGGTCAGATTCAAACGGACACTTTTCCATTCTCAAGAACAAGTGGCTCCCATGGACTCATCACAATACTGTAAACAATAGGCCACTGGAACATGCTGCCATCTGTGAGTGACCAAAAACGTACTGTTTGTACTATGGATACTACATCTAGACAATTTAACCAATAACAAATCACAGAACACCAGACTTCCAGGAAATCCCAAAGGGAAGAGTTCCATTCTAAATCTAGTAGAATATGAAACCAAGTTTTCAGATTTGCTTAATAGCGTATTATTGGTTACATTTATTAATGGTCAACCTGCAATCACATTTACACCACAAATGATACATTAATTTGCTTTAAGATTAAATTGGGGGGTCCTTATTGAAAGGGATTTCTTGAAAATGGATTCTCCAACCACAGAATGTTGCTGAGGTATGCTCTACAGTCAAAAAATCAATGGGAAATTTCACTTTTGAGCTTCTCTTATGCCCCTGTTAATAAAAAGCAAGCACTCCCAACTGTGTCAAACCTCAGGTTGAACATGGCATTGTTTGAGCTCGTCATGAGCAGTAGTGCACAAGTAGCATAGTGACAAAACTGGCTGGGTTGAGATTGTTAACTAGGGCTCAGAATATTGGCCAATATATTAACTCCTGTGACCTGCAGTGGCAGCCAATTAGCACCATCTCTCCAGTTCAGTGCTGTAGTTAGACATCCACCTGTTTCTCTCCTGAGAATTCTAGCTGTTTCACATTAAAGACCTTGCAGCCAAATATATAAACCTTTTCTTATTTTTGCTGTTAGCTCAGGGCCTTTCTAAAATAAGGCACTATACCTAAAACTGATGATAGGTTTTTAAGTTCACCAAAACATACTATTCAAGTTATATTCTAAACCTTTTAACTTTGCTATAACAAGATAAACCTGTTCCCAAGATAGAAAAAAATGTCTTTCAAAGTTTTTAATCTACAATTTATGCACTGGAAGATAAGACTTCAAACCAATATACTTACAATTCATGGCGCTTTAAAAAGGTAGAAGACTTTTAAAAATGTTCTTGCAGACTTAGGAGGAAGATTTTAAAATCACATTTCACTAGTTTTACTCAGAACTGGAAAAGAGACCCTTTATGAGTTTAAAAAATTTTTTCCTGATGTCTAAACCAGTGCCTTCAATTAAAAAATGACTTTCAATGTCCTTCCATGCCCTCAATATTTTACATTACTGAAGATACCGATTTAACAAGCACTTTAGTATTTATACAACAGTGAAACAAGAATTAATCTAAAAAAATCTAGCTAAAGCCATGTAACATAAATGCTTTAAATAAGTTTCAAGTTGTTACAGTTCAAATGTATTTTAATAATTATTTGATATAAAGACAAGACAGATACTTCTACCCCAATATAGTTGGCTGCGCATTTAAACACAAATGATTGGGTTGCTGAGAAAATTATGTTAAATTAGAGGTGTGTGTGCGCTTTAGAGAAACTAATCTTCATGAAACGGCCCAAATAACTGACAATAAACCAAGGTCAGAAAAATATATTGGGCAAGCATAGTAAATTAACCTTTCAACTTTCAAATACTCCTTTGATGTATCCACTGAATATTTTTTGCTTAATGTCTTACAAAACTCACACTGCATTTTTATCTCAAGTAATACAAGTTCAGTAAAATATATGAACTTCTACTGCTCAGAACATTTGGATAAATGAGAAAACTATGAAACATGGCTTTATTACAACTGTTGATTACAAATTGTAGGGCTTATTCAAGAAACTGTAACATTTAATTCCTGTTGTGATATAGTAGTGAACCAATACAATTTTTATGCCATTTCACAAAAACGCACACAAATTCCAAATAACCAAGCCAAAGAGACTTTTCTGTATTTCTTTTATTAATGCAAACTTGCAAAGAACGTCACGATTTTTGGGAGGCTGCCTGAAGCTTCCTTCCAATCTCTACAAAAACAAAACAACTCCATCGGTTTAAAAAGACGTTAAGTTCACATTTTAAATTTAACAAGAGGGTTGTTTTTTTTTTTTACTTTTTTGCCATTCCTGCTGTTCTTTACTTTCATTATATGTGGATGTGCTTGGATTTTAAACTACACATTTGTATCTACTTAGCTGAAATTATATATTTATTAAAAAAACATCTGATAGGGAAAAAGGTTATCCCTTCAACATCTACTTTTTAAAAATATAAGTTAGCTGCCTTATGATAAGGTTTGGTATTTAAACTTGTATTTTAAAAACCAAAATGTAGAGAAAAAAATCAACATTCAGCAGTTTTATAACTTTATTACAAAGGGCACGACCTTGCTTTAACATTGTACGGACGGAGTTTTTCTAACAATGGCATAAAAAAAGTTTTAAACTAACAATAACCCCTTTTGCACACAGTTTCAAATACATCAAATGTAAGCTAACAATGGATTTCTAACAACTGCATTTTTATATAAAACTTGATAAAAAATAGTTATTTCAAACTGTACAGTCACCAAGTACATAGAATTATCAAAAGATTAAAACGCAGTTTACTTGGCGTCGCCAGCCGACTCGGTCTTCTGTGCCTATAAAAATAACAAAGGTTCATCACTGAGTCAGACACTACATATAAAACACTACTGGATAGGACAAAAACCTCTTGTCTCTGAATTCAGCCAAATACAGCAGTCAGTATCATTATCAAGGTAAAAAAGTTAATGTAATTCTGAACTTCCAGTCACCTTTTGAGACCATTTGAAAAAATCCTATTAAAAATACACCAATTAATATAAACTTTCGTTGCTTTCATAGACTAATCTGTGAATTTATACCAATTGTGTTTAAAATATTTTCCATTCTCCTCTATTTGGACGTACTGATGTTTAGGTGTTCATTCTAGGAACCATTCAAATTTTTTTCTGTTATAAATTTCAAGGTCAATGACACTGCACTGTCTCCGCCTTTGTAAGATGAGATTTTTTAGGAATACTTCTGTATTGAGAACAAATGTCACATCCATATTTTCCAGTTCTTATAAACATTAAAATGCAATTTCACTGTTAATAGAACAAAGTTTTGCAAAGTTAAAACATTTGTGACACTTTCAGAGGTATCAATCTGATCATTTGAGGACTCTGAAATTCTAAACTGCAATTCAGCTTTGCAGGTAAGCTTGTGGGGCAAAGGGAGAGAGATATTCAGGGAGAAAAATACAACTCTGCAGTTACATAAAATTCCACCTCTTGAAAAGATTTATCCACTTGACTAATAAGTACACAGTAAAATGAAATAGAAAAAGCTAGAGTGAAATCTAATTTTCTTCACTCAGAAAGTCTACTATAAAACTTCAGAAGCTGATGAAGTGAAGAAATTGAGGGTGAAGTGTTATCAAATACAGCTGTTCTACTTCACTGGATCAAGTTCTCTGTCACAGCATCAAGCCATCTGTAAAACTTCAGATGTAATTGTTTTTGATAAACTAGGCTAAAAGAAACTAGTACACAAAACATTACTATTACACATGTACTCTCTTGAATTTGAGGACATAATTAAGTTTAAACCACTTTTTTGTTCTGTAATAGAATCTAATAAAATGGAAATGGAAGAATCTAATAGAATAAAATAAAATGGAAAATACTTAAATCCAGGCATTGAGAGCATATCTAGAATTTCAGCAAAAACAAATATGGCAAACGCACATCTAAAGCTTTCAGTTTTATACACTAACCTATCCTAGCAACTGGGGAGTGCATGTGTAAAAATGAATTTTCCTATTTATAACTTATGTTTTAAACAACATTCTGTAACCCTAATAATTGTGTTTTTGATCATACAACATGTTACAGCAAAGAACATAGATAAGCCTACTACTGCAGTCACGAGTTCACCAGTGCAGACTATTAATTTATTTCCTGTCCTTATCTGTAGTGAAGACATAGTCCAGCTACAAAAACCACAATCCAGTGAAATTCCAGTGAAATGTAGACAGCGCACTGTGGTCAGTGGTCAGGGGGTAAATAAGGACAAAAGGGGAGAGGGCAATCACCAAGCAATCAGCCTACTGTAGTCCTGGAGGCAGCCTGAGATCAAACCGTCTCTTTTAACACAAATCACTAATGGGTGTGTATTAAGGTGTGAGCGGATCACTTACCTGATCCGTCTTGGCATCACCATTTTCAGCAGGGTTGTTTCCAGCATCACCTTTCCCCTTTTTCCCTTTAACTGCCTTCTGCAAAACAAAATACTTCTTAAATACAGTACAGGAAACACACTGGAAATTACAGAACATATGAACCAATCAGCTACAATTTTAATGTATTTTATCTCACAGAAAGGATAAATTTAAAGAAGTACCAACAGAACAACAGTTAAAACTGAACTAAACCGCTAGCCCCTTACAGGCCACTTCTGCCTAGAAGAGATGTTTGAACATCCTGCATTATCTTGGAAAGTATAAACAGAACAGGCCTGGTCCAGGAACTCAATCCAAGGTAACCCCTTGGGCATCAATATCCAAAAGAAAAAAGTGTATTTCCATCAGTATAAGTAGTGATGTTACTAACCTAACAAGATTTTTTTAGTCTTTCAAAATAAGCTTTTCTCAGCCTTTCAAGGTAGTCCATCTTTTTATTAAAAACATTTATTAATAATGCAATACACACACTAAGCAACACACAACATACAAGTCACAATATTTACAAACAAGGTATGCATCTTTACTAGGTAGTCCATCCTTAATGATAAGCTTGTTTAAATCCTTTCAAGACAAACTGGCCACCAGACTCATGGTCTCCACAGCCATCTTTACCTTTGTTCACTATATATCAAAGTGGTGCCCAAAATGACTCAACTACTTTTCTCGCTACTTAAAAAAATGCAAACAGTAAGACAACCAAATTCCCTGAACTAATCAAACCACTTGAAGTTTGGAATGTTCATGTAGCCAACAGTAGTTTTGTCGCTGACTTGTTTGAAATGGTGCAAATGTCTAAAAGAAAAATAATGAGGCTTTTCTTTCAAATTAGTGTTTACTTAACCAAAATTTACTTTTCAAAACAATATGTGAAAAAGAAACATAAGCACAAAATGGACCAAACTATTTAAATCCATAAAGTACATAACATCGTACATATATCAAACAACACTAAGTGCACACAGTGAACTGCGGCATTATTTGTTGCTGAAGTCTTTTTTTAGATTTTTTGGTGCCAGCAGTGGCTCCTGTTCCACAAGGCGGAAGTGCTCAAAGGTCCTACTTCTTTTTCAGACGTATGTGCCACTTTTCGAAGCAGTTTCTGTCAACAATTAAGCATAAAGGTATGTTGCAACCTTCAAACCTCCAGGGCGTTTTCATCCTGCGTTTTTCCTCAGTGCATAGTATTTACGTCGAATGGTGGACTTCAAAACAGGACTTTAGTACCACACCCTCTGTGATAGCTACAGGGACACACAGCGCGGGTTTTTCAGTGCTTGGACAGTTCTCCTCCTGCTCCTCAACCCCGATGTCAACAAGCTGTTTACACAGCTCTTCTCAGAAACTTTGAGTAAGCGCTCGATATTTCTGAATCCGAGAGTTCCTTGTTAAGGATGTCAGTTATGTCAACGAGGTGATCGAAAAGTTTCTTGTACCAACTCATGGTTTTCTGTGCCGTGTTGTAATGTTTAATAAGGGCATCTGACAAATCCACACCTCCCATGTGCTGATTGTAGGCCTTGATTGGCTCAGGGACAGGTACAGACTTCACCCTCCAAGTCCCATCTTGGCTCTTCACTCGTCGCTGGACTGTTTCTCCTTTGTACACTTTATGGATGAAACTGCACACTGTCACTTCATGTGTGTCCATCTATTTGGTGAACAGCAGTTCACCACTCCTTATTCAGCGCAATGTCCCTCTTTCAGCTTTCTTAGGGAGATCATTTTCTTTTGTGTATGGGAAGCCCCGAGAATTCTGCCTTTTTGTTCCACAAGCTCCAAACTTCTGTTTGTAAAGCTCTCGAAACAGTTCTGTGCTGGTGTAAAAATTGTCAACATACAAATGGTACCCTGTGCCTAAGTATGACACCTTTATAAGGTTCATAACACAATCATAACTCAGTCTTTTACCAAAAGCAACCTGAGATTTCCTTGTGTAGATACCGAAGTCACAGGTGTATCCACTGTTAGAATCTGCCAGCACAAACAGTTTGAAGCCCCATTTTGTTGGCTTTGCCTTTGGGGGTGATAGTATGTCCCACAGGCTAGGAGCAAGGAATCCAAAAGAGGTCTGAGATGGAAAAGGTGATCCATATTTTTGAGTTCCTCTTGTCTGATTATTCTTCTGATCTTCCTCTGGGTCACTTATGTGTAGATTCCAAGAGATGGCTTCAAATATTTTCCTGGACATAACACTACAGCAGAATGGAATTCCATATGGCCTACGCAGACTGCAGTAATCTCTCACACTATGAGCTGTTAGGAGCCCCATCAAAATTATAATACCAATGAAATTGTTACATTCCTTCACTTAAACAGGAACCCAATGGTCTTGTTTTCCCTTAGCCTTCTGCTCAGTGTATTTATTTGTTTATACACAGACTTTGTACAACATTCATACTGAAAGAAGGGTGGAAAAGGTCTAGCGGGGAATACTTCTTTGTGGTGTCCAGTTGTGGTCCAGGTGTACGTGCTGGACAGAAGCGGAACTACACAGGTTCCACATCTTCTTCCCTTGCACTCTTCCACCTCTCCTCAGAGTCTGAGGTTGAGCTCACCCTGCTGCACACCAATGGTTCTGCATACATGGGTGGTGGGCTACAAGGATAAGGTGTAGGAATCAAATTGCCTTCTCTTCCTCAGAGGAGCATTAGTACTCAGATATGTGGAGGTAGTGGGGGTGTCTTCTTCAATCTCCTCACTGAAAATAAAAAAATGAAATTTAGAAAAAACATAATTGGAAATTTCCAATATTATCGTTGAACTACAGACAACATGTTTCTTTCATCTCTATTTGATGGACAGGTGACACACAAAGGAACACCTTGGCCATTGAAAAGCTAAGAAAACAATGAATCTAATGTAAAAAAATGTAACATGCAAATCTAAAAACTTTTTGGTAGATCACAGATGACAATACATGCTAAAATGTATTTCTGTGTACACTGTGTGACTCAAATAGTAATATTTACATTAAAACATGCATAAAATCTGCATAACAATAATAACAACTAGAGTAATTATAATGCTATTTATGGTGTTTATTATTATATGAATAATATTATACTTACAAATCCCGAAGTGGATCTAATCTATCTTCAAATGCTGCTTTGGAGATTGAATTGGCGCTCTCCAGACCAGAAAGCTCATCGTTTTCAGCATCGCTGTCAGTCTTGCAAATCTCATCGCAAACTTCAGGAATATTGTTCTTTTCCTGCTGCTTTGGTTCTCTGCATGCCACTTTTTTTTTCTCCATGCAACGGACGTGAAAAAGTGTCACAGAAGTTTTAAACTTTCGCTGCTGTGTACTGATGCGCTTGCTCTTTCTTATTGAAGTGGGTCTGAAAGGTTATATGTGTTGATAGATCATCGCTGGATTAGACTACAGACAGCCTCAACATATCACCGGGCAACTTTAGACTACCTCTAAATCTCTAATGGTCAGATTTTCACTGAGTGACAGCTAGTTCACCTACTGAAGCAGCAAAACACACCACCATTCAATTGCAGCTTTTATCATACCAGGAAGGACTGGAGACACCGCATAGGGGATATCTCAGTAATGGAATCGTGTGTTTGGAAAATTCCTTTGGTGTTTAACTGTAATGATGCAGGGTTTTTTATTTAGGCAATCCTATGAAATATAAGATATGTAATAATATTTTCACTGTACAAAACACAAACCTGCAGTATCCGTTCATTATGTTGACAACATCATGTATCCTACTCAATCAGGAAAATGGTTTTTCATGTAAATATTGTACTGCCAGATTGGGATTTAAATATACAGTCTTGAAGTAGAGGGCGTGTTGTTTCTTACGATATATAGTTTCCTATAGTTGTTCTGCATTTCATTTGACTGTTAAAACTTGATGAAAGCGATTATTAGGATTGTATATTTTCCCATTCCACCCTCTTTAATACATCTTGTTTCTTTATTTTCACTGCCATGAAAACAAATTTAGCCACTGGAATTACAGGACATGGGAGATCACTTGCACACGCAACAGTGTGTTCCGATTACAAAATACATTGTGATGATGTGAAGTGTAACTTTCAGGCACTGTCCCACAGAAGTCTGTTAGGGTATTTAAAACAAAAGAGTGACAGCTGAAGAACCTTCATTGTTTCAGATCAAAAGTAAAATATTTACGAATACAACCAAAATGCTATCCAGTAGTGGTTGGTGCTTGCAGTAACGGCACTGCCCATAAAACACATGAGTAACAACAAACAGTAACTGCTCATTTGTCACCATTTAAGCAAAAAACATTTAAGCAAAAAAAATGAACAAAGGATTTCCCCTCCTTGACACTGCAGGAGTATCCATGGCTCCCAATATCACATTCATCTGGCACCCTACCACTCAACAAGGCACCAAGAAATTAATCCAACTTGCACTCAATCAACTGTAAAACACAATCCATTTTTAGATTTTCCCTATGCCAAACAAACATTTGAATGATTACCACACTTTTCAGGTGACAGTATTATGTAAAGAAGTAGATGTCATACCTTAGGTGCAGTCTTTTTGGGTTTGGGCTCAGGCTTTGGCGGAGCAGGTTTCTAGTAACCAAATAACAAATATTAAAAATACTGAAGTTACTGCACAAAACCATTTAGTATCCATCACTAATGAAATCCAGACCCCATATGATGAGTATTTCAGTTTAAAAAGATACAGAATCAACACTGTGAAAGGAAAGGTGAAGAAAACTATAACACATTTTTGCACAATTTCTGATCACATCTGCTGAATCACTAGCAATTTTACCACTGAAACATGCCACAAAAGTTCAAGTAACCTTATATGCTCCATAGCACCCCAAAGGTTTAAAAAACATACTTACAGCCAACAACCTTGCAGAACGTCTTGGCTGTGATGTAGGGGGAAAACAGAAAAACATTAGAAACCTCTTAGTTTCAATCGTAACTAAAAACTGATAAAACATTAAAAAGTCTGAAATAAAAAAACAGAACTTCACTGAGGCTTATTCAGGGGTCAGTTTTTGAACAAGCAGATAAATCGGGCTAGACACAACCAAGTTTTTCTGCTTAGAACACAAACTGCATACGATGAGCGAAACTGTGATTCAGTGTGCTTATTCTTCAAGGGATGTGTGTGGCATGTGAAAAAATATTAAGACCAGATCAACACAGAGCAATGACATGCAAAATCGACATAATTGATAATGGCTAGATTGGCAAAACAGACGAAAAAGAACATACAAAACTGATGAGAACACTTTCGATTACAGCCAATAAAAACTCAAAATGTCTCTTCTGGAAACTTAAAATTTAATTACCAACCTCTTCCTTAGACTTGGTAGATTTATCTACTTCCATCTAAAAAAAAAATAAAATAAAGAAATTGTGTTATATAAAGTTAGTCAACTAAAAACAAAAGTTTAAAGACATTTTAACAGTTGTTTTGTGGATTGCACTCAAAGTTGCAAAACGCTCCACAAGAAACCAATAACCTACAAGATTTACAATCGATTCATTTAGAAACGTCATTACATTATCTGCAACATAAAACTTGTTTTTACCAACTAAAACCCTTTCAAAAATAAGTTAAAAAATGGAATAACACAAAATATGTATTTATAAATACGCGATGGACTAAAAAAGCCGCTTGTTTTTATCCTTTCACATTCAAATGTTATTTTTATCAATTATGTTGCAATCAGAACCTACTGCTTTTATAAAACTCTTCTATAATTTAGCGGCAAGTTCAATGGATGAAGACAAGGATACCTGGCAAATAATGCATATTAATGAGGTCCCGGGGTGGTCTTTTACATGTTTTATCTTTTGAACAGTTTCATATCAAACTTAATCAGATATAAGATCGGTTTTATCGAAAACGCATAAGTGCACATCATCACTTTCCGCGTCCCAGCAGCTGCGGCCGCACTTCCGCGGCACTGTTTTTGGCGGCCGCTGAGTTGGCGGTTGAAAATCTCCCGCCCATATTCAAATTCAAATCTGGTGCTCGAGCCCTGCGCGCCTCCTTTATTCCTGTCAGCGCGCGCTCCTGCCCAGAAATACCGCTGAACAAAAGAAAACTGCACTTTCTGCACAACCGTTATTTCTCCTAAGACCCTCACACGGCGAAGGAGACGCACTCCACAAGATTTATTTTTCACATCCATTTTTTTTCTCGGACTTTAGTGTAAACGTGCTCGTTTTAGTTCTGACTTAGGGAGAAGGAAAGCTGGACTGCACGGCGAAACCGCCCACTTCATATTAACACAAAAACACCAACAGGAAAAAAAAAACCCAAGTCGTCTATTTTTAATTTCGAAAGACGAAGCGCCTGGCAACAAACTCGGGTTAAAGTCAACTTGACCGACCCCTGCTTTTGTAGTAAATGTTCATAATTAATATTTACCCCAGGAATAAAAAAAAAATCGATCAACTAATTATTCAACCACCCGAATTGAATTTAAATGTCTCAGGAAAGGCCTTCGTAATAAAATAATTTCATTTTCCCAACTAAGCGTTAGTTTGACCGAAACAACAATAACAAAGATGGCAGCCCGAATAAAACCGAGTAGGTAGCTTGAAGACCAGCAAGCAAACGAGAAAATAAAAAAATAGCTTAATAACGCGGTCCTAATGCGCTGTGCCGAAAAAATACATTTTTCTAAAAAAAAATCTAATTTTACATTTATCTTAGTTAATAATTCAAGATTACTTTATTTTTTAATCGATACATTAAAAAAATTAAAAACCAAACTTCTAACGACGCTTGTAAAATATTTTAGATAACCTACAAACATTTCAAAATTTACAATTTGTGATCAAATTAATATAAGGTCTTGCGCACATTTAAGATACAGATGAGAAAAAATAAGGACGTGTGCTGTAAAAAAAAAAAAGATAAAACGCAGCTCTTAAAATTGTGCCAATGCCCAGCCGGAGAGCGGTGTCTAACCACATCACAGCGCGCCAAGACCCCAGTGCAACTTATTTTTTTAAATAAACTACCACGCATGTATTTAAAAATTAAAAGGAACAAAAACAAATAATTTTTAAAAGCGAAATGACATTTTCGGAAATATTCTTTATAATTTTGACAGTGCAGATGTCTCATCTTAAAATGCTGCAAAACGCTTGCAAGAGGTAAAGGAGTTTCTACTGCACGAAAAAAACAAGCTCGGTAATTTCAAAATATACATTAACAATATGGATAGTTGCTATACGATACAGTTGCTGTATTTTCATACCTTTCTTTTAGGCATCTTAACCGCTTTCACTTGCAACACAACTAGCAGAAAAGGAAAGCTCGTTCACCGCTGCGGGCAGGTCCGGAGGAAACCGTTAAGCAATGGTAAATGTAATATAATGGCTGTATCTTTTATAAAGTTTTTATATAGAAATATAAGATGGAAACCGGTTTGAACCAGATTTTTGCATCTCGGACGCAGGCATTGGCTGGAAACTGCATCACATGCTAGGGGGTGTAGCACCTCCCTTAAAGAGACAGGCGCCTTTTTTATGCAGTTGCAGTGCTCGGCGTGGACGGGGCGATCGATATGGCGCTGCTGAGTTACATTTATGACGATACAGTGCTACACACCCGAAGGATTTGACTACTGCAGTGTTTAAGATAGATAGCAATGTGTTCGACATCGTGGACTACTTTGTAATCCTACCATTTGCTGCCTATTTAATTTAAATACTAAATTACAAATTAAACAATCCACATCCCAGGTGCAAAAATGTACTATACTGTCCAACAACATTCAGTCATTTCAGAATCAAGGAGAGACTTAAGCACTTGATTTAAGGCAACATTTAAATCTTTTCTCTCCTATAGCAATGGGAAATCTTTCACCTAACAAAATAACTTGAAATTGATTAACATTAACAATTTTAGAAATGATAGGTTGAGGTCCTAATAAAATGTGTAGCTCAAAGTGTGTATTTCACAGGTGGAGGGGCACTTATGCATGGAAATGTGCGTCTTCACTGGGACTTACCTTCCAGGCATCACGCAGCTGGTAGGATAATGACTTTATTTGGCTAAAAATAACAGTTCAGTTCACAAAAGTCAGGCTGTCCATTTCACATTGATTCTGGTGAAAGAGGGACGACTGGTGCCAGAGAAACCCACAGGCAGAGCCATGTTCCACTATGGCGCTTATCCACTGTCTCGATGTCGGTGAAACGGTGTTCTTCGCTGTCGTGAGAGGAAGAGAAGCCCACTGCAACCACCCACAGCACTGAGAGCTGCAGCTATTGCATGGAAGAGTGCGACTGACCGGCGACACCGATACAGGACAGCACACGCCCCTGCCCCTGCCCATTTAGAGAATGCAAGGGGAGGGGGCAGGGGAGTTACAGGTCCCACAAGACCTTGTCAAGCCTCCCCACTGCTACAGTCTACTGAAACCCCAGGATGGGTACGGACCCTTCCGACTATCAGCCTCCACTCTCAAAGCAGCTTAAAGCCCACTTGAAGCCTGAAGCCCCAGCCCCTCAGCAGGGACGCTGCGCTTCTGGACTGGAGAGCATGGCTGAGGGCTGGGCCTTCAGAGCCGGAGCTCCGAAGCTCACCCGGGCTGCGTGGCCCATGGGCTCGGAGGCTTGGCCAAGGTCTCGCCAACCTCGCGCTCTGGGCTGCGTCACTCCCTCACCTGTTCCGCCCAACAGGAAACACTGCACAGCCCCCAGCCAGGCAAAAAGATTGCTAGTTGTCAGGACGACAATGTAGGATTCGGTCACTTGTTTTAACCGGGATGAGCGTCTGCATGCGACAAGCTAGCCAAGCTTAGCAAAACCGAAAACATTCTTCTGCTTTGACCGTTCCCTCTTGACCATACTTAGTTGTTGAGGATGGATTTCACTATTATGAAGAAAACATCAGGAACATATACAATGCTGTTTTCACAACACACTGTTGTTGCAAACCTGTCAGGGACAAGTCTGCTTCAAAACAAACACTCCTAACAGGGGGGGGGCACCCATCTGGAGGGCCAGAACAGTGCTCCTGGGAAGATCAGGTACACCAGTTCAGCAGATCTGGAGCAGACAGGAGCTCTCCGAACCCTCAGGAGCTCTGGCAGTCTGAGAGCTTCCATCAGAACACACACCGCTCCTCACAGGTGGGAAGACAACGACCCACTGCCTTTTCAATTCTTTAGATGCTGTGGTTTAAAACCAAACCGTAATACACTTACAAGACCTTTGCTGTGCTCTTAGAATGCTGGCTGAAGCCATGGAGAATGAAGGGCTTTTTGCAGTAAAGACCACATTACATTTTGTGAACCAAAGATACAAAATCTGAAATGGCATTTCGGCCAAAACGCTGCTGAAAATGACAAAAGTGCTGCAAAAAAGAAAAGAGAGGGGCTTGATCCATACACGCCACCGTCTCCACCTGGCTGTTATTGGGGGGGTCACAACATGATGATCGAACAGCAGCCGCAGACACCGCGGACGGCGTTTCCCCCAGAGCAGAAACAGCCCTCCGCCAGAGGGCAGCAAACGGAAAACTGGTGGAACAGCAGCACAGGGATATGTTCCCATACTGTAGGGAGCACAGCGACAGAAATTCCTTCATCACGTCAGCACAGGAAGACCTTTTATTCTTTGACGCCCCATAGGGGTAAAATTCCTTCGTCTCCATATATACAGAATTTAAATAAAATTGTGTTAGTAGTCCCAGCTGACTCCCCCCCCACCCTCTCCCAATTACATGTCACTAAAAAAAGGGGCCCCTCCCCCCCCCCCCTCCGCCGGGGCTAGGCGCTCACAGACGCCAAAGGCGCCTCACTCAAGACGGTGTAGAAGCTGTCCCGCCTCTGCTGCAAGGCCCCGAGGAAGCCCTGCACCCTCCTCTCCCTCTCCACCGTGTACTTCTGCAGCAGCTCCTGCCTCTGCCGGGCATCCGGGCTTCTGCCCGACCCGTTCTGCTGCAGGAGGTCGGACACGCAGCGCCGGTCCGCTTCCAGCTGCTGCCGGGCCTGCTCCTCTCTGTGATGCTCTCGGGCCTTCTGCAACAGGGACAGAGGCGTGAGACAACAGCCGGCCTCAGTGACCGGGCCGGGCGGGTACAGCCACAAGCACACAGAGCGCAAGACCCGAAGAACAGTTACGAACAGCAGGGAGGCGTTCAGCCCATCTCGTCAGTGGGGAGCTAACTGATCCAAGGGTCTCGCTCAGCTGTTTACTGAAAGAAGCCAAAATGGCTGGGCAGCTTGTTCCACACTCCCACCACCCTTTGGGTAAAGAAGTGCCTGCTGTTCTCAGTTAAGACTTACAATTCCACTTGTGCCTCACTGGTTCATGTTTCACTGCTGATTTGGAAGAAATCCTCTCGGTTGACTTTATCAGTGTGTTGGAGGATTTTGAATATGTGAATCAGATCCCCTCGTAGTCTTCTCTTTTCAAGACTCGGCAGGGCCAATTCTTTCTGCCTGTCACTGTCAGACAAAACGTATCTGACTGCTCTTCCCTGGACAGAAACCGGGTAAGTCCTTGTTCTGCTGACATGTAACAAGACATTCGCGAGCCTTAGGCTGCAGTTGAAAGGCTATACTAGGGGTATTCAGCCCTCGACCTGAAGGGCCTGTCCTGTCTGCCAGGTTTGCCTGGTCTCTTAAGGCCCCAGTACTTGACCACAAGAGCAAAACTGTTAAACCCACAATCAACTGGCTCAGGATTGAGGTTGGTAACTAAGTTAGAATGAAAATCTGCAGACACCAATACACAGCTGGGCTAAACTTGTTCACAATATTTTTTAGCTTTGTATGCAGATGTAGGATCTACAGCTCCTCCTAAACTTTAAAACAGCACAGCGATATAACATAACATTTAATTTAAAAAAATAATGGCAAACTAATCAGGAATGTACTTGTAAATATCTAAAACTTGCTAATTACTTTGGAGATACGGTTGATATTTTCCCATAGAGCTCTCACTTCACAAACTCAAGGTTGTATCGATATGCGTTTGCACATGCTCCATTCTGTGTCAGTTATGCAATTTCTGTTTTTTTTAATTTCCCTTTCTAAATTGTAGCAGTCTCTGGAATTGGCCCTGGTGTGTGTCCATGGATGTATGCCGGGATAGGCTCCGGCTCACCTGCAACCCTGTACTGGATGAAGAGGTTAGAAAATGTATGGATGGATAATTTATTTAAACCGCTGGTTCCCAGCTCGAGCCCTGGGGCACCCCTCTTGCCCTTCTGATTTATTAATCACACGTTGCACTGAAGCTCTGGAGCTTTGAGGCTAATTGATTTCAAATCAGTTTTGTATTTCGGGCACTTCTGATCTGGGTCTGGGAAAAAACAGGACCAGTGAGGCTGACGAAGGATGAAGATGAAGATTATCGTACCTGCAGAGAACAGTAGCTCAGCTGGTACTGCAGTATGGCTTCACAGAGATTCCAGAATGAATATTCTGGCCACAACACAGACTGGAACACCAAGCAGGAATACGAGGTCTGGGGAGACAATTTAGGACACAACAAGAGAAATTATATACTGCTCATCTTCATCATTCGACTGCTAGTTAGCTACACAAACTCAATATCTTATCTGGCCTCTTGCAGGATTCCAGAACATTTGGATCTTCAATCTGGTTAAATTAAAAGAAAAGTAGATCTGGTAGAGGTCTGGCTCCTGAGCTGCTCAGGGACCAGAGCCGGACAGTTTTTGCCAGCTGAACTCCGGAGCCCGGAGCCTGGAACCGAACTGCACTGAAGCTCCAGAACCTTTATCTCTAATATTTTCTTTCCTACAATACTGTTAAATCTGTTAAATGTATATTTTGTGTTAAATGTCTTGTGTAATGTGTTATATCTTTACCTGCCTGCAAAGCAAATTCCCCATCTGGAACAATAAAGTAAACTGAGAGGACTGTAAGACAACACAACTGTAGGGTCCTTCCGGGGAATGGCTACTTCTGGCTAAAGTCTCCATGTTATCACTGCAGCTAATCAAATGGTTGCTGCAACATAACACGCAAGTTTACACAACAATCACAAAACAATCAAGTCAACATGTCACCCATCATGACTGGACCCGTCTGCCACAGAAGAGTCGCACCCATTGTGATCTAACCGAGGTATTTAACATATAAGTGACAGACTTCAGAAGAGATGTCGGAAAGATTGTATGCTTATCTGTAGATAAAGTTCCAGCCCCTCGCATTCATACTGTGAATGCATTTGAAATTAATGAATTGCTTAGACTTATATTGCCCTTTTCTGGACACTCCACTCAAAGCGCTTTACAGGTAATGGGGACCCCTCCACCAACACCAGTGTGTAGCCCCACCTGGATGATGTGACAGCAGCCAGAGTGCACCAGTACACTCACCACACATCAGCTCTCAGTGGGGAGGAGAGCAGTTCATATTTGGGGATTATTAGGACTGGACTGGTAAAAGCCAAAGGGAAATTTGGCCAGGATGCAGGGGTAACTCCCCTACTCTTTTCGGAAAACACCCTGGGATTTTTAATGACCACAGAGAGGCAGGACCTCGGTTTTACGTTTCAACTGAGGGACAGCACCTTTTTACAATACAGTGTCCCCGTCACTATACTGGGGCATTAGGAGCCATATAGACCGCAGGGTGAGCGCCCCCTGCTGGCCCCACTAAGACCTCTTAACTTTTCCCAGGAGGTCTCCCATCCAGGTACTGACCAGGCTCACACCTGCTTGCCTTCAGTGGGTTGCCAGTTGTGAGCTGCAGGGTGATATGCCTGCTGGCTAAAATGGTCAGTTTCTCTCTATTGACTATTTATCATAAAGTATTTTAGAGACTGTGTCTTAGATGCACGATGGTTTAGTTTGTCATACATTTATTGTTTACTACACGGTATTGTTTGTAACACTTTTAATATGTTACTAGTACTGATTCTTTTCAATGAGTTTCCGTGTATGGATGTTCCAGTGCATGCAGGCCTAATTATTGCTGTTTTCATGGTGAAAGGAATGCTGTTATTCTCTATCAGCACTATCGGTTATACTGTATACCATACTTCAAATGCACATACTGCTATATTATCATTGCAGAGCTCAAACATATAACACTGGTTATACCTTTTAGGTCTTTGTTCTCTTTTGTAATTAATCCCACAATGGATGCCATGTCTATTTTTTAATTGTAGTTTATGTTAGGCATATAATTCATAATTGCAATTTTGTTTTATTTTAGAAAACCTGATCCACTACTCTTGAACCATTTTTCATTATTATTTCATCACCACCAGTTGGGGAAACGCTTCCTATGTGCAATCCCCTGTGTGGTGGGTTTATCTTTCTGACAACAGAGTAATGAAGCCAGTCATAGATGAGGATATCTAGGAGGTAATGACTTCTAAAGGCCAGGGGAGATCTGGCAAGAACACTGGGGTTAACACACCTACCCTGACCACAGACCTCAGGTTTAGGTCTCATCTAAAGAATGGAGCCTTTTTTACAGTACAGTGTCCTCATCACTACGCTAGGGCATTAGGACCCACAGAGAGAGCAAGGTGAGCGCCCCCTGCTGATCCCAACACCAGTGTAGCTTATTAGCCTACACAAAGTAGCTACAAGGTTTGACCAAGTGATCAAACGTTCTAGCTGACATCACAGAAACATAAGCCATCTGTGCAGACTGCAGAACAATACGTACATTCTACTGGTTTTAACTCACTTAGCAATACTCAGAGATTCTTTTTTCCAAAACATTTACACACTTAAAACACAGCTCTCATGGTGAAAACCTGTACATTCTACATAAAAGTCCAAAACTTGTTTCTACCTAAAAGTCCAAAACTTTAACTGCCAGTTTATTTAAATCACATGCTATAATTGGAAACCGCCAAATAGCTGATCATTTTTTTCAAAGCACTTATAATGAGGCTCAGGCTGGAGTCGGAGCAGTTCTGGAGCTGGGAGCAGGGCAACCAGGAGCTGGAGTTCCCGACCAGTCCTGAAGCCCGAGTTCCCGACCGGCCCCGGAGCCAGGCTGCAGCCAGAGCTGACCTGCTGAAGGTGGTCCGGTTCCGGAAGCAACGCCAACCCCAGCGGGGACAACACATGGGGAGCCTCCCTACCTGCCACAGGAGGAAGTCGCTCAGCCGCACCTCTCCAGACGTCCTGATGAGCAGGTCGGGGTCAGGGGAGTTACTGGTGTACAGACACTTGCCCAGCAGCGACTCTGACACATCACTGCAATGAAACAAACACTCCGTTTTACTCCTCCATCTGCCTCAAAAGTAAAAAAAAATCCCTGCAGCATTTAATTTAGATTTTCACTTCCTTTATTATTGCAGACCCTTAACGGAGCCTATGCACAGGTGTTCTCTTAAAAAGTAATTCACCTTTTACCCAAAATATTTACTGAAGTGGACAAATTAACAGTGTGAATCTTAAAACACTGCAGAAAGTTAACAAAAAGGGATAGCAATTCACCTAAAGTTAAGTTACAAGTTACACAATAAGCAAGTCTTTACTGCAGAAAACAATTAAAGCAAGTCCAGCGAAGGTCCACATGTATCCTTGCACTATTAAGGTGAAAAACATTGTTCTTCCATACTTAATGAAAGGTTCAGCACAAGTGAAAAGCTCACACAAGCAATCTGAAGAAGTCGAATATTAGAACTATAGCTTTCAATCTCATGGTTCCACTTCAAGGTACAGCAAGAAATTGTACAAGCAGAACTAGCATTTAAGCACTATCCCAGCTTTACTGCTTGTTCTTAATTGGCAAACATCGGTAAGGTTCTCCACTCAATCTCAGTGCATTACATAAAGGGCTTTCACAGAATCCAACTCATTATATTTTTCCCCAAAGTGAATGAACTGAATATCTCAATTGAATCCCTTCAATTCAACTTGAAGTCCACATCAAAGTCCCATCTGGATTATTCAATCCAAAAACAAATCAAACTAACGCCTAAAGCCACATAGGATTCATCGCCGTGACAAGGATGTACAATTACAAATTGCAAATGCAGCCCAAAATGCTTTTGAAGGGGAACTGCAAAGCTGTTCTTATATTTTGGGGTTCGAAAGAGTCAGCATTAATGAGAGCATTTCAAAGCACAATGAAAGTAAAATGTACACAGTAAAACGTCCAATTTACACCACAAAATAGACCAAAAATCCAGGTCTGTGCAGCACCATATTCTGTTATTCAGAAAGAGGCAACCAATCTTCCGGAGAGGTGAAACCTGTGACACTGTAAAAAGCAGCTTGTGGATACATCTCTTTTAATCCAATAGAAATATTGCTTTTGACTTCAAGAGGCTTTTGCAGACAAATACTACTTACTTGTTTACTCTGCATGCAGATCACATTGGAACATTTCTGTGGTGAAACGTCTGCTGGACAACCTGTACTTATTCGTTCTTTCATCACATGACATTACTCATTGCAGGGACTGGTGAGCAGGAAGGGCATGGCGCAATCTGCGCAAATTGTCGCTCTCGCCAGTGAAAAGCAGTTTGTGACAACAATGGCAGTCATATAGTACTTTCAAGATTTTGTGCTTAATTCAAAATTTATTTAAAAAAATTATAATGTCAAGTAATTTATTTATGACATCTTATAAAATTGTGCCCCCAGTTCACCTTTAACAATAAAAGCTTTTTGGTTCAAAATGCTGTCCTTAGCATTTCACCTTTTTTGATCCACAAATATTGGATTGCCATCTGACCCGAAATAAATATTAAATGCTGAGTTCGTAGAACTACTGAGAACACTTTTTATGTACAGGATGGATGGTAATTTCATTGAAATTTTGCAACAGCCATGTTGCAATCAGTCAAGTGTAGTGTTTGTTTGTAAAGGAAATGGTTCACAAAACAAAACCACACCTGCCACTAGTCCACCCAATTTCAGTTCTCATCCTTAAGGTTTGTGAGGAGCCAATTCCTAACCAGGCAGACACAGGACACCCCCACACACACCCTGGACACTAGCCCATCACAGGGCACCCACACACACACCCTGGACAGGACACCAGCCCATCGCAGGACTCTCACATACCAACACACACTCACCCTGGATGGGTCACCAGTCCTGAACCTGACCCAGGTTCTGATATATTTTATATCTGTGCCCAAGATCCGTGAAGCAGTATCACTAACCAGCAAGTAAACCACACACCGAAATCTAACCTGATCTCTAACCCAAATGTTAACACTACACAGCGATAAAGCATGGTTTTGAAAAGAGTTTGTGAAAGTATTATCTGGTTCTCTCGGTGTAAAATCCAGGATGCAGGAGACTGCAGAGCAGTGAAAAGACCGGATGCTCTCACCTCGATCTGATGAGCCCCTGCTCCACACCCCACGCCATGTCTTTCACCGCAGAGCTGATCTCGTGTCTGGAGGTGTAGGCGAAACACACATTCAGAAAACACCTGGGAGAGCAGGAGGGGCAAAAAAATGAAAAGTTAAAGGTAAGTACTGGCACCTCATGTTGGAAACCAGTTTATCTATCACAGCACCTTACCAGCCATTAATGTTAGTGGAAAAGAAATAGTAATGATGACGATTATATCCAGAGTTCAGATAGTCCAATTATATGTTTAAGCAACAATGCTCTTCACAGATCACAGAATAGCTGTTTCAGTAGCAGGGTGCCAGGACTGCCGTCCACGGCTGTACCTGGCGAAGAAATCACAATGGTCCCTCCTATTGGACTCCAGAGACACAGGACTGCAGGAAGATGTGTGATAAGGCAGACAAGAGGCTGCCGTAATAACACGTCCGACAGCGGCTGTGACTGAAGTAGGTTTGCTCTGCTCACAATGGTTTTTTGGCTAAGAAAAACACAAACTTCCATGGCAAAAAAAACTGCTTTATGAAGTCCATTTAAAGTGATATGTTTTGCATTAGTAGGCATTTATCTTTTCTGTATAAAGCAGTTTCCATCCTAAAACTAAAAGCGCTCTGAATCTATTTGTATCTGAAAGACCCATATCTTTGCCACCTTTTGAAACACTGGCTGTAATGTAAGGCAATGTAAGGCAATGCTCAATTATTCCAATTACATTTATTATTTTGCCTAGTGGCTATATTACAGGTTTAACAGATTAGAATTCTTGCAAAATGTTAAATGCTGCACTGAGATACATGGCTTGTTTAACTGGTTTTAAATGAGTGATTTAATACAAACCCCTTATATTGAAAGGACACGCAGTATTTTGCTCAGAGCAACAACTTGAAAAGGGCACAGGCTTGGCTGTTACCCTTTATATATGAAATTCCTGATACTGTGTTGTGCTTGGAATGTTTTTTACAAAAATCTGCATCCACCCCCAGCAGTATTGTGGGTCTGCAAAAGCGCTCATCTGTGAAGGCAGCTCTGTGTGCTCCAAATGAAGAGAAAGCAGTCCACAACATTTTAAATAACTGAGTATTATGCAGGGCAGCACAGTGGTGTTTAGCATTGCTGGCTCACAACTCTAGGACCCAGGGTTCAATTTCCGGGGTGCTGTCTCTGTGGAGTTTTTATGTTCTTCCTACTGGTAGGTAAACTGGCTTCTGGAAAAACTGGCCCTGATGTGAGTGTGTGTCTGTATAGACCCTGTGATAGACTGGTGTCCCGCCCAGAGTGTAGCCTGCCTTAGTCCCTTTGCTTGCCGGGATAGGCTCTGGCCCTCGTGACCTAGAATAGGATAACAAGGTTGGAAAATGGATAGATAGATGCAGTATAATGCATGGGTCTCGGCACACAGGAATCATTCCTGGTACTGCAAGGGGAGAGCGAGGAAGAGCCGACCAGCTTGCCGGAGGGCTGGTGCTTACAGGAGGAGGAGCGCGCCCATCACCAACATCAACAGCAGGGACGCCGTTAATGGGGACAGTGAATAGGAGTCCCACAGAGCTTGCTCAATCATTTTTTCCCTTGTTTTTGAAGAACCCCAAAAAAGAATGGATGTATATTGCATCTGACAGAACTCAAAAGATCTCTAAAAGGCCTTTGACAGGGTTCCCCACGACTGGCCAATTCTTAAACAGAACTTATTTCCTTCCCTTGTCTCGTCCAATTCCAAAAGCTAGAAGTACTATAACATGCACACAAGACAAAATGATAAAAAAGGGGTCAACTGGCTGTGGACCACACCAGAAAAATAAAATGAACAGTCTCTACAGGTTGTAAGAGGTAGAAGATAGAGACAAGATGGAGGTTCTGGTGTGGACTGCATTTCCCAGAGAGCAATGGGGAATGACCCGCTGTCCTTAGTCACATGCACAATTTGAGAAAGACAATTGGTCAGGTGTCAGCAAAAACCAGGAAGAGGAGGCTACCAGCCTCTGCTCATCATCAGCCTCTGCTGTCTAAGAGAAAAGCTGAATCTCACAGATGCATCAGAAAGAGAAGGGAGCGAGTGAGGAAGCAACCATTTTGGAAATTGTTTTGGGGTTTTGCTACCAGTAAGCAGCTTAGCTGCTCAGCTCTTTACAGAGCGGACAAAAAAAAAAGAAATGTAGTTAGCTCCCTGAGAGAGTTTTTCTTTGTTTGGAATTCATTAGCTTTGCATATAAATAAAAAGCCCTGGTTATTTTACCTTAGGGCTGTGTTTTGTGTGCCTGTTTTCCAAAATCTGCCTATAACAGATAACTGCTGCTGCTACAAAACAAAGGTTTTTCATTTACCTCTTTTTCATTTCCTCAGCTTCTCCCAACACCACCTCCTTCAACCCCACACCACACAGCACTCAGCAATCCCAGGCATGACCTGAACTCCTCAGTAGAACCGTGTAGCTGTGTGTCACAGTTCAATATACTATATACACTGTAACCGTTTACACATCGCACAAGATACGCAAGCTAATGACGCACACCGTGCATGACATACCTCTTCCGAAATGAAACAACACTGCCAAGTATGAAAAATACCGAAGTAAAATGCAAACTAATAATAAAACAATGGACAAAGAAAAACACTATATAACCTTAAAGCATTTTGAAAAAGCCTAGTGCTCATGTAATCCAATTACATGTCTAACCAACAATACTCTTCTGTCCAAGATCTTTCCACCACAGTGCTTGTGACTCGGGTGTCTTTTGGAAATCTCTCACAATAACTCAGTCATACTGTTGGGTTAACCAAAACCAACCAGTAACCAACGACCAACCAATAACGTGCTTATTAAGTCTTCTAAATTGCTTTAACTTCTGAAACAATTGTCCAAAAATACAACAGGATGGAAGAATCGGGGTTCAAGAAGCCTTGACTCAATTCTTGTGAAAACAGAGGGAGCAGTGACAGTGGGAACTGTAGGGAGACAAACGGGTCCAATCTGCGACCTTCAGCAGCGAGACACACTGGCCCAGTCTCTGACCTTCAGTAGGGAGATGGACTGACCCAGTCGCGGTGCACTGGCTCTGTGTGCAAGATCCTTAATCCCAGCTGCTCCAGGGGAGCTGTATAAATGGATGACCCTGCGCTCTGACCCCAGGCACCTCTCCCTGTCTGTGTGTCTCATGGAGAGCAAGTTGGGGTTTGTAAAAAGACAAATTCCTAATACAAGAAATTGTATATGGCCAATAAAGTGATCTTATCATCTAGTCTGCGACTCTCAGCACACAGTCGCGAGACAGGCCGGTCCAATCGGTGAATCAGTCGCGAGACTCTGCTCACTTGTTGTGGTTCTTGGTCGCCACCACAGCCTGGGCGATGAGCTCTTGGAGGTCCTGAGGGAGCAGAGCCAAGTCTCCCAGCACCCGGATACAGACCCCATGTTTCTCCAGTTTCTCCCTGGGGAGGAAAGTGGGAAAGAAGGAAAAGACTGATTATATGGAAAATGATTTACTAGAAGGTGAAAAATGACTAATTCTGAAGAATCCATGAACTGATTTTCCTTTTTTGCTGTCAAGTTATTCTAACCACGGAATCATGTGAAAACGTAACTTGAACAAATGATTTGACCTTAGACACACAAAATATGGTTATTTAAAGAAATTCTTTTGCCTTCTTTCCTGAAAGATCTATCGGTTTCTTCCATGTTCTCTCCCTGCAAGATGCTGCTTAATTTCTGCTCTTCGGCTTTTGTTTTAAATAAAATAAAACAAATCACCTTGTCCCTGATGATCCGATCTTCACCATATAAATTGAGAGGCATGGGTAATTCCAAACCGACTGACGTTACAGTCATTACTCCAAGACTGCAAAGCCTCTGGTGGAAGCAGGATGCATTTCTATATACATATTGCACAATGTTGACTAACAACTCATTAACCCCCCAAAACAAGTGATATAACTTCTTACACAACAATGTGATTATACAGGATCAACAATTAAGTTTAGAGCTGAAACAAAAAACCCAGTACTCTGCCACTCTTAGGGTCCAGAGGTCTTCAGCTCTGTAAGAAGCTTTAAAATAATAGTTAGAACCCATTCAGGTGTTGTCTGTGACTTCAGTCACCATGCCAGTGCATTAGTGTCAAAAAAAAGATGCGCCATTTCTGCAGCTCTGCTTTCGGGCAAAATTACTGGATTCTGCTATGACCAGACAGATTTTGGAAACCGAAAGAGCCCAACCCCTAAGACCTGAACTGTGGGCGACAGAATTACTGGGCTCCCTTACTGTTCCTCCAGCAGCCTGCTGAACTTCTGCCGTGCCAGCTCCATCAGCCCTTCCACCTCCTGCTTGGAGCGCTTGAAGTTCTCGATACTGAAAGCGTAGACAGTCACCTCCTGGATCTCCAGATTTAAACACCAGCGCAGCGTCTATCAGTAGAGAGAGGAATCGCACAATCCCAGTCAGAGTCGGAAGGTACTGAACTGGGTAATTGAACAGTGAGACATAAACAACAGGGAGCAAGTGGAAACAAGGTGGAAGTGCCTTTAAAACAGAAACAGGAGGCAGATCTTTACACAGAGAGTTGTGGGAGTGTGCAACAAGCTACCAGGCTACCAGGCCATGTTGTTGGAGCCGATAACCAGGGTTCTATCAAGACACAGCTGGATGAGATCCTACACTCTACGCTGGACATAAAACAACTTGTTGAGCTGCAGACAGCCTTACAGCTGGGAGAAGGATGCGAGATGTGCAACAGAGGCTTAAAGGGGGCATTAAGTGCAAAGCAAAAAAGATAAATGGATCCAAACTGGGACAGCATGGTGGCATAGTGGTTATCATTGCTGACTCACAGCCCTGTGGCCCTGGGTTCAATTCCTGGGCTGCTGTCAGCATGGAGCTTGTAAGTTCTTCCCTTGTTCATGTGGGTTTCCTCCCGGAGCTCTGGAAAACTGGCCCTGGTGTGAGTGTGTGCGTGTTTGTGTCTGTCTGCCACGTGATGGACTGGCAGGTTGTCTATTGTCTTATGCCCACTGAGTGCTGGGAGAGGCTCTGGCTCCCATGTGACCCTGAATTGGATAACGTGGCTAGAAAACGGATGGATGGATCCAAACTGCAGTCCAGACTGAATTTTGTCACTGTATAACAATTGCATTCTCTAAAACATTTCCAAATTTTTCCATAATACCCAAGTTTATAATATGTCTTAATGTGTCCGCAGATGACACAATGTGGTTTTAGTGGCTCTGGAAGCTCCACGCTGACAGGATTGGTTTTTGAGACCACAAGCATGGCATTATAAGAAATGCTCTGATCACACTTATAATGCCAAGACATTTGACAGGACAGTTCCCCCTTTTAATTAGACTGATTGACCCCTTCTCCATGGGTCATAAGGTGCTTATAAAGAGACCTAGAACATTTTCTGGATTACAGAATTCAGGGACTAGCAATAGGAGCAAGCAAATACATTACAGTGGCTGTCATCAGATACTTGAGATGCCAGCATAACAGATCTCAATCAGAGCTCACAGCATGCAAGTGGTAAAGACCCACATGTCCAAGTTTCATTTGTACAATGTAAATGAGCAGACTGAAAGTAAACAGGCAGATCAGGAGCCAACCCAGGGAAAAAGAGAAACCCTGAGAAGTGAGACACAGGCTGTGCTGACTGTCAAAACAATCTGGGGGCGTCTGAACTCTGGGAGTAGGTAATCCAGCATGTCACAGTCTACAGCGCGCCTTCGAATGTGTGTGTCCTAGTTGGTCTTCCAAAGAAGAGAGAATTCACAATGGCAACTGCGGAAGAGGGGAAACGGAGAAACGGGGGTGAAGGGGAATGAGCCCAGAGGGGCCCGGGCCTCCTGTACCGCGTCCAGACGCGCGCAAGGCCTCACCTCCGCCAGCTTGTTGAAGCCCTGCGTGTGGCCCTCCTGCCTCTCCACGTGCTGTTTGCGGGCGTAGCGGCGGTTGCCGTCCATTATGAAGGCGATGTGTTTGGGCATCGGGCCGGCCTGCAGCACAAGCGTTGAACAGCACGCGAATCCGTGAGCCAGTCGGAGAGCACACGGACCCACACACAAACCAGAGCGCGCCAAACGCGAGTGCGCGCGGCGGGGCCCCAGAGCACAAACGTCATTTGGGATTCAGGAACAAAATACAGCAATGAAAGTCCAACAAAAACCTGTTGAACTCTCACCCCAGTCCCGCCTTTCCAGGCCTACTGCTCTTTATACCCTCAGAATGGCTACCCTGTGCCATTTGTTTGTGAGACATATTTAATTTGTGTTAAGATATTCAGTGTTCTGTATTTTGTGTTCTTATTTCGGGTTATTGTTACTGTGGTAATTGGTGTAGTGCGAGAGCAGTTTTATTTGATTGACCTGGGGGAAGGTGTGGTGTGGACGATTGAGGAGGGAACACAGGCTTGCACCGTGTCCGATAGTCTTCTTTTACTTCTAGGCTTTTCTTTATTTTTGGTCTCAATAAAGTTTCATAATCGGCCATAAAAGCTCTGAGTCATTAAACCCACAAAGTGCTAGGGTTGGACATGTAGTTTAGACCAGTGAGTGAAGTATCTTATTCTGAGGGTGGTGCCACTGCCTCTTCCCTCCTGTCTCCTCAACAATCACCTCACCGAAGAACATAGCAAGCTGGACAACGCCTTCAGCCTCCCTGGAGTCTTAATAAACGTCCCCAATTACATTTTCACCACTCTGCTCCTGTGTGCAAATAATTAGAATTCTTGTGTGTCCATGTAATAAAAGCACAAACAGAATATGTTCTGCTCCAGTGCCTTTGGAGGAAGTAAAAAAATAAAATACGCTGCTGCTTTCCTGGCCAAATCACATCAGACGTGTGCCGTATGATAAGTTAAGTAACTTCGCTATTCTCTTTGGATTTTTCTAAAAATATCACGGGTTTAGCTTCATCTGCTATCTTGTGACCTGTGGGAAAAACGAAATGTATCATGTTAAAAACTTTCCATCTTACTCTAAAGCAGCCACTAAAATATTAAAAACCACTGGTTTTCTAAGCAGGAGGATGCATGGTGCTGAATATTGAACAGAGGGGAATACTGAGTCAAGTTCTCTGGGCATCATTATTTCAAATTATGTGAAGTTCCTGTGTTAGAATACTGCTTTTCCTACATTGCTAACTTATATTTATATACGCATTTGTACTGTGTATTTTTATTAGTACCCCATGTTTTTGTAATTCATCTTGGACAAAAGCATCAGCCAAAGTAAAAACTACTAATGCAGCAAGTGGGTATTTCTCAGCAACCAATCAAAATCTGACACATTTCAGAATGCTCGCCTGTTACCCAGAATCCTCTGCTCAGGTAAAGGACTTCAAGATCCTTGTTGGAAAATTGGATGTTCCTGTACTCTCATTTGTAAACAGACAACTCCATTTTTCAGATACATCACATTATTACTATTAGTTCTTCTAGGTTACAAAAACATTCTTATTTCCTGTGTGCCAAAGTGTTTACATCATGTTTAAATTCAAACTGCTGAAAAACATCACACGGAATACTTAATGCATTTTTTTATCCTTTGGATGTTTGCCATCTACCTTTCCTTGCACTGGCACCTATATTTAAAACTTTTACACATTTAAAACAGTCCTTTTTGGTGGTGTTATTAATTACCCCATCCTGGGGGGTAAACACACCTTAGAAATCCTGAAACAGCTTTTTCAAAAAACAAGCAGCTGTTTTTTCATTTGGTCATCAACCTTCACTGCCTGTCCTCAATGAGTGGCAGCTATTGACAGGAGCTCTGCACCAAAGTTTACCTACAGATCTCAAGGAAAGTATCACAGTGTTCAGTCAGTGTCTGTATTAACCCCTCTCTCAGTGCAGTGCTACCCACAGGTGCCTTTACCAAAGTTCACCTAAAGATCTCAAGCAATGCAGCCACCATAGGACTGTTAAACTGAATTTTCTGATCTCTGGAACACACGTGCCCCATCTCACCCTGCTAAACAGAGTCAGACAATGCTTTGTGCCAGGCCTGAGCTGCGCTTTCCTGCCTATTCCCCCCCGAAAGGTGGGAGGAGTGTGTGCCCAGGTGAATGATGGGAAGGGTTAGCAGAACTCCCCCAGGTCACGACCCTGGGAAAGAAAAGGAGGGGGATTTATTGGGTACTCTTTTGCTCTGCACCCCTTATGCCTTGATATGGCCCCCTGGACGATTTTTACTTTTGATCATTAAAAGCTACACTCTACAATAAAACGACCACACAACACTGGGAGACGAATCAGATTCTGTTCATTTAGAAAGTTTTAGGATAATGCGTTTAGCAGCTATTTAAATCAGGCCCCCGGGATTTCAGATGACATAGGTGTGCAGCTAGATGATTTATAGCTGTCAGGTGAAAAATTTCAACAGAAATGAAAAACTGAACACTACCACGAACTTTTCTAGCCTGATTCAAATCGTCATTAAGTGAAACCATAAAATACCCTTCCAAGACAGAAATGCTTTGTAAGGCGGGCGCGCAGATCAAACAGTGTTACCTCACAGGTATCACAACCGGTATTCAGACGTACACCTCATTGATTGTATACGATCAAGCTTATTTTGCTTGTAAAAGACTAGCAATTCCATTAACTCTCCCATTCCGGTCTTCAATTACGTATCTTTAGAAAACTCTCATGTCAACTTGGGCTTCATCTCCTACTCTTTAAGATCTGATCAGGATAATGTCTCAGTACATAGAATCAATTACATTTTTACAAGGATCTAATAACAAGGGGTTACTGGATACAATGCACTACAAATTCATCATATAGCTGAACAAAACAAAGAATGTTTCAGATCTCTGAATCCTCTTCTTTAGGTCTAAAGATCAAAAAGCCACACTTAATTCAAAACTGATGTAAAATAACTAAGTGTAGTCACAGTCCAATTCATGTTTTTTTTTAGCTCTCCTCTGTTTTGGTGAAAAGTGATCTTTTACCATTGTGGTCTACAGATAAGAGACATACCTTCAAGATATTTGCAGAAAACCTCTGTATCAGTGTCAGCTCCCCCTCCCTAATCCACGACATTATTGAAGATACAGGCTTCCTACGACAAGAAATAAAGAGAGAATATACAGGTTATTACATATCAGGTTAACACCTCAGGCCTCTCAGAATTAACTGCATAGATCCCAAGACTCTGCAAATGCAAGTTCAATACTTTATTGCCATAACAACCAGTTGCATGGAATTTGTTGGATGAGCTCCTACAAGTAAAGAACATCAATACAGATATATAACTTTGAGCCAATAAAAAACAGCATTTCCCCCAATTTATCTACACGTACCTTCCCAACACAAACCAGTAATTAGATAAGTAACAGTGAGACTAGATAAATTGACAACGAACCCCACAAAAATGTCAATGCAGCTACAGATGGCACAGCTATTTCCTAATCCCAGTTATGGCAGATCAAAGTTCAAGACAGGTGGGTGACTCAATGCAAAGCTCAATAAGGAGCTCTATTTTATTTTGAAGCATCTTCCAAGAATTGGAAGCATCTGTTAGAAAATGTAAGGATAGATGCACATTATAGATAATATCTTGTGGGATTGTGGGTGCAGTTAATTAACATGGCCATAGGAAGACACAGCCCGGCTACTGGTCTCTACCATTACTGGGGAGCTAATTCAGAGCTCATGATATTGGGCGTTTTGCTGGCACAGACTGGAAATAACAAAATAACAGACCTCATGTCAATTCAATGCTCCCACCACACAAAAATAACAAGATCCACAGCTCTGATAGATATTTAATTATATTCAGGCACTGGTGTCTATGCAAATCAATGTTCAAACACGGGTACATAAATCTGAATCTTTGGTTACATTCAGATTTTAGCCTACATGTAAGTTCTCCATGTGGGTCCCTACAATATCGGATGGGTGTGTGTGTACCCCAAAATTACAACTCTCTTCTCTGGCTTATGTTTTTTTTTTTAAATGACCATTTGAGCTTATCGATAAAAATGTTCTCAAAACCAGGAACAAGAAACTTCAAGTTAAATCCCCACATTAATCATTTAAAATAGCATTAAAGAAGGCAATATGGACAAGTCGCACAGACTAAAGTCTTATTTTCCCTCTATATATGCCTGCTTTCCCAGTTATAGACAGCACATGTAAGTGACTCTGCAGATCCCTTGTGTCATCAGGCCCATGGCTGCTGTAAGTCTGTATGGACACAAGCCCTGCTAAAAATAAAACACTGGACATTCATTAAAAAATAAACTAAAAATGATTGCTATTACTGGTTGATTACTATAAATAATAACTAACAATAAACAGTTGATAACTATTTAACTACTATTACTAGTCACCATTATTAAAAATAATTGCTTTTGCAATACATTTAAATTCTTATAAAATCAGAATTTTCTATTTGAAACAACACGTTTTCCAGAATCTCAAAAACAACACAGAGAGAAGATCAAAACTCTTAAACTTCAAGCTTGAGTTGCATACACCGTTTTATGCAGAGTTCCAAGACACACATGGAACTGGAAGGGGCTTGGTGCTGCTGTCACTGGCTGCTGCTGTCAAGAGACTATTAGTCTGTGTCACGCTTCACGCACTTATGCATCACCTACTCGTCAACGATTCCAAGACTTAAAAACACAGCCTCAATGTCCACCGCACAATTCTCAAGGATGTGCAGGCGACGTAAGAAACACTGTTGAATCTGTTCATTATGTCTCAGCTACTATACGGCACTGATACAGTAGCTCAATATGTAGCTCGTTTTACTGTTCTATGGAATCAGAATACTGTGATCCCATTAAAGCCGATCTCACAACCTATAACAACCTAATAATAAATATTGCCCACGATTATCCAGTACAAAGCATCTCTGGGGCGTTTGTGGTTTTTCAGTGTTGAGGCAAGAGAAGAAACTCAGCTTAGTCAATGAAATCTTAAAAGTTTGCCAGACCCAGCCTTCGCCAACTACTAAAGTCATAACGTCAGCTTGGCTCTGTTTGTAAATTATCCGGAGGAAAAGGTAGACAAAGAGGCGCGTCATGTGAAAAGGGTTTAACATTGCAACCGTTTTGTATCAATCTGTCTTGGAATTACTGTACAGAAACCATTTACCTATAAACCAAGTTCAATTCAATTCTGTACCCCACATTTCATTCAAAAGCTGTACAGCCATTACAGTCCATTCGAACTGCTTGGGAATTAAAACGCATCAAATATATGGCAAATACACACAGAACGAGTGTTCATTTAAATAAAACAACGCAATAGGTTACTCACTTTGCTTATCCAAAAAGAGATTTGGTTGAAGACTTCCAACTCACACGGCTTGCCTTTAAGATGACGTATTCTTCCGTATGGAGCGAACGTAATTAAAGGAACTGACATTAACGAGATACGTCCTCTGACGTATAAAGCAGTCGCCGGCGTTGGCAGGGCGGCAGCGGCCATCTTTGTAAGGACGCGTATTTGTTTGATGAGCTTTGCAACGTGCAAGAATGAAAAAAGACCACTAGGGGGCATATGCTACTAGGGTAACTAGGACGCATTTTCTGAAACTGTGGTCTCCAACCTTGTTCCCGGAGTCTCGTTTCTGCAGATTTACAGCTAACCACTAGGCCGTCAAGTTTCTAAAGAGCCAGAATAATTTAGCTGTGATTACTTAAACTGGTAATTTGCCAAATTAAAGAATTAATTTAAAATTAATTTAGGACAAAAAGCTGGTAATTCTTCAACCCTCTAGGACCACAGTTCCCTTAAGCTTAATAATAAATTGCTTGCTGAATTGATCAATAAATTCTGAATTAAAAAAGGTTTTCTTAATTTAAAAAACAGGTGATTTAGGGTGAACTGTAAGACTTACTGGACTAAGTCTAACCAGCACCTGTGCAGAAAATTCCTGCTCTAGAATGTCTTACAGTATGTCATGGGTGATCAGACCATTCATACCATTTTACAGGTAATGGAGACTGCTCTCCACCACCACTAATATGTAGAACCTATCTGGATGGTGTACTGGAAGTACGCCACTATGCTCACCAAACATCAGCTACCAGTGCGGAGGAGAGCAGAGTAATTAAGCCAAATCATAGATGAGGATTATTAGGAGGCCATGAGTGGGGAAGGCCAGGGGGAATTTGGCCAGGACACTGGGATTAACACCCCCAAAGGTGTTATCATTATTGTTATTAAAGGATCTGAAGGACATCTTCTTTTTATAGCGTCCCCGCCATTATAGTAAGGCATAAGGACCCACACAGACTGCAGACCCCCTACACGGCCCCACTCTCTTCCAGCAGTAACATTTGCTTTCCCAGGAAGTCTCCCTTCCAGGCACTGGCCAGACTCACACCTGCTGAGCTTCAGTGGGCTGCTGGTTGAGTGTTGCAAAGCTGATCCAGCTCTTCAGATGCTGTTGCTTTATAGAAACCTAGTATAAAAAACTTGCAGACACACAGCTGTGCAGGACCAGAACTGGACACTGTGCAGACACAGACCCTCCAAGACCAGGACTGGACACTGTGCAGAAACACTGACCTTCCAGGGTCAGAACTGGACACTGTGGACACACACTGACCCTCCAGGACCAGAACTGGACACTGTGCAGACACAGACCCTCCAGGACCACGACTGGACACTGTGCGGACACATGGACACTCCAGGACCAGAACTGGACCCTCTGTGGACACACCAGGCTTCTATGACCAGGATTGAAATTGGTTTAGAAACCGATCAAAACCACACCTGCTCTGTGTCGATTTAGTAAAATCTGCTTGTAAATTTACGTCACTCCAGATAAAAGCCTCAGTCAACTAAATATTTAATGATAACAACAGCCAAAGCTCTGTTTTGAACAATGCATAAAAACAATCTGAATGCTTGAACACAAGTCAGAGCTCCAAAGGTTAGCTCTGAACCCTGTAGTTTATAATTTAAGAGACAAGGGAGACACCTGGGAAGTGAGATAATAATATCATATGCAGTCTAGTGGCTTGAAGTCAGCTTTGCACCCAAATATATAAATGTGCTGCCTGTCTTTGGTCAATAGGATAAAAGGGCATGTATGAGTCTAAGATGGCTGTGTGCCCAGAACATATGAAAGGAACTAACTTTAACTTTAATTAAACTTTAACTTTAGTTAGAACTAACTTTAGTTAAGGAACTAACGTCTGCAACTTACATATGATTAATAACCATATAGGGATGTGTTGTTGTCTTATCACTCATTCAGAATATGTCGTAGTAATTAGTTTGTTTCGCGGTATAAAAGACCATCTTTAGTTACTTATTTTCAAGTTCGGTGGTTGAAAGCCATATGCATATGAAATAAAGAGACTTCTACTTCACAGACAGCTGGACTTTGTCATTTGTATGACACAACATAATTATACATTTCTCAAGGTATGATGTCTTTGAAATTTGGTATACAAAGGGATCAAAAAATCATCTTGTGTGGATCACTGATGACATTAGCCCCTACAACTTCATCAGGATTAACGATACGATAAAACAAGAACACAAGAAACTGAATCGAAACTGAAACTGACAACAAAGAGTAGACATTGTTTGCAAAAAATCAAATTATAATTATTTGCTTGCATTTATATAAAGCTACTCATCTTTAAGGATCACAAAGAAGTGTTAAGAATTCTTATTAAGAGCTTTAACGATAGTGCTCTCACCCTGCTCCTAACAGCACCAAGGGATCTTCATTGTCCCAGTAGTCATGATCTCTGGTTAATGTCTCATCCAAAAGACAGCACCTACAACACAGTGTCCTGCTCAGACACACATGAGTTTGGAGTATGGCTCTCAGAAATTCTTCAGGCAACAGCTTTATGAATGTCTGGGATCAATTACCAACCATAAAAGCATTATGAGCCTACTGATCTCTTATTTCTAGCCTTTCCTTTATTTATTTACATGTACCAGGACCAAAACTTGGTTTTCTGTTACCATGTAGTAAAAAATGACTGAAAATATGTATTCCTTCCATTTTCTTACCTCAGAGGTGTCAGAGCCTATCCCTGGGCAAGGACAAGGGACAAGGCAGGATACACCCTAGACGGGATGCCAGCCCATCACAGGGCCCACAGAGACACAAACACCAATTTTTCCAAAGGTCAATTAACCAACCAGTATGTCTTTGGACTGTGGGAGGAAACACTACAGGTCCAGAATTGAACCCGGGACCCCAGTACTGCAAGGCCAGGATTGTGTATTCTTGTGTTCATTTTTGATTTTGAGTGTTTAAAATGTTTGTTTAAGAGCATGCCCTGACTAGATTGTGTGGTGTTCTCAATCACTGTTTCCTCCTGTGTTCCGGGACACAGGAAGGTGCTGTTGTTTTCAGCACAAGGTCAGGGTCGAAGCTGAGACAACTTCCACCTGCCTCCGCTCTGTCTCCACCTCGCCTTGTTTTCATACAAGTTGTTTGTCAGCAAGCCTACAGCTTGTACGTCCGTGGTGTAACATTAACGAGACCTTGTTTGACGAGATTTTATTTTGTGCCAGAACCGTGGGATAACAGCACATGACACCAATGAACAACAACTAGTTACGGTATGTCCTAATAAATGGGCATGATTTTCTGCTGCAACCTTTATCAGGGCACATCCAGAGTGGGTGAAACAAACGTATAATTTTTCCACTTCAAAATCCACTTGTGTGGACATCAGAAAAGCAGAGCCACCTTCTTCCCTGATGGAGTTAACATAAACGTCTGTAAAAAGTGCCTTGAAAATGTAAGTAATTTGGAAGGATAGACATTGTTTCTTTTCTCAAAACCTAAAATACCATATATGAACTACAATATGCCAATCTTCATAAAAAAAACCCTAGTAAACATCTTTTCAAAATGTCATATTCCATGCCAAAAGCAATATTTCTTTCCATATTAAAGATATCATGATATTTCACTTCATTTAAGCTTAAGTTACAGGTTACGTACAAGAGTTTTCACAACCTGGTAAAATTAGGAATTAGGAAAGCAAATGAAGGTGAGCGTTATACTTATGGGAATATTTTAGCCTTTTGGAAGGCAGAAGATTGTACCCCTCATTGTACCTATAGGTTTAAAGGTTTGCTTGTGAAATGCAGCCACACCACCTCCAATAATAATACCCTTTATTTAGCAGGTAAGCCAATTGAGAACAAATTGTTTTTAATACTGATGATCTGGAGACCCTCTAACTTTTGCATAAACAAAAGTCTGAAATATGAACAGAATTTACAATACCATAGCACCGATTTCTAGTATAGAGAATTCAATATACTAAGAACACATGGGAAATTAATGTGGTCCCTAACATAATGTATCTATTTCATTCAGTTTATTTTACAGAGTAAAGTGGTCCAGTGGGATGGTACCACTGTACCACAGTGACAGTGGGATGAGTCCAGGGGTAGTAAGAGCTAGTGACCTAGTCAAATTAAATTCTTTGGCTTTTTATTTCTCTACAGTGCAGACCATTCGCCAAGAACGTTATCACAGAAAGATAAGTGTTGTGACCAGGGGTAAAACACCACCTGTTGACTTCAGAGAGCTGGTATTTAACCCTGTGGAGAGAAGAAAGACGAAGCACAACTGCTTACAGGTAAGTTCCTAACTCCAGGAGACCAATTTAAGAAAATTAAGATCTTAAAAGAAGTATTTATTACATGTTCAAAATGTGATTGTCAGTCATGTAGAAAGCAAGACATGAGGTACATGTCATACGAATACTTGTATTTAATACAGAAAGCGTCTACTAACAATAATTTTCATTGCACTGTGGTCAGATTCTAGATGTCAGTATCATTTTGTGGTGTTCAAATTACCGTTACCTGGATTTCGATCAGATTTACCCAGGGAGGCATATTAAATTATAATTTTAAAATAATTGTATCTGGCATGCTACAGTCCATAAATTGTGTATTTTCCAGGTAAACCACAGCTGACAGAAACAGAATCGCAAGAAGCAGATGGAGCAGATGTTTGAAAACTGAGTGTATTTGTTTTAAATTAAACAACTGTAACCTTGAACCGTTTCTACTAATTATATTTATCTTAAGCCTATTAAACAGTTTTGTGAAACAATGTTTAGGGAACCCTCAGTAATAATTACAAAGTGTCAGGCTTCTGTGTCAACTAGAGTGATAGATTTTTAAAATTGTCAATAGCATAGTTCTTTGTAAGTGATGGAAGTGATTTCACTGTAGAATGGAAGGCAACCACAGTCGCTAGTGTACCTACTGTATGTAAATCAGGTTACAGGTGAATTTAATGTCCTTTAGTATGTGTAAATCTAGTTGCTAACACTGAAAAAAACAAGTATGTGTTCAGTAAAACCTATAAAAGAAAAAAAAATTCAGTGCTAACAGCTCAGATGTTCCTCACGTTAAATGCCATGAGAATTGCAATGGACGAAACAAACATCTCTTCCAGTAACTGCTCCTCTGAGTCTTGCTTCTTTTTCATCTCAGGTTTGGACAACAGCAGAATTTAAGGCTGGTCTTAAGAAAAGAATCAAGAATGCTGGTGATAAGGCGTTTGGTTTTACTCCTTTTTTTGTCTACTGGTGCCTTCTGTGGTGACCTTACAGGTATGGTGCAGATTGTCAGAATCAGGCTTTGCTTAAAGCAATTCGCCTTCTTGCATAAATATGCACACGAGAAAAGAAAAAGATCTTAGAGGTTAAAACGTGCATCTTGGTGGGCTCATGAGTGGCTCGTGATGGGCTATCTCCTTTCTGAAACAATATGAACAGGTGTTGATGTGGATCTTGTTAAACACGTCTGTTGGCAGCCCACTGTCTCAATTTTCAGACAAACTGCACAGCTGGCGGTGCAGTCTTCTGCCTCATAATTCATTTCAGTGCCTGTGATCAACCCGAGTCTCTCCATGATTGACTTTTTGGTACTTTCAGAAGGTGCCACTGCATGAATTGTTTGTTTATTTCAAGTTGCAACCAACACAGGAAGGCTCCTGATGTCCTGTCCATAATTACTTCAGGAGTGCTCAGGTATTCCCTGTTTTTGCTTTGGCAGGGACGTTCAGCACTTGCTCAGACTGCCCGGACAACGCCATCTGCCTGCCTCCCTCGGACCCTGAGCCCTCCTCCCAGGCTGTCACATGCAGCTGCAGGGAAGGCTTCGTGGGCAGTGGTGCCACCTGCTACAACATCACGGAGTGCAGCAGCAGCCTGCGGTGCTGTGCCCCGGGCCTCCAGTGGTCCAGCCAGGATGGGTGTGCCGACGTGGACCAGTGCGCCGGCCGCGAGGAGACCTGCCCCTCCCCTTACGTTTGCGAAAACGCAGCCGGCTCGTTCCATTGCCTGGCGCACGGCGACCGGCAGCGCAGCGCCCGCTCCGTGACGTTCATGTGCTCCAGCCAGATGTGCCCAGCGGGGCAAGACTGCTTGCTGATTAACGGCACTTCCCTCTGCGCTGACCCTTGCCGGCACTACGCCGTGCTGAACGACCCCTGGCGCGCCACCAACTACACAGACGGCACCATCAGGTGTGACAATAATCTGAATGGCTGGTTTCGGTTTTTAGGGTCAGCCGGCGTGCAGATGCCCGAATCCTGTGTTCCCACTCACAAATGTGGAACACACGCCCCCGTGTGGCTCAATGGCGCTCATCCACAGCCAGAAGACGGAGTGGTGAGCCGGCAGACCTGTGGCCACTGGAATGGTGACTGCTGCAATTTTCGACATCCAGTTCATGTTAAAGCCTGTCCAGGAGGGTATTTTGTCTACAAGATTCAAAGTACAAGAAGCTGCAGCTTAGTCTACTGTGCAGGTACTGTCTGACACTCATTTCTGACTACGCCCTATGTTATCACTAACTGTGGCTGAAAAGCTGATCAACACATTTGTGTTCTCCCGAATTTACTTCCGTAATGCTCTACTCATTGGGGTATTTAAATCCACTGAACAAACTGCAGTATGTGCAAAATTCGGCATCCAGAATCCTGACCAGGTCTAGTGAAAGTGATCACATTACTCCTATCCTGGAGTTCTTGCACTGGCTTCCTGTCAAATTCCGCGTGGACTTTAAAATCCTCATGCTCACCTATAAGGCTCTGCATGGCTTGGCACCTCAGTACCTGTCTGAACTATTATCACCCTACTCCCCACCTCACAACCTTCGCTCTTCTAATTCTGGTCTCTTAACTGTCCCCCAAGCCCATCTACATTTTATGGGGGACAGGGCCTTCTCCTGTTATGCTCCTAAGCTCTGGAACTCTCTCCCCAAGGATATCAGAGAGTCACCTTCTCTAAACTCCTTCAAATCCAGACTCAAAACCTTCTTCTTTAGAAGAGCCTTTACTTAACTGGTTCCATTCTTTACCCCTCTGCTCCCACTATACTTAGTACCACCATCCACAGTCTCCTCTGTGTATTGTAATTGTGTTTTATCTTGTGTATTCTTTTTATTTATCGTTGTTGTCATTCTGTAAAGCGCTTTGAGAAGCCGCCTTTAAAGGTGCCATATAAAATAAAGTTTATTATTATTATTATTTCTGTCTTCTACCATGAAGTTTAGAGAATATCTAAAACCTGAATTTAATAATAAATGTAAGACAACTGAAAAATGGTATTAGTTTTAATCAAAAGTGTGATCTACTGTAACATTTTCCTGAGAATATGGTGGTCTGTTCTTGGAAATGTGATTTCAGACTCCTGAGGTATGCTCTTCTTTCAGATGTGAATACAGCTGTGTGTGCAAGCTGTAGAGAATACGAAACCTGTAGATCTGATGACAAAGTCAAGTGGAGCTGCGAATGCAAAGATTCAGAAGCCAGTGATGGTAAGTGTGTGCAATGTCTATGTAGAGGAATTCTGCCAGATCAGAAACAAGAGATCTCGTGGTTTATCCATACAATCAGAGCAGAGATCCTGTGGGTTATCCATACAATTAGACCAGAGATTCTTTGAGTTATCCAAACAATCAGACCAGGGATCCCATAGGTTATCCATACATTCAGACTAGAGATCATCCGGGTTATCCATAAAGCCAGACCAGAATCACAGCTCCTACCATTCCCAGATGTGGATCACAGCATATTGTTTTTTTTATGCTTGTGCGTTTCCAGAAATGTCAGACCTCACCCCGGAGCTTCAGTGTGAGCCAAATCTCATACAGATCGGCCTCATGAAATGCCAGTTAGAGGCCAGGGGCCTGAACACCTCTTCTGCACACCTGGCGAACAGCAGCTGTCGGGGCCACGAGGAGCAGAGTGGGATGGCATGGCTGACGATGGGCCGCAGGGAGGGCGAGTGTGGGACCAACCTGACGGTGAGGACCCTGAGCACTCCTCCCAGTCCATTCTGAACTCTTGTGCAGGCGCAGACGGAGGAGAGTCTCAGATCTCGGTTAAGGGCAAGCCTGAAGCGCCTCTGTGATCTTCGGTGAATTGTTTTGTTCCCCCTCTCATTTCAGACAAACGGCACTCATGCCATCTACTCAAACGCCTTAAGCATCCAAGGGAAGATGGTGGGCAATGTCTTCTTGGTTCCAAGAGTCAGCATCCCATTTTCCTGCGCGTATCCTTTGGACCTGAAGACGAGCCTCGAGGTTGCTGTCAAGCCCATTAAAACGTAAGTTTTTAAAGAGTTGAATGTAAGCAAGGCAGTACAACGGGCCTTGGTGCTGGGTTTGACTCCCTTACAGCTCTGCATTCCTGGGTTCCTGAGTCCAGCCTTGCCAGCCTGTCTGTGTGGAGCTTGCACTTTTTCTTCACACGTGAGTGGGTTTTCTCCAAGCAGTCCAGTTTCCTCCTCTGAAACACATCCTGCCAAAATGTAATTCAACATCTAAACTGTCCCTTTTCTAATATCACTGTGGTGAAATTATGTCCCGTCCAGGGAAAGAGTCACTGTGTGCTCCCAGTCCCACTTTGTCCTTTTCAGGACATGCAGGCGTCTCATTGATGGGCTTTGGCAAATCATGCTTAAAATGATCTTGTTTTGTACTTTTTCTTCTCACAAGGCATCCAGAGTATGCTAAAGTGATGTGGATGAATGTTGCCCTTCATGCTGGGTTTTGAATATTGTGCTATGGGTTCAATGGTTTTAACCTTGCCAGGACAACTGCGTGAAAGGCACTGTTTGATTTCACACGTTAAATAACCACATCGCCGCTGGTTTGTCTAGATTCTGTTCGACAGTGTCAGAAGTTTGCTGGCAGGTGGAAACTGGAAAGACAGTTATTTGGGTAGTGATAATGTGTTTTCAGAACAGTACATTCGGTGCAGTCCCTGTACAGTTCGCTGAATGGATCCGGAGACAGGAGATGGTCAGATATTTTAGGGTTATTAGCAAGAGTATGTTGTCCCTAATCTGCTAGGAAGATCTGGGTGGTCATCTGAGTTTGTGCTCGGTAGCTATGTCTTAATCTATAACTCTGAGATTGGTGGTTTCTAATAAAGAGGTTAACAACACGGGAGCCAAATCGAATACAGATTGGGCTCAGTCAATTCCAGTTAGAAGTTTAGGGCCTGAGCATCTGTTTGGCAAGGAGTAAAATTTCTGTAACTGTAAAGCTCCAATTAATCTTTAAGGCAACTTTGAGACCTGTATTATTCTTTCTTTGTGTGGGAGGGGAGTAGGGAAACAGCTATAACTGTGTAGATACACTTAATTAAGTCAGACTGGGAGAGCCAAGTGGTTAATTGTAGTCTTTTAATGTTCTATTATATTAGTGAAAAGGAAAATGCATATAAAATTGAACACAATTTGTGAATGTGGCTTTTAAAGCACCGTCTTTGTGCTAATAATTTTTTAAGGATCTGAAAAACAGATTGAAACAGATTTGGAAGAGTTTTGGTAAAGCCCTTGTGGTATCTCGTGCACACCTAAAACTTGGGCTGGCTCTGTGTCTCGCAGCACGGTGGAGCTGCGTGTCTCGGGGTTGGGCTGGACCAGAGCCACCATGTCATTGTACCGCAACTCCAGCTACACTGAGCCCTACCCCGCCGGGGAAGTCAACCTGCCCCTAATGGCCCCGCTGTTTGTGGGGGTCTTCGTGGAGGACATCAAGGAGGACAGATTTGCCGTTGTCTTGGAGAACTGCTATGCCACCCCCTCGGAAGACGCTCTGGACCCCGTTCACTTCTTCTTGATCCAGAACAGGTTTGTAGGCTGGGCCTCCACATTCCCAGAGTTCCCTGTCTCCCTGCAGAACAGCCGTCTCCCTGAGAACTAGTGGATCAGACTGGCCAATCCTTGACGTGCACTTGGCATACTGTATGTGCCTGTCTGTGAGTGCATGTACATATATATGTATGCTTGTGCACATGTACAGTATGTGGTTTATACTGGTGTGTGTGCTTGAGAACACAATCTTAAACAGCAAGAACACTGTTTTTTGCAAATATACATCAGACTTTTTAGGTTGCATGTCTAATTTACTTAGAAGATTTGTTCTGATCTCTGCTGCTTTAAAAGACCAGAGATCTTAATGTTTCTTAATGTTTCACTGAGTAAAACCAATAGTGTAAAAAGCCTCTTGTCTACACACTAAACCAAGGTTTATACATTCTCAAGATTGCAGATAACTCTGTGACATAATGTGACATCATGTTATTAACAAAGGGGAGCATATTTTTAAATATGAGAGACGTATACAAATGATAGTGTTGTTATAAATAACGGAGCATGTTATACAAACGGGAGCATCCTGTTAAATATGAGATTGTGTTATTATACATGTGGGAGTGTGTTATTAAATGAGAGATTTTGTTATTGTAATACATACATTATATACTGATGGAAAAACAAAACACAGCATTTTCTGGAATGAGAATACTATAGTTATAGCTTATGTACTTTCACAAAAAGTTGTCAATTTGTTTTAAGCCCTCTGACCAACAATACAGCTTGTGCAGTGAGGCATTGCAACTTGCCAATCACATGAAAGCTAGTTACTGTAGGTGCACTTCTACCCAACAAGGTCCAGGTAGAACAGTGCCTGATCAGGTCACCTTTAAAAAGGCCTTAATTCAAAGCTTAGCTCACTGCAAGAAAAAGGCCACACTTAGTCAGTTTGCTGTGCATTCCATAATGCCTCGAATGTCACCAGAAGCAAGGGAGAGGGCCATTGGCATGCTGCAGGCAGGCATGTCATGTGCCAGCGTTGCCAGACACTATGGAGTAAGCAGCTCCAGTGTGTCTGGACTGCAGAGAAGGTTTCAGCAGACCGGCAGGACAGATGACCATCCAAGATCTGGTCGCCCTTGAGTGACCACGCCAGAGCAGGACCGACACATCAGACTGGTCCATCCGTTTAAGATCTGCCACCCTTGCTGCTGCTGAAACTGCCAGCAGACAGTGACAGGGCAGTAAGGCTCCATGCTATTGGCCTTAGAGCAAGGCGACCTGTCAGAGGCCCTCTCCTCACACCTCCTAGACATCACACCCGACTGGCCTGGGCCAGACAGAGGCTGCGATACACTCGTCAGCAGTGGCATCAGGTCCTCTTCACGTAAGAGTCACTCTTCAGCCTGTTCCACGCAGACGGGAGGGCCAGAGTGTGGAGGAGGAGGTGTTGCGGTTCTTTTTTCCATCAGTATGTAAAGGAGCGACAGTCGCACAGTGGTTATCACTGCTCCCTTGTAGTGCTGGGGTCCTGGCTTCCATTTCTGGTGTGCTATCTGTGTATTTTATGTTCTACCTGTCTTTGTATGGGTTTCCTCCAGGTGCTCTGCTTTCTTTCTATGTCCAAAAACATACTGGTACCTTAACTGTCATCTGGGAAAACTGGCCCAAGTGTGAGTGTGTGTGTTTGTTTTTCCACTGTGTGTGCTTTTCCAGGGTGTATCCTGTGTTGTGCTCGTTGAATGTTGGGACAGGCTCCCCTGCGATCCTGAATAGGAAGAAGCAGTTAGAAAGAGGATGGAAGGATGTTATATAAAGCAGAGAAATGCTGTTATGGAGTTTTCAGTTGTGTATCGTTCATTGCATGTATGCCACGGTTTCCCAGGTGCCCCATTGAGCTCGCCTCTGTGGCTGTGCCTGAAAACGGAGTCTCCCTTCAAGCCCGTTTCTCAGCCAAGCTGTTCAGGTTCATCGGAAACTACGACAGCGTCTTCCTGCACTGTGCAATCACGGTGTGTGACAGCACAATGGCCTCCTGTAAGCCAGTGAGTACACATGATCTCGTCATGGGCAGCTCGTGTGCGTTTCCCTTCACAGTGCACAAACTCCAGGGACTTTACACAAGCTTCAACATCTGCACTCGTTTGTACTCTGAGATACAGGTGTGGAAATGTCACTTTGTGTGATCCAAAATGTAAAGCACTCTCCATACTTGAGTTCACTGTCAGGTTTACTCTCAGAAAGACATTCTTTGGCTCACCATGATAAAAATACAATGCAGTGAATGTGCAACTGAGTACAATTGTGAACCATTTTAAAAAAAATAGGTGTCTTCTGGTCTTTTCAGTTCTTATATACCTAAATTGGTCAACATAAACATTGTCTTTAGTCTGTGAAAGAAGAGAGCTTTAAAACCCAGAAGGATGTCCATAACTGCAACCTGAGACTACTACAATATTGGGATAATGTGATCCACCTACAAGTAACATAGTTGTATATAAAGGAAACACTTTTTGATGCACCAGGCAGTGCTGGAAATGGTGTGTGTAGGAATGCAGCAGGGATCATATTTCCCAAACTGCTATCCCTTTTCCTTCCACTGTAACAGGAGTCAGGCAAGACATGCTTACCTTGTGCAACCAAGGTAACTTACATCACCTTACAAACTGTATGTTCATCTAGCCAGAACAATCCCAGGATCTCAGTGGAATGTGCATTTCAACCCCACAAACAGCTATTCTCATTACAACCTCAAACGAAAATCATGTTAAATGTCTTTTGTGCAAAGAGCCGACACATCATGTCTGTTCAAGTTGTTCCTTCTACTTTAACAAGCCCAAATCAGTATGCAGTGGGGTCCTAATATTGTGATCGCTGATTGTTCATGAGTATACAGAGGTTACAAATTGTAAAATATTTTGTAGGTATGGGACATAAAAGTGCCACTTTGTATACTATACTAAAAGTAGTTTAATATACTGACTGTGTTCTCCATTTCTTTCCCCTGAAGTCATGTCCAGCAAAGAGGTCGGCATCAATTCCCTTCATTAAGCGCCTCACAATTGGACCTGTACAACGTAAGTCTGGATTGTAATGTGAATGAGATACAGTATGCTCTGTCTTGTCAATGGGATACTTTCAGTATGTCGTCATGGTGTTCATCTCTCTTGCAGGGTCTCAGGAGCCACCGAAGCAGTCCTCAGCATCAGCAGGTAATCCACAGCCCCTTACAGAAACAGAGAATCAATCAACCAATCAATCAATCAATCAGGAGATGATTTTTAAGATGTAGAATACCCCTCATCTCATGCGATTTAGTTTATTTAATCTTGCCTATAGAGGACATTTCTTCAGAGCCTGGTATTAATCCTGACAGTCTTCCTTAAACTGAAAAAAAGATTCCCCAGGAGCAGCATCAGGAATAGAATGATTTAACAGATTTCCAACTGGAGAATTCGTAATCCAGAGTCCAACAGATTTTTATACCTCCTTAAAATGTAAATTGATTTTAAAGGATCTTAAGGCTTAAGACTGTAGAGAATGGCTAAATATGGGAAAATCTAGTTTAGCTGATCCAGTTTACTGGATTTTAACTTAATGCAAAACAGAATGCCTGCAGGATTCTCCACTTTGAGGTCTGAGCTGCAGGGAGACACTGAGGTCTGAGCTGCAGGGAGACACCGGGGTCTGAGCTGCAGGGAGACACTGAGGTCTGAGCTGCAGGGAGACACTGAGGTCTGTGCTGCAGGGAGACACCGGGGTCTGAGCTGCAGGGAGACACTGAGGTCTGAGCTGCAGGAAGACACCGGGGCCTGAGCTGCAGGGAGACACTGAGGTCTGAGCTGCAGGGACATACAGTGCCTTGCGAAAGTATTCGGCCCCCTTGAACTTTTCAACCTTTTGCCACATTTCAGGCTTCAAACATAAAGATATAAATTTTTTATTTTATGTGAAGAATCACCAACAAGTGGGACACAATTGTGAAGTGGAACGAAATCTATTGGATTTTTGAAACTTTTTTAACTAATAAAAAAATGAAAAGTGGGGCGTGCAAAATTATTCGGCCCCTTTACTTTCAGTGCAGCAAACTCACTCAAGAAGTTCAGCGAGGATCTCTGAATGATCCAATGTTGTCCTAAATGACTGATGGTGATAAATAGAATCCACCTGTGTGTAATCAAGTCTCTGTATAAATGCACCTGCTCTGTGATAGTCTCAAGGTTCTGTTGAAAGCGCAGAGAGCATCATAAAGACCAAGGAACACAACAGGCAGGTCCGTAATACTGTTGTGGAGAAGTTTAAAGCCGGATTTGGATACAAAAAGATTTCCCAAGCTTCAAACATCCCAAGGAGCACTGTGCAAGCGATCATCTTGAAATGGAAGGAGTATCAGACCACTGCAAATCTACCAAGACCTGGCCGTCCCTCTAAACTTTCAGCTCAGACAAGGAGAAGACTGATCAGAGATGCAGCCAAGAGGCCCATGATCACTCTGGATGAACAGCAGAGAACTAAAGCTGAGGTGGGAGAGTCTGTCCATAGGACAACAATCAGTCTTACACTGCACAAATCTGGCCTTTATGGAAGAGTGGCAAGAAGAAAGCCATTTCTCAAAGATATCCATAAAAAGTCTCGTCTAAAGTTTGCCACAAGCCACCTGGGAGACACCCCAAACATGTGGAAGAAGGTGCTCTGGTCAGATGAAACCAAAATCGAACTTTTTGGCCACAATGCAAAACGATATGTTTGGCGTAAAAGCAACACAGCTCATCACCCTCAACACACCATCCCCACTGTCAAACATGGTGGTGGCAGCATCATGGTTTGGGCCTGCTTTTCTTCAGCAGGGACAGGGAAGATGGTTACAATTGAGGGGAAGATGGATGCAGCCAAATACAGGACCATTCTGGATGAAAACCTGTTGGAGTCTGCAAAAGACCTGAGACTGGGACGGAGATTTATCTTCCAACAAGACAATGATCCCAAACATACAGCAAAATCTACAAAGGAATGGTTCACAAATAAACGTATCCAGGTGTTTGAATGGCCAAGTCAAAGTCCAGACCTGAATCCAATCGAGAATCTGTGGAAAGAGCTGAAAACTGCTGTTCACAAACGCTCTCCATCCAACCTCACTGAGCTCGAGCTGTTTTGCAAGGAAGAATGGGCAAGAATTTCAGTCTCTCGATGTGCAAAACTGATAGAGACATACCCCAAGCGACTTGCAGCTGTAATCGCAGCAAAAGGTGGCTCTACAAAGTATTAACGCAAGGGGGCCGAATAATTTTGCACGCCCCACTTTTCATTTTTTTATTAGTTAAAAAAGTTTCAAAAATCCAATAGATTTCGTTCCACTTCACAATTGTGTCCCACTTGTTGGTGATTCTTCACATAAAATAAAAAATTTATATCTTTATGTTTGAAGCCTGAAATGTGGCAAAAGGTTGAAAAGTTCAAGGGGGCCGAATACTTTCGCAAGGCACTGTAAGTTTCAGGGATGTGACCAATCAGTATCCATTGATTACAGGGGTATCAATACAGGGGTAGGGCAGCCAACCTTGTGAAACATTGGCAGGAGTGTGTAAATGTGCAAAAAGACTCCTTGATGAGCATGTGCTGCACAATTCAAAGGTTCATTTGTGTATGAACCTTTCATCATATAAGTACAGTATAATTAAAAAGAGCCTTGAGAACATGCATAAAGTGCTCTTCAGCTGCTACTTACCAGGGGGCTGTGTTTTTTCAGGAACAGCCGGGCCCTGGGTGATCTTCAGCGGCCTCATTCAGGTGCTGCTCCTCCACAAACTCTGAAAGACAAAAGGAAAGAAGACAAAGGGGGAGCTGTCCAGTCCCAGAGGAGCACATAACATGGGGAGGAGAGTGAGGGGCTGATCAAAAAGGCTTTCGTGTTTTAATGGTTCTGCGTGATTTTGATTCACCTTCACACGTTAAATAAAAATAAAATAGCCCTGTCCTGCCACATTGAACTCTTTCCCTAGGTGGAATCTAGTCAAGCCCTTTGTGTTCTGTTGTTAGAGGACCTGGGGAAGGGTAACAGGCAGTCGATCACGAGAATCCAGGAATCTGCAGTTGGCCATCACTGCCTGGTGGATCAGCAGGAGAAGAGGGCGGGAGATATCTGATCGGCTGATGCTCCAGAGAGCCTGTGGAGTTCAGTTTTTTCCCCTGTGCTCTCAGGGCCCCGGCTGAACTAATCACTTGATCAGCATGTAATCAAGAGGCGCGCTTCACTCGTGTCTCTCCCAGCTGAGGACTTAAAGAAAAACAAAATGTCTGTGCGACCAATCTGAAGGTTGAAACGTAGGCATCTGGGAGACGAAATGAAATACAGAAAGGCAGTGCTCTTCTCCTCACTGTACGTCTGCAAAATGCCCTGGGATTCATTTTGATCTGAAAAATAAAATCAGATTTTGCGCCGGTATAAGTAGAAGTGAGCAAAAAAGAAAGAAACACACAATGTCAATCTAATGCAGGTTTTATCATGTCTTTTTAAATCAATAACAGCTACAGGCCTTGGAGAAAGGAAACAGGTATTTTAGAGAGGCACAGCAAACCCCCTAATAGGTAATGGGACACGGTTCGCTAGAAAGAGGATTTTCGTCATCTAATGCATTTTCAAGCCAGAATCAAAGGCAGGTATTCAAGTGTACCTGGCTACCTCAATAATTTATCAGACTGAGTTCTATGCAATTCATCTCTAATATCAAACCCGGATTTAATTACAGAGGGTTCAAGGAGAATATGAGTTAATCTTCTGTACTATTCTAATTATTTGTCACAAGAGACAAATTTTGAAAAACCCAGGGCACGTATCTTGGTGTTAAAAGTGGTGCTGCACAGTTCCACATCCTTTTATAGCTTTTATATAAGTCTGTGTCATCTTTATAATAAAGTGATCATTTTACAATCCTAATCATATTCAGGCAGCAGGAAAAGGCAGGGGAGACTCATATTCCATTACTGGCCTCTAACCTTTGATATACATCATAAATCTCCATTGAAGCTGCTAACATGGGAATATCCCCTACAGACAGTGAGATCAGTGAAAGTGCAATTAATACATATGCTATTATATGTATTTCTAGATCTACGTATTGATATTATGCAAATGTATTAGTGTACAGCACAAGGTAACCTCCAGTTTTGTTGAACTTTAGGCAGAAACCTTCAGTTTCTGAGATCATTGACTTTATTTTACCCATCTTTTATTATAGAGTTTGAAATCTGCAAGTCAAGTGCAAACAAATTACAGACTTTAACAGAAAACATACTGTATACATGAGAAAGCTTGCAAAACTTTTCATATGTGGCTAACGATATTAACAAAATACAGCCAAAAATGCCCAGAATTTTGGAAACATTTCTATGAGTGCAGCCTTAAAATGTGAAGAGGGAAGACGAAGGCTGTTTTGTTTTGGTTATTCACCTTCTGCTCAGGTCCGTTTAAACAGTGGCCACCTCACCCACCTAAATTTCTCTTTCTTCCTGTGACATGTCCTGTTGTCATGACCACAGTTGCTAAGGAAAAGAGACCTTGAGAGAAAGGAAACATGAACTAGTGATTCAATGGTCCCGTTATATTTAATTCATCAGTGTGAGGCCAGGTGCTCTTTCAGTACTACAGAGGAGGGACAGACATCCCTTTGCAAGCCAGCTTCTATCTGAAATGCTATAAACAGCAAGTGAGCAAAGGCTTCATACATAAAAGCCGCTGTCTAGCATAATGGCCACAGACATATTCAGTGCACCTCCTACTCCATTTTACAACTGCACAACACATCAAGCCCAGGAAAAGGAAAAGCAGGCACGCTGCACAGCTCGAGATGTATGAGCACAGCCTTGCCTATTTCAATTCAAAGACAGTCGAGGATCACCAGTCTCTGTAATTACAAAGAGTGTTGTTAGCAGTTTAACAAAGTTCCTGCTCTCCTGTGTTAAAAGGGTATACTTTTGAAAAAAAAATCAAAGGGACTTATATATCTCATCAGTACCTACATGTCTTTGCACGAGAATCTTGCGTCTTGAAACTCAGGAGACATTTTTATGTGTCTTAGAGTGTACTGCTTTTGTGGGGTCTTTCTGATGATCACTAGGTGTTATAGTTACCCAGGTCCTGAGCACCAGACAGAGTCATACAAAATCTAGGGTTTGTCTGTTTGTCCAGACATGACACGGAGTTATGGAGTTTTGTTAATAATGTTTTAGAATATTCCACTTCAGAGGGAAATGTAAAGTCACAAAAAAAAAGAAAATTAATTGCACTGTTCAGTTTATCCCTGATAATGCACACCGTCCTGTTGTTCATTTTGTGAAATACATCTGTGCTGTCAGGAACTGGAATACACAATAGGCCAGTGTCACATGGGGTAGTTTTAGAGGCATTGCGTCCCGGTTTTGAAACTTTACTTTCTTCTGTTCCTCCATCCCTTCGAAGGCTGAAGTGTTGTGACCGTGTCCCAGTGGTTCAGTGACAAAGATTGGGGGCCCAGAGATTAGGGGCATGGGTCTTCTCTTCCAGGTTTCCCAGAGTTCCCTGCCACCAGTTCTACTGAGTGACCCCGCAGGTCCATCAGTTACTCCTTCCGCACTGACATGGCAGAACGAAGAGCAAAAACAATCTTCTGGAAGCTCATTTTAAAAGCACTGTGATGGGAGGCAGAGTGAGTGGAGCTCCATTGTTACAGTCCAACGGTGTCTTTGTGTTTAATTGATCCACCTACAGCTATCACTCTGTCTCCCTCACACACACTCTCTCTCTCTCTCAATACTCCTCTCTCCCTCTCTCTCTCTGAGCAGAGAGCAGCTCTTCAGTACCTCGAAGGTCTCCAGTTCCCCAGCACCCCCGATCGCAGGGTAATCGAAATCGCGTTTGTCAGAACTGTGAAGCAGATTGGGCACACAGCGACGAGAATACAGCCGCTGTCTGAGGGGGGACATTTGCAGCTTCACTGAGGCCTGTTCTGACCAGCTCTGGAACAGAATCACCTTCCGTTCTGCATGCTGAAGCCTGGATACCTGTGACACTTAACCTCTCGTCCACCGGCCTGGTTGCACTCAACAGCTTCACAGCTCAACGTCTCCATTTATATTGCGACAACAAGGACTTTTCCTAAGCAGTGCAGAGCGGAGCTGAGGTCTTTAGTATTTTGAAAGCTGTGCAAGAATGATGGAAGACGTACATTGCTCCAAAGCCTGGGCAACATTTAGCGAAGCAACAATGAAGTGGATTTAAATTACGCCTTTGGTTGTCTCTGTTATCTCATCTGTTTTTATAAGGCACTTAAGACTTCTCAATTAGTCTTGTTTTCTGGAGATGTGATCTGGATTCCCTCAGATGCCTCAGTTTTAACGGGAACGATATTCAAAATCAAATGATCAGCCACACTACGGAAAGCTTATGCCCAGTATCTAGACCTACAGTAGACTAGAACAAATAACTACACTTACTAAAAACTCCAAAGAAACTGTTTGATGATAATCTGTGGGAAGTGAAGAGGTGGTGCCTTTAATTAGACGGCATTTGAACCCTCTTTAAATTGAAGTGAAGAGCCCTGTGTTCCCCAGCTGGTTCACTCAGCTCTGACAACCGGACTATCCGACTCCTGTTGCTCAGAGCTGCTGAATAATTGACTCGCAGCTCCTGAGAGGCGGGTGTGAGGAGGAGAGGTCAGGCGGGGAGGACGCAGCAGGTGGGAGAGAGACAGCAGGACATCGCAAAACGGCAAAGCAAAGCGAGGGAGGAGAGCGAGAGGAAAGGATCGGTTGGCACTGAGCTGGGAGACGTGGTAGCGGCTTGTCACCCTAGCCAGGCTCCGAGAGGGGGCAGCCATGAACACGGGCCTGCAGCTCATCAGCTTCATCTGCGCGGTGACGGGGTGGGTGATGGCCATCGCGGTCACAGCCCTGCCGCAGTGGAAGGTGACGGCGTTCATCGGCAACAACATCCTGACCTCGGAGATCGTCTGGGAGGGCATCTGGATGAACTGCGTCTACCAGGCCACGGGGCAGATGCAGTGCAAGACCTACGACTCCATGCTGGCTCTCCCGCCCAACATCCAGGCGGCGCGGGCCCTGATGTGCCTGTCCATCTTCCTGGGCTGGCTCTCCTGCACCGTGTCCTGCTGCGGCATGAAGTGCACCACCTGCGCCGGCGACGACAAGCAGACCAAGGCCGGCATCGCCCTGACCGGCGGGGTCCTGTTCATCGTCACGGGCCTCTGCGTGCTCATCCCCGTCTCCTGGACCGCCCACACGGTCGTCAGCGACTTCAATAACCCCATGGTGCCCCCGGTCCACAAGCGGGAGCTGGGGCAGGCCATCTACCTGGGCTGGGCGGCCGCCGTCATCCTCATGCTGAGCGGCGCCGTGCTCTGCAGCACCTGCCCGCAGGGCCTGCGGCACGACTACCGCCGGGGGTACGCCCGCAACTTCACCGGCGGCCGCGCCTCCGCTCCGCCGCCCCAGCCCATTTCCACCTCCAGCCTGCCCATGAAGGAGTACGTCTGACCCAGGGCTGAGATCCTGGCTTCTGTTCAGGAGAACTGTGCTGTTACAGGCTCTCTCTCTATGGTAAGGAATCAGAACTGGGGCCGAAATCGTCAATTTATTTATTGGAGAGCTAATTAGCAGGCACCGCTTTGAAACCCATCTAGCCCACTGCTACTCTCTGTTGCAACCATTTCTTTAACTCTTCAGTGGATGTCATTTCCTTTAAATTCAGCTACTAAGGTTTGCAGGACTGAATGATCTGATAAGGGCAATGTGATACAGCCATACTAAGGCACTCCTGTACTGTGAACCCTTATGGGCTGTGACAACCGGCTTACAAAAAAATCCGGTCAGGAAGAAGCACAATAAATAAAAAAAAAAGTCAGATCATGTTCTCGTTCGCTGAGAAAAAAACCTTTTTTTTTCCCCCATTTGTGATCATAACCCGAAGCATCTCTTCACACAGAATTATTGATGAGCGACGAGAGTCTCTCCTCGGCAACGCTAACACGCTAACGTTTCAAACTGAACTGCCGTTGATTTATTTGAGCGTTTCCTAAATTCTGGTGATTGATGAAACTGTTTTTTTTCCCCAGGATGTGCTAAACCCAATTTTCCCTGGGAACATAGTTTTGTGACCCGCAAAAAAACAACAACAAAAAGCTTATTAAAAAAGAAAAGAAACAACACGCACCATTATGTTCAGAGACTTCAAAGGAACGTTTTCTCTTTCTGTAAAACACCTTCAGAATGCAATATCTGTAAGGAGAAAACGTTTCAGTCCGATAACTTTTCTGTGTGATGTCATACCGTAGTTCCCACCTGTTTTTTTCAAACGTTTCAACTGCTGCATTGATATAAAGTACTGTAGGTGTTTCTGTCTGCTCTTAATACTGTAAATCAGGCAGCACTAGAGATTCATTTTAACAGTGACCAACGTTTGTCACACAGCAAACCCTTTTTTTTTCAGAAAAAGCCAGTTCCTGGACAAAATTGAGACAACATTTCTTCTTCTGAAGGTTTCTTTACCACTGTTAATACGAGGACAATTACCAAATCGATAACAACATTCTCATGTAAAACTCCGTATACAGGACTTTCTGCAATGTAAAGACGAGATTTCACGTGCCATTTTTCCTACCATAGTTTTTGTGGTAATTGGAAGTGTTTAAAAGGTCCAAGCCAAATTATCAAAATGGTCTGGGACTTTAATCCCTTACGAGCTGTCAGAGCAGTAGTATCAGAAGTTATTTATAATGTATACACTTCAGAATGACTGTAAACATAACCCCAAACTGTGCAACTGCACTCTGCAATACTGACCTCATCGTGCGGTTACATCAAGCTAAGGAGAAAAAACACAGAGCACCCTAAACATTTACCATCACTCTTAAATTTACTCTTACATTTCTTTTTCTAGTAACAGAACAACATAATGACATAAACCAGTCGCTCTTCAAATTAAATTAACTCAGCTAAATCAAGGGTTTCTACAGGTAAGTTCAGTGTTTGATTTCAACTTTGTAACATTAAGAGGTTTGTCTTTTAACATTAAATAATATTAAGTGTGCGTCTTTTAAGCAGAAGCTTACTGTGGTGGTGATTAAAGGAATATGGTCCTGCGTCATTTAGCAAACAGAAATAATCAATCTTTCTATCTAATGTATTTTAAAATATGGGTTACACATATAGTGCTAATATACTGTTACCTTTTGTAATTAAAAGTATGGAAAGTTACATTTCTATTTTCAAATTTGTTTTTCAAATGACAATGATATAATTCTGATTGAATCTGTGAATTTTTAGCCAGTGATAATCTGTTTTTTTTTAATAGTATGACAGTGACCAAAGCTTCTTGCCTCTGGGATATATCTCTGCAATGGATATAAACATTATATATAAATATTTACTGCTCAACCAGCAGAACTGCTTTCCTGAGGGAAATGCCTACTGAGACCTAGGATTCTCACTGCAGGTTTTCAATTTCCCTGAAATTCTCCTGATTTCCATGCATGCAATTCCATCCATCCATTTATTTTCCAACCACTTTACCCAGCAGGGGAGCTGGAGCCTATCCCAGCAAGCAATGGGTGCAATTCATGCTATGAAACTGTGAAAATGCTCTTTTTATTGCCTCACAAGCCTGCTCCTGTTTGTAATAATTTCTGACTTATTCTGACAGAATCCACCCCTCTATTATCAGAAAGAGACTTTTTTTCTGGAAAGAGTTGTGGCAACCAAAGTACAGGGCACAAAGCAAATACTACTACTGCTACTAGTAGTACTATTACTGCTACAGTACTACTACTACTGCAATTATTGCTACTAATAAAAAGGTGGCATAGCAGTGCTGTGGTTACCATTGCTGCCTTGCAATGCTGGGACCCTGGGTTCAATTCCATACCTGGGGTGCTGTCTGTATGAGATTGGCATGTTCTCCCCATGTTTATGTGGGTTTCCTTCTATAGTCCAATGATATACTGGTAGATTAATTGGCTTCTTGGAAAATTGGCCCTGGCTTGAGTGTGTGTAACTATGGGTGCCCTGTGAGTGGCTGACATCCTGTGTACCCAGGCTGTACCCCTCCAACCTGAATTGGATGTGGTTACAAAATGGAAAAGAAAATAATAATTATAATAATGCAGCAATTGAATTCCTGGGATAGTTCTATTTAAAAACGCGTAAGGTAAAAGAAAACTGTTGTGACATGAACAACTATATTTAAACATGACTGAGAATCAGTACATCCAGCACTAGTGTAAAATGGGTGTTCTGATCATCACTGTGAACAAGACTGTGTCCCCGTCTGCGCTCTGTGTGAAGCAGTGGGTGTCAGCTCCCTCTGTCGGCCAGCAGTGGGCTTGTAAACTTTCCACTAACCCCACTGGCTCCTTCCCTGTTTCCTGTGGCCTGACAGTCTCTTTTGTACGGACGAGAAAAAAGCTTCTGTCACCACATTCAGTGGCAACAGATGTGCAACCCCTGGGTGATGGACCAAAACAGTTCCTTCAGGACTTCAGTCTCAGATCACGTCAGAGCTTTGGTGTGAAATGACAGATACACTGTATGCCTGATTTCATTACAAATGCTACTTAAGGTTGCTTTTGGGTTCTTCTTATTTGTGTTTTCCTTCATGAACCTAAAAGGTGAAGTTTTGGTTTTTAAATAATGTCATTTATTCATCTGTTATTTATTTATTAATTGATCTGTCCTTGTTTTAGTGCATTTAATAATGGGAAAAATAACTAGGAACAAAGTAAAAAGGCATAATGCAAAATGAACAGTGTGTGGTGCTTGTTCTTTTCTCACTTTGAGGATTGAAGGGTGGTAGGGGAATGCATTTGTCAGGTTGATTTTTTTTTTTCAAAGGGTGTTGCTCTTACAGAAAACGACTGCCTCTTGTCTCTTTTCGACCTGTATCGGGACTGTCCAAGTCTGCGCTGTTGTGGCAGCAGGTTGTGCAGGTCTCTTTGAATCATCGGCAGCACAAGACCCCAGGAAGAGTGTGAAACCAGCTCAAACGAGGCACAGCGGGATCAGTTTATCCCTCCTAACATGTCCAGTCCTTCAGGTATTCTGGCTAAAAGACTCGGGAGATGCGCAGCAAGTTGATCAAGTAATTAAGAATTAAGAATCTAAGAGCAGAGAAGAGATGAAAATCCCTCAGTGGCCAGCTTCAGCGGCATTCCCAGGTCTGTCATGCTGATCAGTCAGGCCAGTGAGACCCCCTGGCTGTTTCTGCTGTAAAATCTTTATGGGTCAGGGTTCCCCGAGTCCACTCATCAAAGGAAACAGACCAGTAGGCCTCCTTCAAATCTTAGTGGCTTCAGACCATTGCAGAAGAGTTCGATCAGTTCAATCAAGACTTACCTGAGCTAAGTTAACCATCCTTCTGAGGTCTTGTACTGGTGATGACTTAAAAAAACCTACAACACCCTCACGACAGAGATCCCTGCAGTAAAGAGACCCTGGAGACCCTGCTGGACTGCGGTCATCACTGGTCAAGGTTGCAGTGAAACAGCTGGAAACAGCTGTCATGTGTTATCTGTTCTGTGAATGTTCTGCTGTGTGTGATTACATGTCCAGTAACTTTTACAATGAGAATCCATTCTCACCTTTTGCAACAAACCAAATAAAGGCTAGATTGAAATCACGTTTCAGGGTCTTGCAATGGATGCACAGTGGTTTCTGCAGTCAGTGTATGAAATGTGGCTCAGCCCAAAGGAGTAAAGAGAAAATGGGTGGTGATTTCCCAATTCTTCTGTCCCAGCGAGCAGTGCTAACTATATAGTACCTCCCTTCCTTACCACGAGTTTACAGTTCTTTACCACACTATACCCAGTATTTACCACAGGTGTATGACTTTTTTGTTCGCTTTTGTTGTGACATTGCCTTATAATGTGAGCGGTGAGTTTTACCTGAGGGCAAGATATCAAACTCATATTCTAAAAACAATTACAGATCTTTAAACCTACTGTACCCAAAGAATACAGGCCCGAGCAGGAGAAACAAATAATTCACTACTGTATGTCAGTTTCGGGAGTGGGGTTCGTTCTGCAAATAGGAACAGAAAGAAACTACGCACAACAAACCATGGAGATGAAATGATATTCAATCTTTGATACTCTGTTGTTTTACAGTAGGTGCGTAAATTATATTCTAGGAGCCGGCAGTGCACATACAGGGCTGCACGCATTTAAAATGGGAACTGTGTGCCTTTATAGGAGAACTTTTCATTTAATTTTATATACTTGGAAGAGTAAGGCTAAGGCGTTCAGATCTTTCCTGTAGGTAGTCAAACGTTTCATGGTAGTCATCAAAGCAGAAGCTATCTTTTTTAAATGGAATGCTCTTCCCTTTTTCAATTACATTCCCAGATGCAAGCAATTTTGGTCTCAGCTTTTATGACCCAGTAGTCATATACTGAATATACTTAGACGCTTCAACAAAAATGTCCTTGGACCCAGCCATACACAGTGTTAATCAGTTCTAATTATTTTGCAAAATGAACGTGGTTGCTGTGTAGATTTTTAATTATAAATGCAAGTGCAACAAGTCTCTTAACATAACAAAAGTAAAAACATTATTACATCAAGTCCACATTTAGAGAAAATAAAGTTTGCCCTATAACTTGCCCTTGTTTATAAAACATACTCCATTCTGAGTATCTACCCCAAAGTACGAATATGTTAAAATAATAAAAAACCTGCTTTAAAATTGCCCCCTCATAATATATTCCTTCTATAATTTGTAAGTATTTCCATTTTTTTTCACTAGGCCACTTCTTCATAATTTAGAGTAGAACTGGTTGTCTGTGGACTCTATAACAAGGAAATGACTTTTTCCTGAACCATAATATGATGAGGCTAGGAAATTGGATTGAAAAGACTTTACAGTTACGTTACAAATGGACACGTCCAACTTCACAAGACGCCAGAAATAACTGTGACTTTTATTCAGCCTCTATTTAAGGACCATGAATGAATGCCAGAAAAAAAACCCATGAGGCGTTCACCGAGATGTACATCTTATTAAAAAGCCTTTCAAAACAACCTCAATTATTGGCGCAACCTTCTTTTAGATGTATAAGTGCTAACAACACATAATAACGAGGTATGTAGAAGACAGCACTGCTGTCTCCTTGGTTACTGAAAGCTCTCAATCAGTGGAAGGGATGAAGTCGTCACTAAGGGTTTTGATAGGAAAATGCACCACAGGACGTTTTGCATAATGTAATTCCTTAATTATGCCTAAATAGGTCTGAAATCCATTATACAAAAAAGAGAAAGCTAGGTAAATACTCACATAAACTTGGTCTGATATGAGCTATAAAATTACACACTCTTAATGCAATAGCATTGTCATAAGATTTGTAAAGGAGTCCAAAACAAATCCTTGAATAAAACTGTGTCCCTAAGATCCGAAAATTTAAATTAAATTAAATTTAAGGCTCTAAATTTTTGCCTCACTTGTTCTTATTCCTTTGAAATGTTGTTATGTTCATGGGATCATTTCTGAAACCCTTACTTTGTACCCTGGCTCAATGTGAGTTTAAGTATTCCTGTGCTTTGTCTTTACTTCGTCCCTAAACCTTACCTGAGAAATCCCAGCGCTTTTACACTTACTGTGTGCACAGCTGTTGTTCCTGAGCTGAAAGAGAAAAGGCTGAAGGCTTGGTCTGTCATCCTGTGGGACAGGGGTCTACACGGCAGCTGCAGGCTCTGTGATTTTACAGAGATACACCTTCCAGTATCAAGGCCCACACCGATGAGAAAAGGAAACACTTTCATCCACAAAGTATGGTGGGTGTTTGTTTGAATCAAGCTGCTCAGCAAGTTATTGAAAGTGAATCCTTGTGAAATTTCAAAGAACAATTGGAAGCATCCAGGAGTTCCTTTCCCCGTTGTCTCCTGTCAGATCCCATGTTTTGCGATCTTTGAGTGTTTGTTGTGTTTCATCGTCTAGGACGTCTTGAAAATCAGTGATTGGATAAGGGGCCCGAGATCAGCAAAGTATCGCCAACCTGCTGTAGTTGATTAGGTGAAGTCTTTCTGGTATTGCAAATGGCTTCTCTAGATATAACTCTTGCAATTTTCAAACATTGTGCTGGTCTCTTTCTCCATTGCTTCCCAATATTGCCTAAATCAGTAAAATACAAAAACAAAAGTCTTTCTCCTTTGCTGCTTTTTCGAGATCAGAGACATTTATTTGACATTCACACTACTCAAAGACACAGCAACACACTCAAACTGGACTGAATTCTTCTCTGCCTTTCTCAGCACTCAAGGGGTAAAACTCATTGACATTCCCTCAGCTCCATCTGACTCTATGCTTCCTTTTCCTCCAGACGAGCATATTCTAAAATTAGCAGTTCACAGAACAAGATTTGTCTGGCTCTCTCCAGGAAACAGCTTCACCTCTCTCCCTCTCAAAATGAAAATTATGATTATGATTTAATTAAACACTTCCACCCTCCTCCCCAGAAATCATCACCTACTGCCTGGTCCTCTTCCTCTTACAGCAGATTGTTCACAAACATCCTGCCAGCCTCACCTCAGCAGAAACACTCCTAGGGCCCTGAGCTTCTGAGGAATGCAATTCAAATGAATAATACACAGCACCGCCTTATTAAAACAAACACCTCCCTCCAAATAATGCAGCCACCCATCTGCCCACAGCATTAATATTAGGCTTCTGCATGATTGTCTTCATCAAATTCTGCGTAATACCTTAAGATGGATATGGGTGTTTGTGTTTGCTCTATTTTATGCTTGGTGTTGTGACTTGTCTGTTGTAATGCAACTTTACAAATTATCTAAATATCCACTGCAAAAAAACCCAGATTCACCCCAGAACATTCTCTTGACATCTAATTTACCTTTTATCTCTTTCCTGGCACTAGTAAAGATTATCACTGTCCTGGCTCTGCTGGAGATTATTGCTGTCCTGGCACTAGTAGAGATTATCATTTAATGCAACATTAATATTCACAGTTGCTTCTTAATATCTCAAAGTACGAATGATAACACATTTCCAGCCGTCTTTTTGGTATAATGAGAAACCTTTGCAATGAACCTATAGACTTCTTCAGGAGACTAATTGAGAGGCTCTCTGAAAATCTTTTTGCCTTAGTTTACAGCAACATTAGGTGATATGACAAATTTATTTCATTAGAGAATTCTGTGATTGCTGAGAGTTCTGTGATTGCTATTGATTTTTTCTTCTGTGTCGAGCCACAAATCTGCATTTTAAAATACGAGAGCCCTCACCTTCAGGGTAGTTTGTCATCATGCAGAGAGAGCTATACTCTGAAATGCAGTCCAGCAACAAAGTCGTGTTGTGTAAATGCCCGATGTCAAATCTATTGATGGACAATACAAGGACAGCTCTGATTCTGCAGTTGCAGGACCACAGGTCTTACAGATACAGTATGTCTCTGTGTCTTGTGATGTGAATGATTTTGCTTAATAACACTCCTCCTCCCCCCGCCAGCACCACACACTATACCTCCCTCTCCTCTTTCCTCAAGGCTCTGTGATCCACACGTCTGAAGTGAACACATCCTGCACAAACTGAGCGCAGCACTGTGGCTTACAGTCTCTCGCTGCTCGCTGCTCAGCCCTGAACAACAAAGTGTCTCTAAGTAGAGAGGATGTAGGAGGTGCGGGCTTGGTCAGCTGAACAGAAGAATACAGAAGATAGCCCGTCTTCCGCTACTGTGACAAGGTAAGATCAAGTGTATTAGCTCAAGGATCAATGTACTGGGTTTAAGTGGGGGTTAATGTGTCTGAAATTGACTCCGAGGGCAGCACAGGTGAATGCTGACAAGTAAAAAACAGTGATAACTAAGACTTGCTTCTTGTCACACCTGCCAAAAAGCTCTCAGCTAAAACTGAGACTGAAGTGGTTCTGTGTTCAAGACGTACAAGTGTGAGAGTGTGGAGTAGCTAGATGTTAGGCTGACAGCACCTGCCTGAAGAGAAAGTACACAATGCTACAGTAAGTCTTACTGTACAATCCCGACAGTGCTCTGTATTTTTAAACAACTATAAAAGAGGATTTACATCAAACACTTTTACTTCAATTAAATTTCCAGTTGTTTGGATGTCCTTGGAGATGATTAAATGCTTGAGGTTTTACAATCTGAAATTAGGTCAATCTAATTTAAAGGGCAATTCAGTATGAAGATAGGGCTGGTACGTACCCTAATATGGACATTCTTCAACACATATAGAAGTAAGCACCGGGGATCCCAGCTGTTGCAGTTATTTAGTCCTTTTTTTAGTTTCAAGATCCATCATGGTGTGCTTGCAAAAAAATGCATAAATGGAAAAGCAAAAATAGGCAGAATGCTGTGATTTGCCCATTTGATAACTCTTCAACCCAGAATGGATAATATTTAGCTGCTAAAGCAGTTGTGATTTTAATCTGACAATGCCCTCAGGAGCAACCTTCACATTTCTTAAAAGAAGGATAAAAACAGAAAATATTTTAAAAAGAATAAAACAGGAATTCTTCCTCTACAAATTTACGAGTGACTGCAGTTTCTATTTAAGATGTCTTTGGCATGTAACTCTAATAGTCTGTCTTTACGTGGTAAAACATCCTAACAAGGTTTACATAAAGCAAACTAAAATATTTGTAAGGGCTCAATAGCAGCAGTCAAAGTAAAGGTTTTCAAAGTGCTATTTGATTACTTATAGAAACAAAGCACCAGAACTACTGCACCATTGCCTTCAAAGATAGGACTTGTGAGGAGCCCTGAAGTAACAGAATTCACTGCACACTAAGAGAGTGGCACATTGGTGCAGTGGTTAGCATTGGTGCCTTGCAGCACAGGGGCGCTGGATTCAGTTTTGGACCTGATGTGCTATCTGTGTGGAGTTTGTATGCTCTCCCTGCGTTTGAATGGGTTTCCTCTGCGTGCTCTGGTTTCCTCCTACAGTCCAAAGACATACTGGTGAGTTGTGACTGGCTTCTGGGAAAATTGGCCCTGGTGCGAGTGTGTGTGCATGTCTGTGTGGCTGGGTGCAATGGACTGATGTCCCATCCAGGGTGCACCCTTCCTTGTGCCCATTGCTTTCTAGGAAAGTCTCTGGCTCACCCTGCAATCCTGAACTGGATGAAACAGTTATAAATGGATGGATGGACTACAAGCTAAAAAACGTGTCTGATGTGCTGACAACCTTAAATACCTAGAAACCAGTAGTTCAGGCTCACTCCGCTACTTTCTGAATGATAGCGTGTTGCCATAGCGACGCCTTCTTGTCCTTCTGCGTAATCAGTTTGCCCTCGTTAGTCTGCGAGAGTGTGGTAGTGGACTGTTCTTCGTTATGACGCAGCAAGAGTGGCTTTTCTTGTGGAAGTGCCTGATAGAAGGGCTCTGTGAACGATGTGTTTAAAGACCCAGCCAATGTCTGCCTTCACTCAACTTCTTCTTCATCTCCATATTCCTCTGTTTGTAACATGCCGAACAAGTTGGTAGAATTGGGAAAGTAAACATGCTTTCTCCATAAAACATGAAGGGAAAGAAATGCAGAAACTTGTTAATGCACACAGATAAGAAGCTTCACATCATAAATACCTTACATGTGTTTGTATTCAATGTCTGTGGGCGAAATCCTAGTCCATGTGATATAGAGACGAAGGGTATTAAACCCATATGTTGTGTAACATGCCTGTCTGTGGGACCGGTTCTTTTAAACTCTAAAGTGTGAACACTGATACACAAGAGAAACAATGACAAACAAGGCTCAGAGCAAAGAGCAGAAATATTCTGAAAGCCCACCCTAGTTATGTACTGTAGCTGCCCCAGCTCCAGTCCACATTTATGCCACATGGAGAAGCATTTATAATGTTTGAATATCTATCCATCCATAACCATTCATAACCACTTCATCCAATTTAAGGTCCCGGAGGAGCTGGAGCCTATCCAGAAAGCAACGGGCACAAGGCGGGATGCACTCTAGACGAGACCGGTCCATCGCAGGGCAGACACACAAGCAGACATGCATACCTGTGTATATGTACAAGCTTGTCTTCGGATGGTGGCAGGAAACCCACACAAACATGGGGAAAATATACAAATTCCACACAGATAGCACTCCAGGAATTGAACCCAAGGCAATGCTAACCACCACGCCACCATGACGATGGATGAACAGCCTTTTCCTATACAGTGGAATGTGTTTCAAGTATACAAATTAGGTAGATGGGCTAATTGACCTCCTCTCATTAGTCGACATTTTTGTGGTCATACACATACCTGCAAGAACAGTTTTTTTTTTCTCCAGCTCTCTGCTAATCTGTTGCAGGCCCAGGGAGGCTCCTCTCCTTCTACCCGGCTCCCTCTGGCTCGGAACCCGGGATGCAGACCCCAGCGCCGATGATCGCGGGCATCGCCTGCACGCCGGTGGGGCTGATCTTGGTCTTCACAGCGGTCATCACGCCCCAGTGGAGAGAGGGCCACGTGCGACTGGGCAAGGGGTCGGCGGTGAGGACGGACGGGCTGTGGGAGTCCTGCCTGCGGGTGGCCGAGCCGGAGTTCAAGCTCTGCTGGCCCGTGTCGGGGGCCGACCCGCGAGACGCCGGCGTGCTCTGGGCGCGGGGCCTGCTCCTGGGCTCCCTGTTCCTCTCCGGGGTGGGCATTGTGCTGGCTGGCATCGGCGCCCGCTGCTGGATGGACTTCCCCCAGCGCAATGTGGCGGGCGCCAGCGGAGTGGTCATCATGCTTTCTGGGCTGCTGTGCCTCGCCACCCTGGGGATCTATGCGTGGCACCTGGGGGTGCCAGCCTCTGATCACCCCCACATGCAGCACTGGGGAGGCAGCTCACTCTATTTTGGCTGGGCGGGGGGCAGTATTGAATTCCTGGGAGGGGTGGCCCTCTCTCTGAGCTTCAAACATACCAAATGCACCATGTGCACAGCAAAGACCCCGAACGAGGACAAAGAGGCCTATGAGCTTAACTGAAGATGCTTTTACAACCCTACAATTCCTTAGATTCTACTCAGAGGACACCGAGGTCAGACTTTGAAAGGGGACGTACTCTAGGTCAGGCCAGGCAATTGTGGAGATGATCTGCCCCACACAGTCCTAGTCAGACCTAGGAGCAGGGTGGCAGAGCTTCTCAGCCCATCCAATGGAATGTCAAGCCTGTTGTTCTGATTTAAGGGGTTTACTCGTGATTTTTCAGAAGCTTAGCTAGCTCTGTGGTTGACTGATTGGATGGCCTCATTATGTCATTATTCTCTCTGGCCTGCTGTTGTAGAGTTATTTCAGAAATATTTCAATTGCTTCATCAATGGAAGAAATCTTTGATCTTCTGTAAGAAAGAAATGAAAACAGTGGTAAAACACGAGGTTCTTATTTCTGGTTATTTCTGCTCCACCTTATTTAATCAGCATATCCTTCCACATCACACCTGACTCCAGTACGCTGACAGAACGGCAGCTGTGGAAACAGCAAGGTCAAGGGAAACTCAGGAAAAAGTAACCCAGGATCAAACAGCTTGCCTGGGGAGCTGGATCACTGATCATGAGCGAAGGAAGGAAGGAAGGGAGGGAGGGAGGGAAGGAAGGAGGGTACGCACACTAGGTAGCTCCAGGGAGAATCCGAAATGGGGAGCGATGGTAAGGGAAAAGAGGAAGGTTAAAGTAGTGAGAGGAGCGAAAGGCGATAGGAGGATTAGTTGCGGCGTGAGCTTCTCTTCAAGTGGCTGCGCGACAGCGTTTATGAGAACGCGTGGAGTGCGTGACAGTGTGAGTGCGTGCGGAATGCGTGACACAGGGTACAATCCCACGCAAACACGTGGAAAACACACAAGTTCCACACAGAGAACACTCCAGGTCAGGAACTGAACCCACCGCCCCAGCCCCCAGCGCTGCAATGCTAACCACTGCACTCCTGTATCACCCCAAATGCATATTATTAAAAACAATATTGACAGATATGGATATGGTGCTCTAAGAGCTTTTGGCAGTAAATCATTCATATTGGTCGTTTTAGGTCACCCGATCAATGTATGAAGACTGGATAGATCACCCTTGTCACTTGACATGGCTCCACAAAGATTTCACCTGTCCTGGCTTCACCATGCACTACTGAGATCATCTTACTTCAGTGATTAAAGTTTTCTGACCGGGTCAGATGAGTAAAACAGAGCACCCTGCATAAAAGAGAAAGTCCAATATCACAGTTCTCTACTATTCAAACATAACTATTAGACATTATGTGCTGTTGTTCCAGAGAAAATAAAATCCAAAATTTTGAGAAGCAAGTAAAACTTCTTTATTGATCCAAAGATAATAAGACCACGGCTTGAGACAAAACACAGTTTTGTGTGGTTTTTGCACAGTATTTGTGTTCTTCTCCAAAACTATTCAGAATCACTGCAATGGATGTTATCAGTTTCTTGCTGGTTATAACTGGGTTATTAGAAGGCAAAAGACAAGTAAAGGCCTTTCCACGCCAAGCATACTGGGGAGAATTGTAGATCAGAGCATGCAGTACAACAAGCCCCTTTGCGCATGGAGCTGGTAAACATAAATGATTGAAAAAATAGGATTGAATTGAAAAAATATACACTACGGAGCAAAGACACATGGTTCTGCTAACAAGCGGTTAAGTTCCTATAAACAGCAACTGGACTCACTGGAGCACGTTAACGTGATTATTTTCCACCTGAATTTCTACTCCAGAAATGCACGGCATGCCCTCTACTGGCCACTGCTAGCATGTTACCAATCATCCTCTGGCGCTAACCAGAGAGAATGTGTGTCTATACAGCAACAGCTAGAAACAGTCAGGAATTGCTGAGGGCTCAAATGAAATGCCAATCAAAATCAGTGAAATATTCAGACTTTGAGGGCATGGGAAAAGATATTACTCAGAGGAGCTGTTAGGTCATGAAGGAGGTGACCTCTCCAGGAACACTGAGCTCCTCTGAACTGTATGTATAGTTGTTGAGTAAAGGCCTTTACCTGATTTTGCTTATAAACTGGAGAATGCTGAACACACTCCGTCCTTTACTCCACCCTCTGGCTCTGTAGTGGCAAAGAGGATGCTTTGGTGTGATCAGTGATGCAAACTCTTTCCAGGCTATGCCATTCTTAGTGTCACACAGGACGGGCAGGAAAGGGGGCTGAGATGCAGCTTGGAATTTGCTAAAAATATCTGGGTCTCAGGTGCAGTATGAGGTTGGGTTGTACCAGCTGAAGGTGGGACGAAGTTGGGGGTTGATTATACAGTATATACCACAGCAGAAGCAAATGTTTGCAGTGCATTATCTCTTGAGATTAGATGATGGCTTACTCCCAAAAAAGCATTGCAGAAAAGTATTATTAACTCAGCCTGTGTAAATGAATACAAGGTGTTGCTCCTGCCTATTCAAAGCCATATGGCACCACTCCTCAGATAGTGGTGAATTCCCCTACACCAAAAGGCCGGGCCTCCTGCCGTGAGAGAATCCAGCCCTATCCAGGATCCAAAGGGCAGACCTCACCTTCTGTGACAGGATCAGTGCCAATGAGCACTCTTACAGTTAGAACACCTATTACCTTGGATTCTACCTGTGTGCACCTCTGTAAATATCAGTAAAGATACTGTATATTTTTTTCTCTTTTTTGAGTAAGGTTTTAAGCGTTATTCATCTGGGGAGTTGAATTGATGAGAATGACAACATTCCAGGAACACTGTGGTTTAGAGCAGGGAAATTAATTGGATGAGGATGGTGTTTAACTTTGAGAGTATTGGAGTGATTTGATGGGTGGGGATGTGATATGGATGGGTTTAGGTACATAATATTCTTCAGTGCGTTTCAAAGTGTGTTCCCCAGTGGAAGTGTGGGTGAAGAGGATGTTGGGGACCTAACATATAGACTTCCTTTTGGCTTTCATCGCCGCCTGAAGCACAGTCCCCTTCTGGTACAGAGCAGGTGAGGGCGATGCTGAGTCAATTATGTTTGCCTGTAAAAAGGAAAAACAATAATGAAATAGGTGACCATGTGATGTTACTAGAATGTTATAACACAAATATAGTAATGTTATAACACAAACAGCAATATATTAAAAAGATAGATGCATTAGTACCTTTTGCATGCACAAAGTTTCTGGGGGTGATTTTAAACACACTGGCATTTAGTATAACACCCATAAGCTTTAATTTATCAACTCGGGGGTGTCAACATGCAGACCTTGGGTTTGGTCTGGCCTTTCAAGCCTGACCCAATCTGTTGGGTCCCAAGCTTATCTATTGAGCCCATGTGGTAGGAGAGGTCAGAAGACGCCCTTGTTAATGTTATTGTGATACACAGTCTCATATGCATAGCACTAGCTATAGTTTTCTTGCTCTAACTAATCGTAGTGCGGCTGTTTGATGATGTCACAGATCCTGTCAGACAGGGCCATGTCTTAGCATGAAAACAGAAGGAAAAATGGCACTGCAAGACCCATACACACACTTCTATAAACCTCTCCTCCAAGGTTTGGAGCAACCTCAGAGACTGAGTTGACCATCATTATTCTCACCAAAGCCAAAACCTTGCTCTTTTGAAAGCTGAGAGCAAATTCCTGCCTGGCTGGAATATTTGCTAAGGTAGAGGTACCTTTCACTGGGACAAATAGAGAAAACAACCAACCAGCAATGTCATCACACTGCAATCGTCCTGTTTAACTTTTTTAAATTCAAGGAGGTGAACACAGAGCTTCCACCTGAGGTAGTAGCAGGAGAAAGCATTGTTTTTCAATTTAAAACCAAGCCTCTTGGTGATTTTTAACGTGTGCACTTGGACCACACTTGTTCTGTATATCTTTACAGTGCACGTGAACATTTTCAAATACAGGTTCTGTATTTGCATCCTGATTTTTCTGTCTAATTGTTCTGTCACAAGACGTGCTCTTAGTGAGAACGAGGTTGTGCTTAGCTGCCTTTACCATGGCAGAGTACAACAAAGTCTTGCAAGGGAATGTTTGACTCCCTAAATTCCCTGGAAACAAGGAGCAATCCATTCACCCTAGCCAAAGCTGTTCATTTGCTCTAGAATCTGAAAATGGACTTCTGTTTGTAATTCACTGAGTTCATACTCAGGAAGAGTTAATAACATAGCTGCCCTTTACTATACTATAATTATTCCACTGGACATGGGTCCTTGGCTTTTACAGATAATTCCCCTACCTTCTCCAGGATCATGAGTGTGGACAGCATGTCCCCTGTCCTGCCAGTGGCAATTTCATTCATCAGGAGGTTGTCCTGCAACAGTGAGGCCTGTTTGTTCCTCATGATCACCTCCTGCTCCTGCTCCTGGTTGAAGGATATCCCTTGTACTTCTCCCACAATACTGAAGAGATGAAAACAGTATGGGGCATCACAAACAACAGCATTTCCTATAGCTAATCAACTCAAAATCATTACCTAGTCAATCCAAACGTGTCCCATGGGGATGGGTGGGTTTGAATGACACTTGCCATGTTGATCTTATTAACATTAGGTTTTTAAGAACAGCCACCAAGAAATAGTACAAGCAGACAAAAAGGAGAGAAACTGACTCACTGCAGAAAGTCAGAAAAATGCAGAGAAGAGAAAAAGGCTTGATATTTTTTCCTGCAGTTCTATTTGTTTATTCTAATCACACACAAAACTGTGCTGTGATCTCTGATGTGGGTCATGCTGCAGTTCGGTTTTTTAGACGCATATAATGGTGGTGCCATTTTGAATGAGCATGACAGGACACCATGTGCAGTAACACCAAGCAGCTCTCTGCCAGGCATTACACCTGCCCCCACCTGTTCAGCTCCTGGCGGATCTTCTGGTAATCCTTGATGTTCTTCTGGATGGCCTCCAGCACCATGCAGAATTCTTCATAGGATTCGACCGTCAGGTTCTCCAAGCAGCTGTACTTGTATGGTTTTTGTCGCTGGGTCATCTTGGTCTCCCGGAGCACCTCTTCCAGGTGCACTGTGTCAATATCCGCGACAGAGTCCTCCTCCAGCTGTTTCTGGGTCTAACACCAGAGGGCACACTCACAGATCTGCACTACTCTCTCATTTTCTGGACTGTGCTGGATTGAACTGTGACTGTGCCATACAAAGTGGTGTCGTACATTGTGTTGTGCACTTCTGCATTCTACTTACTGTACATCTACAGTACAGAGTGGTCATAAAGTCTTACAATCACCCTTGAAAACATACCTCCAAAAAGTATAAGGATTGCGGTTTAGGATGTTTGTAATCAAGACTGCAGAAGACAAAGAACTTGCTGTGAAACTTTACAGTGTGGACAGTGATACTGGGAAGAGACACACACTGAGGTCCCCAGAGTCTGTCTCCCACAGATCTCAATCAAGGATCTGGCCCAGGTTAGGTCAGCCAATGCACTTCTTTAGATACAGCATTCAAAGAACTCAAGGGGCTCCTCTTCCGTCTCAGCCTGCAAACACCCCTTGGATCGTTGTTCACAATTAGTTGAGCACTGTTTTATAGACCACAATGAACCAGCACTCGCACACAATATTGTAATGCTGCCGAAGTTTCTAAGCCACGAGAACTAGACCAGGGATCTTGCATTTTTAGTTAGTCAAATGCCATCCCTGGTTTTAATGTGCTGGGAAATGAGTGCCTTACACCCTCCACCAGGCTGTAAGCAAGCAGAACTGGCGGTGCCTCCCAGCTGTGGGATTGGAACTCAGTCAGGGCAGGGCCTACACTAATGGCTTCAGTAAAGACAATAATTAAGGACACAGGTGGTGGAAGAAATTAAAAATTGAAGACCAGAACAATCAAGAACAAATCATGTACAGTAGCTACATCTCGAAATTGATTCCATGGGAGAAGATTCCTTGAAGAAACACCTGGATAAGGGTCTTGAATCATCAACCTCTTAACACACGAATGAGTGAGATGGACTCATTAAGAACAAACTGTTCCAAATATTGCCCCACCTAATGTATCTACCACCACAACCCCAATACCTCAGCGGTCTTGCTCTCCCAGAGCACATCCTCCAGTGCTGACGGTATCAGTTTTAATGAAGACGTCTTCTTTCTGTTACCACTAAGTCTAACAGCACAGGACAAACTCACAGATCTGCACTGATCTTATTCACTGAGTTCCCACCTGAATTTCCAGGAGAGTGGATGCATGGTTAAACCAGTGTCCTCAAAGATAATTACAAGACTCTTGTCACCACCCTGTGCAATTCTCCATTAAACTAAGCTATAGCAAATGGTAACGTGCCCATCCCTGACAGCAAACTGACTTTGTACAGCCACACTTAGTTGCAATCTCCCAAAATGTAAGAGTCAGAAACAACAGAAACTGTGGCCAAGCAAGATATAGGAGAGAATCACAAGAGCCTTGTGTTATCTGGGACCACATCTGTCTACCTGTATTTCACTACACTACACTATCGAAATTTAAAGAGGTTCAAGTGGTGAGTAGTTTTAGCGTCCAGCAGCAAGAGAATAAGTAAAGACTAATTCTACACCACAAAGCGGAAAAATGAAAGTTACATACTGCACCAGCAGAAGGCTTCTCAAATGAAAAAAAGGTTTTCTACTCCTTTCTTTATATGTTACAGCATAGAATTACCCTCTACTTATATAATAACTTTGTTGTATTGTACCCAGTTCTTCCACGTGACCCTGTATTAGACTAATCAGTTATTGAAAACGGATGCACCAAATTACACTATTTGATCTTAAGCTCCATTGCATTATTTTATACCCTGCTGTGCTGTACATTCAGTTCTCTGTCTGACCTGTTCTCCCCATCTAGGATCAGTTCCCTGTGGTCAGCATTGTTTTTTCATCATACTGACACTGCAAACAACATGCACAACCAACACTTTTCCTTTCATTCTTTTTCCAGAGAGAGCCTTACAGAGTCTTGGTTGTGGGCCTACTGTGCAGTACTTTGCTGCAATGTACAGTGATTCTGTTGTGCTGTACTGTGATGCTGAAACAGAAATAGAGAAAAAGACAGGGACTGTGGAACATGGGGAGGGGAGGTCCTGAACGTTATTACCAAACGTGAGCACTGACCAATGCGACTTTGTCACCCCCCTGGCTGGAGCTTTGCTCGTCATACTCAGCCATGGCGAGCTCCAGATTGGTCGTCACCACGGCAACCAACAGGTTGGCGAAGATGAAGGCGCCGCCCGTCAGGAAGACAAAGAAATAGACTGCAGCTCCATACATCAAGCCCTCCCCCTCCGTCCTGACCACACAGGAAGAGACAGAGAACAAAAAAGAAATCTGAACATTAATCCTGGCCTAGGAGACCTTGTGCTGAGGGCCGTGATGGTGGTGGTAGAAAGAATAGGCCATTGTACTCAAAAGAAAAAGAGTGCCTTCAGCTGAGCTGTCAAGCACTGCTGACAGTGCCACTTGGCCATTGTTGTACTGTTGTGCTGTTGTACCATATTTGACTTGCTCTCTCAGAACTAGACATATTTAAAGCTGCTGACTGTTTAAGGCTGCACTGGTAAGAACAAAATGAAAACAACTGAGAAATAAAAAACAAACAAACAAACTTTGCACTTTGAGAGTGAGCTGAGAGTGACCCAGTCACAAACCAGGTTTCCCTAAAGTGTCTCCTTCTCCCCAGGCTAGATAACTGGGAGCTGAGGAGGGCACAAGGCCAGGGTGATATCTGTCCTGTTCCATGCTTGGTGTCGTGTTGCCATTTTTTTTTCTTCAGCTGCACACTTAATAGCAAACTAAAGGCCATCCTGCTTTAACCTACTTTACTCTAAATCAGATAAAACAGCACCCTTTTTTTTAGAAATGTCAACATCACTTCTCACTCACGGAAGCACCATGGCTATATAGCCTAAACCCCCTTCCGTTTACTACGCTAAGCGCGCGATGCGACGCCACAGGACTGCTGCGTCCGGCCGGGTGATGGTGGTACAGTACGTACTGAAACTGCTCGTAGATGCTCATCCAGCCGTCCTGCGTGATGCAGATGAAGAGAGAGTACATGGCCGTGGCCAGATCCCCGAAGGCCGAGGGCACCGCCACGCCGAACAGCGTGACTCCGAACACCGCAAACACCTGGGAGGAAATGACCCAAGCAAAATGAAAATCCCCTTCTAATGCTGAAATCAGTCACAGCGACATTTCAATTTCTATGGGATTCAGGTAGAGAGAGAGATTCAGATAGAGCTCTTACAAATACTATTATTCATACTAGTACTACAAATTAGGCTTGTTTTGTATGTCCCATTGCTAAAAAATGCAATTGTTTAACTATAAAAAACTGAATAACAGATGTAATCTTGCTTGGAGTCTTCTGGATCCACAAGGCTACCAATTACTGGTGTGTTTGTGCCTGCTCTATTTTGTGCTTAGTGTTGTGTCACAGTACTTGTACCTGTGTCAGAGAGGCGGGCTGTAACATGGCGGGGTTGAGCATTACGCAGGCATATGCTGGCATCGCAGTCAGCAGAAGCCAACGGCGAGGGGGCACACTCACCAGCATGATGATGACCAGCAGCAGGAAGATGTTGGCCATGTCCGGGATAGACTGCAGGATCACCTGGACCATCATGGCCACGCCCCGCAGGGCGGTGAAGCCCCGGATGCTGCGGATCACCCTCAGAACTCTGCACGCGCGGAACACAAGCGGGCCAGTAAGACAAGCTGACTCTGCACCAGTTTAACTCCACTTGCCTGCCTGTGGACAGGTGCTGTCCAGATGACGCTGTTGACTTATACTGTTCCTTAGTGAACAAACTGAACACTGCCGTGAACATTAGCATGTAGTCATCCTGGTGCCACTTTAAGAACTTAAGCTAACTAACCTGCCTGGAGAAAGAGTCCACCAGCTAATAGAACACGACTGGCTTTATCCCTGACCACACACATACAGTACATAACCATAAAATCCTGTTCTAATGGTTTGATTTATTTCACTACCTAAGTCTTTATAATTCCCAGCAATATATTCTTCACAAATAGCGGAATATGAGGTCACAACTGGAAGAAGAAGTGCTGCAGGCTACATCTACTGTAAAGTTCTCTTTAGTTGATTGTCATTAATATAAATAGCTTAACACTGTGCTAAATGCAGTAAATGTATGAATTGTTTAGTTAATAGTTGGAGAAGTAGCGTTTGCAGCAGTTCTTCACATATATCATGGACCCACTGGGAGACACTCCAGCAGGCCCACTGTATAGAGCAGTTAGAGAAGAGAGAAATTACCTCACTGACTTAAGGGGGAAATTTAGGGGCAACTACTTTGTACAAGCCGAGAGTGGATTTTAGAATGTAGCCAAGACATCAGGGTTTACACCCCTGCTCTTGCAAATGGTGCCTTGGAATCTTTCATAGCAAAATAATCAAGACCTCAGTTTTAATGTTTCAGCTGAAGGGCAGGGTGTACTGGATTTGGAAATTCTGAGTCAGTAGTAAGAGTGCCTCCTAGTGTTCTACCAACACAACTTACAGCTGTAACTTGTTTTTTTTGGGGGGGGGGAGGCCTCTCATTCCAGTACTGAACAGGCCCAGCAGTGTTTAGCTTTATAGTAGAAGCAGTAACAGTAGTATCAATAGACGGAGGAGCACCTGTAGAGGCAGCAATCTTATAATTGCTCATATTGATTGACTTATCCACTTGTAGCAGCAGCAGTTTTAGTAGCACTAACCTGAGAATCCTGAGAACGTTGGTGCTTCCCAGAGACATCACAGCTGGACCCACAATCAGAGATGCAATGATCATGAAATCCAGGATGTTCCAGCCATCCTGAAACAGGAATCCAGATTTTGAACAGTCAGTCTGAGTTTTCGACCAGCAGAACAAACACAAGCCTACGTCTTCACAAATGATTTTGGATTCATCAGTAACTGGAGAGTCACCTTCCAAAAGATGTAGAAGCCGTAGTACCACTTGACAAGAATCTCCCAGATAAATATGGTCAGGAATATTTGTTCAAAAACATTGAAAACTGTGGCATATCTCTAAAACAAAGAGAAGACACAAGCATTAGAGAAAATAACTAGGGGGCAATTTTAAAATTTACTGTCCCCCACACATTCTGGTGAACTCACCTCAGCTATGACAGGGCTGGTTTGGAAAGCAATGATGATGGAATTGCCCACGATGGAGGCCATGATGAATATTTTGAAGAGAAAGTGGTCAAGAAGGGCTCCAACAAGCTCCTGGGAGACATAGGTCTCTACATGGGATTCATCCTGAAAGAAAGGATTCACAAAGCTTTTACTTCAATATCCAGGCAGGCAATTCATCCACCCTTAAATCCACCACATCTATTTAGATATATTCTTATGTATTTAGTATTCTTTAATAAATACTAGTGAACTGCAGATATCTGTGGCTTCAAAAACATGTACCTTGCTTCAGTCAAGCAAGTGGTTTTGAAGACCTTCTGTATACAGTAGTTTAATACAAAATGTCCTTAATTTTTCAGCTCATTTCCACAGTAAATTCAAACCTTGGTTTAGATCATTCTTGTACTCCGTATATAAGGGGACCTCAGACAGTGGAGAGTTCCTCTTCTTAAACCTGTGAGGTTTAGCTCCAGATCTCTAGTCTCTAAAGGGCTGAGCTCGATCCAGGCGATCTCTGCACAGGCTCAGCATGTGGAGTCACCTCCTGACGTTGCTAATTAGTAGAGAACCGTGCCTCCAAACTACTGTTAATCCTTCACTCCTGCACTGTAAAGGAGAATCCTATGTTCCCAGTTCGGTTAACTCACTCACCTTAACCTGAAATATCGCCTTGAAGTCGGTGACTTCCACTTCTTCATCTGTGTCTGGTATGGACCCCTTCCGGACCCTCCACTCCGACACACGCTGTTTCACACAAACCGTGCAGCAGAAAGTTAAAGAGCGTGAGGGGAGTCAGGTCAGGCAGGCGTGGTAGGTCAGAGGAATGAAACATAACCACCAGCCCCCCCTGGATCTGAAACAAAGTCATTCACTAATAGAGCATAGTGCCTAGCCTGGGGGCAGCTGGGAGATTGTCGAGGGAGCCACAAGGAAGGCAGCCCTCATGATGCCCTCAGGGGTGACACTCAGCCCTGTAGCAACAGTCCACTGCATACTCATCCCATTCCTCAATCCCGTTCCTGAGGTATACTGAGCAGGTAGGGCAGGTGGGTTAGAAGGATCACCAGGGGAGAGGGACTGGTTAAAGGGCACTGGTGCAATTGGGTGAGTGGGAGTCCTCTTTTTCCTTATTGTTGTTCTGTGTGCTTATGTTCTTTACAACTTTGTCTATCATGGCTTTCCCCATATAACCACATATTCATAAAGAGGACATTCAATCCAACAACAAAAAAAAGATATTGCTGTAAAAAAGAAAACAACATTAGATACAGGGTCCAACCTGACACATGCAAAGTAAGTGACATTGATTTTTTTGACCCGATGCCCACTAAGGCTCAATTCGTCACTGTTTCATATATGCTTCGGAATGCTTCTTAATGGCTTTATGAAGCCTTGGACTTGGAATGAGGAATTCATGTATAGATGTGTGTTCTGCTGTAATGCAGCCTCCCAGGCTGAGGTCATTTATGCCCACTGTTCCCCGCGTTTAAATTTCCACACTAAAAAAAAAATATTGGATGCAAAAATACGCAGACGCCCTCTGCTGGTAATTCTGCGTAGAATAGTTTTGCAGCGCAAAGGTATAGCAGAAGATTTTTGAAAAGATCAATTGAGTCCCAGATCTCTTTATGTAAGACAGACAGCGTTTAAATGTGTGTGCCTGCAAGGAGGTAGTGAAATGAAATTATGGTCTAATTCAAGAACATGTTTTCTGGAGAAACGATAGCCAGAAAATTTTTAAAAAGTGGTGGAAATAAAGTGCTCTAAAGTGGTAAATATATAGTATACTGTACGTTCACCAGTCGATTATTTTTTAAACGTCATCTATACAAATTACAATCGTGTAATCTATTATACATACTATTTTAAATAATAAGAGATTCGTACTGAAACTACGAATCCGACCTAATCCCACTTACTTTATAAACATAGCTGTTACAGCGTTTGAAGAAAGCATCTTTGGAAAGTGCATACCCATACAGAAACTCTGACAAAGACTTTGAATATTCAAAAGCTGTCCGTCCATTAATAAAAGATTTGAAAAAATCACCAATACCAGTGATATGATGAAAGTAGCAGCTAAATTTCATCAGAGAAAATAAACTAACTCACTCTCGTGTGCACTTTAGAAAATGTCCTCGATTCCATTCTTCATGTTTCTACTACTGCAGTCTTCGTTACTAATGATTTCGACGAACTAAACAAGTTTTACTTATTCTAGTGTGGTTTAGCAGTATGTCTCTGTGACGTCTGCAAGCAAACCTTTAAAACTTTCGCATGTTGTGACGTCACAATGACACGGCGATTACGTCAGCGGGAAGGTCAGCCAAATGGGTCACCCCACATTAAAACTGAACAGAGCGAAGCGCAGAAAACTAATTTGCAGAAAACAAATGTTCTTCAGTTAACTCCTTACCTGTGTTATTGTCTCACATTGACATAGGAAAGGTTTTACCTGGGTATGGAACAAATTATCGATACGTGTTATCACCACAGGGTAGATATAAATTAAAAAAAAACTTTTAGTAACGAAAATGTTAAAATACAATTGAGAGAGCATTAACTAATCTACGATCATAACTTTCTTCTTTCAGGTTAATTATCTGCTGCTAATTGTAATATATCCATAGCTTGTTTTGTGTTAATCTTCTTTTTGGAAGTACCCATAATGTTGCAATTTACTTTGGAAAAAGGCACCTATTATAATATTTTTTCTGAATAATTTCAGAAAAAAATGCACCCTTCCTTTTTTTAATAGTGAGAGTAAATTAGGTGCCACCCAAGGAAATAAAAAATAGATCATCACTAATTTGATGTAAATTAATATTAACTTATAGCTAAAACCATAAAAAAACATTAATAACTAATACAAATTAGATCAACTTTAATTTGTTCTTTGCAGATTTTCAAGACTCAGCACCTGATGGCTGTACAGTTTTCACCAATTTTATAAACACTAAGTCATCAGGAACAAAATTTAGTTTAATGTAAAATAGAAACTCACAGTCCAAACATAAGACTAGAAATACTGGTAGGTTAATTGGCTTCTGCAAAAACTGGCCATGGTGTGAGTTTGTGCGTGTCTGTGTTTGTGTCTGCGTGTGCCTTGTGATGGACTGGTGTCCTGTCCAGGGTATGCCCTGCCTTGTGCCCACTGCTTGCCAGGATAGGCTTCAGCTCTCCCATGACCTCAAAATAGAAGAAGTGGTTAGAAAATGAATGAACGGATTAACAATTATTAGTTGCCCATGACCTCCAACCAGGCCTCCCCTTTAAGACAGATAATTATCCAACTGTGGCATCCTTGTTAGTAAGTCTAATTTAGACCAATTATATGGTACAGGCCTGTTTTTTCCAAATAATACACCCTTTACCATTGGACATTTCAATGGATCATTTAATGGAATGTTATTGCAGGCATACAGTAACTACTGGCACTCTGTAATTAAAACAACAGCTTTTTTAAGTGTATTTTGTCAGCGAACCCATTGATTTGTAAAAGATAGATGTTCTAAAAAGTTTCTGGGGTTTCAATTGTACTTCTAGATTTCACTATTCCAATCTCTAGATCACCTATTGTTCAAGAGCTCAATTCCCTGTTATGATGAGCAGTAACAGTACGGGAGCCTACTGTCCCAGTACTGTACCAGCACTGGTGAACCAAGGTTGTGCACACAAATCTCCAACATGGTGCTTACTGTACCAGTACTGCACTAGCACTGGTGACCCAAGGGCTGAGCAGATAAAACGCCATCATGGTGCCTCCTATATCAGTACTGCACCAGCACTGGTGAACCAAGGTTGTGCACACAAATCTCCAACATGGTGCTTACTGTACCAGTACTGCACTAGCACTGGTGACCCAAGGGCTGTGCAGATAAAACTCCAACATGGCTAGGGTCAAGCCGTTACATGCTCACATGCAGCATTTGCAGCATTGCATGCACTCACATGCCTTGCACGTCCCAAGGAGTCACTGTTGCCTGGCCGAAAAAAACATCCGGACCTCAGGCCACAGTGTGCATTCTGAGCAGGTGCTTTTACTGGTTGAGCCATTCAGGGTTGTAGCACATGTACGATTACAAGATGGTGATGTACTTTCAGAGACCCTGATTAAAAAGTCCATGAAATTCTTGCCTCAATTAAAATGAGGTATTCCAGGGTTTGTGGTAACCAGCTGATGAAGACCCAATACAGAAGGCCAATTCACCCAGCTGTATTTGCTTAACAGTCTCTAATCTCTAATCTACCTGTCCCCACAGGATCCAAAAGTAAACGTGTTCACAAACCATTTTCCACCACGCTAACATTAGCACAGAAAAAAAAAAATCAACTCCTAACATTTCCCATTAAAAATGGATGAACTATCCTGGAACATTAATATGATATTTGTTTTTATTGCACTTTGAAATTGAAAAAGAGCCTCATGATTTTTACATCATTAGATTTTACAACTGTATTATATTTAACTTTCCATTTGAAATAAAAAGTTGCTATTTTAGCGTGGAGGTAAATGATTTATGATCACGTTCCCCATTGTTGCCTCTGCAATATTCCCCCTGTCACTGTCCTCAGGCGGTGAGGTTAAATATGTGAACACATGTCCCTTTTCTCAAGATTTTATCCATTAGTGTGGCATGAAATATTAGAGGTAATACTTTTAGACACATTTGCTTCAATAATTTGTATATAAAACCAATATATACATACAGGTATTCTTAAAAGATTTTTTAGCACAAAACTGAAGGCAAAATTATACACACGTAAAAGCTGAAAAAACCTTAACCAATAATAATTCCCTAATATCAACACACTTAAAAAAATAGGATTGTCCTCCATTAAAAAAACAACAACATTTGTCTTTTTTCCTGCTAAAAACTAAAGATGAAAGAATGAGAAAAAATGCTAAGGCTTTGTGAGGATAACCAAAAACCTCCTCTTAGAGGTTTCTTCTATCATCAAATTAAAAACACTGGCTAAGAAAATACTGCCGGGCAAAAATGGGCTGGACATGATGGTCGTCCAGCAAGTTACTGTATGTATCCAGACCGGTCAGCTAGCCCGGGCTTCTGGCTTTGTGAAGGACGTTCACGAAGAAGGAGGAGTCCTCAGATGAAGAAGTAATTGTCCGAGGACACATTTGCTGTCCCGCTGGGCAATGTGTCTGCAGGGTCCGTCTCCATCGGGCAGGACTCGACGTCCAGGTCCGCGGGCTCCGAGTCCACCAGCTGCTCCCCCTGGGTCAGCCTCACTCTGAAACTCGCGTCCAGCAGGGCGTCCCTCTGGTTCCGGGCCCCGGCGCTGCTGGGGCGGTGTCTGTCCAGGCCCGACTCCTGGCCGTCCTTGTCCTCGCCCGCGCCCTTGACCTCGCCCGGCGTGGCTCTTTTCGCGGCCCGCTTGGCCTTGGCCAGCTTGGCGATCTCCTGGCACAGCTCCTCATTCCTCTCCTTCCACTCCCGGAATTTCTCCGATGTCAGCCGGGGGTCGTCCAGGATCTTGTTGATGATCACCAGCTCCGCTTCCTTCGCCTGAAACCAAACAGTAACCATCACGCTGGCGGAGTGCCGGGCCTTGGACTCTCACTGGCAGTGGGGCTGGCTTTACCCAGGAGGCAGAAAGACTGCTGAAGCTCTAGATCATCTCTAATCGCCTTCCAGCATGAAGCACATTCTGCCACATTAATAATTCCTGGAGCCTTAAAACACAAAATACAAATGCTAAAGAACAGAATGTGACCAAAGAGAGCCAAATATCCTTGTACACATTTGGGTGTACTGGATAGCAAGGAAGATTTTGCAGAAGTATAAAACAAAATAGTTATATCTGCCCTTTATTTTTATTTCTGAAGCTGGCCTCACGTGCTAGCAAAGTATCAGCAGTGACAAAACGTACTGGTTGTATTTTAAATCAGGACACTCCCTTCCATTTTTGATTGCTTATTTATTTGTTTGGAACAGTAGCACAGACGTTTGTCTGCTTCATTTAAACAAAGACCCTTTTCTGAAGGTCGAAATCCAGATGGATGCTCAAACTGTTTAGATTGTATTAAGGAACACAGGAGTGGTTAAAAACCCTGTTCCCCCAGTCCTTCAGTTTACAGTGTCAACTCATGACCCACCTGCCCAGACTGTACTCTCTGCATTTGCTCTAAATCCTGTTCCTTGTATCTTGTCACTACATTATGTTTGTATCCAGTCTGCTCTTGAAATACTTATGCTGTTGGTATTTACAACTCAGAACATCTGTGTCGACTACCCTGGTTAAAGCAAGCATCAGGTAAACTGTAAAAATACACTATTAAAAATGTTCATGTACAACAGATTTTTGAAGTGCAATACACAACTTAGTAGTTGTGTAGTTATGCATTAATTCTTAAAAAGAATGCCCAACACAAACTTGTCTTGTCTTCTATTGTGAGAAGCTGAAATATGAAAAACCTAATGATCTAAGATGAGATAGCACTACATGGTGCTGCTAAATGTCTCACGATCTGAACAAATACTTTAACTGAAACTTATGTTACATGTCTGAGTTTCTAAAAGATACTCTATATGCAGTGTAATATAAGCCGTCAGGCCCTAGACTTTACTAGCCACCCGAGACTGTTCCTTTGCCCAACATAAAAAAAGCTCAGACGTAAACACCCTATGCACAAAAAGGCAGGTCCCTGTTACAGGGAGATTTGAGCTTTTGAGAGTGGAGCTATTGAGAGTGATGTCATCTTATACTTCTTACAGTTTTGTCTGATTGTCAGAGAAGGTCTTTGGCATTGCTGCCTTGCAGAATCATGACCATAGGTTCAATTCTGAACCTGGGGTTCTGTCTGCGTGGAGTTTGTATGTTCTCCCCATGTTCGAGTGGGTTTCCTCCAGGTGCTCTGTTTTCCTACCGTAGTTCAAAGACATGCTGGTAGGTTAATTGGATTCGGAGAAAATTGACCTTGGTGTGAGTGTGTGCATGCCTGCGTTTGTGTCTGTGTTTGTTCCCTGCAATGGACTGGTGTCCCACCCAGGGTGTACCCTGCCTTCCTCCTGTTGCCTGATGGGATAGGCTCCAGCTTCCCCGTAACCCTTAATTGAATGAAGTCGTTAGAAAATGGATGGACGGATGTTGGAAATGAGGGGTGTGGAATGATGCATCTTCCTTACTTTAAGGGTACTCTGCAGCGCCCGCAGGGTGTGTATTTTCTCATTGATGACTGGATTCTTGCACCTCTTGATAAAGGACTTCCGGAAGTGATCTCTGGTCAGCGGCTGCTCATTGCCGATCAGAGACACGCCCCCTTCCTTGAGACGATGAAAAAGAATGCCCATCTCATCTTCAGGGGCAGGTGCTAGAAAAATGAAGTTAGATAAGAAATTAACAAAATCCTGGTTTCCTGATATCCCAGTTTTTCAGGATTATAGCTGAAGTAGTTAAGAGTTAATGTACTCAAAATCTAGAAGCAATATTTGAATATCACATTTTGAGTTTTCAGAAAATCAGTGAGATAAAAGGTTACTAAAACATCTAAGCAATCTCATCTACTGTGAAATTAAAGACTCTCTGGATGTTTCAGTCATTTGTCACAACACAAGAGTGCGACATACAGTACTTAATGTTTTCCTATAAACCAGTTCAGCATTTCCAGGAGAAAGCTGGGAGCAGGGTACCTGTCTGGCTTTTGTCTGCGGCAGTAGTCATCACTCCTTGGGTCAGGATTGTTTTTTGGGGCTGTTTGTCTTTGACTTTCATCCTCGGCAAAGTGTTCACAGCTCGGTCAGAGGGCTTTTTCTGAAGACAAAAAAGAAATAAAATGACCGGAAGAAATACCACATGGATGAAATAAATAAAAATGAGAGTGTCTTCTCTCGTCTTCTTCCAGAAGGCAGTTGGGTTGACATTTTCACTCCCACCAAAGACAGGTCATTCTGGACATTTCCACCTCCAGACATACCAAATTATTGGAGTATACTCCCAGCAGGGAGTCAGTCCACCTCCACTGGAGATTACGCCTGGAAAACTGGGTGGCACCGATTTTACGAGGCGTTCACAGATGTGCATGGAGGTAGTGGACAGCTCCCTGGTTTTCTCATAGGATGTGACAATTGCCATCTCTCCCTCTAGTAGTTTGTTGTAACCTGAATAGCACTTCCTGTTGGAGTTTTCTTTGTCAACCACCGCCTGCAATTCCTCAAAGGGGTCTAAATTGATGTATTTGCTAGGTCTGCTATTGCAGAAGTGCATGTACCGCCAATCACTGTCATCAGTCTTCCTTCCCACAGGACAGCACACTGAAGGTAAAAATGCCTGGTGTGCTATTACTTTACAATCCTCAGAAATCAAGGGACATACCAAGGATTTCCACTTCTTTAGAGAGGACAGGACAGGACACTCCTATGGAACACATCATCATCTAACATTTTGGTAGACCAGTTTATGTTAACAGTAACATAACTTTGCCAGTTTAAGATAAATTAATCTTCTATTTTAAGATTACAAATGATGAGGAAGGGAGCTTCAGGAAGACCTTACTGGCCTTACAGGTAGTCAAACAGTTTGGTGCGCCACATAAGGTGCAGGTCTGTATGCCAGCAGGGGGCAGTATCTGCTCATCTTGTGTGCACGTCTGTATGGCAGCAGGGGGCAGTATCTCCTGGTCTTGTGTGCAGGTCTGTATATGGCAGCAGGAGGCAGTATCTCCTGGTCTGGTGTGCAGGTCTGTATGGCAGCAGGGGGCAGTATCTCCTGGTCTTGTGTACAGGTCTGTATGCAAGCAGGGGTCAGTATCTGCTGGTCTTGTGTGCATCATACTCACTGTCCCTGCTTTCCGCCTGGAGGCTCCTGGGGACCTTGGTCCTTCGTCTTCAGGCTCCGTCTCACTGTAACAGTCTGTAGAAGGATGCAGGACAGCAGTCAGCACTGACACCCCAACCCAAACCTAAAGTGAGCAGCAGGGGTCTGCAGACCTACAGCCCCAGGCCTACAGTCATTCAGGCACTCAATCAGGAGCTATTAAGCCATTGAAATTGCCTTCAATGAAACATGTATCTGCTTGACTGGACTGGAATCCAAAGGAGCCTGCAGCAATATTTATTTTTGAAGGAAGTGTTGGCAGGTTATAATCAATGACCAAACTTACTGGTTTCTTATTTATTTGTTTTAGAACAACAGTACAAAGTTTTTTCCGGTTCATTTAAACAAAGAACCTATACTTAAGGTTATACATTATACACTAGTCTGAGCAGCCTGCTGAATTTATAAAGATTATTGTCAGGAACACAGAAAGGGTTGAAAACACCTGTTTCCCTTCCCTGCTTTGAAATTTAATATCAGACACAAGTGTTCAGACTAGTGTTGCCCATCTCTCCCACAAGTAGCCATCAGCCTTCTGGAAGTCAGAAGAGGACTATATCAGGTTGCCATGGCGACCTCCCCCTGGGGAAACCATTAGGGCAGCACTAACAAGGGGCAGAACGATCTCTGAGCTCTACATTAAAATCACCAGCTGCCACAAAGTCATGTAGGCACAAGGCTTTTCAGTGGACAAACATGCTGGGGGAGAAGCCATTACTCGCTCAGTTCTAGCAATCACACAAACACTGGCCCACCTACTGTTGCAGCTTCTGTTAATAATAAAAGTTAATTAAAAATGACAGAATTTCCTTGCACTTCCCTTTTTCTACCTCAAGGACAGAGAAAAGAATCTTCCATTTTTGGATAAATAACGGGCCTTCGTTGACATTGTTGGTTTATGGTTTCTCTTTGCTGCAGCCAGTACTAGTGGGCACACAAAGTGCAATGACCTCCATTACACAATGTACAAAAGTCATGACATAATGACTTGATCTTTCAGATCTGTTATTTTTATCATTTACAATAATAAATTACATATATCAGGGGCCCTTTTAGTGTTGAACAGAGAAAACAAGGGAAAACAAAACCCATATTTAAAATCCTTAAAGGCACTAACGAAGACAACAAGAGGATTTCATCCATATTTACAGTGAAACACAAACCAGAGGGCACAAGTGGAAACTGCATACAGTATAAGTGTCCTTAAAAATGAGAACAGGAGGTACTTCTTTACCCAGAGGGCTGTGGGAGTGTGGAACAAGACAGGCAAGAAACAGCTGGATGAGATCCTCAGATCAATTAGTTACTATCTACCAGCCAGGCTAGAATGGCCGAATGGCCTCCTCTCATTTGTAACCGTTCGAAGGTTCTCATATGAACCCACCAAACTCATGTGCATATCTGTTGGTTGAACCCAGATACCTTCACACCAAGTCCTTCACAATACCCATGCCAACACAAACTCCCAGTGCCAGAGGTCTGCCCTGCGTCATTCTTCTCAACAGCAGCAGCATATTGTGAGTCTAAAATGTATTTAACAACATATCCCCAGTGACAACTTAGCAGGCCAGCACAAGAGACTTTAGCTTGTTACATCTGCTGTCAGGGCTGGGTCCAGCTGCAGCTGAAACTCTTCTACTGCTGTGCTTTAATTGCCCGAAACGCAACACGTTTAATAACTGGTGTAATTAAAGCAAAGCGTGTTGCTGACTTGTTAATCAGCCCAGGTGAGAATCATCAATTCAGGCGCAACCATTGCAGAGAAAGGGGTGTTGAGACAGACCTCCTGTGTTGTTTCTGAGGAGAGCTCTACACAGCACTCTCCCACAACTGGCAGTATTCTTTCCAGTAACCATCTTTTCTTAAATCCCAAAAACCTTTTAATAGCAATATAAATTCCTTGTTATGATGTTTTCGAGATTGTTCTCAACGTGGCACAGTAAGCCACTCTTTTGTGTGCAGTTTTGCCCCTATCAGAATGCTTAAATATAAGCTCCTAAGCTGGCAGGTACTGCACACACCCACAGACTGCTAGTACCAAGCTAAATACCTATGGCAACAGAAGGAAAGCACCATGACCCACTCACCAAACACATGGGAGTATGAGAGGACTCCTTAAAAGCCGGGGTGAAACAAACTTAGCCTTTTGACCTCCCCTTTGGCAGATAAAATAAATACCACTGGGGCTGTCCCTATCTCCACAGACATCTGTGAACATCTGCCTACAGCAGGTGGACCAACATGCTGTCAGGGCACCCTCTAATGATGTGGGAGATTACATCACATTATCATGTAGCATTGTACACGGCTAAAACAATTAAAGGATATCTGGGGAGGAAAATTCCACTTGCATTACTTAAATGTATCAGCGTGCAGAGAAGAAAAGCTGTATTTCTGAGAATTTCAAAAGCAGATAAGACTAGATCACACTCCGGCCTACCTTCTTCGCTGTTTGGAGGGTTGTTCTGGTCTTTTTTGTGTTTTTGTATTGCAGAAATTAAATAGTTGATCCACCTGGAGGAGAAAAACCAGGGTGACGTCATCATCAACAGCAAAAAGAAGCTTTAGGGAGTTAATGGTGGCAATATCTCCTGGCTTGTTAAAACCTTGCGCAGTGGTCTGAAGCTCGGCGGCCTGCAGAGGTCTGAGCCTCTAGTGTAGCCAGTGAGAGTGGTCTCTTCTCCCACTGGTGCCAGCGAGGCACTGCAGAGCCTTGGCGAGTGGAGGTGACAGGCGAGTGTTTCTGAAAGCAAAGTGGACAGACTCACACCTCCCAGATAAAGGAGACAGCAGTGACCTGGCAGTGGTGAGATTCCATATTAGGAAGGCAAAAAAAGATTTTTTTAAATTAATTCTACTTCCACTTTAAATCCCTCCTGAATTAACAATAGTGTGTGAATGGCTCTGACTAACAATCAACTGGTTTAGCGGCATGTTAGCGTAAAACCTCCTATAATCATGTTCAAAATACTGTGCCACTGAAAGTACAGTAATGCATTATTAGGGATCTCAACTCCTGATCAAAGGGTAATGGATTCAAAACTCAGGCGGGATACGGCTTATGTAATCTTAAATAAAAATATCACTCAAATGGCTCCAATAAATGCCCTGCTGTATGAATGGATCTCCAGGTTTCCTTCTGAATTGACCAATTCATTTACTTGGACAAATAAAGGAATAAAAAACGTAGCAAGGTTTTCACAGTTAAAATAATGAGCTGACAGCAGGGGGCACTGGTCGACTTTAGAAGCTGAAAAACCTGTTTTGTCTCTCGCAGTCTGTGCTGTGTGCTCTGCCCAGCCTGCTGACAGATAACTGCACCCATGCTTCGTGAAGATAACAGAGCTTGTTTTTAGATCCACACCAGCAAGAAAAGATAAGCTAAAAAACCCATAAAAATGACTCCCCAAGCTATTCACTGATCATATTCACTTCTATATCCTTTTATGAGTTTCTGGATAGGGGCTGGAGAAGCGACGTCACTTTTCCATGAATTGCTCTTCCGCTTTTTTAGCTGTCTTTTACCCATTTGTTCCTGTTTTACCAGTAGGCCTTGATGTACAACTACTTTTGTTTAGTTTTACCTTGAACGGGCCTGATAAAACCGCATCCAGAGTCGGCTTAAATATTTGTGGTAAAAGGCGCTGGCAATACTTGGGTCTTTCAAAGGCTCCCCCGTGGCAAATCAAAAAAGGAGTGTTTTTAAAATATTAATTACACATCATGTCGGGCCAAGTCGCAAAATAGATTTGCCCTCTCAGTCAGATAATTAGCACACTTCTTTTGCTGGATGGGAAAGCAGAGATTATGCTCTTCCACGGTTCCCTCCACTCTGTATCTGTGAGAGTTGCTTTCTGGTGCACTAACGGCAGTTCTGGGGTGCCAGGTAGAGTGAGGGGTGCTCACTCGGGGAGCCCTGCTGGCCTGAGATCATGCTCAAAAATTTAAACGAGTGCTCAAGGGTAACAAAATCCTAGGGATCAACAGGGCCGTGATTGGAACCCCCTGTGCAGTGCTAAAAGCACAGGATACTTCAATGCCTTTTGAGAGACCCAGTGAGTGACATCACCATAACAGATTTATTTCTTGTAACATGAGAATGTCTACACAGACTCAGTCCGGAGCACGCACAGCTACAACACTGCGCCAGAACAGGTGCTGCATCTAGGAGCCAAACTGATCAGTAACCTGTCGATTCCGAACCGGAAGAGTGGAAAAGGTCCCTTTTTCTGCTGGTCAGCTCTCTGTTACAGTACACTGTGCACCACAGATCCAGCCATAACCCACAAAGCGGAGTCCGAGCAAACAGGCAGAGAAGAGCTCGACCACACCACCCTGTCCACTGACCCTCAGCACATTTCAGCAGGACAGCAGGGGGGAAAAGAAAAATGCGCTTCACTTACTTGCTCATGTCTGAAACATTGTCCGCGGCGAAGAAAAAAGTCTGGAAGCGCTCATGGCACACTTTGAACACGCTTGAGAGGAGGAGGGAAAGGAAAATAAACAGCGCTGTTAGACCTTGTACGCTCCGGATTCAGTGTTAGCACAGAGGGAAGTCTCAAGAGGCGTCACACTGAAGAGAGGAACCTGGCTTATTAACACTGCAAACACCCTCAGCCTCCGTACCTGAACCACACTTCAACAAGGAGTTTTACATCTGTTTCAATATTATAAATGTGTTTTTAGCTGTGGAAAGAGAATCTCGTTTTATTGTTATTGACACTATGTGTTAAGTATAAAGGGAACCAGTGATGCAGGCACTACACAATAAATAACAATAATAAAATAGTGAATAATACATAATAAAATGACAATAAGGCAAACAGGAAGAGCAGCACAAGTTTTACAGAAAGCATAACAAAATGCAAGAGTTACAACAACTTTTCAGACAGTTTCCTCTCAAGATGAGCTTGCCCATTTTTTGCATGATCATAAAATATGAAATTCTAGGCTCCCAAGTCTTCATATTGAGAGGACAACTTAAAAGTCCCTAACATGGACAGTTAAAATGCTTTCTTTATAAAATTAGGACACTGCTTCTACTGTGTTTTTCCAAATGAGTACAGGCCAGTCCTGCAATGGAAAACACTTTTCATTTGTTTTTTTCTACCCATCACCCTTTATTTCTTGTCTCCCCAGCTCTCTGCTGGACAATCAGTGGATACTGGGTAGGAAGTCTGTCTGGCTGCTAAAGGTTTCAGCCTCTGCAAATGACACTGCAGAGAAAGGCAGGACGATCTCGCCTCTCTCTGCAGGGATGTGATGGGAAAGAGGAGAGAAAGAGGATTCTGAGACAGCAGCAGACTGCAAGAGGTGCATTTACACTTAAGAACAGGCTGCCCACCTGTGCAGTTGAAGCCAACAGCCTGGCTTCTTTCAAGAAGAACTCTGGCTGGATGAGATCTGGGATCAATTAGCTATTAACTACCAACCAGACTAGATGGACCAAATGGCCTCCTCTTACTTGCAACTTCTTATTTGCAATTGTTACGATCTCAAGAGCAAAAATGCAAAAACTCCCAAAACACCGAACCGAACAGGGTTAAATGACTACAAGACTTCAAAAGCTTTTCTTCTAAAGCGTTTTTTCTTCTTCATACACAAGAAAACCACAAAGACAAAAGGACAGTCACCGTTCAGGAAAGCTCATTTTCCCTGTTCTTCTTGCGCAGATATTCCGCAAAGTGTTTCCACTTTGATGTGGTTTAACAGGACAAGCAGCTCGTTGTCAAGTCAGTCGGGCTCGCCTCCTGACTTTCTGCTGAGCAAATTAACACTGACGCAGATTGCAGACTTACTATTTACGCTTGTGTTCCCCAGCACTTTCAATGCTGTAAGCTGATATATGAATCAGGCCCTCAGCTTTCTCTTCCTAAAATAGAAGGAAAGAAACAAAACAAATTCACACAGTGATGTCTGTGCTGTGACACCCTGTAGTACATACTAAATAACAAAGCCAATCAGCTCTTTCTCAACATCTTTGCTCAATGCAGAGATCAAGAGAATTAAAAATAGTTTGTGCCACGCATCAGCAACATTGCCAACTAGGTACAACTGTGCCCAAGGCTCAGCTTTTGCACATACCAGAGGTTAACTCTGAATGCGAAAGAGCATGTGATCATTTCACCATATCTTACAAAATAACAGGCTGATATCTGCCACAGACAGAGAAGAAGCAGCATAGAAAAAGCGGTACAGTTAGTCGTTGTCATCAATGTACCAGGGATAAAATTTGCCTCAGTGCTGTCTAACATAGCCACAGCTATTTTAGGTCCTTCTGGTACCTGTGACTTGTCCTACATTTGGTAGAGTATGTGCTTATGGATGCTAGAGCTCTCCATCCTTTGTCTGGTGAAAGCCACAACTTTAAATTTCAGAAATTTAATCTGCGCCTTCTGCTTTAATTCATGCTTGTTTTGTTTTCCTCAAATATGCCAAGCTTGGTTTTGCCCAGACATTAATTGAGCTGCTGCCAAGACAAGCACTTTGTTTCCACTAATGCAAATTAAAACCACTCAGCTGTGATTAATTTCCCTTTTTTTTACTATAAAGCAAAAATTGATGTTGAATACTGGCTGATTCCATACATCATATTCTCAGGCCTCAGTCTTTGCCAGGTATTAGCCTTGAAGTCACTGTGTTCGTCTTCGCCCAGCAGGTGAATGTCTCTTTCAAGCAGAGCTTGTTGTGGCTCACAGTACACACAGTTTCATGCAGATCAGACATGGTTGCTGCCTGAGCACTAGCAGACACTTCACAGACAAATGAGTTATTCAGAATCCCGAAGGCATTTTTATCGGTATTTCAAAAGACAAGGACCAAGTATTTAAGAAATAAATGCACTGCACAACTATGTTACCATTTAGTACAGTATATAAGGAAAAACATGTTACTGACTTCACTGTTACTGTCAGGTGCATTTCTAAGAATTGGTTTTCCTTCTTTGTGAAATACATCTGAAAATGCTTCGATTCATCTAAAAAAAAAACACTAGCAGCATTCTAACCAAGCGATTTTGTGTTTTTTCACCTAATTGTTACCAGTAACGTTACGGGCTCTAAATCTGTTTTATTGCGAGTATAAAAAATACAATGAAAATGAAGCTCAAGGCCATCAAGAGCATCAAACAGAATTTTAAAAAGATGTTAGATCCTTTTAGTTAAGAAATGAATTTAAAAAAAAATGTTTTATAATTTCAGCTCAGACTCCCCTTTTAATCAGGGTCCCCTGGTGTGTTTATGTGGCAGGTGCCGAAGTCAGGCCCATTTTAAATCTAACTCACACGCTAGTTACAGCCTCAGAACTTGACTGCTTTATACTGGCTAGAAGAAAGGCAAACAAGATCCACTCTCAAATATGGGCCTGCTTCTGCAATTCATAATTTATAGGCAGGTTAAAGATTGATTAGATCCGATTTCCCAGTCTGAAATAGAAACTTAAAATATTCCCTTTAATTAAAAAGTACAACTCCTAGCAGTCGACTGTTTTAACTACTGTCATGTTCAGTGAAGCTTCCTCCAGTCAGAGCCTGTTAAGGTGACATAACTTTGCAGAGCCTGAAAGGTGTGGCAGATCCGATAGGTCGCACATCCAGATTTTTGGCTCTGGGACATGCCTGATGCCTGAGAGACAGCAGATTGCATCCTGGTCGGACACAAATCCAGCTGGCGAGACTCTTTTCAGGAAACATATCCACCCCCCACTGCACGAACAGGCGGATCCCATTCAGATTTTACAACCTGTTGGCCCTGGCGCCAACTGGCGAGGGGGAAAAAAAGGCCCGATTCTCACATTTAAAATTCAAATTCTGCACCGGGGGGCTGGGTTGTACAGCGCCCGGCAGCTCGTAAAACCTGAACTGGATCGCCAGGGGAGCCCGGACTCACCTGCTGGCTGGCGTACCAGTACAAGGAGGGCCCCTTCAGCACGAACCAGAAGCGCTGCCACTTCTGCGCCACGAAGACGCCGCTGTCCTTCTTCTTCTTCCACAGCCAGCCGTCGCAGTCTGCCCGCCCCAGCTCCCGGCACGAGACCCGCCTGCGGCTCATGGCGGTGAGCGTGCCTGCCGGGGAGGAGGCGCGCCGTGAGTCACGTGGGCCGCGACCCCCCCCCCAACTTCCGCTCGACGGGTTTCTCTCGCCCTCAGCCGCAGAAAGTGTGGGTGTCGTCTTGACGGTCCCTTACATTCTTCTCTAAAATTGGGATCCCATTTCTCAGGACTCAACCTGAAGGAGCCCCTTTTCCCAACAGCGCTTGGAACAGCTCTTGGAGTCCATGAACCTCGCCCTGCTGAGGGACTGTTTCTCTTTCTGCACCTTTTTGTTTCTGAAAACATGAGCGGGCCTTACAAAAGAATTACACCACTGGCTTTTCTCTCTGCTTGTGCAAGCGGTTTGCTCACCCTATCTGTCCGGGCCTTATGCAACAAGCGCCTTTTGCACAGAATACGCACGCTCCCTGGCCTGGCCAAAATAGTTGAAAACACAAATGAGGGCTATTCTCCTGAAATGAACATGAAATATTCCCCTGCCCAGTCGATTTCATGTTCAAACTGCTCTTGTTTCTCACAGAGGCCCAACATTTCATTTGAGGGGAATCCTAATATTTTGGCAGGTGACCAAACATGATCCAAAAATACTAACTAGGACTTGGATCTGAGTTTTATTTTTTATACTTTTTACACCTGCCCCTACGGCTCAACTGTTTCACTACCCAGATACCTGCAGGGGGAACAGGAAATGTGGCTGCTGTGCTCTGACACCCCCACTATCGGGCCCCTCATCACTGAGCTCCTCAGTGCCCTACGCAGGTGTACAGTAAGTGTCATTTGGAGGAACGACTCCTCTCTGACCGACGTCAATGCAAACTCCCAGAGCCAGGCTAGGGGAGTTTTGATACTCGACAAACAAGCTGGTTGTCCCACCTTATGTTGGGGGAGCCAGCTGTGCACTATCCACTGAGGAATTATATAATTACGACCCGGATGACAGATGGCTGATCAATAAACTGCTAATTTTTTTTAAGTTCCATTACAGAGCTTGTTTTCTTAGTAAATCTTTTCTCTAAACCACAATCGGCAAAACAAAACCTCACACCTGTTGGGAATCCTAACTTTACTTTTAAATAAACTTTTGCTCTACCTGTACAGGCGGTGGAACTAATTCCAAACCTCTTAAAAATAATAATGATTTAACAAAAATGTGTTAATTCACTTCTCTCTGTCTCTCTCACCACCAGTCTCCTCTTCTCAAAGAACCGCTCACTTCCTCCCTCTTGCTTTATCACGGTCATCAGTTTTGTCAACAATGTGTTCTCGGTTCAGGCCTCTCAATCTCATTTGCACTAAATTACTACGCCCGATTCTTTTCAGGCACTGGTATGGCTTCTCCCTAAACCTCCCGGGGACACCTCAACTGACTCCCCCAGTTGGGAATGTACTGTAGATTCCTTCATGTCTGGGTCTAGGGAGCTCAGCCTGCACTCTGAGAGTGTCTTCATTGACTATATCCCCAGGGAGAGACCTACAACAGAACAATCTTAATGGACATCTTGCTCAGTGCAGTGCTTCACCACTGAACCTCTCTCTGCAGCACCATGCAGTCCAACATGTCCAAAAACAGTGTCACTTCCACCCCTGCAACTGCAACGCTATTTTCATATTCTGGGGTTAGAAAGAATCAGCATTGATGAGTGCCTGTCAAACTGCAGTAACAGTAAAATGTCACAGGGCAATTCATGGGAACTTGAATGCGAGTTGCATCAACATGGCGACTTACAGGACTTTCACAAAGTTCACGATTTTGTGCTTAATTCAAAATGTGTAATTATGTTCTATAACGTCAATTAAATTATTTTGTTACAGAGATTTAATAACGGGTCTGAGAAATTGGGACTGCAGTTCCCCCTTCAACAGGAACTGAGCCCTCCCGTCAAGAGAAGATATTTGGGGAAGGGAGGTCATGTGCCAAACTGGAATATTCTTTGAGACTGCACAATGAATTGTGGGAAAGCACACCAGGAAATAAGCAAACAGAACATTATCTTGATGCCAGTTTGTGATATTACATGTGAATCTTTACTACCACTGAAAGGCCTGATCAAACACAGCACCTTTCAAAGCTTTTGAGGATGTTAGTGACTTTCCACAAGAAAAAAGAGCAAGGAGGACATGACCCAGTCTCTTACCTTTCGTTTTTGGCCTTTTCTCATCCTGCAAAAGAAAAACATATTTGCTTATGAATATTTCTCTAAATCCACACTTGGAGCTCTGCTCAACCTGGCAGTTGATGCAACCACACTTTACAAAGGTTCAGTGAGAGAGCACTGCTGGTTTCAAATCTGATGATTCGAGGGCTTCAGAGACAGAATGCAGAACTGCTCAGCTGAACCCCAGCTAGGGTTAGGGTTAGCATTCCCACACTACTTAGACATTTTTACACTCAGTGCTGGATTTGTGGGACCAAGTGAACTTTAAGATGAGTGATAATTTGCTGTTACCTTCAACTTGATTTTTTGGGAGAGTTTTGGCTGAGTATATTGTATATTGCACCATTCAGTAATTGCATCCCAAAACTGAGTCAAATCAAAAGTTGTAAGAAACTGCTCTCTTTATTTAGTCATTTAAAGAGCAACTAGAAGTATTACTGCAGTCAACATTTAATGGTTCTTGCAGCCCTAGCCCTACATTGGCCTGAAATGCATGCTCACATAAAAACAATTTCAACAGCATTTTTTAGCTGATTAAAAATTTGCCTAAATAAGATAGATTATTGAAGAAGACCAATTTCCAGGAGCTTTTTTCAATGATTTTGATTGTTTTAGACTCATAATTTTTGCTTTGGGGAACACTTTCAAATCTGATGCCTGGAGGGCTTCAGAGACCGATTGCAGGATTGCTTTGTTGAAACCGCAGCTAGGGTAAGGGTTAGCATTCCTACACTACTTAGACATGTTTACGCTCAGTGCTGTATTTTGGGGCCCAAGTCAGATGATTTATCTCTTGCATTTATGAATACGTAATTAAGTACCTTTTAAAACAAACTCACTCCACTTCTGCAAAAAAAAAAAGGGGAAACTATCTGAATCAGAAGAGAGGGAAGTGGGTAATGCACTTATTTATTCAACAAGACAGCTCTCACATCAAAGGGGATGCTCACATTCAGGCAGTCCAAGCTGTGCAGTTTTCCTGAACCCAAGCCTGCTCTTGCATCAGTCTGCCGTAACAAGCTCACTCATTTCCCTTGATCTGCATTAGATTGGTGTTATTGCAGTGCAGATTGGTGTTATTGCAGTGTCACATACGACAGAAAAAAAGTTATTCTGTATTACTGCAAGCCTCTTCTAAAAAATTTCCTATCCATTACCCAATTCAGGTTTGCAGAGGCTTCAGCCAGAGCTCTGAAATCCAAGTGTATAGTATTTGTGTAAACCCTGGTGTAATGTCTATAACAGAACAGTGCATTATCTGTTTTGGAATTTCTGTTTTCTCGCATGGTCAAATTACAGAACTTACTGCACTAATACTCCCAGTGATGTCAAAAACACTGAATTAACAAAGTCTCTCGTACACATATACAGTACATATTAATTGCCAAACCCACTGCAAGGGTTTTCCTCTTCAGCTCAAGCCAAGTGTTTTATTTTCTGGGTTGCAAGGGTCCCAGGTTCAAGCCTGGAGTGTGACAATGGTTCTGGCTCACCTTTTGCGACTGACCCGCCATCTCGGGGCAGGAACTGCGAGACGTGACGCTGGCGCGGCTAGCTCCCTTGGGCATCAGCTGGGGGCTGTCGGGTAACACAGGGGAGTCACGGGGTCCGGAGGCAGACTTGGGGGTATCCCAATCAGCGCGCTCTGTCACCAACCACAAACAGCAGATGGAATATTATTGGAATAAGCTGTTACAACCAACTCCCAACAACATTGGTTCTGTCTGTATTACTTAGTTTAACACTCACAGGTGTTTAAGGTCTGCACTTCCATTTAGTAGAGATGTTTCTCATACTGTCAGTCTTAAACTTGCAATATTCTTTGGCTTCTATGTTCAGTACAGATGATGCTTCTTTATTGCACATATTTGCTCATGTACATGAGTACATGTACTTTTGAAAATAGTTCAAATTGTGGGTGAATCAAAACTGATGCTAAATAAAAACTTTTGTACAGGTGAGTACATACACACCATTATTGCATTAACACAAAATACAGAAATATGAAACTGAGTGGCATGAATATAGGATATAGGAATTGCAACAGGCATCAGGCAAAACAAAGAACTTGATCAGAAAGGTCATTATCTGAGCAAAAGCAGTGCTGCTCTCACCCGTTTGGTTTAGCGGTGCAATTCCCTCATTGCTCCAGGGCTCCCCCCCCTGGCTGGGGTGTGAACTGTAGAACACGCTCTCAGGGGAACTGTTGCTGTCCCCTAGTTCTGATTCCAGAGTCTTCTGCTCTTTTACTTCCTGTTCCTGAACTGCTGCTCTGAAAAGAGGATCAGGACACATTAACAGACCACAGAACCTATTAAGGGAATCACAAATATATAAAAAAAATACAAGAATCAATCCATACATTTTCTAATTGCTTCTTCCAATTCAGGGTGGTGAGGGGGGCCGGAGACTATCCCGGCAAGCAACAGGCACAAGGCAGGGTACACCCTGAATGGGATGCCAGTCCATCACAAGGCAGACAGACACACACACTCACTCAACCAAAGCTAATTTCAGAGAAGCCAATTAACCTACCAGTACATTCTTGCAGACTGCAGGAGGAACCCGGAGTACCCGCAGGAAACCCATGCAAACGTGGGGAGAACATACAGACTCCTCACAGATAGCACCCCAGTTCTTGACTTGAATGCAGGGCCCCAGTACTGCGAGGCAACGATATTAACCACTGCATCACCATGCCCACAAAAACTAGAATGTGAAATTTAAAAACTACTATTTATTCCAATGCATGCTTTTAAACATGCATTGTTGAAAAAGGACATTGCCAGTGTAAGTATTGGTGTAGGAGGAGATCCATTTAGTGGTTTGATCCCACCGCCACTTTTCAAAACCTTCCTGAGCTTTTATCATGATACTCAACAGTAAACGTTTAACAGGAAGGAGCCGGATGTCTGCCAGTGCTCCCAGAATGAACAATTTCATTTTGAAATTTGCTCCAGTGCTCCAGTCAGATCTCAGATGATGTCCCTGCACATTTATTTCTAAAAGGGACACGTAAAAACTTTGTCCCAAAGAGGTCTTCACAGGTGAAACACCGGGATAAAATGTACAAATTCTGCCTACCTAGTTTTCAATATCAACACTTAGCTGAATAGATAAGCAACCACCAACTATCTTCACAATCAAGCAGAATGCTCCAACACACAAGATGTGTCACAACACACACAAGAGAGTCATTGCCTTTCACACATAACAATTCAGCTGTGCACAAGCCTGCACTCAAACAGCTCTGAGCGCACAAATAAGACAGCAACTCACTTAAAAGAGAGAGTCCGTACTGAGGCAGCCACTCTCTGGAGTACTGAGGATGGGTCACGGACTTCTGGATCTTTCTGAAAGCAACAACAAAAAAAGAAACCGACCCTCTTACAACGTCTTTGCCCCACAAAACAAGAATGAAGACTGGGAAGGAAACCTCCCCCGTCAGTGCTAGCTGAGCTTACAGAACCCACATAAAAGAAAGGCCAAAAACCGTTTCCTGTCGGGCCAAGGTGTCTGTTTTTATGTTTGGTTTGTTCTGCAAATTTCAGAGACTGTAGACAACTGACAGAGGCTTACTGCTGATAGCAACCTTTGGATAATATACCAATAAAAAAATAACCTTCCCCGACATGTCAGGCAGAAGGCAGAAGAAAGGCAGAGGGCTGAATCTGAAGACTACTGGGAACACAAACATTCCCCATCGCTAGGACTGGGTTGGTGTGTCCCGAGCTACGCGCACATTTAAGTGTTTGAGTTGGTCACTGTGCAAATGAAAACCAACAAATTAGAATCCTTAACCAATGCCCAAAGAGAAAGGAGTCTAATATTAGCAATTACAGCAATATGCCTTACGTGCAGTTTAATTAAACAGAAAGAGAAATGGACACAAAGCTAACAATGGAAAGATTATTTTTCATCTTGATTACATTCACAATATTAAGTAGTATGATTAGTCCGTCCCACAGCACCAAGGAAGAAGCCGACTGCTCAGAACTTCTTATTTTAAGAAGATAATACTCTTCCAGATAACATGAAAATGTGTGAGCAAGGCATTTTAGCTTTACACTCCATTTAATAATCTGTTGTTTGCTAGCTGAGGAATCCAGCGCTGCCTAGGAAAAGAAATGAACAAGAAACTGGTATCAGAGTGCATGCGTGCTGTGCATGTGTGTGGTTATGGACATATGTTTTCTAAAATCTTTGTCATAATGTAGCCACTGCAAATGTGCCTAATTTGGTGCTTCAATACAAAAACAGTGGCAGAGTCATGAATGCAGAACTTCCTTCAAAGAACTGCACACTCTGTAACGTGTGCACACTGCACCTTGGTTGATGTTTAAGACGGGATTTGTAAATGCTCACCAAATAACACATTTTGATTTAAGTCAGGGCTAAGGTGTTGAGATCCAGACAAAATCGCTTACCGGAGAAGGTGGAGGCTTGGCGGCTCTCTCTTGGTGCGCTACTGACACAGGAACCTTCTTGAGAACCAGAGTCACTCCTTGTGGATTTTCCTGGAGTTTCTTCACTAGGTTTCTTCGCGTCCAGCCCACCTACAATGGTATACACATAGCAGCTGGTACTCACTGCTGAGAAAGCAAGCATCATGGCTCCAGATAACAGAGCATCACACTTCACATGCTGATACAGCCGCTACAGCTGATTAACATACTGATCCTTCTTGTCTTAAAGAGAAAACTCCAGACAGTGCTTTGTTGCTAAGACCGCTCGTCTGATGCGTTAGGCTCTGTATGGGCTTACTGTACTTCTGGATTTCTCAAAGAAACCCCCCCCAAGCTTTGACTTCTGTGCCTTGTGACATGATAGATTCTAACTACTGTGACAGCATTACAAGGGTGTGAGCAATAAAGACCAGAATGTGGTGGTGCCCAGAATGGCTCCACTCCAGGGAAATGGGTCCCCTGTTATATGTAATGTGTTTAGTGATCCTTTGGGTGGAAAAGATCCAAATAATATTTAAATGGAAAAAGAAAACTTCTACATATCTAAGTTATCTTTCATCATATATGCACCATATAATATCTTAAGACTTACTTGAAAAAACTGGAAGATTTTTCTCTAGCGTTCAGAAGCCGGTAATGTCCGCGTATTGGGAGATGGTTTATACAGGAAGGATGATTTTAGTCTTCTAACACGCATGCTCACACAGGCAGTAATTGTGGAGTTAAATATTTAATGGCACTCAACAGGGAATCAGCAGTGGCAGAAAAGGAAACGTCTTCGCCCTGTGCCTAATTGTGGTGGTTCCTGATAGCCCACAGACTGACTCGAGTGGAGTCTGTTTCCTGTCTGGGCTATCTCTCCTCAAGTAACAAAGAAATGATAACATTAGCCTGATGGCTTCATCCGCCTAACCTCTTTCCTATCATTGCCAATCAACATGATTTTTGGTCATTCACACTCCATAAATCAAATGAATTGATTAGAATACTGGAATACTTCTAATACCATAGTCATATGGTGCGTCAAGCGTATATATTGTAGCTCTGGAATTAGATATTTAAATCCTTTTTGCATGCCTAAGCCATCTGGATCACCACACTCACACATCCCTTCTCTACTGAAAACAAGTGAGATGCACTTTCAGTATCAGACCCTGTTCCCTGATGTTTTGGGAGAAAATGGGTTCTGATTCAATCCAGTGAGATTGGAGGATTGATAGGGAGAGAATGCGCTTTTTTATAAGACAGGTGAAATACCAGGTATCAGTCGGCTCAGTGCATTTCTCTGCAGGCAGTTCAACACTATTCCATAGCCTGAACTGGGTCAGATCTCAGGAGCTGCGCTTGGTCAGTGCTAGGCTGAGAGACTGCTCTCAGAAAATCAAGTGGATCTATTGTACCTGACTTTCTGCTAAAACGATAAACTCCTCACCAATCACACTCGGTCAGCTGTTTAGCTGAGCTACAGATGCAGAATACTCTCCCCACCATGCAAGAGTTGGACTTTAAGTAGGAGCCAAACTGATTTCAAGCACTTTGGGGTGTTTAAAGGTAAAAATCACCATAATGATGCCAAAATGCAATAATGAAAAAATAACCCCACAAGCAGTACTTACCACTACCTGGTTGTTGACTTGAATCACCTCATCTCCCGCCAGAATCTTCTCACAGACTTCTGCGGGTGACTGCATGCAAATACAAGTAACAGAAGGAATTAATCAGCAACGGTAAGTTTGTCATGTTCTAATTACCTCTGTAAAAAGTTTGTGTAAAATTATTCTTCTTGACATCTGCAGCTTTCGTTTGCCTCATACGTCTTCTTTGGCTGTAGAAACCCCACAGCTTTTCACATGAAAATCTATAACCCTGGCCATGAGCGAGGGCTTTTTTTTATTAATTGCATTTTTGTTTTGACAGCCTTTCATATTCAAAACAACCATTTGCTTCAGTCAAATAAAACTCGAGTGCTGAATGTATAATGTATTTGGAACAAACTTTCCAGCCGTGCTATTGACGTAAATTGTCTCGGATCCTTCAGAAAACGTCTAGGCGACTCTGCTTTTGACTAATTACGGGGCGCTTATGAAGTTACATCCATCAAACCACGGCATTGTGAAAGCTGCCCTGTGTGCAACGACAATGAACACCAGAGGGCGCTGCAGCGGCACACTAAAGGCTTTAGTAAAGCTTGCCTCCCGTCTCACCCGCTGCCATTCTGCGCTTTTTTCGGTTGAGCTCAACACAGAGACGAACCTGGCGTTTGAAGTCGCCGCTAAATCAGTAAGAAAAGTGCAGTAATAAGAAATCGTTTAGTTTAATACCTTTGATTAACTGCCAGCCAGTCCAGCTGTCCTAAAGTACCTCTGTATATAGTATTGCTTTCACATATCGAGCACCTATGACTAGATCATTGTGCAAAGAGCTTTGAATTCTCTGCTCCTTTTAATGAAGCAGTGCCCCATTAATGCAATCACGTGATTTGTTTTCTCGGCTGTTTCTTTGTTCATTTAGCCTTCCCACACCCTAGGCTAATCTGGTGGGATTTCAGAAGGTAAGGCAGAGCCAGGCCAGTGCTACAATAGGGGGTCTCTAAGGAACCCGATGTATGTGATGTTAATAGACAAGTAGAGGGCATTTGGCCCTGTGGTGAAGTTGCCATCCTAAGGATGACACATTAAATTGAATTACTGACCACTCGGTCATTTAATATCCTATTTCGAAGAGTAGAGGTGTTAACCCTGGTCTTGCCTCCCTGTAGTTTTAACTTAATTCATTTGAGGAAGCCATTTCTCACTCCTCCCTTGTTCTGCTGTGCAGACTAAGGCTGCTGTGTCACCCAGGTGAGGCTGCACTCCAGGGGTGCAAAAAAGTGGGTTTCTTCCTATAGGTAAAGCACTTTTGGAGTATTTGGAATGAACAGGGCAATATAAAATGGAAGGAATTCATTCCAGTTCCTTGTTATTAATCCCAATGACAGATGTCCGCCAGCAAAAAGACATCTTCTTTGACACATCATTGTCATTCAGTTATAAACTGCAATACTACCAGAGTTTAGTCATGATTTCAAGATGACCTCAAACACCAGGTCTGTCCGAGCCCGATGCTGGCAGTACTCCTGCAAGGGGACAGTGTGTGGATCATCGACCACGCTCATGGCCACGAGTTACAGTGTGTGGAAGTGAGTTGCTCTCGGTCCTATTTCTGCTAGCGCCAAATTTCATTACTCCTCACTGCACTGTTTATCACACTTAAACGACACTAACAACCAACACAGGCAGGCTGGCCACATGTCCTCCTTCTACTTGTAACTTTTCTTATGCTTTTATTTCCTTTTTTCTCCTGAGTGCTAACTGGGGAGGTGACATTTTCAGTTCTGATGTTTTGGTGGCTATACACCAATAATTTATAGTTCCAGTGACAACAGTAAATGTTTGAAGCTCCATTTTTCCCCACAGTAAACCCTTTGTAAAAGTATAGCGAAGAGCCACAACCTTTTAGTGCAAATTGTTTGCAAAGATTCCATAATGAGAACGTGAGGCCGTGTTCTACATACAGCAAACCATCTTCCATTCTCTCTCAACCAGCAACTGACTGTTGTAACGGAACATTTCTATCAATGAAAGAGAGAAGATCTGATTGTCAAGCAAGCAGAAAGAGGAGATGCCACAGAGAGTGTTTGCTGAAGAACTGAGTGTGTTCGTGAACCTACCCTGCTTGCTGGGTCAAAAGCCACTTATAGAGAATGGGGAGGCCTTCAAAGACAAAATGGAATTTTTCTATTTTCTAGTGGGGTGTTCACAGTGTGGAGACCCTACCACTATAGAAAACAGTGCTGTCGGTAAATATAATAAATATAATATGTAAATATAATATGAAAAAAAACATGCACAGCTTACCCACTCTGAAAATTCATTGAATACAGGAAAACCCCATACGTGCAGCTTCAAAGCTGCACTCAATCACAACCTCGTCGAATTATAATATTCCTGCCTGCTCACGTGTGCTTAATTAGAGCTTTTTACACACTGCCTGCTTAACCTCGGAAAAGCATTCAGTTCCCAAGAAGGACTACTTTGCAGCATAAGTCACTCTGTGTGCAGTGTGGAAGGGGGAGGGGAGCTCAGAAAAATTCCTTTAATGGGAAAATACTTTGGAAGGAGACATCATGGAAAATGCACAGCCTTTTTCATGCCCCCTGTCGCAGACAATTTTTAACTGTGTCTACAAGGGGCCAGAACCATTTACAGAGCACAATTTCCAATGGCCATATTTCAGACAGGCATGCTGTCTCATAATGAACAATCAGGTATCATAATGAGCAACCCTCACTGTTTGGTCTTCGCTGTCCTTGAGGGCACACTGTGTACCCATCGGATTCATTCACTGTGGAATGAGTGATTGGCTCCCAAGGAAAATAATGACCAATACATACTTATAGCGAAACGCCAAGGTTTTGCTTATTCGTGGAATAAGGCAGGGCTCTGCAGTTACAATACATAGTCATTGACGTATATAGGAGGAAAACAGTGAATGATAGTTTAGTTCTACAATTGTGCTCCCACACACACACACCTGTGCTCCTGTGAAAGCCCTAATTATGATCCATCAAATACAGAAAAACAGGATTGCACTGAATCACTGGCAACGCAGAATGATAAATCCCTCCGAAAGAGAGCTCCCCTCCCTTGCAAATCAGAACCATTAGCTGAACATGAGCTGAAAGGCAGTCGACTGACCTCTGCGGCGGTGCCCGTGACGTAGTGCAGGCTGGAACCTGTGGATGTAATCTCGATGCCCTGCCAAGAGAAAACAGAGCCAGTTTCATCAGTGAGTCAGACCCGGCTCTGTCCGGCCGATGGAAAAAGAGCGAGCAAGCCTCGCCTGTGAAGGCTCAGCCTGATCACTCAGAATGACAGCCACGTGCAGAGACCTGCCACAATAACACGAGCACCCCAGAGTTTCCCACAGCTCCTCGGCATCCCCGACACAAAACTAAACCTGCAACCTCATGCCTACTGATATTGCTGTGCTTAATGCCAATGAGTAGAGTAGTGTAGAGCCACATGCACACGTACATCGGAAATGAATATGTAGTAGTGAGACCCAAAAAAAAACAAACATGGTAGACCGTGAAAAAGTGTGTAGTGCAGATGTGTATTGAGTCTGAGGAACTGCAGTTAGCTGTTGAGGATGCGCACTGCAGTGGGATAGAAGCTGTTCTTGAGTCTAGTGGTCCTTGCTTTAACAGTGCGTTACTGCTTGCCAGAGGGTAGGGGGGAGAGCACTTTGTGGCTGGGATGGGTAGGATCCTGAATGATGGATTGGGCTTTATTGCAACAGCGGATGGTGTGGATGGATGGATCTCACTGATTGATGGTAAATCACATCCTTTGTAGTGCATCTCTGTCGTGGTATGGTAGGATTGGTAGGATTGCTGTACCACACAGTGATGCCACTAGTGAGGGCACTTTCTGTGGTGCTGCGGTAAAAGTTCATGAGGAACTGCTTCCCCATACCCCATAAACACTCAAGTGTTTATAACTTGCACATTTAAATGTGACAGGGACATATGCATGTATCATGCAATATTTGTTTTACATGGGACAAGGTGCAGAAATGTTATTTATCCATCCAACTGCTTCTTCAATTCAAGGTTGTGGGGCAGCCAGAGCCTATCCCACCACAACCACAAAGCAGGATACAACCCGGTCGCAATGCCAGTCCATTGCAGGGCAGGCAGACACACCCACAGACACACACACACACCTAGGGCCAATTTTCCTAGAAGCCAATTAACAATCACTACATTTTTTAACTATGGGAGGCAATTTGAGCACCCAGAGGAAACCCCCATAAATATGGGGAGAACATGCAAACTCCACACGGATAGCACCCCAGTTCCAAAATTGAACCCAGAAACCCAGCGCTGCTAGGCCGCAATGCTAACCACTACACCACTGGGCTGCCCAAAATGTCATCCCCATTCTGAAATTCTGTGATGGAACCTAAAAGCTAAAACCTAAAATATGGCCTCCCTGTTGTTTATTTTCTAAAAAAGGTTGCACGATTATTTCTTCACCTCAGAACCAAATACAATCATTACAGCTGGCAACTGCATCCAAGAAGACTTATCCATGCCAGTTCTTTCAGCCATTAACCTCTGTCTTTCTGCCTGCAGGGGCTTGTGGAGAGTACTGCTTGCCAAGGATACAACTTTTACACGCATTGCACCTGAAATGAAAAGGCACTGGTTCCACCGGTGCTCCCTATAATAATTCGCTGTTAAGATAACAGTACAGCACACATCCTATCAAAAATATCTTCAGAAATTAATTTTCAAGACTACAGGCGAGGAAGGGAAGTGAGGTACATGCCTGTTGTGCAAAACCTTGGCAAGGGGATTCAGATTGTTTTTCTAGGCTGATGTGCTTCTCAGTTTCCTCCCCTGCAGCTACCTGTGAGAACTGGATTCAGATGTAATTTTTTACTGAATGGATGTGACTCAACAGCAATCCTAACCAGCTTTTCCTCCAGCACATTCCTAGGAACTCACAGCGTGTTTTTGAAATCCAGAAAGTGTCTCATTACCTGCTTCTACACATTTCCAAATCTGTGCTGTATGAACACACTCGTGCCTTCTGGGACCTAGACGTGTAGCAAATATTCATTCTGCTTCACCATGGTACAGCTCGTTATTTAATAAACTCAGAAAAAAAAATATACTTGGGAAATCCAATATTACAGAGTTCACAGGACTGGGACTAGGAGCAACTAAACTAAACTATGCAAATCAGATGCAAGATAAATCAATAAATACAGAGGCAGACTACTATTTGCGTAAAAATAAGAGAGTAGTACTCAGATTTCTAAATGATTCAAAGATCACTGCCTAAAACTCTCAGTCACCCAGACTCTTAATATTTGACTTTAGAAAATGATTTAAGGCAACTTCTCTTCTATCAAAAGAAATCAGTCCACACCATTTAATGCTCATGGAAAACGGACCACATGCTGGTCAAAAGAAGAATTTTATAATTATATTCACCCTTTTAATATAAGCAAGTAAAATCAACTAAAATAATACCTCCTGAAAGAAAGAATCTGGACTTTCCCAAGAAGACAGTAGTATCAGAGAAAGACAAGAGACTAGAATAGATATACAATTTGCATGCGGGTGCAATCAGATTAGACTCTACTGTAATTATATACTCTTCTCTGCTAAACAAAGTTGCACTTCCTCATGTTTTAGGAAAACAAGTGATGCTCTAGATATGTTCGGTTGTCTCACAGGGAAGTGCCAAAAGTGAAAATGAGAGCAAAAAAGCTCATATTGCTTGTCTCTTATCTATCTCATATCTTGTAACTCAGAACACTTTCTTGCGCCATGTTTCTTGAATATCATGATGCTTACAAATGCCTAACAATACTGGTGTATAAAACAGAAAAATCAAAATATAAGCAGTAAACTCCTGGTAAAAGCAATGTGAAAGAATGCAGAAATATAAAAAACATGATGGAATCCATGGTACGGCACTGCAAATTCACAATATAAGCAGAGGAAAACTTGAAAATGACCATGTGAATTTACCACAGTCAAATTTTATAAGACTGTACCTTACACACATTCCTGGAAGCAAAACGTTTAGCTAAAGACACGACTAGAACAATTCCTTAAATCCTAAAAAGTGTACACTGAAAACAAACTTTATATAGGAAAGTTTACAGATCTGCTTTTAACATATTCCAGGATGAATAACGTGAAACAGAAAAGCTATTTCACCCTGATCGACATTAAATTACAAATCCACTGATCAGGCAGTGATTTCTATTGTATCCATTAACGATGGCGCACGTTTCCTCAGAATGTTTGAATTGAGAGGCTGTTGGACAGGCAGGGCTTTGCATTAAGCTCCTGGAGGCCAGTATTATTAGACAGGAATGATTGCTCTGCTGGTAACCCAATCTTTCATTCTGGAAATAGAAAACAAGTCAAGAGAGAAACTGCTGAAACTCTACAATGCATTAGTTACACCACATCTGAAGTACTGTACTCAGTTCTGGTTTCCAGTAGTTTGACCACATCTGAACTACTGCGCACAGCCCTGGTCTCCAGTAGTTGGACCACATATGGTGTAGTGCACACAGCTCTGTTCTCCAGTAGTTAAACAACATTACAAAGGGGACCAAGAAATACAGAATGAAGTCCAAAGAAGAGCAACTCCAGGGTTTTGAAAGATGAGTTATGAGGACAGGATGAAGAAACTTTTCAGTCGCATTACAAGGTGGCTGAGAGAATCTGGTAAAGGTCTTAAAATTTTTAAGAAAATAAAGTAGATCCCAGTGGTTGTTACACTTAAAGGTCAGTTAACAGTACACAGCTGGAAACTGCATAAAAGCCGATTTTGCACTACTAGACATTTTAAAAGACTACTAATTCAGTACTGAAGAAGGCTCCACGGCCAAAACGTTTTCTTTCTTCTCTTTTCAGCATGGAATGAACCTATTACTTGTTCTAATTCAGTACTAGGCATTTTTATCTTAAAATAATTAATGCTGCTAACATTTACATCTAGGCCTGATACTGCCTAAAGAAAAACAACCAACAGTGAGGGGCTGAACTGTATGTTGTCTTCACGATCTATTCTTTTGTTCCTAATAGACATAAGCGATCGCTGAAGTTCTTCCTCCAGATGTTTAATAAACACAGGTTTGGCCTAGTTGACCTGAATAAAATAATATAAGGGGAAAACTCTCTCCTTAAAAAAAGTGAAAACTCAATAAATGGCTTGATGTGGATCAAATGGCTTATTCTAATTATATACTAGAAATAACTTCAATGTCGGAGTCTGATGCTGGGAGCATCACTGGTGCCAACAAGGCCAAATCTGTGTTTATAAAACCTTTACTGGGAGAACATGTCAGTTTTCACTTATGTCTATTAAGAACGAAAGAAAAGATACAGTTCAGCCCATCAATGTTGGCCATTTTACCGTAAAGATGCTTTTGAACAAATTCCAAGCAATCATTCCCTGGCATGCATTTTCACTGCATCCACCACTCCATCCTCTTACCAGGATAAGAGGTGCCTTGGCATTTTACCTAGATAAAATAAAAGTTTTTCTTTTGCAGCCCAGCAACAGAAGCCATTTGCAAACAGGGCAGCAGATATCACAGCATGGGAGCAGAATTCACTTGGATAACAGAAACACGGTGTCTTGAAACTTGAAATTTATCAGTGGAAATGAAAACCGCTATGATTGTGCACAAAAAACTTGCAAGGCTGAAAGGGTTAATTACAGTACTCCTACTGGGGTTATATGTGTTTACATAAAGCAATGAGAATTTCTCCATATACAGTAACTGTGTGGAGCCTCACAGGGAATACTGGTGTTGCTATGTTCTTGTAGCTGTGCCAGATCACAGATACTTTTCTAGACTGTATATGCACTTGATTGTAATCAGTCTTCAAAACAACAGAGTTGAAAAGGAAAAATACACCCAGCGTTACTCCATAACCATACCCCATGTGCAAAGAGGGTCTTTTAGACTTGTGACACACTCTAAACACCCATTAGTTTTCTAACCGCCTTATCCAGTTCAAGGTCACAGGGGAGCTGGAGCCTATCCAGGCAAGCAATGGGCACCAGCAGGGGTACACCATGGTTGGGACACCAGTCAGTTACAGGGCAGACGAACAGACACACACACTCACACCAAGGACAACTTTTCCAGATGTCAATTCCAGTATGTATTTGAACTGTAAGAGGAAACTCAATGAGAGAGACTAGAGAGAACATGCAAACTCCATGCAGATAGCACCCCTGGTCCAGAATGGAACCCAGGTCCTCAGTGCTGCAAGTCAGCAATACTAACCACTGTGTCACCATGTGTCACCCCCACCGAACATGAATAAACCTTTCAGTTTTTAACGCGTTCAGGAACATTTTCATTTTTGAGCGAGTATGGGTATGGGCGTTTCAATTCATTTTTAAATTTACAGCTGATGAAAGCAGGTAAGAAAGAAGCCAGGGTATTGGCTTCAACAACAAGTCTGTGTAGATTGTTTCACACCCCCACCACCCTTTGGATAAAGATGTGCCTGCTGTTCTAGGTTTTGAAAGCACTTCTTGTCGTCTGCTGCTGTCTCAGAATCCTCTCGCCCCTTGCCCATCACACCCCCGCAGAGAGAGGCGAGATCGTCCTGCAGTGTCATTTGCAGAGGCTGAAACCTTGAGCAGCCAGACAGACGCTCTGCCAGGTTTCCACGGCTTGTCCCGCAGAGAGCCAGGGAGACAGGCAAGGGAAGGGGGAGGGGTACGGTACCAGATTGTCTCCTGGAGAAGCAGGCACCAGGTCAACGCTCTCCAGGCTGGTAGTGTGGTTGAGGAGGCTCTCTGGGCAGCTGCTGAGGACGTCGTCACAGATGGCCACCAGCTTTCGGCACTGCAGGACGGGCAGAAGGAACACGATCAGGTCCCACTGAGGAGGGCACAGTGTCTTGTCTCTCCAAAAGCACCTCACACATGGGGGGGGGGGAGGAGGCCACTTGCCTCACACCTCCTCTGCACTTACTGCTGTACTGCCCTGCACTACTGCCACCACCCTCTATGTGAACCCTGGCACTTCATGATGCACTTTCAGGCACTCCTCTTGGTGAGAAGCCATGGGGATTTCTCTAGTACATATGAATTTTTGAATGGGAATATTAGTTAGCTCTGACCTTTATACAATACTAGAAAGCAGAGCCGCCTAAAGAGGCTTCTAATTCTACTTTCTGTGTATAAAGTCAAATCAAGCAAACACAGACAGCTTATTACAGCTTATCAACCCAGCACACCTTACTTTAGCCAGTGTGTGTATATGTATTGCATGAAGAACATATTTCAGTTTTCCCATGGTGTTTCTAAGAGCAAGCATTAGTCGTTTTAAATTATGAGAGTGTTTATATGAACTGTACTTATTTATATTATTAGCTCTTCAAATATCTGCTCTCCATCTGACAGGTGTTCCTTGCAAGATACATTTGTGTGCACAATACTGGCTGTGGGTTCACTGGCATCATTAAGAAAGGAGAAACGTTTTGGGACTGGTTTTTCAAATAACTCCTCCACGGAGAATAAATGATCACACTGCTCTGCTGGGATCTGGTCCCTTTCCTTTGTAATGGAATGAAGGAATAATCATGCTTTCCCAGGTCTGCTGGAATCCTAACAGACACAAGGAATGACGGGACAATTCATCCTCACAATTCAACTCAGATAAAGAAAGAAAATAGAAAGTCATGGAATAAAACTCAGGATACTCACAATCGATATGATGTCTTTCTCTTTTTCATAGGCATTAATGTCCTGTAAGGGAGAAAAGGAGCATTTTGTTGAGTTAGAAAAAAAGGAGTCTTAGAGCAGAAAAATGAATCAACCTGCAGCTTAAGTTAAAGTAAATTATTTTTACCAGGGAGCTAACCCGGGTTTTGGTTCAGCAAATAGATTGGATTGTTTAACTATCTTTTATTAATAGCTGATATTTACACTTTAGTCAACAAAATATGCACAGAACCCAGGTGTATTAGTGAGCACCCCATAAAAACTTTGCTGAATTGTACAGTTTTTACAATGATTTCGGACTCCCATAGGTACCTCGTGTATAAGCATCAACCTCAGGCCCTGCTGAGAACAGACAACATTCTACCATGCATGTTTTGTGTTTAGATCTAGTGGACTAATCCTTTGCCAGAAGTGGTGAAGTATATAGAGAACCACTCTGTGGTGTAGAAAGCTAAACAAAAAAGCGCTAAAAAACACTGGGTAATCTCGAATGCAATGGCCCACACATCAGAAATAACTCAGCAGAAACAGCTTATTCAATCAAAGCCTCTTCCATTGCAGAGAGTGCCAGTTCAGCTACAGTTCAAGCCCCCTTGTCAGATGTGACTAGCAGTTCTGACACACTGATACAACACTGATAAAAATCTTCACAGCGAGCGATCTCAGTTTGCTGTGCTCGGTGGCTCCCCTCACTTCACAGCAGCTGCTCATAGCAAACCTGGCCTTCCTCCACCTCTGAATGGCAGATTCTACACTAAACACACTGAATCACAATAACACAGAAGGTCACAGACTGGGACTACTGCTGTCAGCCCACTTACTTTGTAATATTTTTAATATGATATATTATATAATATATTTTTTTAATATTTGTTTGCAAAGGCATAAAAAAGTCGGATTGCTCAAAAAAGCTTTTTTCTTTGTCACGCCTCCCCATACTAAAAAAAGACACAGGCGATGCTGGCTTTGAATCTCAATATTTTTGGAAACCTTGATCCCACAATCAAGATCTGTCTTTTTACCAGTGAAATCTCTTGACCCAAGAAAAGGTCTTCTTGCCCATTTTAGTTCACTTTCATATCTCCTTCTCTGTTTGGACATGGATCAAATAAGCTAAATTACCAGTTAGCATCCTAGGCACTTACTAGTTAGGACACAAATTGGTAACTGAGCAGAATTTGGCTCATCCCTAATATAGGCTCATATAGGGTCAGACCACACATACAGTATAACATTGGCTTGTGCTGCTATTTGTACAAGCTCTTGCAAAGTAAATTACTTTCTTATTCATGTAATTCAAAACCAAGCTCAAAAAAGCCCACTAGGGCTTAAAGAACCTTTAAACCTTGAAATCTCTAAAATGAGAAATGGAAAACCTTTAGAAAATTAGTGAATTGCTAACAGAGGGTGCACATAAAAAGATATTTAAAAAAAAGAAGATCCCTAATATAGCAAGCTGGTGGCAACTGTAGAGAAAAGGTCGAGATTGTTCAGACTTATTGTGACTCTCAGGTAGGCAGAAAAATTGCATTTTTCTTTCTCATTGACTCCTCTCAAATTCATATCTGTCAACGGAACTTGTGAATTAGTTAACCCCCTGTTATCAGAGCTCCTACTGATGAAAACAAGCCTGCTATTGCACTCTACGCCAATAGCAGGGGCTTGATTCTTCCTTCTTTTTACCTCTATTTGGTTAAGATTATACAGGCAGACCTGCGAAGCTGAAATAGAATTGTCCATTCTTTATCAAGGCAATCTGTATGAGAGTTTACAGCTTGTAAAAACTGAAATGGATCCAATCAAATTGTCAGGGTCCTCTGTTTTAAACCATCATGTGCATGGAGACCCAGAGCTCTTCTATAAATTCTATGAGTCCAATTCCCTTCCGTGCAATGGCAAAGATGTTCAGCCAGAGCCACCCACAGACACTAATTCTTGTGCGAGCACAACGGTGCTTATCCAAATCTGCCACACTTCACAAATTGCTCAAGAGATCTAATCCCTACAAACAGATACACCAACACTACCTAGGGACAGAAGCAGAAAGATTAGTAAACTCTCATTAAAGGCTTAAATATCTTTACTCAGCTATCGATGTACAAGTGTAGTGTTTCCTGTTCAATGTGGATGTTTTTTCTCATGTTACATTCAACAGAGATCCAGAATCTCTTCCCCACTTGCCAGAGGGAATTAAGATACTTTTTTTCTCATAAAGGAAGGTGTTCTTATTCCACAGGGTTGCACATTTTTTATACTCCAGTTATAATTGGGACAGTCCTGAAAACAACAGGAAATGAGATGTACTAAAGGTTTTGTTTTGCACAACAAAGTTCCCCTATCTAACCAGAACTGTTTCCTGAAAGCCAGGTGGTAGATGGGAAACCCAGTAACCACGGTGTGTGCCATCTGAACCTTCATCATGCTCACGCCTTCAGTATTTCAGTCCCACAAAGAGGTAAAAACAGAATCGAAGTGTCACAGTTCATCTGACCCCCATGCCTCTTTTTTCCTGCCATCATGCCATCATGGTAAATCCCACTTATGTTAAAAAACAAAGTATGTTTCCTGACGGGGGGTTGGGGGCGTTAGTATCTCCTGGCTGTGCAGCACAGGCGGATCCATGAGATTATGTTTCCTGGCGTGCTTTAAGAATCTGATTACTCTTTCACTGGTTCCCAAGTGTTTAGCATTGCTGCCTCTCAGTGCTGGAGCCCTGGGATCGATTCTGAACATGGGGTTCTATATGCATGGAGTTTGTATGTTCTCCCTGTGCTCGTGTGGGTTTCCTTCCACACTCCAAAGACATGCTGATAGGTTAACTGGCTCCTGGGAAGGGTGCCCCTTGTGTGTGTGTGTGTGTGTGTGTGTGTGTGTGTGTGTGTGTGTGTGAGACCTGTGATGGACTGGCGTCCCGTGTTGCTTGTTGTTTTCTAGAATAGGCACCTCCCATGCTCTCCCATGCCAGATTGGATATCCTGAATTGGATAAAGCAGTTAGAAAACGGATGGATGGTTCCCAGTGTGACTTAATGATATAGATTTGTCTCTAATTATAGTCCAATGCGCAATGCGGTACTTCACTGCCAGGCCTGATTAAAACCGGAGGACAAATGTGTGTGCTGAGCAAACCAAGGGTGGTAAATCTGCTGGGTGATCATGTGGTACATTAGAGCAGAGCTGCCCAGTCTGCGGGTTTTTAACTCCACTTCAGCTCCTATCTGCTAAACCTCTATTCATGACTGGCTTGATTGGACCAGTTGAACAATTTTCCCTCAATCTTAAGGTGGTGCAGATTCAACCCGCTGATCTTGCAGCCCTGCAGGAGGAGACCCCTACAGGCCTAGTTTAGACGTAATGGGAGCCTACAATGGAAACTGCCCTGCATAAGGAGTTACTTAATCAATAAATAACAATGACAGATAATGCTGGGCAAAGAACTGTCGTGGGAAAAGACAGACCATGTGAGACATGTACAGCACTACTCTGACAAGGTATTCCACAGCCTTTCATAAGCTCAGGGTATTTACTCCACAAAGTACTGGTTTGATATTCCATTCAAGTCAAAATATCTTTTCAAAGAACTGCGATAAAGACTATAATAACCAGGTGCATTTGAGTCAGGTAAACTACCTTCCTGTTGTCAGAACAATTCCTTACAAACTGCTGGAAAATGCATGTGATAGAGATCTGAAGAACATTCTCCCAAGACAACTCCTATTTTTATGACAAAAACCGTGAACAAGGAAATGCAATGATACATTATATTATTTTATAGTACATGGCTGGTCTGAATGTACAATTACACCCAATCTTTTATGCGACATTATAATCTGACAGAGTAGGAAGCACAGGCAGATATACACATTGTATTAGCTAGTGCTGATTGCACTTCCTAAAGCATTTACTCTCGAAAGGAAATTTTTAAAAAATGTTTAAAAATGGTGCACTTCATTATATTTAAAAGCAGAAATGATTAGCATAGCCAGGGCTGACTCACTGATGGAAAAGAGTGTCTGCAGTTAAATTAAAAACCATTCCACATCCAAAAGAAGAAACGACGCATCCACAAGTAGCTCAAATGTAATTAATTTATGTGCTGCCTTACGTATTCCAATTCACTGTTTAACATGTTTTTGACATTAAGGTATAGGAAGAGTTTTCTTTCCCCTGAAACCAGGTACCTACAAACAAAGCAACATTGACGCTGTAGTATGTTATTGAATTATTTTACTATAATTGACTATGGTTGTTTCAGCCACACATACTGTATGTTAGAAAACAGATGAAAAGATGACCCTAGCTTTCTTCTCCAAGAGGACCTCAGCAAGCCTGACCTCATTTTAGAAATCAAGCTGTGAAACTGCCAAAGGTGTTATATTTCATAGACCTCATACAACATGACAGAACAGCAGAAAACAACCAAGCAGAAGTCAGCATTTCTATTAAGTGGTTCTCACATATTTTGCTACTCAATTCTGAGCAATTTTGGATAAGTATCTGCCAACAACTGCAACTGTAACAATTACATTAGTTATTCAGCTACATTAGCTACAAGGAGCATATACTGTACAGGAACTGGCTGCATGATTCACTACTCTCACACATTAAACAAATTTCAAACGCGAGGGTCATTAACAAAAAAGTGATTTCAAAAGACAAAAAGCTTTTGAGATATAAAACTGACTCATTCATAGCTGCTCCTGGCACAAATAGGCAGGAAAATCACTTTTGAATCTGAAGCAGACAGTCCTACTTTTATTACATGCAATGCATCTGGTTAAGAAACAAAACTCGTTGGATATTTCCATACAAAAAGACACTAGTGAAATTGTAAAATAAAGTAATTGCAAGAGACACTAACTCACCTTTGTGTGAAATTTAAAAGCCCCTTTTAAAGTTCACGCAATGTAGGGCACAGAAGAGAAGCTTTAAAAGAAGCACGATCCACAGAAATCCACAGTTATAGTACACGTATGACTGACAGGAAAAGGTCAGTCATTATAAAGTAGGAGTGTATTTTTCTTGGCTTTTTTCATCTTCCTCTTTTTTGTCTCACATCCTTAGTAGACCTTCAAGTGAAAAAGACCTCAGAAAAGGCTTTCAGGTGAAAAGCACCCTCTGCTACAGACCCTGGAGATGTAATACTGAGCTGGACTCTGAAGTCACTTCTGAAAGACACACTTATTTTTGATGCCAAATACTCTTCAGCAGTTTCTAATTGAGTAGGAAGCTCATGAAGGTTAACACGCTGCTTGGCTTAGTTAAAGAACCCACGCACTATTCAGAATAGTGCTTTTCAGAGGCATATGGTTACTAGAAGTCATTCGGACTTTTTTGTATTTTTTCGTTCGATTTTACATTTCTCGTTCCACGACTGCTTTCCTCCTTTGGCAAGACGAGCCTGCCAGTGCCTGGAGTGCAAGACAAGCCTCGGACGAATACTGCAAGTGCCTCGGTCCCGCTCGGAAAACTGAGACGTCCTGTTTAAGCTGGTCCCGACTCACTGGGATATAAATATGGTCTGGTTGCTCCTGTCACCCGGGAAAGTTATAAACACGCGATGAGAGATGGGGGCTGGAATTTTGGAGGAGGAAAAAGGGGCCTCTTTGGCAGGGTGATCTTTAAAACAAATGGTGGCCTTAATTAGCCTTTCCAAAAAAAAACCTGCTGGCATTTTCTGGTGCTTTTCCCCAAAACGGACAAAGATGACATTAGGATTATTATGCAGGTTAATAGCTCTACACAGAAGAACATCTCTTTCTGTGAAGAGGCGCTCTTTCATCACGTCATTATTCTGCCAGAGACGTGACATGTGGACCCAGATTATCCCACCATTATACAGCCTCGGTCTCGTTAATCAGGGGGACAAAGTGGACACAGCGGAGGCCGGGCAGGTTTCTAAAAATATCCGGCAGATATTTGTTTATCCAGGAAACACACGTTAAACACAGCCTGCAAAGGGCACCGAGTCACAATGGAGAAGGCTGGGACAATTTTAGCAGATTTCTGTTCTGCAAATCTAATTAAATTCCCCACTCAGGGTATGTGCTTTAACTCGTATCTGTCTGAAAAAGCTCAGCTTCACTTCATGTGCTGTACAGTGCTTTGCATCACAACAAGAAAAAAAATAGAGAAGAAAAAAAGTGTACAATTCATACCATTTATAATAAAACACAACAAGGGTGAATTAATCTAATTCTTATTTCCAACTCATTGTTAACTGACTGTGGAACAATTATCCTATTAACTGATTATGGCATGTTTGATTCAATTACATTAAAAAGGACATGGCTTTAACAAAAACCCACACTAGTTCTCGGATCGCAAACAAAACTTCGACCAACTTGGCAATCAAAAATTCCAAACTTCACGACAGTGTTCGGTTTGCCAGGGGTTTCTCCTTATGAAAAAGATTCACATGTTTGTGTTGAAACATCACTTACGCCTTCCAGACAATGCAAGGAAGCCATAAAAGAGGCAAACAAAATGTTAGGCTACATACTGTAGTCAAAAAGTGTAGAATTCGAATCAAGTGATGTTGTGTTGAAAGGGTATACCAGTTGGGCTTCATTTAGGATATTGTGTACAATGTTGGTCATCATGTTACAAAATAAGATATTGCTGCTCTAGACAGACAGGCTGAAGGAACTGAACTTCATTCGTCTTGAACATACAGGACGACGAGGAGACCCGATACAAGTATTCAGAATTCTTAACAGCAGTGACAAAATGAACAACATCTTCAAAATGAAAAGTGAAAAATGAACCAGACGACACAAGCAGAAACTACAGCACATGGAAGTGCCACACGGAAGTTCTGGGAGTGTGAAAAAAAACTACCAATGCATGCGGCTTCCTTCAAGAAATGGCTGGATGAGGTCCTTCGATCAATTAACTATTTACATACCAAACAGGCGAGTTGGACCAAATGGCCTCCTCTCATTTGGAACCTGTTCTTCTGTTGTGTCCATTCAAGGGAAAGACACCTTGATGCACTGGGCTGGAAAACTGCATTTGACAGCTGGAAGCTTGAGCACAACCCAGGACTCGTATGGCCTGTTTTCTAACGACGCAGTCCACCTGAGCTAAGTCTGCCTGAAGGTATGGGAAAAAAGGTCGAATCCACACCAGAGTCACAGTAGCTAATCGGGCCAGAGTTCCTCATGGTTTCTGTACAGTTAAGTGGACTTAAGGGTATGGGGCTTCCCAACTGGAGGGGGTGCACAACCGTCACACAAATTAACCCCCAGAAATGCTGGTCCGCACTCGTACAGCTGGGCGGACTGGAAAGGTTAAGTTACTGGACAGCCAGGAACCACATTTATTCACAAAATGAATGTATTCACAATTCTTGCAATTATGGTGAACTCAATTATAAGAAATTAAATAAATTCAATTTATTTTACACATACTACTGTAAAAAATGAACAGCTGAGAGAATGTTGCAAGTCACAGACATGAAACATAAAATCACATCAGAACACATTCTTTTCATACTGCACAATCACAGGGCATTGAAGAGACGTAATCTGGGGTGAAAAAGATATAACAGCAAAGAGACAGAGAAACGTCTGTGACTTAGACAAAAATAAAGACAAAAACAGCTGTCAAAAGATGTCAATGTGCATTGCACAAATCTCTGTTTGCTTTTCAAAGCTCATTTCCCTCCTTTTAATATAATAATAATTTACAGGTAATGGACTCCCCTCCAGCACCACCAGTATGCAGCCCCACCTGGATGATGCAATGACAGTGTTAGTGTGCTCACCGCACATCAGCTATCAGTGGGGAGGAGAACCGAGTGATAAGCCCGTTCATAGATTATTAGGAGGCCATGACTGGTAAAGGCCAGAGGGAAATTTGGCCAGGACACCGGGTTAATACACCCCTACTCTTTTCAAGAAATGCAGTGCGATTTTTAATGACCACAGAGAGTCAGGACCTTAGTCTTACATCTCATCCAAAGAACGGTGCCTTTTTTTCTTTTACAGTACAGTGTCCCCATCACTATACTGAAGCATTTATACCCACACAGACTGCAGGATGAGCACCCCCTGCTGGCTCCACTAACACCTCTTCCAGCAGCAACCTTAGCTTTAACAGGAGGTCTCCCATCCAGGTACTGCCCAGGCTCTCACCTGCTGAGCTTCAATTGACTGCCAGTTAGATATTGTGGGGTGATGTATAGTAGCTGCTGGCTGCTTTAAGTTTTTAGTTTCTGATAGTGATTCAAGGTGAAAACGACATCCAACCCACAGACCAGAGGCAAAAACCGCAGAATCAGGGCTCAGAGAAATCAGTGAAACTGCAGGTGTGTGTGAAAGCTAATACAATATCTTCTGCTCTGAGGACTAAGAATTGAGGCCCCAGGTGGAAGAGCATCTCCAGACACAGTTCCAGCTCTCTCTCCCCTCCCTCTGAATCTAACATTCTCCTGGTGTCTGTAAGTCACTCTGGATATAAGCGTCTGTTAAATAACTAATTACAATATCCCACACGCAGTCGGTGTTTGTGGCACATTAGCGTTCAAATCCTGACACAAAACTCCAGCTAGACATGCAGGGGGCGAGTCAGACATTCGCAATATTGTACCTTCAGTCGCAGAGAGTGCCGAGCCTCGCTGTGTACCCCACTACAATGGAACAGTCCATCGCTCTTTTCTGACCTACTGTAATCCCACAGGCCACCCTCAACACAACCAGGCACACTCCCTCGTGATTATCATCCTGGGACCGCTGTCCTGCCAACCTGTCAAACCAGATTCTGGGTATCGCTCTGCACAGCTCTTGGCGACACCGTAGTCGAGTCAGAGAGCCACAGCCCAGATCATCTCCCAGCCGCTCCACTCCGACGGAGGCACGCCTCACATCATGCCAGGAATTCAAGACACACACACTCCCGTACAGCACTGTATTTCCTCCTCCGCTCCCTATCTGTGTAGGTGAGGTAGTTTTCCAAAATTGCACCACCACTGACCTCTTAAAGTGTCGAGAAAAAGATGCTAAACAACTGCTGTTTGATTTTACTGTACTTTTTAAAAAAAAAACACTTTGTTGTACACACATTATGTACTCACAATGCTTTTTATACCTCTTGACCATGACAAAAACTAACAAACCACTAAACAAAATTACTTTTAAACAAGCTCATCAGTAGTATATCTTGGGTCACAGGTGTGAGTTTCATCTGGTTATTTTAATGTTTAAACCTCATTTTGCTAGAATTGCAGAAGGAGCTTCATTAAGCCCTGAAAAAGCAGAGATCACTGGGTGCTCCTACTCAGCAGGTCCTAGGTTAGCTCCTACCGTTTTCGATGAACGGTCTCCCACAGGCAGCCGGGGGAGAGACAGTAACGCTGTTTGATCAGTGACTGAATTACACAAGGCCAGCCACCTTTAAATTGCTGTTACCATGGAGTGTCCCCAGGGCTCATGGTGAAGCAGGAGATGCTGTTACAGCTCCGTACCTGTTTACTCCCCCTGAGGAAATTCATTTTTGAAGACATTGCCTTACTAAGACCTAACAATGGCTTTCGAGTGACTGCAGGCAATTTTGTAGCAGATGAGGAATTAAACAGACCAGAACCTCCATGACTGACACTGGTGAATCCAACTGGCTCTCCACACTAGTGTGTCTTCGCCTCTATGGTTCAATCTCCTAACACCACATATATATATATAAAGAAACCTGGAATTAAAACACCAAGCACTAACCTTGTGGACAATACAGCTCAGCTCCGTGCAGTGACTGATAATGTCTTTAATGGGAATGTAGTCACTCGGCTGAGAACACAGGTACCTGACAGAAGAAAAGACTTCATCATTAGGTGGGCCTCAAAATGATGTGAGCAGATCCTCATATCAATATTTTACAGGAATGGAAATCAGACCAATATATCCGCAGTAAAAGAACAGTGTCTATAAAAAATATTTTTTCTGCAAAAAAATAAAATAATGAATGAATGAATACTAACACAAATGAATATTTCTAAATTCAAAAAGACCATCACTAAATTTATAAGATGGGTGAAAGAAACTATACTCTATCACACTGAGCTCTATTATCCCGATGTTATGGGCTAGATCTGGGGTCATGACTCAAAGCAGCTGTGGTTAGGATTCATAAGGGTGGTGGTTCACAATCAGCAGAGGGTACAGGGATGGGATTTGTGTGCTACAGAGCTCTCAGCTTTCTCACCACTCAGCTCCTGTGATTTATCAGGCCGAAGGCTGGCAGTGAAGTCAGTAAGACTGGAGCTAAGCTTGCACGTCACATGACAAGTGAATCTACAAGTGGGCGTGTCAGACGAGCATGTCTGTGCCATGTGCCTCATTCTGCCCTAGGTGTTACACAATTCGCTGTCGGGAGAGTCTTAAAACAACGGATGGGCTTTTTTTTACCGGCAAGTTAAAATCGCTGCATTTGCAAATTCCAAACTTTGCCTTTTTGAACAAGGGGAGCAAACACATAAAGAGCAGATATAAAACACTCAATATGACCCCTATTAAAGCAGATGGGTAGTAGGAGTTAAACAGGATCAAGGATGAGCAGTTGTGTTCCAATAAAAAAGGGCAAACAACCAGTGATTCAGCAAACTCTCTGCGAACATAAGAGCCACGAGCTTTGTCTGATACTCAAGACTTCAGGGATTTTAATGAACAGAAATTTTTAAAGTGTGTCAGATGATCAAACAACCATCACTGCAATCCAGATGCCTGAAATGCAGAGTTTAGAAGAGTGTAATTCGTCTTTTAAGTTGTAGCCGTTTTCCCTGCTTCTCCTTTGGTTTGTTAAAATGCAATAAATAGGAACAGCTAAATGAAAAAGACTTTACTTTTAGATGCGCAGATAGATGCACTTTAGGCTCTGCAAAGCTGTGAGCAATTCTAACACTAGTCCGTGTGTGATGGGAGCAGCTGATCGTGGTCACACTGGCAAACTGCACAACGCCAAGAGACCAGGTTCTCTGCAGACGGAGAATCCTACATTGTCTGGATTTCATGGGGGAGATATCACTTCAGTGTCATTGAGTCCTGTTACACTGACACAATTTCTAGAAAAAAGACCGGTCCCTTAAAGCAGGTGCGTTAAAAGAAGCATACCTGTTGAGCCAGGAGAAGCAGCCCCTGACGGCCACGATGAGCTCGATGACGCAGACGAGAGTCTCGGAGGGCAGCTTGCTCACCGATTGGCCGTTGTAGGTGTTGATTCGCCAGCGGCTCTGAATGCTCATCTGGAGGGAGTGGGCCATCCCGCGCAGCTTCTCCGTCACCGAGCGCATGCTCTCCCCAGATATACCGTAATTCTGTTAGCAAAACACAGAGCACACAGCGGGCCGTCAGCTCTCCGTGCTAATCTAGGAAATGCAGACATCATCCCCCATTTTAACATGTTTGCAAGGCGACGCCAGGGAGTAGACTTTTATTTGGTATGGACTTGATTATTTGAGGGGCAACAACCTGGTCACAAGAACAAGTTAGTCAATTTTTCACAGTTTTTTGGGTGATTTTTCATTTTATGTAACTGGGAGCTGCCAACTTTTTGTAGCAGCTCCCAGCAATGACTCCTGTAGCTCACATGGAAAAGGGAGATCTTCTGACACAAAGCGTGCTCCACAGCACCTGCCAGGAGGGCTGGTCTGTCTCATTGACATCACTGCAAGCCTGCGGCCTTCTGGGAAATTGCACAACTTACTGTTCTAGTCCTACCCTTCCCAGCACTTCCCAGCCAATTGCGGCAGCTTGCAGACTTCTGGTCAAAGCTGGCTTATGACGCGACATGCAGTATCAGGATCCTTGAGCTCAGCCTGTACTCAGAACAAGGGCCTTTACTGCAAGGGTGGGTGAGGGAAGGAACAACTGATGGCCCCTATCTATATAGGAGTAGGACGTCACATTAAGAAGCTGTGTCTTGCTTTCTCTCACAGGCTTTTGTCTAAACTCCATGTCAATTCACCCTCACCCCAACCCCTTCTTCCCACACCCCACCTATAAATCACACATTCCAAGCCAAACAGAAAGCCGCCATCTTGTGAAGTATACCGCAATTTCTGGGGGCTTCAGTTCTGATTAAGGTCCCAAATTCTGCTGCAGACACAACAGTTACTTTGGTTCTTCCCAGTTATAAAAAAATGATTGACACACTGCCCGACCCTCTCACCCAGGGGCAGATGTACAGTATCTATGATCACTACGTGGTGCCTAGTCACTTGTCTGTGCGACTTTATTCTCTCAGTCAAGATCAGTGTCCTCCCCGTCACCTGTCATTTGAGACAGAGAACTAGACAGAGCGGAGAGTGGAACAGAGTTTGCAACAAGCAGGTAAACCGTCATAGACTTCCAGGAGTGTAAAATGTTTCTTTGTGATCTAATAATACATTATAATTTTAGTATCCTTGTATGCTGCTGTGCCAAATGAAGTATTAAATAAAATGTTGAATTCTCAAGCAGCATGGAGGTGCAGTGGATAGAACTGCTGCCTAACTGTTTTGGAGCCCTGGGTTCAATTCTGGACCTGGGGTGCTGTCTGTGTGGAGTTTGCATGTTCTCCCCGGGTTCACAATGGTTTCTTCAGGTACCCTGCGATGGACTGGTGTCCCGTCCAGGGTGTATCCTGCTTTGCACCTGCTGCTTATAAGTATAGGCTCTGGCTCCACCTGCCACCCTGCACAGGATAAAGCAGGATAAAAAGAACAGACAAGTACAGAACTAAAAACGAATTTTTACCAAATCAGCAGAGCCTTAACAGGAGAATTTTAATATTTATTCTGAATCTGGGGGAAACACGTTATCAGATGAGCTTGCTTGTTCCCATGTCATTAGGGCATTGGTGCAGTCCTCATGTGACACTCACAGATGAAGACTGATTCTTTCATTACTCAAAGAACCTTTCATTTATTTTTGTTCTGCTTGTACTACCTGGAAACAATTTGCAAGCAATTTCCCTTGACACTTTTCTTTTCCACTATTTTGGAATGCAAAAAAAAATGTAAAGCCTTCTTGCTCTTAATGTGTTCTTACTTATTATTGAAACTGAAGAAATTAATATATGTAATTTCAAATATATACACATATATCTATGTGGAGTTTGTATGTTCTCCCCATGTTCACATGTTTCCTCCAAGTGTGCCAGTTTCCTTCCACGGACCAAAGAGCTTCCTGGAAAGTTAACTGACTTAAACAGGAAAATTGGCTCTGATGTGAGTGTGTGTGTTTGTGTCTGTGTGTGTCCTGTGATGGACTGGCCAGGGTGTATCTTGCTATGCACCCACTGCTTGCCAGGATAGGCTCCAACTCCTCAGCAACCCTGAACTGGATGAAGTGGTTAGAGAATCAATAGAAGGATACACATTTATATATTTTATATTTTCTTGTATTTTATTCTGGAAATAAATTTGCAATAAAAAGCTGCTATTATCATAAATAAGAAGAATAAACTAACAACTTAAAAGGACTAGATATTATCTTCGCTCCAAGCATATTCTGTGGGCCACTACTCAGCATATTCCTGACTAACACTGGTATGTAATGTCCTTGACAGTGAACTTCTGTAAAAATCTAAAGAGCTCTTCAGAAACCTGAGGAAAAGAGATTCCTCCTCCAATCACAGAGTAGGTGATGAGAGCAACTGACAACCTGATGTCAGTTATTGTACTAGGTGCCAAGACCTGTTTACTTTTATCACAGGAAAGGTGAAAACAGTTTTAAAAGAAATGAAAGTGTGAAGGATTTAAATGTGTGAAGTGGCAGGTTGTGGCAAAAAGGAAGCAGAGTGTAAATCTCTCACCCCAAGCCTGCAACTGCTGGTTAAACAGAATGCTGCAGAGAGTTAAAATACTTGCATGGCTAACTTGTCCTCTGTCCTATTTAATGCTCTGTAGCTCCTTTATGGCCTTGAAATTCAACACAGCCAGAAGAGCCAAAGGTTACAATCGGTCAATGCTCTTTTCAGAATTAGCCATTATGGAATTCAGGTAAACTGAAAGGTTGATGACTTGCTACTATCAGTTTCTGCAAAGAAAACGACTAAACGAGGAATCTGCTAGGAATTATTTTCACGCAACCATTGCATGAAATTACATTGCTGAAAAACCGATAAAATAATTACTATCTGTGACTTCTTAAGATTCAGATTTTGATTCTGGTAAATCTGCCTGTGCACATTCTGTGTGATTGCTAGACCACATCTAGAAAACTAAATTAGTAAAATGAAGAAGAAATCCAATTTCTCTTAGATCATAGGAAGATCCAGTAATGACCTTTTCTAACCAATACTGTATATGAAAATGTATAGCAAACAGACTACCTACAATTCCTGAAACTGGGTCCCCACTGGTTAATGTTACTACTCTTGTGCTGTGAATTCACTTGGCCATGGTGTACAGAGACACCGTGCGAAGTCAGAGATGGTGCGGGCTGTAACAGAATGGCAAAAGAATTTTCTGTTCGGTAAAAGCAAAGGGTTTTGTTTACCAGTGAGCAGAGCTTTTCCACGGCCTCTAGAAGAAGCTCCTGGTGGCCAATCTTTTTCACCCCCAGCCCTTCCAGATCCTTGTAGGACAGCTGCAGTAAGTCCTGCCCTGTCAGGTGCCACTCTTCAAAGGGGTACTGCTGCAGGCTGGGCTCCAAACCTGAAAGCACAGCAGCCAAGCGTTGGCAACATAATTCTGCAAAGAGTGCATGCTATTCCTACATGCCCATCCTCGTTAGGCACACTGAGAGATTCCACTGCAGCACGGAGCTGAATTTGGAACAGTCCCATCTTGAGAATCAGCCCACCTTCAGTAGGTATTTGATTCTATGCATGAGGCCAGGTGGTGCAGTAGGCAAGGTAGGCACTGTGTGATAAGCAGGGTCCGTTCAAACCCTGAGCAATTCAGCACAGCCAGTGGAACCAAAGGTTACAGTCAGTCGATGCCCTTTTCAGAATTACCAATTATGGGATTCAGGTAAAATAAAAGCCTGCTGACTCACTGAGACCTAATCTGAGCATTACTTTTCGTTTCTGTAAAGTGCGCACTGGGCATGACCTCAGGCGCACAACTGCAAATGTAAATTTCACCCCTTGGTCTCTGTAAGCCACTTGAGATAAAATGCAAAATGGCTGATTATTAATAACGTTCCCGAGTAAAAAGCATTTTCTATTACTGGAGGAGAATCTACTATTAAGCATCTGAAAACACAAAGTAATACAGAGAATAGTGGGAGGATCACTGCCAACTTAGGGAAATGCTGTACCACAGCACACTTAACAGCACAAACAACACCGCCCACATTCTGCGCATGGAAACTCGTCCCTTGTGTGAGAGGAACTCAACCCTAAACAAAGGCACCACCACTCCCGGTTTTTGTTAGTCTATTTTTTTATTGTTTCAACAGGAGCACTGCAATCAAAGGGGTTTAAACAACGCAGAAAAAAATAGGATGTGTGATTATTGGAATCCATTTACTCAACAAGCCCCTCAGAGCAGACTCATTTCAGTATCAGAAAGCTGTGCCTTCGGCTGACTAGCACCATGCATTTCAGCAGTTTACTTCCTCATCCTTTTTTATCTTTGCCTAAAGCTCAAGAACGTCGAAAAACAGATAAAGGACACTTTTGGGCCTACACGGGAGCACAGCTTCCTTTCAGCCACCTTTCTATTGTTTGTACACAAACAGTATGACCCTGAGCCAGGGCAGGCAAGAGAAGAAATATTTAACTGGGCCTATTATGAATGTATATTGTTATAAAAGGGGAAAGTGTATTATAACGTACACTGTGTTATATTATAATACACTACAAATACTAGGTTACGCAAGACCAAGTTAGATTTCTTAAGATTGCAAAAATCTAAATATTAGATGGTAAACTAATATTAAATAGTTCTGATAAGATACCGAATATTCAACTACAAAGAGTTAAAACAAAGAGCCCGAATGAAGACATATCCTACAGTAGTCAGTCAGGTCAAGATTAACAGGGTTCAATTTGCCCGTTCTTCAGTCTTTAGAACAGAAATATAAAGATTACATGGGGGATGACAAAGCAAAATCAAACTTTGATGGGTGTGTTTACAAAAAAGAGGGGACACTCACATTGCAAGGCATTTGGTGAATCAACTGTTACCCTGGTAAAAAAAAAAGGTCTTTCACTCACGTGACACTGGCACATACCAGGAGATATATCAGTTTCCCACCATACTAAGATTACCACACTGTGGTGGACACATGAAAAACCCGCACTTAGCATGATACACCTAATAAAGTCCCATTAAACTTTCCAACAGAAAGTTTCAAATTACTGCAGCGTCCTGAAAATGAAAAAAAGTGTTGTTTTCTTAATCAGAAACAGAAAAAAAAGTTAAAATATTGTGCTTTTTGAAATAGGCCAAGTGTCATACACATCTCTACACTAAAATCCTCCCTCATAGAATATCAGCCTGTATTTTAAAGTCTATATAGCATCATCTTAAATTGTTAGCAGGGATTTTCTAAAAGTTCATGAACTGTGGGCAGTGTAAACATCTATTAATCTTCATATTCCCATTTGAAAAATATATCCCGGTTAAGGGCTTCTCTCAGTTTTGAACATGCAGAAATAGTTCATTTCATCTCGCCTGAACTATTGGGGACAATCTCCTTTGTGGTCTGCCCTCAAGCTCGTTAATTAAATTACAACTTCTCCAAGCCCTGCCAGGGTACTCACCAGCGCAAGGCAATCAGACCATATCACTCCTGTTCTATCAAAGCTTCCTTGGCTCTCCATCCACCAGAGAGTGGATTTTAAACGATTGGTCCTGGTTTTTATGGCTTTAAAAGGCAAAGATCCCGCCTACCTCACCAGCCTTCCTCTTTTCCCAAACTTCACCCCAGTTTTTAAGATCATGTCAATTTAATTTGTTTGAGGTCCCCATAACCAAACTACGTACTGTGGGGGATCAGGCCTTTTCTGCCTCTGCTCCTTGCTTGTGGAACAGCATCATTTCCCACTTAAATAACAAACCAGACACAATATCACAGTAAGAGCTGTATCTCTAAAGTGCTGTTACACTACCTTCACATTACATTTTAGTAACAAAAAAGTCCTGGTATTAAAAGATAAAACAGAAAACTGAAATCGTTGGCAAGGAATTTTGAAATAAAACAAAAACACTTTACCAGTTGTTTATTTTTAATGAAACATGGCCCTATATGTGTTTTGTAAATTAAAAATGATCTACTGTATGTGCTTTTTTACACAATTATGGAATCAGTTCTCAAAAAGGTTTGAGATTGATTACAACTTAATTTTAAATGCAGTTTTAAAGAGAGTTGTGTACAGAAAATGAAACAGGAACAGGAACTTACGTTTCTTTACAGTTTTAGGATTTACATTTGGTTACTAAGCAACAAGGACATTTCGACTTTGTGTCTAACGTAAGTCAAGAACGGGCTAAAGACAGATGTTTTTCAAAGTCATGTTTACAGCAAAGCAGAATTCAGGTGCCTTCAGGTGGGTATGTGGTTAAAGGTTACCAGGACGTTCCAGACACAAGCTGCAGTTCTGGTCCTGAAACACAGTCACCTTCAGGTCATTACTGAAGTTATTGGCTCCAGTCCTTTAGGTGACATAGGAACTGGGATGCAATTCAAAGGGACTTTGTAGCAGCTGCTTGATTGACACACTGATCACACAACAGGCTTTTTAAAAACAGACCAGTATATCCTGAACTAAAAAAAACTTGTTCTTGGCAGATTACCCTTAGAGAAGGTAAGACCTCTAATGTTGAAAACTTTCATGAAACCTTTAACGTCCTTTAAACATTAGCACGTTCAAGGCAGATCATCAATTTCATTGCTTTCATTTTAAATTGTAGATTTCATCCTATGAATCAGAAGGCACTGGGTCCCTTACCTTTTTCGGAATAAATTACGAACTGTGTTGATGAAATTTGGGGTGCAAATTCAAAAATGGTTCTGAAAAATGAATTCCTTTGCAGTAACCACAATAAAAAAGTGGGATTTATAAAAAGTCTCCTAAATTTCAATAACTGTAAGCCTGAATAAAAAGCTAGTCCTCACTGAAGAGTAATAATCTAGTGCATATGAGGAAAATATACCTGAATACCTGTTCACTTAACCTCAGTTTGGGTTAAAATGTGCGGGTTGACACAAGGAATTCAACTAAATTCTGGATTCAAAAACCCAATTATGAACTTTGAACACATACCACATGCTATCCTGTGGGGCAAAAAAGTTCATGTTGACATTCATGTTGCTCGTACTAGCGTTTCCCAAAAATATTTTACAATCAATAAAACGTCCGTATAATTGTAAAGTAGCTGGGGTGCTTTTTAAATTTAAGAGGGGCGGTTGCTCGCACGAAATTGAAAAATTAGTACTCGCCAAGTGTCTGTGCGCTCCCTGCCTAGTGCGTCTATCTTGAGTTTACTGCCTCGACGCCTGCGCATAACTAAAAGCACTTCCTCGTTCCAGTCCCGACGAGAAGTGTCCCATATGTTTTTGCTGTTTTAGATCGGGTTTTTTGTCAAGTTACATGTCACGATTTTGTGAAAAATAAATCAGATCCCCACATCCAGCTCTTACTTACCTTTTAGCCAGTCCTTAACTCTGTCGTGACTCCAGGACGCAATAGGCTCCATATCTTGAGTCCGGGACACTTACAGTAAAACTCCCCACTGTATTCCTTACCAGACCCTCCCGAAAGTCCTCAGGGAAAATGCCTTTCCCATGGCACTCCCACCAGCAGGTAATCCACACAGGCTGACCAATTGTGCGGTATGTTACGCCCTGTCACGTCTCCTTACAGGCTGGAGCAATTCTCCAAACCCTTGAGTTATGCGTTGAGGGAGGGAATTGAAAAGTTACTTTTCCACCTTTCTTCTCTCTCTCTAGGCTGTTTTCTAGCCCCCGGCTAAAGAACGCGCGTAAGCTTGGGAAAAAGGGTTGGGTTTTATTTACATGATCAAACCTCTGTCTTGAGCGAGCTGTTTTGATTTGCGTGGAAAATTATATTCTGATTCACTGGGCTAATACTGTAGTTTCGCGACTGTGGGAAAAAACCCCAACCCACTAACAAGGCTTTCGTCTCTTCAAGAGATCAAATCAGTTAATAAAAGTTTTATTCAATACCCTATATTATTATTATTATTATTATTATTATTATTATTATTATTATTATTATTATTATTATTATTATTATAGCGTTGGCTTCGCCGTGTAATATTGTCAAGCGCTTGGCGTACTGTAATTCAACAAAACTAACAGGTAAGGTTATGATTTATTTGATTTTCGGAAAAAACGACAAGCCCAAAAACCTCTCAAAAACCTTACAGTATACTGTTTCAATGATACTTATTTAACGCTCTTAAAGCAATTGGCATCCAAATTTTCCCCACGAAGGCGCCAAAGAACACACATTTATTGTTACTTTGGTCTGAGGCTGCCGCAGCTCGTTGCGGGAACTCGGTTGAGCATAGATCTGGTATCACTAAAGTTCAGGGTTCAATTCCTGTCTAATCTCACCGAGAAAGTGGGCTACACGACGTCTGTATTATCGCCTGTGTGTGGTGAAGGGTGATCGTGAAGCTAATCTGCCTATGGGACAGTATAAATCATCGCGCATGCTGTAGTTCACCCTTGGTCCGGATAATGATTCATTCTATTTATTCTCCATCCCCAGGGATTACGAGTCGCTTTATATACAGGAGGGAAATATTGTCGACCAATAAGGAGCAACTCTCACCTGGGTGCACAGCATCCATTATGTTCCAGTACAATAGGTGGGGAAGTCTTCTTGACCTACTAAATTAGAAGGACACCTTTCAGGTCTGCCAGATTGTGTAAACTCAGAGTGGAATTCAGGCAGGACCACAAAGTTGACACACGCAGCTCAGTGTCAACAGCCAGCATACCTGGGGCATGGCTTTTGACAACACCGGTCCAGAGGGGAGAGCCTGGTTGTAATACTGCTGTCACTCATGTGCAGTATCACAACCTGTGCTCATGGATTGCCTAGTCTACAGGGCAGCTAAGGACTGAGATTCTTACAAGGTTATCATGAAGGAAACCCTGCTGAGATGGAGCTCCACCTAGTGTTGGCTTTGTTTTCCTGTCGGTCTGTTTTCAGAACAATGTCATGAGGCTTAAAACACTCAAATCTCTTTGGAAAAGGCCATGTGCTATGCAAATAAATTATAATATTGAAAATTATAGGTCTCACTGTCATCTGAGTAGTTTATTAACCATAAGCTTATCATTGTGTAATCCAGTATAATTAACAAGGGGTCAGTCATTAGAATTAACATGAACCCTTTCCAAGCTGAAGAGAGAGATACTCTAGACATTTCATTTTTTTCATGCTGTCTTTCTTTACAAATATTGCCTCAAATGCTTGCTCAGATGTTTTCCACTGAATCTGTGCTTTAATTACCGAATTGATTTATGACTCTGTGATTGATAAATGCATATATTCATTACAATATGTCTCACAACAGAAATATGTTTACCCCCCTCCCTCACCCACCAAACTCAGCCTTCCCATTCTCCACCCCCTCCTCTTCCCTCCATTCTCTCTGCTTTTCCTCCTTCACACTCCTCTCTGACTCCTAACCCTCCAGGATCTCTTCTCAAGGCTGTTTTCCCTCTGTTTCTAAAAAGCCAGGCATTGCACGCCTCCTAAAAAAAATACCCTTGATCCCTCATCCCATCAAAACTTTCATCCTGTCTTCCTCCTTCCCTTTCTCTCTAAAATCGTCTGGTGGGCCGTGCACTGCCAGCTCGGCACTTCCCTCGTGCAGCCCTCACTCCCAGACTTCAGTCTGGCTTTCATTCCGCAGGTTCAGCTAGGTTTGTTTTCCTCTCTGTTATCAATTCTCTTCTCTCCACTCAAGCTGTCTCCCTGCCCTCTATCTCAGCGCTTCTTGATGTCTCTGCAGCTGTCTCTCCATGGATTTTCATACACTGATGCTGCTCAGATTTCCTTCTCTTTTTCCTCTGATACTCGTGTCTCCTGACTTATCTCTGCCTGTCTCACAGTCTCCTCTATGGAACTCTTGTGCCAGTTCTTCTTGAATTCACAAAAGCCGCCCCTTCCTTAGCAACTTTTCTACTCAGCTCCTAGTCCAGGCCCGGGTATTCTCCTGTTTCTTCACTCTTGAGCCCATCTGCCCACTCCAACACGTCCAGAAACCTGCAGATCTCCTTGTCTTTTCCTAATTTTTCACACACTGCTGTGTTACACTAGTTACTCCACTGTCTTCCTACTGTATGGTTGCATGCATCCAATTCAGCACCCCCTTTCACTGTCACACCCAGTCTCCTCCTGCCTATCTTCAGGCTCCTATCTCTCCCTACACCCCCTCTCCGCTCCCCCTCTTCCTCCAGACTTCCGTTGGCCCCTCTGCATTCTCCCACTGCCACAGCCCTTCATTCTCCACCCTTGTTCCTCAGTAATCAGAAGTGCTCTGTCCTTTCAGCTACTGCTCAAGACCCACCTGCTTAGACAGCACCTGTGATCTCTCAGCTCTCGATTCAGTTCTTTGGTCACTCTTAACACTGCATTGCACCAATGTGCTTAACTTTTAAACCGGCAATGTGATTTGCTTCATGGTCTTAATCACTGTGAGCTGAGATGACATACCATTACACTGTTTTTTTGTTTCATCCAGCACAGCTCCTGCACTGCTCTTCACGTTCCTGTCAGACTTATTATTAATCCAACCATTTTCTAAGGGCTGTATCCAATTAAGGGGCGCTGAGAAGTCGGAACTTGTCCCGGATAGCATCAGGACTGGACGGGATGCTAGTCTATTGCAGGACACACACAGACAAGATCACAGTCACACCTCGAGCTCATTAACCTACCCGTATGTCTTTGGACTGTTGGGAGGGAACCAGAGCACCCAGAGGAAATCCACGTGAACAAGAGGAGAGTGTAAAACGCTACATAGATAGCACCCCAGGTCCTGGAATTGAACCCAGAGCCCCGGCAGTGTGAGGCAGCAGTGCTATCCACTGTTCCACATGCTGCTCCATCAGCCTTATTATCATGCCATTCATTTTTCTTGTAAACTTGTTTACATATTTGTTGTATATGCCCTTGAATAACTACCATTATTGTAACTACCATAGCTATAAATATTAATACAAGGGCTGTTATGTGTTACTCGTTTTCTCTCATTGCTTCTTTTTGTTTCTGGTAAAATGACATATCTATCAAGAGAGCTTTGTCTGCCTCCCCCGGTACCAACATTTACCTCCCCTGTGGTCTCAGCTGTCTGACCCTGCCAGGTGTTGCCTGGCACGTTGGGAATCGCGCTGAAATTCCACACATTCCTCCTCCCGTCGAGACAAGCTCGGCCTCAGCACAAAGCCTTTCAAAACGGTTTCGGACTCCCAGCCATCAGAGGTTCTGAGAATGTTTCGTTCCTGCCAGTGCAAAACTGTGAAGTGCAGAGCTTTTGCCCATCCGGCTGCAGCTGCTCTTTCATTTTGATTGCCAGGTTACAGCTCATCTAAAGCAAAAGCAAGAACGAGAAGGAGTTCAAAACCCTGCGTTGTGTTTCCCTTTTTTTGTGCAATTGTCTGAAAACATTTGATCGCTCTGATGCAGACGAGCCCCAGTGCAGTTTGTCTTAAAGGGTACCTGCTTCTAAAGATCAGGAACACCCATAATGATCAATGGAGCAAGCAATTTGTTCATAGAACTCTGGCCCTCATTGGTTGAATGGTCATATATTTTAGGCTTCAAATAATTACCTAAGGTAACACATCACCTCTCATTAATCACAGATTGTTTAAGGCCTTTAGAAAGAGCTGATTAATGACTACTTATACAGTAGCTTTGCTATTATTATTTTTTTTTTCAATGATAATTTCCTCCCTGTTATCACACAAATGACTTGAAATCTTCCACAGCATTTTAACCCTAACTAACCAGCTTTCTGTATTGGTCTGTTTCCTACATTTATCCTGAAAGGGGCTCAGTGCAGTTGGACCATTACCATGCCTGTGAGTGTATATTTTCAGTTTTGACATGCAAAGCGGCAGCCTCACTTCTTCCAGTCAACACACAAAAAAATTCTAATTTATTCCAGTTAATACCATTTGAAAAAGTAACTGCAGAAACCTGACAGAGAGTCTTAGCCCAGTGGCATTCAATAGTGTTTCCATAACAAATAGCATTCGATATAACTCAAATCATTTCTAGTCTGAAGTGAGGAGCCTGCAGTACACATTTATTCTAGCTCGTGGCATATAACCAGCACTGGGAATTCTGATCTGGCTGAGTCATAACCCTCATGTGAATGAAGATCTTGAGATTCCTTGAGGCTTTCAGTAATGATGGAATAATCTCTCAACATCACTGAAATTCTGTACTGGATTTCAATGTATTTTTGAAACACAAAAATATTAGTTTGGTGTAGCATTGGTGGCACAGTGTTAAGCATTGTTGCCTTATAGTGCCAGGGCCCTGGGTTCAATTCCTGGGGTGCTGTCTGTGTGGAGTTTGTATGTTCTCCCTGTGTTTGTGTGGCTTTCCTCTGGATGCTCCGGTTTCCTCCCACAGTCCAAAGACATACTGTTAGTTAACTGACTTCTGGGAAAATTGGCCCTGGAGTGAATGTGTGTGTATCTGTATCTGTGTGTTGCCTGCGATGGACTGGCATCCTGTCCAGGGTGTACCCCATCTTGTGCCTATTGCTTGCCAGGATAAGCTCTGGCTCCACTGAGATCCTGAAATGAAGGGACAGAAGATCAGTTAGGTCTTACTGCGATTCATTATTTCAATTTTTTCTTCTGTGCAATTTCAGCTCAGACCAGTTTGCACTCAGCTCTCAAGACTCGAGAAATATACTTAATAAAATAATGTCACAGATGGGAGAATACCGTTGTGCCAATCGGTCCTATTTGTTGTTAACAGTTAATTTATTCTGAGGGTCTCATACAGTTTTCGTCAAAGAAGCCTGGTTATTGGCTTCAAACCCATTGCAGAATACCTTGTTCCTGACTCCCACAACCTGTGTCAGAAAGGTGCATCCTGTCCTCGTTTTAATTGCACTTGCATGTGCTCTGATTTGTGGGTTACTGGTGGTCAAGTCCATTGGGGTTTTGGAATTCTTGAATCAGGTCCCTTCGCAGTCATCTCTATTCAAAATGTAAAAATTGTGAATTGTGAATTGTGGGAATCTACAACATGCTTCCCAGGCAGGTGGCTAAGATCAAAGCTCTTGGCATTTTAAAGAAAGGGCTGGATGAAATCTTAGTTTAAACGTACTAAGCTATCAAACTCGTAAGTTGGATATTGTTTGATATTGTTTGCATTCTTTCTTATGTTGTTGCTAAAATTCTATTATGTTAAAATGTTATTTTAACTTTTAATTTTTAGTGTATACAGTAACATTCCTTTAAGACCAGGGGACCAGGGATGTACTGATCACAAATCTAAATGTGTCATTACTAATGTATTGTACACATGGAACATACTATCCCTTTAAATTTCTCTTTGTATTTTTTAACTGCATATAATTGCATATAGTTCTCCCGAGTTGTCTATATTAAATACCAGAAGGTGTTCAACCAGGTTTGATTTTATACAAGTTATTTTTTCATTTCCTTTGCTACTTCTACAATCTTTGCTCATCTTCCCAATTTTTTATTTCAGCTGTGAACTTGACTAGTTTACTGACTATATAACAATTAGTTCACGTAAGAACTTTGTTGATTTATGAAAACTTTGGACTCTGTTTTAGTAGTCATTTCTCCATCCAAACACGAGCAATGTGTTCGATCTGAGCATTAATCCTTTTATTGGAAACCTCATAAAAGGGCTTTTGAAAATCTAAATATAGAATAAAACCTGTTCATCTTTCATACATTGCTGGTGTTACTTCTCCAAACAACTCTGAAGTGTTAGTTAGCAAGACAAACCTCTTGCAATCCATGTCAACTATCCCTTATAATCCTACTACCATACAGTCAGTCCTCTAGCATAATCTGATTATATTCTCCATTGACTTGGGTTCCTTACTCTTCTTGTGAATGGGTGCTATATTTCAATTTTCATTATTTCTCTTGAGAGATTTATGTTAGCAGTGTATAATAAAACCACTTTCTTTCTTTAAGTATGATTAATAGAATAGCAGAAGGCCCTGCTATTTATTAATGTCTGCCTAGTGTGCCTACATTGTGTCTTTTATTATAGAGCTTTGTCTTTTCTCAGCCTGAGGCGTGCTGTTGGAGATTATTCCCCGGCATCCTTCTAGCATCGAGAATCGACACTATTACATTAGCGAAGATGTGATGTCATGGATGCACGAGCTCCGGAATTTCTGCAGAACCAGAGCACATCGCTTCAGTGAGCAATTTCCAATGGCGAGGATCACCATTGGGAATGTCTGGGTGTTAACAAGATCTCTCTTGCTGTACATCATACTGCTGGCTAGGGTCCTATTGTTACAGCACGTTACTGACACCAGTGATGTGACTCTTACCCTCGAGTAAGCCCTCATTATTATTTTCCGTTGTAGCAGTTTTATACAACTACTACTACTAATAATTGTTAATATATTAGTTATATGAATTTTATTAATTTATTATTAAGGATTACTTTTGATTTTATATTCTTTTTTATTTCATTAATGGTATTTAAGCAATACATTATTATTATTATTACTATTAAATAATAATAATAAACTATTAGTAGTAGTAGCTGCTGTAGTTTATCATTAGTAGTTACAGTAGTAGAGGAGGGGTAATTTGTTTTTATTCTTATTCACTCCTAAGGACAATGTATAATGAGGGAACCCAAAAGTGTCGACGTGAAGCACTTTCCTGGGTGCATCAGCAGCTCACACTCAGAAGAAAAGGTGGAGACGTGCTTCACCAATCGAATCACATGAACGTATTACATTGGAAGCGAAAGCAGGAATGTTATTGAAGAGCCCCCTTTATGAATGTATGAATTTCAAATGGTCTAATCTTTGAGGATTGATTGCCAACAGAGGGCCCCAAAGGATTCGTTTGTTCGTGAGAGAAGCTAGTGAGCGATAGATCGCCTATTGTTTTTTTTAATATAGAGGCAGAAAAAAAGCAGTGCGTTAACATTAAAAAGAGGTCCGAACCGGTGTCGGACTGAGTTGCCCCCCGTTTCTCTGAGCTGTTCATTCATTTCTTTACAAGACGGTACTCTCTTCCACAGCTGGGTTCTGATGTCCAAGCCGGGGATACTGAAATCTTCCCCCCAAACAGCTACATTTCTGAATGAATGCAATATATGGATTAATATTTCACTAAATTAAAAAAAATCCACACTTCAGAAATTGGTAGTAACAGTTTAGTTGCACGCTATTGATTTTTAACACGCGATGAAGGCAACATTAAGTAAATATTTGTAACTAACATTTTTGGAAATTAGAATAATAAATAGATTTTATACAGATACATTTGAAATATTCTTTGGGAGGGATTACGTTTAATCCGAAGACTGGCCACTATCTTTAAAAAAAAAGTTATTTGAACGTCTTTATTTGTTTAATTTAAAAATAAAATAAGAAAGACTACCATCTCCGGATTGGCGACATTGCAAAAAACCTCTAATATTCCCCTGTTATCTCCCCCCATCAATTCAGTCGTAAGGAATAGCTGTCCTCGCTTGCACCACGTCTCCGCTAGAGGGCGACAAACGGCCCGGACGAACCGTGAAAGGGGTAGGGTGAAAGCTGGCTGGAGGCTGCCAGTTGCGGAGTCAGAGATACACGGCGCTGCGCTCTCGGTTCGCAGCGGAAAGCGTCTGACAACCTGGGTTAAGCTCCATGCAGCTGTCGTAAAACGCCTGTTTGGGAACAACGCATTGCAAACCTCTGGGAAACGATTTGCGAATTTATTATCCAGAAAGCGATTCCTGGGGCGTAAAGACGCAGGGCTGCTCAGGTGTGAAGCGCCATCGACCTTGGAGAGCTTCGGCTACATTGTTTCTTTCTTTCAAACCTGTACGTACCTGCCTAGAAAGAGCCCGCCGAGTCACACCGAAGAATCATCCCCTTGCTTGCTCGGGCTAACACGGGAGACTGTATCCGTCTGAAGCTCGCAGGAGGACAAGTGGACAAGTGGAGACGCCGACGTCATTTTTAAAGGGGGATCATTATTGTTTGTAAACGACTGGGTTATAGAGGAGCTGCTAGGAGGTTTTGCCAACAAATTCCCACGGTAGGATCCTGTGAGCGAGCTTCCCTGCTAGCAAGACGTGGACTGCAAAAAACCTCGGAGTTATAGCTCAGCCTGGCTTCATTCGTGTACCGATTTCTACGGGTGTTTGGAAAGATACGGTTTCAGGATGCCACTCGCACAACTTGCAGACCCCTGGCCCAAGATGGAGCTTGTTCAGCTGGAAACCGAGGTAAGAATGGAGCCGGTTCGCATGGCGTTGTGAGTCAAGTGTCCCCCCCCCCCCCCCACACACACACACACACTTTCCCATTAAGTGCTGCAGAAGCCAGGTAGCCACATGTGGGGAAGAGACGTCGGCCGAGCACAGAGATTCAGAAACGCAGAGACGTGAGAGAGTACAGCACTCGAGGAGTAAACTCGATAAGTTCTTAATTTAGGTGTTATGAAGTAATGGTTGCATAACAGCAGAGCGTTTCCTGTAGCACTGCGATAAAGACAATAGATTTAGTGGGGAAATAAAAAATATTAGGCATTAACAAGTTTTAATGAATTTAGGAGAAGATGTAAACATTTGAGCGCAGAAAGTTTGAGGAGTATGTGATTTTGCCACAGTTAACACCGAGTCCCAACTATGTATATTAAAGTTTTGTGAAAAGTTTTACTTTGTCCAGTGTGTGAATACATTTGAAATCCGCTTGCTGCAAAAAAGCGTACCTGCGAATAGATTCATCCAGATAGTAGTACTTGCCGCTACCATCCCAGGCTCACCACACGCGTGGTTCGAGATTGCATTTTATTTTTTTCTAATATAACCTTTAGCATTAAACAAGTTCTGTTTTGTTTTTTTTTCCACTGAAGCTCGAACCGTTGATAGCGCAACTTGGGGTTGTCGGTTGTAAGTAGCAGAGCTGGTGCGCTCTTCTGCAGCCGAAAGTCCAGATGTGTCGAATCTACAGGTGTCTAGAACAGCGAGGTGCTGTAGGAATGACGGTACTGAAGTATAGCGTTAAATCGAATATGGACTAGGGACGATTTGACTGAATTCTGTTGGTCCTGAGAGCTGGGTTCCTACCTACATATTGTGTACAGAACCGTCCGCTGTACTGGGTGTGGTTATTCCTTTTAAAGGGGTGGTGAAGTCAACCGCGTAATCTGATTGACGGTGTCATCCTTATATTTGTGAATCGGTTTGATTCACGGCCCCTAGTTACAAGTAAACTCGCTAATCTCTCAATTCACTTCTCCTCCAGTCAGTGTTCTTGGCAGCCTCGACAGTGTGTCTAATCGATGATACGTTTGACGGGCCAGATTGCTGCTTTCTTCCTGAAAATGCTTGGGAATGCAATGAAAATGCTCCAGTATTAGTGCTGGCAGTCAGTGTGGCTGCTGTGCTTTCCAAACAGAGCTTTTGGGACTGCACAGAATTATCCTTTAACCAGACGCGGGGTAGAGCAGGAGCCTATTTCTGAGTGTTTTTCCCCAGTGTGTTTATTGCATGTGCTCCAGCTTTCTTTGTACGGCCTGATCGACGGGGGCTCTCAGCCTTTTATAGTAAGTGGAGGCGGACAGGATCGTGACGGAGGGCGATCATCACTAATAAGGAGCCCCGATTTTAATTACCCTGAAGTCCACAACTGTGATTGCAACAAATAATGTGAAGGAGGTTGTGTTTGAGAAAAAGTTGTGTCGGTGCTGTAGGCTGCACACCCCCTGTAATTTTTGTCAAAGCACACAGATCCCTCAACGAGGCTGTTAGATTTTACACTATACTGATCGTGGGAAAGACGCCCAGGTTGACAATTCAGTTCTGAAAGGTTTCACTAGTGATGATGAAGGTGTATTTAGTGGGGCACATTGCTGGATGGGTACAGTAGGTCACACCTTTCCTCCTGGTGCAGAAATTCCATACTATTTGCCAAGTAGGGGACAACGTTAAAGCTGGAGCCAACCTTTGGATGAGTTGACCTTAAGCAAGGCTCTTGTTTGAAAATAATCTTGCTTCTGGTAATTAAATTAGATAACTGGAAAAGTGCAGAGCTCCTCTGTTCTGGTAGAATTCCTTTTTTAAGCATTTTCTGTGCCCCTGTGTTAAAAGAATTGGCTGGGACATCTCAGTGTCATCTACCTTTTGTGCTGTGTCATTGAGCTTCTGGTGTACAGTGACTGTGCACCTCAGAGGAGAGAGGGTTGAAGCCCCCTCCACCCAGCTGCATTATGTCTGCAGTCATTTTAGAGTGCAAAGTGCCTTTGTTATAATTCTCGGAGTTATTAACTTTGTGGCAGCACTGTGGTGCAGCTATTAGCAGAGCTGGGGCCCTGGGTTCACTTTCTGGGGTGTTCACGGTGGAGTTTTACAGTATGGTGTCCCTGTGTTAGTGTGAAATTCCTCCGGGTGCTCTGGTTTCCTCCCACAGTCCAAAGACCTGCTGGTAGGTTAATTGGCTTCTGGGAACATTAGCTTCAGGAGGGAGTGTGTGCGTGGCCTCTGTTGGACTGGCATCCTGTTCAGGGTATATCCTGCCTTGCGCCCATTGCTTGCTGGGATAAGCTCTGGCTCCTCTGTGACCCTGAATTGGATAAAGGAGTTAGCAAATGGATAGATGGATTAACTACTTTGTATAAAGAAAGCCCTTGCCAATGCACTAAGGTTCTGTGATGCTTCCTCAGCTATGTGGGTAAGGATTTGGCATTGCTGGAGTGCTCTGCCATGCTGGGCAAGAAAAAAGCCTGCTGTGTGGCAGAGGTGGTCCAGCACAGTTGTTGTATTACTTTCCCTTGGCACTGATTCCAGACCAGAGCACATCCCAGAACACAGGAATGCATATTAGCTGGTGTGGAAATGCAAATGTAAGTGGATAAAATGCAAAAAAAAAAAAACGACACACTGAAGGGTATTTCAATTCAGGGGATCATTTGTTTTCAAAAGTGTTTTAGCTAAAATGAAGCTTTTTGTGAAACTGAATCTTTGTGCATAGATCATTTTATTGCTTTTGGATCTGAATTGTCTGGCAGGTATTGTTCCACTTCTGAGAGAGTTACCGCAGAGACATTCAACCATGTGAACTGAAGCGATTGACTCTTAATTGCAATTACATCTTCTGACTCCATTGTGCTTCACTGAAAAACCTGCTCTGTTTGCAACACAGTGCAATAAATCAATTACTGCAAGGCCGTGTCTGTAGAAAGAGGTACAGATTGCTGCTGTTAAATGAAAACTTCAATATTTTTTTTATTTGGGGCAAAATCAACTCCAGCATTATGAGTATTCTTTGTACCCACCTGTAGATACAGTATGTCAATTTGGTAAGAAATTTCCACCCTTTGGACAGATTACCGTTTACATTTGGTAATTTGGTAAGAAAGAAAACACAACGTTTCAGCCGTGGAGCCTTCTCCACGCCCGCTCACACCTGAAGAAGGCTCCACGGCCGAAACGTTGTGTTTTCTTTCTTCTTTTTTTCAGCATGGAATAAATCTCTTACTTGTTCCTTTGCAGCCTGCGCATGCTGACGCAGCCACCCACCTGAACTAGATATAAAGTGAAACATTTTATTAGTAAATTGGACTTACTTTTTTCTAGTGAAAAAGCTCCTGATCTGAGATTAAGCAAGTGATCAGTTTCATTTAAACCACCAGCTGAGTAACAGAGCCCTGCTGGCAGGAAACCCAGAATTCTCTGGGATCATGGAGGCCAAGGATTGCTCTGCTCATTGAAGGCCTTTGCTCAGCTGCTCCAAGGTGCAGAGCAGCTCTTATTACACTGTGTTAGTGTCAGGACAGAGTGCTTTCGGACATTGGTGAGGAAAAAAAAACCAATGCAATTCATTTATAAAGGATCATTTGCAACATAAGGTAGAGTAAGATGTAGTAGTTTAAACAGCAATGATTAATTTTATCCTCATCAGACAAGAAAAATTAAGTTTAAGAACTGTTTAAGAAAAGGCTACATTGCAGCTTTGCTACTGAACAGAGGATATTTGAATATAATGAGTTTATTTTCTATATAGTAAATCAATACAGTTATATTTTTGAACATGCATTAATTTCTATTTAATGTGTGAGTATCAGATGGATGTTTATTCCATGACAGTCTTTTTAAAGAAAAGGGGGGACTTGCTTTCACATGCCTGTGATTAGGGGAACTCTTTGCTAGCAGTTTGTCATGGTGAAGGTTGTTTTGTGGATGCCGAAACATTGACAAGTGATAATGAACTGTTTTGGAGTAGAGAGTGTGCGCGTCTCGTTGATTTTGTTATTTGTATAGAGTTTTGCTACCACCAGTTCCTTAATCCTTCAGTTGATAACTAGGGGGGCATCGGAGCAGTAACTCATGAGCGGGTCCTGTAGTGGAGCAGGCTGGAGGAGTTGTGTGCTGAGTAGGCCTCTTGAGAGATGTTTTGCTTCGGGTGGATTTTAAAAGTGGAAACTCACTCTCCACACCTGTGGCTGTTCTCTTCCCCACAAGCACGCCCAGAAAGGCAGCTCCCCACTCTGTTAGCTGCTGTTTCCCAGCGCCCTCCACACTTAGGCGTTCACCGGAATATTTGCTTACTGCTCTGTTGCTTGCTTCATACGCCCCGGTGTTTGTAGCGCTGTGCTGGCTTGTGGAGTGGATACAGCTGCAGTGTGCTGCTCTCAGTCATTGCCTTGACCCTAAGGTGGAGTTTGTTGCTAAATTCCAGCCCTGTCGCTGTGGCACCTCAAGAGCAACACGTGTACACAAGGCAGGGGGAGAGGGTGTCCTGTCTCGTTCTCCCCAGCAGGCAGGCCGATCGCCCAGCTTTTCTGCCATCGTGTGTCTTTATATCGCACCCTCAGCCTGCGACAGCTGAGCGCTGACCTCTGTCCCGGCGTCTCCCCACGGGAGGGCCTGACAGCAGGTGGCTGGGAGCCCGGCGTGCTCGCATGTTCCGCCTCTCCGATGGCCCACTTTCCGTTTCGCACTTGTCACAGGGCCTCGGGAAGCTGGAATGCTTGAGCCATGCTGCCTCGTGGATAGAATTCAGTTGCCCGTGCTCGTTACTGGACAGCATTGGAGGAGTTGTCTGGAAACTGTCCGTGTGGAGAAGGACTGGGGTTTGAGTGCTTGGAATCCTAGTGGCAGTGTTGATGTTGGATGTGTGTTAGGGATGTTGGGTGACTTTTTTTTTAAACACACTCAATGGAAAGAATAAACCAATGTTGAATTCCTGTCACCTGCTGACTATTTGTTCAGCGAAGCTGTAGAAGCAGACTAGAGATTAACACCTAAGAGGCCAAGGTCCTGTGTAAAAGTGAAAGGGAGTCTCCCCAGTCATGTTGTTGAAGCCGATACAGAAAAGGACGCAAGTCCCACACACACAAGCCAGTTAACCTACCAGCATGTCTTTGGACTGTAGGAAGAAACCCACACAAGCTCAGTTAATGCATACAAAGTCCACGCAGAAAGCACTTCTTTTTTAAAAAAAAATAAGTTTGGGCGATTTTTCAAGAGGCCGTCTCGCTACTGTTACATACTAGCTCACAAAATAACTAAAATGACACCATCGGAGGAACTGAATCATTAATTATGCCACTAACAACACTCTTCTGTGTGGTTACATGGTTAAAGTGTAGCAGGACTTGAGCATTAAAAAAAACATTTGACTACTACGAATAGGCTTATTATAGTATAGAGCACAAAGAGAACAAGAGTATTAGACATAAAAGAAAAAATATTCCATCTTGAGATTTATCTTAATCAACCTCGCTGGAGCGTACTTTTACTGCTTTTAACCCACTTAAGAGTCAGAGGTTAGATGGAAAATTAACACTGAGCCTAAATCCAATAGAGAGGACCATGCTTATTTTCTAGGACACCTTCAGGAATTCCTGTGGGAGCAATTGTCTCTTGGAAATTTGACCTTTCATTTATTAACCCTCACCCCTATAATAAAGTCAGCTGGCATGAATTGACATAGTAATTTGAGAATAATGAAAGACATACTGTAAGATGACAAGCCTTACTGTTAAAAATCAAACCTGAGAATATGTAGTTACCGCTTCACATGGAAAAGCTTAAGAAAGAGTTTTGACACTTTAGATAGAAGAGTGTTTCATTTGCAAATAAAACCCTTGCAGTCGTAAAGTGAGTAGAAAAAACTTCACTGGGTGATGATGGCTCTGATAGCTAGGTAGCTTGAAACTTCAGTAGTAGGGTAGTTTATTGCCATTAGTACTCAAAAATTGGAATTCTTAATCGAGCTAATTTCTCAGAACATACACATACAACAGACAACACCACACAATGTAGACAACAGGAACAATAAATATGTTGTGGAATGATAAATATGGATTAGTGAGAAAAAACAAAGGTCTACAGTCATCTATCTAGAACACAGCTACTACATGGCTTTGAAAAAAAATATTGTTTGAGGGATGGGTCCTTAGTCTTGTGGAAACTGAGAAACGTTCTCAGTATCCTTCATGGTTGTCATCACCCTTTTCATAGGGCGACACTGGAAAATGTGATCTGGGTAAACGGGCCGAATACAGAGAGACGTCATTCACCATTACTAAAACCCATCGCGTGCTCTCTCGTACACACGTGTGCGCATATTCAAACACTTCTGCCAATCAGACCTGTTCAGGAGCAATTTCTTCTCTCCTTGCACTGCAAAAAGGCCAGGCAGCTTCAAGAAATCCAACTGGCTTTGAATAATGCTCGGTGATTTGGTTTGCATGCTGGAAAATTGGAAAACAGAATAGGAAAGAAATTGCACCTGTGCGTTCATCTTTAATGGTATTACCATGCAAATCTAGCAACACCCTCTGAGCTGTCAAGGCATCAGATAATATTGATTAATTCCTATGAACTGGAAGAAATTCAAAAATGTTAATCATATAACATGCCATTACCTCTTTATTAAAAAGAGCTCCTGCTGAGGTTATTGCAAATACACTTTCAATAGGCTGTACCAACAGTTAACAGTTAAGGCAAAGGAACCTCCCATGCTTTTATCCTGTGTAATCATATATGGTATGAAAGATTGTCCTTCAAAAACGGCTTTTTACTGTAGTTCAGTTAATGTTTGTCCTTGGTGTGACAGAAAATGTGTGCTGCACTGTACCTGAAAAAGGTACAGTTTTAGAAAAAATGAAATAACTTGCTTGTCAGTGTCATACTGGGGGTGCAGTTTTTAGTTACTGGCTGCTGTGTTCCATTCTTTCATCTGAATCTGCTGTTTAAATGTATGGTACAGGAGAGGGGTGACGTGGCACTCCCTGTGATCATGTGGGGTTACTCCAGGAACTCCAGATTCCTCCCAGAGACAGGCAGGTTAAGTTTGATTGGCTGTTCCAAGGTCTCCCTTTCTGCTGGGAGAGGTTCAAGACAGTTTCATAATTGATGGGGTGTGTCCTCATTCCAGCCTTTAGTGGCTATGGGACTCTAGAGGGCTAGAAATTAAATTGTGGGGCTGAATGGCCTCCACCTGTGTGGGACCTTTCCAACCTTCTGATGTTACAGTCAAATTCAAGACAAATGCAAACTGTGCCTCAGTTTCACAACATGAAGTTCCCCAACTTCAAGGACCTAAAGGCCAAATTGCTGCTCTTGACGCAGGAGCTAAATGGTTCCGTGAGCGTGATTTTGTGCAGCTCATACTGGCGCTAGAAATATTTTAACAGCCTCCTTTTTAAAAAAGGCTCCTTTGCCTCGGGCACTGTTGTGTTTAAAACTGGGCATGTCACGGATTGCAGCTCAGTGAACCAAGCGGTCTGGCGATTTACTGAAAACGTTTACAGATATGGCAGGTTTTATTTTAGTTATTTTCCTCGGGAGAGGAAAAAAAAACCACTGACAGAAAAGACTGTGAGGTTCACTCTCTGCTAAAATTGATTCAGCATATACTGTATAGAGCCTTTTATCCTACAGGATCCCAAAGTGTTTTTCTTACAGGAATTGGGCCCACTTTGTCCACCATTGAAGTGCAGCCCCACCTAGATGTCGAGCAGCAGTCATTCTGCACAGTAGCCCCCCTGCACAGCAGTTAATTTAAGGGGGAGCATTAGGGAGGCCTGCCTGTACAGGCCCACAATGGAATTTATCCAGGACCCCAGGGTTAACACCCCTGCTCTTACTGTATTGTAAGAGAGAATCCTATTGCTGTGTGATCCAACATGTAGTCAGGACTTCAGTTATACTGTATGTCTCATCCTAAAGACAGTGTCTCCTACAGCATGGTATCCTCAGTCTGGGGACATTGGTTTGGAAGGCAGCAGTCATTTCTCCCTGAATGGTACCTGAAGGACAAGCTCTTTGCTTGTTTTGGCTCTCCTGTGCTTTTCACTTAACCTCTTTGTAAAGTTTGGGCATTCAGGATGTGTAGCCATTGTGAAGAATCATTTCTTCCACCAGCGTTTTGATCACAAGAACAGGCCACTCGAGGTGTAAGATCTCACCATTTTTCAATGAGCTAAGCTGCTTCAATATTGCCCTTCAGTAGAATTTTGAAAGATTTCCCACGCTTACAGTACCTGTCCAGTCTTGCAGTCTGATGTCTGTGCTGTGTATATTCCCCAAAGTGACTCCTTTCAAGAATCCTCTTTAGGATGATTTTGATTCTTTCAAATTTGTTTGTTCAAAAGTCCAAAAATATGGAGTGTTTGCACACAACAAGCTGGGCTTTGGGGCTAAAGCATCATGTTTCGTGCGACAATGCTGGTTGTCTCCATGCAAATGAATTGTGGTTTTTGTTGCACTCTGCTCCTGCCAGGTTTGGTGCATAAATCATGATGCACGTTCTCACTATCAGCAGGAGTAAATATAATGTGGGTTCTTTCCTTCAGTCTAGCCCCAATCCTCAGCCCCACCCCACAGTGTGCTGAGAGATCCCTCCCTGCAGCACACAGTGTAGCATCGTCCTTCTGTAAGCTCCAGAGACCAGGGATCTCAAGGGCTTGTTTAAAAGACTCAGGAGAGGGCACGAGAGTTTTTTTTTATTTGCCCTTTGATGTCCTATAGATGCAACTGGTATTTCTTTTCTTGAGAGAAAGGTAAGAAATGAGAGACTCCTTGGCACCTGCAGTTCTTTCAGTTGCTATCTGCCGTCTGAGCCGAGGATCCCTCACAGAATCCTGGGTATCGGTTTCAACAGTATGGATGGGTCACTTGTTCCACACTCCCACAACACTGTGTATAAAGAAGTGTTCCCTGTTCTCGCTCTTAAATGCACTTCTCCTTAGTTTTCACATGTCTTCTGGCTTGTCTTTAACTGTTGGCCTTGCAGACGACTGCGCTTGCTTCCTCAGTATATTTTGAGGATTATGAATTCTTACTGCAAGGGACTTGATTCATCCATTTTTCCAAGACTAAAGATATTCTGTTCTATTAACCCGTCTGTGTAAGACCTTCCTTTGAAGTCTTTGAACTGATTCCAGTGCCGCAATAGTCTTTTTGAAATGTGATTAATTTCACCGTCACAGCTGTGTTAAGTCTAAATAGTTAGAAGAACCAATTTTCCAGAACTAGAAAAGTACGCTTAAGAATTAACCTCGGAGATTCTGGTTTTGTGAGAGTAGGACACTTGTATTCTTTTCCATGAACAAGTTCCTGGTATTTCTGAAGAAGTGCTGAGGGTGAAACAGCAGCCTGAGAGTTAACACAGGCCTGAGGCAGAGGCAAGTCCAAACTGAGGGCCAGACAGGAAAGTTAAACAGAACGTGCAGACCTGTGAAGTCCAGAGCTCATCCGTAACGTTAACCAGAAGGCCAGGATAAACACACTCATCCCGCGTAAAAGAAGACAAATCCTCTAGGAGAAAGGATACATCTGCACATGTTTTCCTAGTAAGGGAATTTTGTTCCTGGAAGGATAGGAGAAAAGATTTTAAAAAAAATGCGTGTCCTGCAACCCTTTTTTTTCGTAGAGGGTATTTTTCACATGAAAAGGGAGATATGGTTATCTGGAATATCCCATAGAGGTGCTTAACGAGCTGTGTGATATGAACTTGAGCTGTGTTTTTTTTTATTTTATTAAAAGTCATTTCCAGTTAAACTTAGTTTCTGTCTAAAAGGCAATGATTGCTGTAGAACACGGGACCCACCTCTAGCCTCAGAATGGTGTAAACAGCTCTGCATCTTGATGAAGAGCTCGACTGTTGCTCTTAAGGCTTTAGAACTAAATCAGCCGTTTGTGCCACTAAAGTCCATAAACTGTTGATGATTAAAGATGGCCCTGATCCTAGAGTGCCACAAGCCAGTTAGTAGTGTTTTATCAGTTAATCACAGTTCAGTAGTTTCAGATTTGAAAATGTGAAAATTGAGGGTTTCACAGGTAGAAATCCTGCTCTAGAACAAAGCTGCACAGTGTCTAGTCTAGAATATCTGAAGCCACTCACACTGGAAACATGTAACAAACATGTAACAAACTGGTACTGTACATGGTTGTTACACTGGTAACAAACAGCTCCTTGTTCCTTCAGCGATTAGGAGGATCAGGGTGATTATTAAGTTGCTGGTTGTGGTATAGTGCTACGCTGGGGTGGATTGGAAGGGCTACGTGTTGAGTACATGTTGTCTTAAACGTAAAAGGTTAATGGCAGCATGGTGGCGCAGTGGTTAGCAGCCTTAGTTTTTCCCAGGAGGTCTCCCGTTCAGGTACTGACCAGGCTCACAGCTGCTCAGCTTCAGGGGGCTGCCGGTTGTGAGCTGCAGTGTGATATACCGGCTGACCAGTCAGGACCCTTCTCCTGACTGGACCCTGGCATCGGAAACTGCCCCGAAGTGCGCAGGCGTCTTGTGAAGTTGCATCCGTGCAGCTTGGTTGATTTCTGGTCCAGGAGAGACAAGGCAGTTGACATTTGCAACTCGCTTCCTGGCAAGGAGCAGGCACCACAGCCGAGTACTGTAACAGGCCAACTAGATTTCAGCGCGGAATGAAAATGAAAACTTTCAAAGCAAAAAAAAACCCTCTCATTAAACCACTTCTCATCACGTACGCCAGCGCACACTGTGTGGAGTATTGTACTCTTGCTTAAGTCTGCCAGGCCTCGTTTCTGTCTTTGTGTAGCCTACAGTGTGCATAATTCATTTTTCCTGCGCACATGCCAAACGCCAAAAGAAAGAAACGAGAGACATACAGTATACGTAATTAGTTAAATATCCCCAACAATAATTCTTGCATCTTAACTCAGCTGAATCAGGGAGTTGAAGTTCATGTTTATGCTAGTGAGGAGTTCAGTTTTCTGAGTAATGCTCGGAGGAGCAAACATTTATCCTAATAGAGCAGTGGATGTGCTCTGCCCTCATTCAAGGGATTAAAAAGTGGCACAAAGCTGTCATATTAACTTGATCATCACTGTCACAGAGATGATTTCAACTGACATAAAATACTATGCTCAAAATGGAGCATACACTAACACAGACGTACAGGGTAGAGTTTGGGCTTGTGTATTGTGCTGGGTCTTCTGTTTTGTCTTTGCTCATCCTACAGTATGCATAATTAATTCTTCCGGTGCCAGACATAAGCTAATGTTTGAGATTCACATGTGGCAATGCTAAAAAGGGAATGCTTTCAAATGCAGACGGTCAATCAGAAGGATAAGACTGGCGACAAAGAAGCAAGGAAGCTGTTGTTTGTTGAAGGGGGGATCCCCAGCTCAAACCCTAGCCCTGGTCATCAATGAGAAGCCACATTTCTTCTGTTTTGCTTGGGCTTTCTGTACAGTGCAAGTCGGGACCTTACTGGAACAGCTTGTTTATGAGGAGTAAGAGCCATGTTTCTGGAAGATTAAAGGATGTTGGGATACGTCCCCAAACCTGGAATATAGTCCTGAAAAGAGATGTTCAGAGCTTAACAACAATTTTGTCTATATTCTCATGCTCATTTGTGCTTTGCCTGTGGGGAATCGAGGGAACTGGGGAGACAGCAGCAGAGCAGCGTTATGATCTCGTGGGCTGCGTGCTGAGCAGATGATCTGTGCGCGAGGCTGCTGAAGACGGGCTCCTTGGTCACTTGGTGCACCGCTCAAAATTTGTGAGCACTTGGAAGAAATCAACAGCGTACTAGAGAGGGGGGAGTTACATTTTTAATTAACCACTCACTATAAGGGAGTTTAAATATATGTTGAATATATGGGTGAGAGGAGTGCTGTTTGTTTGACCGCTGGTAATGACCACTTGGAAACAGTCACGAGAGAAGTGAGGTGACTAGAACGTGAGGTTGTGAAACACCTGTTAGCTGTTCAAGCTCAGGGGGGTGTTCTGCAGCCTGATTGTGCATGTTCTGTGAATATAGCCAATGTGTGAGAGAACAGTATTGTTCATTTTTTCCCTGCATCCTTAGAAATCCCTGATGTCCTTACATTCCTGGGCAGAAAAGAGATTTTTCTAAACATCTGCAGATCGACAGCAGCCCAGCGTATCCTCTTTTTGCTGTGTAATGCTGGTTCACTTTGTGCCTGTGATGATGACATTTACCCTCCAGAGCAGGGAAGGTGTTGGGGACTCACTGAGTCACATGACTGGGCTTTTGGCACATTTGGTTTGTTTGCCTAGCTGGCTGGGTGTGCAGTGTAGTTTCAGGAGGGCTGAGACAGGCCTGAGAGAAGGATGTTTGAGCCCTGTCCTTTGTTTGTCTGGCTACTTGTGTATGTAGTGTGATCTCAGGAGGGGAAGTAGTTTGAGCTCTGTCGAGAGAAGCCTTGTCTACCAGTTTTTTTTTTCTGTGAGAGCCCTTATTTATCATTGCTGAGTAAGTCTATTGGTTGTGCATTCATCCCTTATCCATTAAAAACAGATTGATACAGAATAACTTTACAGTTTTTTTTATATGAATGATTGTGTTGTAGTGCAGGGAAGCCTTTAACAAGCAAGGAGACATTCAGATCTCGGTATACGATCCACTGATGAGTGCAAGAAAGCCATTTTTAAAAGATGAGAAAGGTAGCTCTCAGAATTTGGGCTAGTCCAGCTGCTTGTACACACAATCTTCATTCCAACCTAAGCAGGCAGACTGAGAGAGATTACAGCCACAAGTGGTGTAATCTGTATTTTTTTCAGTGTTTTATTTTTTGTTATGAAATGGTGTGTTGCAATTCTTCTGTGATATGATAATAGCCCACATAACGGATCTTTATTTTCCCCAGAACATGAGTATATTAATTAGTACAATAGTGTTTTTTGGTTCTGAATAATAGATGTTTATCAACAAGGTATAAAAACTGCAGCATTGCTTTTTTACCAGGGGAAAATGTTATTAAACAATAAAGATGGTTTTGTTTTAGTTTTAGCCAAGCAAACTGGTGATATCAATAGTTTCTCCTTGGTTTTTAAAGTGAAACAGGCCTAGATAAACAAGTGTCTTGTGTTTGGATTATTTCAGCAGTAAAATGTAAATTTGTCTTTGTTTACCAGCCTTCCAATTGAATTGTATTACCCTGCTCTCAATATCCACTGCTAGATGGAAAGACTAAGCTGTTTTTGTTGCTCTTTCAAAAGTCAATATTTTGAAGCGTGCTTGTTTTGTCAAATGCTGTATTTATCATTAATGCATTTCTCTTCTTGAAACCTACTCTGCTTCATCTCAGTTTATGCTCACTCAATACATGCATTTCCCTGAGCTATAAATATCTTTCTTTCTTTCTTTCTTTACAGAATGGACAGAGCACAGCAGAGGAAGGTGTTGCTCCAGCTGTAAAGGTAGGATTTTTAAATCACTGTCTTTCTTCGGCCTCTGGTTCCTCTCCATGCAGAAACCACTAAAAGCAGGGGCTGCATTCATTTTTTGTTTCGAGATCTCCTACGTGGGCGATGTGTCTTTGTAAAAAAAAAATATGAAACCAAAAAAACAATGATGATATATGCAAAAAGTCACTTGCACACTGACATAATATTCCGTCTCCTTTCAGGTGTTTTATACCATTCATTAATCCATGATCAGAGCCACTTATTCATGTTCACATCTCAGAAAACAGATGGTTTTCATTGTTTTTTTAAAGTTTGATAGTGTCCGTGCCAGGTCCTGAGCAAACCAGCTTATTGATGAACAAAATTCCCTTTCTCACTCTTGGTGGACAAGCAGTTGTGGCACTCGTGTCATAAAAATGCTGAAATGCCATCAGGTCACTGCCATTTTAAAGCACTGACTAAAAGTCACAACGATTAAAACAAATATTAAAAAGGTAAAACAAAGAGCCTGAGTCATTACCAGGGGGCAGGCTGTCTCAAGTGACTTTCTGTTATAGAGGTTGAAACTGGGCCAGTTTGTCAGTTTTCCTTTGAGATTGACCTTGTTTCTGAGTCAGAATCTGCTGAGGTCCCATACTCTGTCTGGGCTCACGGATGACTAACTCTGTCCTCTCCAAATCACTAGGACAGCCATTGGTCCCTGAAACCAAAGCGCTTTCATTGTCAAAACCCTTTCATGATGAAAGGTAGCTGCTGTGAGGTGGAGAGGTTTCAGAGCTCTCTGAAATCCATTTGAAAGTTGTCATGGATGGTACTTCAGTCAAAGTCTGGGGAAATGTCTCCTGAATGTTGTTTTAATATTTGATTTCTTCGGTCCCTCACTACTGAGAGAAATAGCAGCAGCAGATTAGACCCCGGCTCCAATTCCAGGTGCCACGAGATCCCTCTATTCGGGCAGTGCCTTCATACTCTTTATTTTAAAGAAGTTTACATTGTTTAAATGGCATGTCAACTGTGAAATGAGTGTTTTGAATTTGTATTAAAGCATTTCATAATTAATTAAATGTTTTAACCTGCAATGTAATTTGTCATCCATTATTAGATCTTGCAAAATATAAAGGAAGCTTGATGTCTTTGAAGTCTTATGCAGCAATACTGTTTTGTTGGAGAACAGACAGTATAGAGTTCACTAAATTTCTCATAGTGTTTGTTCAGGTAAAGTGGTTTTCACACTTGAGGTACAGTGCTACAGTATATGTGTTTTCAGTTGTTACTTAAAATCGCATGTCTGAGGCTCAATGGGCCTGATTACATTGGGCTCTTGTCTGTGCCGTTATTATGCTTCAGTTCCCTGCTGTTTTTTTCATTTCCTGAGTTGTGCGCAAAACAAGTTAACTGTAGAGACATGAAACAAGCGTGACTGATTCTCTGAACAGCCTGCGTAGGAATAGGAGCATCCCGCTTGTGATTTTTAAATGCTCCCCGAGCTGACCTTCAGACGAAGGCGAGAACTGACGTCCTGTGGCCCCCCCTGAATTTCCTGTCTCTCGCCTCGCCAGTGGCATGGCACGTGGCATCGTCAGCCTTTAAACCCCCTTCAGAGTCAAATCAGCCGCCCTTACGGCATCACACTCTAATTAGCCAGGAGCCGTAAGCACAAAAGCTGGAGGTCATTTGCACATAACACAGCGGGCCCTTAGCATGTGGAGTTTGAACTGTGTACATTAATAATGCCCAGGTCTGTGTAATTGAATCTAGTCTTGATCTTTAAAACAACTCCGTCTTCTTTGATTATTTTGTGTGCAATGGGATTTCTCCATTTGCTTTCTGTGTGGCACGCTTCAGCATCTGAATTTATTTTGTCCTGTACAGTATATGCAATTTAAGTTATTCAGTAACCAAAGCCAAGCCCAGCTGGGTAGGTGCTGTGATACAAAAAACACAGAGGCCAGTGTAAGTTTTTCTCTTTTTCTTCAGTGTTAATGCAGTTGTTCAGTCAAAGTGCATCGGGCACGCAAACTGCTTTAATTCATATTGGAGGTTTTCTACGTATTGATTTGGGTCATCTGCGTAAGCATGACCTGCTTTTGGGTTGTCACATGGCGTGTTTTGTTGAAGCACAGCTCTAGGTTTCAGTCACTTGGCCGTGGTGGGTGGTTCTCGAGAATCAATATGTCTGAATTGTAACAAAAGAAATAGCTTGGCCTGCCAATAATGCAGCCCATTATGTGTGTTTCAGTCCCAGCACACCCAGGGAATAAAGGCAACACAGATGGCCTTATATCCAGCCACCAGGGAGCAGAGCGGACAGCAGTGTGGTGAATTACAGGAGGGCAGGCGTATTGTGGGGGTGCTAAAAGCAGCCGAAAAAGCCAGGTCATCTAATAGTATAAGGGCCATGGTGTTGCAATTAAGCATCCAGTGCTTTGGGAAAGGGCTTATTCTTGCTGTGCTGTCTTCCCAACTTCCCAACTGACATGGTCTCAAGGCCAACAGGGACATGCAAAAAGCACTTTTTAACATGGAAAATTTACAGACCATGTTCTTGTGAAAATGACCATTGCAGGGCTAATAAAAGAAGGAAACAGCACACTGATTTTAGAAAATGCCACATCCATCTTCCTGAATCGCAATTTAAGAGCAATACAATAGCTCATTTGTCTTTTTTTTTTTAACCAAAAGCAGCACTACGGCCTTTCAGGCTGATGTCATCATTGCCAAAGCTAAACAAGGCTGAGCCAGGTTTGTAGTGTGATGGGAGACCTCTAAGGAAAACCTGGTTACAGCTGGCGGCGGTGGTGGACCAGTAGGTGGCGCTCTTCCCTGTGGACCAGACCTCACCAACCACTGCCCCTGCATAGTTACTGGGGGAACTGTGCTGTAGGAGGTGCCACCCCTCAGATGAAAGTTTACTCCCAGAGTCTTGGCTAAATTCCACTCCAGGCTTGTACAATCCAGCCTTTCTAAAGTTCAAACTAAATTTAAATAATAATAAATGTTACCCAGGTGAGTGCAGCTTTTCAGAAGTGGATGAAGTGGATCCCTTCCTACATGTAAATTTCTTCAGGATCCGTTGGGATGAGAAGTGCTAATCAAATGTACAGAATGCAGTCTCTTCAGAAACAAGAATGAGGGTGAAAGACAAGACTGGGTTTTTCAGATATGAAATCATTTAGCTAAGTCAGTAAATCGGTAATAGTGGATTTATTTGCTGCGGCCTGTGGCACAGTGGGTAGCATTGCTGCCTTGCAACTGTGGGGCCCTGAGTTCAGTGCTGGACCTGTGGTGCAGTCTGTGTGGAGTTTGTATGTTCTCCTCATCTCCATGTTCATGGGTTTCCTCCTGTTTTCCTCCTGTTCCTCCCACAGTCCAAAAACATACTGGTAGGTTACTTTGGCTTCTGGGAAAATTGTCCCTGGTGTGAGTGTGTCTGTGTCTGCCTGTGTCTGTGTGTCTTTCCTGCAATGGCCTGGTGTCCTGACCAGGGTGTATCCTGCCTTGTGCCCGCTGCTGGCTGGGAAAGCGATTGGAAAAAGGATGGATTTGTTCCTTTTTCAGACATTGCTGCACCACCAGCATAACCGATCCACTTTGCCATGATTTCTGCTGATCTCATTGGTGAAAAGGGTCCAATGTTTCGCTTCCCTCCAAACCACATGTCAAGAGCCATACATTTCTAGACAAATTATCTAGTTCATTTTTGTGAATTCATAGATTGCGTGACCAGTACCCAGATATCATCTTTGATGTTAAACTAGTGTCACAGGAAGTGTCCAAGTGTCCCATTACCTGGAGATGCAAGTGTGCATTCAGCTGACACCAGAACACATCGGATTGCTGTGTTGCATTTTGGAAGATCTTAAATTTAATCACAGGTTCAGATGCGGTGCTGTATATGATTTCCAAAGGTACAAATAAAGGTTTCTTCCACTCAGAAACTTAGAGGGAAAGATACGGTCTTAAGAAGACCAGGACCCCAGTCATTCCAGTCACAAACTGTTTTCCCTCCTACCATCTGGTAAACGGTACCGAAGCATTCGGTCCAAGTCCAACAGACTATGGAACAGCTTCTACCTCCAGGCAATAAGACTGCTAAATGGCCAACCTGCAGCTCCTTTAGCAAATCACCTGTAATGGCTACATGGACACACAGTTTTCATTGTATTCAGCATAACTGCACTACGTGTAAATATTGCATACACCATGGACACATAGCAGCTCTATTCATATTGAGTTTTATTCAATTTCTATTACATCTATTATTATGTAACCTTATTTTCGTAACCTTAATTTTGTGATTTTTATGAGCTCGCAGAAAAGACATTTCATTGCCAGCAGCTACTGCTACACTCTGTATTATTGTGCATTTGATAAATAAACTTTGATTTGATTTGAGAAGGTTCTAAAGCAAAAATGTTTTAATTTTTTTTATTATTTCTAGATGCAGAGTACAGGGCATTATAAACTGCATTATAAGTATTATGAATTATTATAAACAATGATGTGAAGATGTGCGTAACTGAGCAGTGGGTCAGATCCAGGCTGGAATGTCTCAGCAACCCGTTCCAAACTGCCTCATCACAGAAACGCCATTCCTGCACTTTTGCGATATTGGAAAGCTAACCTTAATGCCAGGAAAGTCCATGTTTGGCAAGAATGACAGGCCAGGTCATTGCTCCTATGATATGGCAACACCCCTAGCACTGCCTAGCAACCAAGAGCATAGGCCACAGCCCATCTTCAACCTTGTGAACGTGACCCTCATGGTCAACTGGCTCTGTGACTTTCCTGATGCTTGTTGAGGACCTGGAAGTTTGAGCTGTGTACAATGTTTTAAAATTTCTTCTGCCATTTTAGTTATTGTGTGTAGATCTTAGACCATAATAATATACTGCTTGGCAGTTTCATTCATGGTTTCTTTTCTGGTATATTTCAGTGTGGATAAAGTTGGGAAAGCTACTTTAAATATAATGGGTCTCTGTTCTTATGCAATTAGCTGGTTTTCAATCTGAACAGCTGCACAGCCCCCAGGCTGGTGGTGTAGGATTTCCCAGAACTAGATGCAGGGATGCCGGAGACACTGGAGGTGATGTCTGTGAATGGCAAACACCAGCAAGGCAAGATTTCTCATCAGAGCAGGAGCAGGATGGGGAGTGGTAGTGGAGAGCTGGAGTTAGCTGTGAGGCAGAAACGTGTGACACAGAAAGGCACATTATTGCCGAAATCAGCATGCATGGAGCCCTTTGTGGTGGATTAGAGCTGAAAGGCACCTTGTCTTACCTTTTGCTTGTTGGATTTGATAACTGGTTTAATCTGTTATCTCTCAGGCGAAGAACGGAAGACCTTTAATTGTATAAACCTGGAGAACATATCACTGTAATAAAATAATTGTTTGCGTGATTCTAAGGAGTATTGCATGTAGGAGACCGGATTCATTCACCACTCAAGTGCAGCTTCCACCTGGGCGACATTTGAACATGCATAGAGATCAGAACAGGAAGTGACATCACAGTTCACCTCTGACCTTGTGGCTCAGATGGCTCCATAAAGGGGAACATAAACCCTTTTGGGTGATAAGGGTTCTCCACAATGGCTGTTAATTTTTATTGGAGAAAGACTTGTATTACACTCCCATCTGTGCATTTAAGTGCCGTGAACTAGGACATCCATTTGGTCCATTTTACTCTGGGCCCCACATCGAAACATAAATTTAACTGTATGAATTTTCGGTCACCAGCCAGTTCAGTGAGTGTTACTGTTCATTTAGGGACTGTTAAAAACAAGAGGAGGCCGTTCAGCCCATCTAGCCCAATTGGTAATTAGTAGATTATTGATCGCAGGGTCTCATCCAGCTGTTCCTGAAGGAAGTCAAGGTATCGACTTCAACAACATAGCTGGGTGCCTTGTTCCCCACTCCCACAACCCTTTGTGCCTTGTGTTCCTCTATTAAGTGTACTTTAATGTAGTTTCCACGTATGTCCTCTGGTATGAGTTCTGAAGCCATAGTGCTCCAGTATGCTAACCACACACCAGCTATCAGTGGGGAGTGATGAAGCCAATTCATAGATGGGGATTATTAGGAGACCAGGGGGAATTTTGGCCAGGACACTGGGGTAACACCCCTGCTCTTTTAAAAAAAAATGCCCAGCTGAACCTGAACCTCAGTTTTACGTCTTATCCGATGGATGGTGCCAATTGTATGGTATTGTGTTTACATTACTATGCTAGGGCATTATGACCCACACAGACCACTGGGTGAGAGCCCCCTACTGGCCCCATTAACACCTCGTCCAGCAGCAACCTTAGCTTTCCCAGGAGGTCTCCCATCCAGATACTGGCCAGGTTCCCACCTGCTTAGCTTCAGTGGGTTGCCAGTTGTGAGTTGCGGGGTGATATAGCAGCAAAAGGCCTGCTGCAGTGATCAAAGACAAGTAAGAGCTGACCATTACAAATTGCAGGCAGTAAAAATAACAATGATTTGTCATTACTGTTTTTTAAGAAAATCTGACTTTGAATTCTGTGAGTATACTGAGTTTTTGGTTAGGGCTAAAATGGTGCATTTTGTAGAGGGAGGCTTTTCAGCATGAAACTGAAAGGTACAGAATTGATCTTGTGTTTTGTCACATTTGATACGTGAGGGCAACAGAGAGAGCTCCACTGGCAATTTATTTATTTCCACCATGTTGACTAAAAATAGACTTGTCGTCTTTGTGAACCCGCAGGGTTCATTTGTCTTTGTCCTAATGGTCTGTACCATATAACCTGATGTTGAGTGTTATTGATCTGAAGTGTTAAGCGAAACAAGGAATTTGAGATTCTTTTAATAGCCATCCAGTTATGAAGCACTTCCTTCTATCCATCCAGAGTTTCCCATCTCTCTTAGCCAGCATGGTGCTGATTAAAGCTCATTGGTCTTGGTTTTCTCTTCATGGGGGGTTAGAATATTATGTCCAATTGAAGGTTGTGTGAGCTCTTCAGACACAGCTGTGTTCCAGCTTTATGAGGTATGAGGATTGTGAGGTCTGTGAATAATGAAGAGAGCTAGACAGTAGAAAGAATCATTCATCTGATCTCTGTGTATTTACCTCTGTCTCTAGGGTGCTGGGAGATGGTAAGAGAATTCCCCTATTGCCTTGTTTCGATCTTCCTCTTTTTGGACCATGGAACACTTACCACCACATTAAGTTGAAAAATACAGCAGCACAGTGTTGTCAGATGGTCCCATGGGCTGTTCCCAACCATCCATCCATTTTCGAACTGCTTTTTTAAAATCAGATTTGCAGGGGAGCTGGAGCCTGTCCCAGCAAGCAGCAGACGCAAGGCAGGATGCACCCAGAACGGGACGCCAGTCCATTGCAGGGATCAACCACAGACGCAGACATGCACACACTCACATCAAGGCCAGTTTTCCCAGAAACCAATTAACCTATCAGTATGTCTTTGGCCTATAGAAGGAATCTGAAGGAAACGCATGCAACTGTGTGGGGAGAACATACAAACTCCACACAGACAGCACCCCAGGTCTTGAATGGGACCCAAGTGCCATCCGTTCTGCTCACATGTTTCTTTAATGTTTGTAAATTACAGTATTAGAAAAAGTGAGGCTAAGTTTTGCCAGATATAAGTGCTTTAATATTGATTTCTGGAGGAAATACTGTAGCAGCATTCCACTTAATTTTAAAGTCCAGTCCATCCAGTCTCCTTTTCCAGAGGTCATCCTTTATTGGGTGCAGCAGACCTCTTACTAGGTAGTTGGCTGTTGATACGTCTTTCAGCAGCCCTAGGTGTGATGAAAGCACATCCTCTGTGTTTCTGCAGCAGCTGAGAGAGATGTCAGAGAGCAACTTCCAGGACTGTGCCACCCAATGGAAACCTGCCCTTTTCCCAGCATTATTGTAACCGCCTTGTCAAGCACTGTGTGGAATCTGGCACAGGGCAGAGCAGCAGATTGATTTTAATGTTCACTATCGAAGCATGTCTGGGCGACGGTCTTCCTCCCGCCTACCCCTGCAGGCCACGTGTGCACACGCGACCTCACTAACCCCGGTGCTCCAAGCTCACGGGTCCTGCAGGGGTATCAGTCCCCAGGCGTGCCAAGGCGGCACCGAACAACTGAGCAACACAGGCAGAGCAAGTCAGAACAAGTGCGAAACAGCAGGAAATGGTCAAAAACAGCATCAAAGCCATTTTCCTGCATTCACACAGTCTATTAAACTCTGCAGGTCGAGGTATATGCAATCCTCAGTTCCCGAGCACTGTTTGAAGTTCTTCCTAATCAGCACCATGATATTTTAGATGCACAGAAACTTTCATGGAAGCCTTTCTATTTATAGTGTTACATTTGAATCTGCTAACTTTCCAGTGAATCCAAGAGCTTAATGGTTACAATGTTTTCCAACAGCTGAAAGATGACAGCACTGTTGTTGTGATGTGCAGTGTCAAGCAAATTAAATGTATTCAGAAAATGGAGATTAGATGTATTATATTTAATAATTATCTCTTGTTCGTAATAACAGAGCTGATTAGAAAGCTTGCAAAATTGCATCTCCTGGTTAGACTCCAGATAGTAATCTGACACTGATTGCTATAAATAATTTAGGAAAAATAATTGATTGTATTAAATTGACAAGATCTTGTCATGCCTACCAGATTAATGATGTTGTTTACAACAGTAAATGCTATTCTTGTAGAAATTAAATGTTGAGTTCAAGAAGCCAAACTGTAAATTAAAGGTCATAACATCACTTAGGTAGGATCTTGTATTGGTTACAGTTTTGATCACCCTATTATACAATCAAGCTTAACAAGGTCAATTTCTGGTTTAAAAGGAAAGTTCATGCACAATTTTACTTCGTCGTTATTCTTAACTTCTTTACACACAGAGTTGCAGGTGTAGAATAGATAGAAGATACCCTGAGATCAAATTTGAAGGTCTTTGAGAAAGGGCTTGACAGTTCTCCTCCTAAGACCCATAATGTTGAAGACTAGCCAGAAGGACGAAAGGACTTCCGAGTGTGTCCTTGTCAGTTCATGAGTGATATAGAAAACAAGTCGAGGCCTCTCAAAATACTGTAGCACATACTGGCCAATGTAGCATTTAAAAAAAACTGTTAGTGCTTTAAGAAACCCATCCTTTTGGTTTCAACCACACACAGTTCTTGCTGATATAAATGAAACTGACATACAGACGTCTATGCTCTGCTAGGTTCTAAAAGAATTCCTCACACTATCGGCTCTGTCTGGTGGGATTTATTACAGCTACTGTGCACCAGGACTGCCTTTGAAATTCTAAATTAATGCCAGAGAGATTCCACTTTAATAATTATGTTCCAGTTGCATATTCAGTGTAAAGAATGAGTCATTTTGCTGTACATTTGGGTCTGCCGAAAAATTTACACATCACATGCATTTTTTTTTTGCTGACATTGCTTTTGTTTTTTTCTTAAGAGGAAAGATTGTGTCACTGTGAGGCTGTCAAACTTCATAAAGTTTTCAAAGAAGCAAGTAAAGGTTAACTGAACTTTTGTTAAGAACTTTTCAGATGTGCAATTCACACCTGAAGGAAGACTCCACTCCCAAAATATTTTCTCCTTTTTACTTTCCAGCTGGAAATGAACATTTACCTGTTCCTTTGCAGCCATCACACATTGACAGCTCCCCACATGAACCTTTTCATAGTGTTTGGCCCTGAATTACTGTATTCACAGCTTTAGTGTGTAGAGGGACATTTTTAAATTAGGTTCTGGTTTTGTTTTGTTTTTAAGGCCCTACATTTTGGGTGTAAAAGTTGTTTGCAAAGCTCAGTCATAACTAGGAATGGGATGTGGATTTAAACTTGCTGCATTAGACTAACTTGGCTTTATTAAAAATTATTTTAAAAAAATGGTGCAATTATGCATCTTTAGATGACCATCTGGAGTCTATTACATGAAAGCAAGGTGACAGCGAACGTGCTGCTCAACATACGGTCTCCTGATTTTGCTGTGCTGGAAATAAACCAGAAAAGAATTAAACAAAAAGCCATGTGTGACAAAGCCTCTTAATCCAGAATGTGAAACCACTGGTTGTTTCATTCACTGGGATTTTAAATTCAATTATCATCCCCCCACCAACTCCCCCCTGCCTTGTTTCAACACAAAAAGGTAAATGCAGAGACTAAAAGGATGGTTTATTTCTCAAAATCAATGAGCGTTCTCTTTGACAACACATCTTTCACAACCTCTTTTCCCCTTTCCTAACTGGTGCCTGGAAGAGCCGAGGCACCAGCACATCTTTATAGGATTAAAAATGATCGTTTTGATGAGGGGAGCGTTCCAAAGAAGAGATTAACGTTTGTCTATTTCTGCACAGCTTGTGGCATCCTTAATTGATACCGTTTAATTATGTTTCAGTGCAAAAAAGCAAACAGTTGTCATTTTTGGTGCTACAGAAAAAAAGTGGCTTTAAGAAAATGAGATTAGCTGCCTAATACAATGGAGCATCACAATATTATTGCTTGAAAACATGAACTCTTACTTATTTTGTAATCTTATGCATTCTACAGTGTTTTTCATGGGTAAGCTGGGAAACAAGCAAACTTATTACCGTACTGTCATATTAAAATAAGCTCTCAAAAAGTGTAGCTGTTCAGGTCATGCAATTTTTTATCACACTTAGAAAAATGATAGTTCAGATTGTATGATTAGGGGATAAATAAGACTCCAGTTACATGCTGTCGCTCATGGTGTTAAAAACACTTCTGCATGAAAATCCCCTTAACGTATGAACATGACCTTTATGATATTCAAGGCCAGTCCACCAGATCCTGCCATGTTTCAGTCTCATCCATTTTTGTGCCTGGTGTTATGTCATATACCTTTTGATAAACTGTTTATTTTAATGTGCCAGGGCTTTGCATTAGCGTAGGAACATGATCCAGGGTTTGTGTAAAAAAAAAAGAGAAGTGCATGACCTTTAGCTTATCCAACCAGTGTTTGCAGTGTGCAGTTCGGATGAGTGCTGGGGGAAGCAACTGTTCGTTCTTGTGCAGTTTTCCCGAGACAAGTTTGGAACGACAGTGAATGAGGTGATGCCAACAAGAATGTTATCACTCAGCCTGCTGTTCGAGGAAAGTGAAGATGCTGCTGTTTCTGGACAGAAAGTGGAAATGGGAGTTTGACATGGTACCATGTACCATGAGTCCTGAGTACTGTACAGTATATGGTATGGGATGGAAATGTTCTTTTCCAATTTTGCAAGTCTCCCATTATCAGCCACTATTGAGGTTCCCCTCATAGGGCCAGACTCTGCTCCAATGTTTCCAAGATGGGATACTGTTTCATTTTTCCTCCAAAGAAAAAAATTAAAATGTAAATGGAGAATTTGAACTGCTAAATTGATGTTGTTGCTTAGTTACACCAAAGCATTGTGACAGTAGCACAGCCCTTTATCACTTTCGGAGAATGAATTTTATTTTATCTTCAGTTCCACTTGTCTTTGGTTGTCTTTTAGTTGGTAGCCTGTTGTCCAGGTTTGAGCCACATAATGACACCTGAGGTTATTACAGGGTGATTGATTGGTGCAGCTGACCCGAAGCAGTGTCCAAGCAGATTTGGGAGATATGTTCGCTTGTGAGCTAAAGTGTAATCAAAGTAACTGGGGAAAAAAAACCAAATGAATGTTAAAAAATAATGACCTTTTAAAAATTGGCTTATTTTAAGGATTGTGGTGCGTCTTGCGATTAGTATTATCATATCCTATCATCATAAACCTTTCTCATGTAGAATCAGTTTGGTGCCGGTAAATTTAACTTTAAACTTGTCATACTGTGTGCATTATCGAGTCCTGACCCTGGCCCTTCAGAATCCAGGAGACTAAGTTCTAACATCTGTAGTTAAATTGATTAAGTTGTAATTGAATCAATGTATCCCTTCAGGTCTTTATGCTGTTGATGTCAGGTAAATAGTCGAAACCCTGCAGGATTCTGGGCCCTGGAGCTGAGATAGCCTGCCTTGGTCAATAGGTGACTAACTGCAGATATGCTCATTCTTACTGGAACCAGGGCCAAGTATAAAAGGCATGCATAATTTAAACTAAAGATCTAAAATGGTCATGTTGCTGTCAGTCAGTGGGTAGTTAAATTGCAAGAAAGCCCTCCAATTCTAGCAGAATGGTGCACTCTTCTTCATTATTAGGAGCTCTGACAAATTAATATCTGTGCCACGGAAAGCATTGTCTCTGCTCCCGAGAGTTTTAGAAAGTATTGCTGGTGTGTCGGCAGCAGAAGCACGACCGCGTACAGCAAATTGGACCAACCACATTTATTTAATTTTCTCCGAAATGACATTTGTTCTCTCTCCAATTATTAGAGCTTCAGGCCGTTGGGCTCAGCTGCCCAGGGTGTACTTTTCATATAGAAGCACAAGTAATTAGAGGGCACGTCCCTGTTGAGTGAGGCAGACTTTTTCATGTGTTTTCATTTATATACGTAGAAATAAAACAAATTTAGCTTTATTCGGTTTGTGCAGTAATGCTTCCTGTTTTTAAGAATTAGAGCTATGTAAAAAACATACTACTTCAGTGCTAACCACATCTCTACACAATGCAGGGTTATCAATGTTCTGCTAGTGTGGTTATTGCTTATGAAGTCACCAAAAGGTGTGTTAACAGTGGAGTGTCAGAAAGCTGCCTGTCTCACACTATTGAAACACCAGGTTTTGATTGCATGCGTTTCAGAGAATTGATATGCTTTCTATTTGCATCCATGTGTAGTTAGTGGTCAATTCTAACACCTGGTTGGCCCATTTTTTTCATTTCTGTAATTTCTATTTTGTGACCATTGTAGTAACAGACTCTAAAGCATTGTTAACATCCGTAGAAAGGCATTGTCAGCGTGTGGAAGAGACAGATACTGTACAGGAGCCTCCAGTAGACGAGACCCAAAGACATACAGTATGGCAATTCCAAACTGTGGTGGATACATGATGATGTTAATATTCAACAGAATAAAAGTTATCGTTAATAGGACAATCATCCACACGGGGAAAACAGGACGACTGTCCTTTTTTTGTAACTGTTTTTTAAGTTCTGATATTGACTGTATCAACATTTAAGGCCCTCTTAATGTGAGCTGCAGGTGTTATCTGAGATGTGCTTGTTGCTTAATGGTTGCACAACAAGAGAGTGTTTACATAAATTTCAGGTTAAACTATGTTCATATCCCAGTGCATTCCGACAACTAAAGTTGGTTTATTTTAACTGCCAATATCTGGCTGTCAGTTTTTTCTGTTTATTACAGAGGCCTCTCCTTTCTCAGCCATCTGTGTTACTGCTTACAGCACTAATAATGTTACTGGCAATTTGAGTTTTTATTGCTGAGATATTACAGCAATTGACAGCTATAATTCGTCTGCCAAAATGGTTGGATGTATTCGGCGGATGCTGTTGTATGTTTTGCGGCACGTACCGTGTGACACTGCTAGACTGCAATTTCATTACTCGATCAGGGCTGCTGAGGGGAAATCGGAAGCTGCCCCTCGTGAAACTAGACAAGTGCCAGATTGTCCAGTGAATTATGAAAACGGGGGTTTCAACTGGGATTTTTAATGACCACAGAGAGTCGGGACCTCAGTTTTACATCTCATAAGAAGGACAGCGCCTTTTTACAGTATAGTAAAAATAATATAGTCACAGACTATACTAACATATAATAGTGTATACTATATATATACTATATAGTATATACTATATATATGTATATATACTGTATGTATATATAGTATATACTAATAGTATAGACTATACTACAGTATAGTCACATAGACAGCAGGGTGAGCACCCCCTGCTGGCCCCACTAACGCCTCTTCCAGCCGCAACCTTAGTTTTCCCATGGCGTCTCCCATCTAGGTACTGACCACACCTGCTGAGCTTCAGTGGGTTGCCAGTTGTGAGTTGCAGGGTGATATGGCTGCTGGTGATTTAACTATTTTACTATTTACATTTTACTATTATTATCTCATCTTGATAACAAGTGTCTTCAGGTCTTCACTCCACCTAAGCTCTTCACTGCTTAATTGTGCCATTTTACTTTTCACCTGAGGTTTGGAGACCTTATAACCTGTTGTTTTGTGAGAACTGTAGCTGCACTCTTTTCTTTTCTGACCCTAGGACACTTCTGAAGAAATTACTCTGAAAGGCAAACACCATTAATTAATAATTATAGTATCACTGTTGGCCCTGTAAGAGTAAATCTGTGTCGGAGTGTTGGCTGAAATAGGGAGTCAAAATGTTCTCTGTGTTTCTGGGGACCCTGTGCACAATCTCTGAGGGCTCTCGGTGTTTCCCAGATATCTGGTTGAAAATCCTCTGCTTATACAGTCTGTACAATATGGAGGTTTTACATTTAGCTACACATAGATGTCCTTGTGGTACCATCTTGGATCTGATCCATTTCAGTCTTCTCACCTCTTGTCCAGGTCTGTGTGCTGCTCTTTCCAGGGACATTAAAGTCACATTACCATTGCACAGCGATGTGGTCCATTCCAGGCTTTACCAGAGACAGTGTCTTGTTTCTTATAGACCTTTTATTCTTTTCAAGGAGTCAGCCTGTTACTGAAACACAGCTAAGACCAGACAAGACTTTCCCTAAGTAGGCCTTTTAAGTATTTTTAAAATAAAAGAAAATAGCTGCACATTTTCAAATTCAGTGTTTTGATCCATAGCATGTCCTGCGCTAAAAAGTACTGTGCTTTACGCTGTACAGAGAAGGTCTTGCACTGAAGGAATTGAAATTAATTAGACATGAGCATCTGTGCTTAAATCAGTTCTACAACTCATTAAGCAATTAGAATTTAGAAATTCTAAAATTATTGTGTGCTTTATCCCTGAATACATTAAATGGCAGCAGCTGTTTAGGCATATGTCAGAATGCTGATGGAGCTTCTTTCGAGAAATAAGAGTAGTAGGAACAGCGATTATGAGCGATGGTGTCATAAATTGTACCACTTGAATTGTTCCTGCCTCTGCAGTGTGTTTCACACGACCTTATGATCTAAGAAGGAGCGTTATTTCAATTACAATGTCTTTTTAAATGCCATGCATGTAGTTTCTTTTTCTTTTCTAGTAAATAGGCTGTCATCTTTACTGACCATCTCCCAAGAAGTAGCCCCCACCCTATCTGCAGAAAGGGGACAGGAGCTGCTGTCATTTCATCCAGCCATTGATGGCCCCCGAGCCATTGATGTGACTGTGTGCTTTTCCTCACAGTGAGTGCTGTGTGGAGGCTGTTCAGGCCAGGCCTGGCGGAGTGATGTCACAGTTAAACTCTCTTAGTGTAACAGCAGGGCTAGAGATCTGTGCTCAGAACTGTCAGCTCTGCTCTGGTCTCCAATTTGTTTTGACTGACAAACAGCATCACGAGAATGAATGTAGAGCTCATCTGGGTTCGAGGAAACGACTCTAGGGAAGATCCCTCTTGTCAACGATTCTTGTCTTTCACCCTGGAGACATCTGCTATACTTTGCTGGACAGTGTGTGTGGCTGTCCTAAGGTCTTCTTGACAGATGTTGTGAATGAAGTGCTGTGTTCACACCATTGTCCTTCCTCTGTCCTGACCGAACACTGGTAGTTCTCCAGTCACTTGTGGGAAGGGGGATCAAATTGAAGTCTTGCGAGTCAGAAATCTCCAAGCCTGTGTCTGTCAGGAGATTTACCGTTTTAATGATGATATCCTCAAAAAAAAAACCTTGGAAAATTTTCTTTAAAAATAAACTAGACATTGAAGGATCTGTGTACTCTGAATGATCTGAATGATGAAAACAGAGCCAAGTCATAGGAGAAAATGAGACCCTTCAAATTTCAAAAACACTGTTTTATGATTTTTATTTACAGATAGAATTGAGCAGTATTGTTTCAAGGCACTGAGGTATTTTATTTTTAATTTTTTGTGTTGTGTAGTTTCAGTTTCTCTAACATCAATGAATGAGTTTTTTCTGTTGTATTATTACACTATATATGCTAGTTTTAAGAATAGTGAATTGTCTGCCATGCAATCATTAGTGACTATGGGGGACATAAACCAACAGTATAAACTCATTAAATTCTAGGTACAATAACCATAGGCGACAAAGATAATATTTTGAGTACGAATCTTAAGGGACGGGCTTTACTCTGAATTTCTCCAGCAATTACTTTTTCACTTACTCACTCTGAAAGCAATTAATTCATCTTTATTTTTAAAAATAGACAACAATGCAAATAGTTCAAAGACAAGTCTGTACTGGTATTTTAAATTATACTGTATATCTTAGTTTCCACTTGCAAATGAGTTGTCTCTTGCCTCAGTTCTATATTTTTGGTCTTGATTTGTTTAGTTCATTTTTTCGGGGAGATGAAAAGAAACGGCGAGATGAAGTCAACTTTGAGAACTCAAAATTGCTGCCTTTGTTTTCTAGGAATTATTTGAAGATTTCTATAAATTATTTTTCTATAAACTATCGCAAAACATTTAGCATTCGTATAGTGATACGCAGTGGTTCACATTGCTGCGTCGCAGTGCTGGGGCCCTGGGTTTAATTCCAGACCTGAGGTACTGTCTGCGTGGAGCGTTTATGTTCTCCTGTGTTTATGTGGGTTTCCTCTGGGTGCACCGGTTTCCTCCTACAGTCCAAAGACTTGCTGGTAGGAATAATTAGCCTCTGGGAAAATTGGCCCTGGTGTGAGTGTGTGCTTATGTCCGTCTGATCTGCGATGGACTGGTGTCCCGTCCAGGGTGAACCCTGCCTCCCATCCATTGCTTGCCGGGATAGACTCTGGCTCCCCTGCAACCCTGAATTGGAAGACGTGCAATGGATGGAAAAAGTGATAAAAATAATAGTTGAAACAGAATTTCAAATATTCCTTTTACATCTATTTTTTAGGCCTGTGGTTTTCCTCCTTGATTTTTTTTTTGTTCAATATTTGCACTTGCCGGTCTCTTTTTTTTTTATTTACGTCCCCAACCAGGGTGCGCGCTCTTTAAAACTTGGCTCTCTGGCAGCAGCTCCTGTGCCCGCCTGGAGAAGAGGGAGGCATGCAGATGCACTTCTCGGACGCCCCCGCCTGCAGAGCCAATTTGTCACCACACACCTTGTGAGCTCCCAGCCTCTTACAGGAGAGTTAGTGCCAAGTGAGGAGGTGCCGCGTGGCCGTTGTCCCACACATCTCAAGATTGCTATGCTGCAGGATCCCTGACTAGCTAACTACGACCCTGGCTGCTCTTGGTCCATTGTGTACTGACTGCTGCTCGGGATGTCCTGGTTACAGAGTATGCGAGTGACATCTGGGTCATAGAACTCAACCTGTGTGGTGGGACTGTGGCTAAGGCTCTGCGCCGGTGGCTGGAAGGTTGCCGGTTCAAATCCCACGGCCCCTGTGCAAGGCCCTTAACCCCAGCTGCTCCAGGGGCGCAGTACAATGGCTGACCCTGCACTCTGACCCCAAGCTTCTCTCTCCCTGTCTGTGTGTCTGTGTCTCATGGAGAGCAAGCTGGGGTATGTGAATAAGACGAGTTCCTAATGGAAGAAATTGTATATGGCTAATAAAGTGATCTTATCTTATCTTCTTATCTTATTCTTGTTTCCTATAGACCTAATAATAACTGCTGATTGGTCCAGACACTTTATGTAAATATATTTGCATTGACACATCTGCCCCTTTAAGCAATATTAAACGCACTGCTTTTCATCAGTACAGTTTGTGCAACAGTAAATCTGAGTGGGAATCTTATCTGCTGTACAAGTCACCAAGTGGTTTTGCCATAGAGCCTCTCTGGGGGCCCGTTTTTTTTTTAAAAAAAGACTCTGATTTTCATGATTAAAAGAAATGACACATTTTGTAGCAGCTGTCTGTGGAAAAGACCGATTTCTATAGTCACGTGATCAATGGAATGGCCTCTGATGTCCCTCGTAAATATTTTTCGAAGTGGAGCTTTCTTTGGCTGCTCATTGGTATTTGTCATTGTTTCTGAGAAAACGGAAACCTCGAACACGTGCGCTTAAAGTAAATATTTTCTTCTGGATGTGCATTAGCTGGACTTAAGGAAGGCTGTCTCCACTGGGCTCTGGGGAGTACCAGCTTTGCTGTCAGTGGATAAACACCGACACGCCTCTTTGTGGAGTGTCTTGTGCACATGGGGAGAGTTCTGCGGTGAGTGTGAATTCTGCTGAGAGCTGGGAAGGTATTTTTTTTATTTGTAGCTGTGCCAACACTTAATGTGAACCGTGATTGGGTGTCATCATGGTGGAGACTGTGCCTTCTAAGGCCTGCTACTTCGGCCAGGGAACTGTGATCAAAATTCGTTACTGTGAAGACTCTTCGAAGCCTTCCCTTCCCCACAGAAACCCACCCGCCTGTACACATTCCACAGAGGGAAGCAGTGGAGTATTGCCTGGTGTCATGTATTCCTTGTTCATGAGTCTTAGGACAAGGAATTCTACGGCAGCTTTGTTATGCTCTGTGTACACTGAGCTAAGCTCTCAAGGATAAAATCACATCCCAGTATACATTACGTTACCCATTAGAAATACCAAACAAATCCACAATTTTACAACAACAATTTACAAGAATGATGCCAGTGCCAGACCTCCAATGGTTTGTTAAGTTTTTTTAGGGGTTAACATGCATGTTACTGTACCTGTGGATCACGGGGCAGAAGTTTTGTGTTTTTTTTTCTGTGAAAGATAAAGTTCTGTCTTTTTCTCAGGCCTGTGTTTGCAAACTTTTTCTTTTGTTGAGCAATGTTTCTTGACACAGGTGAGGCTCCAGTGTTCTCCAGTTTTTTTTAATGTGTCAGGCTTCAGTTTCCTTTTTTCTTACCTCTGCCAGCCATGTTCCCAAAAACTGAAGTAGCAGTCTTCATTGCTGTGCTTGCTGAAGAACTGCTGAGTGATGTGTTTTCATTTTACAAATGAGTCGTGTTCTCGAGCGTGCAGAGAGCAGAGGCTGAGACTTGTGTGAGCACAGCTGGGCTGTGTACAGACACGCCTGTGTTTAGAAATACAGTCTGATGTGTCCACAGTGGAAAAGAAATTTAACGATTGGAGCTGCTCTGTTTTGTGGCCAAACAGTGATGCATGTGCTTTATGCACATCTTTGTGAATGTTTTGTAAAGCAAAGAGGGTTATCACAGTACCTTACAGTAAAGTACTTCAAGACCCTAAATGTCCCATAGAGTCAGACCTGATCCCATTTCTGGAGTGTTACATGACCTGACAGCATAAAACTTCCTCTGGACAGAATACAGTCTCTGGCATGATGACACTCAGTCACGGTTCACATTAAGTGTTGGCACAGCTAAAAATTAAAAAAATACCTTCCCAGATCTCGGCAGAATTCACACTCACTGCAGAACTCTCCCCGTGTGCACAAGACACTCTGCAGAGAGGTATGTTTATCCACTGAAAACAAAGCCATTCATCACAGGTAAATTACTGTAAATCATTGATACCCATTTTGATAGCCGGGCTGGAGTAGTCAGTCTGAAGTATAGCACGTTTCTAACTGTTTCAGGTCAGCCTGAATTCACAGGCCTCTGGTCATGGGTCTGCAGCTTAACCACTGCCCACGCAGCCCCTGTATAACAGTCTAAAGGGTACAGTTTTGTTTTCTGTGCTTAGAAGCTAGTAATTACATTCATGCTCGTTACACCAGACAGTCGTGGTTAGGGCTCCGGCCTCCTAACTGGAGGGTTGTAGGTTCAGGTCCCCACTGCTCACACCAAGAATGGATACAGGGATTATCCGGGGTAGCTCTGTGATGAACCCACTTCCTATTTAGGGGGTGTCATAGTCCACTTCATGCTACAGAAAGAGGGATAAGCTATGGACTGATGAGATGGTAGACTTTAGTAAAGACTTACTGTACAGTATGTATTGTATTTATTGTTAATATTATTTGACACCATCGGTTACAGATCCCCATTTCTGATGTGCTGCAAGTTCAGACTATCATGACGTCTGTTACTGTTTTTTTTTACTAATCTGGCCATTTTTAAGATTTTTTTCAAAATGTCTTACAGTAATTTTACATTTGCCGAATTGAAAAGTGCTTGGTTTGTGGCTTATCTCCTTTGGAGGCCCGAGGAGGTGTTCAGTTAGTCCTGTTGAATAATTAGAATAATTCTGAAATCGATTGCGCCCGTTATAAAGAGAAGATTGTCTTCAAGGCTTCCCAATCCGTGCTGAGGATTTTAAATGTCGTTAAAAATATCATTTTTGTCTTGATAAAAGACTTGGATGTGCAATCTAAAACTGCAATCCATCTTTCTCAGGGAACATTTTATAGCACCACAGCGTTGATCAAGTTTGCTATGCAGGGTGTGGTGGATGCAGGCTCCAAGATCAGAGTTTGAAGGTTGTCTGCTGCATTCCTTCACCTCTGGGAGAAGAGAAGTTAGTGCAGATTGGGCTGTTGGCCAGGCTGATAAGGGAGAGAGAGAGCCTATAAGAGAGAGGTTGTAATTGTGTGCTTTTTATGCTTATATTACCGTACCAATACCCTTTCTGCAAACAGTTAGAGCACTATATCAACACAACGTGCTGTTTCAAGTTCCATTAATCATGTGAGCAAGGTGGAATTCCACCTTTGAGTGCACTGTGGGGTGTGTAGGGTGTGTTCATTAAAAACTGGTGAGTGGCTCCTCTGAAGTAAGATTTGCTAGAGCTCGTGGCACTGAAGGATGGGGCTTTGTTTGTTAAAAACCATCAGATATAGTCTCCCTGACCGTAGGATGTTTGTAACCAGGTTACCCAATGGAGCCCAGTGGTGTTCTGGCCTACTTATTTTTTTTCACACTTACATGGTGGTCAGGTGACATTCCGTCAGCGCCAGACGTTAACGTCAGAAAGTGTTTGATGTCCCCGCCTCATATCTGCAGGCTGATGTGAACAACCAGGGTAGAAATTGTTGGTGTCCTCAGGGGATGACCTTTGATCTGCAGTGACTGCAGCCCCATGTTTCTGTCACTTCCAGTTAATTATCTTCATAAGAGCCAGGGAGGTTTGAGATACCCATCTCCTGTTGTGAAACAGTCAGATTTGTGCATGTACAGGTATTTGTGTACTAAAAACAGACCCTCTAACACACTCAGTTGCTGATCAACTTAGTTCTTGATATTTCCAGTAATCTGCCTTTACCGTTTTGTGTTGTATGAGTGTTTTTTATTTCACCCAAAAATGTAAAGCATGAATTTTTATTCCTGTTCTCTCTCAGCTCAAACACACCATTATTCTAATATGAATTGTGTAGTTCACCCTTCCTTATTATGAAAGCCCACATTTAAGAACAAAAAGAGATCATAGTGGGATTTTTCTGCATTTTGATCATTTAATAAAAGGGCATGTGGGCAGACATGGAAGTGAAGGCAACATTATTTTTGCTGCATACAAAATGCAGCCGCTGAAGATCAGCTTTTTGCTGTTCCTTTCTGTGAATTTGTTCAGAATATTTCATGCAATTAAATGTCTGCAAAGAGCAGATTTTTTTCTTTTTTTCCCCACTGTGTCAACAAGGAATTAACTTCTGCTTGCTTTCTGAACCTGAAACACTACACTGAGCATGTGTGGGCGGTCCATTCCTTTCTCTGTACATTTGTTGGCATTATGTATGTTTTGTATTATTATTTACACCAGTTTCAAATGACTTTGTGCAATGTTCTCTCTGTTTACTCAGAGAAAGTTCAAACAATCTGAGAACTACAGTGGGCTTGCAGATTTTATCAACGTTTGAAAGCAAGCATTTTTAAAAAAGAATAGTATAGTATCTTCTGTCTCCTAAATAGACTTTGGACTGTGTAAAGGAAGGTCTTTGAAATATCTTTATTTTAAGAGATGATCAAAATATATTCAAAATGAATTCAAAGACCACCACACTTCCGTACTTCCACTGTTTCTGTCCATGACATGTAAACTAACACCATTGGCCAGAAGAATCCCAGTCAAACTGGGGTGATCTGATAATGCCGTCTTTGTGAAATTATATATCCTCTCTGTAGGATAAAACCTTCACTCTCAGCTAAATACTGGGTCCTGTGTTTCCACGGGATGTTTCTATCTCAGGCCGTTCATTCTGGGCAGCATTCTGCGTTTTTATCTCAACCCTAATTAATTAAGGGGATTGACTCTGTTTGGGGGGCTAAATTACTTTATTCTGAGTTTGTTGTTTCTGGCTGATGAGATGGAGAGGTCAAACAAGCCTGCAGGTTCGGAAGAGGGCTGGTTGCCTCAGGAACTGATCGATTGACACGCTGGCTGGGCAGCTGCTGCCTTCGTCTCCCGTCGCTGCATGAGCCCACTGTGACCTTGACAAGTCATAGGAAAAAATGTCTATCAAAAGAATCAAATCCTGATTCATTTCAGCAGCGCTGGACCTGTGTTGTCACTGCTGTCGAGGCTCCATTTGGTTTACAATGGGGAAAAAAATGTAGTGCTTGGTAACTATTCACCAGGAAGGAAACAGACGTGTATTTTTTCATTACACTTTTTTAAAAATTAGTCTCTAGGCCACCAAAGGCCAAACTGCAATCTCTTTTTTATGAATGTCTCTCTTTTATTCTCCAATGGAATAGAATCCTGTTAATAAACCCCAGTCTTGCTGTTATCTTTATTATTTTTTAAGAAGCTAATTAAGAGCCCCCTGGAGTTTTCCAATAAGTCGCTATTAAGTACAGATAACCTAATGAAGCTATTGATGCTTTGTCCTGCACATGGTAAATAACCCACTTTGACACCTTGCCTGTTAAAGCTGTTTGAACTTTGGCCTCTTTGTGTGAAGCCTGTCTACTGCAATCAACTGTACTGAGTTACTGGTAATGCCTTTTTAATAAGATCATCTATTCGCAGTGATGGGGACACATCCTGATTACTGAGCAGCAATCGCCATTACGTGCTTTGTTATGTGTTTGATTTTGTCACCTCTAAGTCCATTACTGAACCAGTGGGGCCATAACCTTTGTAATCAATCTCAGTGCTCATTGGCTGCTTTTTTCCCCAGTCTGCTTTTACTGTTTGTCTAACCTGGCTCTCATTTCACTCTCTGCTCCCAACTAATTTTTAAGAAGCGAGCTGCAGTGCTGTTATGTAATGTGCAGTTCCTGCCCAACAACAGCGTGTCACTTGTTAATTCAATCCCACCATTACTTTCTGGCACTTTATTTTGACCATAGAAGGTGTAGCACTAGTTCTAAACAAAACGCGCACGGACTCTTTACTGCTTACAGGCAGGATCACTGTGCTTGTCTTAGGAAGGATATGTTAAAGAAAAAATAACTGCGAATGAAAAGCAAACAAGTTTTCTGGGTCTGTGGAATTCCCGTGGAATGCTGTACAGCGAACTGTAGCAGGCCTCTTGCACTTCCTTCAATCAATATAATTTAGGACCGAGGAACAGGTATGTAGGTTCCTGAAATACTCAAAGAAAAGGAGGTCAGAGGAAGGCTGAGAGGGTCAATTTAAAGATACTGTTAAATTTAAAATAAACTTTATCCAAAAGTGGTTTTTAAGATCATGGTAGTTTTCCTTTTCCCACAATACTGTATGTAGAGAGATAGCATGAGAAAGAAGATTATATTTTTTGTGAAAATCCTAAAGGTATTTTAGGAAAGTAAAGGTATATTGAGGTTATCCATCAAAACTTTAGGCATAGACTTATCTGCTCTTATACTAGGTACACCCATTGTTACAAATTTGATTATAGTTTGATGTAATTCAGGAATTTTTGGAAAGTCAAATCAATACTGTGGTCGGAAATAACCAGCAAAATTCATTCTTCATCCTCAGATCCACACAGATCATTATTATTTACAGTAGGTGATTGCTTAATGTTTACTGTATCGCATTCGACTTGGGTTTCCTGTTCCTGCCTGTTCCTGTCCTCAGAGCTCTGAGATTGGAACGGAATATTTTTCATTGTTGGCTTGCTTGGCTCAATCCTCAATTCATCTCTGAACCAAATGACATAGTGAATCAGATTGGGAAAAGTGAATTGATTCATTTAATTCACCAAAATCATTCATTCAAAAAAGGATGCATTGTTTGTGAACTGTACAGCTCGGGTCCTTGTCTCACTGTTAGATTCAGAGTTTGTCCTTTATGGATTTTAAGTACTTGTATCCAAGTGCAACCTCATTCTTATCATTCCTTGTATTTACAGTAGATTGCACTCTTCCTTCTGAAGACTCCTAAAGCCCTTTAGATATAGTAGGTAAACCTCTTTACTCATCACTGAAGTACAACGCCCATGTCCCCTCTGTGTTCAATACTGAACAGATTCAGTTCCTTCTAACTGTCTTTATATTTGAATTTGTCGCTTGTTATTACTGGTAGGGCAAACACGTGGCTTGTATTTCCGGGCACGCTTTGAGAAAGAACAAAGTTTTAAAGCTGCCTGTTGTTATATCTCTGTTAAAATTTAATGTTGTTCCTTCATCACTGAGGTTAGGAAACAAGAAACACTCGATCGGATGTTCCCTCTTCCACTAGCTGATCAGACCAAGAGATCTGCTTAGCTTGACTGATTTTATCAAGAGAACATACAGTATACAAGTTAGAATGATTATTAAGTAACAGATCTTAAAATCAAATTTCAACTAGTGAATGATTGAGAAAAATGTGCACTAAAAAGCATTTTGTGTGAGGGAGATGTTCTTGAGGGGATTTTAACTCTTGGAGAAAGAGCAGCGAGGATGTATGGAACTACCAGTAGCAGATGTGGCCTATACCTTTAGGAGGTGAACAAGACATCAGTGTTAGATGGTGCAGTGTTGCATAATTTTCAGTAGTTTCACTAGTGGGGCCCACCCTATCTTCTTCTGGGTGCTTCTGGGCACATTGAAGCAGCTATGAGTCACAGTCATTCGAGCTGCTGTTGAGGCATGCCTGGGATTAACTTCGAGCATGTGCTGAATGAGAAAAAAACTGAAACCTTTATCCTGCAGTGGTGTTTAAAGTCTGTCTGAGTTAACCCCTCACGTTTCCTGTGTTCTCTAATGCAACGTGCACTAAATAATTAATGCTGCACTGTCTCTTGCAAAGGCCCTTCTCCTTTCCTTTGGAGCACGACTCCATTGTGCTGCCCGTGTTAGTGGGTGGACTACTTTTTTGCACGGTTATGACATCACATCCTCTTTGACCTGATTTTTTCTGGAAGAATGGCGATTTCGACCTTTACCTCCGTTAACCCCTTTGCCTCTTCGTCACTCGTGTTTCAGACCCTCGGGACGGTACCTTGCAAGTAATCCTGCACACCACGTATGATGCAGTAAGCACCTTCATTGCCCCCGCTCATTTCTGTGATAATATTCGTAAGCAGAAATGACTTGCGGTCCCTGGTGGGGAAGCTTTAATGAAATTCCTGTTCCATTAGCTGTTGGAACTGCTGACATTTCAGAGAAAGTGACCTCTTCCTTCAAGCTCCAATGCAAGAAAATAAGATTCCTATTTCACAGTGATTTGATCCCAGCATTGTGAGCTGTTAACCAGCACCTGGCTTTTGAGCTCGATTCCTTTAAGTCCATTTGCACAGCCAGATGTATGAAACATTCAGATTGCCTTTCTCGTATCATTAGTAATTATCACAAAATGCAGCAAGTACAATCATAAGTACTGTAGATTAAACAATTATGTAACTGGAGCCCTGCAGATTACTCTGCATTGTTCTCACTGCTTTGAACAGTATGTATATTATACAGTATACAGTAACTACTGTATGTATATTGATTCTTGTTGGGACTTAATGTACAAGTGCCTTTCTGATTAATATTAGCAATGTTAATTCAAGATGTAAACTCAATAGATGGGTTAACAGTCTGAATTGTCTAATTTTTTTATACCAGTTGCTTTCAACAGTAGAAGAGAGATTGCATTGATTGATTCTTTTCCATATAGTAGGTTACAAATCCTTCGAGTTAGTGCCTGAACGCACTATTTAGTTCAGTTTCTTTGCTTCTAATTACTGTTTTTCATTAAGATTTGTGTTTAAAACAGCACTAAAACATGAACGAAGCAAAATTATTTGCATAGCTGGTAAACAAAATGAAAATGTTCTTTTGCCCAGTATGGAAGGCTGAAATTTCTTTGATGTATTATCTTTTCTTTCTGTTCATATGTTTGCAATGCCCAGTTTACATCAGTGCCCCCTTATGGTTCTGAAACGTTTGATTCTGTAAATACATATACATAAGATCCTAATGAGATGAGTCCACTTCACTGCAACAGCTTGCAGGAAACAGATCTCTGAGCCTGTGCTGATGGTTTCTTTAAAGAGCTACTCTGAGGAGCGCACATTCATCATTTACGCAGTCACTGACATCAGATTCGATATCTTCTTTAAAATGTGAGCTTGATCTTTTAATACGCTGTGGACTAACTGTGTGTTAGGGTTACTGCATTGCGCTCTGCTTGATGTGTGACAAGGAGCTGCAGAGAGCAGAAAAGTGAACCTTGACTTGTTGGGTTTTATGTTAGTTTTTTAATCACTTGCTGTGAAGGAATTTCTGATAACTATCATGCGTTCTGAAAGCTATGAAAGCCACATCCTGGTTTACTTTCTTAGTAACAACTATTTTAGGTTACTGGTTTGCGATTTACCAGATTAGTTTAAATAACTGTCCTATGAAACTGTAACTGTCTGTTGGCTAATTTCTGTGTCGGATGAAGAGCTGACTTGTGGAAGGAATTGTGCTGTACAACAGTTGTAGTGTCAGAAGTGCACTGGGAAGATCCTTGGCGAAGAAAGATAACTCTGAATTTTCTCTTACAGGTAAAGGCAAAAAGAACTGAATGTGTCCCCTGGCTGCTATATTTGACCCCATCTTTTCTAAACTGTCACTTAAAAAGTAATGCCCCAACACCACTGTCTGAAAAAAGCCCATAATCCACAGATCAGCAGTTGTACAGGCCAGCTTGATTTACTTGTATTACTAAAGGGCATTTTCTGCCACTTTGGAGACATAATTCAGTTTCGCAATGGCTGCTGTTAACACAAGATTCCTGAGCTTGTGTCAGTAGATGCGCTGATAGGGGATTTGTTCATAAAACGATTTTCAGTTTTATTCTGCACTTATTTATCAGAGAGCTCCATTGAGTCTTCTGTTCACTTATCTGATGAAGGCTCTTCCGTGCGGAGGAAGAGAAAGATTGAGGCAGGGACGATGTCCTTTGTGTCTGTGAGAGAGTGCATCGGTCACATACAGTACCTTGTGCGCTAAGACGCAACATTAATGCTTTCCCATTGAAAACTTTTCCACTCTGATCCTCAAAGACCACAGTCAACAAGATTTTCTTTAGCTTTTGAGGCAAAAATTAAAAACAATAGTGGGTTATTTAGCAAATGCTTTTGTCTAGAGTGACTTACAGCATCTGTGGTTTGCCCAAACAGCTGCCTCTGTGGTCTTCCCTAACTTGGGGCTGCAATCTGAAACCTCATCTGAAGGACAGAGCCTAGGGATGTTTCTTCACATTTACTTAGAATGGCAGAACCAGGAACCTTTGCTGCCAATAAAGAGGTCTATCAGACATCAGATGGTCCTGAAAGACTGGGGCTGCACCCCAGTACAGTACAGAAGACGCTTCCCCTGCGTGTATATGTGATTCTGCATTGTGTCGGCCAGACTGGAGCCACTGACATTGCACCACAGTGAGAGGGAACAGCTGTGAGGCTGCTGCCCACAAATCACACAGGCCTGGGCTGCACCTTCCACTGAGCCAGGTTACAAGGACACGTACTGGAATCAGCTGGGCTCAGGGGCTGCTGCAGGTGCCCGCTCTGTCCTCTGGAGGCCTGCCCACTGTGCGCTATTTTACAGGCTGGCCGGCTGCTTTCCGCAGTCTGTTAAACAGTGCGTTAATCTGGGTGTTTGAAAGCCATCCCTCGCCATTAGATGAATCGTTTGTTCTTGCGGAGCACCTAGCAGGAATGAGAAACTGCGCCGGAGCTCGGGAAAGCGTTCTCTGGTGGGGGAGTGCCAGTTCTCTTTAAACGAATAAATGAGAGTCGTTAATCTTTCTCGCACTGCCGTGTCCTCGCCGGGTCTCTCTCTCTTTCGCTGATGGAAATGCTGGCAGAACGACCGCGGCTCAGAAATACCCTCGTGAAACTTTTTGTGCAGGATTTTCACTGTCGTGGTTGCCCGTAGTGTGTGATTCACTGTATCTCTATGGTTTATCCTGCTGTTCATTAACATTACAACTATACACATTTATCCTAAACCTAAAGCTCTTCCTCAACAGTCTTGAAACTACACATAGGCTATTAGGAAAATAAAATTATTTGTTGAAGTCTAAGAAAAGTTTTAGGACTGTATTCCGAGCATGGCCGAAGTTAATAAATCTCTCTTTGTACTTTTACTGGTTTATGATGTAGTGGTCATATGCCAATGTTTTCTAAGAAGCCTGTCTTCAAACAGGTTAGAAGGAGTTAAGTAGTAAAGTACTCAGTGTGTTCCACTGAGGGATTGTAGTAGAGCTTTTAAATGTCTGATGGATTGTTCACTGGATTTATTAATAACCAGCTGCTTATTCCAGACACTTGGCTAATGCATAATATACAGTACAGTGGAGCATGGGATCCTTGCAGCCAAGCTCACAGTCTCTTAATTGAACTAATCAGTTGTTTAACTGGAATCTTTTCAGTTGAAATTTTATAAGTGCAAATGAAAGGTTAGAAATGGAAAGGAGATCATCCAGCCCATTTGGTCTCTAGGTAATGAGAATCACAACTTTAACACTTAAACATCATCTGGTATGTTACTTTTGAAAGCCAGATTTAATCTGTAGGTAAGGTGAGGTCAGCCCACCTGAATAATGTGATATAATAATATAGAAAATGCATCATTGTATAAATCCAGCACAGACATACCTGCTTCACCCCAGGAGAGAGCAGACCAAGGAGATTTCCAGTGAAGCTGTCCAATCACTGAGTCATGAGGAAACGAGCAGTACCATTTCAATAACAATAAGAGTACAGTATATCCTTACATTTATATAGCGCCTTCCATCCTAATGGATCTCCAAGCTCTTTACAATGGGCAGGGCACAAGGGTCATCTCACTCTTATGTGCAGTGCCCACGCAGCACCAGCAGCCCCACTCCACAGCAGATCAGAGACATAAGAAATTGCTTTAAATGTGGATTAAAGGGGGCTGAGCTGTACAGACACAATATCTTGTTAAGACATGACAATATCTTTTATGGCCACGCAGTCAGGACCTCGGTTTCATGTCTCATAGTGGTATTGTGAATAATTCCCTGGTTATCCCCCATATAGATGTTCCTTGCTAGTATGCTTTGAACTTCATCAGAAATGTCAATCATTTTCTGCCTGCTGTGAGCAGTTTAATTGATAAGGTGTACTTCATTCTTGACCTATGTGACTAAATTCTCTGACTAGGGTACAGCAAATTTAAGGTTTTTAAAGGTACAGAGAAAAATGGAAGACGTCACCAGCTCTGAAACCAGAACCAGGCATGAGTGTACCGTTGGACAACCTCAGTGGGTAAATTAGTATTCTGCCGGAATGCAAGTAGTACACTGGTAAGCGGTCCGGGGATATGTGGAAAAAATATGTATTCCTGAACATATTTCTCTGTGTGTGCACGAGACCGTTGTATGGTGACACCCGTATCGTATTAAATTTGATTCACACGTACAGTAGTTGAGACCATGAGGTAGTGGTCAGTGAGTGTGCTGCTGGTACCATGTATATCAGGCAAGCTGTTGTGAAGGAAGAGTGGTCCCACTGAGGTAGTTTCATCCACCCCGCTGTCCTCGCATTGCCAGTTGTATCTTCATGAAAGATTTTGAATATTTCAGTACAGCACCATATATATATATATCAGTTCAGACATTCATCCTGCCATCCATCTCAGTCCATTTTCTAGCCACTTCATCCAATAAAGAGAGCTGGGGCCTATCCCAATTAGCAATGGGTACGAGGCAGGAGACGCACACAGGCACACAAACACTCACTCCCGGGCCAGTTTTCCCAATTAACCAGTATGTTTTTGGGCTGTGGGAGGAAATCCACATGAACATGAGGAAAGCATGCAGACTCCACGCAGAGAGCCCCCGAGGTCTAGATTTCAACCCAGGGCCCCTGTACTGAGAGGCAGCATTACTAACCACTGTGCCATTGTGCTGTTCCATATACACCTTTGTGTATGTTCTGATTTCTTTTTCCTTAAAAAGGTATCTGTATAATTCTGCATATAAAGACGTGAAACATGTTAAATCTTGCAATTCACAGAGTTTTAACAAATTTGGACCATCTAAAACATGTTCAAAGGGGGAGTATTTGGGAAGTCCCCCTGAAAACTGCCCCGTGCTGTATCTTACTATCTTCCAGTGATGTTCCACAGCTGTGTCGGAGGTGATCGCTAAGGGAGGAGGGCTGATGCTGGTGTTTCCATGGCGATCTTTGACATTTGGACTTAGGAGTTGTAGCTGAATAGTGGTGGGTTAATACATCTTCCCCCCTCCTCGAATTCCTCATTCCTTTCAGCCCTTTTCAGTTGTCTGGCTGATCCGGAGGCCAGACGGCTGTGCGCTGGGTTCTGGCACAGGATACATGTTGCGTCCCAGGAATGAAGATGTAGTTTTTGGCAAATGATCTGAGGGTTTTTTTAAATGTAATGAAGACACAACACGAATTCACCATTTTATCCATGTGTGATGTCAGTATACAGTAGGTTTACATGGGATATATTCTATTAATGGAATTGCATAATATTACTGTAGGACTGCGTCTCCACAGTTAGACTTTTTATGTTCATGGCTAAATGAGCCACTCATTTGCCATACTCTTCCTGGAACTGAGGGGTTTTGTGCTAATGGAAGCAACATTATCATTGTAACACCCTGCTGTGTTTTAAAAATTGTTCTTCCATGCCGGCATCCCTAACTACGGCAATTTTTTAATGCACACTTTGTATGAAACAGAGCAATTTATTCAAAGCTAATGTCTTTTTTTTTCCCTAGAGTTGGCTGTCATCCTAATAAGCCTTCAGTGATGAGTCTAACAATATGGCTTGTCTTCCTTTTTATTTGTAACAATTTTTTTACGGATCTGGTTTAAGAACATGGCAGAGCCCAGGGAGCCTGCGTGAGCCCGGAGAGCAGTTGGAGAGAGGCAGGAAGGAGCCGAAGAGTTAAAGGACTGATCCAGGGTCGTCTCCTGTCTTGTGGGGTCGGCTGAGGGTGTTTTAATTGCAGCTGTGTGCTGGCAGCGGAGGGAGGCGGGGGCCTGTGGGAGGCTCTGAAGCCCGAGCCCTGTGATTCTGCCCAAGGGCGAGTGGGCAGTGGCTGTCCAGCAGTGTTGAAAGGGGAGCCATTTTACACAAACAGCTTGAAGCTGTCGGCAGCCCAGCCCCCACACATCAGCGCCGACAGCCCACCAGAAACGGCCTTTAACTTTTTAACTCCACGCATACTCCATCCATACACACACCGCAGAGCTGTTACCAGGCGAGAGTTACTGTGGACAAATGCGTGTCAGACACTAGAGGAACAGAGATTCCGGAAATGATTTTGGTTGTCCGTTTAAAAAAAGGACCCTTTCCTGTTTTTAAGACACTTACCGTAAGTTGTGTAAGGCTATTTTCCAAGTGCTGTATTGAAATATCGGGTGTTCAAGTGCTGTAAGAAATGAAATTTTGACTAATGTGGGGTTTATTTGCCTCTTAAACTAGGTTACAGAAGTGTTGAAAGTAAGATTGTAATAGCAAAAGGTACAATACCAATGAAACCATAAATTGGAATCTGAATGTCTTTTCAGTCTAGAGCTTGAACTTAACTGTGTATTTTCAGATTTCTTGAGAATGCTTGTGGTCTCGTATGGCTACAGTGTGGAGCCCCATTGCCTTGTATAACCCCAGTCGTACTGTACCTCTCCCTCCTCCCGACTGTAGGGCTGTGATGTTACAAGGACTAGTGGTCCTGTCTGGTGCTTAGTTACCTTGGTTGCCATGACAACCCGAGGATGGGGGAGGTCTGTGAGGGAACGTAGCACTGTTCTTTTTCAATGGAGTCATGTTTCAATGGGCTCCATTCATTTATCACTTCATTCAGACATGCCTCGGCCAGAAGAGCTTTTCTCTTTTAAAAAAAAGGTAAAATAATGCAATTTAGTCATCCCAAGATTTAATGCAGTTCATGTCTAAAGACAATCCCTTTCAGTCCCTTGCAATTAAGGTTTTGTGACTACAGTCCTACTGTATCTTCCTACACTTGTTTCCAATCCCTTTCATTGTATTCTGACAAAAAAAAACCTCAATCAGTCCCCTGTGGATTCATAAAAGAAGATGGAGGGATGCGTTCAATCTTTTTCTCTGCTGCATTTGTGACTCTGTTTCTTTCTTTTTTCCATTTATCTCCCATTATGTGAAAGTACTTTTCTATCAAAGCTTGTTCTGAAACCACCCTGGTTTCTGCCAGGGGGATGATTAGACGAACGTGTGTACAGTGCTGAAGGAACTACAAAGAGACATAATGGCAGCTGTGTGTTTTTTTTACCTGTATTTCTTTCTAACGTTAAAGAGGTTACTGCGCAGTATGTGATAAACATTACATATTGACATGTTCATTCCTTTTCCTCATTAGCATTAATATTAGGAACTGATTGCTTTGTCGTGTTTCAAAGCTCTGTAATGACTATGAAATGGCCAGAAGTCAGGTGCTGCATTGTCCTCTCTCATTGCAATGTCTGTGGTATCTTTGAGAGATACCTCTCCCAGTATTCTGCACAACATATTAGCCTCTTCACCCTGCAACCTCTTTCCCTTTGTGGCCTGTGTTAAGAACGGGTGTGCCAGTTTTCCACTGGTCTGGGGACTCTTATGGAGAGAGCAATAGCTGTATTAACGGGATTTATTAAATCAGGAGAGAGGCATGTACATTTTAAAGGAAATTTTATTCTACTTTCTACTGTATATTCCTTCTGCTGTGACATGCAGCATCATACTGCAGTAAATGAAATGCCCTAGGCAAGCACTATTACTGCTCCCTATGACCTCATTCCCTATTGCTATCTGCAGAATGCCACATGCTTTCTCTGGAAAGAAACTGCATTTTTCACTCCGGTGGTATTTTTTGATACTCTAATTCCATTACCCTAATTATGGGCGCCAGCCTCTTTGTTCTGATTGATCTGAAAAGAAGAAAGAATATTGGACTTCCTGGTTATTGTGTCATCCACAGAGATTCACAAATATTTGAGGTGGTTTTCCAATAAAATGATCAGGATGATACAGTGGTGTGAAAAAGTGTTTGCCCCCTTCCTGATTTCTTATTTTTTTGGATATTTGTCACACTGAAATGTTTCAGATCATCAAACAAATTAAAATATTAGACAAAGATAACACAAGTAAACACAAAATGCAGTTTTTAAATGAAGGTTTTTATTATTAAGGGAAAAAAAAATCCAAACCTACATGGCCCTGTGTGAAAAAGTGATTGCCCCCCCTGTTAAAACGTAAATCAACTGTGGTTTATCACATCTTTGGAAAGCTGAGTTCATTTTCTCTAGCCACACCCAGGCCTGATTACTGCCACACCTGTTCTCAATCAAGAAATCACTTAAATAGGACCTGCCTGACAAAGTGAGGTAGACGCTTGATTGCAGTGGTGCTGCTAAGGGTGGCACAACCAGTTTTTAGGTTTAGGGGGCAATCACTTTTTCACACAGGGCCATGTAGGTTTGGATTTTTTTTCCCTTAATAATAAAAACCTTCATTTAAAAACTGCATTTTGTGTTTACTTGTGTTATCTTTGTCTAATATTTCAATTTGTTTGATGATCTGAAACATTTCAGTGTGACAAACATGCAAAAAAAATAAGAAATCAGGAAGGGGGCAAACACTTTTTCACACCACTGTATCTGCAGATACGCCTGTAATGTAACTGCCCTGTTCTGAGTGTGCTCAGTTTGACTTTCCTGTCTTGCTGCAGCCCTGCTTTAGTGTGATCAGTGACTGTGAATTGAATCAAGGAGCAGAGGCTGTACAAGGTGGGAGTTTGTTATGCTGGCTGCTCTTCTGTGACTGATAAGAGGTCCTTGTGTAACTGCACATCCAGAGGTGTTAAGAGGTCTCTGTAACCAAACTGATCAAATACAGAGTTTGAAGTGGCTGGAAATCTCCCTTTAAAAATAAAAAAAATCATTTTTCCTCAGCATCTGAGAAGATGCACACTAAAGCATTGCATATTCATTCTGTAGGGAAGCATGGTGATGCAGTGTCTTTGCAGCACTGGGGTCCTGGGTTCAATTCCTTTGGTGCTGTCTGCTTGGAGTCGGTATGTTCTCCCCATGTTTGTGTAGGTTTCCTCCGGGTGCTCCGTTTCCTCCCACAGTTCAAAGACTTAGTAGTAGGTTAACTGACTTCTGCCAAACTGGCCCTGGTGTGAGTGTGTGCGTGTCTGTATTTGTCTATGTGATGACCTGGTGTCACATCCAGGGTGTACTCTGCCTTTCCGGGACAGGCACTGGGCCTCTCTGACCCTGAATTGGATAAGCGGTTATTGATGGTGATGGTTATTAATAAATCATACAAGGTGCAGCACCAGGCTTCTGCCTGTGTGTTTGCCCTGCAGTGGACTGGTGTCCCATCCAGGGTGTATCCTGCCTTGCTCCCATTGCTTGCTGGCTCCGTCTCCCCTGCGACCCTGTGTTGGATAAAGTGGATAATAAATGTATGAATGGATGGATATTTATTTAATAGTGATTTTGTTCTCTAAATTAATCATGTTGGTTTTGGTCTTTATATTTGAGAAGAGGGCTTTTTTTGACTACAAGGGAATATCCCTCAAAGTAAGTAAAATGCCTAGGGGACAGAGAAATGCATCCCATCTCGATCATGCTACAGTTGTTGGTAATAATGAGAGCTTGTAATTCCACAAAGTCCTTGTGTCTGGCGTTAACACAAAACAAGGTGTCCTGTTTCAGTTCTTGCTCTTGTTGTAATACAAGAAACTGTTTGAAAGGAGCTCAGGAGGCAGGCCTTTGTTACCTCTTTATGGCCTATTTTACTCCAAGCACACAGAATTGGGAACTTGACTGTACTTGCTAGAGCTGAATCAGGTGGAGGATGGGCCTGTAGCTCCACTTAGTGGCCAACACTAGACATTACACAGCCTTCAAACACAGCTGGGACACTTCTTTTACAGTCAGATTTCTGTAAGAAGGAGTAAACGCTTATTGAAATCTCCTGTTTGGCTGGCAAAAGACTTTGGGTGTGCTGAACTGGGGAAACCATGAGCACTGACAGTATTCTGGATTCTGATCTTATACTGTAGGTCATTTATTACATTACTCAGTTGTTTTCTGACATTTTGAATAAATAAAATAGTCATCCAAGTTCTTGGGTTGGAAATAACACATTTCACTTAGTAAAACTTTGTTTTACTTTTTTATCAGTGCAATATTAAAATGAACATTGTTATACAGGTTTCATAGCAGAACTGATAGGGAAAACATACAGTATATCGTGTGTGAGTTAACATACTGTATAAGCGGGCTGACTTGTGTACTTTGTACTTAGAGAGTACTGACTTAAAACACAGGTGCTTTGCTAGGCTAGCCTTTACTGTTTAATATTTACAGACAGGTGATCAAGGGAAATAAGTACCTGGTTAATCTGTATCTGTCTGCTCCACTAGGTTCTTGAGACGTTCACCATAGCGTGTCATTATCTTTTGTGGGCCAATGTGCAATTCTGATTTTCACAACATGGGCTCAATCATGTGTCATCCGTAGGAGTCTACAGTTATTATTTCCATGTAGATTCCATTTCAGTGATTGACAACTAAAAGAGATAAAAGAATTTTGGTTTTGGCTGTACTGTATATTGGTTGATGCCAGCCATTCCTTACAGAAATCATATCATGGGCAGCACTTGCAAAAGCCAAAAATGAAGGGCATGTAATGAAACACCATATTCTCAAGCCATGAAAACTCTGCATCTGACAGCCTTAGATATGCATGTGCATACATGCATATACATATGCTGAACACTGAAATGCATGCTAATGATTCAAAAGAAATGGGGATAACACCATTCGCTTTGTATTGCCAAAGTGTTTCTAATTACAAGGAGCTGAGACCTAGAGCACTGGTTTTTATCTCATCGCAGAGGTCCGGAAACCATCATAGCAGAGAGGAAAAAGACACTGAAGGACAGCAAGACCTTGTTTTTACCATTTTAAAAACTTAATGGGATTTTAATTTTTTTTGCATTGACAATTCTATTCACAATATCCCTTTAAAAACAATTGCTTCTGTTTGCACTTTCATATCCATTGCATTGTCCCTCATGGTCAACGATGCCTGTGTGCAATGTGCTAAAACCTGGACACTCCTTGTTTTCAGGTGCATCTTCCGATATGGAACAGTTTGTCATGCGACCTGTGCTTAAGTTGCATCTGGACATTTGTTAGGCTCATGTTGCATTGCTGAAGATATCCTGGTAATTTCCATGGCATATGTCTAACTATAGGGCCCTCACCTTGGTGAATACAGACAATTATATAATAATATATAATTATTATTATATAATAATTATTATATTATATTATTATATTATACACCACCAATGTGCAGCATCCACCTGGATGATGCGACGGCAGCCATAGTGCGCCAGAACTATCAGCTATCAGTGGGGAGGAGGGCAGAGTAATGTAGCCAATTCATAGAAGGGGATTATTAGGAGGCATGGAAAATTTGGCCAGGACGCCGGGGTTACACCCCTACTCTTTTCGAGAAACGCCCCGGGATTTTTAATGACCACAGAGAGTCAGGACCTCAGTTTTACGTCTCATCCGAAGGACGGCGCCTGTTTACAGTATAGTGTCCCCGTCACTATACTGGGGCATTAGGACCCACATGGACTGCAAGGTGAGCGTCCCCTGCTGGCCCCACTAACACCACTTCCAGCAGCAACCTTAGCTTTTCCCAGGAGGTCTCCCATCCAGGTACGGAGCAGGCTCACACCTGCTGAGCTTCAGTGGGTTACCAGTTGTGAGTTTGGATACAGTTTCCATGCCTCTTTTGTAGACATTTACAACATTTTTTGTGAATGTTTATGGTGCAGACCTGTGGTAATGTAGTCGTTGTAGTCATGACTGTCACGACAGCGATGACGGTGATGATTATGATGCAGGGCTCTGTGTGTTATGACTCTGTGCAATGCAGTTTTTATTGTTGTGTTGTTAAATGCAAGTGTGAAGCAGCTGGAAGTGATACCACTGCTGGCTCCCGTGCTTAGAAACCACAGGGGTCAGTGTTACATGGCAAACTAGCGACAGTTCTGTTCAACTTGAACCCAGCCTACCCATCTGGGGCTGAAGCATATGTGTACCACTTCCTGGGCAGTGCCACCTCCTGGCAAAATGACACTTGCTGGGCAGTGTCTGCTCACAATATACACACACATTTGAGAAATTCAGCGCTGAAACCACTGCCTCACAAAACATGACAACTTGGCTTGTAGGTTATGAAATGAAGAGACAATTTTACACAATTCAGAGGATTTACTTTAGTTCATCCATCTGAGAAATTCTAACACACTGCCTTATTCCCAGCGGATGGACGTGAATTCTGTGTGGGAGGAATTTATCTAAAACTATGTAAATTTACACATAAAATACTAAACAGCATGATATTAAACAGGACCTCTTGCTGTGTTACAAACAGAAAATATTTTTTGGTAGAATTATTTGAATGCCTTTTAATGGTAAGTAGAGGGAGGGGAAGTCTTTAGGATACATCTGGCGAGAGAACTGAGGCTCAGATTAACAAGTTGGATCTGACCTCACCTTACTGGTTTGCCGATACATTTTTTTGATGCGTAAGATAACAGCTGCATAAATCAGCTTTTTTTCCCCCCTCTCCTTTTCCCCCATCAACATTATTACTGCATTCCAAAGTCAGGCAGGACGTGGCGCAGTCCACTGTATGGAAACTTAGAGGCTGCATGTTAAGCTTGGTGCACTGCAGTTCGCTTTATGTGAACGTCTGTGTTTGCTTCCAGAAGGAATTACCTGAATAAATCCTAATAATAAATAAATTACTAATCAAAACGAATAAAACCTGGAACGTTTCACCCTCTCCATACAAAGTCTCTGATGGTCTGCAAAGTTCCTTATATTCCTTATTTTTCAGTTGTTGTTTTTAACATCTGTTTGAAAATGTAATATTTTAGTATCAGATGTCCCTCCAGATCCATCCCGAAGAGGTTCTTAAGCTTTAAAGCTGTTGCGTTTCTCAGACAGTGCTGCCCATCTGCTCCTCTCAAAGCTTTTTGTCCTGTCTGGCTCACTGTACAGATGCCTCACTTTTTTCAAATAAGTGTCAAATCTAATAACAGGCTGGGCTGACTCATTTATCTCTCTTTTCAATCAGTGAGGAGGAAGAATAAATTTGCTACAGTTTTTCATAATTAGTTAAGAGATTGGCAGGCCAGTTGTGTCATTTCAAGGGGAACTGCAACGCTATTTTTACATTTTGGGGTTAGAAAGAATCGGTTTTGATGAGTGCATTTCAAACCACAATAAAATGAAATTTACACTGTAACATGTAAAATCTCCAATTTACATCACAATATAGACAAATTTTCTAGGTATGCACAATGCCATATTATGCAATTCAGAACAGTGCAACAAAACTTCCGGTGAGGTGAAGAGGCCTTATTACATTGCAACCAAGCCAGCTTGTGGATACATCAGTTTTAATCCAATTGAAATCTTGCTCTTGACTTTGAGACAGTTTTGCCGACAAATTCAACTTACTTGTTAACTCTGCACGCAGATCACGTTAGTACATTTCTGTGGTGAAATGTGTCCTGCACAACCTGTACTTATTCGCTAGTACATCACATTACATTAGTCATTGCAGGGACTAGTGAGCAGGAAGGGCTGCATCATGTCACGATTCCCGTGAACACTCACTCTCGTCGAAGGTGGGACCAGGGATTTGCAAGAAGAATGACAACCTTAGAGTTCGTTGTCAAAAGTTCGCAATTTTGTGCTTAATTCAAAATTTGTCAAATTTTGCTATACAACCAATGAATCTATTTTGTTACCGAGATTTAATGACTGGTCTGAGACACTGGGACTGCAGTTCCCCTTAATTTCTGTACTTTCAGTTCAGACCTTGGTGAAGGGGGGGGAGTAAAAATTGGGAGGGGGGGGAGTAAAAAATTGGTTTGTTGGAATACATTTAGGGTCAAACAGTTGTGCAGCTCAATTTAGTAAGATATTTGTAAATCAGGGGTGGCACAGGGATGCAGTGGTGAACATGTCTTCCTTGCTGTGCTGGGGCCCTGGGTGCAGTTTGCTGGGTTTTTATCTGCATGGCATTTTTGTACAATCTCCCTATGTTCGCGTGGGTTTCCTCCGGGTGCCCCGGTATCCTCCAACAGTCCAAAGACATACTCTTAGGTTAATTAGCTTCTGTAAAACTGGCCCTGCTGTGAGTGTGTGCAAGTCTGTGTTTGTCTGTGTGTACGCTGTGATGGCCTGATGTCTCGTCCAGGGGGTACCCTGCCTTGTGCCCAGTGCTTTCCAGGACAGGACTCTGTGACTCTGAATTGGATACGTGGTTATTGATGATGATGGCTATTTATAAATCATACAAGGTACAGCACCAGGCTTGAAGATGCTTGAGGACCGATATGTTATAAGGGAGGAGTGTACTGTGTATATACACACTGAAGGCCAGCTGATGATCAGTGGAGATAAGAACTTGAGACAGGATTACATGGAAATTAAGGGAGCAGTAGGTAGGGATCTTAAATCAGTGCGTTTTTTTGTCCCACATGAGTGATTTTATAAAAAAGGGAACTCCCTCCTATTCACACTCCACTCAATTGCCCCTCGTTCTAACGGTGATTACAATTCTGCTACAATCTTAAACTGCATACAGACTGCTAAGAGATCTGTGATGATCAAACTGTCCATACAAGATGTGTGAATCATCCTTACCCTCCTTTCTGACAAAGAAATTTGCATCTTTGACTGTTCTATATGTCCTCGCAAATCTCCTGGTTAAGTAAAATGTTTGAATCTGTAATGTTTGATTATGAAGCCAAGCAATTTTAATGAATGGCTCGTCCAGGAAATATTGTGCAAGCGGTATTGTTCCGTGTGGAGTGTAGGCTTTTTGAAAGTCTTCTGGTGTTGAAGCGAGTCTCTGTCGCTGTATTACAAGACATTCAGTTGAGAAATGAAATTCTGTCAGTAGAAATTTCCTCTTCTGCTTTTTTAAACCTGGTCAGCTTCTTCTGTATCTTTCCATGCAACCCTGCACCATTTAGTGATCACAGGTCTTTTAAATAGAAAAAAACAAAATTGAATAGCTTGCCCATTTTTTGCATTCTTGAAATAATAACTGTTGCGATTAGCTGATAGATTTAAATATATAAAGATAAAAGAATTGCGCAAGGGATTCTTTAAAAAAGTGTTTGTGGAATCTAATAATGAATGTTCTGCAAAAGACTTTCCATGATATTTAATAATTAGTACACATTATACAGATATGCTTCAAGAAAAATCTTTAATTTTACGTTGACTTTGAAAAAAGTCATTGTTCAATGTACCATTCCTTTTTGCAGTTTAGAAAAATCAATGAAGAACTAAATATTGGGTTTGAACAGTTAACCAAGCTGCCATAAAAATGTCGTCCAGCTGAATAACATACTTTAGACAAATTCTGTTTTGTGACAGTGAGTTCACCACCCTGCCTTGGGTTGGTCAGATTGGAAGTTTTTTTTTGTGAGTAAGCAGAGACTAAAATGTGGTTTCCTTAGGAAGTTACAGTGTTTCCTCCAGTTTCTCAACAGCACCCCCCAAACAGAGAAGGGCTAGCTGTTTGTGAGAAATCTATTTGCATACATTTGTTTATCTCTCCATTTTTGTGCATATGTATTGGTGTGCGTTTTTGCAAGAGTGCTGGTGCCGGCTGGTGACTGTCATTACCTGACAGTGATAAAGGGCAGTTAGGCAGACTGAAGATGACATGGAAGTGCCCAGCCAGTTGTGTCTGAAATGTGGAGGCTATTATTTCGTACCAAACACCGCGATCACCAGGCAAGTGTCTCTCTTTGTGGGGTTTCTCGTAGCTTCGTTCAAGTGTAGGAGCTGCATTGAGGTTTTGGGAGAACGCAAGGTGCAGAGGAGAGAGGTTTTGTGGTTAACCTGTGAATTATCTCCGTAAAAGCTGAGCAGCACGTGTACCTGAATCCAAGATGACATGGAAAATTACATCGTTTGACTTATGAACATTCCTCTGTGCTTGGATGCATCCCTCATTTTTGTTTGTTTTGCACCCTGTTTAAATATCTGCTTAATGTCGAATTAGCTGCTTTTTCTTAAACCCTACAATATAAAATGAAGAGTGCATGAACTTTTATTTTAAATGACAATATTATGTAGGAAACCTCATCTTGGTTTCCTCAAGCATGTTCTGACGTATTGTCCGTTCGGTCATTAGTCATATTTTGGATCTGTGCATGTTTTCAAACCTTTTTCCCAAAAGCACTATCTGCTCTATACGAATAACAGAGTGGAACAGGAAAAGTAAAAAAGATACAAGTTAAATTTGAATAAAAGAGTAGTATTTAAAAAAGTCAAAAACAGAGCGACAGAAGGGTTAAAAGTGTGAATAAGCCAGTTCCCAAGATTAAGCATGTAAAATTGGTATATCACTATATATTAATGTATACAGTACATTGATGTAAGCTTGGTAGCATCTATGCTTCAGTTTTAGCATACAAAAATGAACTTGCTGGAAGGCCACTTAAAATTTGCTCCCTTATTTTCTGACCACAAAGGTTAGGCAGACAAATTTGTTTTCCAACTATTTGCCCATAAAACCTAAGAGTATGAGTGAGCATCATAAGAAAAGTATGCCTTATGGATCAGAGTACAAGAACTTAATTTCATTCCTTCTCAAACTATATGAAGAGACAATTGCTGTAGCGAAGTAGTGAAATCGGATGAAATGCAATTTTGTTGAATCTTATCCTTAAACAATGCTTAAGTGCTTGTTTAAGAGCCAGTATACTATACATTTTTCACAAACTGCTGAAAATAAGTCAGGAATGCAGCAAAAGGAGTTTAACAGAAACAGCCCTGTGTTTTATTAATTTACTCCAATCTGTTACTTACAGTAAATGTATATACAGTAATTTATGCATTCTTTATAAACTGTCTAGAGCTTACAGAGTAACCCAAGTAATGCCACTGAATCATACAGAAGGTGTTTCCACATGCATGAGGCATTTATTTATTTATGTGATGAGTGAAATTTGATAAACACTTTTTTTCTCTCAAGCACCTACAGTATGTACTGTACCTTCTAAAAGACCTCTAATTTGTAATTACAACACACTATCCTTTATATTATACATACCACAGAATCTTTATATGCTAAGAGGCATTAGAAATGCACTGAAACGTTTGTCGTTTTAAAGCCTCTCAGTAGATGTTTTCAGTTTTTGGTTTATCTGGTTTTCCTTTTTGATTGCTTCTGCTAAATGGTAACCCTCCCTCTTGTGCTGCTCTGAGGTCACTATGGAGACTCTATAGAGGTACAATGAGAATAAGGTACATACAGTAATTATCATCTTTTAAAAGATCAGTTTCACAGCTGCTTTGTTTTACATTTTGCGTGAGAGATTAACAGTTGCAGTACTGTCTGCTTTATATTGACACTGAAATGTTGTTCCATTTATAAATTAAGTAATGGAGTCTACCAGTCAGTGTGAAGCCCCAGTATTGGCTGCTGTTAGTTTCATCCAAAGAAATGACTTTTTTCTCTAACCTTGCACTTCTTTTTTTTTAATTATTCAAAAAGTACAAAAAGGCAGTAGAATCAGAATCAGCACTTTCTGGCACAAAGACAGTTTGGTCTTGTGCTTCGTATAGGACATGACACCAATGACCCTAGGCTGTTGGTTGTGGCACAGAGGACAGACATAGTTCAGGGAAAAGTGGACAGTTCATTTGTGATCCCACCACAACACAGAGGTCCAGCACTTATCCTAACTGACAGTTTACCTGCCTTAACCAGACAATAATACTGTATATTTAAGGCCTGTTCACATGGGAGCTTTTTTCATTGCTCAGCTGGGTAAGGATCTTACGGAGAACAATCTGAGCAATACACTTCCAAACAAATGAAACAAAGCATTTATTTGTGTAAACTTGAAAAGGACAAATCTAGAGAACCCCAGTCCTCCTCCCAGTCTTTGGGACATGAATACAGTCAGCTAGCGTATGTTTCAGACCAAACAACCCCACTGTGAGTACACCCTTAAATGCAAAGAGCTAACATATTTGGTTGCCATAGCAGCAAAACAAAGCAAACCATTATACAAATACATTGAAGGTTTTTTTTCCACTCAAGTAGATTAATGAAGGCGCTGTGCATTTGATATCAGCAGTGCAGTGGCTTTCACTTCCTACTTTCAGTTTTAGTGCTTTGTGTTTGCTTTGAGTACCTTGAATGTAGCAGTGGTCGAGCAGCGGTACACTGTAGTAAAATTACTCTTCATTGCCGGCTGCTTAGGCAGACCTCCTTCAAAGAGCATGTAAGGAAAGTTCTGTTAAATGCCGGTTGAGCATTGTGCTGCTATTTAAATACTGTGCACGACACCAGCCGATCTATCATAGGAGTCAGCCATCGGCCTGTTGGCACCTTGGTTCACACCCTTGTCTCACTGGACTTGGTTAAGTGACAGATGGACTTCCCACGGCAAAGGAATTTGGAAAATGTAAATTGAGGGCCACATAACCTGAAATGATTGAATATTTTCTCTTGTTGGATGGCTTGACGTTTTTTAATTTTGATCAAGAGTATGTGCTCTGGCAAGCAGGACACCGATGTGAGTCTTCTCGTGTGTGGAGCCCTCCCACTGTACACTGAGAGAGTCCTCCAGTGTGTGGACCCCCCCTGCTGTACAGTGAGAGAGTCCTCCAGTGTGTGGACCCCCCCCGCGCTGTACAGTGAGAGAGTCCTCCAGTGTGTGGAGCCCCCCGCTGTACAGTGAGAGAGTCCTCCAGTGTGTGGAGCCCCCCGCTGTACAGTGAGAGAGTCCTCCAGTGTGTGGAGCCCCCCGCTGTACAGTGAGAGAGTCCTCCAGTGTGTGGACCCCCCCTGCTGTACAGTGAGAGAGTCCTCCAGTGTACGGACCCCCCCCGCTGTACAGTGAGTGCTCTCCTGTGTAGGGCGCTGTGCAGGGGTTGTTGGGAGTAACTGTAAAAAGTCTTTGAAACAGCAGATGGCTCTGTGGTTTTCTCACTTCCTACTTATAAGATACATGATTCATTGCTTGGGGAAGGGTGTTTGCTAAAACCTTCAAAAGATCTCAAGTTTTCAGATTGAAAATTTTGCAATTTGGTTCCAGTCTTCAATCCCCCATCAATATTTTTTTATTGAATTTATTGTAAAAAGCAACCACCTGCACTTCCAAAGACAGTCTCTTCCACCTTTATTCTCACACTACCCAGTAGATTTCCATCAAATCTAAGTTAGAAGAGCTTACCTTAAAAAATTCAGCTTTGGCCATATTAAAATTGTTGGTAAGGCCTACTAGCATAAGTTACATAGAACTAACATAAAATAAAAAAAAATCTATTACATAGTTTTTACATACCTTTGCAGTTAAGTTCTGGTAGAATTAGTCATGGGTGTCTTCAAAGTGGTAGACACTATTGACCTGATCACTAAGAAAAATAATGGAGTCTGATGTACAGTATTGATACATGTCTTCTCCCAACCTTACCACAGGATAAATCAGAAATAACCTGGGTAGAGAAGGATTTTGCCAATTTAGCAGTCAAGGTAAGATCTTTATGACTATAACTGATTGCATTTTGCTTGTTTGTGTTGCTGCTTTCTTCTAATTTCTGTCACGCTGACTTGCAGATTAGATTGCAGCTTTTGTGGTAATTTTGCAGTAGTGAGCAGGGGACCAAGTAGCACAGTGTTGCAACTCTTATCTCCTAACTGCCATGTCACTAACCCAGCCAGTCCTCTGTAATCTTTCCTGCTGCTTTTTTTTTAGTTTTTCAACCAGGTCTCCAAATGTTTAGGATGACTGTTGCAAATTCCCATGACTCGTCTTAGCTTTACGCTCCCAGAGTGTCTGGAGTTCAATCACTGTCCTTTGGCGAGAGGAGAGCAGGGGGTTATTTAGACCCTGGGCCTTGGTACTGTCTGCGCTGTGCTCATCCAAGTTCTCCTGGTCAAATTTACAGATGGAAAATAAATTGGTTAACAATAAACACTGCAAAAATGTTGTGAGGAGAATAGGTCATCTGTCGTTTTAGTCCCATAACTTGAATTGATTGTAGACATGAGAGGCAGCAATAACCATCTGACTGATGGCAATGATGTGGCTGACTATCAGCCTTCTTGATGGGTGTGAGGTCCCATAGGGATAATTTAAAATAGCTAGCCAGGCCTACTTTGCATGTTTCTGGGAGATAGGAGGGGACCTGAACACAGAGGGAGAACATGCAACCGTCACGGAGACAACTGCAAAAGGCTCAAAATCTACTCTGCCCTCCTACCCCACCAGAGCTTGCCATGTTTTCAAAGCTACTCCACGTGCCTCTATCATGTACTGTAGCTGCGTTTTGCAGCTTTCCAACTCTCTTTGCTTTCATGTGCCTTTTGTGTAAAGAGTAAACCTAGCATCTACAAATATGTCATGTTTTTTCACACCTCGACTCACAGCCACAAAGCCCTTGACTACACACAGGAGAGACAGAGGCGGCGTGGGCACCTCAAAACCACTCTTAACACGTCACGGGCAGCAGTGCCTGAGAAACTGAGAAGATCTTAGAGCTTACAGCCGAAAGGAGCCCTCTCTGCCCATCTTGCTGTTAGAGAATTGATCTCAGGATCTCATCTAGGAGTTTACTGAGGTTGAAGACTTCAGTTCCTGTTGTGTGTTCTTGCAGGTCATGTGCTTAAGCCCTTGGGTGAATCAAGTTCCTCTTCTTTCTCTTAGGTTTATATGTCATTTTATGATGTGGAGAACATCAACATTCCAGAATGACTAGAAATTAGATTCCCTACTTTAAAAAAACATTTGTAATCCGTCTTTTACATAGCCCTTTCTGTCTCTTTGAGCTCGATAGTGGCTCTGGCCTCCCTTCCGACACAGCAAGGAGGCTTTCACGGAGCACATACGGGAAAGACAGATTCTGTTCGATTTCTCTGCTGATAAAAATAGCAGTGGTCTGAGGCTATGTTTGGTTTAATGCTTGTCACACTAGAAAATAGAAGATGAAGTATTTGTTCCTTTCAGTTTACTGCAAATGGGGTGTGTTGTGAATGTTTTACTGCTGTACTGTAATCTGTGTTCCAGAGTTTATTACATCAAGATGTCCATTCATCTATCCATCCAATTCAGGGTCGCAGTGCAGCCGGAGTTTATCCTAGCAAGCAACAGGCACAAGGCAGTAGACAGCCTGGATAGGACACCAGTCCATTCCAGGGCGCGCACACAGACAAACTGTAGACGCACACTCTAACACCAGGGACAATTTTCCTAGAAGCTAATCTACCAGTATGCTTTTGGATACTGGTATCCACTGTGGGAGGAAACCAGAGCACCTGAAGGAAATCCACACAAACACTGAGAGAACATACAAACATACATGCTCAGGATCTCATCTGTGAGTTTACGGAGGTTGAAAAGACTTATGTTGCTGTGGTGTGTTCTCATAGGTCAGCTGATCTCATAAACAGCAAAGCTGGTTGAGTACATAGAGTATTTTAGGTATTTTGTATTTTGAGAATGTTTTGTATCCTTGTTGAGATTCCTTCATCTCATCTGACTGAACCTCTCTGAAGATAGTTGTTGACTCCAGAAGCCCTGAAGTTCCTGGTTCCTTTAGAGAAGTGTGATGTAATCTGTTGATTATTTTGCAAAGCTTTACTATGATCACTGTGTGGTCCTCTTTGCCTTATACAGCATGTTTAGAAAGGTAGCTGATTAGCAAGACTGTGTCTTACTGCAGTGGAATTTGGTGCATGCACAAATGGGACCATCACAATGAAAACGTACATCACTCAATGCCACTGCACCTTTGTGTCCTAGAAACTGACTCTCTGCCCTCTGGTGGATGTGAGTTATATTGCCCTTGAACGTGTATTGTTGCTGTCCCCTGGAATGTGTTTGCTATTGTCCAGTTTGTATGTGTACCCAAACCCAAAGATTCAGGTGCTCCAGTAACTCGACAGACTTCATAGTCAACCTGTACAAAGCTGGTTATTTACAAGCATTGAGTTCCTACACTGTGATTCTGTGATTTTTTTTTTGGGGGGGGGTCAGCCTGCGCTGACACTTGCCAGTGAAAAAGCTACGAAGCTGTGTCTCAGTCCTGTAGAAAACTAGGTGCTACAGCTGGCGGGAGGTGCATTATGATTCAAATTGTTAGCCTCAGTGAAGTAAAAAACACTTTTTAGGACAATTTGTCACAGCTGTAAAAAAAAACAACATTTTATTGAATGTTGCATTTCAACAAACTGAATTAGTGGGAATTCGTGGTGCCTTTTTTAAGATCAAATGTAAAGTGGTATTTTTTAAATCTGTGCTTACCTTGTGCTGATTTAGAGGAGTCAATTTCCTGCTGAGCAAGTTGGTTTTTTTATTTAATTTTCCAAAAGGCGCAAACATGCACTCTAGTCGAGTTCCACAGTTTGAAATACTGAATTTGTGTATTTAGGTGAAGACCAGGTAGATACTTTCTAGTTATCAAGCTATCTCTTTATTAGTTAGGACTGTAACCAGCAGGCTTTCTGAATACTTCCCAGTGTGCCTTTATGCCTTTTTTTCGAGAAACTAAAGCTGATTCTGTTTTGGAAAAGAAAATGTTTTTTAATTGATGTGAGAATTGGTTGTTTCTTGAAAGAGTCCAGGGTAGCAGGTTCATCCTCATGGCTGGGCACCTTGTCACAGACTCCCACAAGCCTAGATTTTGCGTTTTAGGTCATTGTGTTTTGAGCAATTGCAGCCGTGCAAAGACAGCATTTTTGTAACAGGATGTGAAAGTCCAGCACTCCCTTGGTAGCAAAGACAGGCTCATCTGTTTCCCGTTTCAGATCGGATCTGTTAGACTGTGTCTTTCTCACAGACCACCTGCTCAAAAACTGCAGAGGTGTCTTGAATTGAGGATCATGCTCGACCTTTGCTCTTCCTTTTTATGTGGAGTAACCTCTGTCTAGCTCTCTTGCATGGCTGTTTTATCCAGTTAAACCTTTTTTTTATCTGTACATAGTTAAACATATACTGATTTTTCAATTGCATTTTGTTCAGTTTAAGAGGTCAAGCTCACCCGTAAGAAGTGGTTTGAAGTGGAGGACAGTGTTTAGTTTCAATTCAAAGCATTCATTTCACAGGAAAGAGGAAGAAGAGTTATTATTGACTATTAAAACTAGCCCTCTGTTGAGCAGTATTTACAGTCAGGGAGTTACCTGCTATTACTCTGTGGTAAGAGGGATGGGAGGCAGCGATCGTGAAGATGTGTATCGATACAAACAATGTTTCTAATGTTTTTAATACTGGCGGAAGTGGCTCACAGTGCTGCACATACTGACTTGCCAAGTTCTTTGGGACACTGACTTGCAGGTTGGCTGGTGTTATTATTTAGGTCGGGGCTACACCACCTGCTTCCTTCCTGCACTGTACAGAGAAGCAGAACAAAAGCAACAACCCAAAAAAAATTAAAGAGACAGACTGAAAGAGAGAAAAAAGAAAACCTCACTTGCTCGCTCGCTCGCTCGCTTGCTCGCCTGCTCGCCTGCCCGGTCTGTCTGCCCTGCTGCGCGCGGATCTGGGGGGTCTCTCTCTGCCCGGGGATGATAGCCGGGGCCGCGGCGGGGGCAGCTCCAGGGCTGTTGGGGTGACATGGAGAAAGAGAAGAGGAAGTTCAAGGTCAGCAGGTTCCTCACACTCTACCTGTTCAAGAAGCATCAGACCAAGGCTCTGAGCAGCACACAGGAGCCCGTGAGCACCTCTGCAGCACCCACGGACGCAAACAAGTGGAACCCGGTTAGTACCCTTCTGATCACTGGACCTGACTACAGGTTACGCCACATGGTCTTTGAAAGAGTCTGATTTAGGCAGCAGCGTTCTGGGGAGAGAGTGTTTCATACAGTGCAGTGAAAGTTTGTAACCAGGTGGCTGGAAGAAGGATTTACCATTCCTGGTATCGAAGGCATTTTCTTTTTCTTGGTCCTCTTTGTCTACCAGTTGGGTTTAAGTTTAGTTTGAGTTTTTTTGCAGCTCTACCCTTTATGTTTTCAAATTTGTACTCTTCTGATTTTGACTGGAGGGCTTTAGAATGTCCTGGAAGCTGCTTAAAGGAATTGTGCAGATGTGTGTAAGATTGAAAAAAGGAAGGAATCCACATTTAGTTGTGCACTGTGGTGTCTTGGCATTATACTAACCGGAATTGGATCTGTATTGTTCAGGAGTGTTATTGCTTAGGTTTCAATTCAGTGCAAGTCGCTCTTTTGTGTGCGAGAATGCAGCACAGTATGCTGGCAATCTGAAGTCTGTATTAATATATGCTCATGTATACAGTATGTATGTTTTTCAGTTTATTGACAAGCTCTAAAATAATGGTTTAAAGGAGCTACCACTATGCGTTTTTCATCTCGTTACATTTACAGCTGTGACCTCATAAAGTCAGGGTTACTGTATGTGCAAAAGCAAATTTAGCCTGATGCAAAAAAAAAACATGCTTCAGAAATAACCTCCGATTGTGAGAGAGCAGGTTCAGTGCTGTTAAACGGTCAGCTTATCCCAAACTTACAGATCAAAAGCTTGTTTCAATAGCATCAGATAAAAAGAAACAGTGGCTTAACTCGATCACCATGTAGATTTTCCTGTTGTGTGTTTTGGTTAGAGAGGAGCTGTGCTCTGCATGCTGCTTGCTAGTCTGGGGTCCTTACCGTCACAGCCTCTGCTACAGTATGTCACATGGGAGCTTTTAAAGAGAAAGGCTTACTCCTTGAAGAACTGCTTGCTGCACACAACCTCAGGCGGTCACACAGGTGTTAGCTCACTGCTTTTGCAAGCTTAATAATTTTCAGGCAGGAAATATGATTGTATGCCTCCAAACGTCATTGTGTACCCTGTTAAATTGTCACACAAAGCTAATTATTTTTATCAGTTTGTGCTGCTTGTTCTTTCTGTATCTTTAGATGTATGTGAGTTAAAATTACACAAACTAATGAGTTTTAGTTTTAGGAGTATGATTAGCCAGAATTCACTATTATTGTCCCATCGTGTTTTTCAGTACTTGTTCACTAATTGTTATGCTTGTTTCCGGATTTTTTTGTTTTATGTTAACTTTCTACCAATATCGACATGATTTTGATCTTTTCCCTAGATACAGGATTCTGTACCTAGTTATTTCTGTAACATTGATTTTGAAATTCTCAGATACTTTTCCTCAGGAAGCACTCTAGCACTGCTGCATCAACCATTTCCTCTCTGAGCAACAGGGCCTTCTGTTGGCTGTAGTCACTGTGTGCAATATTCTGACTGTAGGTTTTTGGTTTCATCATTGTAATTGTTCTGTTGTTAATTTTAATATGGCCTCACCATTTCCAGAACTGATACTGGAACTACAGAAGCCAGCAGATTGTCAGGGCCTGTAGTCCATCTTCACCAGTGTAAACAGGGAGAGAAAATATGAGGCCTTAAAATAAGAAGCTGGACAATGAACAGTGGAATTTCCAATGGAATTCTTAGACAACGGAATTTCACTGTTAGCAATAATAATACAACTGCTAATGACAAATGACAAAATAACACAATTCCCAGCAGCAACATTAAAAGGCTGCAATGCTGCTGATTCTAGCAGCGATGTACCCTAATTGGAAATGTTGTTGCAAATTGCTGTGCATAGTCTCCACACGTTGTTCTAGGTACTGTACATGTTTGGATACTATAGAAACCAGAAGCTAAGCAAGGTTTGGCCTGGTAAGGTCTATGATGGTAGGTGGTGAACTTCCCTCTCCCTATGCTGTCTTTTAGTTTGAGATTAAACAGAGTTCTTGACCACTTGGTCATCAGACCAATATCGAGGTACTTGAATAGTGCTGTGTTCATTCTCATTTTGCAAATGTCACTTTGGTCTGCCTACAGTACATGTCTCTGTGAATAGATATTGACAAATACATTCTGACTTCTCAATGGGAGTTGTGACCCCCACTGTGGAGTGGGACTCCTGGTGCAGAATGGATGCTGTTTGTCTCCCATATGGGATCTGCAAATGGAGGATAAAGTGGATTAGAAAGAGGCAATCACTTGTTGTAGTAATACTTTGAGGCTTTATGAGACTTGAATGAGGTTAAAAAAGCACTCCTAAAATACTACACAACACATAAGATGCATAAACCCTAAAACTGTTTGTGCACATCACGTGACAAGACCACAATTATTAGCAATTATTTGTAATGTACTGTATTACAATGCCACACTGTACTGTACATCTACAAACCAAAAGATAATCTCCAGGCAGAGGGAAATCAAATGAAAATGGTGGAAGACACCTTGAAGGACTTGAGACCGAAGAGGGACTTTCTGTAGATGCAGCTCAGTAACAGTGATCCTCCTGTGTGTACAGTATGCAAAATTTTATTTTGCTATGTGGTTCTTATGCGTTATATTGTATTGTTTTTATGAGGGAGTTATGGTGGTGTTTTTCTAACATTAGTCAAGCAAAGCATGGCCGTGGTTATTAAGGCATCTCATTTGTAACTTGCCTTTCATATGACAGCAGTTTGATCCACTCCTGGTTTTCACAAGATGTGGACCCACGATCAGAAGCCAGCACCAGGGTTTTTATGTTTTGGCTTATGTCAGTTAATAAATGTCTTATTCATAGGTATTTGAACTTGGTTTATAAATGGTCCTTTTCCCACATTTATAATAGTAGCAGTTGTACTGTCTGGTGCTCTTCCCGTGTTGATGCTTCAGGCTGTCTTGCATTGCATAGGGTAAGCATAGTCACCCTTTGCACCTGGGCTTTGAACCTTCCAATAAGTCAAGTACTGAATTGATTCTTAATTGCTTAATTAACCCAGGGGCTGCAGACCCTATCAATAATTTGGGCATATTTCAAGACCTTTGATCCCAATGCTGAACAGCAGCAGATTCTGCTGTTCATATGTTGTGCTTGAGCAGTCAAGTAGCTTTTAAAAGATAGATCTTCCTTCTTCCAAAGTCAGGGCTGGTTGTTTATGAGCCCCCTTCCACTGTGGACCTGAGGGGCTTCAGTTTTTCTTCTTTCCCTTTTATTTCCGTTTACCTGTGCTTGCATCTGTCACTGTTTAACTAAAATTGGTAATTCTGTATACATGTCTAACTTTACTACCTGATTACCAACCTTGAGGCAAGTGAAGAGTTAATGATTCCTAGTAACCTTTAAGAAAGACTTGACACCCCAGTGGTTTCTGAGTGCCGAAGCTCTTTCTGGGTACTTGGATATCTCTGCTTGTTGTTTGGAGCATCAAGTTGATAATCAGCGTCCTCTTCCTCTGGAAAGAGTTATCAGACTGTGTACCTCACCTTCACTGCGAGACCACAACTCCAGGCTCAGTAATCAGTTCTTTTCAATGTTTGTTTTTTCCTGAACACTGTGATAAAATCAATTTGTTTTCACGTCTCTTAGTAGTAATAGTGGTAATGATGTGGTAAAGAAGAGATTTCAGAAAATGAACGTATTAATAAAAATCAATTAAAAACTTGATTTGAACGTGAATGTTTGGCTAAAAATATGCAGGTTGAGGTTGCTTTAATTTTAGGATTAATCTGGAAAAAGAAAAAGTTAAATTACTGACAGTAATCAGTTCAAATGGAGAAGGTGCCTTATCCCCGAACGGGCCAAGAAAGTGATCTACACTTGTGAGGGCTGACCTAAAAATGTTCAACTTTAGAGGTGAGCATTTTGTTGTGGCATTTTGTGCAAAAACTGAAAACTGAAACTGAAAAAAGCTGCAAGCCTGCTGTCAACTCATTCAGCACAAGTTACTCAGGGCCTAGCGAGTGTCACCACTTAAAGAGACCTACTTAATGTTCATTATGTCCAAACTGTGCTCCTGAATTAAAAATGCTGTCCGTTATTACTTCAATCACTCGGGAGGGCACCCATTTTGTTGTGATGCAGCTTCAGCAGAAGAGGTCAGAAGATGTTTGCTTGATATTCATTTTTCAATCCTGTCCGCTTTCCCTGAGAAAAGATGGAGTTAAAAGCTTGGTTTATCCTCCTTTTTGGCTTTGCTTTTACTGCTTCAAGTGTCCCTGAAATTCTTGGCTTGTTGTGAAGAGAGCTGGGGAGCTGCAGGAGCCCTGGAGTGTCGCACACCCCAGTCCTTCCCTTTCTGACAGAGCTGTCTTTCCTTTCAGGAGGACGATGTTATCAAGGAGATCAACATCACGCACCATGTCAAGGAGGGCTCAGAGAAGGCGGATCCCTCCCAGTTTGAGCTGCTTAAAGTCCTGGGGCAGGGCTCCTTTGGGAAGGTAGGTGTCCCAGCAGGGAATTAAAAACGCACATTAAACAGGTGTCCTCTGGGTGGAAAACGCCACTTACTGCCTTTCCCTCTGGCTTTCTTTAGCAACTTTAAGACACTGGTTTTAACTAGATCAGAGGTTCTTACTGTACAACATGGAATGAAAGGGGAAATGGTTTGTATAACAATTTCCCTCCATACAACATACCTGTGAGAACTTTTAGAAAGGGGTAGGAATTCATACTATATGCTGAGAACATTTCATTATCTTTTATAGCTTCCTTCTCTGAATATAGATAGAAAAACACCAAATGTACAAAAACTCTGCAGTCACGACTCAAATTGGAATTTCAGTACCCTGAACAATTCCAAAATACAGTGTTCTGGAAATAATAATAGCTATTAGTTTAACCTGGTATTTTTTCTGTGTATCGTCTTGGAGATTGAATGCAAAGACTTGGGTTTCTTTCACTGTCCACCCCTTAATGGAAAAAAGAAATTGGGTTATGAGATCACAGCTTTATTGTTATAAAGGAGCTCTGAGGTCTGTGTGAAAGGAGCTTTGTTGTCTTGTCACGGGCCTGCGTATCAGGTGGAGGTGTGCATCATAATGTGAAGCACGGCATTAAATGATCTACTAAAGAGCTGGGGTGTCATTATTTGTGCATTTATGCAAATCGGCATCAACTGCAGCCAAGGAACCAGAGCACTTATCTTTCAAACTGACATGAAATTGGTTTAAAAAATGAATCCATGCAGAATTAAGGGATTTGAATGATTCTTTCTTTAGCCTTGCTCTTAATTTCATGCCTTAATTAAGCGAGAGAAGACAATTTTGGATTTATCTTTTCACGGCTTTAGTGCCACTGCTCGGTTTCCCAGCTGAAAAGCATTCAGCATCACATTAGAGTCTCTTGGCCTCTGTCCTCAGTAACAGCAAGAGTAGCATGCTTTATTTTATCAACATAGACTAAAAACCTCAAGGTGCTTTGCAGGTGCAGCTGCCAGCACGCAACACTTTAGATCAAAAAAGACCATTTTCAGCAACCTTTAACAACCCAGCTAGAATACGGTTTCGCCCTTTTCTTAAAGTGTCATCTCGTTTTCAGACGTTTTCTTCTCTCCTTTTTTGAAACATCCCATTACAATTAATGGGATTTCCCAAGACTGTTCGTTTAGCATTGAGAACGAAAAGGGTTAATCGCCTCTACAGACCTAATATCCCACTACATCTGGAGCACAATGGTACTGTACCTCCAGCACTGTAGCATTAAGCAAACAGGAAGTTTATGTTTTCCCAGAGATGGGACGCTAGTCCTTTTAGCTTTAAACTTCTACAGTCAAAGCTACATTCCACCCTACTGTACCTTCCTATATTCAGTGAAGTTACAGTATCTAATAATGGAAAGCTTTTTAGATATCAAGGATGATGTACAGTACATAGAGCAAGGTGTAAAAATTATCTAGTCCAGTTTTAGTTATTTGCCATATTTTCTGTTCTCAATCTGAATTCATAGCATTTTTGGTGTAGTAAATTTGGATTTTACCAGAGGCATGTTCCATTTGGAAAATACTAGAATTGTTGTGCTCTTGAAAGCAAGAGCAACAAGTCCCATATCAGAACCTAAATTCCAAGAACTGTTCTTCTAATTTGGAGACTACCTGAGATATTTTTTCAGGTGTAGAATTCCAAGTACAAAGGATTTCAAAAGATATTTTATATTTAATTTTCAAAAGGTAATTTGACAAGCCCTGAGCTCTTTTAAAACCCATCCATTATTTGAGAATGCAAACTAACTTACAGATTAGTTTTTAAAACAGTTATTTTTCAAGAACTGCTTATTCATTAACGTTAACTTATAGAAGATTTAGTAGTTTTTAATGGATGTGTTATTACCAAAGCAAGCCTAGGATCTAGGCTTAGATCTATTTAGGTTAATCAGATGTGGAAACTGAGAGAAAGATTGAAAGAAAACCTCCTAAAAAAGTAACCTCCATGTGGTCTGCTCTTTGGAAGAGATGTATAATCAAGACCTTGTTAATGACTTTACACCAGCTGGAGCTAGCACCACAGTTAAGGGAAAGTCAGTCATGTCCTGAATAGAGCCAGATCAGAATAGAACCATATTCCAATACACATGGCTTCCATATTCCTAAACAGCACAGTGAAATTGTATACAATGTTGTCCCACCAGCCATTATATTTTGAGAGTCATTGGGAAGTGTTTTTTTAGGAAAGAACTGTATATTCAGCGTAAGAGGAACATGCTTTATGAATACGGTCCTATGTCTGCTTCTGTTTTTCGTTCAGGTGTTTCTAGTCCGCAAAATCACACCTCCTGACGACAACCAACTATACGCCATGAAGGTCCTGAAGAAGGCCACTCTAAAAGGTAATCAGAGCAGCAGCATCACACCTTGTTGGGATGAGTATTTCTGCTACTTCGAACTGGTGTCTCTGAACTGCAAGGCCTGGGTTTTAACAGTGGTTTTGTTTGTCAGGTTTGAATTGCTGTTCTAATCTGGGAAATCCACAGTATTGCGTTTTAATTAATGGTCCTTAAACATCAGCTCAGCCAGAGCTACCCAACTCATGATTCAGATTCTATCTGGTGCAATAGCACTATAGGACAATAGCAATATGTTCTAGACTAGAGATGCACTGCATTCATCTTTTGCAGTTGCCACTGGAATGGACTGTTTCAGTTGTCATTAAAGTGACAAGATTTTCTTGGTTTTCGTAATTACAAAATGTTGCACAGAATTGTCTGCAGAACAGCAGGTTTGATTTTATATAGGAGCAGTATGCTTTCCAAATGTTTTGAATGGTCATGGGCTGATGCCTCTGTAGTACAGTATCTGAAAAAGTCTGGAACATCCTTAGTACTGGTTTGCTGATGGAGCTCTGGCACTGACATGTTAAAGATCTTAACAAGCTCTTTTTATGGTTTCTCAGCAAACTCAACGTGTTTTCTATTATAGTACTTAAACATGTATTGTTCTTCATATTAAACTGTGAAGGAGATGGATTGCTAAGTCTATAATTTTACAGTACTTTATAAATCAGTTTGTTGAATGTATGTCCTAAAGGGGGTTTCAGATGCTCAGAATTGGTGCTATCTCATCCTGAAATCTGTTTGAACAAGCACTCATCAGGAAATTACATATTGACAATTTTTTTAACTTTGAGTTCCCCAGCTCCACATAAGTACTGATGTGGTCATTTTTTATATTTTATATAAATTCTACAGGAGGAATGCCTGTCTGTACAGAAACATTGATTGCACTTCTGACATAGTAAATGTTTTTACTGTAGATCACAAAATTACACCAAAATGAGAGAACTTTCAAGTGCAACTAAGCCCTGACTGGTGTCTTCCATCCAGCTCTTACCAAGTGGCAAGTTTTCTTTTTCCAAGTTGAAATATAATGTATACAGTAAAATCTCAGGGTTACAAATGCACTATAAAATGATGTATTTTGCTGCAGTTTACATGATTAAAAACCCTTCACTCCTCCCAAATTTCATTTGTATGTTTTTCACTCAACCTCTTTTGTGAGTTCAAGCTCTAGCACTGTTTTTGCAGGAAGTGGCTGTTTTTGTTTTTCAAGAGCTACGGTGCATCACAGTTTCTTCTAAGAACAGCCGAAAACATTTTGTGTTCACAGGGCTGCCTCTTTGTTGCCCCCAGACCCCACCCCAACTCCTCACCCCTTCAGTAAAATAGAGAGGTCTCGCTATTTACCCCTCCCTCTTAAAACCACAGGGGAGTACATAAACAAGTGTGAACTCTCGTATTAATTGGAACACTCTGTAGGTTTAAAATTCTTCCATTATAAATACCTGTGACCTGTACAAGCATCTGCGCCAGGCCCTGCTTGTCACATGCGAACAGGGAACAGGTTATCAGATGCATTTGTTTTGGTGCCTGCTCCTTCATGTGCTTTGTGTTTTGTCCCAGGTATATTCTGTTTTCTGTGTGTCTGGGCTCTGTTTGTTAAATGTTGCTTTATAGTCGGAGTCCTCAATATGATAATTCATGTTCTTTTTAACACTAATATGGACTGTTGCATAAAGTTTATGGCCAGTAGAAAAAGTATAATCTATGAATCTGGGTTTCTGGGCTGGCAGGGCTGTGGAATCATGTCTAAAGACAGTAGACTGCAGAATGGAGGTGGACACAGGCCAGAATTAGACTCCCATAGAGCCAGATGGGAATCGTGTGCCACTTAAAAAAATGATTTTCAGCCACATTCAGGGTGCAAACTGTGCAGTTTTCTTGTGCAGTGATTAACTGCTTTGTGTGCTTTATTACTGTACACAGAAATATATTTTTCCATTGAACTTGAATCATTGTAGAGGAATCATTATTTAATTAATACATCCCATACATCTTCCTTGAAAAAGGTATAAATCTGATTTTATTAACAGTATCTAAGAAAACAATACATGCACACCTTGTCACCTGACAAAGTATTCAAAATACATACAACATACAGTACTTTCAGAATAGGACTTCTAAATCCAATCTTCTGTAAATAGTCGTTCAACACTGAAAACCTTTTTTCTATCAAAGGACGTATTCCTAAACAATATCAGCACTTATTCCTTTTGATTTACATGGCAATATGACTTTGGGCCATAAAGGTAAAATAATTCAGGCCATTAATCTAGAAATCTTCAAGACCAGAATTGGATCCCACTGTTTGTGACTCAAGGACCACTAAAACAACAGTGAATTTCTAACATATCTGTCTGCTCCTTCCTCCAGTGCGAGACCGAGTGAGGACAAAAATGGAGAGGGACATTCTTGCTGATGTGAACCATCCTTTTGTTGTGAAGTTGCACTATGGTGAGCTTTCAGGAGGCACAAGGGTGTGCCTGCAAATCTATTTTTTTTGCTCTTTTTTGGTCTCGGACAGTGAATATGATATTTTGGTCTCTAAAGGGTACTTTTAAAATCACAGGCTGGTTTTATTTTGAGGCACATTCAAATGTACAGCATATTAAATGTTTTTTTTTAACCTATAGCATTTAAATTCAGATGATGTTTCAAAACACATAAAGCCTCCAGTTATCTGAAAAATCAAATTGCACAGCTGCTGCTGTGAAGGCGATTATAAATAACCCAAACTCAATAAGCAGATAACACGTCTGCATACCAGCAAGCAAGAAGCTGCTTGCACGAAAAATGTGAAATTTAATTTTAGACTGCCTTGGTCAGAGATCTTAACAAAAATGTATTGTAGGTGCAAAATTTGTGTATGATGATTGTCGGTATATACAGTGGACCTCAATGACAGAGTAGAAAGAGATTTCATCTGCTATTATCCAGAGTGGTATTCCCATGGTCTAGTCTAGTGAAGCATAGTGACAGCCTGGAGAGCCCTTGGTGTGAAAAACTCCATTAAGACCAATGTCTGAGTATGAAAATGCTGTCATTCACCAGAGTAGACTTGCATACAGTAAATGAAACATTAGGAGCAGAGGACTCCAGAGACAGTGTCCTGTTGCTTGGTTTGCTGTGTGTACCTGTTTGCAAGATGCTGACATGTTGTTCTCTCGTTTTCCCGGTAGCTTTCCAGACTGAGGGGAAGCTCTATCTAATTTTAGATTTTCTCCGCGGAGGGGATCTCTTCACCAGGCTGTCGAAAGAGGTATTTCGGGGTCCGAAGCGCTTGTAGCACCCTCACAGTTTTCTCATGTAGGAAAGGCTGCTCATTTATTTTTTTTTTAATTTGCTTTTTACTTAATTTCACCAGGTAAGCGAATAGGGGTCAGGTTCTTGTGTAAGTGATGATCTACATAGAGCACGTATGAAACGGATTGGAGGATTGTGAGCCAAGGGGGTAGCCTGCAATCCAGAGTAGTACTTGCTGTTCCACTCTGCTGTCTAATCCTCTGCTAGTTTTGGGGTCATAAGAAAAATGAGTTTTTTTCCATCAACAGCATCATGTATGCTTTTGCTTGGCATGATATATTTGAATGAATATTTTGAATGATAGTGTACTTTATTTAACATGGCGTAAGAGACGGAGGTCTTCAGCAATCACTTGGGCTCCATGTTCATTGATTTTAAAAAAATGAAATGAAATCTCTGTTAAAGCATGTGTATATTTTTTTAAGTTGAGGAGAATGTGGCTATAGTGAAAAGGAATTTCGGGTTTGAATGTCCTGGCTGGTTTTAAATGCACTGGGAAGAATTTATTGTTATATCCGTTCTTCTTTAGGCTCTTTAATCATTGAGCTTCAGATTTTCTTGTGGGGAATTTTCCCTGTAGGGGGATGTATTCCAAACATCTTGGTTGGGCTTTCTCTTTCAGGTGATGTTTACTGAGGAGGATGTGAAGTTTTACCTGGCTGAGCTTGCACTGGGCCTAGACCACCTGCACAGCCTCGGCATCATCTACAGAGACCTCAAACCAGAAAAGTACATTCTCTCTTTTCATGATGTTGTCCAGTGATGCCTTGTAGTCGAATGGGATCACCCTTATTTATCAAAGGGATGCCTGCTAATTACACCACTGCTAACTGCCATTCTGCTACGCAAAACACTCCTGTATATGATCTTCTCAAGCACATCTCAGCTGTCACTTCCCAGTTCACCTCAAGCTTTATTACCCGCTGGGGGAAAAGTATTTAACATCAGATTCCAATTACACACAAAAAAAAAGGAAGACAAACATTACCAACAGAGACGATGTTACCGTGGTGTTACAGGAGATGAGCGAATTACTTTACATTGTTTGCAAGAGATATTGCATGGGATTGCCGGTAGAGGTGTGATAATGAGGTTTCACCTTGAGTGGGAGTGCATCCTGTCTCAAAACTGCTGGAATAGTATTTGCAGATCATATCTGACATCACGTCTGCTTGTGATTGTGGGGAGGGAAGATGAAAATGGTTTAGTGAACAAAGGAGCATAAAATGCAGTCTAAACAAAGTTCTAAAGGAGAAAGTTTCATTTGCATGGGGAGAAGTCTTAATATTTGTAAGCAAGTGCTTTGAAATCCACTTAGAGTCTATATTTTGTTTTGCTGGGATTTTTTAAAGTTATCTTTAAGCCAGAGGAAGTGGTCAAGTGGTGATTGACTATGCTATGACGTATATTCGATTGTAGATTAGCCTTTTTGATTTGCTAGGCATTTCTGTGCATTGTATAGCAATGCCATACCGTAAAAGAGGCCTGAAGCTGCTGGATAATATTGATCCAAGGGTCACATGTAGTCATTCCCTGGAGAGACATCACGACACAAGTGGAGGTGCAAAAACTTTATGCTCCATATTTGGGTATAGATGCGGTGAACAGTTGATGACTAAGTTGAAGGAGGTTGTGATAGAGTGGTATTCACTATGCTTTACTCTGGTTTAGCAAAGCATAGTGACATACTGTACAGTATATTGCCATCTATCAATATTCCTTAAAGACCACAGGCACACTGCTTCAACAAGCTGGTTGGATGGATTGTTCCACATTCCCACCACGCTTTCGTTTTCTCAGTGTAAAATGCAAACTCTTAGCTTCCATCTGTGTTGTCAGGTCCTGGTTTCGTCGCTGGTTCTGAAGTCCACGTAATATGAGTGATGCTTAACAATTGCAGCATGAATCCTGTTCCTAAGCAGTGTTTCCTCTGTTTGTTTCAGCATCCTCTTGGATGAAGAAGGACACATTAAGCTCACAGGTAAGGAGCTGGAAATGGTTTCCATGCAGTATGTGATCTGTAAGTGTAATTTAATTTTTGTTTTGTTTTCTGTACAGTATATTCCAAGAACATGTGCATTTTTTACTTATCTGCGTTTTATATTTTTCTTAACCATTTCAGTGAGCTATGTTAATTAATTTTATCAGTTGTTTATAATGTTGCTGGTTGATTTATGTGATGACAGTAAGATACCTGAAGCAAATCAAATGGTTGTTCCAGAACAGTTTTAAGATTTTGTTGCTGGCTAATGTTACATTTCTTAACCATTACCTCAGAATACTCCAGAATTTCAGCGACCATCTATAAAATAATATGAAGTCAGTTTTAAATGAACCATCCATCTGCTTCTTGAAGGAAGCAAGGATATCAACTATCGAACAGCATGGCTGAGTAGCTTGTTCTTGACTCCCACAACCTTTTGCCTCCTGTTCTAATTTTTAAAAGCACGTATCCATCGTTTTCACTTGTGTCCTCTCTGGTTTGTGTTTCATTGACTCTGAACAAGTTCAGTGGATTAAATTTGTCATTTCCTTTGAGGATTTTGAATACTTATGTCAGGTCTCTTCATAGCCTTTGCTGTTCAGGACTAAAAGTTTTCTGTCACCCTGTAATGGTAGGACATTCCTTTGACCCTAGAATGTCTCTGGGTAGACCAGGTCCACATTATCCAGTAGGCACAGTAGACACAGTGTATTGTCTGTTGTACGCTGTGTGCTGTGTCTAAGGCCTACGAAAACTAAAGGAACTGTAAAGAAATTTTGTCTGTTTTTTGTTTGTATGATAAAAATGGTCTGCTCTTGAATATATACTGTATATAGCTAGAGTAGGCTATCCGGAAAAAAAAATTCAAGATCATTTTCAAAATCACCCCTCTAGCCATAGTGACTACACCCGTAAAAATGCCTCCACCACAGGGCTTTAGGAAACAGGAGTGCCCAGGACCTACAAGGACTTTAATCCAGGCCTTGGTGTAGACAGCAAAAGGTTTATTTAGAAACATTACACATGGAGTCTTCAGGGGAGAAGACAGAATCCACACTTTAAGAAAACAGACTTTCTATAAGGCTGTGTTGCCCTGTGATGGACTGGTGTCCCATGCATAAGGAAGATCTGCTGTGGATTCTTAGCACCTTCCTTGCATGCTGTTGCTTCTGGAATAGACTCTGCCTATCCATACTCCTCCTCAGGATAAGTGATTTACTGACAATGGCTGGATAAGCGTGGAGTCACACTGCAGAAGAGTGAGTCCTGTTCTTGTCTGTAGACTTTGGCCTGTGTAAAGAAGCCATTGACCATGAGAAGAAAGCCTACTCTTTCTGTGGCACCGTGGAGTACATGGCACCAGAAGTAGTGAACCGCCAGGGCCATATACACAGCGCTGACTGGTGGTCATTTGGGGTACTAATGGTAAGTCTGATACACCCTTTGCAGTCCATCCTCTTGACTTTGCTTGGCTTTTGAATAATTTTAGGAGAACAGACATTTGTAGATGTAGGTTTTATGCTAACACTAGGTTTGAATGTTTTTATTAGGGGCATTGGTTGGTTTGGGGTAAATTCTTATTTTAAATTTGTGTTAATGTGACTCAAATGTAACTTTTAGACATCTAGACATCGGTGTTCGCAATTGTTTTCTGGTTCAGTCTTGCAGTTCCATTGCAGAGCTGAATCTGTCTGTCTTTTTCAGTTTGAAATGCTCACGGGATCGTTACCATTTCAAGGAAAGGATCGGAAGGAGACCATGAACCTCATTCTCAAGTCAGTACTGCTGTTTCTATGAAAGTGGATTATTTTGTTGGTCTGCATTAGTTAATGGCGACTGTCATGCTGTACCATGCTATATAGCCTTTCAGTTCAGACTGTTGAAGGTTAGAAGCATAGGGATTACCGTGGGGTGCCCCAGATGGCTCAACTAGTAAAGATTGAGCTCTGTGATCCCGGGTTCAAGCCTGGGTCATGTGACCATGACAGGAATTTCCCAAGTATTGGCACATCAAAATGTAGAGTAGAGTTTCCCCTGGCCTCCCGGGTACTTGCAAGAATATGGTACCAGTGAGGGACACACCTCTTCTCCAGTCAGCGCTCAATCTCTGGAACAGGGCTGTATCGTCAGGGCCATGTTAAAAGACAAGTGGCTCGAAGATTGGTGGGTGAGAGGAGTCTGTCAACATTTCCCTATTCCCCCATGCGTGAATCGCAGGATTTGTGGCAGCGAGCCGACACGTGAATAATACACAGTAGGCTATTCCAAAACTGGGCAGGTGTAACAAAAGAAATGAAGGATTCTATTTTTCTAAATGTCTTTTCTGTGGAATAGTATAAACAAGTGAATAAGTGAAAAATTCCCTTTTTATTGTCTGCGTACCAGTTATCTTCCTACACGGATCTCTTCATTCATTGTTGCTTTTGTTGCTCAAGTATTTTAACACAAGCTGTATTCAGTATTCCTTCTTCATTGTTGCAGGTCTTTGTTCTTTTGTTATCAGGCTCTAGTTTATTTCTTAAACTCAGCTTTTATGAAGCATTACAGTATGTATTATGTGCATTCCTAGTTAATATTTGTTTTGGACCTAAATAGCTACTTGCTAAAAAATGCTCAGGAATCGGGTTAATGGATTAATGGAGTACTAATGTTTTAGTACTTCTTTTCAGGTGAATGGCTTCAAATGTCTTCTTTTTTTTATCACCCATCCTGCAGGGCAAAACTCGGGATGCCTCAGTTCTTGAGCTCTGAGGCCCAGAGTTTGCTGAGAGCCCTCTTCAAAAGGAACCCAGCCAACAGACTAGGTAACTTTTCCCGGTTAACCAATATCAAACCTCATCCTGTGAGATGAATGTTTTTTATTTCAGGTTAAAAAACTGTAGGCAAAGTAGCACCACGATAGTAGTTATTTCATTACGAGGGCTAAATCTGAAGTCATTTGAGCAACATGTGGGGTTAGATAATACAAGGTTCAGTCTTTACTTTTCTTCACCAGTACAGGTCACATAGGACTTTTCTTAAAACTTAAGTGGGTCAAGTTGTGCACAAATCATTTTTAACCGTGGGGAGTATTGGGGAGTATTTTATGACTTTCCTATTTACAGACATGTCTAATGAGCTAAAATTCCAAAACAGTTAATCAAAGTCCAGACTTTGAAAATCAAGGCCATCATTTCAGTTCTCTCCTTAAAGTTCCCCATCCATATTAAAAAAAAAGTGTTCATTCTGAAATTCTTTTTCAGTTCTTTTTTCTTGTTGATCAGTACATACTTTTTTTACATTTTCATTGGAAAGTCATAGAACAAACCTAACCATGAAAATAAAAATATTGGCAGTGCTAAATGACAAAAAAGAACAAAGAGAGATGAAACTCAGGGAACGCAGAGACACACATGCTTTTAGTTTAAGTCATTTCATGAATTAATCTAATTAAATCATTGATTGCAGGCTCTGGACCTGATGGCGCAGAGGAGATTAAACGCCATGCTTTCTTCTCCACAATAGACTGGAATGTAAGCATCTGCTTTCATTTAATTTTAAATGTAATATTGCCAGTTACTTTTCTGATTTCGTGTCCCCCAATTTACAATCGATTGTTAATTGACTTGGCTTGAGCGTGGGTGTGTTGGGGCAACACTGAGCCATGTGTCTTTCATGGCATGAGAATACTCCTTAAATCATCCTGTACCTTATTCCTGCTCTGGTACGAAATCAACATACTCTGGATTGCTGCAACCTGCTATTCATAAAGGGTGGGTGGGTGGATACAGGGAGAGACAGGAAAAGGGGTAATACAAAACTATTCCAACTAATACAGTACCGAAATCTATTATGGTAATAGGCCATGGTTATTCAGGCCATGAATAACACCACAACTGCATCCTGCCTCTCTGTCCTAATTCCACTTGTCCGTTTAAAGTTGGCTGGCCTTAAGCACTACTATCTCATGCTGCACCTCCGGTTGGAAGGTAATTTGCCGGATTGAATCAACTGCAGCTGTGAGTGTTGATGGCATTATGGGTGAAAGGTAGACGAATATCCACGTCCAAGCCCTGACCTGAGACTCAGAATCTCCAGTCTATAGTACAGCTGGCAGTTACTGTATGTCCTGGCTCTAGGAGCTTGTCACAGATTTCTACTGCTCCTGATTTGATGCCGTTGGTACCATGATGAGACACAGGCTTACACAGCAGACCAGTTTTGCCACATTTTTTTTCCCCCCAGCGCTTTACGTGAAAAGATGTGTCTAAACACGGTGCCAAAGCTTGTAATCATATCCGTTAAGTTCAGAAATACAGCTGTGCGGTGGCTTTCTTCTCCGTCTTCTAGAAGCTTTTTCGACGAGAAATCAAGCCCCCGTTCAAGCCCGCTGTGGCAAGGCCGGACGACACTTTCTACTTTGACTCCGAGTTCACCTCGCGGACGCCCAAAGGTGAATGTTTGAATGTTTGAACACTGTGGGCAGGTCACAGTGCAGGGGGAATCCTTATTTTTAAGGAAATTGACAAAGAGAGGCAAATTTGAAAATATAATTAAATATGAATATCTTCCACTTTGCCAGTACAATTTGTATAAGACTCGGCTGCTGGTCAAAGCTGAAGTTGATCAAATTGCTCTGCATACAGTTTTTTCTTCCTTGACATTGACGCCAATAGATGTACTTCTGTCATTGTTCTTCAGAAAAACTAGATGTAATTTCTGCACACAAAGAGAGGATTATATTAACTCCTGGGGAATTGTAATGTATGATTTGTGAAGCACTATCTGAAATCTGAACTGGTGATCTCGGACAGGAATTAGATGATTGTGGAGCTCTGTGAATGCAATAACTGAACAGGCCATGTGGTGTCATCAGCATTCTCTGTATTTTTCTTGAAGAAAAAAAGATACTTGAAGGAGACTATTTGGACTGGAAACCCAAAGTAGCAAAGTAATTTGGGTGGTGTTAAAGGAATACTTATTCGCTAACCAGAATGTATAAACATTTAAAATCTCAGAAGTTATAAACTCTATTGCAAAGACAGCTACTCAGATCACGTTTTTAACCTGTTCCTAAGACTTCATCTACGTAAAGTAGTAGGATACTTGTGCTAGAAAATCATGTCACCTTCCATCAGCTTATTTCCTCATCCTAAACTAACACTGGGTAGCACTTGATATTATGGGACAGTAGTAAACATTTGCAAGCCTGAGTGTTCACATTGCATGGGAAAAATGTATTTTTTGACTACTGTGGGTCTACCCGTGTCTGTTGTGGGTCGTTTTAATAACTGAAAGTCATTAAAATGTTATTGTTACTGGTATTGGTGCGGACAGAGTGAGAATGTGAGTTAAACACCTAGAAGTGAAGCGCAGCCAGGCCAGGGTTCAAAGTTCATCTCTGTTGGCCCTGCAGATTCCCCAGGGGTCCCGCCCAGCGCCGGCGCACACCAGCTCTTTCGAGGTTTCAGCTTCGTTGCCACGGGGATGCTGGAGGAAGAAGGGAAAGAGGAACCTGTTCATCTGACCTCACACCCCGTAGTGCAGGTCTGCTGTCTTCCAGAGACTTCAGTCTCACACCCCATTCAAACAAGGCACAACCTATAGGCTGGGAAGAAATCATTAGAGCAGCTCTCATATGTAAATTGTGTACAGATTAATTCAGTTTAGGGCCCAGCCAATTTTAAGACTCATCAACCATTCACAGCTTAAGGATACTTCATGTAAGGCTTAATGGTTTCAATGGTCATGCCAGCTGTTTTCAACCTTTTGTGACTGGAGAATCTTTGAGAAAGTCCTGTCAATAAAGATCCCAGTTTAGGCATATACTCAGATTGACATCTGTAATTATTATTGACAATGCAGTTATTAGTTGTTAACCTTTCAAAGCAGAACAGCAGGAACATGCACAATCAAGTACAATAGCTGTGTAAGAGCATTGATTTCACACAGTACAAGGCTCATAGTGAAAAGTGTCCCTTTGTTTCTGAAGATGTTTGGACCCATGGTTTAAAACTCTTTGTGTAGTCCTAGGAAACACCTGGAAAATAGTACACCTCGGTCAAGTTTTGAAGTCGGAATATGCTGCTGACATTTTTTATTTAGTTTGTATTTAATTCAGGCCTGAGTTTGAGAAATAAAAAACTTCAGGAATGCATTTCAGTTAAATCAGTTTTTTTTCTTATGAATCACATTGAAGATGTTTTGGAATTCTAGCCTAAACATGCATTAGAAAGGTACAAAAACGTAGAAATTAATAAGTATCCAGCTAAATCTCTGCATCAGGAATTATTGCTCGGGAAGGAATTGGTGGAAGAGACATTGCATGGTCCGCAGCTCATTTTGCAGCTAAAGAATATTACTGGGAATCCTGTAGCTTCTCAAGTGCCATCGGAGCAGAGCGTTGCCACATTTAGCCAGAAGGTGGAGATACTGTGCATGTCAATTTATAACAAACTGTTTAATAAAGTAAATTATTTCAGAAGAATTCAAGAACTGTTCACTGTTTCTTGAGGTGTTTCTTTCAACTTTAAATGCCCAGATCTGAAGTTGTGCGTGGCCACGGCTGCTGTGTGAGAGCTCTGTGGTTTGTGGTTTCGTTTAGCAGCTGCACGGGAAGAACACTCATTTCACAGACGGCTACGTTGTGAAGGAGGATATCGGAATGGGGTCCTACTCCGTGTGCAAGCGATGCGTTCACAAGGCCACGAACACAGAATACGCTGCCAAGGTAAAAGTGCTTTATCTTTATTAGCATTCTTTTTTGCTCCAGGTGAGGACAAGGATAGGGAGGATTCTTTTTCACCTCTGGCATAATTAGAAAAAGGACTGAGTCAAAATGAAAAACATCAATTGTCAGAATTCCATAGATTTCCATAGATTGGAAAGAGAAGCATTTTAGTGTTTCAGCAGGCTATAATTCGCTGGGAATAACACCCTAGACTTAAGCATATTGAAAGGTTTATAGAGTGTCTTGGTGACAGTGGATTTGGCTGGGATAACCTCCTGGCCAGAGGATAAGGAGGCTGGGACATCTCTCCAGAGTGAGGAGTGAACAAGGGGCTGCAGAGGAGGAAAGGATGCAGAAGACATATGCAAGAGAGACATGTAATACAGTATTTATGGTCTTTTTTATGGGAGGAAATGATGTCAGGAACAATTACAAATCACTGACAGCTGGGGTTAATTAAACTTGGTTGTTGCCATCCCTCTTGTTATAAACATTATAAAAGAGCGTTTAACACACTTTTCAACACAAGAAAAATATTCAGGTTTAACTGATTCAGGATAAAAAGGAGCCTTATGAAACACCACCACCCACAACAGGACTGTACATTTCATCACCAGGAAGAGCGAAGGTCATTTACAAGTGATGTTCCAGCATCTCTGATTGGATAATGAACATTTATTCTCCACCTTGAATTTACTTTCAGGTAATTGATAAAAGCAGGACGGACCCTTCAGAGGAAATTGAGATCCTGCTGAGATACGGGCAGCACCCCAACATCATCACCCTGAAGGATGTGAGTGGACGTCTCACACTGGTCGGAGCGAGGATTGACTTGATTCTTGAGTGCTTGCTGTGCACTTTTAAAAACTCTGGTGGAAAGAAAAAAAATATTACTAGCAGGCCAGCAGAGGGCACTGAATAACTTGGCCAGTGTGCTGGCACTAAAAAGCTTTACACAACTGTAAAAGTATTACACATGATTTTAGAATACTAATGCCTTTAAACATTGCTTTTTTTTTCTGTATAAATTTCACTATAGCGTGACCAATGTGAACCTTTCTAAATCAAAGGTAAATGATGTGCAAGGTTTACTGTTGAAATCACTTGCCTTTGATGTGAAACCTCTACTTTCAAAACCATAGTTGGGATCTTGTCATTGAAAAGTAGATACTGCCAAGTTACGGTACATCATTACTGACAGCAAAATGAAGAAATCACTGAAAAGATGTTTCAGCAGAGATTAAGAAAGAAGAGGTGGCTAACCATGGGGAAGTGTTCTGAAGCAGCACAACTAACAAAAGTTTAGAAACGTTTGGCCAGACATGGCTGGGGAAGAGTGCCCGAGGCCAGAGTGCCGGTGGGGCATCTTTACTGAGGCGGTGTGCTGTTGGCGACAGGTGTACGACAATGGGAAGTACGTGTACCTGGTGACAGAGCTGATGAGAGGCGGGGAACTGCTGGACAGGATCCTGAAACAGAAGTGCTTCTCTGAGCGCGAGGCCAGCGCCGTCCTCTACACCATCACCAAGACAGTGGAGTACCTGCACTCACAGGGGGTAAGTAAGATGTAAGACGTGCACTCACAGGGGGTACGTTGGAGGACCTATAGCTCTATGGAGAGGTTGTGCCCTTCATGGAGCACAACAGCCTCTTGCAGTCAGTGTCTCAGGGTTATACAGTACAGTGAAAAATTCAGAAAAAGGCCTTTCATCCTTCTCCCTCCTGGTCTGCACTTGTCTTTAGTTTTTGTCTCAGTACAGAGTTGTATCCTCCATGTTAACCTTTAACCTGTCTGTGGAAGCCAATAAGCAGCCAAGATGCAGGTGTGAGGTGGTTGTCACAGGACTGCCTTCTGAGTTACTGTCCCACAATCCTCAATCTACAGGTGGTCCACAGAGACCTGAAGCCCAGCAATATCCTGTATGTGGATGAGTCGGGGAACCCAGAGTCCCTGAGGATCTGTGACTTCGGATTCGCCAAGCAGCTGAGGGCGGAGAATGGGCTACTGATGACCCCATGCTACACCGCCAACTTCGTCGCCCCTGAGGTCAGTGTCCCTGGGCCACACACCCCAAGCTGCAAGACATCATGCTGCAAGTTGGCAGGCTGTGTTCTGAATGGTTGATTGAATAAATTGCACCTTTTTTGTTCAAAACACTCAGTAAGCTGTACGTACGCAAAAACTAAAGTCTGTAAATACAATAATTCAGCATAATACTAAACAACTGAAACAACAAACAACAAGGGTCAGAAAGTACTGAGGATACACTTAGATGAAACACCAATACCGAAAGGAAGCCTACAGTAAGCAAACCTAAAACAGTGCAATATAATGTACAAAAACATTGAAATTAATAATAGAATATTAATGTTTGGTCTAAATACAGTAAATAGGTCTGGAGCAGGTGACAAAAAATTGGTGCAGGTGAACTCACCTATTCTCTTGGTGCTGCCAGGTGAAGAGAGGATGAGGAGGAGTAAAAGTTAAGTTGTGTTTGTAATTGCGTGAAGCTGACATTCACAACAGAAGGAGGTGTGGTCCTGTTTTCAGAACATGGCTTGTTTACTGTAGAGAGTGTGAACAAGAGGCCGTAAACTGTAGAGAGCGAACAAGTAGAAGCCAGAGCCACTGAAACCTGTAGTCTTCTCATGCGCGTTCAGCCGCAGGGCTTTCCCAGTTTTCTATCCAGATCAGCTTGCAATTACTCAGTCAGAGCTAATAATTTGATTACACAGTGGCTCAGCAGTTAGCAGTGTTGGGCCCTGGGTTCAGTTCTGGTCTGAGGGCTCCATCTGTGCGGTTCTCCCTGAGTCTGCATCAATTTCCTTCCACTTCCCAAGGACAGTGGCTAGTCTGATTGCCTGTTCGAGATTGCCCCTGTGAAGTCCTGAGGTGTGTCATTCAGGGCAGCAGCAGTTTAGTGCTCTTTCTCAGTCCTGTCCTGCCATGTGTTCTCGGTTTCTGGAACAGGCAATTCTGATAATGAGCGGATGGATAAATCACCCATTTCTTATTTATTAAGATGGTGGGGGGGGGGGGCAGGGGGTGTTAAAATGCTGTGCAGCGATTTCAGTTAAGAATAAAATGTGGAGAAAGTGGAGCCTGCAAGGTCTTGTAGACCCTGCTGCAATAATACAACATAGTCTTGTGCTGTCAAGACCAGCCCGGCTTTCTCAGTACTAAATGAAAGTTTGGTATAAATAAAACCTGCTTCTTCTGTACGTTTTTTTTCTTCAATTGCTCAGGTCCTGAAACGCCAGGGCTACGATGAGGGGTGTGACATTTGGAGCCTGGGAGTCCTGCTGTACACAATGCTGGCTGGGTGAGTGGAATCCACAGTGCGTTAGCTTTGAGGCCTCTGGCCAGGATTCTGAAAGCCCTGCTGGACTGGCAGCCCTTGTGAGTCGATAATTCAATAAGAGCATTTCAGTCTCACATCGCTGGAGCCCCGGGTGCAATTTCTGGGGTGCTATCTGCAAAGCACCCTGGGAATCAGACATGTAAGAACACTGTATGACATGAATTTTGCTTTGGAGGTAATCATAGTTTTCAGAACAGAAAGTGCCATATACAGTAGGCTGTGATAACTGTGATCTCAGTAGAACACAGATGAAGTGATACGTGTTCTTAGTTATACTGTATGTGCACTATCTTAATGATGTCCAGGAGTCTTGTTTGGGTATGGTGTACAGTATGTAAAATGTTTTTACAGCATCATGTACACCAGAGTAAATTCCTTGAAATGTACTTGGTGAATAAAGATGGTTCTAATTCGGTTCTGTTCTTCCTGGCTCTAGTTCTGTAATAGGAAAATTGTTCTTCTTTGTACTGTAGTTGCTTTATGAGGTCGAATGGCGGGTGCTGTGAACCAGCTGACCTTGACACCCCTCTCTCTCCAGGTGTACCCCTTTTGCGAACGGTCCCGATGACACCCCGAGTGAGATCCTGTCACGTATCGGGAGTGGGCGCTTTAACCTCAAAGGGGGAAACTGGGATACCATCTCAGATGCTGCCAAGGTGAGCCTTCAGAAGCTCTCATGGGATTTTCATCTGACTTTATTTTTAACTGATTGGTTTTGCATACAGTAGACTGTGGCTATAAGCCACATAAGCTTTTATTAGTTCTAATTGTGAATTGAGGCTGAGAGACTGAATTTAGAGTGGGTTAAGAATGGAAAACATTACAAAAGTCACAGATGATACAGGAATATCTTTCAGCCAATTTTTGAATCAGCATCAACACCTTGTTTGTTCAAAATGTTCCCAAGAGTTTTGATACAAATGTTTTACTGAGAAGACAGCCCTAATTCTCCACATTGGAGCTCTGTCTTGGCAGATATCTCAGCCAAATAGCTATGTATCATGGAAGGAAGACAAGAATGCATTAAATTGTAGAATGTTTAACGTATTGTTCCTCTCAGGCCCAGTGGTGTTTGTTTCTTTGTTGAGGCTGAAGTAGACTATGGGAGTTTTAACCAAATGTTCATATATAAGAATATAAGAGTCCCTAGTAAGCTGCCTTCAAGCCAGTTCCAGATAAATTAATTGTAATGATCAGATAATAATAACAAAGAGCTGGACAGTGATTCTTGTCTATCTGGGACCTCCTTAGGACCTGGTGTCCAAAATGCTGCATATAGACCCTCACCAACGCCTGACAGCCAAGCAGGTCCTGAAGCATTCCTGGATAGTCCACCGTGATAAGTTGCCTCAGAGCCAGCTACAGCACCAGGATGCCCAGCTAGTCAAGGTACCTTCTTCCCAGGTTTCGCAGCTTCCACAGGACAGTGTCTGCAGAAACACCTTAAAATCTGGATAAATAACCTTTGCAGGGTTTAAATTTAGCTGAGTGCCCTTCAGCATTTGCTGTTGTTCTCAATGCTTTTATTTAACAAAAGAAACACGTGAATTACTGTGGTTTTTACACCATTTATTTTTTGTATTGGTTACAGAGGGATTAAGACTGATTACATCATGCTAATTTTAAGGTTCTTGCATGTTTTTGAGAACTGTTCTATATCGTTGCTAGTTTATCAGTAAACCCCAAAAAATCGGGGGTAGCCAGTGTTTGAAGTGGACGTCTTAAGCATCACCCTTAAATCATCTTTTTTTAAAACACTTTGGACCAGGGTTGACCACTCTTGCAATAGATTTAATTTTCTATACTCCTGTATTCCTGTCCTCTGACTTTGAGGGGTAATTAAAGGTTATGTGTTCTGTATCAGAATAGCAAGGTCTGAATAAGAAATCAGAGGGTTAGAGGCAGGAGACAGTGCTATAATTTGGCCCATGCGGGTGACCATTTCATTAACTGAACATCCTGTCCAGACACAAACTACAGGATCTTAAGTTTCCTGACCCAGCTGATACCTTAAGAAGTTCCTGAAAAATGTAGTTTCAACACTTGTAATGTTCAGCTGATTAACTGAGCCCTGTGTTGCGTTGTGCTTTGCCTCACAGGGCGCAATGGCAGCAACATACTCAGCGCTCAAGAGCTCCAAACCCACACCACAGCTCAAGCCAATCGAGGCCTCCATTCTGGCTCAGAGGAGAGTGAAGAAACTTCCCTCCACCTCCCTGTAGGGCGTGGCGCAAGCCAGGTCGCTATGGATACGGCGCCGTGGGCAGTGACCTTCCAGCAGCTGATGCATGATGGACTCTTGTCATTTTATTGGGCTTTGTCAGTGGCAGAATAGGGGTTGCAGCGTGGTTGTATTTATCTGTAAAGGACGGTGTGTCTCCATAGCATGCCTCAGTTGGCCAAGCGGTGTGTTGACCACATGAACATCTGCTTATTCTTCAGGGTTGCTTTTTTTTAGAAACAAATTGCACATCAGTATTTCTTTCTTAAAAAAATAGCCAGCTCTACGTATTCATACGGTTGTGTTTGTATTTCTGTGTTTCATTTTTGATTGAGGATTACAGCTGGGGTTCTTGGATCTGAATAAAGAAAACCTATGTGAACGCACTTTACTGCAAGCATTTATAGAACCACATGAGGTCCACTAACGTGCACCAGATAACCACACAGACACTGTGCGTAGAAGCTACTGTATTGTGCCTGCGATTACTTTCAGATTCTGGTGGTAAAAAATCCATATTTATACTTGGAGTTTTTCAGTGCATTAGAGACAGAATCCAAGACTCAAACACATAAGGCTTGTCTTACATTTTGTGTTGCGTCTTGTGTGCTACCCTGGGCTTTGTGCTTCGGTAATGTGCTGGCATCTGTGGCTCAGAAATGGCATTCTTTCAAAAAACATTTGTAAAAGTATTCTTGATGTACAGTTGTCCATGAGTCAGCTAATGGCATGTTTAGATACTGTGTTCCTTTTTCTGGTTTTCTTGGACTTTGTTAATTTTGCCATTTGAATGTGGTTTTTGCCATTTTCCTTTCCTATTTTATAAAAAAAAGTCATGTGGAATTTTGGGCACAAGAGATTAAGCAACAGTAAGAAACGTTTCAGGGGTAAAAATTGATTTTTTTCCCAAATTCTCTGCTAAAATTGAAAAGGGGATAGGGAGAGACACTCTAAGACTGTACTACTCATTGAGAACTCCAGTACACTGCTGGAGACCAGAATAATAAATAATTGCATTTTAAAGATAATTTAGTCGCAGATAAAGATGGGGTTTTCTTTATGTTGACTGAATATTGCATATGCCACCTAAACTGTTATTCCTGGAGAATCTGTTTAAATATTAAGAGGTCAGTCTTTCATAGTCAGTTTTCATACAAGAGTACAAGGGAACCAGGTGGTGAGATGCTCACTGTAGGTCAGGGGTTCTCAATCTTGACTGCTGGTTTTCTAGGCCTCTTTAAAGCTGCAGTACCTGAAGAGCTGGGAGAAGCTGTTCAACTGCTCTAAGTAAGACTTAAAGAACTGACTGGGGACACCCCTGGTTAATCCAAACTTCTTAGGAAACCACACTTGGGCTTACACTTTTGTGGCAAAATGAGGGCAAATGAATACACCCTGCTTGTACAAATTGCATGGTATAGAACCTATGCCCAGGTTTTGAATCTCAAATTAAAACAAATGTGCAGGAAAATTCCAAAACGATGTGAGCACACTCCCGTACAGCCAGATCAGGGTTCGGTAAAAAAAAAAAACAGGATTCTATTCTTCTCCTGGGCAGACCTTTGCTGAGAAGTGTTCTGTTTATTGACCAGCAGGTGGTCCACATTCCAATTAGAAGCCATCGGTCTTTCTGCTTTAATAGGTTCTAATAGGATCCTTAGTCATTGTGCAGGAAAGAGAATATCACTCTTAATAAACCAAGAAATACTCAAAGCATAAGAACACAATATGAAAATTCACTGTAGTGTCAAGGTTGCTGGTAACCATAAATCTTCTGCATCATTGCGGTGTCACTTGCATTTTCTGTCTGTGTTTTTTTCTGCAGTTTTATGTTTTTGCTGGGTGTATTTTTTGTTCAATGCTAGATGCCTGTCAGCACACCTGGGAATGTCATTTAGCATAATGGTTTGCGCAATGTTTTTGCCCTCCAATCATGGCAATCACAAAACCATTTCAACAGATTGTCGGACATATTTGTAAAAAAAAAAATCTCTTCGGTTTTGTCAAGTTTTATATATTTGGATAAAATGTGACTGTAGAAGGTTCTCGCCGTACTAATGTTCTTGTGTGATTGCCTGTGTTCTCTGCGGTTTCCCCTGTTCTTTCAGGGTGTGGGTGCCCAGGGCTCCAGACGGTACTTACCTTGTCTCTCTGTGGTGACTCAGGGGTTTATCATGTTGAGATGCCTTTGTATTAAAACTTATCTCTCTTCGACCTGTTTCCTCTGCTCTGTTTCCTACAACTCATCTGTCTCCTTTGTTTTTCTTTAAACAGGGATCACTGCTCTTGCTATATCCATTTGATCTTATTTGAAATATTATGAGTTAACTTAGGCTGTGGGACAATTTAGTCATCACAGAAGTGTATAAAAATGGCTTGTTTGTTACTGTCTCGCGCAAACAGCTTTCTTAGAGTATGGGTAGAACTCTGTTTCAGGTCTGGGCCATATTGCAAATCAGTAGTGTCCTTCCAGACCTGCGTGCCCTTTGCTTGACAAAAAGTGCCTAGATCTATACTGTAGCTTGATCATTGACAGTCAAAGACCTTTTTTTTAAAAGGTAATCCTGCAAATTCTCCCAAACTCTGAGTATCAAATAAATGGCTTTTTTCTTGTACTCTTACAGTTCAAAATATGAGCGAACAGTGAAAACGTTACAAGGGTTATATTGGGGGGGGGTGACTGAGGAGAATGGATGTGCTTTTTAATCTCTAAATTAAAGGGATTAAACCACTGAAGACAACGGCAAGATGGTGATACTAGCAGTGGTATAAAAAACAACATTGATAATAATAATATACAAAAAAGCATTCGCTTCTGAGATCAGGTGTGCTCAAGATGGTCTGGCCGTAAGCGAGAGCGGAGATCCCTTCCATCCTTCTGAGACAGGCGATTGGCCTGTTAGCTCTTTCCATTTCCCCTCCTTGTGTCTCTCTGCACTGCCTCTATCCCTGTTCTCTTTCACTTCAGTACTGGCTGGTGTCAACGGGCTGATTAATACATTTAGTGATCTTTTTACAATAGGAAAAAGAGGAACAAGCATGTGTGAGAACGTATGTATTCATGTTTATTAGCCCAATAAGACATTGGAATTCCTCTTTTCAACTCCCCAAAACTGAGTATCAAGTATCAAAAATCTTTTTTTTTGCAGTTAAAAATAAGCAAATAGGAAAGAAGTTACAAGACAAATATGGAGAGACTGAGGATAATTGGTGATGTGCCTTTACATCTGATAACATGTTAAAAATGACAAGGCTTGACAATAATGTCTAAAGACAATGGTAAAATCCATAGCAGTAGTAATAAAAAGAGCATTGTTATAGTAATACACACAACACATAATGATTTACCAAAGCTGTCAGATAAAAATTTGAATATGAATAAAATCACAAAGAGCAACCAGATGCATTCTGAGACTTAAATGGCTCTTCCCAATGACAGGCTGAAAGATCAAACCTTTTTAGTCTTGAACAGAGGAAAGTAGGAGGTGACTGCTACTCATATTAAGTATGAACAGTGAAACAGAGTGGAGACTGTGTATTTATAAATGAGAAGAGGAGGTGCTTTTCCCAAAGACTGGTAGGAGTTTGGAACAAGTGGTCCAACCATGTCGTTGAAGACTGTAGCCCAGCTTCTTTCGACAAACACCTGGATGAGATGCTGGGATCATAAGCTTTTATGCACCAGATGGGCCAGAGGGGACTTCCTCTCCTTTGAAACCCTTTCTTTTGTTCTGAAGAGGTGAAAATGGAAATATACAATGATCTAGTGCCTCCTTTATAGGTGTAGCCTAGCCGAAAAGCCTACAGCACCAGGTCCCCAAGTATTTCCTGCTGTCTGCAAAAAAAAAATAAATAACATTGCTAGCATCTTGTCAGGTCAGAGGTGTGGTGGAAGAGGACTTCAGTGTGCTCTGATAAAAGGAATATGTTGTAAACAGCTACTTGGAAGCTCTGCTATCTCTCTCTGCTATATAACATTAAGCTAAATAAATACTAAAGTAGGAAAGGAGAAATGCTACTGGGCTCAAAGTGCTGGCTTTCCCTCCGTATATATATAAAAAAACATTTCTACTGCCAGTGCAAGGAATGCAATAGGGTGAAAATGTGCTGGCATTATCACATATAAGATGTGTGCTGATAATGGCATGCTTCTAGCATTTAAAATATACCCTGGGGTCTCTGCTCTTTTACTGTAAGTACAGTGTTGAAACAAGAGACTTAAATGCCAAATCTCTCTTAAAAATCTTTATAAAACACTGGAACTGTTAGTTCTCATGGGCAGGAGAGGTAGTCAAAGTGGAGTTCTGGTAAAGTATTCCAATACAAACATTCCAGCTCTGTGAATTTGGCAACCCTCTGCACTCCACCTCCCAGAAGGGCACATAACATCCAAGAAGAGCCAAGCCAGTGTCATTCATTAATGCTCCGTCTGTGCTGATGTGTGCCATCAGAGGTGCTTTTGTGCCTTCTTTCTTTCTGACTCTTTTCACTGTTGTAGGGAAGCTGAGTGACGTCACACCCTGGAAAAAGAAGGTGCTATATCTGGGTAATTCAAAAACCTGAGGCACTACTTTCAACAGCACAAACCAGCACAGACAGAGCACAAACAAATGCAAAGGGTTTCTTTGTGCTGTTTGTAGGGAGGCCAACTTCATGGAGCTAAACATCACATACAAGATGTGCACTCAGCACTGACATATGTTGCAAGTAGCTAGTATAAGCACAGATGTCTGTCTAAGTTACACTGGGAGGAGTGTGTAATTAAATATTGAGCCCTGGGAACAGAGCTCACAAATTTTGCTCTGCTCTGTTTGATTAGTTATAATGTAGTCTGGGGCCACATTTCTCAAACCCTCGTCCTCTGACCACCACAGGCCACTAAGCAATGCTAAGCAGTCCCTGCTGTAACCTTAAGTAACATTACTGAATTGCATTCTTGCTATGGACCCAATTCCTCTTAAACAGTCCTTAAAGGAAAAGGACCTCAAGCATGTGGTTCCCCGGTCCAATATAGGTTTGGAAATACTGGTCTAGGGGGTCATGGTGGCAGAGAGGGGGAGCTCATATTTCACTCTATTCTAATTCTAGGAGCACTATACCTGCTGTCTTTTTAGAAGTAAAACACTGTCCAGTAATGTGCATGTGTTGAAGTTAGTCTCCAGTGTGGTCTAAAGGGTGAGGTATAGGAGCTCTGCAATATAAATATCACATACAGCATGTGACCTCAAAATCTGCATACCTTGCAAGCAGCTATTATAAGTGCTGATATCTCTCTCTGCTACATTACATCTAGCAGAGTGCTGCAGCCCAATGAATGCTGGGGCAGGGAGAGAGAGAGAGAGCTCACTTTCTGTCTATTCTGCTACAATACTGACTCTCCATATAGAAAACACTCATATTGCTAGAACACCTGAGCTCAAGCCAAAATGCAGCACGGTCTAAGGGGTGTGGCAGGGATATGGGTTTGTTCTGGGCTCTTGGTGACTTTGTAACTTCTGTGCCAAAGTTTGTTCTTCAGTATCTTCAAATCTGGAGGCAGAGACTTAGCTGTAACCCGGCCTCTGTATCATCACCAGTGTTCCAGGCAGTGCGACAATTTTGCAAGGAAACCAGTCCTTCTCTTTGTCTATCCAGGCATGTTTAAACCCATAAGGCAGCTTATACCTCTGCTCGCAATGGAAAAGGGTCAAAGAGGCAAAGTATGTTTGCAAAACCAATGAATTTTATATTCTTCCTCATATAATGTTATACTCCTACTTTTACAAAGTCACAATGAGGGAAATTACTAAAAAATGTGTTATGAGTTAGTGGAGGGTGGGAGAGTGTAGGTCTTTCCCACTTTATAGCTGGTATGATTAAGAGATGAAGAGGGATCTGGAAAGCATACAAAATCCAAATTTCAACACTCCTTCAGAAGTGCCCTATTTAGAATGCTATAAATATATTATAAAACGTATTAATTCTATGATCTTGAAGGCAAGGGTAAAGACTTGCAATAAAGAGCTCAAAGATTTGCAGTAAAGACACACACAGTCCCTCGCCATTTGATGAGTTCCACTTGGCCTCACTGGAGAGTGCTGAAGGCCTCTTTTCTCTGGAAAAAAAAGATTTTTGTCTGAATAATTCTTCAATACTGTTTTTTCAATAGATTTCAATACATTTTTTCTGATGTCCCTTGCTCCTGAATGTTGATCAACCCCCAACATTTAAAAAAATACCTACATTCTGCAAAGAAACATTTTAAAAAGAAATGAGAAATTTAGACCCAGATCAGGTTTTGCTCAGCCTGCCCAGAGATAATACAGAAATGAGAACCATTTAGGAAAATATCACTGACTTGGACTGATGAACTGGTACAGTTGTACCAGTTGCAGCACATGTGCTGTGCATGGCTAGTGATTGCATCCGTCCATCTAATTTCTAACCACATTATCCAATCCAGGGAAGCCAGAGCCTATCCTGGCATGCAGCATGGACAGGACATCGGATTATCACAAGACACATACAGATGAACACACCAGGGCTTCTTTTCCCAGAAGCCAGTTAACCTACCACTATGTCTTGAGGTGGAAACCCTACCACCTGGAGGGAACCACATGAACACTCCACACATCCAGTACAGCAGCGCAGGAATTGAACCCAGAGTCCCAGCTCTGCAAAGCAGCAATACTGAGTACTGTGCCACCGTGCCGCCCACAAGTGATTACAAGATTAGAAAATCATCTCCAGTCTGTGTAGCATAACAGGAGGCATAATTATTATTGTTCACTCAGCAGGTATACAATATGTCAATCTGCAGCAGCACTGATTCACGCATCAGTGAGTATACAGAGACACCATTGTTTAGTGAATGTGTCTGGACTGTGAATTAGGACACATAACAGTAAGATTGACTGTGAGTGAAGATGCTTTTTAGAGTGTATTTAGGTGATTTGTTCAGGCCAGGGGTGTCTTGATCCTGGACAGCCACATGGGAACTGCTGAACTTTCCAGGACCAGGGATGTTCAAGACCAAGGCCTGACCCTGACCCTCATCACAAAGTCCCTCAGAGTTTTCTATTCTGTCTCATTATGTCATTACTTGGGTTCAATCTGGGAAGCAGATTAGTTCCATTTACTACTGAAGAGCTCAGTAGCTACAATAACCCTGGAGCACTGGAATTGTGTGGTGTTGATCCTGAAAGGTTCCAGTCAAAAATGGTCATTACTGTTTAATAAGGGAACCACAGCTTTCTCCTTAAGTAATAAAATTTTGAAATCATAAATGTTGTCCTGCGCTGAGAGTAATGAGCTCTAGAGTAATGTTTTTATCCCTACTTATGGGCTGTGAATTTAAAGTTTCAGCTCCATTTGTGTCTCACGTCATTTGTAAAAATCAACAAACATTCCCTATTTAAGGACTGCTGTCCTTCGCAAACCTCCAGTTAAGAAAAGTCGAACTACACTGGTCCTGATTTGCCTCTCAATGACAACAATACAAACCACAGTGTGATAACACTTAAGAAAAAGCTGAAATAAGAAAGGTTACAAATTAGGACCTTTGAGCTGTTTCATGGAAGTTTTTAACACATGTTTTCGAGGGATAGTGACAGATAAGCCCATCTCATCCAACTGTTTTACATTGCAAGTCTTACCGACTTGTGCTATATATAAGTCTTGCACACACTTCATCCTGCGTTTTTCATGTTCATCCTAAATCCACCCCATCTCCACCTTTGCATCTCCCCCTTGCTGGGTTCAGCCTCCTCACCTTACGCCCAGGAGGCTACCTCTCAACCAAGAAGGTTAAGCCAAACCTTATTATACTTAAATAATCAAACATTTGCAGAGCATCTGATTCCTGGATGGCGTTATTTCCCGTGAACCTCATGTAATACATATCTTTTTAAATGTGAGAAAAATATCCAAAGCTGAAAAGTGCCCGGTGCTCGTAAACTTGAGTTATTCCGTTTTGATTTTCTCCGTGAAGCACAAGCGTACTGTTCTCTCTCCCTCTGGAGGGCTAATGTTTGAGATGACCAGCGAACCATCTGATAAAATATTAATTGATGCCAAACGAGTGTATATCAGGCCTTATAATTGCATACTGTACGTTTTTGATGGCTCCTAACAGACACGACAGTTACCCAAATTCAAGTCGGCTGCAGCTAGCTATGTAGGGAATGCAGCAGACGCTTTGCCGCAGTGGGTGCCTGCGCTTTCACATTTCTGCTTGTGAGAAGAAGCTGGCCGACATGCTCCTTGCCAGGGCATTGAAACTCGAGCCCCGCCTGGGGCAGTGCTGAGAGAGTATTCTCGGCAGGGCTGCTCAGACAGGCGAAGGGCCAGTCAGCTTTTTCTGCTTTATTGCTGCCTTCTCGCGGGGTAACACAGCCCTCCTGCTTCCTTCCCCACAGCTCCTGAAGCAGACCATCTGCAATGCTGCACGTGTTCCCCTTCACTGAGAAAAAGGGCATTGCTGTGGACCGCTGTCCGCAGCGCAGGTTCGAAGTGATGGGCCAAGCATCGTCCGGTCTTATAGATTCCACCAGGAGATAACTCAGCTCCATTGTCACAGAGCTAATAATAGCTTCCTTTATTCATTGTCTTACATAACACATTCATTCAATATACTGTTATGTCTCAGAGAAAAAACAGCCCTGTGCGGACCCTGCCAAGACCAAGCACTCTTAATGAAGGAAAAAAAGAACCAAGGTGCAATACCTAGCAGGAAAGAGAGGGGACACAAACACTACAGTTACTAGAAGCTCAGCCTCACCGTGCAAATAGTCAAGCAGGTAGCTCATATTTGTCTCACAGATGTCAAAGCATTGTTGTACTTGGGGCAGCAGCGATATCATTTAGAGTTATACTCAGGCCAGTCCCTCTAGAAATATCTATCAGTTATTTTTCCAATAGAAACTCTGTAAGGGAATATACAAGAAGTTAATTTAATGGCCTGCAGGTGACGTGCTAATTTGTGGCAAGTACTATAGTTCCGGTCTCCTTAACAAAATTGAATCCTTTTTGTGAATAATTCAACATGCTGGTTTTGTTATAAAGATTTTTTCTTTCCTTTTTTTTTACTGAAAAAAAATGTAAAAGTGATAACTCAAATACAGTAGACCTTTCAGATGACCTTGTGCCTAGATAAATATGAGGCTTTCTTAGTAGTAAATATGAATGAAAAACTTATTAAATCAGCTCCCTGTTCAACTGATATAATGCTAACTGTGTATTAAAAGATAAACATTCAGAGCAGTCAAAAACCTAACTGCAGTCATTCCCTTGTGACTCAGCTGTCAGCATGCCCTGTTCACTAGCCTTCACATCAAAAGTTAAAAAGATTTTTTTTTTATCTATCACCCTCAGATAGTCTCCCATCACTGTCATACATAAAGCAATCAATTATATTCCTGGACAGTCTGACAAAATCCCAAATTGTATTAATAATGAAACATAGGCTTAAAGACATGAAAATACTCTTTTATATAATTGGGGAATGGATTCTTTAATGTAGGATTGTTGGAGACTACACTCCCTGAAACTCATGTGACTGACCTGTCACGTTTACCAAAAAACAGCCTTTGTAAAAAAACAAAAAGATTGAAGTGTTGCTGACTGAGCAATATCTTTTAATTACTGGTACCCCCTTATCCTAATTGCTTTTAAAGCTCTGTAGGAAATGTGATCACTGTTAATGGATATCCTCCATTACAGTGGTCATATTTTTATTTTAATCTCAGATTACATTCCTATTGTCTGCTGCTATGGTAACCATGCACTTTTTTCCCCTATTTTATTAATTCAGCCAAGGCAGAAGATTGATTAACTGGACTGTTTTTACTGTGGAATGGCCTGCCTGTTGCTTAGCAACAATCTCATTAGTGGGTGGCCAAATTTTGATGTACCTTTTAAAATTTATTCTCAACTGAAACAGCGCACACAACAGTTTTGTGCTGTAATCGAAGCGTAAAATAACAATTATCTGCTTGGCTTGTTTTTTAAGCAGATTTTCAGTGAAGAATTTTTAAGTCTACAGTATTTGTGTGCGTGGTCATTGCTGTTGCATAGAAATCTTTATTTTTAAAGGATGAAAGCCCAGTGCATTTATGACAGAATGATTTAACAAACAATATATTAAAGTACAAGTATTAATGAGTCTCTAAATTGTCCTGTGTGCCCAAGATTCCAGGATTTTTCCAGAATGGTTTGTCTGGACACTTAAACTAGGAATAAGCTAGTAATGAAAACAAATGGAAGTAATGATAAAATTGCATGTGGAAAATTGAATTTGTTACTCTTTTTTTTAAAAAGATGAACAAAAAAGATCCAAATCAAAATGGTGAGACCTGAGAGACCTTTTATACAGGACACTTGCTCAGAAAGATATCTTTTTTATTCCAGTACACTGACTCCCAGATGTACCCTGCTTTAAGGTAACAGAAACAGAATGTTCAAGACTAATGGCAGAGTAGCATATCTCTCTCAGTCTAATCCGAGTTTTAAAGTAATGGTCTGTACAGTACGTGGCTTAGCTGTGGAAGTCGCATATCGCTCACTCAGCCTAAGGTCCTGCTGTAATGTGCCTCCTCTGCACTGTTGACATCAGAAACTGGCACAATGTGTTTTTACTTTGCTTTGTACATGATCGGTTGATTTTTTAATTATTTTGCTTTGCTGGTCCTTGCTCCTTGGGGAGAGGCAGTGTAGTAGTCAAGGACTGGGGAAGTCTTACAGGAGTATGCCTGATACACTCCATTGAAAATACAGTATTCCATATAACCAGCTGCCTATTTTGTATAAACCAATTGAATGAATTGGTATTCTGATCAAACAGTTAGATGGCAGGTTTAACACAACTGTTATATGCTGTTATATGTATTGGAAGGTTTGGGATTTGACTACCCCTGGAGCAGAGGAGTGTTTCTTGAGTAAAAGATCCCAGGAAACAAGAGGAAAGGTTTGGAGTCTGTAATATCAAAGTGAATGCGGTCTTGAAATTGCTAACTGTAGGATGTGTGGACCTACCGTTATATACACATTATTTTATAACTAACAGTAGAAATTATTCTACTAATTTAGTCAGCAAGCCTTGCAGCGCTGGAGTTATAGGTTCAATTCCTGGAGTGCCATCTGTGTGGAGTTTGTGCAGGATTCTTCTGGGTGCTCCTGTTTTCTCCCACTGTCCAAAGTCCTATACTGGTAGGTTATAGGCGGAGCGGTAGCTCTGTGGCTAAGGATCTGCGCCTGTGCCTGGAAAGTTGCTGGTTCAAATCCCGCAGCTGGCAGAGGAATCCTACTCTGTTGGGCCCCTGAGCAAGGCCCTTAACCCCAACTGCTCCAGGGGTGCCGTACAATGGCTGACCCTGTGCTCTGACCCCAAGCTTCTCTCCTTGTCTGTGTCTCATGGAGAAAAGCTGGGGTATGCGAAAAGATGAATTCCTAATGTAAGAAATTGTATAGGGCTAATAAAGAAACATTATCATTATTATTATTTGGCTTCTGGTTCTGGTAAGATTTGTAAAAGCACATTAACTTCTCCTAATTAAGCAACTGATTGATCCAGTTATTCACAGCTCAGTTTTAAAAAAATCAAGTTCAAATAAGAGGGAGCTCTTGTAAAGAGTGTCTCCCCAATCAGAAAAGGCAAAGCTTTTTTAGGAAGCAAGTGATCAAAACACAGGGGCACCAGCTATCAGAAACTCTGAGTATTCTAGAAAAAAGAGAAGTGAAAAAGCTTGTTTTGAAATATGTTTTTTTTTTACCAACAAGGAGAGGTATCAAATAGAATTTTTCCTCTTTGTTTATAGTGTTTATCCTGATATGATATTTTTAAAGCTCACGCAACGCACCAAATGGGCTGTCAGCTGTCCTGCACAGTGTGAAATATGCTGTATCAATCACCCCCCCCCCCCCCAAACTCCCAGTTTTGGGAAGTGGGCTCAAACACGCACATATCCTTAGCCACCCTTTAATCTTGTTACTGTCCATTTCTCTCCTGTTACTTTCTGCCACTTCTGGGCAGAACAGCTACAAAAACGTCATCCGAGGTCTGCTTCCACGTCAGGGAGCTCGCAGTTGGAAAGACAACCCTGATGGGGCTGATAGCTCTGAGCGCTCTGAGAGAAGAGCAGGCACACCCCCGGAGACAAGCCACTTGACGTCAAGGCCTTGTTGCTACGGGCAACGTGTGGAAGGGATGGAGGCGGAAGAGTGCTGGAGCTGGGAGGGAAGGGGGGAGGTAAGGAGGTGGATGGGGAGGGCTGACCGCTGAGGTGGAGAGAGAGGTAGAGAAAAACAATTGCTTTTTTTTTTTGGAAAAGTAAGCAGTTCTCGCACCGAGCACCGGGAGTGAGGGGGAAAGCAGGAAAGGGGGCGGGACTCAGAGAGGAAGGCAGCCACTCGGCAGGCGATGTAGTCATCGACCAGGCAGCCAATCGCAGGCAGAAACACAGTCCCCGAGCTGCTGTGAATCTCTTATTAATGAATGAAGCAGGAGTAGGAGCAGGCTGTGCTCTCCTTCCCATCTGAGGAGATCTAAACAAGCTACTCACCAGCTCTGCTCAGTCTCTGACCATGAAGGGACACTGCCAAGAAATGGAGAGCCAAGGACCCAAGCCCAGAGCCTCTGCCACGCGCCGCTCCATCTCCCTGGGGGACTTCAAGCGCGTGGCTACCCTGCCAAAGTCCGAGCCCCCGTCAGCGTCCGTCACTGCCCCGTCCTCCAAGCTGGTGACTCCCAGCTGCAGCATGGAGTTTGAGGCGGCCCGCCGGAGGCTTCTGGAGGTGGAGGAGCGTCAGCGGGTCATCCTGGAGATGGAGAGCAGGCTGCAGGAGCTCCATGACATCTTTGTGCAGTCCGAACAGGAGGTGGTGGAACACGGGGAGCTGGTGGCCCGCATTTCTGGCGCCGCCCAGCAGGGGGAGCTCTATGCCGCAGAGAACTGCCGCAGCCTGAAGAAGAAGACCCTCAAGTTCAAGAAGCACCGACCTACCATCGTCTTTGCCTCCATGTTAGGTCTCAGGACCTGTCTACCTTTGCCTGTAAAGTTCAAGTAGGCCCTGTTGCCATGGTGACCTCCACTAGAACTGTGCCTGGATTGCCTTTAGCTCTTTGAACTCTCTTCACCCATAAAACTGGGTTTGCTTTCTAAATGCCAGTAAATATTTGCCCCGCATTCAAAGCCCAACAAATCCTTTTTTTCTCTCTCAACTCTTCAGACCAAAACTTTTGAGACTCCTCTCGGCGGATAAGGAAAAGTATCTTTTTTTGTCCTTTTTTTTTAACATCCCTGTTTTTCAGTTACAACAGGAAAGGACATGTCAGAGCCTGCTGCTGTTTTCCTGGAGACTTTGGCTCCAGGGATACGTGCAACGCTCAGCTGTAAGGTAACGGTCTTCAGTTCTAGTTTGCAGGTTATGTAAAAAATTAGCGTTGCATAACCATGAGAGGTCAGTCACTGCTGAGGTAAAGGGTTTGATTTCCCAAACCTGCTAATGACACTAGAAGGGCTATGCTGTAATCTTATGTAACAGCACCGGACAGTGAGAGCATCTGAGCTGTTAATTCCCTTAGACAGATGTGTATTACAACATGCCTGTGTTTGTAATGGGGGGGGGTTTTGACACACTTACAGTACCTATCAGTGCGAGTCTTGTGTGGGAATTGGCTTTAAGCTGGATCCGAGGGCTGGATCCTCTGCCCTTCTCTGCAAGCAGGCTCAGATTTCGCTATCCAGACATTGTGGAGAGGGGAATAGGACTGTCAGTGGAGATCAAACAATCCACTTTGTATCTCTCCATCATGATCTTGAAAGGCACTGCTGCAATCTTTCCACAAACAGGCTTAACAACACACCTTCAGAAAGAGACCCTCAGTTATATCTAAAGGTGGTGTACTGTATATCTTCACTGAGCAGATTGCGTACATTAGATTGACTAAAGATTTTGACCAATTTAATCTGCTATTACATCTAACAGAATGTTGTTTGTTTCCAGGTTTTGTCAAACTATCAAGTTGGCTCTGTCTCCTAACTGATATTTCTGGAAAACGCTGCTAGACAGGACTAAAGATTTTTTTCTTGCAAGTTTCTGTACTGTTCTCAGGAGGTAAATTGTACTGGATCTCAGTAGATCCTAGATATCAATATCTTTTTGTCGTAACTTTGTCGAGAACAATCCAATTTGCAGATCATATTTACAGGAGAAAAAAAGTGAAAATGCATGCTACTTATGTATACCAATGCAAAATTACTAGAAAAATCAATTTCCAAATAGAATTATTTGAACTTGACTTGGGGTGTGCAGGTCCTTATACGACCACAAAAGTAGCAGTTATGGTCTTGTCTGGCTAAATCGTAAAAACACAGCTTCATGTATCTTCCACAAAAGATGTGAGAATAAAAAGTTTCTACAGAAATTAAGGTATTAATTGATTTGGGTAGGCAGTAAGGTAGTGAGGAGATGTGTTGCATCCAGTTTTATAGCTTTTAAAGCAAAGCACTGGTTATCCAAGTTCCTCTGTATTGTTATTATTCTCAAATTCATTTAAATACTATATTCATATAAATACTATACTGAAACTTTCAATCAATGACAGTAAAGAATCCGTGTACAAGAAGCTTTTTAATTATTTACTATAACAGTACATTAGACCAGGGGTCCCCACTCTGGTTCCTCAGGGACTGCTGTCCAGCAGGTGTTATAGGTCTCTTTAAATCTCCATCTTCTTAAGACGAGTAAAGGCTTCCTTGTCCAGTTAAGCAAACAATGAGTTCAATTTGATAATTGAGAGCTTCATGCGGATTTCATGTGGAAATTTAATGTGGAAAGAAAACCAAGGAATTCAGGGCAGCTGATTCCAGAAACTCACACTGGAGTAGACTGGAAGTTTCATTATTTGATTTTTCCTACTCTACACCTATAATGCTGTAAAGATTCTAAGTAATGGGTTAATGTGTGGGGTATTTGTTGTTATATTTTTATGATACAGTACATAGATGAGAAAATAGCGTTTTTTTAATCCCAGTTGCTCATTGTAACATTGTAAGAAAAGCTACCACTTGTCCTTGAAAATGTTCTTTAAAACTGGGTTACTTGCAGGTTTATTTTCTCAGAATAAGGTCGTTACTGCTTTTCTCAGAGGTACGCAGCAGCCAGCACGCGGTCCCAAAATACAATGTCCTCATTTCTGGTTCTACCTCCTGCCTTTGGGAGGAATCTTGTGATCATTTGTCCTAATTCTTTAGCAGTTCTTCAGAGTTTAGTATCAGCACCTAGTGACAGAGAGTAAATAAAAGTGTTGCGACAAAGACTTGCAAAGCAGACCTCTCTCTAAGGGAGGCTCAGAATTCACAGCGGACGTCTTAACACATAACGGGAAATGTGTGCTGAAGAAAGAGGAGTATAGAAAAAAATCTTATGCAAAAAAGGGAAAAACGGGCCTGAATGTAAGCATGATGCACTTCATGTAGTCTCACAAAAGCTATTTTCCACCCATATTCTAAAGTATTTATTTGCAAAGTCTGCATGTTCTCATGTGTGTAAGGCTTTTCACTTGTTTCTCCAGTTTTCTCCCTCTTTCTGAAAACAGACTGGTTAGGTTTGAGTAACTACTCGAAATTGTTCGTTTCTCTGTGACCCTGAAGTGGACTGGCATTCCAGAAAGAAAACCCCACCTTAAATGGTATTCTTCTGGGAAAGGATCCATGTAGCCATGTTGCAGGCAGCCTCCACTGGATCAGTGATGCCCTGATAAAAGATGGATGCAGAAAGGTGGACTGTAGGAATACAGTGGATTGCGTTATAGAATGATTCTATACAACTGAATGAAAAATGTGGTGAAGAGAACATATTGCTTAAAGAAGGCAGAAATTTTCATTCAAGTCATAACTTTAAATGGAGTTTTTATTATGTAGTTTTAGCTTGTTTTACTGAGTGACACGTAAAGGGGTGTAGTTAAAAACGTGAGAGTTTTTTTTTAGTTTTTTATTTTTTTTATAGCTAATGCACAACAGAGGGCTCATAAGCATCTATTTCTCAAAGTTAACATAGCTAGTTTTGTTTCACTTGGCCAGTTAGAGCGAATGATTTGTTTTTCTAAGTGCCAGAAATTGAGGAACCAAACAGAAACAAGATCATACTTCCTCTGCTTCCTTGCGAAAGACCCTAGAGAATGGGGCTCCTCCATTACTGCTTGAGTGAATTGATTCTCTTTCTATAATGGCGAGGGGCAACATTTAGCCACCAAAGCCAGGCAACATTTGCTTTTTAACTAAGCATCTATGCATTTCTTTGTTGAAACCAGTAAAACAACAAGACACCCCGTTACTCTCAGGATTCAAATCAATTTATAACAGCTTTATACATGTGCATTTTGGGCTCTAGCCAGCAGATAAATGCATAAATGCTAATGTAACAGACTGCTAAAAGGGCTGGAGTATGGCTTTGATATGTAGTTGTGCCACTAATTCTGCACTGGTTCTTTTGCTTTGTGAAATTCTTCAATGTAGCAATTATCAACACCAATCATGCTTCCTCCGTGACTCCAAGAGACGTAAAATCTTTGGAGAGGTGCTTTCAAACATTTTCCTCAGTCAAGCACTTGTGTGGGATGGACACAGTACTGCATGTAGGCTGGAGTGCTGCTTCAGTGAGTCACTGACACCAGCACGTTGCACGCAAGGGAACACAGTGGAGGTGTACTTAAAGAGCTTCCTATTCGATCACGTTATTGACTCTTAGCGCTGAGGAGGGCGGAGGAAGATCAAATCAATCGGAACGTGCATCTTTGTACCACTGTGCTTTGCAGATCTGCCTCATCATACCTGTATTCTAATTCGCCACTGCTTTCTGCAGCACTCACTACCAAATCCCTTAGCCCCAAGCAGCAAATGTTCATATCGTTACTACAATCTATCCAGTGCAGCTTACCTCATTCCGCTACTCCAAATTCTCACAGTAGAATAACGTACAATGCAGAGAAAGAACTCTTGCTGTATTTTCAGGTATTCTAATATTTGTGATTGCAGACTCAAACAGGGGAAATACACTAACATGCTCTTCAGCTGACATGCCTGTTTGTTCAGAACTAAAATGCCTCTCTAAAAAGCCTTCTAGTTCTAGTTAAAGAAATCAGACTTGGAGAGAAGGCTTTTTCTTCTTTTTTTACCAGGTGTGAGTGGAGTTGGGAGACACCCCCACACTTCCTCAGACTATCCTCTTGGCTGCCGATTCAATTTTGTTCAGGAAAACGCATCGTCCGACCATCTTGTGAGAAAAGAATCCTAAATTTTGAGCTGCATGTGAGAAAGCAGTGCCTAACAGTGTAACCGACCACTGCAGCTAAAGAATTCTGCCACCGCAGATATTAAAATTTTATATCAGTGAAACTTTGCCAATATTTTGAAACGGCAAAGTCAAATAACATATTCTTTTTCTGGACCTACCATACACTCAGCTAAGATACTTGCTATGCCAAAGTTGGCTCTTCAGCTGCCTTGCTATAGAGTTGGAGACATGATGCAGTAACTGTTGGTGGAACAATTAAGTCATAACTGAAACAATTTTAGTTGTTTCCAAATAGCACTCTGTGCTCTGATTCTTTAAGCACTCCAATCACCTGGAACAGAATGCTGGATGTTTCTCAACAGGCAGTCCACAACTGTCCCACTTTTCCTGCGTGAGCTCCTGTGATAGAGGGTGTGAGGAAAGTTATGGCATGTGGGACTGAACAAGACTGAAATCTGTGGAATGATCCCACTGACATTATAAGCACCTTTTACACTTATTTGTCTTCAGCATTTCCACTGTATACTGTAGCAACAAGTCTTCAAAGGGCACTGAAACTCTCTCTGGGCAAGGTTGGCATTGCAAAATGAAATACGCCTTCAGCAAGAAATTTTTTTTTAAAAAGCTATTGTTTCATAGAGCACCAGTTCTTAGCTGTTCTTGGGCCTTAGCAAATTTAACAGAAGTGGAATGTAGTATCCATTTACAACAGAGAATCAGCACCTGCACCTGGAGATTCTCTTAATTCTGAGGATTATGGCATTTGGTTTCCTGACCACTGGAAGGTAGCTATAGTCCTGAAGGATCTTTTTAAATTATTGTGTGTCTAAATCCAGGGAGCAGTGCCAAATTTGAGCAATTCACTCCATGGTCGGTGTGGTAGGAGCTGAGCTGGTCCTTTAAGCCCTGAAGCAGTGCCACACAGAAAAAGGACTCGACTGGCTTTACAACTTCTTGCAGGTGTGCAAAATGACGTTTAGTATTGGTAATTCCAGGCTGGCAATGCATTGGCTCTGCTATTGGAGCATCAGAAACCTAGCAACACCTCAGCAGAGATCTCACACTAGTAAGAGGGTGTTTGGCACGTTTCTGAGCCTGAAACAAACAGAAAAACTCCAGAGACCATCGTTCTAGCTGGATATAATCCACACAGAGTACACTGGAGTAGCCTAGCTTCAATGCTTCTGCTTTACCTCCGTATCCCTGCCAGATAAAACAAGCCGTCTTTGAATTATTAAACTGGTGTTCTGCTCAGAAAATACAAAAGTAAAAAACCTGGTGTACTAGCTATTGTATTTTCCTATACTCCCAGTTGACTGTTGGACACCTTTACTTTACAGTGGTAAAATCCAGCCAAATTGTGCTGTAGTCACTCCTGCTTGAGTCATGTTATAGATTATGACTCTTCTGTTGTGTTACTTATGTGCTTCAGTGCAGATCTCTCACAGTTGCTTCAGGCTCAATACGACAGTGGATTTTTTTTTTTTCCCATTCCACAATAATCTGAGAATTTCAGTTCGAAATCACAATAGAAAAATAAGTCAGGGAGCTAAAGAGAGATTCACTTAGTTAAAGTGCTTTTCTGGAGCACTGGGCAAGTTCATATGCACTGCAGCTTATACAGTACGTTACTGGTTCAAGTGTGGGCTATTCCATCAGTCAACTGTGATCCAGCTCATCCAGTGACCTGACAGTACAATATTAGTGCAGTACAATGAAGGCCAAAGGGTTTCAGTCAGCCAGTGTTGCCTATGTGACAGTGACCTGCCATGAATTGCAGTGCTGTATCTTCCATCTGATGCTGACCCTGTACAACAAAACAATAGAGGCTCACTCTTGGATATTTTTTTTTTACCCACTCAATTTATAATCACCTTTACAAGTCACATCATATTAAGGCAACCAACTGCTTCTTAAAGTCTCAACAGAGAGCAACAACTCCTGCACAGCAAGAAGTGAAGGAGAAAGGGCAGCCATGCTCCCCCAGTCCAGCACTTAAACCATTTGTCTTTTGACACACTGTGAACTCCATGGCAGCTGACAGGAGAAACAGCACTGAGTGGTGGTGCAGTAGGTCTCTCACAGACATCACAGGCATCCAGGAAGTTGCAGTAATCTGGGTTTCAGCATGGGAACCCTTGACTGACCAATCAACCTGACCCCCCACTGACCTTCTGACAGATCTGCACAGCTACCTGCAGAGCCGTGGTCACAGGCCGTGTCTGTCTCCTCAGGTTTAAGGATGCAAACATCACAAAGAGCCACTAAAGACAAATGTGGGGAAGAAAAAATGCTGAGTGATGGGTGAGGGTTTCATAGGAACATCTAAAGGCTCTTAAATCATTAAGTGCTTACTATTGAATCTAGATTTCTAAGATAAATCAGACTGAGATTCTAAGGTAAACATATAAAAAATTTCATGTGTCTGTTTAGGGATCTTTTATGAATGAACTAAACTAAATCTTAGCATTAAAAAAATGCTCCAACTATATACTAACTTAACCAAGCTTAGGAATCTTTAGATGCTGATGTATTGCTGATCATTTGTGATGTTCATTATAATGCCTTACTCATTGTTTTTTTTTACTGAATGGTGTAGTCTTTAAAATGCACTTCAAATTCCTAGAATGACTAGTGCAACCACATCTTTATCACTCTAAACAGGAATGCAGCTGCACTGTATTTACTTTGTACTGTACCTTTTTTTCCTTTCTTCACTATGTAAAAAACACTTTCCCAAAGAAATGTGGGCCCACAAGCAGTACGAATGTACATTTAAGTTTTTGTTGACCGTGCACAAACTTCAGACTTTGGTATTTTTTAAGAGACACAGAAAGGCACAGCTGTTAATTACTTTTAATAAACTACAGGAATGTTTTTGAGTGAAGTGTCATGATTCCCCAACCACTTGTAACCCTCTACCAGCACATGACTGTGTTGTTTGCCGAAAAAGATGTGAGGCATGTAAACTTTAACCATTTAACATGAGAATGCTGTAGCACTGTAAGAAGAAGTTTGCCTATTAGATTGACTACATTTCTCCCAGAACTATATGGCAACAAGTGGAAATATACATTGAACACCCTGCCGTCAATAATACAACTACTGGACACCAGGAAGACCAAGAACATAACAGCCTGTCTCTGCAAACCAGCTACTGCCACCCCAGCTGTCCCTGGAAAGGATTTAACATTAGATTTGTTGTAAAGCCTTCCAGACATCAGTCTCCACAGAGGAAACACCACCAACTAACTCCTGCTAACTAGAAAGGATCAAGAACATCAACATGGAGTCATGCTTTGGAGAGAGATGGCTCAAACTGTTGAACAAATGTCTCCTTTCATAAAAAGGCTGCTGGGTGTGTTTTGTGGGACGATGTATATGCATTTCCTTTTGATTTGTGGTTGTACCCAATGTGGATTCATCTCAATGTCAATCTCAACCTCTGGCCGCACAAAGATGAATGTACACTGAGCAGAATGTCTGTATGAGGTTTTAATTGTGAAATAAAGGTTATCTGAGAAGAGCAGCTTTGCCTGATGGTTTATCCAATCTGTTTATGTGCACTGCCCCTCACAGCCTGTTAAAAGTGACTTGGAAGATCAAGCCAGGAAGAAATGCAGTTAAGTAGAAAAGGATCGAGATCGGAAAGTGCTGTGCTGCATTTACACGTCCCTGAGCTACTTAGATTAAATTTCTTGAATAGAAAGGGACCCTTTTGTCACTTTGCTATTGTTAATTGGTTTTGTTTTCATCCATCCATTCCTAAATTTATGCTACCAATTGTCAGCACTGCTCACTGTTGGTAGTACATGTATAATTGAAAAATTGACCCTTTCTTGCATCTTTACCTTCATAAAATGTTATTAGTACTATTCATAACATTCCTTTTCATCACAATGTAATCACATATTGGAGGTGACTGACTTCATCCACCACCCACCGGAGCGACACACAGCAGCCGGCATAGCAGATCAGGGGAAGAAGTGGGAAATCGATTCACAATTGAATTAAAGGAGAATATTAGGGAGGCCATATCACACAAGCACAGAGTGGAATTTAACCAGGGTGCCAGGTTAACACCCCTACAGTTCTGAATAGTGCCCTGGCATCACGCAAAGTACTCAGGAACACTTTTTAAAATGTCAGCTATAGAAATTCCAGTCTAGAGGCCAAGCTGTCTCTCAAATGGTCCACCGAAAGGAGAGCTAAAGTAACACCACCAGTTCTCAAGCCGCTGGTAAGCAAGAGGGTTGCTGCTATGTGTGAACAAATTCATACCAACCACACACCAGAGGTGCTCAGGTGTGTTTCTACTGGGGAAATTTCAACAGCCCAAACTCCACTCTGAGCAAAAAGCCTTAACTGGTTGTGATTTTAGAGCAGGAAAAAGGGGGAAAACAGCAAAGGCTAACCACCATCTGCTCATTTTTCGAGATGCAGAAAAACCTCCTCCTTCAAAATCCAGTCCCTGGTGTTTCCGAGGCCTACCTCAGCCCCAAGAGTCAAGCCTTGAGCAGCAAAGATGTGAAAGCTCTCTGAGGGGAAGGCTGAACATCTTCCCATAAACAAGTTGTAAAAGATTAAAACAGCCCCTGTTGTTTTTCCAGTGGACACACATGAGCTAAAAGAGGTGCCAAAGATGTGTGTTGAGAAGGAAAATGATTCAGAACTCCTCCTTCATAGGTCCCCACCTATAGTCTAACAAAGACCAGAGTGAAATCATTCTTTGACGTACCATCTATGAATACCACTCCCAAAATTAAACTTCATGCATTATATTTCTTGTTTGTATTAAATGTGCAAGGTGTGAAAAAAAGGGACAGACAGGGCAGACAGACACAAACATACTCACAGCAGGGCCTATTTCCCTAGAAGCCTATTAACTTACCAGTATGTATTTGGAGGAAACCTGAGCACCCAGAGGAAACCCACACAAACATGTGGAGAACATAACTCTAAACAGACAGTTCTAGACACCCAAGCTCTAGAATTGAACCCAAGGCCCCATCTCTGAAGGCAACAATGCTAACTGTGCCACTGTGCCATCCTTAAGAAGACTAATCAGGGGTTATTTAGTCACATAAAACCATTGTGTTGATACAGAAATTTCTTAATTGTACAAGTAGCACTGGACCACAAGTGTTCATCATGAACTGAAGTGCACTGAGGTATACTCTATTAATAGAGAACAACGTAGCACAATCTACAGTTCTCTCACACAGAGGAGTGTCAATACAGTTTTGTGGCCCCATGAGACATGGAGGTTGGTCTTTTTTTATGGTATTATCTCAAAACGAAACTAGCAGTGACCTGCACAACTTATGGTCAGCAACTGTCTGTAATTTAAAACAGTTATTCATCCAGTGTCTTCCAAATCAAGGTCAACAGGGGCTCTTTGCCGAGAGGGAATATCCATTAGGAGCCATTAAAATGAGGGAATTGAAAAGGATAATGAGACCATTTTTTCTGTAAAACATTCTAATCCGCCCTTACAGATGTCTTTACTGCTAATCCAGCTCAGGAGACAGTGCCTAGTCAAATCCATGGATTTATATTGAAATTCTGGTGTAGGTATATATGTGTCGGATATGGGAGGGGGTATTTTACACAGGACTCAGTGTGTCTATTTCATCTGGATTCTAGTTTTTCCCCAAAGACCAGAGTTTTCGTTTGCTCACAAGTGCTGGTGTGTTTTGCCCAATGTATTACTGCTGTCCAACACAAGAGGACAAAGTCTACAGTACGATCTCTGGCTTGTCGGAGAACAAACCTATTTTACAGGTACAGTACACCTTTGTAAAAAACAAAGTTTGATTAAATTTGAAAAGTGTCAGATCAAGGTATGCTGCAAAAAATGATCAAGAGAGCTCACAAAAAGGGGGAAGTACAGCAATTAAAAACAAAATACAAAGATTAACAAGATATTTCGGCAGTCCTTAAAAACACCACATTTTACCGCATGTTATGAAAGTAACACAACATCATGTATTTCTTCTTAGGTTATGCCACAAGGTTGATAACTTTCCTTACACCTGACCACAGACACCCCATGGCCACCAACAATTTCACAATTACGCCTCTGTGACTGCAGGCCAACATATTGTCTTTCCATTTTACGGGACTAAGTTTAGAAATACAGTTGAACTTCAAGTTGTCTTCAGGCCATGAGCATTACTATGCTGAGACATATTCCCACAGATCTCAGGAAGTGTTATTGGATTTAAACCACTTTACTGAGGTGCCCAGCTCTGACTACAAAAACATTTTTACTAAACATTAAAATGTCCTTTTAAAGCTGCTTTTAAATATTTTAGATCAATGGCGAAGGGCTGTAGACAAGGAGCCCTTTTATGCATCATTATCCATTTATTCCATTTAATAATGCATAAGCAGTAATTACAATGTACATCATTAGCAGTCCTTTCTGTCTTATTGGGATAATAGCTCAATATTATCCAAGGACCCGAGTCAGAAAGGTTCGCATGACCACCGTGCACCATGCTTTCCAGGAGGTGTTACAACATTGGCCCCTACTACTCAACAACATTTTCTTTAGTTTAAGTTATTGGTAAATTGAATTGACTGCACCCAACTACCCCTCCACAAAATCAATGCTATTGATTCCAGCATGATAATCTGCCATCTCCTTAAGAACATCCCTAAGTCAGCACATGAAAAGCCAAGATGGTTATATTAACCTGGGATCCATACACACAAAATTCACATTTGAGGAATATCTGCTGAAAGACCGGTGACTAAAAGATGGTTGTTTGACATAAGAATATCCATTAGTCAGATCTAAATTGACCTTTTTTGTCTTCTCTTGTAACAGTTTGCTTAGATTTATTTCTGCTCTATTACAATGCAGGATTTTAAAAATAAACTAGACAAAAAGAGGAAGGCACTCAGCTTAGCTTTCCACCCACGCGCTACCAATATGAGCTCATCATGACCGGTCCTGAAATAATGGCACATCAACAAACGTGGGAGAGTGGACTGTGTAATAAAATTATGTGCAAATCCATAACTATTTCTCATTGCTTTCTTTCATCTTAGAAGGAAGGTATTTCTTAAGGCTTGAGGCTTTTTAGTATTCCCATCATTCTGGCAAAACAGAATTTTGAATCATCAATAATTTTTAGGACACTGAATCATCATCAGACGAATCTGAATAATTTTTCATGTCTCATATTATGGTATCAAACCTAACATCAGCACACGGGGGAGAATGAGGAAATGCAGATAGGCTCCTCTGACCTGTGCACCTTTAAGCCTTTCCTCTCTGAATATGATCTAAGCATCACAAACATGTAGAGTAATTTTCAAACCCCAATGGAAAAGATGAGTGTCCCTCTCTAGCACCACAAACGTGCTGGTGCTGAGGTGGACACAGCCAGACCACTGGCTGACTATTCCCAACCTGTCCTGGAAGGTACCTGGCCAATTGTGTGCTGCCACTTGGGGAATTCAGGTCACAGTTGGCTAATAATATGCCGCAGATTTGAACCCGGGATCATAATCACTAAAGTGTCTAAAGGATGGTTGTTTGACCATTAGAATATCCATTTGTCAGATCTAAATTCTTTTTTTTTGTCTTCTCTTGTAACAGGTACTGTACCTCTCCCCGGAGTTTGCTTAGATTTCTTTACTGCTCTATCAGAACAGGATTTTAAAAATAAACTAGTAACTGCAGTTACTAGATTAGACTACATCAACCAGCATTTTGGGGAGTGCCTTTCCTGTTTGAGTCACACAGGAGGCCCCAGATTGTCTCATCTTAAGACAATTTCCAGTTTCAATAAATAGAACAAGTCATCTCATACCCCTGGGTCTGAGAGGTAGATTTTATTTCAATGCATAGAACTGCACAGCATTAACGGGAATCTGGCAGTTAAGAAATCAATATATATCTGAAAATGTGAGCGAAGGTAATAATATCTAAGTGTCCTTAAGTGCCTGAACTGAAGTTTCCTATCAAATTGGACTAGGAGATTACAACAGCAGAACTTATCCTAAAGACCAATTAAAAAAAGGGAATTTAAACTTTTTGGCATTACAATCTTTCAATTTTTGATTCCCTTGCAACCCATCTCCATTCCTCTCAGGACTAGTCTCTTAGAAAAGCAGTGTTAAGACCTGGTGTCTAGTACATTTAAATTAAATGAAAGATCTTTGGAAAACAGTCTTGCCTCGCAGGTGTGAAACAGATACCAAACATTAAAAAAGAATTCCTGAAAAAGTGTTCCCAAAAGGACACTAAACCAGGGACTTCAGCACTTCCGGTCCTTGTAACTCTCTGCAAGACAACAGACATGGTCTTATTGCCAGTCCCTCACTGCATGCCAAGCAGTTTGTGTCTTTCTAGTCTATTTTAAGGATGTATAAGCACTCGTAGGCTGAAACACCTACTATGGAATATGAAATGTAGAGTTTATCCAAGCTTGTTGGCGTATTTCTTTTCTGTGAAGCATAATTATTTCATTACCAATGGATAGAATGCAAAACTGTAACATTTATGTTTTTTATTGATCCACACAGCAGCGATTATAATTCTATTACTGCGTGATTTTGTTGCAGTTATAAAACAGGGTGGTGGTTAGTGCTGCCGGCTCACACCTCCTGTGCTCAGATCTAGCCTTGGGTAAATCTATCTGCCCAGAGTCCGCATGTTCTCCTCGTGTTTGCAATTTTTCTTCAGTTTTATCCAGGCACTTCAGTTTCCTACCACTCTTAAAGACAGACAGATTTTGTTTGGTCACTCTAAAGCAGCGGTTGTCAGTCCTGGTGCAGGAGGATCCCTGTTATCTGCTTACTTTTGATCCAAGTGGACCCTTAATCACTGGTGCCTGTAACTGATCTGACTTTCTGCCCTCAGTCCTTGGTTTAAAAAATACCCTAAAGAGCATTATTTCCAACAAAAACAGGCCACAGCCTCTCTTTATTTTGCTAATAAGAATTTGTACCCTTATTGCTGGCTAAACATCAATCACGCTTTAGGTGATTAACTCAAGATGAACAGACAAAGGTGGAAATGACTTTGTATCTGTAAAGCAGTCTCTCCCCTTCAGCTTAAGTCCAACTGGTAATGTTTTAGCTAGCACCATCTGACCGAGTATAACCAATTAGAAATCTCATTGAGGTTTTTAAGAACAGGAAAGAATTTTCAAAAAGTAAATTGACTCAACTGGTAATGATGAGTAAAAGTCACAGGGGTCCTCCAGAAGCAGGACTGAGACCCACTCCTGTCCACAGTCTTGCCATCCAGGCAGAGTACAATTTGTGCTCTCAGTACAGACATATGCATTATACACCTAGCATGGTCTTCATCCTACTGTGACCCTCAAAATATGAACCAGCTTTCTGGTTCAAACAGGGAACTTGCCAGCTGAGCTAAAGGAGACCTCCCCCAGCCCAGGCAGCCGAGATCCCTATTATATGCAGGAGTATATTCGTTACAAAGGGAATCCTGCAATCTGTCTCTGAAGCCCTCTAGTCATTTGGTTCCTCAAACCAAACAAAATTTGAGCCTAAAACCATTGACAAAATTCTTCTTCTTCAAAAATGTGTTTACTAAAGTTAAATTTTCAATCAGCTACAAACATGCTATAAAATGCTATTGAAAGGAGAATTCATTTCAGGCTAGTATAGGGTGTGGGTTACGAGAACCATTAAATGTTCTCTCCAGTTATACATGTAGTTGCACATTAAATGAAAAAATGAAAAGAGTTTACCCAGTAGAACAGGATTTCTTACAACTTTTCATCTGACTCAGTTTTTGAGTACTTTCACAAAATGGTACATTATTCAACATCTGCATCCAAAAGTGTCTGAAAACAAAGTTGCAGATGAGAGCAAATTACAGCTCTTCCTAAAGTCCCCTTGGGGGACAAAAATCCATTACTGAGCGTAAAAAAGGTCTACGTTTTGTGGGTATTCTAACCCTAACCCTAGCTGGGGTCTCAACAAAGCAATCCTGCAATCGTTCCCTGAAGCCCTCCAGTCATCAGATTTCATAATGTTATGACCACAAATAAATGTGTCCACAAATAAATGTGTCTAAAACCATCAAAAATAGCTCTTGGAAATTCTTCAGATTTTGTCTTCTTTAGACAAGCTTTCAATCAAATGAAAAATGCTTTAAAAATGATAGTGAACCATGAAATGTTGACTGCAATTATACATGTAGTTATACCTTAAATGACAATATTAAGAGAGTTTACCAAGTGGAACAGTTTTTCTTACAACTTTTCATCTGACTCAGATTTGAAATGAAATTACTGAAGGCTGCAATATACAGTACTTGCCCAAGAGAGAGCTGCTCAAAATACTCAAGGGCAACCAACTTCTGACCTACATGCACAACCAGTCAGAAACAGGTTGCAGCTGTGTGGCAATATTACGGTAGGTTTATCAATAGGACTTTAAGTGACATTTTAAAATTTCTTTCCTTCTTACTTTTGGTTAATTGACAGTGTTCCTTCCACCCCTCAATGACTTAAATCAAAGGACTGCATTACAAACACAGTAAAACTCTGTAGATTTCTACGAAAGAAGCGCACAGGTATTGCATCATGCCATTTCACACTCTCATCTTCTGTAGTGTGAACAGAGTGGAGGCTCAGTATTCCACAGGGTCATTTCTCCCAGGAGAGTCACTACATGGCAGAATAGATACACAGTTGCCACGGAAGGGTTTTTCTCTTTTTATCTCTGGGCTTTTCATAAATTATTGAGTCCCATACCAGTGGGAGTCACAGGGATGAGGAATGGAAATAGAAAGGCTTTCTGACTTATACTGGTAGAAAATACGTCATATCTGAAATATTCATGTTGTCTATTTGGGGAAACCAGCCTCGTTCATTTTTAAACTTTCCTTTTGATGTTTTTCTCCCATGAATAATAAATAAGGCCATGGTGAGTAATGATTGTGCGGATGTTGTAGCTTTACAGTTAATTTCACAGAAACTGCATTCTTCCCTTTTTTCCATGATCATTCCTGTCCTCCCAGCTCTTACACTGCGAGTTGCAGAGTGCATCACAGAGGAGCACAGTGGAGGTTGTCCATCACAGTGCTATGGAGGGTATCTATGACAGTGGGGGTACCTGCCACGATGGACATCAAAATACTGTGCAAGGAGACTTTATTCAGCAGCATCCCATGATCCCACTACACAAAGACCTACCCTAAAACAACCCATCACCAAGTCCCACCACATACTGTACCATCCATCCATTGTCTATTGGTTTTACCCTGTAGAGGGGTGAGGGGGAGCCTACCCCTGAAAGCAACAGGTACAAGGCAGGGTACACCCTGGACATCACAGGGGACACATGCATACCAGGGTCAATTTTTCCCAGAAGCCAATTAACCTGCCAGCACTCCAGCAATTTTGAGCACTGTACCACCATGCAGCACACCCTTTATATACCAAAGTGATGTTAATCAACCCCATATGATAATGTGGCTCTCAGCCCTTCACTAATTACTTATTGAATCAATTAATACATTGCATGTAAACCTATAAACAAACAATAGAGGCCTTATTGACCTCTAGACACAGGTCAGAATATGGTAAAAGGCTTATTACCAGGAGACTTCCTGTTCAAGTTCCGGTTCTGCCAATGAACTGCTGTCTCTTACCTTGGGTGCTTAATGTAGAGTAGAAGTTAGCACTCTGGACTCATACGTTGGAGATCGTGGTTTCAAGTCCCCTCTGTGAACACTACTGTTGTACACTACTGTTGCAATGGCATGACCATTGCGGTGTTTAACCCTGCAAATGATATTCTTGTAAAGAGTCTGTCTCTTGATAAAAAGCATCTGCTATATCCTAAAGATATCACTTGGATGTGGTTTGGTGCAGCACAGTTGAGTGTCTGCAATTAATATTTAGTTACAAGTGTTTGCATGATCCTCGCCCTCACAGCTCTGTGTCTCCCAAACTCAATAAATCTTTCATCTGCTCTGTAATCTCTTAAAACATAAATACATTTTCCCCATGGGACAATAAAGCTTGAATTTAACTGCAAAGTCCACCACGTAAAAGGAGAAAATGAACTGAGTTACTGTTGCAGAGAAGATAAAGAAGAAGAAGACCTTAGGAAAATAGTTTAATTCTCCAAAAAACCAACCTGCCAACAGTCATTAGAAACCCAAACAAATGCATGCACCGATAATACAACTGAAATTGTAATGTTAAGAAAATGGAGCCAGCATGAAAGAGAGAAAAAAATCCATTAAACAAAGCTAAACAATTAAGGCTTTAAGGCCTTATTGTTTCTTTCTGATTCTGACCTACTGTATATTAGGGAGCACATGTGTGGTCTGTTACAGACTGTAGGGGTCTTTATATTGAAACCAGGGAGCACTTTGACAAACCTCACTCCTCCTCAGAACCACAGAAAACAAGCCTATTGAAAACGTGCAAAACCCGAGACAAAGAGAGGAATATACAGTAGAGTCTAGACATCTGCAAATGTAACATTTGCCGATTCTCTGTTTTTTTCTGGCAGATGGGATTTTGTATGGAAGAAGAGCAGAGCAGGTTGAAACTGAGCTGAAAGCTGTTAACTGCAGCTTTCAAATCAGCAGCACGAGATTGCAAGATGAGCCTAGCTAGTGAGCCTCTCCCCGCACCCTGCCCAACTACCCAGCATGGCCCTTTTACATTGTAACGAACGCTCCAGGTTCTGTGTCAGCAGTGTGGGGAATGACAGGCTGGAGACAATTCCACAGGCTCACTGAGTTTGATTACAGTGGGGTGTGCTGATCGTGGAGAAAGTGCAGGCAGGATACAGAGGTGGAATTTATTTTAGCTGATTACTGTTTGTCATCACTGTTGTTTCTTTTACTTGATCAATGTAATTTAAATTAACTGGATGTCATTGCATTAGTACTTTAATTATCATATAAGGGAAGTTTACTTATGTCTTACATACTATTGTAATAACTTATGCAGAGGTATGGAGTGGACTAATATGTTATATGTGAATTTGGCTATGACTGAATCCTCATGAATGTGGAGACTTTGCTGTACACTAGTCCAATGAATCAAATTATATCGTGCCCACTTTTGCTCTGGGATCCATCAGACAAAATTCAATACACATCACTCCTAATCCTAGTCAATGAGGTACTGTACACCCTAATATGAGGTCTGTAAAAGTACATACAGCATAAAAATAATCTCTGTTGGTTTGCAAAGCTAGTGCTATGACACTGTATGGATTGTTTAAAATAGAATATTCTAAACCAGCATTGTGCTTTATGGTGAACTTAAACTTAACTAAACTGCAGGACCACATGCCATAAGTTAAACACAGGCTTTATGCAGGCCTCAAAACCCTTGCTCCAAAAGTAATCCTGGGCCAAATACCAGCACATCCTTCAGATTCGTATGTGCTGCACCAATAGGCAGATATTTAGATCATAGATACATCTGGGAATACGGATTCTCTATATAAACACACACTTCACTGCAGACAGCTGTCAGGAAGAAAGGAGGCTATGTGCTTAGGATTTGGAAAATCAGGCAGTTCTGGTTATTTACTCATTCTAAATGTCCGCAGGAAGAGCTGGTCACTTTAAGATAAAGATGCTGACAGATGGAGGACATACAGCTGAGAGAACCAATGAAAAACCATTGAATCATGGGACTTCAGCCCATTCCAGCAGCATAAGCTGAAATCCGAGGAAACTGTTTAGTGCAGAAAAAATGCAGAAGAGGCATTTTGACAGCATTTTTAGTTCTCAATAGGTGAAACACAAGGCACGTCTTGCTGCAAACCCATGCATTTTAAGAACTTTGGGGCACAAGTGTTATTGATAGCAGGACACTTGAATGTTGTACTCAGCAAAGGCATAGTGTTACTCCCAGAATCCAACAGTGCAACAGTTTGCTGAGGGGCTTTATCAACTCATCACGTAATTAAAAAATACTGAAAAAAATGACGTTAAATACCCCACATTCTACGTAGAATAACTAAGTACATTTTTATTGCTTATTTATTTTTTTCACCATAGAAAATGATGATATAGGATGATATGTGTTAACTCAACAATTGTGCTGAACATAAACAGCTGTCAGGTCAGTGTTTCATTGAAACAATGAAAGACTTCTTGTTGAGTAGTGCTCGCAAATGTTGCTTTTTACAGACTGCTCATTATGTCATTATCACTGGGACCAGGTTTACTGGAAAGGGTTACCGGAAATTAGTCTAGCACACAGCTTATTGAAGGACCAATTCACTCATCAAGTGGATGAAGCATTTTTTAATAAAAAAGATACACACTTTCACAAAATTCATTCAATGAAGTGCACCAGCAAAATAAGGACAAAGGCGGTCTTTCACATACAGGTAGCACCTTGAAATGTGCTAGGCTATTAGCACAGTCTTGAGCATGGGCTTTTGGAAAATTCGGAAGGATTTTAAGAAATAACTTCCCATGAAGAAAGTAATTCCACTAAAGCGGATTTCCTATCTCTAGTTAAAAGGCTGGCTCAGAGACCAAGTCTAATGAAATGATCTGACAAAATTAAAACATTCAGCAGCTTGAGATCAACACTATGCTTTTATGTTGGAGCCAGATTTTCCATACAATACAACCATACAATACACTCACGTCCCTGATCCCAAGTCTCAAGTCAGAAAACCATCCTCATTGAGCAGGGCAGGCAGTGCTGGTTCCTCACTCCTCCTCTGGGTATGGTTTCTACTCCTTCCAACTCCAAGATCCTAAGACAATGTGTCCTATTTCCCCCACATACAGGGAGAAAGGAAGCTATGGAGTTTTACAGCTATTCAACAGCTTTTTATAGCTTAGAATGAGAACCTTCTGAATGAGGACTTAAAAAACTTACCAAGGAAGTAAAAACAAACATATTAAGACTATTGTGTAGTATAAAGAGACAATGCCCAATTACATTATGCACTGTTTACTGCACATGTAGAAACCCACTGTGATATTAGACACTGTATCTTTACCAGTACAAAACTATGAGAATGTAGAGGTGGTGGGAATCTGGTTTTGGAACACTTCCAGAACAAGTTTTTATGCCCATGGTGCTGATTCCCCCTCAAGGGCACTCCCTCTGAACTCATCCCTTTAAACATGACCGACGGAAATGGATAATGACTATAAATATGATCTTTCAGCATTAAATAATAAAAGCAGCACTAACAGCCCAGCCCACAGATCCTGAAGCTTTTGTCAGAGCGGTTGTGTTAAGGAAAGCCAGACAGTCCACTGCTTAAGGATGAGGATTCCACACATAGCTGAAGAAATGATTTCCAGGTCTTCCAGCAAACCCCCAGGAGGCACTTTCCAGAAATACACTTTATATTTTGAATTGGAGGAGCACTTTTACAGCTGTGCAGTCCCATTAACTTGCAAGTCAAACTGGATTTCAGTCAGGAGGGATCTTAAACTGAGGCTGAGCATCTTGACAAGCCCCATGAGCAAGCTGCCACAGTGTGGCACACAGAGCAGTGGACGTTCAGTCCGAAATAAGCTACAACTGCAGCTCTAAAGCAGACAGCCGTTTCTGTCCTTTTTCGTTTTTGCTGAGCAATCATACCAAAGTATGCAGTCACTAAGGTCAAAGACATTAAGGAAGATTGCTTGCTTCTCCTATGCCAAATATCTACAGTAAAATAAGCACTGTGTGCTTTCGCAAATATCACAGACACATCTGTACTTGGTTAGTACAGAGTAGCCTATGTATTCCTCGAGGTCACTGATGAATACCACCCAGTCAACTGGTATGGGCCACAGCACTTGAGATTTCTCCACTGCACCAGTTGTAAACGGAGATCTTCAAGTTGTTTTTAAGACTTTTTTGTGCAGTTTTGAAGAGGACGTACGATGAGTGAGAAAATCCGAACATGACTCTTCCTCCCATGTGAGCAGGAGATTTGCCCACATTTCCATTTTGTACTGTTCTTCAGGGTCTTATTCACGTTTGTCTCGTCAACTGAACACATACACCTCCCAACAAGTGGGACGGAGACTGCAGAGACTTTCTTTGGTCCATCCAGGCAAAGACTGTCGTATTTGTCTAGGAGAAGCAAGGGTGCTGATGAGCAGCGATGTTTTCTCACTTCCAAGCAGGCAGGCCAAACTGAAGTAGGAAGATGTGCAGACACAGGTCAGGTTGGAGTTTTTTTGGGAAGCAAAGATCTAGTGTTCCCATCAGCACACATCCTCTTGCCAGAGAGGAAGGCTGGGATGAGAGATCAGATCTCATAGTTCACAACTTGCGTCACACAAAGGCTACTGCAGAGCAAGAGGCCAGGAGGACCCGATATGGACTTTCTGAAGCTTATAAAAAATGTACAAAAAACATCTGCATACTAACGGAGATCAACAACCAAACCGTTGGTTGTCCACTCTTGTTCACAATCTAAAAATACAGTTTTCTTTCCTTTTCTGGTCTTATACATTCATCCATGCTGACCAGACTACTGGTGCAGTCGAAAAGCTGGTGTCCCATTTCCTGTTCCCCCACCTGACTGTGGTCTGTGGTTGTCGGTGCCCTCTGGTGTGAAGAGCTTGGAGGTGCTAATCTGGCAACATGTGTACGTAATTCACTGGGAATGTTCCTGTCCTCGACGTGTCTCCAACGATGTGACCCACCTGCCAACATACAGAAAATCAGCAAACGACAAAGAGTTTAAACATCACAGTTCAAACATCTGCTCTGGCCTTTTCCAAAATCTACCCCACCCATATTTACTACTGCCTTTTTAACGTGTTAATGCACACTGGAAAATTCTTATGAATGGCGCATTCGTTCAGTCAAGACGACGTCCATAATCTTTTCACATTCTCTATCATCCTTATTTTTGGCGGTGGCTTTGACCAAACAAAGTTTTCTCTACAAGTCCATTACCGAAAAGGCCCAAAAGGGATGACCTGCGCAACAGACTTTATCATCTTCGTCTAACCCCGGGGCCTGGGTCACAGAGAGTCCTCTCCCTCTCCTGGTACAGGCCTCTGGAGGGAGCCCCACCACGCTTCAAGGACAAGACTTCAAAGCTGCTGCCAGCTGGGGAGGGCTTCGGGAATCACGTACCCACCAGTGTGCGTCCTCCACTCCCGTCACCACGATCACCTCGTCCTTGCAAAACGCCAGCTGTTCTGTGCTGACCGGTTTGCAGTCCACCAGGGCTTGGACCCTCTTCTGCCTCGGCTTCACCTGCAAGCAGAACACGAGGATCCATGGATAGAAGAAACTGCAACTGCAGAATAATAATTAATAAAGGACCGTGACAAACTGAAGCTGTCTCCTTTTCCCTTACACTGGGTCATATAATCCAGAACTACTCAATCTGCAGTCCCTTCAGTCCTCTCCCTGCTCCTTTATTGCTGCATTGATCCAACAAATGAACACCACATTAAGAAGCTAGCTGCTGCAAAATTGACCGGAGAGATGAGGGGTCACAAGTAGAGTACACCTGATTTAAGGCTTTCATCAAATCAGTCCCATGCAGTTGACAGTTTTCACACTTTCTGTGTTCACAGGGTGTGACAAAAACACAGGCTCCTGTTGTTGAGGTCCACAGTTCAGAATGGAGCCCTGTAGGCCAGAGATTGCTGTACAAATGACTCCCCTAGCAAAGCTTGTAGTCAGGGTTTCCTGAGGTTGCCACACCACACCCACCCCCCCACCCCCTTCTCAGTGGATCAGTTCTCCAGTCACTATTCTGTAGCACCCCTCCCTGGTAGCAGTCTGTCCAAGCACCCTCTGAACTTTGACCTCTTGCCCCCTTTTACAAGCTTACTTCCCCTCCCCCTGCCCTCTATAAAATGGGACTTCTTTCCCTCCACCTGCTCTGTAGCTGTTACTCCTCTGCTTGTCCTCTCCCCCAAGCTTCATCTCTGTGACTAGCACACCCGTCCAACAGGCAAGCGTAATAAAGCCAGTGAAGTGCAGTTACCACCTGCCTCTCTTCAAACACCGCTGACTCTGCAAGGGAAAACTAGTGGATTGAGCCACGGGCCAGCAGGTTTTTTTGTTTTACCCTTGCGTCAGCCATTTCTAAACACTTTCTTTCCACCACTTAACAAGTCAGGTGATTTGAGCAGTTACAAGATCACCCGAAACTAAAACACCAGCTTCTTGTCTCTCTCTCTTGAGGAACGCACAAGACCATTCCCGACTTAACTGAACCAAGACATTCCAAGTAGTTCCAAACAGGTAATGCCCTTTACAACGGGTGACCTTATCAGGCCCTCTTTTACTGAGGCTCTCAGGGGTCAGAGTTGGCCTCCCCTGCAATACACAATTGTCTATGTTAGGGGCCGTCTATCTAGAAAGAAGATGGGTACATCTTCTGAAACATGAGTTCCACAGTTTTCCTAACAGAGGAGGCAATACGAGATTATTCTACGACTCCAAAGCTGGCGAGTCTAAAGAAAGGAGATACAGTAGATAGAAAATGAAGAGCCCACAGGCGCAGAGCTGCACAGAAGCTCAGGCCACTCCCACTCCCCTAATCGTTTCCCGAGCTCAAACCCCAATGAGAAAGGAACGCTAACCATGGCGTTCCTCCTTGGGCGTGGCACGGGAACAGGGATGGGTGGCGAAGTGGGCGGGTTTGCCATCAGGCCGCTGTACAGCTCCTCCTGGCTTTCCGCGCAGCTCGGCGAGGTGACTGCACACTTCCCCTGCCCCCCGCTGCTCGTCCGCCGGTACGACGTGGTCTTCTCCGAGCTGGAAGCACAGAAACGGCGCCGGCGTTTAGCTTTAAACTCCAGCCCCAGGAGCTCAGTCACAGACAGCCCGCGGGGGTGGGGGGTGGCCTTGAACAGCGTAATACACTTCTGATGCAAGAGTGCAATTAAAGAAAAAAGACAGGTAAACTCAATAAAAAGGTATTAGTAATATAAAACCTGGAGTCAGCAGCTTTGGCCACAGTTTTCACACACAGCTCTAAAGCTCTGTATACACAAGCAGGACAACCAGCCAACCCCCGCATTAAAATTAAACTTGAAACCACAGAGCTAGTACTCACAGCTGTCCAGTAGATGGCGCTGTGGAGAAGGGAATCACAAGCTGTGGCAGCAGCGCAAATAATATGTATTCAAGGGGAACTGCAGTCCCAATTTCTCAGACCGCTTATTAAATCGCAGTAACAAAATAAATTCACAAAATCCTGAAAGTACTGTTAGTCATCGAGTTTCCACAAATTGGGATTAGACAAGGCACGGTGATTCCTGTTTACTAGTCTCCGTAATGACTAATGTAATGCGATGTACGAACAAATACAGGTCGTGCAGCAGACATGTCACTGCAATATTGAAATACTGAAATATTCTAACGTGATCTAAAGCCAAGTAGTATTTGCCGGCAAGACTGTCTCAAAATCGAAAGCAATATTTGTATTGGATTAAGAGATGAACTCAAAAGCCTGCTTGCTTACAAACGTCGTAGGGCCACAACACGACACCGAAAGTGTCGTTGCCCATTTCTGAATCGCAGAACATAGCGTGGCGCATACCTAGAAAATTTCGTCTATTTTGTGGTGTTAACTGGAGGTTTTACAAGTTAGTGTGTACATTTTGCTTTCACTGCGGTTTGAAATGCACTCCTCAACGCCGCTTCTTTCTAACCCCGAAATATAAAAATTGCTTTGCAGTTCCCCTTTAATGGACAGAAACAGTGAGAGCAAGACAGAAAGTCAACGTGGAGGGAGGAGGTCGTCAGAGGAGGACAGTGAGACCGAGGGCGAGAAATGTAGCGAGCGCCGTGCTCCACCTGAATGGCCCACAAGGCGTCGCTGGGGAGATGACAGACAGCCGGTTTTCTGAGCCAGTGGGGCTGGAGCCCGGGTCTCCGGCTGTCTTGCGGCCGTCGTGCTGGGGCTGGTTCTCCCAGAAAACCGTCTGCCTCTGGCTGCGCAGCACGCCGTCGCGGGGGGACCTGGGGGCGGCTTGCGTCCGGGGCGCCTGGCCGTCCTGCGCTGGGGGGCTGTGGCGCTGCGAGAGGGGGTTCGAGGAGCGGCGCACTGGCGGGTTGCCCTCCCGGGCGGAGATGGAGATCTGGGGGTCTGAGCGTCCTGGGGAGGAGGGGGGCAAGGAAACAGCTCCAGTTCGTGTCTGTGTGCCCCGAGACTGTGGTGCGGTGTAGCACAGCTCCAGTCTGTGTGCTCTGAGACTGTGGCGCAGTGTAGCACAGCTCCAGTCCGTGTGATGGGAGACTGTGGTGCAGTGTAGCGCAGCTCCAGTCAGTGTGATGGGAGACTGTGGCGCAGTGTAGCACAGCTCCAGTCCGTGTGATGTGAGACTGTGGCGCAGTGTAGCACAGCTCCAGTCCGTCTGCTCTGAGACTGTGGTGCAGTGTAGTGCAGCTCCAGTCCGTGTGATGCGAGACTGTGGCACAGTGTAGCGCAGCTCCAGTTCGTGTGATGTGAGACTGTGGCGTAGTGTAGCGCAGCTCCAGTCCGTGTGCTCTGAGACTGTGGTGCAGTGTAGCGCAGCTCCAGTCAGTGTGATGCGAGACTGTGGCGCAGTGTAGCACAGCTCCAGTCCGTGTGATGTGAGACTGTGGCACAGTGTAGCGCAGCTCCAGTCTGTGTGATGCGAGACTGTGGCGCAGTGTAGCGCAGCTCCAGTCCGTGTGCTCTGAGACTGTGGCGCAGTGTAGCGCAGCTCCAGTCCGTGTGATGCGAGACTGTGGCGCAGTGTAGCGCAGCTCCAGTCCGTGTGATGGGAGACTGTGGCACAGTGTAGCGCAGCTCCAGTCCATGTGATGCGAGACTGTGGCGCAGTGTAGCGCAGCTCCAGTCCGTGTGATGCGAGACTGTGGCGCAGTGTAGCGCAGCTCCAGTCCGTGTGATGCGAGACTGTGGCTCAGTGTAGCGCAGCTCCAGTCCGTGTGCTCTGAGACTGTGGTGCAGTGTAGCGCAGCTCCAGTCCGTGTGCTCTGAGACTGTGGTGCAGTGTAGCACAGCTCCAGTCCGTGTGCTCTGAGACTGTGCCCCAAGACTGTGGCACAGTGCAACCCTTACCTCTCTGGATGCTTTTGGCAGGCAGTGGTGGGGGCTCAGAGGAGGAGCTGTTGGAGGCTGGGCTTCGACACAGGAAGTCAATGTTCTCATAGGTCTTATTGGAGATGCTGGTGTTGGTATAGCTCCAGCGGGTCGGAGGTGGCCCAGAAGGTAGGGTGGAGCGCAGAGACCTCTGTAACGGGCTGACCTGGCAGCACAAGCACAGAGTAAAAGGGCGGAGTCGCTAAGAAGGACCCCAGTTAAAAAAAACGTTACTGTATCTGTTTGCTCACCCCTGTGCTGGGAGACTCAAGAGTATTTAGGTAATGTAAAAAAATAAAACAGCTTTTTATTAAAAAACAAATAAAAAAAACTGTCTCTACTCTATAAATAAGCTTGGTAAGATGGCACAACTGTACATTTGGTGCAGATGAGAGGAGGCATATGTACTTCCACCAGAAGGCTAATAGAAACACAAGAATTTGAATTTACATACTGAGTAAACATAATAACAGCAAAGTCCGTGCAAACCAAGTCCTGTTTTTCTGCCTTTTTTATTCAACCTTTAATTGAACTATATTTCAAAATGCATTCATAAGCAAACTGCAGCTTTCAAGAAGGTCATTTGAGGTGAGGAATTAGCACTCAACCAACTGCTTTGTTTCAGAAGAGCCTAGTTCATATGGATTGCTGTGGTGTGAAGAACCGAAGTCTTGCAGGATTAGTCATGTTTGGGAACAACGGCTGGTTGATTCACAGTCCCAGTGTCCGGGGCTCAGTTCCTGTGTGGGCCTACTGAAGACGGAAATGGGCTCTTGTCTGCTGTCCCCTGCCCAGTCAGGATTAACCCTGATGCCACCCTGTCCCGTGCTCATATTTGAGTCAGGGGTGTTATAGGTATATATTACAGGAGTTTTTGACACAAAAAAATTCTCACCTGTCTGGACATTGTCAACAACTTACAAAGAGCTGTTTAGACAGGTACTATATATCGGAAAGGGAAACAACAAGCATTTCAGGGACAATATTTGGGGACTCCTCACCATAGTAAGCAAGAAACAAGCCACAATACCATCCATCCATTTTCACTCTGCTTTTCCTTGTGAGGGTCGTGGTTCCATGGATGTTAACCCATTATGCCTTCCAGCATGTAGAGGCAGCAACATCCTGTTGCTGTTTCCATAACATTAGTTTTTTACGGGACAGGGTTGTCAGGCTGGGACATGGGACACGGACCCACTACCCTGAGATTATGAGTCTCATGCTCTTACCAACAGAGCTAGACGGGGGCCGCTTAAGAGACCACTGAGATTAAAACAAAAAACAAGACATAGTCCAAGAGAAACCCAGAGTAGAGAAAGTGTGGTTTAGCGTTGTAGTTTGTAAAGAGCCCACTTAGTTTTGGGGTCACCTTGGGGTGCAATCGCCTGCTGGCCATGTATTACAGGAGCTGTGTCTTACCCTCTCATCCAGCTCATCCTCACTGTCGTACATGTACTCCTGCTGCGTTTCCCAGATGTACTCCACGTGGATCTGGGAGTTGAATTTCCCCGCCAGGGCCAGCTCCAGCTACAGAGGGCAGAAGCAACGTCATGATGGCAGTAAACCCTTCAAGAGCTTACTGGCCTCCTGACCTCTGACAGTCAGGCGTCATTATGAAAGAAATTACCCGGTAGGCCTCTATAACACATGAGAAAGTTTGAGCAAAAAATATCCTTCTCATTTACCACTCTGTAAAGGGGATTACAGATGATGGTAAGGTACAAAGAGCAAATGTGTCTGGAATTAATACACACCATGGATTACATGATCAAATGGGGCATTTGATGAACCAAACTCTTGGATAAGGGATACAGTGTAACTCTCTTTTGCACAATCACTTTTTTGCCCAAGTAAGATCCCTTTAATTACATGGCCTAGAGGGTTTGGATCATGAATTGAGCCCTATGGCCAGAAGAGACTGTTTTGAGCCTCTTTCTTAAAACAACTGGCAAGTCCACATTGGGTGGGTATATAGTAAAAAATATCAGGAGACTGGTGTAAAGGATCTCTGTTTAATTCTGCTTTTTATCAATCCTCTTCATGACCAGAATCCTTAAAGAGCAGATCTTTGAACTCTTATGGACATCTAGGTTCTGATTTTCTACAGGCACCATTCACAATTTGTCTCAGTTTCCCACATGCTGGCATAGGGTTCACTTTACGTAAGGATGTTCCGAGATAGCAACATTATTGTAAACTTGCCCCTTAATCTAAACTAATCCAAAGTGCTAATTAATCAATAATAAGCCCTTGTTAGACTGATACAGTATTACAGTGTGCAACAGATAATTCACTCTTCCTGTCCCTGGTAAGACAGGGCGATCACCAAGTTTCACGCCACCCACACTACCCTGATTTTCGACATCATTTCTTCCACTACTGTGTCGATGTCACAGTTTCTAATTCTTTGCAAGATACAGTCAGTCTTCCTTTTTTAGCACAGAATTGTTTTCTTTACCAAAGAAATGGCTTGCAAATTGGAGGTCCAGTGGTGGATTAATAGCAAATGTTAAATATAAAAAGGAAAAACTGCGCTCATTCTACTACGTATTGTGTTTTATAAAGAATGTTGGAATATATTGTGGTGTGCAGTAGTTATGTCCCTCTCAGTGGACAAGCTGTGTCCACTGAGAGGGACAATTCACTTGTGCTTCTTACCAATTCCACGCACTGTGTGTGGTGAAGTCTCTTTGCTATGTCCAATGCTGTCTCCCCGGCGCTGTTAACTACAGAAGTGAGAAGAGAAAAAATGTGAAGTTACCCATAGACCCCAACTTTTCAAAATAACTGGCAGGGCTTGTAACAAACTCATATTAACCAAGCATTTCTATGCTGCCACCTCTTGCCTTAACACACAAAAAAATAAACTATTTTCTGATATTCACTAACCCTAAGAATGTGTTAAGGAAGAAGTGTTGTTTTGCACTTCTCTCCTGCTAAGTAGCTTTAAAGCTATTTAAAGTCTTCAAAGTCTAGTAAAATAGAATATCCATGAATACGTGGCAACACAACCTTTTATGTTAGTTTTAGAAGCTTCATGATGATGATCAGATTGGTTTTGCTTTTGAGCCTTTACTATTACACTTTGCCTTCCTTTTAATCCCTTCTTCAACAACACGGGATCCTCTGCTGTGTTGCCTCTGGCGTCAAATTAATTGCACATACTGGAGTTTGTGGGGTTTATTCTCTGTAGTGCCAGTTTTCCGAACGTATTTAGTTCATCCATTTCTGAAACATAACTTCTGTAACATTCACTTGTTGGCAGGTACCAACCAGCTCTGATCCCTTTTCAGCTGCTTATTATTCACTGATAAGTCATTAAATCATCGTTAATTTGATATATTAACTGAATCTGAATTAATAGACAGTTGAATTGACTACAAAGTTCAAGACAAGAGAATGGTTATTTAGCCTTGTGTATGCTCAATCCCTTGGTAATCTTGGTACGCAGTCAAAATTAATCTCTGGGAGTGCTTGAGCCAAGTCAACAAAAAACAGGCGTCCATTTCCTGTCATTAACTATGACGTCGAACAGGGGAAGGCAGATTATGAGGCAGGCTTTGTAATGAGACCTCACAACAAGCAATGACAGCCTATGGTATCTGTTCTTATTTTGTTATGCTATGGACAGGAATGCTCAGACCAGATGAGTACTGTCAGCTGGTCTATTTCCAGTCACATGCACATCTGGTAAGAATATGAAAAAAAATGTTTTGAAAGCTAGAGTGACTGAAAAACAAGAAACAGAACTGTGATACACAGCCACGCTTTTAAACCACAGCTAGTGTGGGGGGAGGGGGAATATTGCAAGTAATTTAAAGGGTATATTTAGGGAGAAAAGGCTGTTTGAGTTTAATTTAAATACTGTAATTTAAGAAGGAAGCAGAATTAGGGTGGGTTATCTAGAGTAAGTCTTGTACTCTGATTTGCATTACAGGGATGAGCTCAGACTTTGAACTTCAACCGCACCTGTCCTTCAACAGAAAGCCACTTATTCTTGCCAGCTGTCGCAGTAACCCCAGCCCTATCTCAGAAACACAGGAAAAGCCGGGACCACACCGTGGACAAGATGCACGTACATCACAGGACGCACACACAAACCCACCCACATAAGCACAATCCAGGGACGTCATCTAACCTATTGTCGTTGATTACCAGGAGGAAACTGGAGCACCTGGAGATACCCTACATGGATATGGGGGAGAACATGCAGACTCCCCCACAGAAGGTGCCCCAGTCTGTAATCAAACCCAGGACTCAAGAACTGTGAGGCAGCAGTGCTAACCACCATGCCAAATTTAACCTAATCTTTAAGATAATCCAGTAACACTTACCAGACTTTACAGAATTTAAAACAATCTCTAGCTCAATCTAAGTCAAGCTGGCTGTGTCTCAAGAAGCCATCCTCCATTTTTACAGGAAAACCACTGAGAGTAGATTAACTTTGTCTGCACTAGAATGAATGATTTCCATCTTCACTGTAAGGTAGCATTGTATTCTTTAAGCATGAATTTGATTTTGTGATTTTGTGCAGCTGTAGGAAATTCTAATGGAGAATGTAGTATCTTCTTACCGGTGCTTAATGTTGCCTTTCCTTTCAGCAGCAGTTTGAGGCACTCAGTCTTGTTATACAGGCAGCTGTAGTGCAGTGCAGTGTTGCCTTCTGAGATCTTTTTCTCCAGGCATCCACTGGGCAGAAAGGTAAAACAGGAAGTGTTGACACACTGCATGGCCATAATCAGTACTGTACTTTCACTTACTGTATGATATTCCAGCACTGAGTGTTTTCCCTAACACACAAACCAATGCAACCTGTGAGTTCATGTCCCTGCAGTGGACACTCCAGTTGCCACTGCACTGACAGGAGGGTGATCCAAGCTGACAGGCAATAACTGGAGATCCAGCCAATCAGGATGCACAGACCTAGCCACCTACTAATCATTCAGACAATCCAAGAGGAATTAATTACAGCTCTAAGAGGTACTTGCTGGCTGGCCATGGACTCAAGACGTTGATCACACTGCTACTTCTGAGCCTTTCGGTTGAGATAAAAGATTCTATAACAGACTAATTTGACATTTTTAGCAAAAACAATTTAAATTTGCTAGACACAATGTTTGACAAATTGTTTTTATCAACACAACTCTAAAAGGAATATAATGTAAACAATTAGAAACAAGAATAGGACTGATTTACTTGATTGACTTTACAAATCACGTTTACAATTAAGACATTGATCATTAAGTTAACGGCACTGGTGGAGATTTAAGGCCTTCACAAATAACAGTTCTGCCATCAAATTTTTCGGATATAGTTCATCCCAAATAACATAATTCAGTTATTTAGCTGGCTGTAAGAGAGAGCTACAGTGGCAGGCCTCTACATCCGCATAATTTACTTATTAATTCTGTATTTTTCCTGCCATATTCTGCAGTCGTTTAGGGAGGGGAAAAAAAGTGGGTTGGTGAATGCAGAAATGGATCCAGGTGCCCGAAATTATTCGGGTCAGCTGGAAACATCACCTGGTGGTGAGGAGAGGGGTGATGGGATTTCACAGAGCTGCTGACCTGTTCTGTGCGAGAAAGTCCACCAGAGCCAGAGAGCTCTTCTCAGCCACCCTCACTGCCAGGTGAAGGGCTGTCTCGCCAAGATCCTGCAAGAGCAGAAGAGAAAAGCCAATTAAATTCACTGTACACAAGCACTCTGCAAAGCCACATCTTCACCTGGGAGCCGTCCTGTTGCTTAGATCTTCCCTCCATCGAGTCCTGAATCGAAGGAAACACATTCTTAACCAGATCCTTGTAATTGTTTCTACCTTACAACTATTTTTTTTAAAGAACCTGACTATATAAATTAAGAGGTCACTTAAGACTAGGGAACTGAATGTTCAGCTTAGTTAGAACCAAAACTAGCAGACAAAGGAGTCTTCCTGTACCCAAAGAGATTATTACCCTGCACTCTTAACACCTGAGAGACTGCAAAAGCAGATGTGCTGAGATCGAAACTGCCCGACTTCAGTCAGAGAGACTGAAAGACACTGTGGTCTTTTAACCACACTCTGGGTGTGGTCCTCTGGCAGGGACTAAAAGACTGGTAGTGTGGTCAGCTTTGAGCCCTGAGAGCCTCAGAGCTTCAGAGACAGAAGTGAATACCAGGTTAGAACTGTGGCCCAACTGATGTGGTGACACTGTTTGAGACTGTGGCCTGGGAGACAGAGTGGTTTAGCAATGTCTGGTTTCCAAGACGAGACATCTTTGGACAGTTTTCCAGGCGTATAGCTAATCGTACCATGCACAAGCAAGAGAGATTCCCTGGCTTCTGTTTTCCTGCAAAGTCATGATTTCCTGGCACATCGGACCGCCCAGGTGTTAAAGCAGACAAGGCACTGATTCAGAAGGCAGGCTGGAACCAATTACAAGCCTTGATGTCTCTTATTGACAATGAACATGAAGCTTTGCACAACTGTGCAAGTGCTGCAGGAGTTCAGTTGGTTGGGGTCTCCTCCCCTTTTAGGACACCTGTGAGCTCACAGAGCCATCGGTGAGCAATGCAACTTTCCTGCTGGGCACTATGGAGCTCACACAATTGGTATAGTCCTCGTTCTTAGTTGCTACAGTTACAGTGGCAAATCAAGACCATTTAAATTAGCTGGTTTCAAATAAGGGAATAAAAAAAGAAAAACAAATGGCAATTCTACTTTTAATTTGGACTGTCAAATTGTTCCATTTGGTCTAACAGCTACAGTTATTTCAACAAACACCCTGCAAAGAAGCTGAAGTAAGAGCATTTGGCTAGGTAAACCTTCATGGTTACACAGTTTACTGCACAGAGTAGAGTCTTCAAGGAGTACAGCATCTTCTGGCTTTCATTCAACCCAAGGTCTTAAACACACAAGATTGTTAATTAAACCAGTCTCATCTTGTTTCCAGCTCTCCAGATATTGGTAGTTTAAAGGCAGCTTTACGTGGTTTCTGGCTCTTAGGAATCATTATGTTCGAAACACAAGCCTACTGCTTGTAGATCAGGCATAAGGCCATCAGTGAGGCAGAGGCTGCAGTTCAGAGTTTCAACAGCTGTTTGGCCAAAGATGAAGTTTGGTGTTTCTATAAGCTTGAGAGGTCCGTGTTCTTTAGCGGCTGCTTGTCCAGATGGCAGTAAACACATGTGCAAGCCAGCGGGGGGTCTTTAACGGATGTGCTCTGTTTGTTTGACTGTTGTAGAGTGAGACGGACCCCTGCAATTAAAGTCCTGAGCAGTCAAGCCGCACATCTGCGCAGCCCTGGAGCGCTCCCAGGCTAGACTGCTGGCCGGTTTCTAACGGCGCTGAACGAAAGGGTCATGGACACCGGTGTTCCAGTCAGATGAGAGACCTGCGTTTGCGAAAACTGACAGCCAGAGGCTGTGATGTCTACCATGAGAGGATTTAAGAGAAACTAGAACAGTCTAGTGAATGTACTGCCACTAAAGCCTACCTATAAAAATAAATTGATTATTGTACAATTAAATGTTTAGACTTACCTTGAAACCCAATCCTTGATTTTAAAACATTAACATCCTCAAAAAAGCAAAAGATTTACCGTGGCCAAGTTTATGTAAAGCTGTTATTTTATTCTCTAAAGATGTCACATATTGAAACCTTACGGCAATATTTTCATCACTTCTTTATATGTTTTTGGGCCATGATTTTAAATACCATAAAAGCAGTAAAACAGGATAAAAATGAAGGAATTGCTGAGCACGTACAACACGTGCAACACGTTGGCTGTAAAACATGGGATTGTAGCCAAGCTCTATGGACTTAAATTAACAATTGCTCCCACTCAGTTTCTACACTTAAAACTAAGAGTTCTCAAAAGCTTACGCTCATGGTCATACAGGAAACTCTGCATAGTCAAATTCCATGATGACCAAATCTGTAGCTGACAAGGGCCGATTGCAGTTGTTTTTTAGAAGATAGCTTTAGAGCTTAAACCAAGTGAATAGTATATTGGAATTACCATTAGCACTGCTGACTCACAGTTGTGGGTCCTGGGTTTGACTGCAATCTATTTAAGAGCCCCCCATCATTAATTATTTATTCATTAAGTGCACCTTTAAAACGCTTACATCAGTACACAAAACATCAGAGGCTTGTCCAGAAACATGCACTGCCAGGTTACCGTTTTTTTTTTCTCACTGTAAGCCCACAGTACCAACAGCAGAGTGCAGAATCGCTGGAGATTTGCTGCAGCTCTCAAAGACAATCACATTGACATCTCACAGTTGTACGGCATGCTACCCAGTGGCAGGCTTAAGGTAACCCACCCGACATTGAACCCCCAAACCCCAAAAGTTTTGGGCCAGTTGTGGCTCATCCCTTTGAGGAATCCCAATTACAACAACGTAGCCCAAACCACAAAAGAACCAGTGATCTTTAGACAATAATGCCCAATTTCCATTCAAGCAAAGGCGTTTATTGCCTGAGCCTCTGAAGTTCTAGATCCCATCCGAAACACAAAGACATTCCTACTCAAATACTTCACTGACCTGTCCCTCTGGGATGGCCACTGGTTTGGTCAGGTCTTCTCCTTCTGCATATATCTGGAGCAGCGTGGTGATGTCTCTGCTTTTTATGGCATCGTACAGCCGGTAGGAGTCCTCATCACCGCTTCTCTGAACATACCGCCTTTCTGCATACTTAGCTACGATATACTCCTTTCTGGCATTCCTGTAACAGATAAGATACTGCTGTTAAAAAATGAACTGCAGCCCAGGAAATTTCTTTTGCTAAGAAATCAATTAAACAATTAGAATCGTATTACAGAACAACCATTGTTTAATCATCTGGATAAACCTCCCATCTGCAATGGTAAACTGTTCATGCATGAGCAACACTCATTTTAATCTCCAGCAGCAATACACTTACATGTCACTGTTAGGAAGAGGTTTCACAGAATCGCTGGGTAATCCTGCCTCCATGATATCATTAAACCTTGTGTTTCCGATGCTCACAGCGAGCTGCAAAACAGAGCCTCATGGTAAATGTGCAACACTTGGCCTTTGAACAGAATACACCACAATCCACCTTGGGACAGGTGCCAAGGGGGCAGCTGACCTACCAGCAGCTCAGAGGTGCTGAGCATGTCCAGAGTGAGGGACTGGATCCTGGAGTAGTGCACTCCCAGCTCCCGGTGAATTCCAGAGCACTCGATGCAGGTTAGGATCCCGAGATTGGTGGATAACCATGTGGGATCTGCAGAACAAGGAGTCGGGGCCAGTCAGTGAGTTTACAACAAAGAGGACTCCATTTTTTCTTGGCTCGCTGCTTACACACAAGTCAAAAGAAGGAGCTGAAGACTCTTCCAGCACTATTAGGCTGTCAAAATTCACATGCAGATCTGTAGCGATATTCACTCAGGTGGATCCAAAGTAAAAACATCTGAGGAGCAGATAAAAGCCATGTGACCTGTTAACAGCCATACGGAACAGAACCACTCCTCCAATGACTTCATAGCAATAACAGGTCTCCTTAAGGCCCTGTCAGCCTGGGCTGGGAGCACCTGTGATTCCCTCACTGCCTGCCTTCCAATCAACAACTGGACAGTGTGCTAAGAAAATCGGAATGAGGTCATAAGTAATATGAGGTCACCTGACTGAGACCACAAGGGCCTGTGGCTTCAAGCTACTGCTCTAGTGAAGTAAAGGCTGTCATGATCACCATCGGTCTGTCAAGTCCCAATAGGACCATTTTCCTTTCAACTAGCAGCTCCTAACACTGGGCGTGGTCACCTGTGACCATCATAACCGATGATGATTATGGACCAATTCCACTGCAAGTCAGAAATGGTCTTACACAGCTGCTCACATGCAAATATCGGTTTAGCATTTGCAAGGTTGTGATACTTGATATTTGCCGCATATGTCCTGTAACTGTAATTTAAGTACCTACAGTTTTGATGTGAAAAAAATCAGATGTACACCATTCAACATCTCATCCTAATTTAAAAAAAAAAACCCTAGATGATTACTTTTTGATTCTAAATCATTTGGCCAATGTCTTTATCCAATCTTTTACAGGTGTACCCATTTATACAGCCAGGTATTCTACAGAAGCAAGCTGAGCAAATTATCTTACACAGTCGTGTTCCCATCTGGAGACTGGATCCCATGACGTCCGTAATACAAGCGCAGAGAGCCCTTAACCACCTCCTTAACCTACTGCTACAGATACTACGAATTTGCATGACTTGCTAGCAATGAACACCCAAGTGTTGATTACAAACAAAAACAGAGAATGGAGAGCAACACTCACCCACAAAAATAGTGAAAAATCTAGTGCAACACTAAATAAAACAGTACTTAAAAAAATTCGATGTTGCAGTCAGCTCTGATGAGGGTCGGGTCACTGAACTACAGTGATTTAAACAACTTCCTGGCACTTCAATTGGTGCTCATAGCAACAGTGGTCAAGTCCAAACCCCATCCGAGACGCGACAGCACCACCTACTGGTGGGGCTTTGAAGTGCATGTACCTGGCGCTCCACAGTCGCAGCACACCTCGTTGCCCGGCATGTGGCGCACCTCGGTGATGACGGCCCGCGCCAGCTCCTGCAGGCTGCTGTCCTTGAACTGGCTCTGGTCTCCCCTGAACGCAGCGTTGAGGGCCTCTTCCTTGCTGTTCTGCAGCACCGACACCCATCTGCGGTAAGACGCACACAGCCACCTCGTGAATGCTCACTTCCGTCTCCCCTCCCTGAGCGTCTCGCGCTCTGAGGTGAAGCGATACTAATACCGCAGTCCCATCCGACTAGGAACTCAGAAAAACCTTACTTGGTTTTGACCCATACTGTTTTTGTTAGGGATTACTCATAATAAAGATCCATGAAACTGTCAAATCTACCAGGAAGGCAATAAATTTAACCAGCTCACTTCCTTGTCATTTTTGGGAATTCCTGTGACCTTTTTCAAAGCGTTCTGACTTTCCTCTCTGCTTCCCACCCTCTCTCTTTTCAAAAAGAAAGGAGTGGCACATTCCCTGTAGCTAGAAAACAGGATTTATGGTACTTTTAAATAAACAGAACTGCAATTCCATTAACCTTGCATATGATCTCTTTTTTCAATACAGTTTTTTCTTCATGACATCAGTATAATTTAGTTTAGCTTTCTTTTTCCCCCAAGGTTATTGTCCTCCCAAGCAATTTGTTTGGCAGAGCCTGACACAAAGGGTCAGCCTAAGAGGTGTGGACAACGACAAAAAAAAAAATGATGCATGTGTACAAAGCAGAAAAGAGACAGACCAAACACTGGGTGTTTCTTTAGTGTCCTGCAAAACCTCAAATGTTTGAGCTCAGGAGTAGTGGGAACTGGAGGAGCAGCTGGAGACAGAGGCCCCATCTGCTTCGCATTGAGAAATGAACTCCCCTGGTGTCCCAAGAAACGCCTGAACTCCGCTTGGCCTCCTCCGGCTCCGCCTCAGCAGGAGCCTGGGGCTCGAGTGAAGGGGCTCTCTGCTCCTCACTGCCTGTAGTCTGGAGGAAGAGGAGGCGTCTGGCAAAACACCCTGGCATGTGGGAAGCCGAAAGGATGGGCAGTCTACAAAGGGTTGCTCCCAAGTGAAACATCTACTGTCTCCAGCCAAATCTAAGGTCCTGCTCTGTACCAGGTCTCAACTGAATTTGAAAACTGCAGGAGAAAGGAGACTATAACAATAGTGTTACACACTACTGCATATTGAAAGTGCTTTCTAATACATCTGGTTTACTTACATCATACACTCTTGTTCATCTTCTGCCTGGAAGTGGTAAGTCCTATTATCTGAAATTCAGAAAGAGAGAAGGAGATGGGAATTAGTTGGCAAATTACTGCTGCAGGCCAGGTTTTCTAACAAAGCCTTGCGTGCAGAAATCAAACCTGCAAAAAGAAACCAAAACGCCTTGCACAAGAACTAACTTGCTGCCATTTTCTTCCAGCCCCTAATTGTTCTTTATTTCTGAAGAATTAGAAACGTGAGGGTGGCGGATGGGAGGAATTGGTTACAGAGATTAAATAAATCAAGTTCACTAAAGCCTTTAGAAGGAAATTCAAAGCTGTAACTGCTGTTGTTTTAATGAACCTGCTTTAGGAATTACAGCACAGTCCAAAACCACTGGAGTACCCAGTGCAGTGTCTGGCCATGGAATAGCAGTGTTATATCCGTAAACTCAGCAGGAGCCAGTGCTGCAAGGACTTATTCCGGTGTGGCTCCTTGGGATTATCCTTAATGTAAGACAGGTGCTTCACAATCTGATGACTTGCAGGATTTCTATGGCCTTCCACGCTGAAAAATGAGCAACCGGTAGTGCCGTTAATCTGTTTATCCAAAAATCTGAGCACATGTGCTTCAAATCAAAACCTGACCTATATAAAGGATTAAACACCGGCTAGCAGGAGAGACTGCCATTCCTGACATACACATTGCTTGGCACACAATATAATTAACAAACAGATACAAACAATACTGGGCAAACAAACCTCTTACACCTTGCTTTTTTAAAGACGTGCTTGCCAAAGCTGCTGAATTCAAAGGAAAAAAAATGAACGTTTTCTTTTGCTTTCTCAATTCAGCCCCTGTCTTTAATCTCACATAACAAGAACAGTCTGGCACTTGAAAGTGCAACCTTGAAAACTGCCCTTATAATGTACATAACCCAAGCAGAGTAATTCCTTAAGATGAATCATTAACACAAGCACACAGAATCCAACTGCTGGCTGCACTGCTCAGATTTGATGGTGTTAACCTACACCGGACTCACTGCTGTAAAAAGTGGCAAAAACATTGTCCGAGAGGTAGTTTCTTGTTTGAGGGACCTATAACCACTGCAAACAGTGTTGATGATAAATGGCAGTAGTTTTTATGTCAATGTGATGATTTCTAAAACTCAAGACATATTAGTACACTAGTTAGCCTTTGCTCTCTGCACAAGCAAATATTCGAACACTCCTTTTTGCCTCGCGTAAAACTTGTCTGCTCGAGAGGCTCAAAACAAGGTGTCCAGCTGCTACCCGTTCTGTCTCGTTTGAGCAGCTGCTGAGGAGTTCCACAAGCCCTGCTGGGACTTACGCGTCACAAGGTCGAAGGTCCTTCTCTCCTCGGGGTTGGGCCTGACCTGGCAGGTCAGAAGGTTCAGCTTGGCGGGGGGCCTATTGATCTGCGGGACGACAAGAGACAAATCGGCCAAACGCGACAAACCCAAGAGCGCCGTTCATGAGCGACACAGGAAGGCGGCCAGACGGACGCTCCGGCAGCGCCAACTTTGCAACATGTGCCCAGGTTCCAAACATGTAAAGTGCGTGGGTAATGTGGGTAACATTTAGACATTAATGGTAAAAACACAGTTATTGGCACACATGCTGGGCAGTACACAGCATAATTACCCAAAACACAGCTTAAATTGCTGTATAACAGTCTGAAACATTACAAGCTTTTTCCTTGGCGCACATCTGTTGCAGTTCTTTGGAAAACGCATTAGGCACCTGCCAAGGCTCCCTGAGTGCAGGGAGACCACTGGAAGTGTAAACAGATCATTAGCAGAAGGAGAGGCTCAGGAGCAGGAGCCTGCCATACCGTGCTGTGGGATATTGTCAGGCATCCATATTTGATTCCACATTTCCTCTTCTGCCACACCTTCCTGATCCTGCAGGGCATGAGAAAAGAACCCAGAAATGGATTTTTATAAGAAGTGTTTCTAGGCGGCATCACAGTGCAGTGGTCTGCATTGCTGCCTCACAGTGCTGGGGCCCTGGATTCAGTTCCAGACTGGGGGGGGGCTGTCCGTGTGGAGTTTGGATGTTCTCCCTGGGCCTCCACTGGGTGTTCTGATTTCCTCCCACACTACAAAGACATGCTGGGAGTTTAACTGGCTACAGGGAATACTGGTCCTGATGTGAGTGCGTGGCTGTCTGTGCCCTGAGATGGACCCATTACTTGCTGGTATAGGTTCCAGCTCCCCCGTGGCCCTGCACTAGATAAAGCAGTTGGAAAATGAATGGATGGATAAGTGTTTTGATGTCTTTAATCTTTGACACCACCAGTCTACATTAAATAATGTACGTAAACAGACAAGGGACCCAAAGGTTTAGGCCTCACGAACCGTTGATCTCAGCACTTAAAGTCACTTAAAACAACGGCAAAAGAATTTGTTTAACCAGTACTTCCTCTATATGTTTAATTCAAAACAGACTTGAAAAAAATCCACCCTCCCACCCCAAAAAAAAACAACAAAGTGATCTGCAGCTGCATTTGAAAAGCTTGCTACTGCTTTCAAACAAGACTTTTACCACAGCCTCTGATCATCTTGTAGAAACTAACGAAGCAGCCCTGCCCCTGTGATCAGGGGCTTGCTCATTTTCCAGTTTCTTTAATCAGACACAGCTTTACAGCGATTCTGTCCTGTAAAGGCTTAACCACCCCAGAGCCAATGTATTCCCTTCACTCACGGTGAAGGGGGGAAATAAATCAAGTCTGAAAGACCCCTCACCCATCGCTCTTCTTGAGCAGGAATCCGGATTTCTCTGTGCCATACTGCTTGTTCCCCTGAGGCTGATGAATGCTGTAGCCATTCCCAGAGTTCTTCCTGTTCAAGTGGTCCTGATAAAGAAGAGAAACTATTAAAATTAAGCAGAAAAAGAGAAAAATTCCCCACAGGCTCTGCTTTTTTTTCCCCAATATACGATTCTGCTCAGCCATACTTGGGCAAGAGTAATAGTGCTGAGTGACCTGGGCCATAGGTCCAATACATTTCAGGCTGTTCCGGCAGCAGAGAGTGAAGACTTATTCCCTGCAAGGTAGGTCTTGTTTGACATGTTTCTGAAAAAGGTAACGTAGTGGCATCAAAATGCTGGTTGAAGAGTTCAATTTTGCAAGGAGCTGCAAGAGTTAAAAAAAAACAGAAAAGGGCTTTTCTCTTGCAAACTAAAATGTTTTCTTTTGGTGTGCAGACTTGATCGCTTTATTACAAATAGTGTAGTATCCATTTAGGAGCTGGAAATGTAGGGATTGCTGATCATTTATACTGTACAACAGTGTTAACACTGGCAAGAAGAGAGCTGTGGGAATCTGTAAAGTCCTGGGGGATCAGCCACTGGACTCACCTCCTTGCCCTCCACCTGCAGGAAGCCCCTCAGAGAGTCCCGAACCTGGGCCAGCTGCTTCATCTCCTCGTCCTGCGCCTGCCGCAGCTGCAGAGCACATCGCACAATGTATAGGACCCACAGCACAATGTATGGAACGTGCAGAACAATGTATAGGACCCACGACACAACGAATAGAACATATAGCACAATGTATAGAACCTACAGCACAGAGCACATCGCACAATGTATAGGACCCACGGCACAACTATAGAACAATGTATAGCGCCTACTGCACATGTATAGAACATTATTGAATAATTAATAGGTTTATTCCATGCTGAAAAAAAGAAGAAAGAGAACACAACGTTTCGGCCGTGGAGCCTTCTTCAGGTGTGAAGGCTGAAGAACACCTGAAGAAGGCTCCACGGCCGAAACGTTGTGTTCTCTTTCTTCTTTTTTTCAGCATGGAATAAACCTATTACTTGTTCCTTTTGCAGCCTACGCATGCTGACGCAGCTACCCACCTGAACTATTATTGAATAATGTATAGGACCCACAACACAATGTATAAAACATATAGCACAACATACAGAACATAAAAGACAATGTATAGAATGCACAGCACAGAGCACATCATACAATGTATAGAACATATAGTATAATGTATACCCACAGTACAACATACAGAGTATGTATCACAATGTGATGAATCTTGAATCTTGAATGTATAGAACATATACAGTAGCACAATGTCTACCCATACCACAGAGCACATCTCACAATGTATAGAACCATACAACAGAGACCCCAACAAGAGCATACCACACAGCAGAAAGCACAGAGCAATCTGCACCCAGAATGCAACACATAGATGGGGAAAGGTACAAAAGCACAGAGCTATAAAATTCAGTAGGCATAGGTACAGGGATGTACAGGGATGTACACAGGTAATCTGTAATAACACAACCATAAAGGCTACACTGAAATACATTCAGAAACAAATTTCAATGAGGCACCATCTTGAGTTTTTCCTTAGAATAATTTTCATTCAAAACTGTAATATCTTTCCTTTTATCTTTATTACCTATCATATATAAAAATGGAGCAGGATATTATATTCCTTGCATTTTTACTTTCTATCTTTTCTCATTTATGACGTTACTGAACATGTTTGTGCATTTAGCTGTCTTTACTGAATTGTTAGACTGTTTTGTCTATTTTACAATTATTTTGTCTCTCATGTGTTCCAGTCCTTTATTTGAGCAGCAGTCAACACCTCATGTGTATGAGTCACTTAATACTTAACACATTATGGTACTGCTGTCAGGTTGTGATTGATGGAATTGGATCACATGATCTGGGGTTTATAAAGTTTATAAAGGTAACAAGAGAACAAGAAAACAAGAGAACAGCACAAGACAAGACAGCCAGAGGGCATCAACTGTGCACATCAGGGGTGACTTGGCATTTGTGACAATAAAAGATTTCAATTCAAACTTCTATCCATTCATTTTCTAAGCAAGCAAAAGGCACAAAGTGGGGTACAGCCTGGACAGGATGCCAGTCCATCACAGGTCAGACGCGCAGAGACACTAACACAAACACGCACACACTCACACCAGGGCCAGATTTACAGAAACCAATGAACCTGCCTACCAGCATGTCTTTCGACTGTAAGGGGGAACCAGAGCACATGTGCAGTCCGTCACATAACTATTGTCAGGCTTCTACGGTTACAGTGGCCTGACATCATTCTCATAACTCCAAGGCAACTGTCTCCAAAGGGACTTGCAAGTTAAAGAATTTCTTTACGTTGCCGTGACTTTGCATAATGTAAATTAAGATTTACCATGTCTCGCCGATCAGAAACAATTTCACCATGCTGCCCTGCCCTCCACTGCAAGGCATACCACAGTAAACACATACTTTTTGGTCATGCATTCCTCGCATGCAAGAAACCCTTGTTTTACTGTATGATAATCTAGAAAGGATCATTTCTAATGTCGTCACACGAAAAAATTCAAACCCCTATTAATGCACTAAATTCTTTCACACAGCGAAGATAAATTGAAAAAAAAAAGTACTGTATTATGTCTTCCTTTATAAATCCAGACATTACCATGGTTCGTGTTATGCTCAAAACAGTCACAAAACCTGTCTGTTAAGTGTTCCTCATTCCTTTCATTTAATAACTATGCAGACAGATTTCAAGAATCTTAATAGCTAATTGTCATCATCTTAAAGCCATCAGATAGGTGTCACTCATTCCAAACCCAGTGAACCACACATTTCACAAACATGATCCATCAAGGTGCATCGAAAACAAATTCCCAGTTAATACACTTTTTAAAGAGCTTTCCCAACAGCACAGTTATCTCAACTTTCCAAAGGAGGAACACATCTTGGCAGCTGTACATACATTCTACCCATGCCCCAAATCATCATGTCCCCGATTTCCACATTCTTCCCTGCAAAGTTATTGCAAACCTCTCCCCACTGTAGGAATCCTGTCTGCAGACGAGTAGGTGCTCTCTAATCTACTAGTTTGTTCAGAGCCGTCTGTGGTCAACAAGACCTATCAGTACATGCTGACAAGCCAACAAGGCCAGAAGTGAGCCCAAACATTCAGAAGACACCCTCTGAAAAGTGCTCTCTTCACCACAAGGAATGTATCTACAGACCTCTGTCTCCCAGAATCATGACTTCGGTATGGAGCCTCACTGAGGTTCCCAGTAAACACCGGCTTCTGGTTTTCTAGCACTTCAAGATGAGACATTCAGATACGATGAGACCAACATCCAAGTCGAAATGTTAAAAAATGCAAATACAAAAATGGATGAATGCAAAGAGAAAAAGGAAAACAAATGTATTGGTTCACCAAAAAATGCTGTTTGCTTTGCAGTTTAGGCACTATAATTCCTTTCAACTTGTCATGCTAAGAATAATGAGGTTCAGAGCTGTAGTGTGAGGTCTTTGCTCTCCTACAGATTACAAGCTCTAGTCCACTCTAATGTAGGTCAGATCAGCTTAGAAGTTTGGTTTCCCCTAGTCTAAGCTATAAACTGAAACATTTTCAAATTTGAGAAGTGGGTAGGTGTTTCTAAAGAAATTTAAAGAAAACTTTTTTAAAAAACATTTGGTAGGTCTCTAATGGGCCCCAAACATTCCTACACTCATTAAGTTTCCCCTGTAAATTATATGAAATCTTTTTCAAATTTAACTTGTGATACAGCCTCTTTAATCCATTCTTTGTATGACGGTCCTGTACTGTCCACCCATTTTCGCAATATTATCTTTTTAGCAATAATACAGAGTGTCAAAAAAGTATTTTTATATTGAATTGCTACTTTAACCTTTGATAAATCACCAAGGATACATGTACTGAGAGTAAGTGGAATTGAGATATTTAGGTTCCTGAGAGCTTTCCCCACTGTGGAGTCCAGTTTGGCAACTTGAACCACCTCCCACCCCGCCAAACACAATGGATTTTGAGGAGTCTTCTTGTTTCTTCTTTTGAAACAAACATTAAAGTGTCAACGATCCTGATGATGACAAGTCTGAACAAGTAGTATCATGTCCTCGACACAGCAATATTAGCAGACGATGCCAGTCTGACTCCACTTTTTAATGGTACTGCCTTATTAATAACACAATCACTTGTCTGCCCTTGCCTGCAGAGCCAATATTACAGCCACAAACAACAGACAGAAACAGAGACAGAGATTAAAAAGTTTAAACAAACACAGGTTAGGCACCACAAATTAAATTAGACTGGGCTTATGTAACACCAGACATTTGTAGTCTCTTTGTGCTTTCAGTGAAATAAAACTGATAAGCAAAGTTCGAGTGCGGAGTTGCATCACACTGATGCAGAGGAACAAGTAAAAGTTGATTCCACATTGGAAACTTGAAAAGAAAAAAGCACATTTCTGTGGTCGAGCCTCTTTAGCTTAACAGCCAAAACACTGCATCTTTCTGCTTCTCGGCAGGGAATTAACCTTTGCTTGTTCCTATATTACAATCTGCAGTGATTCGTCAGGCCTTGAGATTTAGGTCTCAGGCACAGAGTGAAGACTAAACTTTCTGATACATTAATAGAGTGTGTCTGATGATGCCAGCTCAAGTTGGGAAAAAAACTGGCACCTCCCGGCGTTTCTGTGTGTATTCCTGAGCATACAAAACAAAAGGCTGAATTGCTTCAGACTGCAATTTAAATTTGGGAGTGTACAAGGGCACAATTCAAGGACTCACTGGCTGCTGACATACTGTGGAATGTACAAAATGTCTGGTTCTGCATTTTACTAGGAGAACTGCCTCCCTGCTCCCATTTTATATTGTCTGCATCTGAGTATGGCAGGAGTTGGATATATTAAGGCTGCAATAAATGGTTTAATAAAGTGAGAAGAGAAAGTGAGATTTCTGGTGACCCCAACAAAAAGTTTCTTAATGAGGCCTAAGAGAAACACAGCATGGGACAGAGGTGCGTGCTGGGAAACGTACAAATTGCCTTACCGTGTGAACAGAGGCCGCCAGCTTCTCTACGAAAGGATTGAGGTGCTCAGCAGCTTTCAGGCCATCCTGGAAAAAACTGAACACAGAATACTGCACTGAGCCACTAACTGCTTTTGCTGTAATAACCCGAAACAAACAGAGATACAACAATATTAGCACACAGGCATCCACCACGGGTTTCTGGAACAAGTCAAACTGTTTAATCCTGAGCTGTTTTTTTTTTAGTTGCATCTGTGAGGGTAATGCCATTGCAATTTCACAGAAAACTGACAGACATACTGTATATATGTCATTTGTTTGCCCTGCCTCTCCAATCAGTTCACTTACTGGAACTGCCACTGCTAGAATATGCAGTCAGCAAAGCCAGAGGAGCTGACAAATGGGTCCAGTCTGACGATGGGGTTTATTATAATTAGTGAAGAAACTACAAAAACCAGCCAGAAATCATGTTCATTTATACTCATATACTTTAATATTCATATAAATAAAAAAAATATTTTAAATGAATATAGATTTCTTTTTGCATTTTATGTGTGTTAGATATACATATTTTTATATTTACAGATGCGTTTACCTCTTAAATTTTTGCAGCTCACTCACTGACCGCCACCTTATTCTTTTTAGAAAATATGCTGGCCACCATGTTTTTGGTTTTGCTTGGTTTGAGGAATCTGAGCCCACAAGAAATAGTATAGCCCAGTCACAAGACGGCCTCTGTCTTGGCATCCTTGTCAGAGGGGCTGGGATGAGGGAGAATCGGAATCTTCCCTGAGGCAGAGGACACCGAAATGACAATGGGGGGGGGGAGGATTACCCTCAGCACTGACACTCACTTCAGCTGCGCCTGGAAGTATTTGATGAGACTCTGGAGCAGATCAGGACCCTGCCTGACCTTCAGCTCCTGTGTCTTCAGGAGATACTGGAAGACAGGGAGGAAAAATACATATCAGTGAGACATACAAATCAGATGTGGAATCCCTGGCAAGTTTCAGAGTGGTCTATACCCAAGTGCTTCTAGGACGTCACTGCCCTTTACACGCTATGGAAAATGCTTTTCTCCAGGTTCCATTAGCAGCACCAAGTCTGTAGACTAATAAGGGGGCCAACTAGCTTCAGAAGCACCTCGTGCACTCATTTACATTGTGCACAACTCACTAATGCCTTTGCTTTAAAACTGGAGACCCGTGCTTGTTTTAAATGCAAAGCAGAGCAGATTTCTAAAATAATCACCAGGTCAAAAACTCAAGACTGGCAGTGGTTGGACATTCCACAGGTTTCATATAGTTTCCTGACTAGGCCCACTAACCGCAGAAGGACCTCCACCACAAGGGAATCAATCACGCTAAGTCCTGTAGACGTTAAAACAATAAGCTGTGCAAAAGGGGGGGAAAAGGCACAACGATGGCCCACTTTCAGGGGTTTGGTTTTCAGTTTGGTTCTTTAAGGGTGGCCCAGACATGTCCCCCTCATCACCTCACACATCTGCAGCTGAAACACACGCCTCTCCTTCTCCATGTCCTCAGCAATCTCGGCCGGAGACACCTCAGTCTTTATAACGCCCAGCTGCTTGGCTTTCTCTCTCCTCTCCTTCTCCAGCTTCGCACTGCGGGGAGAGACGGAAAGCTCAAGCAGCTTTCAAAGCCCGCAGGGACAAAGAAAGCAAGCTGCACTCAGATTCACCTCCGGTCTGCAGGGAAACTGCTGATGTGCTGACGTTAATCTGTACCTCACAAGCCACATGTTAAAACAACAAAACAAAAGCAGAATCTGGGGTTTTGCCTCTATATGGCCTGCAATTTAAGAAAAACAAAGGTGGAAAGTCCGAGTTGTGTTTTACATTTAAAAAACCAAAACGTGTTTGCACGTGAGCATTGAGCATTGCAGACACAGGTCAATGACAGTGACCTGTGACATGACAGTCTTAAAATAATGATGGGTATCAGGGTGTCTCTTACTGAAAAAGACAAATTTGAATTCAAAAAGCCATCTGAATTCAACTACTCAGTTCCAGCCTAACTCAGAGAATGTTTGCTTTAAGCTTGGCTAAGCACTAGTCTAAAAATGGCCTGCATTTTTGCAACTGACTCTAAACCTTACTGACAATGGTCAGACAATGGGACATTTCTTAACCTGTCCCATAGCTGCACGTACATAAAATAAAGATACATCAACATCAGTAACCAAAATAGTTTTCTTACGCACCAGTTTGCGGATTTCTAGAGAAGTGGTTCCCTGCTGGTTTGCACTTTAGCTGAGATCTAAATCTCTAATCCTCCATTCACTAATACTAATAGAAATGTCTTGAGCTTATTTTTTTTACATCAATGGTACAATTTCCCACAACTTCAGCATACAGAACGTTAAGCAGACTCTCCTCAATTTGAACTTATTTCTGAACTGAACACTAATTAAACAGCCTAATAGATATTCAATTTATAATGAAAAGACACAGGTGGGAATGGCTCTGCATATGCATATCTGATATGGCCACAACGGGCATTTAATCTCCTTCTGCAGAGCCCAAATGGTTCCATTTCAGGCAACACACCTGAATGAGGGCGGTTCTGAAACTAGAAACTTGTACAAAGTTGATATCATTTCAAATCCCATTTGACTTTCTAAGAGTCAAAGCAAATTTACAAATATGCCCCTAACAGAAAAGCAGTCCTAGCTCTTTCCTGCATTGCTTATCCCAGTTCACTGCCACCCATTCAATAGCTGAAATTCACATGTCCTTCCTGCGTGTAGTACCTTGCACTTATCCTCGCTAGCCTGTCCAGTAACGAACTTGGCTAATTCCTTTTATGATTCAAAAATCTTCTCACTCTACCAGAAGAGCAGCAGTCCTAAAACTGACCCATGAAGCACCCCATGAGGATCTCCCTCCAGTCTGAGATAGCTCTCCTTTCCGTTACCCTTCATTTTCTGCTTCAAGTAATTTTTGTTACTAATATGTATACGACAATTGAGTTCCTACAACGTTATGTCTTTCAGGTGGTGCTTTCTCAAAACTTTCCTAACATTACATCTTGTGCATCCAAAGCTGGGGTTATCTAATTCCATCCCAAGGCCAAATTCAACTTGTAGGTAGCTGATCAAGGAAACCCTGCAAGAGCCTCACTGGGAAAGCAAGCCCAAGAGTACTCACACTTTCAGGTCATAGTCTTTCCAGCTCTTCTCCATCTGTTTCTTCAGTTCCTGGAAATAAGAGACCGTTTTAGCTCAGCACATAACCAGGCTGGGGCTCTTCTCTGGCAAGAGCTCTGGGGTTATGAATTCAGTCTAAACTCATTGATTCTTGGATGCAACTAAGGCAAGTGACTGTGGAGCAGGTTCAACTCCAGGCAGAATAGCCTAGCCAGTGAAGTCACTGGTTCTTTGGCTGTAGCTCAAATATGAAGAGTGATGCACAAAAGAGACCTTCTCACCTTAGAAACAATGTCCAAACCTATATGCCCATTTGAGCATCCGGTTATACTATATAATACACTATACATATTTCAGTATACTTGTCCAGGTGTGTACGCATACATACATTACACCTGTTGGAAGGCTGTGGCCTCCGTCCAGGTCTGGACTAACATGGATCTAGTTTTGGAAGTTGATTGTTAAATCAGTTAACTAACACGCCCCTTTAAAAGCAAACTTCGCTATTTGTTAATCCTGTGTCACTTGGTAAGATTATAACACTCCTATAAAAAATGAAAAGAAAGTCCCCGTGAAAGAGTGCACATTTCCAACAAAAAAGACATGTTCATCAATTAATTACATTGTATCACACCATGACCCATTCAACTGGGGTATGCGAAAAGACAAACTCCTAATGCAAAAAATTGTATAGGGTTAATAAAGTGATCTCTCTCTCTCTCAACTTGCTTTAGAAGTTCAGTAGTACAATAAAGCCATAGCAGCCTGGGCAGCCTGAATATGAAGAGAGTACACCTGCGGCAAAACTCTACAAACACCAGCACTTGAATCATGCAGCCAGACCATCACGGAGTGGGTGAACATTCATGCCACAGACACTATTTCTTGAGAACAATGCACCTGTTTAAGGGGATGCTGACTCCACACAACTGTGGTAGGCCTACTGTACTATCCATTCCTGTTAGATTAAAAGCTCATATCCAGTTCATAAGAGAGTACAGGGAAACATGCCCAGTGACACTTAATGGGAGTTCCCAAAATTTCACATAACTAGTCATTTAAGGAAACTGTGTTACCTATTGCAGTAATTTTGTCTGATGAACAGTACAATTAGTACTGTTCCTAATTATGACATTAAAAAGGAATTAAAATAAACCAGTTTGGCCGTGTTTAGCAAACAGAAGGAAAACCACCCAGAATCCTACTGCCAGCTGAGACTCACCTGTCTGGCGTCTCTCAGCTCTCCCTTCAGGATGTTCTCTAGAGGGAAGGAGACGATGTTGCTCAGATTCTGAATCTGGAGGAGAAGAGAACACTGTTCAGCCGAAGTGCGTTTTAACAGGAGACACAACAACAAAAATAAAGAGGGCTTTGACTCACTGAAACCCACCCTGAATTTTCTCTGCAAATCACAAATGAAAACTAATTCCATTTCTCATGACCCAGTTAGCAAAATATTCTAATTGCTGCCACTGTAGTAATAGTAACTGTAAGTAATGTAATGTGCCAGCTAAATATATAAATAATGTAGTAATGTAAGAGTTACACTAAGTCCACTTAGTACTACATAAACTAGGAGCTCTGGCACAGTATGTCAATCTGGCTACAATTTTGACTTTACTTTTTTTACAATACTGTATGAAAATAAAACTCAAAACCAAACAGCAGGCTAACAAACCCACTACAAGTGCCCTCACACAGATCCATTCATGGAAGAGATTGTCTTTCTACTGTATGTTACTGGGGGCTAGAAGGTTTCCTTTTGTTTCAGGCAATCTCCCGGTTGAGAGGCTCAGTTATAACAGTTCTAGAAACCTCTCCAGAGATATCTCTGAAATAACAAAATACAGTGCATGCTATAGACAAGTCATCCTTTTCAAACCCAAGTGCATTTCAAAATCTGTTGCAAAACTACATTTCAATTCCAAATTTCATTTATCTTTATGACAAAGGGTCTATTAAGCAAACATACAACTTGGCAAACATCTGCCTCTTGTTAAGAACACACGCATATATTATAAGCTCAATTCATCAAATCAGTTCAACGTTTTGTCTGCATGTACTGTATACTAGCTCTGTGCAGGGACTAAGGTGGGCCCCAGATGTTATTGCAAAATAAGCTGAGACTGCAGAAAAGCAAGATACACATTGGACCAAAGTAAACTGTTCTGAAATTACACCAGTTTTTACACCAAGAATTCCTTTAGCTTTCCAAAGAGGAACCCTTACCTTTAGATTTATTTTTAAGCAGGGACCATCCACGAGGGATTCTACTACAATGAGGTTAGTTTCATTTTAATTATATTAAACGTTAAACTTGATCTTCATTTCAATTACAATCCTACTGTACTTCCTGTACAATTGCTCAGTACTGCTGGAGCTGTATGTATCTGTAAGACAGATGTCTTTCTAACAGGACTTAAGGTAAAATAAAACTTATGAAAACTTACACTAAAAAAAGTTACAGTCAGAGTTGCTCTATTTTGAAGTTTGTCTTGTATTTATATTTTCCCTCAGAATACTATAGATAATTAGTTCTCTTTAAATATCTTATTGAAAACATTCATACACTTTTTTCTTCTTAAGAATGTCCAATAATCTTTTTCATCTGTGAAATATGTTCCACAATGATTACATGTTGTAACCTGCAAATGAAAAATACTCGGAAAATGAAGGTAAAACGGAGCATCATAAGTCTCTAAACATGCTGCTTCACTATTAGGGTTATGCACAGGGAAGCTTTGGTTTTAAGATTCAAACCATTTTATATAGAAAATACATAGCTAATCAATTGAAAGCTGACACTTTAAGGGAAGTCAAAGAGACCGGAATGAAATCTTTCGCTTCAAAAGTGGATTGCAGTCGCTGGTGTTCTTCTTAAAGATGAATGTCAAAGAGCTGCGAACGTACTTTAGCTCTTAACAACAGGACAGGTATCTCAACTCCCTGCTCTTTCACAAATCTCTCCACACTCAGGACCTCGGCATATAGGCAAGGGACTGAAAAAGCTGCATTGAAGGCATTTCGGATTTGCAAAAACTAAACGGATGATTGAACAAGAGGCCTAAGTGTTGATAGGCCTGTTAGTGTGAGGTGATGTCAGGTATCCTGCAAATCCCCTGTGTTGTCCCTCATGAACCCCAGAAATCTCTGGGTCACAGGGCAGTAGAAAAGGCCAGTAAAGAGTTAATATGCAAAGGGTGGGCTGGGGGGGGGGGCAGCTTTCATTACCCATGGAGGTCTGGGATAGATTAGTGCTGCTATGGAGATGAGCAGTAGGAGTTTTTTTTTTTACAGAAGGCTGTGGTCTGGAGGCCTCACAAGCAGATGCTGCCCTGCCCCTCTCCCCTCGGAGTGGAGAGTGTGGGTCTGCTGGCCCTCAGGAGAGACAAGCCAGCCCTGCTCACAGCTGGAGAAGAATGTCAGCTTTTCATTCGTGAAAAAGCAAACCCACAACAGTGATCATTTAGAACCGTGTGGAGCTTGTAAGGCTAAAATAATGTTGGAGCTCTAAGACAGGTTGCACAATGATACCCATTGTGTTTTAATTAACAATGTACAGAATGACTAATACCAGGCTCCCAAAAGTTTACTTCCTTTTGTGTTTAATTTTTGATTATCTTTGGTTTTCCCCTGAAGTCCGACAACTGACTGAAGGATGATGCAAAGCTGCACATGCATTTCTCTTTGCTCATTTCCCCTCTCGTCTAGAATTTGTGACTTTTGCACGGCCCTTCCTAAATGCATAATCTGGCAGCGCGTACAGGATCTTTTTTTCCAGCTTTCTGCAAATCCGCCAGCAGCCCCTTTATTTCCCCACAGCAACTCGGAGAGCTTAAAGGAGTAAATCCAGCACAAAGCAACGCTGGTGTGGAAAGCACTTCCTCGTCGCGTTTCTGAAAATCAAATTGGGTTTATCGGACTTCAAAAGGGTAAGAAGCGGAAAATCTTCTGACACTGCCATCGGAGATCCAACACTTCCTAAATGGCTTCCATTAATAAATGCCAGGCCTCCAATCAGCATTCAGAGAATCCTAATAAACTCAGCCAAGGAAAAGAGGATCAGGATAATGGAACACTTGCATGGCCTGTGCAGTACTGAAATCTATCCTTATAAACGTTTAGTGTGTCATAGTAAAAACACCGTCTGTTCAAACTCAGTGAACAGCTGATAAATATTGAATGAATAGCATCTTTTGCAAAGCTGGTGTGGACAGTAAGACACGAATGAGAGCCTAGGCTACCAGCCTGACGGGCATGACTCCTCTTACCAGATTCTTGAGCAGTGCCGTGACCTCCCGGGTGAACACAGCCAGGTTGAGGAAGCCGGTGGACACTTCGTTGTTGTCCTGGGACAGGTGGTTATTGCCCAAGTTCTCCAGCACCTCAATGTACTGCTCCTTGCTCTCCACGTGAGCTGTCAGGGGAACAGAAGAGCAGAGGAGCACCTGAGCATTCATTCTCTGAATCGGAGAACAAGTCACAGGCTGAGGTTTGTGATGTGGATCCACATCCTGGCCGTACCTGAAATTGGTTGAAGTCACGGAAAAAACAGAACACTGCATTACAAGGTGTGAGGTTGCAAAGACCCCTGGCCCCAGAGGAAAGTCACTGTTTTCCGTTTTCAACTTGAGACGCATCTCTGGCTAGTGAGAAAACTGGAACATTCACGTTTTTAATAAGCATTGAAAACAATTCATCCTTAAGGAGCCTTAGAAGCCTATCTACCTTCTTCCAATGATGTACCATGTTGCTGAATAAATATGGACTGTAGGCTTTTAAGGGAATATTTGTAATCAAAACATGACTGCTCAAACTGAACACTTCCACAGATGAATGAAGTCAGCAAAAACTGCAGAGAAAAATCAGAAACTAAAAAAGCTGATTGTTTAAGTATTCCATGCATCATCCTTTTCTTTCTGAGGCAATAATCCCTTCATCTGTTTGTCTTTAGCCTCTTTCTCACAGGCCTGATTCCAGACCACACAATGGCCGGAACCAAGACTACCAGCATAACTCATAAAGACTGGAAAGCACAAAGACACAACAAAATGTTTCTATGCTTCACTGGAATAATGGTCACTGCCCCCCCTCACCCCATCCCAGGCCATAAAGGTAACCAACCTAGTCACTGTGGTAAGAAACGACAACAAAGCCACTCTTTGATACCATCAATTTAAGAGGCAGTTTGGGGAAAAAGAAACATCTTTAAAGGAAAATTCAGTTTACCGTCCAAAACACAAGATCCCATGGACAAGCAGAGCCTGAGAACTGCTTGTGAAAGGCAGAAATACAAATCAAGAGAAAGCAAGATGGGAGAGTGACTAGAGGAGGAAGAGCAGGATTATAGGATACTGGAGAGTGAGGAGAGGAGGAGGAAGAGGAGGGTTGCAGAAACGGGAGAGTGAGGAAGAGGAGGATTGTGGAAGGCAGGAGGAGGAGGAAGAGGAGGATTGTGGAAGATGGGAGAATGAGGAGAGGAGGAGGAAGAGGAGGGTTGCAGAAACAGGAGAGTGAGGAGAGGAGGAGGAGGAGGAGGAAGAGGAGGATTGTGGGAGGCAGGAGAGTGAGGAGAGGAGGAGGAAGAGGAGGGTTGCAGAAACGGGTGAGGAGAGGAGGAGGAGGAGGAGGATTGTGGGAGGCAGGAGAGTGACGAGAGGAGGAAGAGGAGAGTTGCGGGAAACGGGAGAGTGAAGAGGAGGAGAAAAAGGAGGATTGTGGGAGACAGGAGAGTGAGGAGAGGAGGAGGAAGAGGAGGATTGCGGGAGGTGGGAGAGTGAGGAGAGGAGGAGGAAGAGGAAGGTTGCAGAAACGGGAGAGTGAGGAGAGGAGGAGGAGGAGGATTGTGGGAGGCAGGAGAGTGACGAGAGGAGGAAGAGGAGAGTTGCGGGAAACGGGAGAGTGAAGAGGAGGAGAAAAAGGAGGATTGTGGGAGACAGGAGAGTGAGGAGAGGAGGAGGAAGAGGAGGATTGCGGGAGGTGGGAGAGTGAGGAGAGGAGGAGGAAGAGGAGGATTGCAAGAGATCAGCAAGAGCTGAAGTGAGAGAAGAGCGGAGAGCAGGGAAGAGGCCCACCATGGGACAGAGCTCTCCCTCCAGTGTGCGTGTTCATGAGGGGGGCAAAGGACTGAGCTCACCGGAGCAGCCTGCACTCAGACATACGACTGCGTTGAAGAAGAGGAAGCTGGAGGAGGACGTCCTCTTCCATTTGAACAGAAACCTCGAGGGTTAATTATGCCTATGTGACGTTTACAAGCTGCCAAACCTGGATTACTAAAACAAACTCATTGGGGTACCCATGAAGGCAGCCCTACAAAAAAGGTTGGCTCCCCCATGTTTGCACGAGTTTTGCAATTGAGAAAAAGCACTCAAAGTAGATGCAGAACTGCATTTTTTTATAAATTCATAATTTAATCACTTCATGTCTAATCTGTGATTCAAACAGGCTGATACGGGCTTTTAAGTAATTAAATTGATTCAGTGAAACCTATTGTATCACGGTTACAATGACTGTGACATTCCAATATCCCCCCTCACTGTAATGAGTTCAAATGTTAGCCTCTAAATTTTAACTGCCGAGCTTTGAAAAATCAAACCCAACGTCGTCAATTCTTGACACCATCCCTGGTACATGCTGCTGGGAGCAGGAAAAGGCAAGGAAAGGGTTCAAGATTTTCTGTTTTGCATCATTCACCAAGATAATCTTGCTTTATACAGCCCTGTTTATAAAAATGTAAGTAAACCTGTCATGAACAGGAAACCCCTTTCAAAAAGGTAATTTTACACACTGAAGTACCAACATCAGCACATTTTCTGATCTACCAACTCTTTTTTAAAAAGACTTACGGAAACAGTCTTGCCAAGACCTGAAAAGTCACATGCGACCAGAGTTACTTTTTTTACTGCTCTCATAAGTGAGTTTGGCTATTTTTTCATATCTTTCCCCTTTTAAAAGTAACGCATTTTGGAAATCAGCAAAATCTTGCACAACCTGGCTCACTAGTTACAACTGAAACTCTGGGAATCTAACTTTAAAAACCACACACTTGGAATAACAGCCTGTAATCAATGCTCTGAGGAACAAAAACAATACAGTTTACTGCATCAAACCGGATTTTTAATTCTACTTCATAGAACTGACCAATATCAGAGAGATCAAATGTAATTCCAAATGGTGATTTTTACCTCCTGAGAAAATACAGGGATAACACAACCTTCAAAACATAAGAACAAAAGAAACAAGATGAAATAACATGATCCACCCGCATCACTTAATTATTAGATTGTTTGTGATTCAATGAGACATTTCCTAAATGATATACAGAAATTGCTTTAATAATATGGCTGAGCTGATTATTACAGCCAATGAAGACTCTTTGTGCAAAGCAGTGCCCTATATTTTCTCTCCTTTACGCACATCTTCTTAATTTCCCATTTGTGTCCTCGTTTCATTTGCTTTGGAGATACGAGTGTCACCACTAACAGTACAAGACCATTTACCAGGCAAACATCTGGCAGATTCCATTTCGTGTGGAGAAGTGCAGCATATGTATACACGTAGCAAAAACAAATTATGAATGAGAAACACCAAGCTTGAAGAAGCCATTTGTAAAATAAAAAGATTTTTTTAAACACTTTTTAACTAGTAAACATTTTTCGATGAGTGTAACAGATTACCACACCACAATATCGAAGCATAGATGTCTGGGATCTTTCCAAGCCATAAAATCACTCCGTTTAGCCTCTAGCCTGAGTGGAGTCTTCATGCAATTTGTTATGTAGTCCTCATGAGGACTAAGACCTAAGGTGCTGGTATTTTCACCAAGTGAACACCAGAACACCAGATAAAGAGAAGCTCTCCACTGAACCACACTCTTTTCTTCACACCAGCGTACTTCCCACAAGCCAGTTTGTTGGCATTAAATGCCCAGTCATACTTCAGCTCTAAGGGCGGGGGGGGGGGGGGGTAGTGGGTGGCCTGTCTTTGCTGGAGAATGACCTTTAACTTGTGCAGCAACTGTTATTTTAGGAGGTGCACCTGAGTAAACCTGACCTGGAACAGGCACACAAACAGAACCCTTAGCCTTCAGTCAGCTCAGACCAAGCACAAACAAGCCTTAAATAAACAGTAATTATCTCTTATTATGTAAGAAATATCAGGCTGCTGAATGAGCTGTCTGGGTACATTACACACTAATAATTGATTATTCTGTTTCAATGAAAAGTATAAACATTGGTTTATGTGCACTGAAACGCAGTTACGTCGGCAAGTGCGTTTGCCACAAAGCCATAACAAATTTTTAGAAAATACCAGTAAAAGTGCCAATGCAGACTGACTGCGTATTGACGGGATCTTTTTATTGCTGGTGTCTTGTAACTACAAAGACTTGTGCGTGTGCTTTTATGTGCATTGGATGTTCCTCCCGGTGCAGTCTCTCAGTCCCAGACCAAACGAACATGCCTTAAAGAGACGCACACTCAGTACAGAGCACAAGCCACAGCACGGAGCGGCTCAGTCAGTAAGGGGCTCTTGCCTCCAGTGCAGGCTCAAGTCTAAGGACATGAAGCTGTGAGCTCGGGCATAGCAGACCAGGCCTCTCACTGCTCTAGGCAAAACTAGGGACTTCTACAGCTTCCTTAAATTCCTGCTGGTCTGTGGTGAAGTCCTACGAAAGATCGTAGCAAACACAGACCCTGAAGCTTGTCAAAAGATGGAAGGCTCGACTGCAGTGAGCCAAGCTGTGAAGAAAAATTTGGGTGGGGTCTCATGAGATTTGAAGGTGGCCAGTGCAGGCCACACCAATCAGCATGAGAGAAATGCAAGTGATTCCCTAGTGGCTGGTCAGTAAGGTAATCATTTAATTTCTTCACTTCCTTAAATGACCATACCACCTGTATCAAGAACCGTACTAACAGCTGAAGACTGATTTTATGTGTTAAATTACCACAAATTCAACAGTGTTGAAAAGGTAGTGACTTACAAAGTCCGGTTGAATGAATGGCCTTGACCATTTTCTTCATCTTCTGAAGGGTACTCTGATCCATTTCCAGTGACTGAAACACAAAAACACAAAAAAAACACCATCACTCCCACACTCTGCATCAATTTACTATTTACAACATTCCTACAGACAACCCACACCCTCAAAATACACAGAACCCATGGTGTACCCTTGGCAGGTCCACACCTCAACACAGACAGATTCCAAAAGAGATATTAGACAAGTGCTGCAGTCTTTTCCTTCCTCATTCTCATACATGTGTAATAGGGAACTGACGTCTAATGCTAGATGTCTCTCTATCTCATAAATGTATTACTATGTGCCTAGCATATCAAGTTAGAACCTAGTCCCGAGCTGTCATGTCAGGCACAACTAAGCACCCAACCAACAAAGCACAGACAAGTGTCAAACCCTCTATGCTAAAAAAGACTGGCCCTGCATAACATGGAGTCTGGATGCTCTGGAATGTCATGGGGAACAATGCTACAGTAGACGTCTCGTGTCACATATTAAGAGACCTGGTATATGCATCCTCACATCGCTGTACTAATAAACCTCGATACGCAGCAATAAATTAGAAATTACTCTACACCACTCAGATGTCCTTGCTCTTCCACTTCATATAAACTTTACTTTACTCACATGACTGGACATCTTGGACTCTGGTGTGTTCTTTTTATACTTTAACCAAATTGTTAGTACTTTTTCACCTTCTTAAAAACCCTAAAAATCCATGAAAACTGAGGAATGACTCTCATGATATGCACTCTTACATTTTGCCAATATTCTTGTACTACGTAATATATCAACTATACTATTAAAGCTACTACTATCTGTGCCCCGTATCGTAAAAGTGTTAAGGTTTCATACATTTAAAGGGTTGACTGATCGTTTGCTGATGCACAGCAAATCAAAGAATTTTACACTTAATAATTCAATGAGATTTAGAAGGAACTGAAGGAAAAAATGTGGCTTGTAAACTTCAGCGCCCCTTAAAACCAACTGTTTAAGAGGCAGAGCAGCAGCAGCTGACAAGAGGAGTGAAGTGACTTGTAGGTTGTTCACCCTCTGAATGACAGACTAGCTTAATGCGTTGCTCCAGCTTTTCCAGTGAGCTGGGATGTCTGCGCTTGCTTTCCCTGAAGCCCTGGCGTCCAGGCACACACATCCCAGAGCACAGCCGCAAGTCGACGACAGGAGAAAAAGGGCAGCGGACGGTCAGAGGTCCAGCAGTCTCTTCCAGCACCACTCTGCGAGTTCATGAAATCATCGGCACTTAAGAACAAGGGGCTGTATTTATCTCAAGCGGCCCAAAGAGACCGCCATTTCAACACTACAGAAATACGGTATCCCTGTGATATGTTTTGTTTAATTTTTTTATACTCTGTTTATATTCCTGTTATGAAATAAGACACCCACTGCACAGCAGTTTGATCCACTTCGGGGCAGAACAACAGTGTGACTAAAGGACATATTGTTCAAGCAGCCAATCAGCCCATCAGTGTCATTTTGCCTTACTCTTGCTGGTCATAGCAGGAATAAACCCCTCTCTTGCACAACCAAGAAAATCTAGCTAGTCTTGGGAGACAGCAGGAAACTAGATCACCTAACAGAAACCCAAGCTAACTCCATACAGACAAGCATCTACAAATAATCGATCTACAAATAATCGAACCCGGGATCCTGGAGCTTTGAGACCACAGCGCTAACCTCCAAACCAATTAATAATCCAGTGACCAGCAGGAGGCACTTGCTTAAATCTGACAGTTTAGGCATTTTTTTTTAACTTAACAAATTTTCCTGACATGGGATAGTAATTAAACACCCAGTTCAGTTACCCTGCAGGAAATCCAGAATGGCAGTGTGGATTTTCATCACATTCACAAAGAAAAGAATGAGATCTTATAGATTTGTTATATGTTATAGATTTGCTTTCTATAACAAAACTAAACTAATGTGCAATGAATACTTTTTTAGAACTGGCTCAGAACTGCACCAATGCCACACACAACTCCCTCAGGGCTGTGGTATCTTGACCTCAAACACCTGATCCTGTACCCCCAGGCTCCACACCCAAAGAAAGGTGATAAAATAATTAAGAACTGATTACAGATTACAGATAACTTTAAAAAAAAAATCTTACACTAGAAAGTTTCACAACACAGCTGTATTGAGGAATGCAGAGACACTTCAGGTAGACATCAAGAGCAAATGTTTTAAACTGTGCCTCTGAGTAAGAGCATGTTTTTTAGAATAGCTGTGTTGCCACACTCCTTCATGTTCACCAAGCGAGTCAAAGTTCTTTCTGCCATCAGGCTCAAATTCCTTCAAGCGTATCTACATACTAGGGATGGTTTTACACAAGCAGCACTGGAGCCGGGGCAGGAATGCACAAAAACATGCTGGCAGAGCCTCTACATGTAACAGTGAGTGGGAAGGGCAGCAATAAGATGAATGAACTCAAGACAAAACTGCCTTGTCAAAATCTGTTAGGTCTCTAAGAGCAGGTTTTGGTCATCTCAAAAAAATCCGAGTGTGGTGACAACGAAGTTAAATCACTTGAAATGGCCTCACTATCCATCCACCCCCTGGTTTAAATCAAAGATCTTGGAGCCTCGTCTTACTCCGTGACTAAGGCTCTGGAGACAAACTCCTCCACAGTGGGTGGCCGGGCACTATGCTCCTACTGCCTGAGTTCAGGACATAGGGGCTTTAAAGCCACTCCAAAATCACAGCCTACCAGGGCACAGACATGCTTCTAAGGAGGCAAGAGGTCCTATGCCAAGTGGCACACACAGAAATGAACTCTGAAAACAGCCCTGCAGCTGTTCTGCTGCTGCCTAAAATCTAGGAGGATTCAAATGGACAAATCCAACAAGACGAGGGAACCTCAAAACCTAAATAGAAACCAATCTCTGCCTTTCTGCAGAGAGAGGGCCAACATTCACGTTTCCCCAACATAAAAGAAAGCTTTCCATGCGCTGTGCGTGGTGCCCGTCGCATAAATCTGCCATTTAAGCAGATTCCTGCAAGGTTTATACTAATTAAAATGCTGATAATCCTCCCAAAAACTTTAACCTCGAATTTCAAGACGGCTCTTAAAATCTTACTTCCTACTCATTTTTAGCATGTTTTTATCACTTGCAATGGCTATTAACAAGGCAAAACAAGACCATCAAAGCCAGCAAACACAGAGTTTCAGACACTGGGACTTTGTCACAGGATGGTGCAGAAAGAACAGTTGAAAATGTAATGATGCATCTTTACTTATGATGACAAATGCGTTAACAGCAGTATTTATCAGTATGCAATGCAGTAACCACATGACTGAATAATACAAATACTTCCAGCACCCAGTCTGATCTCCAGACTGAAGAATGTAAGCACAAGGTGACAGTGTGCCAAGATCTGAGAAATTTGGAATGCTTGCCCAGACAGAAGAAGTGGATTTTTATAAGGAATTTTTTTTATGAGTACTTAATTCATCCATTTGGTAACCATTTCAACCAATTCAGAGGCTCCATCTCCACCATGACCTTGCTGAGCAAGCAACAGGCATAAAGCAGGATACACCCTGGATGGGACACCAGTCCCTCATTGCGCACACACATACACAAACACACACGCACGCACGCACGCACGCACGCACGCACGCACGCACGCACGCACACAAGAGCATTAGGCAAATTTTCCCAGAAACCAACTAACCTTCCAAGCACCCCAGGTCCAGAAATTAATCCCAGGCACCAGCGCTGCAAAGCTGCAATGCTAACCAATGCGCCACTGAAAGAAAGTCGCGCAAGTGAAAGAAAATATAATTTGGGGGATCGGCCCATACAGACACTCAGTTAAGAGTGCAGGATGAGCACTCTGGCACTTTTCTTCATGGGGTCAGGCCTGGGTCATGACCCTAGGCAACCGCAAACAAAAGTCACCAAGCAGTGCCAAAGAGGTGTAAGAGCTGACAACACAGCAAAGTGGTTATTAGTGGGTCCTGGAGCTTTTCAGTTTCCAGCAAAACGCCAACTTCTGAGATTCAGGCTGGCAATGATGTCATTGAGAGTGCGCTGCTCCTCCAATCAGCATCAGCTCTCCCGGGAGGCGCTGTGGAGGAACAAAAGGGGCGGCTCTAACTGCTGACTGTGTCAGAGGAGTTTGTCTGGAGGTCCTCGTTCTGTCCTGCAGAGCACTGGAGTCGAAGCCGTGAGCCAACTTTTTAAAAGAAATGGGAGTACCACATTATGTGCATATTTACCACCAAAAAGAACTTGCAGTTCTATTTTAAAACATGAAATGTCTGACCAGTATTTGTCATTATTTTGTTCATTACAAGCAAACACCATTCCTGGTCCTTTTTGTCAAGGAATGACACAAGTAAAAGACAAATTACCAAAGCAGAAATAATCCCTTCTAGTCCTGGAAAATACCAAAAGTTTTAGTTTCAGCTCTCTGTGAACCTGGCATTGCTGTAACATTCCAAAATCCGGAGACGCTCTTAAAGTTTCCAGTCACTAAAATTGCACAGATGCAAAGCCCTTGATAAATAACGTAATCTAAATGAACAGATCCAGTGGCTGAGACGTCCACTTGACAATGGCCAGCATGCTGGCAGAGTCACAGAATGAAAGTCTCCAGACTCTCATTTCCTTGTCCGAGAGGATACAAATTTCCTGGAAATACTGTAGAAGTGCTGGCTCCTTGCTGCCTCTGAAACCCCAATCTCTTCAAAATCAGAGAAAGAATGAGCACCCTGGGCTGACTTCAAAGAACCTTCGGTAAACTTCTCAGATTGCACTTACTGTAAGTGCTTTTTTAGGCAGTACCATTGCAGGACTTTGACTCAGCTTTTATTTTAATTACTTGCTGCTGTTTGCTGAAAACCACTCAATGAAATAATGAAGAGCTGGCACATAGACCTGCAGTCACTGAATGGAACAAAACTGGAAAATCTGCATTCACTTCCAATCTGGAATATTGGAACAGTATATGATAACGTTCTTGATGGCCTAATTCAGCTCCTTGTTCATTTAATGACCAATTCATCAACTCCTCGTGACGACCTCTGGTTATTATTTATTACAGTATGTTTCTAATGTACTGCCTATGTTCGATGCTACTATCTGTTGTTCTGTGCTGTCGGCTGTACTGCGATTGTCTTGAAAGAGTGGCGCAAATAAGAATTTCAATGTACAGGTACATATGGCAAAAAACGCCTTCACTACTACTACTCTACTAGAATCAGGTGCTGGCACCTTACAAAGACCTAGAAAGCCTGCAGACACACTGAAGCACTAGGAACCAGGACTGGAGACCCCTACAAACAACAGATCTGTATCTTTACACCAGCCATGATGGAAAGACGTATCCGTCTAAGGCTGGGTTCTTCTCTGGGATGTTGTGCCTCCTTGATTTTCATTTCTCAATGATGTGTTACTCTAAAGAGTAGTAAAGGAGGACAAATGGAACACCATATATATTTTTCACAGTGTGGATCGCAATGGAAGCAACTCCACCACATCACATTTCTCTCATTTTTGCAGTTCATTGCACAATGTGGGGATCTTACTTTAACTTTTTTCCTCCTATCATTTATTGGTACACATCTAATCAGGAAACACAAGTTGTGTGCTTTCAGGACTTGGCTCATGGGATGCAAAGCCTGCAAGCGCACACAGGAGACCTTCTGACCCACCCACCTCCCACTGCCCATATTTCTTTCAACAGGTCTCAGGCACCACAGCCCTGCACTGGAGGCTCAGCCCCAGCATCCTTCACCAACATCACCCAGGTAACATCTCAGAAAGCTGCAGGTGGCTACTTTATTCCCAGGAGCCTGCCGAGTAATCCCAAGCCTAGCGCTTCGGAAATCCCAGTCTCAGATGAAGATATGACCCATGTTCAAACCCATGATGCTTGAATCATAGAGCTCAGCATGCATTTGACTCCACTGGCAGAGACATTCAAGAACAACTGGAGTTTCTACAAGAAAGCTGCCTTCGGGGGTTCCTCCACTGAGATACTAAAAGAGCATCATGGACCGTATTTGTGCACCACTGAGAAAATTGATTCTTGATGCCTCCTGCCGTGCCTCTTTCTGCCTCTTCTAAAAAAACATGCAGTTAAACAAAGTGCAACAAGGTTTTTTACACCCCTTCTATTTCCTGTAGGTTCATCTGTCAGGCTAAAGCAGACCTGGTAATTGAAGAGGCAAACCAAACAAAGGCAGCACCATAAAAAGCTGATAGAATAAAACAATCAGTCAAGATTGCCCAGTTTGACATAAAACCAGAAGGACGATGCTCTTGACTCAGGCACCCGTCACTTGCTTGAACCTTTCTAGCCTCGAACACAGAAGACTACGAGGAATTTGGAATTCGATACAAGTATTCCAAACCCTCGACAACCTCATCCAAGCAGGCTTCTTTCCAATGAACAACAAAATACAAACCAGAGATCACAAGTGGAAACTAGAGGGAAGGGCATGTAAAATTGAAAACAGGACACAAGATACCAGCAACGTCCCTGAAGCCGATACCCTGGCACCCAGGCTTCTTTTAAGAAATGACTAGAAGAAATCTTCGTGTGAATCAGATAACAAGTGGGCAAGACGGGCTTGATGACCTCCTCTTGTTTGTAACCGCAATAGGAGGACTTTTTCAGAAGCTAAGGAAGAAACGAAGCTTCCTCAGTTTGTTTAGATGTAGGACAACAGAACTGTAACCCAGCTAAGCATAAGGAATGACAGTGAAAACGACAGCCGCTAGATCTGTTTGGGCCCGTTCAGAGGTGTGCCCGTGACAGCAGTTCCTTCCGTTATAATAGCAGTCGAAAGAATCGCCATGACGTGCAACGGTCTCTCCACCTGTGACACCCTCAGAACCTACACCAGCACCCATCTTCCCAAATAGAAACACAAGACCAGAAACCGGAGTAAGTCGGTCATGTAAACAGTCGCTCTGAATGACAGGGGTCTCTCTGCTCGGTGTCTTCAATTTATCTAAGCACATACGTCCAGTTTTGGGCTCAAAGCTTGAGGCGTTTTGCACTCTGGAACAGTGGGAGGCTGTTTGATTGTTATTGGTGGTTATGACAACAATGCTAAACTCTGTAAAACGGTTTTGCCAAACACCTGCAAAGGCACATACAGAAAAATTGCACATTACCTCTGGAATGAGGAGTGATTTGGTAACAAAGTAAAAAAAATAAAAATATAACAGTTGCTCGGAGAGTGATTGCTGTGGTTTGCGGGTAGAGAACAGTCTACAAGACCAAGACAAATGTTGAGAGAGAGAGAGAGTGTTTTGGGGTGCAGTAAATCTCTCTCGTTCACCCGCCGCCAAGGCTCAACGCTGTCACGCTGTTTCGCCTGGTCTTACAAACTTCAAAGCTCTCAGAAACCCGAGTACGAGTCGCTCACAGCCTCCCCACTTCACATATCAGCTTACTGGCAGATCAGAAACTTGGTGCCACCTAAGAAGTACGAGGAACACCCATCCAACACACAAAGCACAAAAGCAAAAACCACGTTTATTGCTACAAAGCATATCGTGAGCGTGTGTCAGACTTAAGTGGAAATATGACTTATTTTTTATATGCTGGATGCACAGCCTTTTATTCTCCGTCTCAGCAAAAATAAGAAAATAGAGAAGTGACTGCAACTGACCTAAAAGGAAAGTTGCAAAACCAGTTCTCCTGTACCAGTCAGGATCAATCCTTGCACTGTTCTCTCCAGGTCCAGCGGCGCTATCCTGTTTGTTTAAGCTCTCACAGGTAAACAAATCCTAATTGAGCCCCTTACCTCTTCCAGGGCGGCCACGGTGGTCCTGCAGTCGCTCACTTTGTAAGGGAAGGTGGAGAGAGACGGAGAGGCGATATCCTCATTCGTTAAGTTAACAAACTCTGCAACGCTAATAAGCTCCGGCATTTTCCTTTTCAGTTATTTTTTTTTTGCTGATCCGAAAAGTAGGTATGTCGTAAAAATATAAATTAAAAATAAATAAATGTACTCCTGCGGGATCAGCCTAACTCCGACACCCCCCGGATTTCACGTCCAGCGCTCGGTCTGTCATGATCCACAACAGCTGCCGTGTAGGAGCGGAGCTCGGATTCGAGCTGTACCGTGTGCGGGGCAGCGTGCCTCCCCTCTCAGAGCAGCCCAGATCTGGGAGGGAGTTACTTTTCAATCACGTGGGAATGTTTTCACACCGGTCTTGGGGAATTACGTTTCAGTACAGCTCGTTTTCTCTGTAAAGGAGAAACTGTCGTGGTGCGGGTATCACCGTGTCTCCGCGCGATTTACAACCTCAATCCCAGTGGTTCGGGTCACGAGTTGCAACTCCGGACAGTTTAGTGAATCCCTAGGTAACAACGGTGTAGTAACGTGCTACTTTTATTTTATTTTTTAAAAAATCCTAAGGAGTGATAAGAAAGTGTAGGCTGCAGAATTTAAAATACTATTCAAACGAAATAGCCAGAAAAAAATAAAAAACCCTAGAAAAAGGGAAGTGGACGAATATGAGTATTTTTTATATTATTCCGTTATTGTGAATCCTCCTACTATGTATTCACGGTTAAAATGAATACTAATTAAATAATATTTTGGTGTCTATTTTCATTTACATGTATGTATAATTTTACATATTTTAACTTTGTTAAATATATTAGTTTAAAATGACAATATAATATCAAAATCTATTAATTCTCAAATGCAAGGCATTTCTCAACACCAGGAGTTTCTATAACTATTATAATTCTCTTCATCCTGCACTTAGGGCATCATATTGAAAACCTGTTTTTTCCCGGGACAGTGTTTGCATCACTGCACGGTGTGAGCAACCTCCAACTGCTCCCCTGTGACTCACTCTGGCCTCTCTGGGAATAAACAGATCCCCCTGTGACTCATCATGGCCTCTCTGGGAAATAAACAGATCTCCTGAGCCATCCGGGCTTTCACCTGTGTAAGCAATACTCTTGATAAAAACCGCATGGACTTTGGGTGACCGACTCTGCAGAGCACAGCTGAGACTCTTTTATTCTCCTCTTTAGAATGGCCAGCCTCAAACGCTGCAGCACAATCAATTAACAGAGTGATCGTGATCATGAAAACTTTATACCTCCCCTCCCAAAGGGACAAAGGAAGAGACAGGCTATTGCTGTTCAAACCACCAAACAGCAGGAAATCATCTGTGCCACAAGTCCTTAATTCTGGACCTGGAGGACCGGCGTGTCTCTTACCATCTCAACCAGCTTATAGTTTACTTCATTGGAACAATTTACTAACATCTCCCAGCTCCTCAGGGCTTAATGCTTGCAAGCAGAGGTTCCAAGTCCTGGTCCTAGGGTGCGACACAACCACTGGTCCTCACTGTAGCTCCTTTACTTAATGGAACCAGCAGGTTGTTTGGTTAGAACTCTTACAAAGTTTTTTTTCTACTCGAGACATTACACAATAATTAACAGGCCGCTTTCCTACATGATTGGGAAATGAAAACAATTACAGATCGAATGGAAGCTGTTATCAGGTCCGTTAAGGGTTCAGATATTTATTCGAGCGCTCAAGTGAAACAGGAACCAGCAGGTGTGTGGCTGAATGGCGCTACATTGATCAATTCACTTGCTGTCATCTTTGGGGGCTCATCCTGTTGCGACAACCTGCCAGCAGGACAGAGTCGCAAGTCTAGCAGTGGCTTCCTTGAGTTCACATCGCTGCCTTGCAGCACTGGAGCCCTGGGCTTGCTGGGACTGGTTCTGGCTCTCCTGCCACCCTGAAGTGGATGAAACAATGAGAAGACGAATGACATTTTGTGAACTCACATGCTTTTCTACACTTTTCGAGAGTAGAGATGTAAGACTACATCGACAGGCTGGTGCATATATATTGCATGTACTGCCTCCAGCAGTGGCCACACACTACTGTTCTCCTGTACCTTTTTCATGTAGACTCCATTTTGATGACAAATGTTAAGCATCATAATTTGCATTGATGACACCTCGCAACTCACAACTGGCAACAAACTGAAGCTCAGCAGGTGTGAGCCTGGTCAGTACCTGGATGGGAGACCTCCTGGGAAAAACTAAGGTGGCTGCTGGAAGAGGTGTTAGTGGGGCCAACAGGTGGTGCTCACCCTGCACTCTGTGTGGGTCCTAATGCCCCAGTATAGTGACAGGGACACTATACTGTAAAAAGGCGCTGTCTTTTGGATGAGACATAAAGCTGAGGTCCTAACTCTCTGTGGTCATTAAAAACTTGCCATTGGCCCTTACCAATCATGGCCTCCTAATAATTCCCATCTATGAATCAGCTTCATCACTCTGTTCTCCTCCCCACTGAGAGCTGGTGTGTAGTGAGCATTCTGGCGCACTATGGCTGCCATCACATCACAGATGGGGCTGCACATTGGTGGTGGTGGAGGGTAGTCCCCATTACCTGTAAAGCATTTTGAGTGAAGTGTCCAGAAAAGCGCTAAATAACTGTAATGAATTATTATTATATCATGTCAGTCCGATAATATGTCAGTGCACCAGGTACACATTTTCTTTATTATAACTTTATGAATTTGTTGCAGTTTCTTTTGATACTCAGCGTATTAGTAGAACTACTGTAATACGCTCTAATTAGTACTCTGTTAATATTCTAATTAATACTCTAAGCCAATGTCATCAATATACTCCTCCATATGTCTATCACATTTACAAGTGATGCTAAAGTTGTAAATTCAGAACTGAGACGAGAAGCCTGTTTGATTGTCACTGGTGGTTATGATAATAATGCTAAACTCTGTAAAAAGGGTTTGTAAGTATTTTCCAAACACCTGTAAAGGCACATACAGGAAAATGGCACATTTCCTCTGGAATGAGGGATGAATTGGTAACAAAATCATGAAAAAAAATAACAAAAATACTGCAGTTGCTAGAAGAGTGATTGCTGTGGTTTGCGGGTGGAGAACAGTCTACAAGACCAAGACAAATGTTTAGAGAGAGAGAGAGGGCAGAGAAGACTCTTCTTTTTACAGAAGGGTTGCAGAGCACACTGCGGCGTCATGTTCTGAATGCTGACTCACTGGGGTGAACAGACAAGGCCTTGCTGAGCAATCATGGATCAGGTTACTAATAATCCTGAATGCATGATGGGCCAAAGAGCCTCCTTCCATCTTTTCACCACAATTGCATTCTCTTCTTTACTTTTCTGAGAATGTTTCTTTCCATAGTTCTTCTTGCTATCACCATTTATCACGGCAGTCGCCAAGCCAGCTTGCTCACAATGCCTTTTATTATCGAAGAGCAGCCCCCCCCGGTTCTGCTCCTTTGTGTTGCGCTTCAGCTCTGTTGTATGCCGGCCTGCATTCAGGCCAACATGCTGGCCTAAAAAAAAGAGGCAGAGGAGAGAAAAGAGACCATTTAGGCAACATTTACAGTCGTTCTTTGTCCTGTTGTGTATACACAACTCACATGACTCATTCGCTTTCCTCCCTTCCTCCCACCTGAGAGACTTTCTCCCAGCCACCAATCAGCAGGGACAAGAGCCTGGGTTTCAGGTTGCAGCGGTTAGTCAGAACAGGGCCACTCTGAGGCTTTCCAGTAAAGGTTAGTGGGGCAGAGAATTTTCCCGGCAGAACTGTCCTGGATTCATTCAAGCTGTTGACACGGCCTCAGAGAGAACTACACCCCCCAGCGAGCTTGTAGTGAGACGAAATGTGGATGTTAGTCAACATTACTACTGGTATAGCAGTGACCAGGTGCTTCTTTGCTTTTTTTTTTTGTTTGGAGTATGTATATAACTACTTATTAAAGCCAAGGATCAACAGCTGACAATTGCCATTAAGGTTCTGCAATCTTACAATAATTGTGCACTAACAAAAGGAATGAGAATTATTTCACGTGAATATATTTGTATGTAGAACGATATTTTGAACTCTTCATTTTGCAGTCCCTTTCTTCTCTGGTTTTCTAACTATTCCACTGAATTACCATGCATGAGGATGGGAGATTGCATCACGTGTTCTCTTAGTAAGATCCAGGGAATGTTTGACACTATCCATATTTTTTTCATTCACTCTGGAAATCAGCCAAGAGCCTGCATTCTTTTCCAACCGCCTGTTTAATAAAGTCATCCCATAACTCACAGAATGATTTCCGTGGTATACTGGTGCAAGAATTCACTGTCAGTTAATTATTGCAGGGGAGTTGCACAGAAGGGACGGACTTTACAAATCTGTGTGCTACATTCCGAGATTCTTCTGTGTGTTTTTTTAGTTTAAATTCTCTCTCCACACAGTTAACATGGGTGCTTTGTCTAATACTGAGTTTTAAGCACAGGACAGTGTCTTGTGGAACAGTAATAAATAAGATTCCTCTAACGTGACAGAAGGGCTGCTCAAGTTTTCCACTCCTCTGTGCAACCTGTACTTTTTTATTTCCAAAATGTAATACATCTTAAAGTCCCAAACTTCCACTAGGAAAACAGAAGAAAATCCAGACTGTATGCCCTTGTAGGGTTAATTCATGGCCTACAGAGCATACCAGACAGATCATTGAAAAGAACTGTTTAGGACAACAGGAAACACAGTGGAATTGATTCAGGTACTAAAAATCCTAAAAGTCAAGCAAGAGGACTGCTGCATAGTCATTTGTGAATCAGACAAGCAGAAGTTAAGTGGACGGGCATTTGGGACTGTAATCAGAAGGTAGGCCTTTACAGAAAGGGTGGTGGGTGCCTTTAACAAGCTGCCCAGCCATGCTGTTCCAACAGATTCCCCGGGATTCATCTTGAAAACAGACAAGATCTCCAGATCAACAAGCGACAAGCAATCAAAACAAGCAAGATGGGATTTTCTCGCCTGTCCTAAACACAGTTCCCACATCAGTTAAGACAGCCCGGTCCACCAATTTCATTTTTTGAAATGTGGACATTTCCACAATTGTCTGCATTGTTTCAGATTTATCTGTATAAACCGAGTAAATTGCTCAGCTTGTATGAAAACCAATAGACGATGAGGTGAGCAGGACTTGGACTGGGGATTCCTGTATTGGGAAGAAGATATAGCCTCTCACCAACAGAAAGATGAGATCTGGTAACATGTTACCTGTTTATGATTGGCAGTCCAGTTGGGCATTTCATTTCATCCAGCAGTCATTTCTGTGGCTTCAACCACTAGGAAAGACATCAAATGTACCCGATGTTTCTAGAACACAAGAATGATGGCATCCTACTGATAGATTTACCATCAATTAAACATTCTGTCCTACTGTGTCTAAAAGCACAACCAGGTTTTAAAGGCCAGTAACACGTTCATTTTAACCACTTAATTGATTAGGTAATGCCTTAAAATATTTGCAAGTCATTTTAAATAAATGCAGGGTCTCCCAGCCTGAAGCCTTCAAGCGAACTGCTAATGAGTTTTCTTGTTAATAAGAAAGGATGGCTGTGAATGACTTGTGTTTTATGTGAAAAGGAGCAATGTGTTAAGTTCGACATCTTTCTCCCCCATTTTATTGTTTGCAGAGTGGCTAACAGATACATGTATCCTGGAGGGCTGTGTCAGCTCTTGTTACACAGCAATGTCTTGCAAGCCCTGAAAAATCAATGATAAAAGGTAACTCTCCACAATCAGAGATGTCCTCTCTCTTCTCCATCAGAGTGGTTCAGCCCTGGACAAACGTGTCAAAAGAATCCCCAAATAATCAGTACCATAAAAAACTTGCAAAGTCTGTTAAACATGTCCATGTTACTATTAGAAACGGACAGTTAAGGAATGAAAATGCATAAGCTGTCCAGGACCCTCCTAAGTTAGAAGATAACAGAAGAAGCAGCTAAAAGAGAAGACCCCCGGTCCATTCACATGCTGGTCTTTTGTAAAAACCAGATACTCAGTTGTATCACGTTATAACTTTCCAGCTGATCAAACACTGGAAGAGAAGCTTCTGTTTCACTCCTACAATTGCATTCAGTGGAAGGATTGATTGTCGCCTGGAGAGCGTTGCTTGCTGGGATAGGCCCTGCGACCCTGTATTGGACAAAGCAGTTAAAAATCTCTGTACCCCAGAACAATTTATTAACTCTGATCAATATTTCAGTAAACACCAGCTGTCATCAGGCTCTGATCTGGCGAAACACAAAATAGGTGACTCATTGCGACGTCTGTGTATACAGGCAGTCTTTTTGACGTCACTGAACAAAGGAAAAAAAATCCTGAATGATTTTGGACAAACAATTCACTTGTAGTTGCTCCTGCTATGGTATTGCGCCAGGACACCAGACTGGCACCCTGTTTGTGTACACAGCCCGCATTGTGAAGAGTGTTTCTACTTTCAGGGGATTAAAGAAATAAAAAAAAACGTCATAACTGCTTAGACTCCCAAGGACAAAATAGGCTTGCAAAAAAATCACTTCCTGCCGATTTGATCAAACAAATAAATTTGTTTTACTCTGAGGTGTTACAGTTCTTGGTCATAAGCATTAAAAAAAACAGTTGTGTTATAGGTTGCTCCTTTGGAGAGCTGTCGAGATAACGTTTGCTGCAAAAGAAATTAAAACATCTGTTGCCTTCTCCCACAAACCTGTGGGGTACTGCCGAATTCACATTCCTGCGATACGAACGCACTATTTCCACATTCACAATTCTTAAATGCGGGCTCCTCACCAAAGGAAAATGTTTGTCTTTGCGTGTTTGATTCCTGTGCCAAGGACATGTACATATTCTACAGCAGAAACGCTCACAGAGTTTGGGTGGTGCTGCCAAATGAGACAGTTCGGAGTTTTTTTTTATTTGGCAAAGCTACTTATTAAACATAATTGTGCTCCACACCCTGGGTGCGAACTCACAGACTCCTTCCTTCCCCGCTAAAAACAAACGGCGGGAAGACCGTATGTTCGCTGCAGATATTCCTGTTCCTGGTGCCAGTCAGGACTCTTTTCTCTCTTTCGTTGCGCCTGTCTTTCCAGAAGTGTCTGACATGCCTCGGCTCGTCTTCGAGCCTGGCTGCGCGACTCTTGCGCTTCGATGACGATTGAATCCCCAAAGACGGGAAAATATCAAGGACAGGAGATTAAAATACAGGCTGCAAATGTTTTGAGTGTGGGACTTTTTTCCCCAAAAAAAAAAACACCTATGGGGGATGAAGATGAAAACCAGTGTGCGGACGATTGTGCCCTAGCTGCAGACGAACTCCAGGCTCCAGTGGTTACGGACACTTTCGTCCTCCTGATTCCATCAGCTAGTGTTCGCTGCTTTAAAACTGGTTTGCAACCTCTCCGGGCGCACCTAAACTGTATCCAAGAAGCAACGGCTCGACAGCTGGTCCCAGTTTTAGGCGTCAATTTAAAGAAGCCTCTTTTCCCCACTTAGGGTCTGCATTAAGAGTGTTCTTCCTCTTTTGTGCACAAACAGCTGTGTGTTCGTGGGGGGAGGAATTTTAATAAGCAGTACATTCCTGTGTTGCTTCCCACCAGCAACCAAATAAAAAAAAAATAAGTGCACACAGAAACACAACTTTAGCAACTTTGAACAAAGCTTAGAATCTTTGGCACACAATTGATAAAGCCTAAGCAACAAAGCCCCTTTGTATTACTATGGCAGTAGTAATGAAGACCACTTGCTGAGGGTTTGAATTTCCAACAGTCTAGATTTGGCAAAGAAAACTTCCAAGTTCTGGTAATAAAACACATTCAATACTGGACACGGTCATCAACAGGTGGGACTAAGACTGCTTCCCAGTCAAGACAGGAGGGACTGTTTTCTATGGATTTGAACTATCAGGATTCCACACAGTGTGACATCAGTTTCCAGGGAAAAGCTTTTGTCCAACAGGTTTCCAAGAAAACAGCTGAAGATGACTCACTTCTGTAGATTCACACTTTTCCTGCGTGAATTAGTTGCCACTTAAGTTACCAGGGCTGTCGCCCCAGGCAGAATTACCTGTCAGTCTGTCGAGGGCGATAGTCAGCACATCAGACTGTTGGCCAGGTCTCGTAAGGGACGTGAGAGCACACGCATAACCGTCATGCTCCTTTTGCAGGACAACTGACAAACCTTTTGGCTTTAACACTGCCAATCACCGAAAGAAAGAACTTTCCAGAAAGAGCTGCCTGTTCAGGTACATATTCTAAATCCCTTTAGGGGGCCTTTCTTGAAGAGATCTGAAAGCAGTTCTAGCCGTGTCAAATGGTGGAAAAATAAAGAACTGGACAAGCAGGTTACCCGATTACCCTATACGACACTTTGGTCGTAAGGTGCTTTACAGAGTCCCAGTTCCACAAAGCACCTGAAAATCCAGAACTAAACCGACAATATCCAGGGCATAACAAAACAGGTGTATCTGACAGCTAGCAATATGGGGAATGTTAAGATGGTTTTCTTCTTTTATGGAAAAAAAGCTCAATATCCTACAATAAGTTGCCTTCCAAAACAGAACTGCTCCAGTCTGGCACACCAGGTCCACAGAAAGAGATCTTTATGCTGTTCTGACTTAGTCGAATTTAAGACCTCGCAGAACCGCTGTATTTCCACTGGTAATGTCTCAGGAACCTCCTCTAACTTGGAGCACATGATGTGGCCCAGTAGGACAGCGACAAGAGCCAATAACATTTGAAACTGCAGAACGGAAGCAAAAACTCCATCCCAAAAAGCAGACATTTCTCTCGAAGAAATGAAAGAGGTGGACTCCCATTGATGAAAGGGATAAAATTCAACTCTACCACCCTACTGAAGCCTTTCTGCAACTCTTTATTGAAAAAAAAAGCTCAATATCTTGTCAGCTCCATCCTGCAAATAAGCAAACTGTACGAGTACTTTCACTTAGTGCCGTTGTTATCCAAAGCAGCCTACCGAGGCCGAGGGCGTTTTGTTTGACAAACGGCTGCTCCAGGGAATCACCAGCATGGGGATCTCCTGTTGACGTCTCATCCAGAGGGTCAGTAACCAGCTCAGAAAGCCAGCCCAGCGCACTCAAAGCCTTCACAACCACATCTTCATTCTTACCACCAGACCCATCTTCTCGTGTTCCGACTGCTGTCAGGGCTTCGAAAAGCCGTGAAAGAAAAAGTAGGCTTCCGCTATCGTCTCTGCCGCCAGAACAGTTTCTGTAGCAGAACACGTTTAGATCCGGGGTGTGTACATGTTTATAGAACTATACTGCAAAGTCTATTATTTGAACAAAACGCAACAGCACCTGGGGTTTTAAACCTCTAACCTGCCTATTCAGAGCGTAAACCCTGGCAACTACTCCACACTGCTGCTGTCACTCAGCCAGCAGTCAGATCACCCTACAACTCACAACTGGCAACAAACTGAAGCTCAGCAGGTATGGACCTGGTCAGTACCTGGATGGGAGACCTCCTGGGGAAAAACTAAGGTTGCTGCTGGAAGAGGCGTTAGTGGGGCCAGCAGGGGGCACTCACCCTGCAGTCTGTGTGGGTCCTAATGCCCCAGTATAGTGACAGGAACACCATACTGTAAACAGGCACTGTCCTTCGGATGAGACGTAAAACTGAGGTCCTGACCTCTCTGTGGTCATTAAAAATCCCAGGGTGTCTCTCGAAAAGAGTAGGGGTGTAACCCCGGTGTCCTGGCCAAATATCCCATTGGCCCTTACCAATCATGGCCTCCTAATAATCCCCATGTATGAATTGGCTTCATTACTCTGCTCTCCTCCCCACTGAGAGCTGGTGTGTGGTGAGCGTTCTGGCGCACTATGGCTGCTGTCGCATCATCCAGGTAGAGCTGCACATTAGTGGTGGTGGAGGGGAGTCCCCATTCCCTGTAAAGTGCTTTGAGTGGATTGTCCAGAAAAGCGCTATATAAGTGTAAGCAATTATTATCATTAAGTAATTCAAGTGGAAAAGCTCCTCAGTAGACATCTTGGTTCTGTGAAGGAGGACGCAGTGCAATAATGAGATAATGATTAAGACGATAAAATTAGTGACACAGAAAGGCAGCCCACTAAGTTCCAGTGCAGGAAAAGACTCCACGTGTTTCATCATGGCTTCAACGCTTTATTGGAAAATTAAAGACCAAAAAACAAATGCAAAAGTTAAGTGCCACACATTGAGTCAACTAAAAAAAAAAACTTACTAGTATTACAGTAAGAATACTAGAATATGGCAGTCGCAATGATGCAGGAAACTGCACAAAAATAATCAATTTTTTTTATAAATACAATCTGTACAATGTCACAAAAAATGACTCCTACCCAAACATCAATGAAAATCGAGCACTTACAATGCTTACAAAACCAACCTCGTCCTATATGCACACACACACATACATTACAACTCTGATCTTTTTGCTCATACAGAAAAGAGATCAAAAACCAGTTATATACAAAAGGAAAAAAGTTTTACTAAAACTTCAACATCCACACTCTGGCTGAAGGCTAATGCTTATTCCCTTGTTTCCTCAGCAACAGAGCTCAAATTCCAGAATCTTCCTTCTCCCTCCGTGAGCACACGGAAGGCTGGGAACCAGCCATCGCTTGTGCAAGCGGAATACAGAGCCAAGGAAGAAAATTGTGAAAATTGCTCAGATCAGACCTCAAAAAGGACGTTTCTGAGCTCTGGGGCCGAGCCAAAAAACTTTAACACAGGCTGCACAATGCGGTTGAGACAGGCGGGACAAGGACTCATTTATTCCTCAGTACGAGCAACCTAAGGTTTTACTTTACCACAAGAGCCCTCCCGCCCCAATCGAACAATTTGATACTGTTCAACTCCTGAATATAACTTGGTGACTGGCACCTGGAATGGCTTAAAACGGAGAACTGCTGCCTGACTGCAGGCCAAGACAAGCCTGGAGTTTGACCTCAGTGGCTCCGTGTGGGCCAGTGAGCGACTCCCCAGGCTTCAAAACCACAGACCTGAACCAGAGGAGCTTGTTGCACACGGAGGGAAGCATGCCAGCCTGCACACTCAGGTGAGACCCCACACAGCGCACGCCTTGACATTGCAATTCCAATTCACATAGTAGCTCAATTGAATTAATTACTGGCCCAATTGGAGCAGCTTTCCAAGCTCTTAAGGCGCTGCCGTGTCAGAGACCTCTGAAACGCAGTGGACTGCGGCCCTCCAGGACTGGAGTTAATCACAATCACAAAGGAAAAAAAAAAACTTTGGAGCTGGGCTCGGTGCGGCCCTTCCTAATCATCTGCCGTCGTTTCGACCCACTAGAGTGACAAGTTGCATTGAGACATAACCGGTCTTAACTTAATTCAACTCGGTAGTTTGAGTGTTGAGCAAAATGTTTCAATATGGTTTCACACAATGTGCAAAATTTCACTTTTTCACCGCAACGACAACCACCCAAACTAACAATTTCCATTTTTCGTGCCATTCAATTTACGACTTTCGGGGTGGAAAAATACAAACCGAGCAGCTTGATGCATGGAACCTCTTCATAATTCACTTTTAATAAAAAAGTTGCCTTCCAAAACAGAACTGCTCCAGTCTGGCACACCAGGTCCACAGAAAGAGGTCTTTATGCTGTTCTGACGTAGTCTAACTTAAGACCTCGCAGAACCGCTGTATTTCCACTGGTAATGTCTCAGGAACCTCCTCTAACTTGGAGCACATGATGTGGCCCAGTAGGACAGCGACAAGAGCCAATAACATTTGAAACTGCAGAACGGAAGCAAAAACTCCATCCCAAAAAGCAGACATTTCTCTCGAAGAAATGAAAGAGGTGGACTCCCATTGATGAAAGGGATAAAATTCAACTCTACCACCTTACTGAAGCCTTTCTGCAACTCTTTATTGAAAAAAAAAGCTCAATATCTTGTCAGCTCCATCCTGCAAATAAGCAAACGGTACGAGTACTTTCACTTAGTGCCGTTGTTATCCAAAGCAGCCTACCGAGGCCGAGGGCGTTTTGTTTGACAAACGGCTGCTCCAGGGAATCACCAGCATGGGGATCTCCTGTTGACGTCTCATCCAGAGGGTCAGTAACCAGCTCAGAAAGCCAGCCCAGCGCACTCAAAGCCTTCACAACCACATCTTCATTCTTACCACCGGACCCATCTTCTCGTGTTCCGACTGCTGTCAGGGCTTCGAAAAGCCGTGAAAGAAAAAGTAGGCTTCCGCTATCGTCTCTGCCGCCAGAACAGTTTCTGTAGCAGAACACGTTTAGATCCGGGGTGTGTTGATGAAAGGGATAAAATTCAACTCTACCACCTTACTGAAGCCTTTCTGCAACTCTTTATCGAAAAAGAGAGAGAAGAAAATAAACTTGCCCTCCACCTCCATTTTGCCCGGTTTTAAAGCCTTCCGGTAAATTGAATTTCATGCATCTCTCCAGCAGTTCAGCTCGTCAGTTTATCTGTGGTTCTAACTGCAGGGAGGCTGGAGGACATACATAAATTCAAGGCAGTACAGGGTCACTTCTGGCTCCAATCACTGCTCAGAGTCTGGGTCTTCCACACAAACACTGAGCAGAAGATCAGCATCTTTCACCGTCAGCTCCACACCTTTCAAGCTTGTGAGCAACTTGGCTCAGAGGGATCCGCAGCAGAGCAACAGTCTGCTCCTGCACATTTTGAAGACATTTTTCAAGCACCAAAACATTAAGACTCAAATCATTAATTGAATTCATTAACTTAAGCCATTGAGGGCTGAAAGCACTCAGCCCTCTTCTATACTGCATCTTCAACTCATACAAACACCCAGATTCACAGAATCGTAGCTTATAAAAACATCAGAATTCGCCACCGAAAAAACAACAACACTTTTTTACAATTTAAAAAAAGCACAAAATCTGTCTTGAAAAAATAGTTTCAGATTTACCACTCGAAGAGGCAAAACTTCCAGAGTGGTTAATTCTTCAGGTGAAGCCTAGCTGCCAACTACTGTCACAACAGGTGAGCAAGACCTGCTGTGAATCTAAACCCTGATAAAAACAAGGAGCTGGCACTGATAGACTCAGCAAAGCACCAAGCATATTCACACCGGTCACCAGTTAGAACCAGCAAGAGGTAGCAGAGCGATAAAGGAGATACCATCCCTCTCTGCAGGCTAGTGAGGTGAAGACAACCCAGTATAATTATAGCACCAACATACTCTCCAAGGAGTTAGAACCAAAGGCTAAGACAATACCATATGATCAGAAGAGAGTTCAAATGGGACCATTGACAAGACTGTAAAGGATAACTGGTCACTCTGCTGCTGATCAGGGCTTTGCAATTCTGGTCAAGCATATCGGCTTTAACTATACTTCTGGGTTTCTAAAATAAATCCTCAGTTGAGAAGACATTTTGCTTAAGGCTGCTTAGTTTAAACAGGGCCTAGAAATTGCCACCATGTAAAGACACTTCTGAATTATGGAGTTCATGTTTTGCATCACTGTTTCACAGCTGAATACGACTCAAAACAAGGCTTGGTGAACAAATTATAAGGCAAAGTTTAACAACCTAGCAGAAAGGTCCATATAATGAAAACTCAAATTATAATTCGTGAATGAAAGAGGCATTTCATGTTTCTTTTGAAATGGCAGATTGTTGAATTGGATGCATTAGCTACTTTCCAAATAACTGCAGTCAGTCATTTCTTTTTCATGTAACCTGTGGTAATGCTTAAGAGATCCTACTGGATCAGAATTACAGCATTGTGAATTATATCCACCATCTGGCCACAGTGAAAAAACAGTTCCTTATTTATCCTGCCTAACACAAGGACAATATACTTTTCTTTTCAGTAGGTTGTATTCAGGATAATTTGTTAACACTTAGTCTAATAATCAGACTTAGAGTTTTGCAACTCTGATATCTATGTTCAAGCCCAAAATGTAAAAGGCAGCTATACACACAAAATAATGGCAGTGGTCCCCTCTTCAGAAAAACCTGTAAAAGTAAATGACAAAAGAACCACTAGCACAGCTAAATGTCCCCCTCTAGTGGCTGACTGTTTACGCAGATTTAAAGAAATCTCCCAAGTCTCACCCAGAGTTACAAACACAAGAAGGGTTACTAGCATCGGTAAGAAATATGTATTTTGTCAGCTGAGGATTATAGAATATTATTCAATATTCTATTCGGCGTGACTGTTTCTAAAATGTCATGGTCTATTATTCATGTCTCATTTCTACCAGTTGGTACAATTTGACAGGAGTAAAACAAGCTCTTAATGTTTAAAAAAGAGAAAATGTTAGGAAACACACCATAGGAAATTGGAGATCTGAAAGGCTTCCGTGACAGCTTGATAAAGCTGGCCAGCCCTGCTCTGAGAGAGAGAGACAGCCCTGCAGATTTATAGATCACCCTTAAACCTGAATTTACAGATTAGAACATAGGCCAACTATGCATGGAATCTTCTGCAATAGAGGTGCAAACCACGTAGTGTATACATACTAATATACACTGGAATATTAACTTCATAATGTTTTATTTTAACCAAAACAATTCAAACGTGAAATATTTCTGGGCAGAGCTACCCTGGACTATCAATAACCAAACTGCTCAGAGAGCGAGTCCTCATCACTATTTTTTTGGGTCCTACCAGCACCATGATTTCACGAATTATCGAGAACAGTCATGAATCATCATGAACTGCGAGATCTGTGCCAACATCAGAGCTGGTTTACACCACAGTCAGGACAACACCGAGACAGACCTGTGCCAGCTCTTCAGCAGTTCAAGCCTTGGGGTGTTGAAGGCACATCTGATCACTTTTACATGGTCCCGAGCTCCCCAATATCAGGGAAAAAGTCTAAGTGAGGCTTTAATATGACAAAACATATTTCAATAAGGTGCTTGAACCTCTGCTTAGGCAGAGAAACTTAATTCCCTACAGCAGCAGGACTGGAAGGATTTACTGTACATAGCAGCAGGACTGGAATAGACACAGTAAACTAGACGTGCACAATCTCCAGTCCACACTACCACAGAACCCCTGGGCTACCAGCTCTCTAATTGCCATCATTAACCCAGAAAGCCAATTAAATCATTCAGGCGTTAATCAAAGCCTAGTTCTGTAACCAAGAAGACCGAAGAGGTCTCGAGTATTGGTGGAATACGGAACATCCACAAATCAGTGTCAGAAATATCTACCACATCTGAACACTCAAGATACCACCTCAATCTGTAGTTTTGAGGCTACAATTTTTGAAAACGGGTTTAAGGCGAGATATAAAAATCTGCGTGGCGAGGACTGGACCCCTCTCTCAGAACTTTAACACCTGGCTTTCACATTAAAAATAATGTCCATTTAAAATGGAGTCTAGGGTTTTGTACCTGAGGCCTCTACCCATGGAGAATCTATTTCCCCACTGTCTGCAAACCACAGTAGGCCCCTCAGTGCAGTGCTCAGTGAGCAAGACCGAAACTATCACACACTGATAAAATACCTGCAGCGCCTGAAACATTAGATAAAGCTGCTGTACATCTGCATCTTGCACAGTACACAAATCCGACAGACTGACGGTCAGCTACATGCAGATTTTAGGTTTAAGACTTGGAGTCGTTTTCTGACAATTTTAAAAACAATCATGGCTACTCATCTGCACGCAGCCATCGCGTAGCGTCAAAAAAAGGTTTGGATTCGGCAATCAAAAACTTTCAGAAATCCACAATCTTCAGTATCCCGCAGAGAAAGTGGATCCGTAAAAACATTTTCACAAAGTGCTCTTCAAGCACAGTACATTACATACAGGCAGATAAAACATCCTTGACAATTTCCCCCAAACAACAACAATAAAACATATGGCTTAAAAATTTCCATCATACAGTGGCTTATTAGTCCATTTCATTCGCTTGGGGTTTAAATTGCAGAGAATTAGGGGTACAACCTAGGATGGGTTAGGAGAAATCAGACCCTTAGTGTCAAAGGACTGCACTCTGCTTTTTAACTCCTGAGTTCTGGGAAAGGAGGCATACCTCTAGGAACCTACAAATAAAAAAAGAAGATCCCTTCGTCTACAAATGAATCTTTGTATCGGTACAGAAGGGTGCATCACTGAAGATCGACTCAACTTAAGCATTCCCAAATGTTCCATTGGGATATTCTCAGATTCACGCTTGCTGGATTCAGAAAACACACTGCAATCCCAGCAACTCATTCAGACTGCTGGCAAGGGACAAGGTCTCCTCTCAGTTTCTGAAAGCCCGTTACTCAAGACCAACACCGCTGGGTCAAATAACCTGTTAAAAGTACACAGAATCCATGATGCACAGGAATCAGGCGGAATTAGTTTTGCTGATGGAAAGAGTTCTCAAGTAATCAGAAAAAAAAATTAAAGCCCTCACCATTAAGGTAAGGTTTATATGGGAAATCATTTTAAAGCAATTCTGTTAGGCAAATGGCTACTCAAATCGTATTTGAGCACCCAGAGTAGAGAGTGTCCACATGAGTCTGTATCACTCTGTCCGATACAAATGGACTTCCTGGAGAATCAGTGCTGTGACCACAGGAGGAACGTCTCAGGTCACGACGAGAATTTTTTTTACTTTTCTGGTGTGGGAGGCGAGGAACTTTTGGTGATAGTCCAGACACCGACGAGTTCCTATAAGAAGGTGCACACAAAAAAAACAAAAAAAAAACACAAAAGGAAAAACCGAATCCTGAATCAAGGGCCAGAGACCTGGGAGATCTGATGTCTCAGGATCTGCTGCCCTCAAGCAATGCCATTCAGAGAGCCCCTGAGGAAGCCCTCAGCTCTTGAGCAAGTCGCCCAGGTCGTAGGTGTTGAAGAAGTCCGAGACCCCCTCCCCATCCTCCAGCCCCCAGAGGTAATCCTCGCTGTCCAGTGGGGGTGAGAAACAGACAAAGGGGGCGCCGTCGGGGGCAAAAGAAGAGGTCGAGGGCAGCTGGTCCTCGGTTATCTGCAACAGGCTCGGGGGCAGACCCAGGAGCCCCTCCACATCCAGAAGCACGCTGGATGCTGGGGAAGGTTTGAGGGTATCTGCGGAGGGAAATACACCCCAGACAGGGGAGAGGAAGGGGTTAAACTCAAGGAGCAGGCCCATGGGGAGGCCCCACTCTGATGCATTCTGGGACACAGCTGCTAAACAGAAGTACAGAACCCCTGCTCAGCTACCCAGGTCTGGCAAATCAACCAATGCTACCTAGCACAGGCAGCGGTTTCGCTTGCTCTGTTTTATGGCTGGTGTTGTATCTCAGAAGGTCTTCATTTGTAGAATGCACAAGAATAAATCAAATTTAACAGCACTGTCTTTAACAAAGATAATGAAGCCTTAACCATGGCCATTACTTTATCTATCCACTTATACTAAACGGTGTCGTGGGGCCATGTGTACTATTACCAATAAAAAAATCCATCTTATTTAAAATAAAGCATCCATGGTGTCCACCTTATCGTATAGGAGCAGCCTGTGCATACTCTGAAAGACAAAAGGACTCCAGTGCTCTCTGCTATACCACGTTTTGTTGCTCCATGGTGAATTTGAAGTGCTTTCGTTACACACTCTCAAAGGTTTTTAATATACAACAGGTATAGGGTGATTACCTGGACCTTTAACATTCAATACACTGAGACAGGCAGGAAAGTCTGCAGTTACCTTTAAACCGCAAGAACCCTCACCACATCTCCCAGGGAAGGAGGAAACCAGCTGGCAGTGCCTCAGCAGAACCGTATACTGTTCCACTAGGTAGCGGGGCTCGTCAAAAACACGGAGGTGCCCTGTGCCCATGCTGTACGACACAGCGAAATCCAGGCATCCAACAGCCCTTTACAGATCACCCAGAGTAGCTTTTTATTTAAAGACTATTGATCAATTAAGCTAGGAAAACACCAATTTGTTGGGATTGATCTCTAAATTACTTGTTTGCCCCATCACAGTTAAAATGAGAAATTCAGACTCTGGTGGTTTGATGGAACTGGTAAGGCCTGCCAGAGCTGGAGCTCACCAGGACCAGAACCCAGGAACACACACAGATGAAGCAGCTTTCCGTATTTACCCTCCACAGGCTCCTGTTTCCCGGGGGGGGACTGCGGCGTGGATGGGGTCCAGGGTTCCTCCTCTTTGATGGGTGTGCTGGTCTTGACTGGGCTGCCGTCTTGCAGCTCCTGCTCTGGACACAGGTACACCTCGATGGGGCCGTTCTTGCTCTTTAGGTAGATCTGGAGAGAGCCCTGGAGAAGGACAGACCTGTCACCACCCATGCCACACCCTTCTCCCAGCCCCTCAGACCAGGCAGGTCTGCAGAACCTTGTCACATCCGGTGAGGATCGAGAGCCTCACCTGGAGCTTAAACAAACAAAAACCTTTTCACGATTTAGGCCACAGTGTAAAACAGCTCCCCCAATTCAAAGGGAAAACATTAAGTATTATATCAACTGCATAGAGTACCCCCAACCTGTCCACCTAGATTCACATAATTCTTTACTCTTATATTCATGCTTTTCTGGACACCCAAAGTGCTTTACAGGTAATGTTTAGCAGCCATATCACCCTGCAACTCACAACTGGCAGCCCACTGAAGCTCAGCAGGTGTGAGCCTGGTCAGTACCTGGATGGGAGACCTCCTGGGAAAAACTAAGGTTGCTGCTGGAAGAGGTGTTAGTGGGGCCAGCAGGGGACGCTCACCCTGTGGCACCCACAGTGCACCAGCACGCTCACCACACACCAGCTATCAGTGGGGAGGAGAACAGATTGATAAGCCAGTTCATAGATGGGGATTATTAGGAGGTCATGACTGGTAAAGACCAGGGGAAACACCGAGATTTTTAATGACAAGGGAGAGTCAGGAACTCAGTTTGACGCCTCAACCAAAGGACGGTGCCTTTTTTACAGTCTAGTGTCCCCATCGCTATACCGGGCATTAGGACCCACAAACATGGCAAGGTGAGCGCCCCCCTACTGGCCCCATTAACACCTCTTCCAGCAGCAACCTTAGCTAGCTTTCCCTTAGAGGTCTCTAGCAAGGAGATCACTAGTTCCATCCAGATCCTGTAGTTGCTAGTAGAAAACTAATTCAATAATCTCACAGAGCTGTTTGTTGAAGGCTCCCAGGTTATTAGTTCCTACATCATAACTCATGTTTCAGACACCAACACTCCTCTGTGCAACAAAGCACCCAACCAAACACCCTCTACATCCTATAGACTACGCTCCAGGGACAACACTCGAAACTCATACCCCTCCCTCCCCTTGGCTTGTCCACATGAGAATACAAAGTTACTAGATTGAACGATAGACAATCCATGACACCTACATCTGTGGACTCTGGGACCTCCAGCTTGGTCTCCGATGGGGCTTTGACAGCGATGACCGTCTGATCCTTCAGACTGGCGATGGATCGGATGTCTTGATAGGTGACATACCCCAAGGTAGGCAGGAGTTAAGGGAAGCCAAGAGCAAATGGGTCACCTTCAGCAGAATGCACTATTTTCCAGGATAGAATCATGGACACACGGGGGAGCGCTTGTCTTTGTTATAGTATCCCGAGATCCATACCAGATATTCAATCCTTTTCCCAAAATCATTACGTGAATTTTTCCAAACAGACTCTGCCTGGGACTGGTATGATAAGATGGCAGTTTTTCCCCAGTACCCTTTCCCCTTTCTTCCGTTACCAGCCCCCCAGCCCACCCCAGCTCAGGAGCAGCTCCTGGCGGAAGGATATCGTTGGTTGTCCTTTTGCTCCGTCAGCTCCTTCAGCTGGGCGCTACTGCTCCGGATAAGGTCATCCAGGGCCTTTTCCGCCTTATCCAGCTCTGCCAGCTCCCTCCGCAGGCCGCGCTGCTTCTCGGGGCCTGCAGTCGAGCCCCCCAGCACGCTCCCGCCCACCCTGAAAAAAAATCAAGAAGAAACGGGATCGTAAGTCTCCATCATTCGCAAGCCCGAGGATCTGAAACAAACATTTATCCAGCTATCGATTCATAAACCAGCAGTGGGCAACCACCATCAGCCTGGCACCAATCTATGCTGCTGGGTTTACGGGACAAAATGGAGTGCGTTACAACCTCATTTAACAGCTCCAAACCAGGAACTCATCCAGAGTTCAGAGCACTTCGCCTCATCCACACAGCTCTGTCTGGGCTGGGATTGTACAAGTTTACATTAGAATGGTCACAAACAGGCTATTCAGCCCATCAAGCCTGCTTGGCAGCGAGGAGCTAATTGATCGGATGATCTAATCAAAGAAGCCAGGGTATCGGCTTCGACCACACGGCCCCCCCAAGGAGTCAAGCACAATGAGGCACTTGGTTTGGCTGTAGATTTACACAGGATGCGTTATGGAAAGTATTGCATTTGAACTAAAACTCGGATTCCTTTTTCTTTACATAGGGTTATAGTTGTTGCGTGTGTTCTGGAGAACTCCAGCAGCAGCGCCTGAGAATTCCGGCCACTCCTGCCGGAATCCTGCTTGCTCCTCTCAGCCCAGCTGCAGGCAGACGCGGGTTCGACCCCGCGGGAAAGCGGCCCAGGCCCAGCGCGGGGGTACTCACACCCACTGGATGTTGTTCTTGGATTTCTTGCGGATGAGCTGCACCCCCTCCAGCACGTTGGTGATGTCGTAGATGCGCCGCTTCTGCACCTCCAGCACCTCGGCCGCCCAGTTCAGGTCCAGCACCCCATCCGCGGACTCGCTCAGGAGCCCCACAAACTTCTTGGTGAGCAGCCCCAGCGAGGTGTCGTACCTGGTGCGCTCGCCGGGGGACTTGGGCGCTGTGAGGCAAGGAGAGAAAGAGAAGAATGGCCTTGAGGACCTCTTTCTGCCTTTGAATTTTGGAGCATTGGGAAAAATTCAGCGCCATTATCCATCCATTTTTTAAACCGCCACCATCTTGCACCCATTGCTTAGTGGGATAGGCACCGGCTCCCCCATGACCCTCTATTTAGAAAACGGTTGGAAGATGAATGGATGGATGTAGCGGTTTCTAAATGGCCATGCTATACATGAGTATACCAAACATCAATATACTGATAGATAACACGAGATTTAATATAAACAGAAATTACACCTATATGGGAAATTGCCCAGCTCAAGAGCTGTGATGAAGCCATGCAATCTCTTCCAATTTATAGAGCCTCTAAAAACATCCTGTTTTTTTTACAAAGTACAATGAGCTAAACTGAAGAAGCCCTACAGACAGCTTACATCAAACCAAGAAATGAGCAGGAGACACTGTAACAAAATCAAATATTTGCCATAGACAACTGAAAGGTTCTAAATCCAGTTCCACATCTGGGTTTCTGGCCCTCACTCTCCAGATGAGTCCGAGCCCCATGCCCACACTTCCACCTGGCTCCCGTTCCAGGTCCGCTTAGGATCACTCAAACTTTTGAAAAGGAATCCATAAGGTTATGGACAGTAAGCCCAGGAGCCCTAACCTAATCTCCACCCCCTTGTACAGCAGGATCGGTTTAGTTTTTAAAGCTAAATAAAACTCAACTTCACAATATCAAAACTGAGAGAAGCAGCCACTCTGCCAGTCTTCCACCCACTGTCTGCCAGGGAAGTCTCACTGAGCCCCAGGACTGGACCAAGAACTTCCTGGCCTTCAGCACTTTAGGCGAGGAGGAAAAAAAAAAATTGGTGGCTCTGCAGTAACAGTCACTGATTACTGACCCAGTTCAACCTGCGTGAACAAAACCTCCGAGCTTCACACTGGGATTAAAAAACAACAACAGAGGCTAGAGATGATAAAGAAAGCTTTAAAGCATCCCCTCTGGGTTAAATGTCCGAGCACAAACCCAGCGCTGTTACCAAACTCTCCCCGATCACTCACTCTTTGGGCTGGGAAGGCGGGGCACAGTCCTGCCCTTTCCTTTGGGGGTGCGCAGGTCTGGCAGATACAGGGGATCATTGCCTTCCAGGTCCAGCTTCCTCTTCGCCTGAGGGAGACAGAACACCCATCACAGCCGGCCCCCCAGAAAACCACAGCCGTCCCCCAGCTCTTCAGCAGAAGCACGGGGCGGGCCCACTTTTACAGGTGACAAAGACGTACCGCTTCACAGAGGTGCCACAGAGTGGGTGTGAGGAGGTGGGTGGGTAATCACCTAGTGACAAACCCGCAGAGCCCCCAGTGCATCTCCATTATGAAACAGAGATCTCACCTCCGGGTTTTACCAAACGGTACACATCTTTGATCGCCCATCCCCTTTCTCTTCTGCTGCAAATGAATTCCAGTTTGGTCTGCAAGTAAAAAGTATCAAACCTTTAACCAAATAAACCGAGAATACCCATTTCTCTCGCATATGTTGTACATCAACCTGGCCAGTTATTTTGCACCAGGTAATCTGCCCTTGTTTTTTGTTTTTGCTTCTCCTTAACATGTGGAGTCACTCCTTCGCGATTCTTTAACCCTCTTCCACCACCTCAACAGATGCTCTGGTTCACAACAGCCACGGGCTGTTCTCTTTGCGGGTTTATAGCCATGATAAATGAAAAAAAAGAACTAGAAAAAAAAACTAGTTATTGGCCACTTTTCGGCTTGAAGTCTCAAGTGCCAACCCCCCCCCCCAACCCACCACCACACACACTTTCTCACCTTCTTTCCCCTAACAATAAAGCCACATCCTCAACCACTTAAAAGCACAGCCTGCGCCTGACATGAGGCGAGCTGCCGTAACTACTTCCCGGCAGGAAGTCGCGTTCCCTTTGACTTGTACAGGGGCCTGAATAGAGCTGAGCCCTTCACACTCCCCCCCCCACCATGAATGTTTCTCAGCACATCACCACAACCGAGAGAGGCCTCCCCCAACCCCCAACCCAGATTCACCAGACCCCACACCCCGCTCGTCCCCAAACGTGACATAATAAAAAACACCCCTGCCGCCCTCAGCAACACAAAACTCCGCGATGGGCTACAAAAAGCACAAACCTCAACAAGCCAGGTGGTTTGAACTGGACCGTTTCTTTATAATGAACAGACTGGAGGGCCAGCAGGGGTTTCTCTCTCTCTCTCCTGAGCAGGCGCTGCTCCAGGGCCTGTACGAGCAGGATTATTAAAACCTGGGATCGCTCCAAGGCACGCCCCAATCCACGCCGGTCCGGGGGCTACGGTTAACACGACCCACAGTCCTCCTCCTCTTGATGTCAGCCCCCCCGGGATGAAACCTACACCAAAAATCAGGGCCTCGGGCTTGTTGCCAAGAAACCGGCAGCAGTGCGTTTAGTGCGTTTTAACCCTGTTTAGTCAAGTTATTTCCGGAATGGAACTAAAAAAGTGCTCACAGGTAGCCCTGCAGTGGAGGTACGCTAGAGAGAGGAAGTGATGGCTGAACTCATCTGCACAGCAAAGGTGTTGGAATTCAGCTGGCGGGCAGGTAACTGAATTGAAAGTTTGTTTGAATGCAAATATGCACCACAAACACAGTGGAAAGGAGTAAACACGCAGGTATTCCACAGTCATTAACAGTTCTGGCTTCAGGTAAGGATTAGACAGCAAAGGGGATTAACCACTGTCCTGTAAACTCCATTGCAAAAGAAGCATTAAAAATGCCCTTGAATGGATATATACATTCAACGCATGCACATACAGACATCCAGACATGCTGCAACTAGGCGAGTGAGGACTGCAGCTATAGGGCATGACTAAACCAGCACATCTAACCAATCTGAACAATTTCATCACGCCACAACACCCTCCTTAAAGTAAACTGAAACTTAAGGTCCAGACTGTTGGTACAGAGCTTCAACTGTGCAAATCGGAACAAAAGGCCTTAGGTCCTGGGAACACATCTTGAGCGGAAATCGACCAGTTGGTCTGGGAGGTAAAAAGGCTGCTCTTCCACTTCAAACAAGCTGATCGAGTCTGGGTCGAAGAGTTAAAGACCAACAGCTCACCCTGATGGCTTGTCCCTGTTTAAAAACGTCAGCAGCGATCAGACATGTCAGGAGTGAGCATGCGGCGCGGCCCTCCAGAGGATCCAGCGGGAGCAGCAGGAGGGAAGAAGCGCTTCTTTGTTCCACCCTTGATTCCCAGGCTCCGCTCAGCAGCCACACCTGCTAGCGACATCTGGGGGTTTCCAACAGGTGGGACGAGGGGCCGAGCCGAAGCAACAGCAGGGAGCAGCTTTCGAGCTCTGCTTTGGCTCTCTTCAAAAGCCCAGTCATTGCCAAAGTAAGAGGGGGTAAGAACTTGTGAATAGAAAGCGTGATGGTGGTTTTTGAAGAGAGGGAACAGGTAGGCATAACCAGTTTTGCTTGGTGTGCTGGCTATTCTGTAGATCCCCAGCAAAGTCATATAAAAAAGGTCGCAAATAGGCAAACAACTGGGTAAGCCCCCTAACCCACCCCGACAAACGACAACCTGCTTTAGTTGCGGCTGCATTGAAACTAACCTGTTGCGATACAGACCAGGGCATTTCTCAGAAAAATCAGACTCCTTCCTCCCACACACGCACACAGAGACGGCCGACACAGAAGGGCATAGGAAAAAAACACACTAAATCTGCTGACTTCACCATAACCAATATAGCTTACACACCTCTACTGCAAAAACAAAAAAAAAAGACACCCAAGAACAACTGCAGCTGATGACTTGCAGGAATAGGCAGCTCTTAAACATTCAGACACATTCCATCACCTCCACATGCTGATCTTGTGCAGTCAAGGCTCAGTGCCACAGCTCCAACACGATCCTTTCTAAGACCTGAAAGCCAACTGCAATAGATTTAAATCTCAATAATTTCAATTTCAATAAGTCTGTGCTGTGCACACCAGCCTTTTAATTTAAGGGTTAACTTCCTTAAATATTCTTATGTTTTTTTACTTTGTTCCAGTTATAATCTCACCTACAGTGTCCATTTCAATAAACTGCATAATTCTTGTTCTTAGAAACAGGCTCCAAAAATACTTTAATGAAGCAACTTAATACTTAACTGAATACTTGCTTTATCTTTAGAAACATTCTACTGCAAGACTAACTGGACCCCTGCTCTGGTCTCATCAACCACATCTTTAAAACAACTTACTGTGCGAAACAGCACAGAAGGCACCGAGACGTGCCAGGGAGGCAGGAGAGGCAAGATGAGAGTGGCAGGGACAGCTCAGCACCACAGGCTGAGAGCTGTACTCAGTTTCAACACCACTGCCAATTGCTTAATGAGTGATGCATAGCTCGGCCCCAGAACGAGCTGGAGAATCTAAACTGGAACTCGGACCGACGCAGTAACCACAGGAAACAACTGCAGCACGCCTATCCCCTGCCTCCAGTCATTTAGCCCCATTTGCAAGCTGAAAAGTGTCAAATACGTGCTTATGAAATGAAACAAATGAACTAGAAAAGATGTACTGGTAGGTTAATCGGCTTCTGGAAAAAAAACGGCCCTGCTGTGAGTGTGTGTGTGTCTGTCTGCCCTGCAATGGACTGGCATCCCGTCCAGAGTGTACCCCCACCTTGCACCCATAGGCTTGCCAAGATAGTGTTTGACTCCCCCAGTAATCCTGTACTGAACAGAACAGAAAATGGATTGCATGTCCAACATGAACCGGGTGGTCAGGTGCAAGATTTCAGGGCATAAACATTTTGTCCTTGATGCTTTCGAGCCAGCTAAAAGTATGTTGTGGCTGGCAAAGGTCTGTGAGGTCAAAAATTCAGAAGCTGAAGCCTTATCCACACAATCTGATGCACAAAATGACGATATTCCCTTAGGCTTGATGTTCCCTCAAGTCTGCAAAACACATCTACTGTAACACGTGGAGCTCACATCATGAACTCGAACAGAAGCTATGAGGCCAGGCAAAGCTTTACTCAAGGATAAGGATTGTAGATTTTTCTGGGAACATGGCAGTTTCTGTTTCATCAGAAAAAAAAAAAAGAAGAGAGATGGAGATCGAGCTGATTGAGATTACCACGGGCGCTTCCATTCACTGAAGAGAACAGAGCCTCTTACAACAGAATCCATCTGTATTTTGCAGTCTGCCACTAAAGGAACCTGCAGCTCTTACAACATACCTGAAGCACAGACCATTACGCTCTCACACGACTTTCACTCTTTTCACCAACCTTCCTACCGCTGCAGTATCAGACTGCGCACATGGACACGCCCTTCCCACAATCCCTCACAGAGAAACCTGGGGTCTGTGGGACAATCAGCTGCTTTCAAAGTGCAGGCAGTCTGACAGTCTTGTCAAACTCCTTGAAAAACCTATGACATCCATCCATCCATCTTGTTACCACTTTATCCAATACAGGGTTTCCGGTGAAGCCAGAGTCTATCCCAGGAAGCAACAGGTTCAAGGCAGGATACACCCTGGACACGCTTAGGCACACACACACCTGAGCCAATTTTCCCAGAAGCCAATAAGCCTACCAGTATGTTTTGGACTGTACGAAGAAACTGGACCACCGAGAGGAAACCCACATGAACATAGGGAGAACATACAAAATCCACCTATATATCACCCCAGGTCTGGAACTGAACCCAGGGCCCCAGCAGTCTGAGGCAGGGGAGCCAATCACTGTGCCACCCACACCTGTGACACTAGCAAAGAAAATACTGCAGGCGTTCTTTCTTGATCACCATGACACACCTATGAACAGATTAATATTTTCCCACTGGTCTGCACCTATGAACAGCACAGCTCACTGCTGCTACATCCTAAAGGAGGAGGGCTTTCAGAAGCTCAGCAGGCTGTGACTGGAGAGGTCATCCAGCAACCACGTCCACAAAACGGGCAGGGCGGTCACACTCACACGCGAGCAGCTCTATCCTTCTCTGAAGGGCACTGCCCGACAGGAGGCCAGGCTAACAAGGGCCAGCCCCAGGATTAGTGAGAAATCCGCTTTGAGCACCAATTCTCTGAGCAAACGACCAGAGCTGGGGATGACAAGACCACGGCACAGGAGAGAAAGGAATGGGATCACCTTCCCAAACCAAATATAAAGGAACAGACAAATCCTGAAAACGTATTGGATTTATGTTCTAGAATGAAAACAGGTTGTCCACACTTGAGCCTGGGTGCAGGGGGGTGGGGTGTTCAAGATCTCATTAAAGCAGCAGCACCTGAAGAGCTGGGAGGAGTCAGCAAATCTGTCACATTAAGCCGACAAGGAGCTGACTGAGTTTGTTTAGAGCCAAGCTGGAATGTGCCAAGCTGCCCACTTTGCAGGACTGGGATTGCTCTTCCCTGATCCAGGGGTGCAACCGTCTGGAATTTGTCCAAGAACCTGTGGCTTTAAAGTGGGCTGAGTGATCATGATCCCTCTGTCCCGGTAGACGAGTCTCTTGAGTAATCAGCACTTCCAAGGAAACCCTGAAGAGAACCCATTCATCCAGCAGCCCATTTACTGGAGCAATGATGCTCAAGGCTACCATGCCCGTGCCCCGTCTGGGATTTAAACCCACAGCCCTCCTATCAGGGCCGATCACTGTGCCACACTGCTGAACCCCAAACAGCAGCAATACCCACGTGTACAGCCCAGAGAGCTGCACAAATCAGGGTAGCCCACCTCCAAACATCAATAGCTTTTAGGAGTACAGTGCTTTAGCCACCACTCTGCACTGCCCCAGAATAATAAGGGAGTGTTCCCCACTCTACATACAAACCTGGGATCTGAACTCCCAATCTTCCAGTTACTGGCCCAGACCCCTGACCACTGCTGCCCCTTAAAGAAACTTAATTACTATGCAATTGTGTTGTTCACTGTATTGAGATCCTAATCAAAGCACTTACACTTTTATACCTTTACACCTCGATTTTTCTAGCAACACAACACAGACCTTTATTTTTCAGTGACTTTCCTGCTTGAGAATAGTAATAATCCATGCTCCTGCAGACTACTAATTTTGGCAGTAGCTGTACTAACAAATGCACCATCTCACAGCTGACAAAAAAAAAACAACACAGAGATATCAGAATAGTCTGTGAAAAGGTCAAGATGCAGTGCTTTCCTCTCAACACGACAACTTAAAAAGACGACCTGTGGTACGAACATTCTTACAGGATGGAAAAGCAAAAATCAAAGCGTCACATATTGCTGTGAGTTTGAGCAATTGAGGACCAGAGTATTGCACACCTGTGTAGTTCAAAGTAAATCCGGCTGGGACAGATGCAATTACTTCCCTGTGCTTCAATCCAATCAAAGGTTAAAAATAATTCCCCTCTCCCCTTCAGGCTTACTCTATACCAGAAATAATACAGAGCAGGTCTGAGTGACACACTCCCACATTCTCTCATGCAAATCAGCTGTTAGTTGATAGGGCAGACATGAGCACCCAAGAAAGTCAAATCAAGTGCTATTTTCATACTGTGGCACCACCAGGTTATGCCGCACACATCACTTCAACTGACGTGGTGCACCCAGGAAATCTGACGTGCGCCACAAAAAGCTGAAGACCACGTTTTTGTAGTTCTTCAAAATCTGAAGTGGAGGGTTAGGAACTTGATCTTTCTAAACATATCTTACTGCCATCTGAGGCCGTTTACAGCCTCAGCATTTCCAGTCAAGCAATTCATAAAGGAGAAGCAAAAAAAAAACTGCTCATCACACTTCGATCCAGTTACCCCAGAGGCCTTTAAACTTGTTTTTTTTGTTTTTGTTTGGAGTAGAAACACCTTCGCCTTAAACTGGCTTTTCCTTGCGAACAGCTGAATTCGTCCGAACTACACCTGCGCAGACCTACCCCCGAAGCCCTCCCGCGCACTTCCACCGCAAACAGGGCTTGACCCCTGACCTCTGCACTGTCCACTCTGAAGTGACAGCGGCAGGTTGTGTGGATGTGGACGCACTAGGAGTACAGCAGGTGTCACACAGAATGACAACCAACCGGAAAAGGACACCAACAGCTGTGCAGAATGAATGGAGCAAGTTGGTCAAAATTAACTTGTATGTTTGCGATCACCAGGAAGCGTCCCCTGGTTCCCAAATCACGTGTGCGCTGATTCAACTGTATCTCGTTTTATTAATATTTCATCACGCTCTGCTGTATTATTTGGGAACCATTGGAGAGGTTTCATTTCCGTTTTAATGACGCACATCTCCCGGTCTTGTGCCTCTGTCTCGGGCTATTCTCATGGTACCCCCCCTCCCCTTCAGGCGTGTCTCTGGTCCTTCACTGACCCCCTCTCTCAGGCTGTAACAGCTGGGATGCGAGACCACGGCCTCTATCAAAGGGGACCCGCAGCCTCCTTCCACGCCGCCCGCGCGAAAAGCCCAGACCACCTCTTCCATCTTTTTTACTGCCACTTCAGGAGACGGCCCCATTGACTTTGCGTTTGCTTCCAAAGCGAGTCACCATTTAGAGTCCTTCGCCACTTAAACGACTTCTGGGCGCCGCCGACTCGAGCACTGCACAATTACACAAATCTCGCAATTTTTTGGTCGAAAAATTAACCCCCCCCCCCGCACATACAGTAACATTTAATAACGCGACACAGATCGAGCTCTCAACTTCTGCTCGCAAAATTTACGCACCCGGCCAAGTTAAAGCGATCAATAAAGTCAATCTGAAATTCTCATATTGACTCGACGTTTCGATTGCGACGCAACGTTAAATTAAAGTTGCATACAAAACGACACGCCTTACAGCTACGGAGGTACCACCCTAGACTGCAAGGTGTAAGAAAAGGCACTTGCACAGTTTTCAAAATAAAAGGTTAAGCTTGAGCGCGTTAAATCGTTGTAGGCTTACCGGTAGTCTCCCGGAGGTCGCTCTGATGGGCTTCGCTTCAGGCCCGTGGGGGGTGGAGTACAGACAGCTCGCCCTCTGATCCCCAGAAGCTGTGTTGCAGATCTGGCTGAGGTAGCCGGACGATAAAGAGTTGATCGTAGGACTCGACAGTTCAGTACCGAATAATTCGGTTCTTGCCCCGGCTAACACCTTCCTCGTCGACCCCGAAAAGCCAACTGCTCCCTTACCGGAAGCCGGAGAGACCCCTCTGGGTAACCGCATCATCTTTTACTTCGCTCTGCTAAAAATTCCCACTCAAGTCTGCTACTCAATCGGGGGAAAAAAATAATAATGCGGTATATCCTTTTTGTGTGAACGACCGGCTTCCAGAAGCTTTAGCAGAAATGTGCATTCATAAAAACGATTAAATATTAAAAACAATGCAGCTGACTGCTGCTCTTACCGATTGTCGATAAACAATAGGCTAAAATGCTAAAAATACGCAGAATACACACAATTAATAAAGTCTTAAATAATCTATCTGTAGTAAACGCCACCTCTTTTAAGATCTCAGTATTTTTAAAGTAATCTAAAACCAAATTGCTTCGTAGACCTAGATCTGGTTACTGCATCGAAAAGCAAGAGAATGAAAGTGGACTTCCAACTCTGATAGTGTCAAAAATCCAAAAAATACCGCCTATGCCTTCCAATATAGGCATATCCAGATTCAGCAAAGTCTGCAGATTCACAATCCCGGATCAGAATCCCTAATACAAGTGTATTTTGTACAGGATGCTTCGGATTTTCATCCGAGTGCATGAACGGTCCTGCTGAATTCCTGCTATTTCAAAGTTACAACAGCTCCAACTCCCCAGCTGATCAGACCTGCAGTTTTAGCGCCAAAGTGCGTCCCGCGAAATTCGGATCTCCCGCGGCTGGAGCTCGGCTCTGATTGGTCACAGTGCTGCCCGTTTGTTGGTTATTTGCATAGAACTGTTGGAGCGCGAGGGGAGGGTCCCTGTCTTTAAAGAGACAGAGGCCGACATTCTGGACTGAGCTTGAACTCTTTATTTACCTGCTGCCTTTAAATTGCTTACAGGCAGTAACTCGAATCAGACATTTGGGGACCTGAAGAAATGTGCAGGATTGCATCGTATTCGGTAGAACTTTGTTAAGAAGCAACTTGTGGGAGCTGCCTCCCATAAAAAAAAAATCCGATTATTTACCAACGTAATTCAGCATGAATACCACCAGGAGGACTGTAATTTAAATATTCTACAAGCCTCAGGGGAATCGTACATCCGGGGGTTGACACGAAAAACTCCGAGCTTCGAATTTGTTTTTCTTTCAAGTGAATTTCAGGCTGAGCTCGCTTGTCCTGCGCCTCAACTTTTTCTATTACCTGGCTTTCTGAACGCTTATGTCCCCCATGTCCATGTGGGGTTTCTCTGGGCACTCTGATTTCTTTCACGTTTTAAAAGTGGACTTAGGCATGGCTGCCCACTCTAAATCGTCCCTTTTTTTTGGAGGGGGAGGGTTAAAGGCAATTTCCTACATGGAGGGGGGGTTTCTCCATGTTAGTGTGGAGACTAATTGAACAGAAATGAATGAATGTGAATATGGTGTGTCATATGGCCTCGTGTCAGTTATGCTCTTTCCAACATATAAATGCACACATCTAAACTGTGCGTACCTGGAAGAAGCCAGAGGCCAGACAACTGCACATCAGTGGGGAGACCACAGTGACAGGGTTTCTGAGTGGAAGCTCCTAACTTGCTCGGTCAAGCAGAAAGTGACGCTGACTCCACAGGAGAGTGATGTGGAGTGGCGTGAGTGGAGAAGCCATTAACAAGATCTTATATTGAATACATGAATACATGTACTATATATGAATACAGAATAATTGCTTACACTTATATAGCGCTTTTCTGGACACTCCACTCAAAGCGCTTTAAAGGTAATGGGGACTCCCCTCCACCACCACCAATGTGCAGCATCCACCTGGATGATGTGATGGCAGCCAAAGTGTGACAGTACACTCAGCACACATCAGCTCTCAGTGGGGAGGAGAACAAGGTGATGAAGCCAGTTCATAGATGAGAATTATTAGGAGGCCATGATTGGTAAAGGTCAATGGGAAATTTGGCCAGGACACCGGGGTTACACCCCTACTCTGTTCGAGAATCGCTCTGGGATTTTTAGTGACCACAGAGAGTCAGGACTTCGGTTTTACATCTCATCCGAAGGATGGCGCCTTTTTACAGTATAGTGTCCCCGTCGCTATACTGAGGCATTAGGACCCACACAGACTGCAGGATGAGCGCCCCCTGCTGGCCCCACTAACACATCTTCCAGCAGCAACCTTAGCTTTTCCCAGGAGGTCTCCCATCCAGGTACGGAGCAGGCTCACACCTGTTGAGCTTCAGAATGGTTGTCTTTCCATTTTCTAACTGATTAATGTAATACAGGGTGGTGGGGGAGCCGGAGCCTATCCCAGCAAGCAATGGGCTCCAAGCAGGAGAGATCCTGGACACACCAGTCCATCACAGGTCAGATACACACACACTCACACCAGGGCCAATCTTCTCAAAGGCCAATTAATCTACCAGTATGATTTAGCTCTCTGGGAAGGAACTGGAGCACCCTGTGGAAACCCACACGAACACAGGAAGAAAATACAAACCCTATGCAGATAGCACCCCAGGAATCGAACTCAGGACCCCAGCACTACAAGGCAGCAACCACTGCACCATGCTGTGGACCCCCCTGTACTTGATCATATACAGTATAATTCTCCTCCGTTAGGAGGAAACCTTTAGAAACTTGTCTTCTGACCTTCATAAATAGTGCCCTTAACTAAACATCTCCCTGAAGATGTCAATCAGTTACCTCATATGTGTGTTTTTCTCCGTAAAAATATATAAAAATGATGCAATACCTATCGTAGGCTACACCTACAGGACAACTGGGACACAAGATTCGATCTGTGCTACCGCCCTGGGCCGCTAGGTGGAGCTCCAGTCATGCAAGACAAATCCACCGTCCTGGCAGGAGTTTTATTTACATTGATTCAGATATAAACACCCCAACTTAGTACGACCACCGAAGCTGAAAGTAACAATAGTAGCTATGAATCAAAACTACAATGTATACTTGTATAGAATAAGAAGAGTTAAACTTCTCACAATGAGGAAGTTTGGCTGACTGGGCATTGAGATTAATAACAGGACACAGAGTCTCTTTCACTGGGTGGCGCTTAGGCCCGTGGAAAAAAACAAAACGCACTGTACTTCGACAATATGAGGGTATTTACAATACACGAACTAGCAAGCTTAGATCAATCAAACATCATTTAACCAAGCTATTAGGCGTTTCGTTTCGAGAATTACTGAGTGGATCGCCGCGATCAAAGAAGTGAATAAATTATTATTATTTGTATTGAGCACTTAAAAACTCAAGAGGATTAGAGAAGACAGTGATGTCACTGAAGGCCTACCCGTACGATCAAAGTAACAAGTTAAAACTACTCGTGTAATGAACAGAACACAACCCCCTTAATCTGAAATTGAAGCGACGGAGTTCAAAGGACATAAACGGGGGTTTATAGCAGGAGCCATCACTCCTGTCTTTCCAGGACGCTTGTGACCTCTAATGTAGTGCAGAAACGATGCACGTGGGTCTTTAGCTCGCCAGTGGGTAAAAGAGGTTAGTGTGCGTACTGCGCTGGGACCTCGAAGAGATTTTTTTGTTTGTTTCTGGGTTTTTTTTTTAAGTGCAAGGCGGGAGCGAGCTGAGGCAGACTGCCCGGCGCCAGTCCGCACCTGCGAGCGAGTTACAAGCCTCAAGATGAGTTACACAGGTGCGCTCCGGCCTCGCCGTGAAAAAAACAAACAAACATCTCCCCGCTCCTCTGTGTCCAGAAGCTCCCGGGACAGGAAAACAGGGGGTGTTAACGACGAAACGACGGCAAATGAATAAAAGCAAACACCGGAGCCGTTCACCAGAGTACGAAACGGAACCCGAGTGTCTAACACACGAGAAGAAAGCATTGGCTGACACCGGGATCCCACGAAACCGAAGGCAGCTTGTGATACCAAACGGGATCCGCACTCAATTCAATTCAGTTCAAGGTGCTTTATTAGCATGACAATCAGTGTTGCCAAAGCAAATAAAATAATGAAATTCACATGAAACAAAACAAAAAAAATAAAAGTAAAATAAAATCTACAGACATTTACAACAAGGACGTATTATAAAATATTTACATATACTGTAGACAGATGGAGCATTATTGGGAGACAGACTCACTGTTCCTCAGGCTGTGACAGGAGATCACATACTGGGCTGCCAGTTCAACTGAGTTCCCTCCTCCCTGTCCCAGTAGGATTGGGACCACTCTCTCTCCGGCAGGCGGAGCAGGGTGCTGTCTTGGTGCAAAAGTCAGAAACCAGGACTCTCGCAGAGAAAGGATTGCACGCACAGATCGAGTAACTGCGCATTTGATCTCAAAGCTCTGCGGGATATCCAGTACAAACAACTCAGATCAATGGAGGTTAAAATGCAATATCTCGGGATTAAGGTCCTTCATAAATCTTATTTAAGCCGACTCATGACGTTACTCGACGTCAGCTTTGCTCACGGAGTGTGACCCATACTGATTTTACAGGCTGAAAACGAAGGGTCACTAAATTATAAAACCCGCCTAAAGAGAACCGTAATCCTTCCAAGTAAAAGCAAGACTTGTATCACTTAAAAAGAATGAGGAAGCCACACAATGCAGAGACCTTTTCCCAGCACAGAAAAAATAACCAGGCGAGACGGGCAGTTGAGAGAGTTCGCAGGCCTGTCAGAGGAGCCCCGGAGTCAAATCACTGAAATGCAAAGAATCACAGACGGTTTAGTTCCTCATACCAGCTGAAAACAGGAGGCTCCTTCCTCGACAAAAAATTTGTTTGGAGGAGTAGGAGGAAACAGATATTATGTTCACAGAGCAAGGCTTTTTAGCGCAATCTCAGCCATCCACTCATCCCCTAACTCCTTCTTCTGACTGAGTGCTGCCACAGCCTATCCAGGGAAGCAATGAGCACAACGCAGGGTATGGGACACCAGTCCACCATAGGGCACACACTCACACCAGGGCCAGTTTCCCCAGAACTGTGTCTTCTGACTGTGCATACAGGGAGAACATACAAGCTCCACACAGATGGCACCAAAGGGAATCGAACCCGGGGCCGCAGCGCTGCGAGGCAGCAATGCTAACTGCTGTGCCGCCCGATTCATGACTTATTTGAAAGTGTATTGGTCAGCTGTGGGATTCAGAGAGGGGCTTCCATCTGAAAACAGCACTAGAACCGAGCACTGGGCCATCACCAGATTCCCCTGTGTGCAAGGTGGAAAACCACCCACAATCTTGGCCTCGATCCTTCAACTGTAGCAAAGTGATCAGCTAAACTGACCCCTGGGCTCTTGCAGCAGAGTAATGTGATGAAACAGAGGTTAGCCATCAAGCAGAAGAGCAGGGGCTGCTGGCCAGACTGTTGCCCACAGAATTTCTGTGTTGCTCAAGACAGAATAGTGACTCCCCCCTCTTTACAGTCCACTCTGATCTGAAGTGATCCAGTGAAGTGACGTGACTTTCCTGCGGCACATACTCACCTCCGTACCTGGCACAAGAGGAGAGTGTGAACAGTTTTAGTTTGGTGCGAGAATATGTAGTTTAAAGAAGAAAGTGCCAAGTGCACTGAAGTCTAATGGGACTCTATCAAAAAGCCAGAAACATATGGCCAGAGCCACTTGAGAGTACTACACAATAAGTATTGCTGCTACTCTTAATACAACTGCCAAGTTTCAGAAAGTCAGAGCATTCAGGGGCACAAGTACTGTTGAAGAGCAAGTGCATTTTGGCAATGCATTTTAAATTTTAAATTGCTCCCGAAACTCACGTTATTTGCACTTATTGGCATTAGACTGAGCTTAGTACTAGTGAGAAAACGCAACAGAACAATCCATATTATTGTGTGTGCAGTGCTGTTTATAAGTGTTCAGTTCCTCTCTAAAAGCTGAAAAATATTCTGAAAGGGACATTTTTTAAATGTACTCTTATGGTCCCGGTGCACACTGTATTTCACTTTTCACTCCAGTTAATTGTCATTCAGATGTAACAGAGTAATTGCCTTAGTCATTAGAATTACTTGATCATGTTCGGGTTTTACTGTTCTAAACGTTCGGTTAACACCACACAATGTAATCTTGCACTACTGAATTTCATGGAAATGTTTCACAAAATAAGTAACGCTGATAATGCCGTCAACGCTGATAAACCTACATACTGGTGAAGAAAGCCCATTCAGCTGCAGTTAAACAGCAAAAGAAAAAAAGATCAAACTTGCATAAATGTCTGCAAAGAATGTCCTTTGCAAGCACTTTCAACAAAATCCATTCAAGCAATTCCAATGCTGGCCAGCTGCCAAGCACGGCTGCGAGGATTTTTACAGCTGTATCCTAAACGGTTCGGAATATGTGAGAGGAGTGAGTTTTCCTTCTTCCTTACTTTATTCAGGATATAATTCTACATCCTTGAAATGTGTTCTATACATCAGCAAGTACAGGGGGTAGTGCAGTGGTTAGCACTGCTACCTCACAGCACAGGGGCCCTGGGTTCAATACCTGGGGTGCTATCTATGTGGAATCTGTATGTTCCCTTCGGGTTTGCATGGGTTTCCTCTCACAGTGCAAAAAACACTCGCAGGTTGATCAGCCCTGCTGTGAATGTGTGTGTTTGTCTGTGCACTGTGACTGATTGATTGTCCAGGGTGTATCCTGCCTTGCACCTGCTGCTTGCCAGGATAGGCTCCGGCTCCCCCACAACCTGCTTCGGATAAAGCCGTTAAAAAGAAAATGGACAGAAATCCGGTGGGACACACCTACATTTCTACTGTCCGCCAAGAAACTGAACCAATTCTCACTTTTCAGACTAAAATCGGAATTAAACCACACCACTCACGTCATACTGAGCTATCCCCTGGAGACAATATTTGAGGTGTACATGAGCCATGGTTACATGAATCAAAATGTCACATCTAATGGAAAGTCAAGTCCAGCCTTAGAAGAAATGTAAAACCTTCTGTGACAGTGTGAGAGCATTTCACAAATCGCCTTCCAGTCTTCGAGGATCGGTTTCAGCTCAAATGACAGCAGCATTTGCGCTTGGGCAGCCTGATCTCACAGCTCCAGGCTGTGCTCTGTCAGGATTAGGTTTGGAGAACAACTTGGAAAACAAGATGGACAATGGAAGTGTTTTGGTAGACCACTAGGTGGCCCCCTTTCCCCCAGACCAGAATTTCTGAATCAGAGTCCCAGCATGGTGGCGAGAGATTGTACTGCAAGAGATGCTGCCCTTCAGTAGAGCCCTTAAACCGAGCTCCTGCTTATATGGTTGTTGAAGATCTCCCAGGCACAGCTTGGAACAGCAGGGACATTACACCAGGGGGTGATGGCCAGAGTGTGCAAATCCAAAATTCTCCCCTTAATTTTTCCCCACTATTCCACATGGATTCTCACACACAGCAGGGATGCTGGCACCTAATGGCCACCTTGCTATTGGTGCAGCATTGGGGGACAGCAGGCCCAACACAAAGCACTTCAGATGGAACTTGAATCTGAAACCAAAAGCCACCATCAGACACCACCTGCAACTGAAGCATGACAATGCTGGGATTCAGCCAAATTCCACCACACATCCAATGTGGAGCAGAGAGGGTCTACTTTGACAAATGCTAATGGAAAAGATTCAAGAACAAAAAAAAAAAAACACTTCATTACAACTGCAACCTACTGGAATGATCAGGTGTCTAAAAATACACACAGTCACCATAGCCTTCTTTTTTGTTTATTATGTAAAAAGGTAAATGTAAAGCATACTTTTATAAAAAGTTTATAAAACTCGGCATATAGACACAGTCTGTAGAAATCCACATCTCTACAAACAGCCAGAATCAACTCTATTATAGAGTTGTAATTAACATTTGGGAAGTATCCCTAAAGCCCCCCCACCCCCCTGATACCCCCTTAAAAAATTTGGTATATACAATTTCATTGTGACCTAGATGCATTATAGCGAAACTTGGGGGGGGAAAAAGGGCTCCCCAAAATAACCTTATAGACAAATCAGCAATCACTTTGGGACAAGGAGAAAGATCATACATGGAAAGAACAGCCCTCCGCAGCAACTTACAAGTTTAAGTTTGAGTGGAAGGGGATATTAAAACGTATAAAAGTGGTTTAAAGGGACTGGGGGAAAAAAAAAAAAAAGTCAAGACAAGCTTTGTCGGTTCTTAAAAAGATCAGGGGCTTTGGAGAGTCCGATGCGCGATAGCCGGAAGTGCGCTGGTTAAAGTTGTCAGCAGGAGCCCACCCCGTCTCTGCCGGGCGACTCTCGCCGCCTAACCCCCTCCTCCTCCTCCACACGTAGCCTCGACTGGAGCCTTGTGTCACGGCGCACCTGCACAGTGAATAGGAAGAAAAAGGCAGCAGCCCGTCAGTTCTCTCTCTCTCTCCCCCCACATGGCAGACAGATCACAGGCAGGTCCGCAGACAGCCTGGCGCCTGCGAGGAAACTTTCATTAACCTCCAGCTGATAAGGACAAATCCACAACAGCACACACACAATGTTTGCTAATTTGGCAACCACGGCGGACGGGGGCGGGGGAGGGGAGTAGCGAGGGAAGACGGGGCTTGCAAGCAAGTGGTGGGGTGGGGAGGGGAGGAAAAAAAACCCCGAAGATCTTGTGTTCCTAACTCTTTACAGATGGATCTGCAATTATTCTCCTCGGAGGGAGGAACCAGATTCTCGGTGGCGCCTTCCTGGGTATTGGCAAAGCCAGTGACTCGCGCCGCTGCCTGAACATCTGCACTGTTAGCAGAAATCCCCCGGCGGATCAGCCTGTACAGCAGATGTACGCGCGGTGGGGGCCGTGTCAGAGCACGGAGGATTAATTCATTCCGAGAACGGCTTCCCGGCCTCGATTATCTTTTGTTGAGCGCTCGCATTTATTAAAAAAAAAGAGGAACCTTCTCCACACACACACACCTTCTACAAGGCATTTCAAGCTGGAGAACCTGTTACCGTAGCCTGTTCATTCGTCGTCAGGAATATGCAAAAAGGAAGCGAGACAGCTGAATCACTCACCGTGTGTTCTGTAGGAAGCGACGGTGCGGTCTGGTTAGTCGCTCAACCCCCGGCTATCTTCCGATAAATCGCAAGCGAAGTCCGATGCCTGCAATACAATAAACGTTGTGGGAAAACGTTAAGAACATTCACATTAGACGGGTTGACAATGGAAAATATTGTACATGACACGCCGTGTACTTGTACTATGCCAGCATTCCCCGTAGTACAGCTTGTGAAGAGCAGACTGGTAGCAAATCCACACCATCATTCTGGAGCCTGACGAACCCCGATAAATACGCATCGCGGAATAAATCGGAGGCAACATTTTAGCACACGTCCGCTCACCTTTAGGGACAGCACAACCTCCGGCGTCTTGTCGGAAGATTCGCTTTCCAAAGCGATCTGCAGGTCGAAGATGTAGTCGATGACGTGCTGCAGTATTTCCACCTGACTGACGGACTTGTTCTGCGGGATGCTCGGAACGAGCTCCTTCAGTTTAGAGTAGCAGTCATTCATGTCGTACAGCACGGTCATGGGCTCATCCACGGGGTTTTTACTTCGGGAGATGGCGAGACTCTGCTCCGACACGCAGCACACAGCTTCGTAACAGCTCCTGACCGACCGGACTGGGCTGATGGCCTTCATCGTGTAATCCGCAGCAAACCAACAACAGCGACACACTAGGAAGAGTAGATCACAGAAGCCACAGAAATCGTATTTCTGCACCAGACAAGTGTGTCACAAACAGTTGCCAGGTATCACAAATCCCAAAGACTGGAGTCCGTTTTTTTTTTTCTTTCTTTCCTCCTTTCTTCCCACCCACAATAATCGGTGTGACTACTCTATGCTGCGCGGATGCTGCCCTTTTATACTACACCCTTGCCGTAGCCCCACCCATGCCCACCTTACAAACAAACCCTCATGTTCCTTAGAACCAATGAACAGGTCGGACACAATAGTCCTGGGCGTGGTCAGGCCAGCGCTCGCTTCCCATTGGCTCCCAGATCACGCCGGGTTGCGAGGTAACTCGAGGAATGAGGAAGTAGTGGCGGAGAAAGTGCAGTCAGATGTGAAACCTCGGCACAAATCCCACCATGGCTGCCTAGATAGTCTCCCTTAAAAAATGCCTGCGTTTTCCTCACTTGCTTGTCTCAGACAAAACAAGAGCCCAAGAACAGCGCATGAATACTCCTTAAAGTAAGACAGTTTATGGTTCCCAGCCTTTCACTGGCGTCTTGTAAATAATTAGTGACGCCTAGTTCACAGATTTGCTGTTCACATGACCCGTAGACATCCTGGCGTCAGAAAATCTTTTTTCTCCTCGTCTCTTGCCCTTAGTGCACAAAAATAAAAAGGGTCATTGTGTTCTAATGGGAGTTAATGCTATTACACCAAATAGGGATAACTTCAAGCGTAATTCTCAAGCAAACTGGAAAAGTAATTGTGACATGTTTTAAAAGTCAGATCGTTCCGCTCAGTTAGTTACTTAAGCATTTTAATTTTAATGAACGGGGAGCTACTGTTTGCTCTGCAAAGAAATGCTTCTATTCGGAAAGCCCTTTGCAACTCCACTTCAAAATACATAGTTTGGACAGTAAATCTTTAACATTTTCTGTGAAGAAAATGACGTTAGTAGTATTACTGATTTTGTCCTGCTTCTACTAAAGTGAATTTAATATGATAAATACATCAATTTAAATGAACGAGTCGCAGTCATTAAAATGAGAGATGCCTAAATGACATTCCGTGCAATTACTGCGTGAGGTAAAACACAGCTCAGGCATGTTCTCGATTTAAGCGAACCGACTCTGATCTTCTGATCCATGGCTTCACATCCAACTATTTTCATCGATTCAAATCTGGGATTTATTTTTCCTAGGAAACTTCCACCTGCAAACCGTGCCGAGTGACTTCGCGAACAACCACTCGCGGTTATTTCGCGAGTCACGCCAATCAAAGTTGTTTTTCGCCTCAGTCAACCGCAGGAACACGAGCAACAATTTCATTTCATTTTTTGTCTTTTCATTTCATTTTGTTTTTTGTAAAAAAGCACAACTACTCAATCGCGGGGAAAAATAAAATAATGATCAAGTACTGTAACGACTCTGTTCTCCAGCTGTATTTTAGACGGCCTACAAAGAAATCGTAGAATTTTTACAAAGAAAACGCAGCATTTTTAAGTTTGCATCAAAGCGTTTTCCCCTCTGTTCCTATTTGGTCTTATTTTCCCTTTTCTCACAATCCTGTTTTTGTTGAGGAATGCACTCCCTGGCCAGCTGTGTGTCCTATTCCTTCGCAGCTGTGTTGATCTAACTAGCCAGCCCCAGACAGCACGGCGCCAGTCTCCCGACGTCATCCATTCACCCGCTCCAACGCGTCGCCCTGGCAACCGGCCTGCCTTGACCGACCAAGCCCTCCCATTCGGCCGTCACTCCACGGCCTAACCCCGCCCGAAGGCCGTGCAAGTCAACGGGAACGTCGCTGTCAATCAAACCTTTGCCCCCCGCCCATTTCCAGATGTTGCGCTGTGCAGTATTCTCTGCTTTGTCATTCGGTCGGTTATATCTCGCACAAAGCGGATCTGTTCAGTTTTATTGATTTGACAATTAATCCTTTATGCTTATGTTATGCACACATACTTCATGCTGTTATTCTGATTACCTACGTGGAAGCTTCTTATAGTTCTTCTTATGAATGCAGTATGGTCTCTTGAAATTCATGGCACTAAAATGTCTTGTAACATACGATGACAAAAAAAATACATTTTAGGCTCATAGAAAGTGTTTTCATATGAGAGAGAGGGGAATGATTCGCATCAAAGCTCTGGAATGTGGGGGTATTAAAATATGTTTTGTCTTTTCCTTGACGATGATTCGCCTATCAGCATATTTGTCTCCCAGCAGCAGACAGACAGACGTGTTGCATTAACCTCGGCTCGGATAAGGCTGTTTCGCGGCGTTACGAGATGTGTGTGTGTTTTCTGTTGGGTTGTTTTTTTAGGAGACTCCTAAATTGAGAAAGCGTGTCGGGTCTGAATGTTGGAGCGGGGGCACACGAGGTTGTGAAACTGCGTGAAAAAAAAAACGAAACCCGCCACACTGATATTAGTAATTATGGTCAACCAAAAGAATTATATAAGTGTGCTGAGCCAGTGATGAATTAATCTGGTCTTTTCTTTCCCTGCTTGCCTGCGCAACGAGGTTATCGCTCAGGGTGACGAAGAGTCGAACAAGCCTTTATTTCATTGCGTGTAGTGAATAGCTCCTACGGCTACAGAAAGTTCAAACAAACCCTTCCCGAGACAAGTTAATGTGCCAACCGCAGTAAACTGTGCTTGCCTTTTTTTTTTAAATTCCATAGCTGTCTGTCACTAGTGTGACTGAGCAGGAATCAGGTGTTCCGACACAGGGCTGCCGGGAAAAGCCCAACAATCGAGAGTCTTTTCCAGTGGATGGGAGAATTTGGAGACTGGCGTCAGTGAGTCTGCCTCCCCTCGCGTCTCCGCCCTCGGCTCTTCCCCCGGTTCCGTGTGCAGCTGTACGCGGACAATCAAGCCATCAGCGATCGCCATGCATAATTAGCAACACCCCCCCCCCCCGCCCTAAGAAGACCTCTCACAGCGGTTTTTCTCAATCTATGGTCAACAAAGCCGCTCTATTCCTTTGCTGGTCACAACAGATGAAAGTGAGGAATTCAAAAACGAAGTGTTTTCACACATACGGACGCGGAGCCTCTTGGACAGAACAAAGGAGACGATTAAAAAAAAAGACCCACGTCTCGAGTGCGTCTCGGGACGCTGTGGCTGCCCAAGTGTGTGGGGGGGGGGGACAACAAAAGCAGCTCAGAGCGACGAATAACCGTGTCGCTAAAAGAAGGACGCAGCCCCAGCGCCTGGAAGCTGTCATTTGGTGATGGGTTTATTTTCAACGTCAAGACTGAAGAAAAATACATTCCGATGCTCCCCCTCCGCCCTTTCCACTTCAAGATACACAGCAGTCTCGGAGTAACACTTAACGTACTTAGGGACTTGGAGATTAAAACAGGCTACTGCCCTCTTACAAACACGTTTCACATTATCCTACCCATACGTTACTTTGGAATGTTAAAAACACATTTCACACACACAGCAGATGCCTCTATCGCCATCCTATTGTGCAGGAATTCATTTCAAACCTGCGAAGAAATCATACTTTAAATCGTAAACACTTGATTGTACTTCGGGGAATCTACATTTATCATCTTCATTCATCACTGAATAATGCAACAAAGGCAGAATGAATGCGTATTACAGTCGCATTTAACTAATCATAATTAAATACGTCGCAACCTTGAAATTGAACATAAATTCGCAATCCTTCGCGCCTTTCATAAATGATCTACAAGGTTAAAATTGTTGCCCCCTGCGAGGAAAACAGGCACGTCATCAAACATTGATCCCCAATACTCGATTTACAGAAACCCACACTCACAAAACATAGAATTATATCCGGATCACACCATTTTATTGTGTGTTGATTTTAATTCAAAACTGTGTTGTACTTGTCTGAAAGCCAGAGCGAATCATTTCTTAAGCGCAGGGACATTCCACCCTCAGCTTCCTCACTGTTCAAAAATAAATTTAAATAAATATTCAGGCCTAATATATCCTAGTAGTTTTTTTTTGTCAAAAAGCACAATAATGTACATACATGGGATTTTTAGAACACGAGTTACTTTTGAAAGATGTTTGCGTGTTGATTTTAAGGTACACGCAATTGCACTGAAGCGGTTTGTGGGGTCTCGGTGGACTAACTCAGCAGGGGACGTGCAAATTGCACATAAGAACAAGTCCATTAATGAATAATCAGTATCTTCTGCTCAAGTAGAAATTTTACGGCATGATGTAATCCAAACAAAAAAAAAGGGGGGCAATAGTAGTTTTTTTATACTTATTTTACTTCAAATCCAACTGCATTTGATTCCGCGTCATTAGTACCGGGTTGTATCTAATTTACGCTCACACGCAGACCTTCGAGTCGACTTGCCGGCTCGGGAAGCGCGCCAAAATGGTTTCACAAGTGCAGGTGGTTGTCGCTCCAGGCTACATCGGAAAACGCACAATGTATTGGCAATTTTTTTGGAATTCTGGGGCTCCATGATCCTCTTTCGGTAGCATTGAAGCCCCCCACCCAACCAAAAAAAGCCCAACAACAAACAAACCAGTGTGATCTGTACAACTCACTGAATTTATAAGGACCGGGAAAAATCCGGAGCAAAAAAAATCAACCAATTTTTGTATTTTCTTAATAAACCGTTCCATATCTAGAAAATTCTGTTATATGACATAATATGATATAGTTCTAATGCTACCAGAGGGAGAATTATGAACCTTTTCCAGTCATTCCAAGAAATCATTCTTTAAATCGTCTTCGTATGTTTATCTGTTTAAAATCAGTGCCCAAAAGAATTTCGCTTTTTGATAGGCAGAGGGTGTTCTTAAATGAGAACCATTAGTTTTGTCCTGGGACACAATTCCAGGGAACAGGAATCCCACTCCGCAGTTGTGTCTAATGCTTGCACGTGGTGAAACAACCTAACTGACCAGAAATATGCATGGCGGCGATCAACACAGTTTATGTCCTAGTGACGTCATCTGCAAGACAAGGTGCATCACTGCAGCACAGACGGATCATGTTAACAAAAGATAGTCCGCAACATTAAAATGTACGTGAGAAAACTAAACTAACTACATTAGTGATGGGGCAACTGACAAACTCGTCCCAGAGGCTTTGAAAAATCCACCTGCCAAAGTTTTTGCTCAGGTTTCTGAGTGGCTACAGTGCAGTCTAGAACTGCTTTAAAGCTGCTCTCTTTCAGGGGCGCCTGTAGTAATTTCACCAACACAGATACTGCTTTCTTCACCAGTATACCATATTGGCCATAATCCAAAACAGGGTCATTGTGGAGTTTGAGCCTATCCCGGCAAGTAATGGGGACAAGGCAGGGTACACAGCCCTGGAACGGGATGCCAGTCCATCGCAGGGCACACACAGACATCGACACACACTCACACCAGGGCCAGGTTTTACAGAAACCAATTTACCTACTAGCATGTCTTTTGAGTGAGGGAGGAAACCAGAGCACCCAGAGGAAACCCACACGAACTAGGAGAGAACATACAAACTCCACACAGACAGCACCCCAGGAATTTAACCCAGGGCCTCAGTGCTGCGAGGCAGCAATGCTAACCAGTGTCACTGTGCCACATAAGCCATAATATAACGGCCATTTTAGTTTGGTACCCTTCAAAAATGAGCCTCTGCCTTCAACGTGTGACCACATTCTTAAAAAAGTCTTTTGGTTTGTCCTTCACAGAGCAAGTTGTTATTTGCAAGTAAAGAAAAAAAACACACAGAACAGGTAGCTCTGATAAGCTTACTCTGCAGTCTATCTGCTCAACCTCAGTCACAGCCTGAAGTTAACTGATCTTAAGATGCTGAAGGAAGTAAAAAAAAACCCAATACCTGATAAAAAAAAAACAGAGGAAAAGAAGCAGTTGGTGACTGCAGCCACTGCAGAGGACAGAAAGCTTTTTGAAGTCTGAAGGTGTCCTAGCTGAATGTATGTCACTGAAGCTAACAGAGCCAGTGTTTGGATTGTGAGATATTCACCAGGGAAAGCCCCGTGTGATGAGTCATGCTATCACAGAGGTCTGTCACTCAGAGCGCAAGCAACAACCGAAGACACATCTCGTCTGACACCTTAATTTCAGGCCGACTGAAACACGCACACCTAGCGAAATCTTCTGGTGTATCAGGTAACAAAGGTCCGCACAGGCGGCCTCCAAACTTTCAGCTCTGAAAGTCCACACTCTCTCTGCATTTGTGGCAGCTCATTTCTGAATAAAAGTGGATTTTAAGACGCCTGAAGTGAAAAGACACAGCTCTCGTCAGCGACAGGGCAGTAAGGAAGGAGAGGAATGTAATTAGTAATAGTGGTTTGGGGAAGTTCGCTGGACTATATTTGGTATTTGTGGAAAAACTAAAACAAGACAAACTGTCCCTTTTATTGTGAAATCGTGTCACACCCCAAATAATCTAAAAACAATGGTAAAAATAGTATTGCTGTAAGATGAATGCACACAGTATTTGTCAGACATATATTTTGCGGTCAGAAATAATCACATATTCTGATCATATATAAGTCTAATATAGCAATAAGTGTAAATCACTGTGGACTTCCACTGACAGATATTCAGAATGTGTTTCAATTAAGCAAATGAGCAGATATTGAAGATGGTCCCGCACCCCAGAAGCACAAGTAGTACCGCAAGGAAGCAATACTAAGCACCGTACCGCCGTGCCGCAACCAGGCAGGATAACAATTCATACAAATCTAGATTTGTGGTCATTACACCAAAATCCTCCAAGCATTCTCTGTGTTGCCTGGATGTTAGAGAAAGTCATCTCTTGACAAATATACGATATGTAATCATACTGAAAAGATGAGACACATCCGTGTTCACAAGAGCACCCTTTACGCGCTCTCGCTCAGCCACACCGAGGACCTGGTGAGACGCGTTGCTTCGCTGTTGCCGAGTTTCAGCAGAACCGCAGGCCCGGCGAGGTGCGAGCGGAGCTCTCGGTTCCACGCGGCAAGTCCGCGCCGGTCACAAGGACTTCGGAACGGGGGAACTACACGGCGCCTCCATTCGGGTGCTTTCTAAAGGTACGCAGGCTCCAGTGAGATAGGTACTTTCCAGAATCCGTCGTTAAAAAAAAAAGAGCAAAACAGATTTGACCTTTTCATACCAGGATCAAGTGATATTGCAGTATTCCCACATCAAACATGAGTGGATGCTATGCATTTATACAAACTGCCAGATTTTCATAACACTTCACTAAATGCTGTTGATTTTGGATAAATTGGAATGATATATTCCCCGTAGTGTTTTTTAAGGTGTTCTAGGCTGCATGGCGACATACTTAGTGGTGTCTTTTACTGGTCTGTAGTCCTGGGCCACATCTCTGTGGGGAGTTTGCATGTATGGATGGGTTTTCTCCCAATACTGCAATTTCCTCCCACTTCTGAAAGATATGTTAGTAGGTGGGCGACACAGTGTGGCAATGATTAGCATTGCTTGGGCTGTGGATTCAGTTTTGTTCCTGGGGTGCTATCTAAGTGGAGTTTGCATGTTCCCCCCCCCCCCCCATGCTTGTGTGGTTTTCCTCCGGGTGCACTGGTTTCCTCCCACAGTCCAAACACATACTGGGTAGGTCAATTGTCTTGTGGGATATTTGGCCCTGGTGTGAGTGTGTGTTTCTGTCTGTGTGTGCTCTGTGATGATGTGATGGGGTGGATTCTGCCTCGTGCCTGTTTGTTTGCCGGGATAGGTCCGGCTCCCCTGCGATCCTGTACTGGATAAAGCACAACGAAAACGGATGGATGTTGCGAGCTTAACAGCTGAATTTTCAATTCCTTTGAAAAGGGTTCTTAACCTGACTCATTATTCATTCTGTCAGTAGAGGCTGGGGTACAGACGGAGCCCAGAATACTTGAAATACAGTTCAGATAGTAAGGCTTGTTATTCCTCTGCAGATGTACGATTCTCTTTAAAGCACAATAGGAATGCTGTACTGAGACATAGTAAAGGATAAAGCAAGGAAAGAGAAACGCCATGTGATAATGCAAAGAAAAGAATATTCAATCCATACTCAGTCATGCCAGGAGTGTGTTACTGAACTGGAAGTCGTGCAAGGCTCAAGGACTTCTGCAGGGGATATTCCCAGTCATGAAAAAATAAATACAAATTCAGTTGCAGGCACTGAGTAGGTGGGTTCGGCTCCCTCTTTGACTACTTCTGACTGAGGGAGCAAGTACTTTCCCTTCTCCCCGACTTCTATTCTATTCAAACAAACAAAAAAAAGCTTATTTTTCAGAAATCATCTACCCACTTGCAAAACAGGATGGGTATGTTAGATATTATTTATTTTTGATTGAGCAATGCACTTCAGGCAAAAGGTCACTCAACCTGCTAATGCAGAAGTGCTGAACGCGCGCCCCTCCCCCAGCCGAATCTCTGCGGCGCCTTTGTGAAAATAAACAGCGAGGATCCAATGTTTTGTTTCTTGGTGTTGTGTACCATATCACCCCTGGAAAAAGAAAAAAAAAGGACTCTTCACCTTTTCTTGAGGCTAGATGGGCTGCTGGGACTGGGCGAAACCAATCTTTCCACACTTCATTTTAGGGCAACAAAGAAAAGTCAGGTTTGATCTGGCCTTTCCCCATCAACAAGTGAGCAAGGGGATGAAATTCCACAGCGTTTCCCCTGTTTGCCCTGTTTCCCTGGCCTATAGAATTACTGCCATCACTGCACTCTCCTGCAGCATGACTCAGCCACGACTTTGTTGCCTTTTCAGACATTTCAGTCCTTCCTGAAGAAATCAATCTTGTTTTAAATCCCCCCTAGTTTTTCCAAAGGCTTAGGCTGGTGCTCTCATAATCATTTACTTTTTTCCCCCTCTTTCGTTTATCTCCTGTGGAGTTTTTAGCTGCAGTTTTCTGTCCATCGCCTTGCCATGACTTAAAATAAAATTTAAATGAAATCACATTGACTCTTAATTATAAAAAAAAAAGACCTGTATGCCTCCTCATAATCCTGGGGCCCTGGGTTCAATTCTGGATCTGGGGTGCTATCTGTGTGGAGTTTGTATGTCCTCCCCATGTTTGCTTGGGTTTCCTCTGGGCGCTCCAGTTTCCTCCCACAGTCCAAAGACATAATGGGAAGTAATATGGCTTCTGGAAAACTGGCCCTGGTGCAATTGTGCATATGTGTGTTCGTGCCCTGCCATGGACTGGCATCCTGTCCAGGGTGTACCCTGCCTTGCGCCTGGTGCTTGCTGGGATAGGCTCCGGCTCCCCTGCAACCTTGAATTGGATAAAGGAGTGAGGAGATGGCTGGCTGGATGGATCTGTATGCCTCCACACACACAAGGTGCACATTCCCTTCCTTTTCTGTGTGATCTGCGTAAAAAGTCCTGTCTGTTCAAAAACGATCGTAAAAACGTGTCACGTGCGTTCCATTTGTTCTGCTGAAGCCGCCAATGCAGCAGACAAGCAGGAACTGGGGCCGAATGCAGCACAACTCTGCAGCCCCCCAGGCTCCCTGCCCCCACCCACTAGTCTCCCAGCTTCAAGCATGCCATACAATGCCTGGAAATTAATTAGACAGCAGTCAATTAGGCAGTTGCTGGCAGTGTTGTTTCCCAGCTGTGTCCAGGAAGGAGATGAACCTGTGCACAGTCTGGAAGGGCTGAAAGACAGAGCTGGGCCAGACTGCTGATTTGCATAAACTGAGAGGGGGTGGGGAGGCTAGAGCAGAAGAAAACCCTGCCAATTTCCAGTCAACCTCCCTCTCTGGTTTCCCAGGAATAGGAATGTGAAGCCAAATGCTTTACAAAGACGCATCTCAATAACGCAAACTTTATCATTTAAGCTCTGGCAACGTTACACATTTAAAACAGGCATCCGCCCAAAGATTGTGTAATTGTCCAAACTTCCCACCCACTGTCTAAATACCCGCTCCCTGCAAGGCGTCAACAGCCCCCAGGTGCTTCACAAGGCCAGACTCTCAGGTGCAGTTGTGTTTGGCTTTGCTGTTTTGTGTGCTTCAGCTGATTCACCTCTGTCAAATGTGCTCATTTTAATATGGCAGGGCTGTGTGTACACTTAGAATGTTTAGCCTACACGAGATCCCATTTGTCAATTGCAGGGCCCTGCTGTTACGTGGCGAAGTCACAAGGGCAGCCAAAGGAAAAAGAAGTCTCCAGGTCCTTTCCGGACTGCAACCGGATCGCTGGAACCTTGCTGGCATATCCCTACGCCCAGCACTAAGGACTAAAGGAACTGAGTGCACCTGTCTCGGGTGGAACTATATTTCCCCAGAGCAGGAATCTAAACACAAAAGAAGCTGCATGCTTCAGAAACGATCCGAAGGTATTGCATTTCAACAGCTGATCAAACTTTCGTTAAAAAAAACGTCACGGTCCGGCTGGTTTTGGAGTTCAAGCTGTTTACATGTCATCCTCCGATTCACGGAAAAACGACGCTCTTCTGAAATTGCAAATCAGTTTCAGGCCTTTTGGAAAACGTCAAGGCAAACAGAGCCACAGAGCGTGGCATTCACAATGGTGATTTAGGCATTTTGTTTTACTCTTCCATGATACTTCTCAAAGCAAGACGGTCGTGATCATTTTTGTTATTATTGGCAGGTATGCGTGAGACTGCTGTTTTCATGTCTGTGTCCTCGGTAGAGAACTAGGAGAGGAGAGAGCACTGTATTCCTGTAGCAGCACTGTAATCGCTGAACCCTGTCAATGGGCCCAGCTTCCTTGACAGGCCTCAGAGCAAGCTGCAGCAAAAACGCTTCAGGAATGCAAGAGAGAGGGAGCAAGCACTGCCAAGAAAGAAATAAGTCCGTCCAAATCCACAGTGGCCTCTCAGCACCCTCACCTCTGCCCCACAGTGGCCTCCTCTCTCCAGAACTGTGCAGATCTGAAACCCCGAGAGCTGTCTATTGAGTGTACACGTGATCTGTCCAGCTCATCAGCAAACTGAAAACTGGAAGGGAGAGAGGCCGCAGAGGGGATATTGTGGCTTCCAGGGCAGACCTCAAGATCCAGTTCCTGTGCGCTGTTTCACAAACAGATCAACCGGGCCTCCCCACCATACCCCTTCCCATCATGCTCGGTGGCGGAGACGAGACGCTGGTTCAGTTCCAGGGTTTGTTTCTTAAAAGAGTCCGCTTCACTTCTGAGCTCAGGCTTTTAAAGGTTTCTGTCCTGTGTGCTGAACCAGACTAAAAACCCTTTGCCACCACAGTCTGAAAACCAGTGTCCACACACCTTAAACAAATAAGGCAAATACGTTCTGGATCGCCTTTAAAGTCCCCCAAGGCCTAGGCTGCCACAGAAACATTAAATAAGAAATTAAATAAGAAGCTGAAGTAGTGGGGGAAAAAACAGAGGCTGAAAAAGAAAGAAGGAGGAGAAAGGGGCCTTGTGGGAGAGGGAGAAGCCCTGGTGGGTATTTCTGCACCTGCATCACTGTTTTATTAGGTCAGGGGTCTCTCTTGAAAAAAAGGGGTGGGATACCCCCCTCCCCCTGCCACTGATTAACGGCTGCCACATTCAGAGGCCTCAAGTTCCAGCACGTCTTCACCCCCCTATTCCCACTGCCGCCCCCCCCCCGCGATTCTCGTTAAAGAAATGATACGTTGCAAAGAAAGCGCCTGATTGCAGTGGCACTCCTGCGTGGCCGATCTGGGTCAGTCTCCCTGATGAGACAGCCACACATGGGGAGACGGACCGAGGACACTGACTGACCTGATTAGAGGCCTGACTGCTTGGGCGAGCAGGCTAATCAAGCACCCTCCCCCTCCGGTCTCTCTCCCACCCGAGCTCAGATGCCACACGCACGGGAGAAGAATAGGACTCAGGTCACAGTAGAATAAAGCCAGGGCAGACTGGAGCAACTGAAACCTCCCAGGCGAGAGGAACCAGTTCAGGGTTATCCTCATCGTTGTCATTCCCCGGAACAAGCAAAGGTCTATTCCATGCTGAAAAGAGAAGAAGAGAAACACAACGTTTTGGCTGTGAAGCCTTCTTCGGGTGTCACACCTGAAGAAGGCCCCACAGCCAAAATGTCGTGTTTCTTTTTTCCCCTTTTCAACATGGAATAAACCTTTACTTGTTCCTTTGCAGCCTATGCACGCTGACACAGCTACTGTACCTACTCGAACATTATCATTCACAGTCTGAGAAGCTGCGCCTCCTTCCAATGTCCACACCCTAGACTACTGCTTGTACCAACGACTGGAGCATTAACAGCAGCAGAAATACTCTGCACCAAACAGACTAGGGGAATACTTTCCACTGTATTATGGGAGCATAAACAACACCAGGCCCGCATTACTGCATCCTCTTGAAAAAGCTGAGGGTATATTCCTGTGCATCTGGAATATTTGTGACTGCGAGTGTGCTGAGGGCATTTCCCAGGACAACATGAGAAAATTCCTCAGGGGCCGCACACACCTGCCAGGAAAAGGCTCACATTTTCCAACGTTATATAAAGAAATTAGCATCAGCTGGAAGATGGACTGTTTTTTTTTTAATCCAATGACATGCACTTTTTATTTACTGCTTATATGCTGTTAGGAGAAGTCCATTGCTACAGGCCTTAAAGGTGTTGGCCCTTGATAATGTAATCAGATCATTAAGCACGGGTTCAGTTTGTCTTTAGCGTAACATTAGCAAGTCTTTGAAATCCAAAGTATACACCTTCAAGCTCTTCGCCTGGGAGAAATGCCCCCTTCTCTTTCTCACAGCTGTGAAGGCACTGATCCAGAACACAGTGTCCAGAAATCACAGAAGAGTGATTCCAGAACACAGAAACAAACACACCTCACCATTCCCAACCCTTAGCCCGGTTTGCTGGCTGTTGCCAGTAACAACGCAGGATTTTGGTTTCCAAAATATATCACCATTGGTTTGAACAAGTTAGCTTATGAGCTTGTGTGCAATAAGGAATTGCAACAGTGCTTTTGGTTTCTGTTCATTTTAAGTTGCATGTGAGATAGAGAAGATTTAGTGCTGGTTGTGTCAGAAACCTGCACCTTGTAGGGCAGCAGGATAGCAGCTGAAAGGCTTTCAAACTGCCTTTCCCAGAAACTTTAAATGTCATGGCTAACGAATCAACTCTACAGTGTAGTTTTTCTGATTCTGGAGCGTGGTATAAAGGTGAAAAACGCCTGTCTCTAAATGGCTAACAGTATGAGCCAGATCACGGCATTAATGATAAACCTATGCAGTCTGACTCTTGCAGACCACTGGTAACTCCGACACAACTCACTCCAAGGCCTTGAAGCTGAGTTTTGCAGACGCTCCTGCAGACGGCGACGTGTTTTTCAGATTTAGCTATCATCCGAAAGTGAACTCTGGAACGCGAAACAGCGCGCGCTGAGCCTTGGGCAGGCTGATGCAGCTGATACTTGATGACCTTTAAAGTCTGTTGAAAATGTGTCTGCGAGGCCTTTGAAGTTAACCAGCAGCCTCTTCAACGCCACTCGGTGTTCCGCTCACCAAAACCTACAGTCACTTGAACCGGCTCTGCCTGTGCTGCTGTTTGTCACATAGAAACAGGGAACAAAGGCGAGGCTCACCTGAGAGCTCGGTGCACAGCGGGAGCAGGTGTCTGCCGGCACGCTATTTTTAATTAGCTGCAGCAGAGCCAACCGCGGCCCGACACCGAATTCAGCCCCCCTGCTGCACAGAAAGGGGAGAGCCAACAGGCTTGTTTTTCTTCCCCTGTCTTAACCTTCCAGATCAGGTCTCGCTTCTCTCCTCGACTCTGAGCTCCTGTCCCCCCCTTGTGATTGCACCGTGATTATTTCAATACACACTGCCAACAGCAATGCCGAGGGCAAACTCGGAAGGAACGCCTCTAAAATTCCAGACACTGGCCAGGACACTGATAGCGAGGGCCAGAAATTCCCACCAGCACCGAAGCCTCAAATGCCTTGAAATCTGAACAAAACTCAAAAAGGCTTTGTTAGTCTACAAACAGATTGACTTCTCAAGTCACGCACCATAGCTCCATTTCACCATACAGGAAAGCATGCACCACTGTATCTTTAAATCAAGCCGAATATTGGGCCGTTATAGTGAGGTGTTTCAGAATCTTGCCATGAATCCTGTATTAACACTGGATCTAAAGCAGCAATGCTGCACTTCCTGCACGTCCTACGCTACAGGAATCATCAACATGGTGTCGAAAAGAACATTAGCCGATGAGTAGGGAGCCTCAATGGATATTTATGATTCAGCAGACATGACTCTAGATCTCGATTGTAGGCACAGTTCAGAGATCGGGACCGTCGCACAGACCTGCAGACAGATGCAGCTTGTGGCAGAAACGGGAGGCCGTGAGTTGAGGGGACAGGAAGCCATGCCGTTGATGTTGCAATCTTTCCAGGAAAGGTTGAGAAATGTTATTAGATCAAACGATCGACAAACAACCAGGTCTCCCGCATGGACTCCCCACCGCCATCGGACTTTCCTCTCGTCACTGGTTTTTAAAGCGCACGGGCCAGGCGAGCCCCAGCAGTCGCGAGCACTCTTAAGTTCACGAGCCGAACCAGGAAGAGCATTCCTAAGGGCAGCTGCAGCGCCAGCACCCGCGGTGCAGTTCCTCACTGGCTTTCCAAATGTGCTTGTCGTGACAGAACGAAAGAAAGAAGACTGGAAACTCCCACACCGTGGGGGAAAGATACAGCATCTGGACAGCAAGCATATGGGGCCTGGCGTGTCCATGCAGGGCCCGTTCGCCATGATGTCACTAGGGCACTCACAAGCCAAGCGATCAGGTCAGCGCTCTGCCCAGAGAGGGGAAGCATGCTCAGATCACTCTCAGGCAGCCGGACGCCGTCCTCAGAATGCGCTTTTAACGGCCTGGTCACTATGTGCCTTGCATCAACAGCGCCTCTCTGTTGAAACAGTTGGTCTTGCAGCTTTCACAGATATAGTCTGATCGCATAAACTGGGGGAAGGAACAGAATCAGATACTTGCGGGATATGGGAAGCAAATGAAAGTCATTAACCCCGATCTCATCACTGCTGTCAGCGATCACAGGATTGGATTAGGCTCCAGGCTGAGAACATGCTGGGACTTTGCTGAGGGGGGATGTCTGTTCCTCTGTAGGCTGTACCCAAGCTGAATGGCTAATCCATTCAGTTTTATCTGCTGTACCTAACCAGATTAGAATCAAGTGGAAACAGGTACCCAGCTTCTGAGTGTTGTCCTTCATCACAGAAAAGAGATAAATGCTCCCAGCTCAGATAGGATAGACAATGAGGGATTGCATTAGTTGGACTAAAATGTTGACCAGGTTGTTCAGCCTTAAACAGAAGCTTCAGTTTGTTTTTAAAACAGATAGGTTCATCATCATCAATAGTAATTCCTTGCATTATATAGGGTTTTTTATCCAAAAGGATCACAAGGTCCTTTATATGTGGAAGGGTATATTCAGTGACACACAGAACAGCAAATCAGAGGGAAAAGTAAGACTTTTGGTGTGGATTAAGGGGAAAAACATAGGCAGACCAGATTTTGGTAGCCCAGAATAGAATTTAGCTAGGACACGAGGGTTAACACTCTTGGCTGTGTGCATTGGTAGAATTTGACCTTACTGAAATCTGCATCTAGACTGAAACAAAACTTTGTCTCTGCCTCCTTCTCCCTTAATTTTCTGGTTATGTAGATTTTTTTTGTTTTTGTTACATCTTGTTGTTTATTTTGTTCTATCTGTAAAGTGTAAAAAAGAAATAGGTTACACGATTAGCAATTTATTTCTTTGAAATAACACCATTAAAACACACAGATTTCTAGAAGCTGTGAAATGGTCAATTCTATCACAATTTAACCTGCTAGTTTTAGATGTGCAAACAGGCTGGTTACTCATGAATGAACAGCAGCCTAACTGTGTGACTTCCTTAGGTTCAGACAGAGCAAGCTTTAACCCTAGCAAGGCAAGCAAGTGTTTGGCACTGCCCTGAAGTGAGACATCCAATCAAATATGGAAGCCTGTCTGCAGTTAAACTCTGCAATCTGAAAATGTATCAGAAAATGTGGGCTAGTTAATATTTGATGCAATTATAGATCTGGCTTCCTGACTGAAGTAGTGTTTTTTTAACCTTTTATCATTATTGCCATTAGTTAGAATTGTGCTCAGTGGCCAACAATGTCTTTTAGAGGGTCACATAAGGCTAAAGAATTGGTGTTATTTTAGACTAAGCTAAAAACTCTGAGCCCTGTGCTCTGTGCTAGAGGATGGAGTATCTCAGCCAGCTGACAGCAGGTTACAGTGTGAAATATTTACACAGCACAGAGATACACACAGTTCAATGGGCTTTAGCTCAGCCAAAGTCCTTGCTGTGCAGGTGGCTGTCATTCCAAGCGTGCAGAACAATAGCACTTTGTGAGTGGAATAATTCGCTAGTTCTTTCCCCTGCTGAATTCAACTTCCTGTGCATCATTTATGACAGAGGAAGAAACTAAAACCAAAGTATAGTTGTTGCCATTTCATTCTGTTGCCATTTATTTCTATAACACTTTCAACAGCGTTATTCCTACAGCAGGGTGGGAAACTGAGATGCCTGCTTACATTTTTCTGTCAAAAGGGTTTTTTCTTAACTTTTCTGTCAAGTATCCTTACTCCGCGTGTCCTTTATAACTGCTGAACAGTGTCAGTAAGATTGGAACGAAGAACAAAGTCAAAGAGACATGCTTTGGATGAGCAGAATTTGATTTCCGAAGAGCAAAGCAAGGACAAGAGACATACAGTATGGACAGAAACGTAAGATGTCATGCTGAGCAAGTTACTGAACCTCCACACTCTCTGTCCTTCAGATAAGTAATAAATGGCCCTGCTATCTTCTGCAGCAGTTATGTACCCCCCAGTCTCTGTCAGCAGCTTTGGATAAAGGTATCAGCAAATGAGCTATCATTATGTTCTTTGCGGTGAGCTCTGCTCCAGACTGATTGCTGCCAGTCGATTCGCAGGGCGTTGCTCTTGCAATGCTTTATGATAGTAATTTCACAAGCAGGAGGAGAGTAACACGCCCTAACAATGCCTTCTTGACGGATGACAAATAACCCCAGCAGGGCTCACCTGCATCAGCGCAAGAAGGGTTAATTGCCCTCTCCGGGCTTGTCTGGGCCGGACGCAGGCAGAGCAGATTGTACCTCCTGTGGCAATCCACTGACAAGACTCAATTGTGTCTGAGAAAGGAAACCACACACTGCAGCCAGCCTCACGCCACCTCAAAGGCAGCTTTCACTCTGATGGGCGATGTTGAGAAAAAGGGGATCCTGGTCTTTAGCCAAGTTATTCCCAAAAGTTATTCTTGAAGTTATTCCCAAACTGCGTGGGCAGGGAATGAAACACCTAAAAACCAAAGAAGAACAAGCCTTCCAGAACAGATAATGTTTGCTTGTGGCAGCATGTTGCCACAGATCCAGCCCTTAGTAATGCAGTTTCATGTGTCTCTTCAATGTTTACTTTCTGATAGCAAACTAGTTAGATCACTTTTCTGCAGGTGGGTTACTTATAAACTAATTTGCTGTGTAAATGTTGTTTTCTCTTTGTCTAAGAGATGTCAACCTGTGCATTTCCAGTGCTCCACCTATTGAAACCACAGCTGGCAACAGCTGAGGAACTGTCATAATTTGCACAAAATAAGGACTGCTTCCAAAAAGAGTTTTTAAGTAAAAAAAGCACGTGGCGTGTAGCCCACCCTTCCAGTTCATGCATCATGACATTGTTCAGTCCAATAATAAGTCAGTGAATCTTCCGGTTTGCTTGTTGTTAAGCCTTCAGCTTATAGTAGGCAAAATTACTTTGGAGAGACAAATATCAACACCACCCAAATCTGCTAAAAGTTTAAAGTTAATAAAAGGAATGTATACTTTATGGGAGGGTGTATTTTTAAAAATGGAAGTTTAAGAATAGCAAGATAAAATATTTGAGATTCTTCTGTAATTGGCTATTTGCTTCCACAAGATTGATTTCCCATGTGAATGCAGGAGGCATGTCCTTGTTCTGGATCCTGTCTGTATGGAGTTGTTCCCACTGGCTGCTTTTAGTGGCGTTTTCTCTCCAGAAACTTCTTCCTCGTAGAGCAAGGGCCGTTCATTTCAATGCCTTGGACAGGCTGGCGTTATGCATCTTCTGTGGATGCTCTGGCTAAAGAAGAGTTGATTCCCCCACCCTATTTTTACTGCCTTTAGCACAGATGAGACAGCATACTAGCACCCAAAAACATAATACCCATCCATCTAGTAGTTAATATTCCAATTCAAATCCTCAAAGCCTCCATACAACCAGTGACAGATAAAGAATTCTTTCACTTTGGATCTTAAGTTTGGTTAATTTATTATGACATCTTAACATCTGATCTCTCACTTGCTAGTACTCCATCAACTGAACTGAGTACCAGAGACAAAGTTAGTTTAATCCGCAGTATTGATATACTGTATATGTAATAAGTTACTGTTTCGGCAAAATAGCGTCTGCTCTATCTATCTATCTCGCTGAAAGACCCCCCATGACCACACATGGGAGTGGGCTCTGGTGTATGAGACTGCAGGCCTCAGCTTCTCTATCCCTGTGCTGGATCAATGCGTTGTGCTCCTCTCTGGCTGCCCCTTTTCTCACTGCAATGCAGAAGCACAGCTGAAGAAAAAGAAAATATTTTGAGGGGCTCCTTCCTGTAAAATTATTACAGGGGGGAATAATGATGGCTTTGATTGGTGTCTGGTTATTGAGCAGTGCTTCCTGTTTCTTTGTATTAGTTTCATTGTGAGTGCAGGAGGGAGGGGGCGGCTGGGGGGAGGGGGGGGCACAGCTGTCGAGATGCCACATTAAGGCACTGCGCTTTTCACTGCCGTACCACACACACTCACACCACCCCCCCACCTGCGCACACGCCACGCACACACACAGCATGGACCTCTTTATCTTTCCAGCTTTTGTTCTCTCTCTCCATCCCTTTTAATTATCATTCTAATGTCATATTTAATACTTTCAGTGGGGGTAACTCTGGTGCATCGGGGAGCCTGGTGTCTCAGCAGTGAAGGAGGTAAAAGAGCAGGACTTGTTGCCGGGCGGCTCCTGGCTCAAGCTCCTGCTCTGAACTCAAGTCTCAGCGTCACCCTGTGAGACTGCACTTAACCTCCACGAGCTCCATCCTCCAGATCAAACAGAGTCAAACAGAGGGCCTGCTCTCAGTCATTTAGCAGCAGTAGGGGCTGGTACACTGTTCACTTGCTGGTCTTTCTTTGGATTAAAGCATCAGCTAAGAAACTAATTACCTGACCCCGTTCAAACACAGAGCAGGTGGGCTGGAGACCGAAGGGAGGCCCAATTGTGTCTCAAAGTGAAGCCCTAGGACTCCTCTCTCATCCTGAAGAACCAGTCCTACCACTGTTGCTGATGATCAGTCACTAAATCTCCAGAAACCATGATCAGTCTGACCACTGCGCTCACTTAGTTAATTAAGTGTCCAGACAAAACAGAAACCCAGAACAGGACAATGTTTCTGCGTTTCTGAGCTCCGGCATCTTCACTTGGGCTTTTATATAATTGTTTTATAAGTTTTGGACTTTTAAATACATCTCCCTAAAGAGGTCCCTGCTTTGTCCACAATTTCAAATCCTTCGTTTTTCTTAGAAAGGGCAGCAGCCGATCCGAGGTCTTCCAGATGAGCTCATTTACTTTGTCAAACTCTAAATTAAACTTATAGTTTGGTTCATTATTTGTATGTTTCACGCTCCTTTTAAGGACGTACAGTTGACCCGAAACCTCCCAGAAGTTCAGGTGCGGTTAAGAAGCTGCTGTGCCAGTGAAGCCCTCACTCGGCCTGTGGGCCCAAGCCCTCTAGTCCAGACACCCCTGCTTTGAGCCTTGGCGTGTGATTCCCCTGGCTGTGACGGACACCTGGTCAAGCGCCGGCCGGGGCAGGTGGGCGTGAGAAGACCAGGTTGTCTTTGTGTCGCTCTTGCCGTGCTGGGTGGCAGGACAGCCCAAGACAGCAGGGGAGCCCGAGACGCGTGCGTGCTGCCCTTGCTCCCTCTGTGCTGGTGCAGGGGGTGTAGTGTTAGGATGAACAAACAAAACAAATGCCGATTCCAAAGGGGCTAAACACAGTATCAACTCCACCCCCAAATCAATTCCCATTTCTTTTTGTTACACCTAAGAGGAGGGACAGATACGGGGATTGTAAAAGCCATTGGCGAAAAGCTGTCTTAACCCGTTTCCTTCTTTAAAACTACTGTCTTCGTCTCAATCACAGCCTCTGGGGTGGCTACCTTGACCAACATTAACCAGCTATGTAGTTAGTTCACTAGAGACTGAAAATCAGCTAGCAGGAACCAGAGCAGTTAGGTCTGGTCACCTCTTCACCATGTTTTCAGACTAAACAGAAATGTGCACACCCCATTAAACATACAACAATTATAATATAGGAACACAAGAAGGGTTATGAAAGAGATGAGACCATTCTGCACACCTAGGCTGTTTGGTAGTTAGCAGTTAATTGATCGGAGGATCTCATCCCATCTCATCCGACCATTTTTGAACGAAGCCAAGGTATCGGCTTCAACAGAATGACTGGGCCGCACTCCCAGTCCCCTTTGGCTGAAGTGTTTCCTGCTCAGGGTTTTAAAGGTCATTTAAGACCTAAAACAGGAGACACGTTGTTACACAGAGCATTGTGGAAGGCTCCCAAGCCATGTTGTTGAAGTTGACTGTCTGGAGTTCTTTACAAAAGAGAACATTTTCAGAGATCATTAAGCTACCCTGCAATCACCTGAGCAACATGGCACAGCCCAATGGCACTTTCCAGTCCGGGGATGCTCAAGGCCCTGCCAGAGGGCCTAGTGTCTGCTGGTTTTCTTCCACTCTGAGCAGTCAATTAAACAACCAGCGTAATAATTTTATGAGTCAAACAAGTACCGGATGTAACTTAAGATCATTTATACTGTTGATTACTCAAAACAGGCACTTGATCAAAGGTACAGTCAAGACACCTCAGAGCCATGTTACACTTGTGTAGTATTACACTTCCGTAGTTAAATAATATTAGCACGCGAGAGCTAGGAATGATTCCCGATTGTATAGTTCTCAAGAGCTACACTGTATTTTTATGCTCTCATTTTCTAAGTCCACTTTTGTAACAAAGAAGGATCCAAAGCCAAGTTGAGAAATAGTGAGATTGTGGATTTAGAGGACTGAACCCGAGCACACCCGACTAAAAAGCTGAAAAACCATCATTTTAATGAGCTGTTCAATTAACTCATTTAGAGCTTTGAACAACCTAAATCAGCTTTTAACAACCTACAGCTGGCTGTCTGGCTGGGGCTAGGCCTTCATTCTGCGACACTCCAGCTCACACAAACTGACTCGAGCTGACAGTCAGCTTCCCTTCAGTTAAGAACTGTTAAGAAAAGAACAAGTGCATTTGACTTGCCTTCCCTGAAAGTTTCTTTGTCACAATGGCAAGACACTGCATTGAAAAAGAAAAAAAAAAGCAGAAGAATAAGAAGCAAAAAGGGCCTGAAAAGACCAAAATGTTTGTTTTTTTTTCCATGACCACATTGTAACTGACCGAACATGTACAGCTTTCAAACGACAACCTATCTGGGCCATTGCCTGACAGCGCAGTAGAGTGCAGTAGTAGTGGTTAGTAGTGCTAATCAGTAGTTTTTAACCCGCTTTATTTTTAGATAAGGGCAGAGCATTCATATCACAGAGATCTCTCTCTCTTTTTCTGCCTCGACATATTTTCCATTAGCACGAGCAGGCTCACACACTGGGTTTCCTGCTGTGGTGAGCCTGTCAGAGCTCACCCAGGGCAGCTCTATCAGAGTGCCCTCCCTCTCATATTAACCTACGCCGCACTCTCTCTTTCTCGTTCCCTCTTCCCCTGTTGCTTTGGCTCTTTCACTTCTTATTCCAGGCTTTGAGTCTGAGCAGATGTTTTAGCAAACAAGAGAAACAGCCCTTTTTCACTCGTTCTCTTACTGATTTTGCCTGCCCTGACAAAGACACACTCGCACACCTGGCTCACTAGTCATGTGTGTCTTTATGTCATCATTTTACGACGGGCATGGTGTGTAACCAACACAGCCCAGACTCCTCTCTGCTCCAGCGAACTGACGCACATTTATATTCTTACAAATGCATGCCATTACATTGTCTTCACAATTTGTTATTATGCAGAACTCAGTTTGCATTCACAATAAACATGCTCAGCCCGACCCGTGAACAGAGAGGAGCCCCTTTCCCCAGGCCAGACGGTGTGTTTGTCCAGTTTTTCTGTCCGTAATATTTGGATGCCCCAGTGATTTGTCTATCTTACATGAGCATCGGCACAAGACTGTACATGAAGTCCAACATCATGTGACCAGATAATGTAGTTTCAATGCCTGTTCCCATCTGAGTTGTGTCAGGTTTTATGCTATCCATTGTATGATAACATTACTAAAAGAGGGTGTAATCTGTTTAGGAAAATGGGACAAAACATATTTCAATGGTAAATGTAACGATTCCCCAGCTCCTGTTGAAGAAGAAAAAATGTTAAGGAGTCAGGACAATTCTCTTAAAGTACCACAAGCTCTTGGCTTCGCTGCAGAAGTTGAAAACCTTCAATTCTATGGTAAACATAGCAAAACAAAACATTGTTTGTATTTTAGCTACCATGCATAGTGTTATTGTATCTCTCGTATTGGCTTACTGGATAAAGCCTTACCAGCTGTTTCTTATAGAGAATCACACAGAAACATATATTCTAATGATAAATGCAATGCAATGAAACAGCTTTTTTCATTTTTTTTGTCTGTATTAAGAAGTGCTTCCTGTTTTCGGAACTGAATGCTCCTAAACGTTTGTGTCTTTTAAAAACATACTCCTGATTTGACTTGGCCAGTGCCTCTTAGAATGTTGAATGCTCGAATCGAGTTCATGTAAAACTTCTCCACTCAAAGCTAAAATGATTCAGTTCCCTTAATCTGCCTGAGAATGACATGCTCTTCAAACCAGGAATGAGGCTTTCCTTTGTAGTGCCTCATGGGCAGCAATATCCTTATGTTAACCCATCCATCCATTTCTAACTGCTTTATCCAAAACCGGGTCATGTGGCAGAACATACACACTCCATGGCGATAGCATCCCAGGAATTGAACCCAGGGACACAACAATGAAAGGCAGCAATGTTAGACAATGTGCCACTGTGCTACCCCTCTGCTGGTAATGAGGTGACCAATCCTGAGCACAATATTGTAAGTAAGGTCTCATACAGTTTTAATACGACTTGCCTTGACCTATTCTCTGTATTATAACTAGAACGTCAAGCACCCATCTTCTGGCTTTACAATGGTTAAGAAAAAAAGCACTGTAGCCAGGGGTCATGTCAGCAGCTGGTACTAGTGTATTCTCCCTCACTTCGGGCTCTTCCGGTGCTCTGATTAATTAGCTGCAGTGTACATTCACACGTCAAATGCCGTGGCTCTGAAGAGATGTAATTTGCGGACTCGTATGCACTCCCACAGTTTGTGGATTTGTTCTCATGTCCTTTTGCAGACATTAGGCACATTGTGATATTAAGGTCTTTCGATTGTTTCCTGCCCTGTGTGCACTTCAAACATCATTCCCTCAAGAATCCCTGCATGTTTGCAGTGCTTCCATTCTGAAAAAGCCAAGTCATTTTATTTAGTTTTCCAAAATCCTTGACCTTGTTTTAGAAACAAGAATTAAAAAACAGACTGTAAGGTTGCGACTGTTTACTACTGTAAAAGCGTATAAATTGCAGTATGGGCACTGCACATCCTTTAGGAGTTTAATTGGGGTATAATTATAGGCTGCTGCAGTGAAGCTCGGGGGACAGCAAGGTAAATCAGAGTTAAATGTGAAATGTTAAGAGGAAAATCAGGTAGAAGCTGCCAGCTTTCCATGCAAATCTGACAGTGTTAACCTTTCAAAAGAGGGAGCCGAAACTGAAACTCAGCCCTGGCTCCGTTTACTCAGGTGTGCCAGAGCGTGCACTGCAGAATTCGTCTGCTTGTGTTCCTGCTGCCAGAACACTGCTGTGCCCACTCGGCAGCAGCCTGGGAAGGAAGAACTCAGGCGAAACCAGGCCGCGCTTATTCAAAACCAGAGCAGACACGCTCAGCACACCTGGGGAACTCAACGCGGCGCTTTCACAGGGCAGGCTGAGCGCCGTCTTAACCCCTTCCTGTCCTGCACACAGAGCAGACACAGGGCTGCCTGGCTAAAATGAGGGAGGATGACTGAGAGGTTAGGGAATGACACAACACCAAGCACAAAACAGAGCAGACTCAAACACACCAAAAGAGTAGAAGTATTCTAGGAAAATCACACATCTCCATTTCTAATGCTCTTCTGTTGCTCAGGGGGTTGTTATTTAAATAAAACCGTATGATTGTTATTATTACCACTGCAAACTGAGTGGCACACCTACGAAGTGTGCTAACGAAAGAACAGCTGATTCTTAAAGGTTCTCAGCTGAGCTAGACAGTTATATTTATTTACCCGAGCTCGCAAGCCGAAACAATACTCTGCCACAAGGGAGTCATGTTTTTCAGAACTGAAATGTTTTTCCTAAAAAACGATCAATAGAAACCTAGCTATTTGCTTTGCCTTGCGCAGCAGATCTGCCTGACCTGACGGGCAAAAAGAAAGTGCTGTGGGTCCGCCCCAGGCTGGGGCAAGAGGGACTCGCTCTCGCCCCGGTCGGCACGACCCCTGCTCAGCGCAGGCTGTGCTGTGGGGCAGAGGCAGGCTGCTAAGATGCACTTGGTGGGGGGAATGATGGATGAAATCCGAAGTATTTGCTTGACCCCAGCTGTCTAGCGGTTACGGGCTCACCCCTGACAACCCCCCCCCCCCCCATCCCCTCCCGACTCCGGCCCCTCCTCCTCCTCCCCCTTCCCCCTGCAGATGTGAGATCCAGATGTTGAGGCAGACTGGCTGGAGACAGGGAGGGCAGAGGGGTCTTGGGTTCGTGACAGTTCCCGCTGATCGCTTTCCCTTCTGTGGGGGAGAAGGCTGGGGCAAGGCAGACATGCTCAGCGGAGAGAAAAGAAAACACACATCAGCTTTTTTACCGCTTTGGGAATCAAAAAACATTTCTGACATTGCTTTCCCTCTTATTACTCCTATCAATTTGAGAATGAGCCCCAACTGTACCACCCAAAACAGACAATTGCTTCTACAGTATTCCTGTGATGATCTATATACTGTAACTACCCCTATTCTGGACCTGCACAGGGACAATCTGTACTGCACATTTGTGTCTGCTCCTCTTTGTGCTTTGGCCTTGCAAATATGAGCTGTAATCTCACAACTTGAATCGCTTTCCTAAAATCTTTGAACTTACTTGTACATTCACAACTGAAACGCGAACCAGGACATAAGTGATAATTATGCGAGAGTGTTTAAAAGCAAGAACAGGTGGCACACCTTTACTCAAAGAGTGGTGGGAGTGTGGAACAAGCTACCCAGCCAATGCTTTGGCTTCCTTCAAGGCATGGCTGAGATCCTTAGATCAATTTTTGCTAACTACTAAATGGAATAGATGGGCCAAATGGGCCTCTCATTTTAACTTTAAATGTAAGAACATAAGAAAAAACCCCAGCAAAAGCAATTTGAATTATTTTTAAAATGTTAAATTCTAAATTTGAATGATGTATTCTACCATTTAACATCTTTTTCATTTTTTGGAAAATCCCTTTCTAGGTTACAATTAGACCCACATTACTTTGGGCAATGGCGAATGCAGTAACACAAGGAACAAACCAGCACAGTTAATACGTGTAGAGCTGTGAATTAAAGTTAAACACTACCAGTATGTGACTAAAATAATTAAAATTGACTAACTTGTGCTAGTATATGCAGACAGAAGCTCACAAAATAGGTCTCGTCATTTGAGAATCCAGCTCTATGAAATGAAATTTCCTTTCTACAAAAGAAAATGCTGTGATGTGCTTACTGAGAATGACCACATATCACAAATACCAAGACATTTTAAAACGCAGCAAATGCTGACTCCGTACAGTATATATTGAGAGATGGTGGCTTCACTGCCCCATTTTTAAGTTCGGAGGTTCAGCTACCTACAAGGCGATAAGCAACAGGACACTCCTCAATTTACCTCATACTGCTATTGCTATCCTTCAGTAATTAATACATCAAACAAACAAACACTGCCCTTCTGAAAGACATGTCAAGCTTAGCGTTAATGACTTTCCAGTGGAAGAGCGAAGGAAAGAGAGCCCAGCTGTTATTTGTTAGCTGCCGAGTCACTGGCTGACCTCAGAGTAGGTCACGTGACCCCGCTGTGATGACCCCCCACCACACACACACACACACACACCCAATGACCTCAAACTCCACAGCCCTGATGCCGTTTCACAGCCCAAATGCTCTCCCTTCCAGGCTGGCGTCCAGGAAACGAGCTGGGTCTCTCCTGCGTCTGACAGGACATCCTGGGACACGGCCCAGAGTCGGCGACGGTGCTCTATCGCTCCATCTCTCCACCCCTCCCTCGCAGCAGCTCACTTCAAAGAGTCCTGCCTACAGGCTGAGCAGCCAGGCAAGCACGTGCCTGGCCACCGTGAAATTGGACAACCCTGAGGGCTAATGGCACTCCATTACGGAGCCAGCCCTCTTGGCTCGCAGGCCGTGACATCAATGTCATTCCGCCTGTAGTGTCCCATGTACACAGAAGATAGCTGCAATCAAACATTGAGGTCCAAGGCTCCCAGACTAAATTGATATCGTTATTAAGCCATCAGGTTGGCAAATTCAAAACAGGTTATAAGAGCATTATTTTTTTTAAGTAGGGAGCTGCGTCAGCATGCGCAGGCTGCAAAGGAACAAGTAAAGGTTTATTCCCTGCTGAAAAGGGAAGAAAGGAAACACAATGTTTCGGCTGTGGAGCCTTCTTCACCCTCCTTCCCTTTCCAGCATGGAATAAAACTTGACTTGATCATTTATTTTAGGCTGGGCAAACAATAAGGACCGAGTGCTTTTATACTGCTGTCTTTAGTCAGACAAGGAAAAATCAACCTGGCAGAACACTTTATATTAACTGACGTTTGTGCCGTCTCTGGAAGATGAGTGCATTGTTGGGTTGTGCAGGATAATCACATAAGGAAGTGGAACAAATATTTATAATCAAATGTTGTTCTGTTTTTCTACCGACATGGCAAAATACAATTAGTGAAGTTGCCTTCTCTTGCCTCTAATGGCTCTGATAGTCCTTGTGTGTTAGCACGTCAAACATTTGCATGAAACTGAAACTGAAGTGAAACCAGGTTTCAGAGATGACAGGCAACCTAAGGAGTAACTGTGCATTATAAAATATGTCACCCAAATCTGTCCAGCAGATTGACACACCCCTACACCCTATACAAAGATAGGGTGCCATTATGTTTGGCACATGTTTATTAAGACGCAAAACGTTTACACAGCTTTAGCAATTCTGTCTGAAAACTCAGAAGCAGTCAAGAAATAATTGTCGACTATGTCTCTACAGCATAGAATAACAAAACAAACTGAGGATGTGGTTAAAGAAGAAGAAGAAAAAAAAGCTTCACAACAATTGCATGCCATATTTCCATGAGTCATCACTGAGTTGTCACTCATGTATTCTACAACCTAGTACCTGCTGCTTGGCATGTCTGCTTCTTGTGTGGAGCAGACAGAAAAGAGACTTCTCTTCCGGTTGGACCTTAAAGGAGACAAGAAATCAGCTTACAAATTGTTATGAACGATCAGATGACTTCTAACCTCAAAGTGAACATGTTCCATTTTTAAAGCTGAGAGATGCTCAGAATTAGAAAGCAGTTTATAGCACAAGTGGTTGTCTTAATTTAATAGTACAGTCACCCTCTTGTAATAAAGACCTCACAGAATTGTAAGTAATTTTAGACATGTACTTTCTATGGATGGCTATAAATACCATCAGAGGGGTGATTCCCATATTGCATTAAAATGCAATTTACGTAAATGTACATTATGTACATTTATAGGACAATTCAGTGCTGTTGATACAGAAATGTTGGCACTGTAATAAAAATGTTGTTCTCCAAAATACAGAGGAGAAGTGTAAATGCTAATCTAATACAAATATTACATTTTGAAAAAATTAAAATGTTTTTTGGTTTCAGAATGACCCCTTGTGAACCAGTAATTGCACTAATTGCAAGCACATTGTAAATGTCTTTTTTACCACAACTTCCATATCTATTTTACAGAGACTAATATGAATCTGAGCTATGGTGCAATTGCTCAAACTATACCGGTCTCTGCTGTGTTGGTGTGTGCTCTTTTCTGTGGTCAGTGTTGTGCCCGAATTGTGTTACCTCTGTATTAACAACTCTATATACAGCACGGCTCGTCACAGTGATACAGTTCTGCTGGAAACACCGACTGGGTGTTGTTACACTGAAGGAAAACAGAGCACAGAAGAAGGTGGAATTGTTTCACATCATGTCCGTTTTTCATGTCTCCTGCCCCTCTCTCCCCCACCTGAGTTTAAAGGCCTGACCTTTAACCAGCTCACTTAACCCTGCTGTCTTCACCCATCTCGCTGTGAAACTGGCCCGCACTGGGGAGGAGGTCAGGTCACCAAGGCTCAAAGGCACGAGCCCTGGATTACAAAGAGACATTGCTCCAGTACCTTTGTTGGGAGCACATCCATTTCAACCCGGACCCCCAAAAAAAATGCAATGAAGGAAATCACAAAGTCATGTAGCGGAAAAAAACAGGGCACATCGATAATGCTGATCAGCTGCCCTGTGGATTATTTAAGGCCCAAGTGCAGATCATACAAAGTGAATAAACAAGCACAGAGAATCAACCTCCTAGTCAATGTAGACCAACCAAGAGAACACAGCACTGTAGTTATTTGCGCTTCAAACCCCTCCTGTTCTCAGGGGAGGTTGATGATCCATGTGTGGCCTTGGCTCCTAGCTAATGTTTCCGTCGGAGCTAAAAATTCAAAATTAATGATTGCTCACCGAAAATCGGTGTGCAAAAACCTGCCCTTGGGCAGAAATGAGTGTTTGTTGGGAATCTGATCTCCCCAGTTTTGCAGTGCATTTGTGGATTCAGTCCATATGCATCAGCTTATGAATCAATGTGTTGTATACAGCTTCATGTTTAAATAGCAGGTAACAACAGGTGCGTGATGAGCTTACACACATTTCCCCGATTGGTTAGACCCACTGCTGCTGAACCCTCTGCTTCTTGCAGTGAGTTAGTTCACCCTCCACTTGCCTTGATGGCAAAATTAACACGGAAGGCGGACCGAGTATAATTTCACAGAGCACAAGCAAACAAGCTTGGTTTGGATACGGCTCGGGCAGGGACAGCAGCTCTGTTTCACAGCTGAGGCGATGCCTGGAAATGCCCCAGTCAGAGCAGATGGAGAAGGCTCTGAGCTTCCTACAGGCCTTTAGCACATACAGCCCTGCCAAGTCACATCACCCTCCCTGAAATGTCCTGCAAGATGCGTGTTTTTGCCGGTTTAAGGAGACGCTCTGTATTTTTAAACACATAACACAGTCGATTCAAAACCTACGTGGGGGTTAGGGATTATGAGGAGCGTGTTAAGGCCAAATTCACGTACAGTCAAATTTTACCCTTAGAAAAAAAGCACAACTCACCTCTTACAGTTACTCAAATGATTAAATATAAGTATAAACCAGTCAAAATAAATAGGAGGACTGTATAGGCTCACTAACTGGCTCTCGCAGGTGTGGTTGACTAATTTCTCAGGGAATAAAGCATTTTTTCATTTTGGTTTTATTTTCCAGAGCCAACAGCATAAATTGAGAGCGTCTCAGTTGCAAGTCGACTGCATTAGGCGTCATATTCACAGAGCGTTTGCGGCGGTCGGTGTGTAACCCATCCTCAGCTTTTAACAGACTCCAACGTGACGGCACGTCGACATGCCAAGGGGACACGGCTGTGGAACTGAATGGCATGGTCTGCCATCCGCGATTAAAAAGGACTGCGGAACACCATGGTAAATCCTAGTAAGTGAAATAAAGCCAGTCAAAATTGGAACTTTTTGGAAAAATTGCAACTGGAAACACACGGCAACGGGAAAATGCCACGGATACCACACAGCCACATCTTGGTAAACTCTGGGCTCTCGAAGTGGGCACCCCACTCCTCAAGGCTGGGAGGTGTGACTCATTCTTTGTCTTTCTTCCAGTGAGTTCTTGAGGTCGTAGCTCCGGCCCAGACAGCTGAACATTCTCCAGAGCCGCTACAAACTGGAAAACTAACAGGAGGCAGGCTGGCTTCCCCCGCAGGTGATCCGCTCTGGCGGTTTCGTGTTATTTCATTAACCAGGGGAAGGAGCAGGGGAGCCGTTTGGGTTTCCATTCACCGGAGAGGGCCTTCCAAACCCAGAGCCATGACCTCGCTCCACAGCGGCTGGCACCGGCACTTTCCCAGACACAGCAGCTGAGAGCAGCACAAGGGCGCTGCACATAGAAAGCAAGCTTCACAATTATAAAGAGTCAGGAGGTATTGCAATAGTAATAATTCATAATTGCTTACACTTATATAGCGCTTTTCTGGACACTCCACTCAAAGTGCTTCACAGGTAATGGGGACTCCCCTCCACCACCATCAATGTGCAGCATCCACCTGGATGATGAATAGAAAACCTACTTTCCTCACGCAAAATCTGGCAAGCAATGAAAAAGGGCCCTATGGTTGGGGATGCAATTAAAAGTATGGAATTTAAGTAAGTGTAATTTACGTCTTTTAATTGAGAATGTTTGCTTCAGTTCTAGTCATCACGGTGCAGGAGGGATATTGCGACTCTTAGAAGCGACACCAGCAAGAGTAATTCCGGACTTCCATACGCAGATTAAAGGATCTCAAGAATTTCAGCCAGCAACAACTGATTGCAGGGGGGCTCGATCCATCTGCAAGGTCAACCCAAAGGACACCATCAAGATGAACAAGGGTACAAGGACCTGGGCACACAAGCAGTAAATAAAGCTCAGGAGCATTCAGGACAGCAAACAGGAAGTGAGAGCCCACAGAGAAAGACACCCTAGCCATGGTGTCGAGAATCACTTGGTCGGATTCTTCAACAAAACTGCCCAGTGGATCACTAAAGCTACTTGCAAAAAAACAAGAACGGGATGATTTGATGTGCTTAAGCTCCTGCGCTTTTCTTGCACGTTTCTACAATGCATTTAGTTTTCCAATGACCATCTATAAATCATTATCCAAACTGGTTAAACGTTTCATGCAGCTCTGCTTTGATTTTCCACAGGCTGGTTCTGCCTTCCTCGCTCATTTCAGGAGCCCAGAAACTTCCTTTTCATTTAGAAGAAAGGAACGTTCGCGAAACCGGTTTGAAAAAAAGTTAGCTGTGGGAGCTGTAAACTAGCAGCTTTCAGCGGCTGCAGTCTGCACCCAGTCTCTACTGCTGTAGCCATTCTTTGATTTACCAAGCATTTGAACTACGCAGAGAGAGCACCTCCTCAATGTGTTTTACAGCACAGAGTCATAAGAACATCAGCAAGGTTACAAGCCAGACCAGGCCATGTGCCTCGTCTTGTTTGGGATCCAAGAATCCCAACAAGCTGTGTCCTAAACAGTCAGCTTCAGTGAGACCCGGGAGCTTGCTTCAGACTCCCACAACCCTTTGTCAAGAGTTGTCTTGTGGCCTGAATGCTCCCAAAATGAATTACCGCCCGCGATCCTAAAATTGTGGCTGGGCAACCTTCAAACCAAAGAAGGCAATGACAAAGCTTTCAACGCACTGCCGCCACGAGGGGATGACACCCAACAGAATGTGCCGATGCCATCCCTCCACGGTAGGGAGGCTCTGCTTTGAGCAACCGGGCCTCCCTAAAAACATTTACAAACGAGAGAGGCCATTTTGTAGCTAGTAGCGAAACGATCCTAGGATCTCATCCAGCCATTTCCTGAGAGGAGCCAGCGTATCGGCCGCAACAGCATGGCTGGGCAGCTTGCTCCACACTCCCATAGCCCTGCTCGAAAACCTGAACGCTCGCTTCCTTCTATCAAGGTTACACAGTGTTCGTTTCTTTGCAGTAAAAAAGGAAAGTCCTTTATTTTGTGGCTTAGTGAGCTTCATGCAAAGACAAGGTTTAATTTAGGTAAACCCCCTGGATAAAAGAAGATGTGTTTTGCTTACACCTTGGATACATTTACAGTAGCACCATTGGGGGAGGGATCTACCTCACACATACTCTGAGATTAAGGGGTTTTACACTTTAATGCCCTAAAGAGGCATTATGTTTTAAAATCATTGTTAAGTATTTTAAACAGTGGAATACATTGTTAATAGGGTAATTGCTTGCTTCTGCATTGTGAACTAATGGAGAGGTACTGCAGGTGTGAGGGTTTCCCTCAGGAGAATACAGTGCCAGGAAGTGTCATAACGCTTAATTATTGACTCATGCCAAACTCCAGTTCTCCTTTCCCTGCTTTGAAATGATCCACGCAGGGCATTAATACAATTAGAATAGACACAAAGGTTCAGGGTTATAACTTTCGTCCTGTGGGCTGATGATCAATTTCAATGAACGCTGTGTAACAGGACTGTAGTGTCTTGAGAAAAAAAAAAGCATTGGAAGGGACTCCTTTCTGAAGGATCTTCCAATCAAAGCCTACATCATTTTATCATTAAAGAAGCTGTGGCACTGCATTACCCTCACTCAAGTCCTTGGAATAGCAGAGAGAGTGTTTTCCAGATTCACAACCCCCTCTGCAGAACACAACGGGAACTGCTGTACTCCGGGGAGAAAAATCCGTAGGAAATAAAGGAAAATCCGGCTGTAGGGATCCGGGCTGCTGCTCACATCTCCGAACACACGGACACGCTCACCAGAAAACAGATTTTTTTGCGAAACGGATTAATTGTCAATATTAAAATGTGAGTTCTGTTATATTAGGATTGCGCAGGTTAATTCTCAGAATATTTGGATGTGCTGTTAACATTGAAAAGCTTTTAAGATTGTTTTGTGAAGCAGGATTTCCAGGAACACAGGGCTCCTATCAAACAGACACATTGGGAAGCAGTGAAGAAGATCCACTGTGTCAATCAGCGCAAAGATTTTTCAGGATCACTTTGATGCACTCAGACTGTAAACAGTTAGCATCAAACCAAGAAGAGATGTGAGTCAGGAACACTTTCTCATGTAGACCAGTTTAGCTGTTCCTGTGTCATTTCCTTTGTTAGATTGAGTGTCGGCAAGGGTTTCTTTCTAAATAAAGTTCCTACCAAAAGGCAAAGAGCTCTTATTTAAAAAAAAAAACATCTGTGATTATTTTGTTTTTTAAATAGTCATTTGGGAAGAGAATTGTCTAACTCCAGGCTTCGCAATATCACTGACACCGTTTAACAAAAAAAGGTTTAGGTTTTGAAAAAGGGAAATAAAACTTTTAAGAACGCTGGTTTCCAAGAAGCCACTTCCTCTGTGTTCTTTGTTTGCAGCTTCAGTGGTTATTTTTGCTGAATCCATCAAAGTAACACTCTGTGATATCACAGGGCAACTGTCTCAATGGATTCCCTTTGTTATCTCAGGAACTGTTTAAATCGTGTAAAATGTACTCAAATAAGAATGGTCACATGCATAACATAGGGCCAGTATTAAATAGATTGTTTCATGCTCAGTGATGACACAAGAGCCCAGGGAGTCATGTGGAAGTCATAAGGAAGTGTGTTTAGGAGTGAGAAGAGGAGGCACATCTTTACATGAAGGGTGGTGGGAGTCCAAACAGTCTCATAAGGAGATCTCCTGGTTATCATCAGGAAAATGTTGGATGAGACACTCGGATCAATGGCTACCTGCAAGCAAATTTGTACCATGACCTTTTAATGCTCTTATGAATTTCCATGTAGGACAGATGCTAATATTGTTCATTCAACTTCTTCAGTGATGATCATTTCACTACATATCTTTGTACGCTGAATTGTGAATCTGAACGGATCACTGCCACTTCTTTTACAATATGAGGCAGGACTGTGATGAGGAAGTTGCCTTTGTGTGATAACAGGTGCGCGATAAGAAAAGAAGAATGTTGGAATAATGCAAGCGCCAGGGTCAGTGCATCAGGCGTTACACACGTCCTCCACAGTCGTGCTGCCCTCCTGGCAAAACAAGGTCAAATTGAGCTGCCATTACAAAAATCAAATCAAAGTTTATTTATCAAATGCACAACAATACGGCGCGCAGCAGTAGTTGCTGCCAATGAAATGTCTTTTTCTGCGAGCTCACAAAAATCACAAAAATCACAAAATTGAGGTTACATTTTTTTAAATTGAATAAAACTCAATATGAGTAGAGCTGTTATGTGTCCATGGTGTATGCAATATATACATGTAGTGCAGTTATGCTGAATACAGTGAAAACTGTGTGTCCATGTAGCCATTACAGGTGATTTGCTGAAGGAGCTGTGGGTTGGCTATTTAGCAGGGTTGGCTAGGATGGAAAGGTATGAATGAATCAATGCTCTGAACTGGCCAGAACGATCTCCGGACCTCAGCCCAAACTGAGGAAAGAGGTGAAGAAAGCAGCTCACTGGTCCCATCTGAAAGAACTGGAGACTGGAGATGGAGGAAGAGTCAGAAATCCCCAGAAGTCAGAAGTCGGAGCCTCTTAAAAGGCAAAAGGAAGTGTCTTTTTTCTGTTTTTAAAGCCAAATCCATTCTTAATGAAGTGATGATAGTTAGGCTGTAAATAATTTTAAACATCGTATATTTTTAAAAAAATGCAATCATGGAGAGTGTTTTATATAGAGCACTGGTATTTTCATGTCTTTTCATGACTCCCTCTATGTCACAAACACTGAATGTAAACTTGCACATGAGGTTTGCTCAAGCCCAGTCTGAGTGATATTGCATCAGGGGTAAGAATAAATTCGGAGAATTATCTCATGATGCAAATGATCACCAAAGCAAGCTCCCGCTGCTACTGACAATGCACAGACGGAGAATAGAGACACTCAAAGTACGCGACATCGCCAGCTCTCCTACTCACTGCCCCAGCTCTGTGTGACGGTACAGAGAGATCGCCCGGCTCAACACACGGCTCAGTTTTCTTTGGCTCTCGCCGCTGCTGGGAGGGCACAGCTGTGCTCACCAGGTGCTCCAGTGAACAGAAACAGCAGGAAATAGCTCATACCATTTGCAAAATGATGCCACTGTGCCAACTTGATAAGACCGCCTGGGGCTGCCAGCCACCAAACACTGCCTGGCGCTTCCAGAAGGATGGGCAGCTCTCGTGCCACACCGGGCCTATACTAGAACACACCACATGTCGCCAGGAGAAGAGGAAATAAACTGTACATAGTAACGATGGCATCCTTATGTTGCCAGAGGTCTGGAGGACACTGAGAGAGATAGACCCCTTAATATGAAACGCTCAAACACAAACACAGGGAAATAACTATGCTTCCATCCAATTTCTAACTGCTTCACCCAATTACAGGGAGCCGGAGTCTATCCTGGCAAGCAATGGGCAGGACACACCTTGGACAGGATGCCAGTTTATCACAGGGCTGATACACAGACACACTCACACCAAGGCCAATATTTCCCAGAAGCCAATTGACCTACCAGTATGTCTTTGGACCGCGAGAGGAAACAGGAGCACCTGGAGAAAACCAATGTGAACATGGGGAGAACGTGCAAACTCCACCCAGACAGATCCCCAGAATTGAACCCAGGGCCCCAGTGCCATAAGGCAGCAATGCTAACTACCGCGCCAAATTGCCACCCCTTAAATCAGTAAATTTAACCGGTCTTTAGAAATTAGTCATTTAGGTTGGGCTACAAAAATTACTAGACTGGGGCTCTCCAGGAGCTGTGACTGAGATCAAAGCTTTACAGATACAGTCCCCTTAACAAACTGTCTCCTGGCTTTTATTTCAATGTAGTAACTATGGGCTCAGCAGAACTAATAAAACTATTATATTCATTTCAGTTGTTTGCCGGAGATTTGCAGATCATTCTAAACCTTCATAAGTTATTACTAATCTGGTTATGACTCTGAAAATTTTATAAGTGAGGAATTAGAAATGAAGCAAGTCCTTCTATGAAGAGTTTGATTTAGTAACCGAGAGCTTAGCTTTAAGAAAAATGTAAAAAAATACTGGCAGTCAGGAGACCCAGGATCGGGAAACGCTATCCTAGACTTCCTCTGCTCCAGATTAACTGCAAAACACAAGATCCCAAACTGACTTCGACAGCGCTGTTGTTTCGCTTGCATGGAAAAGGCAAAGATGCACTTCTTTTAAATCAGTGGGTCTATGGATTCACCGTCTACGTGTGAACAATAACGGGTGATTTTGTTTTCCCCGTTTCTGCTTTCCGGTTATTCTGAGCGCCGCTGTAATCGTAATGTCTATTAATACCACAGGTTCATGAAGATCGGCAGGTGTCAACACCCTCATCTCTGATCTCACAGCCCCGCCTGGGCTCTCCTCCCACGCTGACAGAAAGGGGGACTGACTGACTGGCTCTTGAGGCCAGGCCCAGGGTTTTGAATCCCCTGACCTATAACGTGGGAATCCACCCTCATCCCTCGACCTTGAGTCAAACGTGGGAAGACCACTGAGCTGCAAGCCAGCTGTGTCTCGGGGGTGAATCAGCGGTTATCAGGCAGCACTGAGTCAACCCGCTCAGCCCTGTTCAGAACTGAACTCGGGGCCATGTGGTCTAACGGCTACAGTGCAAGCAAGCACCGCCACGCAGGGCGCGGGGGGCACAGTTCTCCACACCTGTTCTGGTCTCCAAGCACGCCCCCCCTGCTTGACCATGAAGGCAACGGAACTCGGGTAGGGAAACCAGAACAAAAAAAAAAAAATCACTTCAGCTGAAAGAACCTGGTTTCTCTGTGACCCCACCTTGTTTCAATTTCTTCTTCTAGTTTTGTCTCACTTTCTCCATCTTGCTATGCGCTATCAAGTGCGCAGCAAAATAAACAGAATCCCCCCCAGAGAAAACAACTTCACATATAGCTGAACTAAATGTGCTGGGGCCGGATCTGAGGGGTTTTTCTTGCAAGGGCAAATGACTAAAAACATGCAGTATTAGCTTTGCTCCAGTGAGTTGTGGTGATAATACGATGTTATACCACAGAAAGTGTTCACTAAGCCCTACCAGGTATAACCTTATCATGGGATGGCATGAGGGCAGCACAGTGGTGCACTAGTTATCGTTGCTGCCTCGCAGTGCTGGACGTGAGGTGCCATCTGTGTGGAGTCTGCACGTTCTCCCTGTATTCAAACTGACCAGTGTATGCATGCCCATGTGTGCGCCATGATGGCGTCTTGCCGGCGGTGTATCCTACTCTGCGCCTGCTTCTTACCTGAATAGACTCTGGCTCCCTGACAACCCTGAATTGGAAGAAACGCTTAGATAAGGAATGGATGGCGTGGTGTAATTCTAACGCAGGGCAAGATGGTAAAAGCATGGTAACAAATAAATAAATGAAGGCAGAATCAAGGTAAAACGGAGATCAGCGTAGTAAAACACCATAGGCAAACTCCCCAGAGGCCACAGCAGGGGGCGGGGGGGGTCAGGGGGGGTGTCGGTATCTTCTGCTTTTGCAGGGGACCACAGGGTATCTTCTGCTTTTGTCCACTTAACCCAGCTGGTTCTTTTTCTTGCGTTTCCACACCGGCAGAATCCCCTCCGACCGCTTCTTGAGATCAAGAACGCAGGAACGCTTCGCTAAAACAAAAAAGGGCGGAGGCACCAGCCACTGGGGGGCTTGCTCCCCGTCAGTCTCCCTACGGCCTTCTCGATACCGCCTGCGAGGACGGAGCCCAGGAAGCCAGTCCTGGTCACGTCAGTCACGGGCGCGGGAGGGCCAGTCAGTCCCTGAAGGCTGGGCGAAGCCCCGAGCTCAGAGAGGAAAGGAAGCCAGCCAGAGGTCCAGACGGAGGAAAGGGCACATCCGCTCACAGCAGAGGAACCGGGAGGGCAGAGAACAACATCTAATTGTGGAGGCCAAGAGCGAAGTGGGGAAGTGGCTCGCAGGGAGGGAGAAAGCCGCCCTTATCAACGGGGACGGCCCTGCAGCACAGCAGTGAGCTGGCTCAAGGCTCGGCGCACTTTCTGTTAAAACACACTGACAAAAAAAAATGCGTCGCTGAGCTTCCTTCTCAAAGCCGGCTGCTTGCTTTGTTCCGTTTTTGAGGAATGACGGCAAATAAAATTTTAAAAGGCCAAAAAAAGAGCGCAAGGCGCCACACATTGCAAAACACGCTCAACAGTGCCATGTACAGTCCAGTTCATTCAAGAAACAAGCGGCTGTTTTAGCTTCTGAGCGATTTGAAATTGTCATTTTGTATGTGAAAATGCACAGTATGCAAGAACCAATGAATTATCCAAGAAGCAAATCTCGACAATAAATATGAAATTAAACAGGGATATCTAAGAAAGGTGCTTAAGAAGAGAAGGACATTCAGCTTAAAGGCTGACTGAGCAGAGTGGAGTTTATTTAATGTTTTGTCTTTTAAAAACTATTTCTTTCAGGTACTTTGTTTAATTGACAAGAACACCCTAACTAACGCTTACTGGCTTGAATGTTATTGTACCATCAGGGCGAGTCAATGATAAGCATGGCTTAATGAACAATTATTCAGTCAATTATCTTTGCCAGACTGTGTTCTACTTTTATCATCTACTGCTACGCAAGTTTCAGAATCAAAATGGAAATGGTCCACTTATTTTACTAGTATCACAGTAACCAGATTTGTATTTAAACTGCATATATACTTATACAGTTCAGAAGACAAGTTATTTCATGTGTAGGAAAAGACTGATTTATGTTCATACTTTCACACATCTATATCTATAAATGTGAGAATAACACATCCTTGATGCTGCATTTTTTTATATTTGTAATACTATAGTCTCTAAAATTTAAGAAATAAAATAAAACAAAGTAAAAAAGAAAACACTTTTGTGCTGTCCTTTGTGTTTTCAATCTTGGAGAACGCAAGTGTACCTCGTTCCGAGTCAAAATGGTAAGCTTATCAAATCTAAATCTGAGCTGACTTTTCACACCGATAAAAACACGAAAACTGTCGAGTAGAAATTTATAACAGCAGAGCTCCACAGAAACATCCCAGAAACAGCTTATTATGATGCACCATGTGGGACAACCAACTGTTTTTGGAAACTTTACCACCAAAACTGAAGGAGCAATATTGCATCACATCAATTTAGGAACGAACGGCAAAAATTGCAAGCAGTGTGGTGAAGTGGAGGGAAAAAAAATATTGAAGAACTAGAGAGGAAAATAAAAGAATGACTCCATCCAAGGCTGGCCACAGGCTGAGAGCAGGGCCTAAAAAAAAAGACCCATTACTGAGTCATATCAGCCAGGCTGTGAACCACAAGGCGGCTTCCCTGTATGTCTGTCATTCAGTCCTTCTTTCTTTAATAATGCAATAGAGAGCTCGATGCTGTGTGACCGTCACCAGACTACAATAGCAACGACAGGCCGAATTATAAAAAGAGGGGCCAGCAGGTGGAGTGGGTGGCCATGGGCCTGCCAGGAGCTGTAACCATAGCAACCGCCTGTGTGGAACCGACACTCAGGGAGCACCATTTACTGTTCGCCGCCACAGTGAAAGCCAAGGGATAATAATAACCACCACAATAAACTTATTAAAGTTTCAACTTATTATTAATCCAGTTATTCCGTGCCACCAAGCACTTTATCTCGCACCGTCACGAGGCGCATTCAGCTTTTCAGGCCGAAATCAGCCCGACGGGCTGCTCGAATTTTGGCGGCGCAAAAATACGACGTAAACTTTGTTTGGGCGCAGATTCGGCTAGGAATCTGGCACAACACAGACAAAATATTTCAAGAACATTTGCCTCCCCCCTCCCACTATTCACGGTAAAGTCAGAATTAACTATAGAGAAACCAAGGTAAAACGGTAAAACGCGAACTGCGACAAAGACGCAGAAGGGCGTGTCAGACGTCATTGTTAAATGTTAAAACTGTATATGCCCGCTGCTTATCAACAGTCGCAAAAGCCCCTATGGATTGAGATGAACAGGCCAGGGATGGGTTCGGACTTGGAGCGCACACAGACCCAGAACGGGCAGAAACGCCCCGGTCTGCTGCCGCGAGGCCACCACACTCGTGCCCCCCGCGCTCTTTCGTAATCCCCGAGACTCTCGTCTCGCACAAACACATGAGCGCTCCGCGTGAGGCCCGAGCCGAGAGCCAGCCTGCTGGAGCTATTTTTAATAGCAGCCTGCTTATTTTCTGCTTTCTCTGTATTGTTTCTTCGGTGCGCTTTTCAAGTCAACCACATCCTTTCACTGAAACCCCGATCAGTAAATATAGAAAGCTAATCAGGCAAGCACAAAACTGTAGCTGAGCTTTTTCCAGCGCTGACGACGAGGAGAAAGCGCGTCGTGCTGAGGTCTTTGTCTAACTTGTGCTTGCTTGTCAGAAAGAGCTCAGAGCAGGCTCTCAGGTTCAGCAGCTGCCTGGTTCCGAAAGTCAGCTGGTCCCAGCGTCTCCACCACTAAAGCCATGATCATTTCGAGTGCTGGAGTGGAAACATACCTCATCCCTCACTGGTCATTTTCTATCAACTCTCATTCATCCATTTTCTTTACACTCCTTCTAATTCACAGTTGCAGGGGAGCTGGAACTGGTTCCTGGCGAGGTACAGCCTGGACAGGACACGAGTCCATTGCAGGGCAGACCCAGACACGAACACGAAGGGGCAGCTATCCCAGAAGCCAATTTACCTACCCATCCGTTTTTGGAGAGGAAACCCACACACGAGCACAGGGCCAAAAATACAAACTCCACACACGTAGCTCCGGAACTGAACCCAGGGCCCCAGCGCTGCAAGACAGCAATGCAACACTCTCGTTCATGCTGTCCGCTAAAGTGAGGCTCTGTGTTGACCATTCACCCTATGCATGTTCTCCCAAGAGTAACATCTCCCACTGCCCTGCGTTTGCCAAAGAACTGATAGGTTTCCTGGAGGTCAGCAGGACTGCCAGTGGCAAGGCTATGCAAGGAATGCAAGGAATGGCTTTAATGCCCAATCAATACTTAATGAATTGCACGTGTTCCATGGAACTATAGAAATAAACCTACATGGCTTTGCTCCTTTTCTGCAGGTATGTTGGCTCTTTTAGGGTTTGTCTCCTTCAATTCTCTACAGTTCTTTTCAGAAAATGTGGAGAAAAAAAATCACCCCTTTGGATAAACATCATGGGTTTCATTAACTCTGGTGTTTTTAAGTGAGCCAACGGGGGACTGTGAGAAGGGGGGGGGGATGCTGCTCATGGACGTTCACAAGTTTGATCACATGTTTAATGACTGCTGGCCTCCTCTGCGATAATCGGAGATATGGAAGAAGTCCTTTCCTGATAAAGATGCTCAGAGCGCCAAATACTGCAGGACTTGAGTTTCATCCGAGAAGAAAACTCTTCAGTGAGATCTAACAACATCTTGCCTGCATACGTTTACAGCAGTCATTTCCAATCCCGTATAACATGGTAGCCACTCTACTGTTGAGACTAAAATGTGCTGCTTCATTTTAGCAGTCCAGTATCTATAAAGAATCACAAAGCTAGATGGTGCCAAACTTTCTTTGCAAGCTGTGCATTTCTGGTCCCAGTCTACCCCTCTATTAATAAGCTAACTTAATTAAAGAAAAAAGAAGCTGTCACCCTGCCTCTCAGCTCCACCCCTGCGCTAATTGTTTTCTCCTGTGGCGTCAGCCTGCCCCCTCCCCACCTCTCCACCTGTTTTCCATCAGCCCTCCCCCCCCCCCCCACTGATGACACAAGCGGACACCTTATCAGAGCTCTGACAGAAGACTTCATTAGGAGGGGTTTGGAGAGAGTCCCATCTGAGCTGATAAAAACAGCAGCTATTTCTGTCTGTGGCTCACCACAGTGTACACACATTCTCTCTCTCAGTCACGCACACACACACTCTCAAGACGGCTTCACCCCAGTCTGCTCATCCGCCGTTCTTGAAAGAGTACCACAGTACAACTGCAGCAGCGTGAACACTGAAGTCATGGTCAAGGCACAGAGAGCTAAAGGAAGGCATGATATTCATCTTGCGAAGCTGGGCAAAGGAGAGAAAGGGCACATCAAAACCAAGGGAAAACTACAATACCATAAATCCACCCTTCTCGTCCAGAAAAAGACAAACACACACTCACACCAGGACCAATTTTCGAGAAGCCAGCTAGCCTACCAGTATCTCTTTGGGCCATGGGAGGAAACAAGAGCACTTGCAGGAGACCCATGCAAACACAGGGAGAACATACAAACTCCACACAGACAGCACCCAAGGAACAGAACCCAGGGCCCCGGTTCTGCAAGGCAGTAATGCCAACCACTGCACCACCATGCCACCCAATACCATAATTGAACCTTAACATGTCCTTAGAGACAGAAGTAGGCGTAAAGTATTTGTTATAATATTATCACTCTGTTAGGGGCAGTTCAGATCTCTGAGCTATATCCACACATTATTCACATATTGGAACAAGTACAGGTTTATCCCATTCTGAAAAGAGAAGAAAGGAAACGTTTCGGCTGTGGAGCCTTCTGCGGGTGTGAGGTTATTCACATTATGGTTAGTTTATGCTGATCTTTTGTAATTGTTGGTTTTCTATGTTGTTTTTAATTGTTTTTCATTCTGTTTTCATATATATTTCATGATATAAAGCAGTTTATATCATGAAATATATATGTAAACAGAATGAAATATAATTAAAAACAACATAGCAAACCAACAATTACTTTTAGAAATAGTTTCAATATGTCTAAAAGGACAGTGTCATGTTAATCAGGTTTCCTTATTCTATTCTTGTTATTAGGAAGCCTTTGCCACATGTGTATTACCACGTTCTGCTTTTACTGGAGCATAAAGACTTCTTACAGACAAAATCCCTCTGAATTCTCAGCATGAGGTCTTGCTTTGAATAACAGGTGTGTATTTCTTGGGAGACAGATCTTTGATGGGATAATGCTTCAGGACACCTGGGATGGAGGGACAGGTGAATTCTATGACTGATGTAAATGAGGGCATTCGTGCATTTGTTTAGTGAGAACAAAAGAGACATCACAGATGTGTCTTTATCCTGTTCTCGATTTCCCCCCCCCCCCCAATAACTTCCGAGAAATACAGGCTTTGCTCCCATTTTGAACCTGCTGCGTGTATCGTTTTACGGAAACAAAAGGTTCTTCAGATCTTACAGTTAACACAACAAATAATGACCCCAACTGAAGTGACCTGATTGGAGGTGGTGACACTGGCTCTTCGGAATGGAAACTTTTGAGTCACCACAACAGACAATGGTTCAAAGGGCTGTGCTGCTTTACTCGTCTTTTTTCCACCCGTGCTTGAGAACGAGCCGAATGACTCGCTGCCGCCTCGATGTGTGACCACAGAGGTGCTGAGCTGCTTTGTTTCCATCCACAGACCATCGGTCTGTCTGCTAGCGGAGACAAGCAGTGAAGGTCAAGGGTCAAAGGGCACCAGGCACTGAGCATCAGCAACTATTAGCACTGACATGAAAAAGGTTCCGTTTGATGTAATGTAATGTTTTTTTTTCTTGGGGATGGATGCTTAAAAACAAATGATCATGGACAAAAATTCAAAATTCTTCCAAAGGCATCTCAGCATTTTCCCCAGACTATGCCTGTATGCAGGATGACAGGTGAGGCAGCTCTTTGATAGGATAATGCTTTTAATGCTGTCCCTCCAGCCCAGGTGAATCCTGCAAGGGATGTAAATGAATTTGTTTATGAATTTGTTTATTGAGAACAAAAGATACACCACAGAGTAGTATCTTGGACTTTGTTTTTTTTCCCCAGAAACGTCCATCTCAACCTGCCCTCAAGATTGCTAATTTATGAAATAAGGCAAATAAAAAGTGACCCAAGCACTTTGCCGGCATCTACCCAATGCTAAGCCTTTATCACTTAATGAGAAAATATAGAGTATCCATGCAGCCATTTTCTAACCACTTCATCCAATTCAGGGCTGCAGGGGAGCTGGGGACTGTCCTGGCAAGCAAGAGGTGCAAGGCAGGGTACATCCTGGACAGGACGCCAGTCCATCACAGGGCACACGCTCACACCAGCACCAGTTTTCCCAGTAGCCAACTAATCTACCAGTATGTCTCTGGACTGTGGGAAGAAACCCAAGCAAACATGGGGAGAACGTGCAAACTCCACACCGATAGCACCCCAAGAATTGAACCAGGGGCCCCAGTGTTTTGAGGCAGTACCACTGCACCACCATACCACCCAAAATACAGCACAACCGACATATCAAAATGGCAACAGTCCTCCAGAAACAATATGCCTCTTTAAGACATTTACATCCTTGCTTCCCCTTGCCGAAGAGCGCTGTACCTCTTAGGTGTGAACTGTGGACTGGTACATTTCCAACAGGATGTGAAAAAAAAAGAGCTCAGGTAGCACGTTTAAGAACCAAGATGACAGGAGTTAGTATCAGAACAGAAGATGCAGTCACAAACGAGATCATCTTCTTTCTTTCTTGAACTAGTCCCTTAGTAACAAACTAGTCAGTGACTCCCCAGCCTCAGCGGCCGGGTTATTGCAGGTTCCCGGCTCATCACAACAGACACCCCGCACAAGCGGTCAAAACCAAAAGTCACGTCGGAGACGGGAAAACTTGTAGCGCTTCTGGGAGCTTATTTACTGATCAGGTTGCATTGGGGTTGCTTATGTAACTAGAATATATCACTACAGTTCTGAAACAGCCGAGGGAAGGGGGGTTATACAACATATCTAGTCATTTGAAAATGAAAAGCAACCGACAGCATCCTTGTAAATCTTACGCATGAAACTAAAGGGGATGAAGACAGGTGCACAGAAAAACTCCTGAGAGTTTTCCGTTTTTGCATCACCATCATCACATTTTGTATGGCAGCGGGCATTTCAAATTGCTTTACACTTACTGTTTCTGTCACTGCAGTGACATCTCAAATTAATTTAACAACAGACTTAAACGTGAGGAGGGTTAGGCGATACTCATTCATCCGAGAGCCCAATTTGTTTTCCCCCCCAACGTATAAAAGGGCAGCACCGTGTGGAAAAGCAGTACGACTGCTCACTTGACGGAGCTCTCGATGACAGGGGGTCGTGTGGGAGCTACAGGTGGGGATTGTGAATGGTTGCAGCGTGGTTAAACACGGCTCCCCGGCGTCGCTTTGGCACCGGTCCAATCCCAGCAAGGTGACAACAGTCGAGCCGACTGCACCGAGCACAGTCCGGGGGCAGCGCCGCCGCACGCCGCGCTGCCAGTCGCGCCGACACAGGAAGAGAGTGGGTGTTAGGGAGCAGCTGCCGGGAGGCACGTCAGTCGCGGTTCCCACTTCCCCGCAATATGCTGGGTGAGGGGGGTGCGGCAATATGCGTGCGGCAGGAGGATGAGAGCTCTCTTTGGAAAGCACTTTTTTGGGCGGCGAAGAAACCAGATAGAAAAGCTTTGTAGAATATGTTCAGATATGCCAAAAATCTCTTATGAACACGATGAGGACATTTTAAAATGGTCGGAAAAAAAAGAAGCAGCTTTTCGACACGCTCGGTTCTTGGTGGGCACACAGAGCTGCGAAATTTCTAACAAAGGATCATCAGAGCTCCAGGCCAGGGTCCAAACGAATTGTCTAGCAAAGGCGCGCTTTACGAATACAGGGAAGCAGGATGAAATGAAAATGAAAGGGTGGGGGGAAAAAAAATGAAAAGCTAAAATGTGCCCCAAGATCGACCAGTAATTCTAGTTAAACAGGTGGTCAGTTCCAATTTTAAACCCGCAAGTGTCCAGAGGCGTGTTTGGAATCCGCCACTTGTAATTTACCAGATATGAAAGCTGGAATTTAACTTGTTGAGCTCCGGGCTTTGCGTTGCAACTCTGATTTCCTCTTTTTTTTGCTGTTTTTAACGCTTTCGGAGCGGTGCGCCCTCACCGCAGCGCAGAGCGCGCCGCGGGCTGGGAGGCAGGGAGGGAGGGAGAGCGCGCCGCTCTGGCGGGAGAGGAGCGCAGGTGAGCGGAGTGGGCGGCAGGAGAGGAGTGACACAAACAGGACGCCACAGCGATCAGATTACTCACCTGCAGCTGAGAACAGCTCGCCTAATAAAAGGCAGACGTGTTTCCTGTTTTCATACGCCTTAACCCTTCGTGTGCCGCACGGTTCGAAAACCACAGAGAAAGAAAAACACAAAAACAAAGAAAATTAGAAAAAAAAGGAGCTGAAGCAGATTACGATAGCGAACAAAGGGGAGAGAGAGAGAGCTCTTTTATCCTCAATCTCTTGTCTCTCTAAAACTGCTCTCTTAACTGACCTGGGTTTCTGTCAAGGTGTCTTTCAAAACTAAGTTGAACTGTTTTCCCCAATGATAATTCTGTTTCATTGAAGGAAATGGCCGTTCTTCTTAATGAGTATAACAAAACCCTTTGTAACAAAGTAGTTTAGGCTTAAACTCATCTTTATACTCCCGGAAAACAAAGCATTCACATAAAAAAATACGTTTTTGTGCAAGTAGACGCTTCTATCAGGCCATCAGATGAAACCATTATTTCCCTGAACACACTCAGACACTGATTTGAAAGGCATGGTACTTTTCTAAATGCAGAGCAAAGTAAATAGAGCAATGCAAGAAAGGTTAACATTTAAATAGGCAGTTTGTACTCTCTTGCACATTAGCTTGATTAAAGTTTCTCAGTCACCTTTGTGCTTCCTCAAGACCCTGCCACCACTCGGATCTCAACTACTGGGCCCCGTCAGTACTGGGATGGAAGACCTCTACAGCAATAGTTCTTAGGCCTCCTGGGAGGTACACTGTCTGCTTTTTGTTAAAACTAGTAGCTTAATTACTTATGCTAATTCAAGGCAAGTCATTGATCTGCTTGTTAGGTTTAGACTTTTGCTGCTCATAGTCGTTATTTACAAAAATGTCACGTCTAACAACTTCAGCACACAAACGTTTATGCAGTGTCTCCTCAGCTCAATGATTAAGTATTTCTTCCCTTATTTCTGACTAAGAGGCTGTTGATATGTGATCAATGTGTGACAGACACAGGTGACAATGATAAGGTATCAGACACTCCTGTTCTTTTCCCCTTTCGCTTGAGTTTGATTGGTTATATTCTAGTTCACACACCTGAAAGAGGGAACTCATGGGAGTCGATACCAACTACAAACCCCATACAGTTTTTTAAGAGCTGAAATTTTAAGAAAAGTCCAAAACCTGCCTGGAGCCCAGAGGTGAAATCTGGTTCCCTGCAATTAAGAGTTTGGCTGGAGCAACAGCCAGAAGACACAAGGGTCCCCCAGGACAAGACTGAGTACTAGAGCTCTAAGGAAAACTAGGTTGCTGCAGCAGGTAGCTGGTGGACAAGTAGGTGGCGCTCTTCCCCCTGGGCCAGAATTTCCAGTCCAAAGCCCCAGTATGGTGACCAGAGACTGTGTGCTGTCCTTCAGGTGACATGTTAACTGAGGTCCTGGCTACGTGCTCCCCAGGATACTGTTTGTAAGAGTCGAGATATCCTCTTACCGGAACTCCATTCATGGTTTTCACAGTCTGGCCTCCCCAAAGATCCCCCTTCAATCAGCTGGTGAAGCCGCACCCCTGATCTGCTGTGCAGTGTGGCTGTACATCAGTGGTGCTGAGGTGGCTCCCTCTCACGTGGAGCACTTGGAAAGCCCTGGGATGAAAAAAGTTGTTTATAAGCTATTTTTGCAATGAATCCATCAGTAACTCTTGCAATGTTTTATTGTACTAAATTAGTTTAATTCTTAATTTGCAAATGTAACTCACTCAATGTATTAGGAAACAGAATGCACCATGTCTACATTTGCAGTTCCTATTATACGTGATTCATTTATGTATATAATCTCAGTTTGTTCGTATGCCTTTTGCCCTTGCATTGCTCTGCATTTTCTTTTATTGAAATTTGATTGCAATTTCTCTTATTTGTAATCATACCCAATGTTTCCTTTTGTGCTTACATTTATGGGAAAACTTTAGACCTTGAATAAGGGTGTCTGCAAAACAAATAAATAATAACAATAGTTTATTGATCCAAGAGTCTTATTCATCTGAAGCACTTAGTTCACTTTTAGCACCCCAGTTCAGACTAACTGGGTAGTGTATTCCATACACCAGCTGCCAAGTCAGAAAGAGGTTAGAAATTTAGTCAGAGAGATTAGATTATGAGAGGTCTAGCATCAGCACAATTTGTTATTCAGGTGTTTTTTTTTAAAGATTGGTGTGGGCTTAGTGGTTACAAACCCGAAGACTTCATGAGTCTCGCTTCTCACAAGATTACAAGATGGTCCTTAATCTGCTTCCTACTAAAATGTGAGGATCAGCATTTTCTGTTTCCTTTCCTCAAACTCTCAGCACAAGCTGTTCTCTGGGTTGTCGGTGCACGGCAGTTTGCATCGCCAGGGATTCACATGAAACAGTCTGACTTCTGGTTAGAGTCTGAATTAACTAAGTCTTTACTGGATGCTGCTGGAATTACACCCCAGTAGGTCTCTAGATCAGTGAGCCCCATGTCTTATACTGTGGAGCACAATCACAGGACCTCAGATTAAAATAGCTTGATTAAGACTCAATAAGATCAAGTAATGTAGGTACCAACACCTGATCTGAACTGATAATATTGAAGGGGACATAGTTCACTGTACTATTGCCCCTGAGGACTGGATTTGATGATCTTGTTTTAGATCAGCTGTGTTCAGTCCTTGTCAATCTTTTGATTCTTGTACCAGCTGAGCTCTTGGGCAATACAATTGGATTCATTAGCTGCCTAATTAAGAAAGGTTCACATGTTTTCCCCAGATCTATGCTCACTAATCTGTAAGCCTATATATCAAGCTTCTCCAGACCCTAGTCTGAGAGTCCCAGCACAGCAGGCTTTATAGGTAGTCTTCAAATCATCAATTTAACATTGGATTGACAAAATTAGCAAAAAATACTTTCAATATCGCTGGTGATTGGAAAAGCTGCTTTGACAACACATTTGTATTGGTTAATTTCTTTGTTTATTGTATTTCACCCTACGTATGCCACTGGGAAGTAACCATTCACTACTCAGTATAAATACAGAAAGCAAGGCAAGTACCAAAGTCTTCAGTCCTGGTCCTGGAAAATGACTGTCTGATGGTTTTTGTCACACCTGGGACCTTAATCATCAGTCTTAACTAGGGCCTGGAACTGCTCTGCTTGCTTGTATAGACTGCTTTCTGTAGTTTTCTTGGTTTAAAAAATATCCCAGTGAAAGTGTATTATTTATGCTAACATCAGCACAAAGAACTCTATAAGTCTTTCCTCAACTTGCTAATTAAGAATTTGCCCTGTTATTTCCGACTAAACAACTCCTAGCAAGCGATTCAAGATGAACAGACACAGGTGGGAATGACTGAATCAGACACACCCACCCACTGACCAGTGAGTCAGTGTTTTTTCCTCTGCTTAATTCCAACTGATTACATTTCAAGGTAACACACCTGAATGAGGGTGGTTTTGAAACTCATGATTTGGCACAGTGCAAATACCAATTACAAATTACATATGCCGTTTTAAGATCAAAGAGGATTTTTTTTTAACTCAAAACTGAAATCATTTTGCCTCTGATTAAAAACTTGGCTGGAGCAGAAACCGGACAACACAGCGTTACCCCAGCTCCAGGGTAAAAACATTGCCCCAGAACACATTCATACTCGCACTGTGTCATGGTCACATCACTTGTTTCAACATTGCTCTTCTGCTTCATTTCCCATCTCTGGCCTGAGCTCTGCAGGATTGTGCTGGATCACTCCAGGACCTGCCAGAAGATCAGTTAGATTTTCAATGCCCTCAAAGTGAAAAGGGTAACAGCTCAAAATGCAGGATCAATGTTTCTCTGTCATTTCATCTTGCCCCTTTTCTGGCCTATAGGTCCAGGTATATTTCTAAAAGAAAAGCAGTCGATTTCTTCAGTCTCAACAGTGAAATATGAACTAGTGGACACAAGTGGAAACAGAGAACATGAAGGACTACTTTACCCAGAGGGTTGTGGGGGTGTGGAACAAGCTATCCATGTCGTTGAAGCCAAATATGCTGGCTTCCTTCAATCAATTAACTACTAACTACCAGATGGGCAAGGTGGGCCAAATGTTCTCTCGTTTTTAAATGTTCTTGTGTTTTTCTGGAGCATATGAAGTAGGTTCTAGGGCGTTAGGTGCAGTGTCATGGTTAAGGTCTGCTCTGGGTTTGCTATCCTTTTTATCTTTTGTGATAAAAAGAACTATACAAATGCAAAGGATTATTATTGTTTACCCTGTATACCTTTTCCTTCCTTGCACAGTTCTCCTTTTGTTAGGCAGTTTGGAAAATAAATAAAACACCAAGGACAATATTCTGCATGTAATTTAGTATAGAACAGTAGAATTGCTTCTGAGTTCTTTTTTTTTGGCTCAACGTTTAAGGCTGCCATTCTGTTCAGTTTCTAAAAATCAGTAAGCAACGCAAAATAACATTGTTCAGAACCTCAGATCATCCCAAATAATCAATAACATGAGCAAGTAATCAAGATCGTGAAGAAGTCCCCACGTGCTGAGGCATTCTTCTGCTCTGGACTCGCTGCAGAGTCCCACAGCTCCTGACAGGAGAGTTCGAGCCGACTGGAGGGGACTGATGCCTCTGTCACTGACATCACTGAAAGTCCCAGCAGCCACTGCTGGTCAGAGAGCTGAGAGAGCCCTGGATGGCACACGTGAACCCTAGCCCAGCAGCAGTCTGTCAGTTGTGTATCAGTGCCTCAAGCTGGAGTTTTAAAGAGCAAAACTCACTGCATTCTACCAAAATACAAATATTGTTAAAATGTTCTTTGTTCTAATTCAAACTGAAGATGCAATTGTTGCCATTGGCCTTATCACATGATTCTGCTTCCACAGAAACACTATGTTCCTTTCTGTGGATGTCAGATCATTACTGTAGATTGTCCTGAGAGACATCCACTGGTACGTAATAAATGGAACCGACACTTAAATTGTTAGCTTGCTATTTGCTCTAGAAGCTTTGTGATATCAACCCAGGACTGTGGTAGATTACATTGGATGGCAAGAAAAATAGCTACTAATTCATTATTCTAAGCAAACAGAGGATAACAACATTGCTAATATCAGAAATAAATTAGAACTAAAAGCACAGATAGTTTTAATAATCAAACAGCGTACAACAGAGAATACATGGTCCGGGATACATTTGTACCAAAAATAAGCTTGCAAAAATAGCTTTGTACACTTGTGAAAAATCAAATCATTCCACAATAACTGACATGTGGAAAAAGGAAACATCTTTTTCCTACACTCCTCCCCTGTCCTACAACAGGAGAGGGGAGGAGTGCAAATATAAACAAGTTCCAGTGCTTTTACTTTTACTTTGGGCTCAAACAATACGGAGGCTGCTTTTTCTGCGACACATTGTTGACATTGACTTTGTGACCCTGAGGTACCACAGCCGTCGGGCATCTCCAACATGGAAACGCCTTACATGTAGCCTTTGTGTTTCTCTCCTGCAGTACTGCACACACTCTATTTATTAGTAAGCACGTACCAATCAGATATTCTAAGCCACCCGTGAAGAAGGACATTAAGAAATAATTACGCTTGTCAGTGATGCCACTTCAAATATCGCATCAAATTCATACCATGCATAATCAGAAAAAAAATAGCATGCAATTCAGTTGGCTACAGAATTCCCCAAATTATGTAATGAAGTGCCATTAATCTATGTCTCTCAGCTTGAATGCAGATTGTGTTTGCTTTTAGTAATTTTCTTAATTTCCCTGTTGCTTAGCCCATCCTTTGGTAACTTGACTGTGTAAAAGCTTTGGAGGCATTGGCACCATACAACTGTGCTAGACAACACAAAACACATGGTGATTCCTGGATGTGTAGCCTGGGATCAGCCTAGAGGAGAGACGCCAAGGCCCTGCCCAGAGGACAGAGCAGTATGGGAGGTAACGCCAGGCCTACATTCTCTGTCTGCTGGCAGCCAGACAGGCCCATTGTCTACAGATGGAGCTTTGATTAGTGTACAGCTGGGCCCAAAGAAAATGGGTCCCTTCTATCCACTCATACACAGACACACACACACTTAATAACCTGCTGCATTGTGTCTTTATGAGGGAATAATTAAAATTAAAAAAAAAACAGAGTGAGAGAAAGGCATAGAAGAGAGCCTAACCACTTGCAGCTGTCAGCTGAGCAAACAACAACAAGAAGAAAAATATATTTGGGAAAATCATATCTTGTCTTAAGCAAATCAATGGCAGGCTCTTTTGTTTCACGGACACTCACGTTCACTAGCCTGAAAAGCTAAAGACAGAGCTGATCAGAGTTAGGGCAAAACTAGGGATGGCATCCCAATTTCAGCCGGATGTTGAAGAGCTGACGATAGAATAACCTGCTAGTGTTCTTCCATCGCACGTCCAGGGCAAGAGGTTATTGGACATTGGTGACTACTGTGTTCTACAGGTCACCAATCTGGCATTTACTTTAATAGCTGCAATGCTGAGTGTCAAAAGCCAGGAACCGTTTTACAACCTTAAGTGCGCACTGGTTTCCTTTGTCCATAATGACACAACCGAGCTGCACAGCTGAAGACAGATTGAAGGCTCTGTGCAAGTGCATTTCTATTTGATTGGAGCCTGTAAGCTTATGACAACCGAAAGGAAAAAAAAAATCGGTGATGTCAGAAAACTCAGCCAGGGCCTCGAAGGGTTAAGAGGCTTCCATCAGCCCTTAAGACACTCGGAGAAAAGACACTCAGAAACGGCTGTGCAGAAAATTAAAGAGCCACATCAATAGACAGACAGCTCTCAGATAACAAAACACCTTCGTGCAGTGCTCATTGTCATGGCAGGGCAGGGCGTAGCTCTGCAGCTGGGAATAAGATGGCAGGGCTGTGTGCTTCCACAGGGCTCCGGGGTTTTTTGGGGTGGGGGTGGGGGGGAGGGGGGTTCTGAAGATGATCACACATCTCTGCGGGCGGATTGTTGCACTCGCTTGCAGAGATGTGCTCGCTGCCCCCCAGCTCTCACCAAGCTAATAGACAGCAGCACGCCCACGCAGTGGTGACAGGCACCCACACTGCGAGAGCTGCTCGGCTCCGGTGTTTTTCACAGCTGTCTGGAGAGTCACAGAGCGAGCTGACTGCTCGATTTACTGCATCCACATGGGGAAGAAGACGGGGGACTGATGAAGTGAGGTGGTCAATAAGGGATATGGACCCTTATTGTACCTGCTTCCCTGAAACTTTCAAGTACTTTCTTATTTGGAACAGCCAGCAAAAAGACAAAGCATAAACATGGATCAAACCTATCTGTACTACACAGCCTATAGTACAGCCCTGTATAGTAAACTACAAACTTTTCGAACCACACTTGAGTATTCTTACCATGTTGTCTCAGGATAAGTATCACATGTTCTTATACTTTTCCACTCTGCATTCATGTTCCATATATGTATACATCTTAAAATGCATGACTCCTGGGAGCTCCAGTAAAAAGCCTTGCAGCACAAACCAGATTATAGCCCTAATCAGGGGCCTCTGATTCTTGCAAGTATGAGTATTCTGACAGAAAGCCCTCATACTCATTCAGTCACCTGCAAGAGAAACTGCAGTCTGTATTGAGTCAGATTGTTTGAAACTGCAGTGTTTATAAAGTAATTACAACATCTCTTGTCACATTACTTGTAACGTTCGAAGTTTTTTGGAAACATTCTGAAATGAGAACTATGAGAGTAAGCTGATCAGGAGAGGTGTTTCATTCATTTTCTTTCTGAAGCTTTTTGAGTTTTTACTCAAGTCATTTTACAAGCGAGACTATTCAGCCGGTCTCACGATTTCAACAGCTCATAGGTACTAGGTCCTAGGATCTCTTGCTGACATTCCTTTGAAGTATCCCAAGTTTTTCACTTTAAACATCATGGATGGCTAGCTTGGTTAGCTTGATCCACACACCAGCCACTCTTTGTGTAAAGAACTGCCTCCAGTATGGCAAGACTCCTCACGATCTTCTCTGCCCAAGACCAGAATGATTCAGTTCCTTTTAAGTGTCTGTGAATATAATTTATTTAAACAAAGGAATTAATCTGATTGCCCTTTTTGAAGCAGTTCCAGAGAAGGAAAAGGAATATCCACAACTGAACATGATATTTTAAATGAGGTCTTTCTAATGCAGTTTTCTATATTATAACCAGCTCAGCTCAAAGGAGTGTCCGTTAGTGGCTAGGGATGTGGTCTTAATTTTCCAAAGAGATGTTCGTTTCTAAGGGGCAAATCTAATTTTCACTCAATCCATGACCAGCTGGATTGTGTTTTTGTGTTCTACGGCCCTTTGTCATTTTGTTTCTGTGTTTGCGGAGAGAGAAAACAAAGACGTCCTCTGTTGGACTTCACTCTATTGAACCGTGTTTTCGAATGGAAGACAGCTGTTAAAGAGAAGGTTGGAACAGCAGACAATGACTGTGTGACAGTTTGTAAAATGGAAATCTTGAATTGGACACATGGAACTGGAAAAGATAAAAGGGACCGAGGCATGTCATTACCTAAAGATACACACAGTAGAGTGAACAATTTTTAGCAGGCATGATTGCTTACCATGGTAAATTTGAACTATTGTTTTGCAGGATTTCAAGGCCTATAAAATATCCCTAAGGCATAATTTAGCCAGTAAATAAGCACTGTAGGTTTCTGCTGCAGAAAAGATTTTTAGAAACCCCCTTCCGCCTTGTAAAAGTTTACGCAAATCTTTGCTATATCAGTGCATGTCTCGTAGGCTTGAAGTATTCGTCATCTTTGATGCTCTGTATTTTTCCATGACTCCTTTCATCTGTTACCATGCTTCTCTATACATTTCAATTCTTCCACTTTGATTTCACAGGGCTGGACTGCAATTTGCTCTCTTTTGGAGAATAAACACCAGCATGTTTTTTTTTTTGCAAAGGTCAGACAGACAGCTCGAGTTGTGAAATCAACGGGCCCCTGGTTTGAGCAACGACTCAAAGACGCCCCTGTTGTCCCAGCGCTAGACTGTGTAAGGCTGGTGTGGGTGGAAGTTGAACTGCATGATCTCAGCCTTGTGTTTACAACCTCCCCTTCTTGGCATTTGACCTCTGCCCTATGAAATCATGGCCAGCCCCTCCCAGGCCCTCCCCTGGCCTCCCTGGGTAGCTTCTCCACTGAGCTATTGCAGTCACACGTGTGATCTCTGGCTGACTGCCTGCGGCTGCACCTGTGTGAGTGAGAGAGGCAGAGAGAAAGAGGCAGGAAGTGCAAAAATAACTCAGTGTCTTCATCCAGAGTCTCAGATGGGTGCAGAGAGAGAGAGAGGTCTGCACCTGGACATTAGGCTGAGGCCTGGTTCATGACTTGGCTCGTTTACACTAGCTGCCTTCGCTCGATTTCACAAATGTTGTCCACAACTTCAGGCGCTTGCCTGCTCCCTCAGATTGCCACCACAACACTGAGAACAACCTTCAGAGCCACAAATCCTGGAGTCCTGCCATCTTAAGTTAAAATGAGCACCCTTTAACAACAACACAACACAGCCAGCGCACAACAGAGGGCACACAAACTCACCCGCAATGCGTGTAGACTGTCCTGTTGCGTCACCAAAAAAAAAGGCTGGTCAAGTGAAAAGTTGGTGTTCAAACCACAAGAGAGGACGTTCTGAGATGAGATTGGACGGTATCACCATTTATGGGGGAGATCGTATCACTATAACCACTAAATCACAATTTTGGGGGGAGACCGTATGTGGAGTCAGACAACACCTGGTGCTGTGAGAAGTTGTTTAGGGTGGCTGTCCCAGCCACCTGCCCCCACTTAACATAATTATCTCATTAGCACCAGGTTATGGCAGGCTTAAATCCTGATCTATCCACGGTCAGGTACTCTGTCGTTGAGCTTCCTATGTTTCGTGAGAAGTTCTCTGGGCACTTACCAGCTGACTGAAGAAGATTATTCTGATGGATTCATCCTGTCTTCTTTTTTCTAAGCCAGGACCTCAAAGCCAGCTGGATCCCTGTTTGCCCCTTTCCCTCTTCACCTTCACAGCAACAGACCGGACCAGCGGGATTGGGAAGCTTCACGGTTTTCCAGACCAGTTCGGCTGTGCATGACCTACGCTGTCTTGTCCATCCCCTGTCTGCCTGCACAGCGCAGCCCCTGCTTTGTCTGTCCCCTGTCTGCCTGCACAGCGCAGCCCCTGCTTTGTCTGTCCCCTGTCTGCCTGCACAGCGCAGCTTCTGCTTTGTCTGTCCTCTGTCTGCCTGTGCCTGTCGTAGAGACGCGGTACTATTCATCTCATTGCCATATCAGTGTTAAAGTAGTTGATTAATTAAATAACAACATTTTGCCCTTAAAGAAAAGCTTACATAGAAAGTTGTGAAAATCAGGTTTTAATTCTGTACTTTGCCTGTACGGGTATCTATTTGATGATAGTTATGCCTCAACGGAGCTTATGGTAAGTTCATTATCTCTGGGTAACGGCTGTGAAATCCGTTCAAGACACAATTGGCTGTTGAAAGAAACTGCCTTTTTTGGTATTTAGCTGTTTTGGAGCAGAGCAGATCCTCCACCATCTCACCTGATACTTCGCACAAATGACTTGAGAGGCCCGTCTCACTTTTAGGCTAAGTGTAACAAACGTTTCACTTTCTGTCTTCTTCACTCTTGTCTTCACAGCCTGTCAGCTCCCCTATTACACAGGACCCCTCAACAATGTTACCCAATATGAATTGTGCCTCAGACCCCGAAAATATTTACCATTTTGTAGGATAAACAGACGGTCAATGAACGTTTATGGTGAATCTTTCACAAATACAAATGCTCAGCTATTAGAGGCGCTCATATTTCAGTAACTGAGCGCATGATTAGAAATATAGGCGAACTCTTCTGCAAGTTAACAGGCAGCAAACACGCACAGTAACCTCGCCTTATCCCCCTGGTTCCACAGCGTTTACAGAATCTGTCCACTTTGCTTTGCCACAGTTGTCCTCGGTTTGTGTCTGGGCCTTACCATTCTCTCACCATTCATTTCTCTAGCTTTGCAACACTTCATTGTACATGTACTAAGGTGCACCACCGCAGACATTTATAAAGGTGTAAATATATAATGGATTGTGAAAATATATCTGAGAATATAAAAATAACCCCCCACACCTGCAGTGCGGCCCACACCTACACACAGGTGTCAGGAAGTGAGTGACACACAAAGGTCTCAGAAGTAGGGCGAGTGAGATCAGTCTGCTGCGGTCGCAAGAGCTTTTTCTAGATTTCAGTTTTCTGAGGTTTCACTTGAGTTCTGAACTCCCGGCACCAGGAAGTGAGCGATGAATCATGCGTGCGAGATCCCAGCCCTGCTGTGTGACACCCGAGAGGAGACAGAGAGAGCACGCAGGGACCAGGCTCATTTAGACAGCCAGAAGCCCTGTCAACACAGGCCGCCCCCATCAAAATGTCCATTTCTATGGCTGTCCTCACCTACCTGCAGAAAAGGTGATCTTGAAATGCCTTTTTTATAGACAGTTAAATTTTCCCAAAGAGGTTAGAGTGCAGAAGAAGAAGTGAATTCCACATCAGCTCATGGCCCTTACTCTGCTTGCTGAAATACAGGACATTTCACTCGTTAGTTTCAGAGTGAAATTAAGATCTGCAAACTGCACATGAGGAGACAGGATATTCTGCCAAGATATTTATCTCTTTCTCTGCTAACCGGACATGAGAAAGATGTATCGGATCTTATTTTTCACCCAGGTATTGCTTAGTTACTATTAGATAAGCTGAAATGTCTTTTACTTTAGTACAACTTGCACTGTAGGAGTATCTGGCTGCATGTTAGAAGTGACTGTTGCTCGTTTACTCAGGTGAGTCCACTGTCACCTGGATCTTGAAAGATAAGGCCAATTAGACAAACACAAGGAGAGATACTGACAAATATAGGCTGACACATTTAAGATGTTATCTTGTATTAAGTTATATTCAAATGATGTAAACACTTAAACGTTCCTAGCTCTAGCTTTTTAAACTGTAGCCCATTTCAGATTCACTTTTGCCGGAACGATCGACTTTGGTCCTTTTTCACTTGTTTACAAGAACATGTTCACGTAGCACTCAGCTAAGAACAGGGACTCCCGTATTCCACAGCTTCCTCGTTCTTGACCTTGTGTCTTCCGAGTTTCATTCCTGCAGGTTGATTAAATCCAGAATTCGAGGCACGTTACAGATTTCATTCATAGTTTCAAATCTCAAGAACCGTGCAGTCTGTTCAGGCAAGGATGGGAACGCTGGTTCTGATACTAGGATCTGAGGGGCCTTTGGGTTTCATTGCAAATCGGATCCCCCTTTACTTAAACAGACTATTAATTTGGATCAAAAGTGAAATCAGTTGCTTTAAATCGTCATGATCAGTTGCCAATTGAAAGATAACAGTAAACCTGCAGGACTCCAGCTTCAAGGCTGCCTAATTTTCAGCACACATTTCAGTGCATTGGAATGCAAACTAAAATACATGGAAGTCCTCAGGATGCACTGGACTCACAGGCCAGAATATGAGGGGCTCCCATTAAATAAAGTTTTGCGATGTGAGCAGCTTCTGTGAACAGCTGGAATGGCTTGAATGGGATGTGTCATGCATTGTACAGAGATCCATAACATCTGGGATTCTCAATCAAATTCCATTTTTTTGGGCCAGTGTGCGAAGGTTTCAATCATATAAATTACATTATGAGTAACGTATGGCATTAACACAGTACAGACAGCAGATGAGAAGTTAATCTCTTTTTATTTTTCCCTACATGTGACATCAGCATGGCTGACGGTTTTGTAAGGTGGATGAATGTTCAGATTTTTTAGCTCTGATTTCTTACAGCCTCACAGCTACTGGGTCCTGGGTTTAATTCAGAACAGGGGCATCTTCTGTGTGGAGGTTGCATGTTTTCCCCAGGCCTGAGTGGGCTTTCATTGGATTCTTTGGTTTCCTTCCATGTTCCAAAGACATTCTGGCTGGGCTGTCCCTTGTATGTTTGAGTGCTTGTGTGCCCAGTGATGGATTAGCATGTCCAGGATATGACCCCACCTTACATCCTGTGCTTCTGGGGCAGGTTTCAGACACCTGTGGTCCCTACTGAGAATAAGTGGCTTGACAACAGATTAATGATTCCTTATGCCAAAATACACAGCACCACCTGGTGGTGCAGCTGTAGACTGTGGAGATCACCTTAAAGTCAGTGTGTGGTTTTCACACTGCTTTTACAGTAAACCTAATAAAAAAGTGGAAAAATTAACAGATACATGTCAGGGGCTATGTGCATTTTTATATTCCATCAAAATCGTAAAACAATTTAATCTAAGTCCCATTTGTGAATTTTTTTATCAATCCATCCATTTTCTAACCTCTTTATCCAATGCTGGGTCACAGGGGAGCCGTCCAATCCAGCAAGTAACAGATGCAAGGCAGGATACACCCTAGACAGGATACCAGTCCATCACAGGGCAGATACATTGATATAGACACTCACAGACTCACAGCAGGGCCAGTTTTTTTCCAGAAGCCAATTAACCTACCAGTGTACGTTTGGACTGTAAGAGGAAACTAGAGGAAGGGAGGGGAAACCCAAGCAAACACAGAGAGAACATGCAAACTCCACACAGACAGCACCCCTGGAATTGAATCCAGGCCCCAGTGTTGTGAAGCAGCAATGCTAACCGCTGTGCCACCATGCAGCAATGGTTTATAAATGTGCCACTAAGTGTCTTAGGAGCCCAATTAAAACATCTTGCAGCGCAAAATCTGGTAGAATGCTTTGTCCTTTTCCTATGGTCTGCATTGGCTCCACGAAGGCCAATCTGAAGGTTTCATGATGCAGCATGGCCTTCAATCATTATTTTGGAATAAAGGTTTCCTGGGAATATCAAGAGACCTGAACCTACTTTACGGCTACATCTGCTCAGTTAGGGGATTGAGCAGCAGGTCACACTTTTCAATGTAATGTTCAATGCTAGGTTTTACAAACCACAGCCGGGGAGAAGGCCATATTTCTTCCCTTTCCAGAATGCTTTAAATGTAAAGGAGTCGTCTGTAGAAAAAGGCATGTGTTGGGAAACAGCGCACTACTGCACACCACTTAATGTGAAAATGATCCTTGAACCTGGCTGATTCCTCATTTGTATTCTCAAGTAAATCAATAAAGTTCAAGCCAATCTACCCACTCCATTTTTAGTGATAATCAAGTGTTTTTCATCTTGATATCGTTTCAGGCATAAGATCACATGAAAGGCTACAAGTGAGAAACGGCCATTCGACACAACTCTAAAATCCTACTACAAATAAACAGGCCGTGATAGCAATCAAAGGGAGTTGGGTGGAGTTCTCTTCTAGTTAAACAGGTGTAACGTCAGTAGCAGAACAAAGTGGCACTGTGTTACATTCTGTTTTCCTGCATTACAAACCACAGGGCAGCAAGTTACATATTCCTGTCCAATCCCAAGCACTCAGTCTGACAGCTCTCTTTTGTATTATCAATGAACACCCAAAGACTAAAATGTAACATCACTCTCTGCTGATAAAAGCAAATTGCCATTATAGGATTAAAACCAAATATAGAGAAGAACTGCTGATAATCTGAAAGCTTACAAATTTTAAGTAGATAAGCACTCTAGCCCCCCAGACTGAGACTCAATTAACCAGCAGAAAAGTCTTCATCTAAATCCCTGGCAAAAGATAAACATCAGGAAAAGAGCAAACCTACACGTTTAGAAGTTTAAACCTGTGTAAAAGAATGTCAAACACTCATGAGTTTGAAGAAAAAGGATCAGCCTGCCACCTAGTGGTGTTGGGCATACACTTCAGATGAGAGTTATTGAATGTGATTATTTCAGGGCTGAGCACACACCAGGCACAGCAGCAGCAGCAGCAGCAGCACAACTTCCCAGTAACCCTGTGCCATACCGCAGGCTTGGTTCAACTGAATTTCATGAGCTCCTTGTAGAAATAAGATCAAGATCTAGGGATTGCCTGATTTCTCACTAAAGTAGACAAGGAAGAGAGAAAAGAAGCCCTGAAACATACTATGCTGTCTGAACATCAACATCAACTGAAACATTGCATAGCTAAAAAAACCTAATTTACTGAAACTGAATAGCGACGGACATGAGACACTGAAGCAGCGCTCAAGAGACTGTTGCGTGCTTTCCAGCCACAGCTTTGACCTGACTTCCAGGGCTGCACTCCTCCAGGAAAGGGGAGTTCTGCCTTAAAACATGCACTTAACATCCCAGAACATTCATAAGGAGGGGCCTCTCCAGAAAGCCAATCTTTGTTCTGGTACAACACGCATAAACTCTGGTAACACTGAGTAAACCCCATCCCAGAGACTGGTTTCTTGGAACCCTGTTCAGGGAAGTCCAAAAACCCTGATCAGCACACTCACAGACCCACAGGTGATTAGCCATTTCTGTTACATTGTTGTTTTTGGATATACAGTAGTGGTGGTTACAATTAAGGTAAAGGACTCATTAGCAGCACATCCCTGTTAATGTCATGGCTGCTACTGAACCTCCTTATGGATCTGAGAGTCTTTCAGCCAGCAGCCATATCACCCTGCAACTCACAACTGGCAGCCCACTGAAGCTCAGCAGGTGTGAGCCTGGCCAGTACCTGGATGGGAGACCTCCTGGGAAAAACTAAGTTTGCTGCTGGTAGAGGTGTTAGTGGGGCCAGCAGAGGGTGCTCACCCTGCAGTCTGTGTGGATCCTAATGCCTCAGTATAGTGATGGGGACATCATACTGTAAAAAGGCACCGTCCTTCACATGAGACGTAAAACTGAGGTCCTGACTCTCTGTGATCATTAAAAATCCCAGGGTGTTTCTCGAGAAGAGTAGGGGTGTAACCCCAGCATCCTGGCCAAATTACCCATTGGCCCTTATCAATCATGGCCTACAAATAATCCCCATCTATGAACTGGCTTCATTACTTCATTCTCCACCCCACCGATAGCTGATGTGTGCAGAGCGTACTGGAGCACTATAGCTGTCAGTATCATCCAGGTGATGCTGCACATTGGTGGTGGTGGAGGAGATTCCCCATTACCAGTAAAGCATTTCGAGTGGAGTGTCCAGAAAAGCGCTACCTAAGTATAAGCAGTTATCTGTCTATTGAATAAGAAGCAGAACCAAGTGCCTGATGTCATTATTGAGCTACAGTTTAAACCTTAGTCTCTGCTACTTGCAATAAAAGCTTCAGCCTAACCCAGAGTGTCTTGAAAAAGTATTTCGACCCCTCCGAGACTGTCCAATTTTATAAAATGTTAAAGATGTTTTTAAATTCATTTTTGATTCAAAACGCGAAGTACAAACTCATCATTTGGTGGATGACAGGAATGACAGGAATTGTTTGACAGAAATTACTTTTGAGTAAGTCTCTACTTTGCACATTGGCTTAGTGTCATTTTTGCCCATTTATCTTGGCAGGTTGGCTCAGACTGTCTCAGGATGGTTGGGGATTGTTTTTGGATGGCAGTCTTGAAACCATTCCAAAGATTCTCAATAAGATTCAAGTCAGGACTCCAACTGTGCTGCTCGAGTTCACCTGGGAATTGAAACTGCAACCTTCCACATAAGTTCAAATCCCTAACCACTCCCCCTTAAAATAAAATAATAATAATAATAATAATAATAATAATAATAATAATAATAATGATAATACAATCTGAACTTCTCTTTATATAATCTGGAACTCATGACATAAGAAAAGTCAATATGAGAATTTATCATTTTAAAGTTAGTTATAAAAAGTTACTCAGTAACATGCACTCTTGTTGTGAACCAGATTTTGTTTTCAGTTTTCAGAAACAGAACACAAATTAGAACAAATTAGGAGGATATTAGAACACTAACACCCCTCTCCAGCCTCTAAACAAGACTCAGACAGCTCTGCTAGGAGGGGCCTGCAGCCAGGATCTGATCTTGATCTTGGTGGCAGCTCTGCCTCCACTGACCCCCAGCAGGACCACAGAATCGAGCAGCACAAAGCTCAATCTAAATGACATCGAGACGGGAGAGGAACCGATCTGTCAGGGACAGACGTGTGGAGAATGAGTCTGGCCCAGGAGCGATGGAGTAAAGCTGCCATCTGTGCGATTATGACTCAACACCTCTAAAAGGTGAGGCAAGCTCTTTATCTGCAGTGAGTCCAGACTGCCAGGACCGTACTGAGATCAGAACCCTCTTTGGCCAGAGTACTTGGTGACAACAAAGAACATCCTGGTTTAGAATAGGAAAAACCACACTGGAACATTCTGAAACCACACAGCGCCCTCTAGTGTTCACAAGGGACTTCAAACATGTTTCATATGATGGCCTCTGCACAGGCTGAAGTATACTTACTGGAAAAAAATATTTGTGGTTCTGTTGCCAATTAGGGTTTTTCGCAGCCTGATTGAAGTTAGCCCAAATGCTCTCCTAGAAAATTCTTTCTTCTGTATTATTCAAGTCCCTGTTCCTCATAGTGACTGTCGTTAGAAGATTGTATGCAACGTGCTGTATAATATCTAAGAGGAAGCAAACCCTTTATTATGCAAGTCGGAAAGATGGATCACTGTGTGTGTGCAGACAAGCTTAATCCACAGGGAACGTCACACTGCAGAAAGGAGACGTGGTTATAAACAGAACAAAGAGGCAGGGAGATTGTACTGAGAGTGTGAGCTCAGGAATGAGCGCAGGCCAGCCACATTAAACACATCTGCAAGGAAGAGAATCTCTCTGATCCCTCCAAAGCGAAGCAGAGAGAGCTGAATTACCTGTGAGTTTGTGATTACAGAAATAGGAGAGTGCGAATTCCATGACTTCTGGGACTCCATGAGCCACTCTGCCAAACACCAAGTTGTTAATTAATGCATCATTAAAGAGGTCAACATGCTGTCTGCCATAGCTAAGGGAAACACTAGAATAATATGAATCCTGAAGTCCCTGGGACTGGAATTTCTTGAAGGGGATCTGTAAGATTCAAGAATGCTAGGATTATTCTAGACAGCCAGTGAAGGTAAAAAAAAGGAAGAGAAGATTTATTTGTGTAGCAAAGCCAGGCCTTCCACAGAGAGTAGTAGTAAAAAAGTAGAAATTCTAGATTGACAGACATCTTGAGGGAGTATAACTCAAGATGAAAACCACAGTGGGAGACGCAGGCATCCTTGAGGAGCACCCCTACAGACAGTAAACTGGAAGACCTCTTGCTGCCTGTTGACAGCATTGCTGCAGAGTTTGCTCAAAGTTAGGAAGTCAATTGGTCACAAAAGATGTGCAGACACTGACCCAGAGTACAGTGACCACATGGGGCCATGGGACATGGGGATTCTCCCAGACATCATGAGGAAAATGGAACATCCGTACACATTCTAGAACATCAGCCAAGAAGGGGGAACAGGATGGCAGCTGGTGCGACCGGTCAGGCTGGTTTCACAGCCAGGATGTGTCTGTTCTTCACAGCTCATCCCTGCTGCTGATCGTGGTGGGGCAGCTCACCCCTGTGCCTTTCAGGCCACAGTAGCCCCCCGGGACCTTGTGCAGGTACTCCTGGTGATAGCCCTCCGCATAGTAGAACTCCAGAGCCTCCCGGATCTCTGTGGTGATCAGCCCAAAGCCCCTCTGAGACAACACCTGTCAAGAGAAAGGAACGGGTCAGCGGCGATGACCTGACTTGCAGGACACAGGACATGCCAACAGACCCAACACTGAGTCAAGTAGAGCACACGCCCTGAAACAGAAAATCCGCAAGGGGGACTGATCTTAGAAACACATCGCATACGAGCCACCCGCCTGCTTCAAGGAAAAGAAAACGAACGAACATTTGGAGCTGGATAAACTCCCACAGCACGCCTTCCACACAGACAGAATTGCGTTTAGCTGGCATCAAGCACTTCGGATTTTGCAGGGGGTGCTCACCCTGTGGTCCATGTGGGTCCTAATGCCCCAGTATAGTGACGGGGACACTATACTGTAAACAGGCGCCGTCCTTCGGATGAGATGTAAAACCGAGGTCATGACTCTCTGTGATCATTAAAAATCCCAGGGCGTTTCTTGAAAAGAGTAGGGGTGTAACCCCAGCATCCTGGCCAAATTTCCCATTGCCCCTTACCAATCATGGCCTCCTAATAATCCCCATCTATGAATTGGCGTAATTACTCTGCTCTCCTCCCCACTGATGGCTGATGGGTGGTGAGCATTCTGGCGCACTATGGCTGCCGTTGCATCATCCAGGTGGGGCTGCACATTGGTGGTGGTGGAGGGGAGTCCCCATTACCTGTAAAGTGCTTTGAGTGGAGTGTCCAGAAAAGTGCCATATAAGTGTAAGAAATTACAGCAATGTATTATTATTATTATTTTACACCCTTCAGGGAAACAGTACAGAAGTAAGGAATAGGGAAATAACAGGCTTCTGCCCAAATAAGGGAGGCTTTCTTTTCAATACTGGGACTCGGGGGAGCTACCTTCTGAGGAAAAGAGGCAGTCTGGTCCTGAATATTTACTGCAAATGGGGTTAGTGATTCTGAGAATATTCTCCTGCAGCCCTCGGTCAGTTTTCAAAGCACATCAGAAAAATAACAAAACAACTAAACTTATATCCCCTTTAGGTGCTATAGAAACAAAAGCATTTCTGCTACAAGGCATTTCTTCACTGTTATATTACCATCACATTACAGATTCTGGGTCGTTCTAACTTCCCATCACAAAGCCGTGTGCTCCTCTGGCACAATAAAAAGACTTGATCCCAGTTAATTGATGCACCTGAGTTTTAAAGTACAGCTAGGATATTCTTGCTTAACTTTTGCATTCTGACATAGCGTTGCAGAACAGATAATGTCACATTTGGTCTTGCAGTTTAATATCCTGACATCCTTCCTTGAATCTATGCAGACAACCCACGTAGGTTCAGTTACGACATTGATCGCAAATAACATCAGTCCTTTTTCTAAGGACAGAAGTGGAAGTACAGAAGCGTGGTGGATGAAATCTGACTGTATCCCCATTCCCTTCTGTGTGATATTTGTGCCTATAAAAAAAAAGAATAATTAAATTTTACACAAGCACCAAAAAAATGCTTAAGTCTGCTAGTTTCATCTTAGGTTTTCAATCCTGACAAAATCTTTCAAGCACTACGTTGTGAGCCTAACATCTGGTAAATGGGATTGAAATACACATGTCGTTCCACCAGCTGGCCACATGAAGGCGCCAGAGTATTTGAAGTCCTACAACACTGCAGACAACCTCAAACGCCACAACAGCATCCCTCTTGCCTCAAAGGAAAAACATGCTGAATACAATTTGCACCCAGGAACAATCCTCACAGCCATTCAAAGCTATAACTGCAGTGATTTGATCAAAATCATTTCCGAACTGGAGGGCAGCCTTTCCTCTGGTTCAAAGGGGTTTTACAGGACATGGGGGTTTAGAAAATGAATGACTGGATGGATGGATCCCTTAGTGCTTCATATCAAGCAGAGATCCCACTTCATCCACCACTGAGGTGCAGCCCCCACCTAGGTGATGCTCAGCAGCCATTCATCACTGGGCACCAGCAGCCCCACTGTACAGTGGATTCAGAGAAGTAAGGAAGTATATAGCCAATTGAGGGGGAATAAAGCTCAGCTAATTTACTAAGTCATAGGTGGAATTTACCTATGAGGTCTACTATTCTCTCAAGACGGACAGGGATCTTCATTCACTGAAACTAGTAAGGAGTTGAATAGCAAAAGAATGCCGTCTCCTACAGCACAGCCTCCCAGTGGCGGCACCGGTTTTTAATTTGCTGAGACAGAAGGGAAAGAACGCCACCTACTGAGCAGCCAATTCCACCTTCTGCACCATGACTTAATTTTTCTTACAACTCTCGCATTTAGCAACCAACAGGGCTCAGCCCTGTTAAGCTTCTGAGATGTGGAGCTAAATCACAGGGCGTCTTGTGCACGCACATGAGAACTCCCCTGCCTTCCTGCGCGCGCTGAGTTTAGCGGCAGCCTTTGAGGCCAGAGAGGACACAAACTCTTGGACCATCTTTCTAAATAGGGGGTTTTGGCTGGGGGGGGGGGTTCTCCTTTCCAGAAAATCACCCTCTATAAGACCTGATTGAAATGTAAAATCAAAATAATTGCAATATTGTTGCTGTTTTAAAAGCAGAGCACACAGGACAATGCATCATTGCAAAAGCTGTTAGAGTAGACCCAGTGACTGGGGAAGTGGATTTTATACACTGGACCTTGGGGACCCCTGACCAAGTAGTGGGGACCGTGAGCTGAGAGTCGCTGAGAGTCAAGCCTTTGGCTTGCAAAAACACCTCAACTGGCTTGGTCCCCTGAATAATTAGTTTAATTCCATACTTAAAACCTAGATGGCAGAAAACCTGAAAAAATCCAGGAGGTCTTCAGTTTAGGGACATTCTTAAACAACCAGGCTATCCAGTTTTCATGACCTACTTTGTGCTTTGCCAAAAGTCTTACTTCAAAAGTACACTCTACTCTGGGCCAGGACTTGATATATCAGTTCTGGTCAAACAAGGACAAATCAGAAGCATCCAAACAGTGATGCTCTGTGACAAGACATGGTCAGATACACCTTCAGAGCTGAAAAGCCACTGAGCTTACACTTTCTGATGTTTATCCTCCTGGTGGACTGTATTTCTATTCCACTTCAAATACCCTTTTTTGACAGCTTTAAAGCAATGTCTCAGAAGTTTAAAAACAACGCAGAAAAGTTTTTTTTTCCTGGTTAAAAAAGAACTATTTTAAAAGCCAAAGGAAATGAGAGCTTACAGAAGTATTTTTCACAGGGGAGAGAGAACATGATTTCAAAGAATTAAAAGAGTTTAGCTGGTGTCGGGACCAATTCTGAGCATCTCTGTGAAATCTCACAAATTTGTCAGGAAGTGTATGTACTGAGAGTTTCATCTGCCCTGGATTTTTTTTTTTACATCACGTGTCCTCCAGAAAGAAACTAGAGAAACATTTTAAACACGTGTGAAGTTACACGTGTGAAGAGGCTATTTGGGCCAGTAGAAGAAAACCAGAGCATTCGGTGAATATTGAAACACACATGAGAGCATGCAAGCTCCACACAGACAGGTACCCAGAATGAACCTGGAATCAAACCCGGGACCCCAGGTCTTTGTGGCAGGAGTGCGGCATATTGCCATGTCATCACTTCCAGGAGTTTTAGAAAAAAAACACATAATGAGGCTCCTTTTCTAGTCTCATCCACAGTAAATAAGCTGCATGCGCATTACAGCACAAGAAAACTGGAAACCAATCATGCCAATTTGTCTGCTGGTTGTTTATTGGTCCTAGAACATCATCCATCCTTTTCTGGTAGGATATCAGGGACTCATCTTTCACATTGAGCTTGTTTCACACACCCGCAACACTTTGTGTAAAGACTTTTTGTCCATTCGGCCTTCTTCCCTCTTTATTAAATGCCGGCACTCTTCCATGTTCACTATGTCCACGCATCTCAGAAGTTTTAAGTGCTTTGATCAAGCCTGGTTGTAATCTGCTCTATTCCAAAACGAGAAAGATGTGGCTCCTTGAATCAGTCACTGAAAATTCTAAGAGTAAGGCATGAAGCTCATTGTTCTTTTTTGAATTATTTGAAGGATAACTATCTTGTTTGTGCTGTTTTGATCAACTTTAGTCACAGTATTCTAAGTGAGCTGTCAATAATGCACTGAAGAACTTAAACATTATGTTGATTTAATGTGAACTATTTTAATTTATTGTAGCTTTCTGTTGGTCTGTTCTCCAACCACAGAAGAAATAAGGAATAATTATTCTCTAATCCTATATAGATATAATTTTAACAAAATGATAATTCTCCTTAAATAAGAGTGGCATGCTTCCAAACCTCAGTTCTATGTGAGCTGCCTATTACTTAATTGATGTCTTGATTGATTTGAGATTAATTCAATCTCTAAAACTGCTAGATCTTTCATGTCAAACTCTTACATTTTAATTTTGGGAAACGTTAAGGATCTGAAATTGATAACTGAGCAAACTTATACTTTAAAAAAATGAGAACCCAGAACATGTGGTGAGAGGGAGTAGTGATGCACAGCCCTATCCTGAAGGCATGAAGGCTACAGGTGAATCTGGCGTGTGCCATCAGGCCTCGGGTTCGAGCTGCTGTCTCTTAACTGCCCCTAAAAGTGCCTGATCTGCACAGGCTGGACAGGCTTCAACACCTGCAAACACAAAAACACACCCAATTTTGGAAACCTGGGAAGGGATGTTGCCATAACAGTCTCTTACTCTGCGAGACCTGTGACACCACACTAGCGACAAACACACCCCTGACAGTTCCACAGTTCTCCTCCTAGACACCTGGCTCTCTCTTGGGTCAGGTCACCCTCTTGACTGGTCTCTCATTTGCCCATTAAATGAAGCTGACCTTCACTGTGCTGTTCTGAAGAAGCAATATGCAAGAGGCATTCTCCATACAAAGGGTTTTTTTTTTTTAGGATTGTTTGTTTCCTAACACTAATAAAGCAAAATGGGAGAAAACTGTTCTCATGAGAGCTTTTTCTTCGATCAGGTCTCTGGAATGATCCTTATGGCCTCAATCTGAACTAATAATTCCTGCACGAGAATTAAATTATCGAGGAACGTGCGGGATCTGCTGAGAAGTCCCAGGCAGAGCCATCTTTACAAAAAAGAAAGCAGCATCTGTTCCTCGGTCACAGTGCTAAATTATTCCACGTTAACATCGGCTAGGCCCTTGCGGAGATTTCTAACATCCTGTACAGCCCCAGCGACATTCGTCCAATGACTACGGAGGAAAAGTTACAACTAGAAAAAAAAATGAAACCAGAACAACAGTGCTAAATGTCATGTGAGTGGAATTATTCCAACCAGCAGTGTATACCAATGACAGAGGAAAAGCAAATGTCTTCTTTTTTTGTGTTTTAAAATGTGCGTGTCTGACCACATCAAAAGAAAAAAGCCCGGTCCTATATTTTTCCTTTAAGTTGACCGCATCCGATGTGGAGATCAGTCAGGAGGGTGCCTACATTGTGAAAGGGGTGCGGTCCTGCCGGGTGCTGGTGTGACTGGGCGCAGGGTGGGGAGAGGTCGATTTAGGGATGTTGGAACAGGAGCACAGTGCCTCTCCAGCTCTTGCTTCAGCCTCACAGAGAATGTCACGTGGAGACGGTCTGCCAGCAAGCCCTCTCCTCATCGCTGTCTTCCCCTGCTTACAAAGGCTGGCTTCCTGTCTCGCCACGGGCTGGGGTTTAATGAACTGGCAGCTTTAAAGAAATGCTGAAGGCTCATTTTTCTTTTTTTACATGCCCAGCCCGGTTTGCAAAAGACGCTGCCTTTTGAATGGTGGCCGGGGATGGGGTAGTCTAATCTCCCTCTCTCCGCATTTGGAGAGTGGAGCTATGTTTCTGGTGCTCGGGGTCTTTCTGGAGACCTCGTCTTCTTCCTTTCTTTTGCCTGGCTAATTAAGCAGAACGGCCTTATCAGCCAGCACACACTGCCAGCCCCACAGAAGGAGAATTAACTCTGCTTGCTGATAAGCCATTGTTCCACACACCACCACCCCTCCCCTCCTCTCCCCCCAAACCCCCACTCCCCCTCCCTCCCCAGTCTCCACCCCTCTGGAGAAACTGCGGCTCAGTTCATTCCACCGCATTAAAAAAAGACTCAAACCCTTTGATGTTCTAGAAATTTCCTTATTATCATATTTAGCTTTCTTCAAAACCGCTTTTAATTCAGTGCTTTGTTAAAGTTAAGAAATTGACAGCTCTGCGCAAAGTATCATAGTGTTTTTCTTTCTGGTGAGCTGTTATGCAGAGGCTTGGCCTTTACCAGAGAAAGAAAAGCAGTTTTCCTACAAGGGAAGCAGGAATATGACTCTGTCCCTGACTCTTTGTCTTTGGAGGCAGCTTGACAAAGATAAAGGCTTGATCTTTAATAAGTATTTACAACTCAGAAACCATTAGAATGATAGCGCACTTCCCAGCAGTGGCACTTCCAGAAAGGAACATCTTTCAGGATGGTGGGGTCGTAAAAAAGTTGCTAGGAATTATGGGAATGCAACTATTAATTAGCTCTGGCAGTTTCAAGTGCTAGAAACCAGAACTGTCTAATTGTGCTGTGCGTATATATATATGTTCCATAAACAATGTGGAATTAGAAGTCTAGACAGCTCTACTTTCTAAAGAAAAGAAGCAGATAAAGATAATTCATATTCATGTATACATGAATGCGCAGAGGGTGGCATGGTGGTGTGGTGGTGAGTATTGCTGCCTTGGGGCCCTGGTTTTTGATTCTCTATGCTCACCTGGGTTTCCTCCAACAGTCTAACGATGAACTAGTAGGTTAATTGGCTTCTTGGGAAACTTGGGAAACTGGCTCTGTGTGTGTGTGTGTGTGTGTGTGTGTGTGTGTGTGTGTGTGTGTGCCCTTCGATGAACGGTTGTCCTGTCCGGGGTGTATCCTGCCTTGCTCTTGTTGCTTGCTGGGATAGGCTCTGGTCCCCTGTACCCTGAACTAGAAGAAGTGTTTAGAAAACGGATGGATGGACATGAATATGCTGTTCATGCTGCTGAAATACAGATAGTAGGAAAATGGTAGGCAAAACAAACCAGGAGAGTTTTTTCTTCAATGTACATGTACCAATCTAACACAGACCAAAGAATGTTAGAATGATCAAGATTTTGAACATAACTTTTTTTTTCATTTCTGGTCAGATGACAGAGGTGTTACCACCTTCCAACCTGATTTGGTTGAACCCAAATGCTTACCAAAGCTGGGCCTGGTCAACACTAGGATGGGAGCCTAGAGAAAATCAACATGCTGCAGTAAGTGGTGTTGGTGGACCAGTAGGCCAGTAGGGGGCGCTCCTTCTTCTGGATCAGAATTTCTAAAGCAATGACCCAGCATTGTTGCCAGGGCTGTAGGTGTTCTCCTTTAGACAAGGTGTTTAACTATGGTCATTAAAGATTCCATAGCACTGATTATAAGCGCAGGGATGTTAACTCTGGCGCTCTGGTTAAATTTCACTGTGGACTTGTGCAGTCTGGCCTTTCTAAAGCTCCCCTTTAAATCAGCTGATGATGTAGTTTCTTACTTCTCCACCTGACTGTTCTACAATGGGGCTACTGATGCAGAATGGCTGCTGTGTGTCACGTAGGCCCCCTCCTATATGTTCTTTGAGATTCTTTCAGATGAAAAGCACTATACAAATAAAATTCTTATGATGGAACAAGTAGTAGCTAATTTCACAAAAACCTGCAGGATATTGTTTCTCCTCATGAGCCTGATTATTTTTAGTAGGACACAGGTTGCATCCAAAACTGCAATGAGGGACTTCTCAATGAAAAAACATTTTTTTGTTTTGATTTGCCCAGAACCCTAGATAACTTGTTCAGGAAGAAGGGCCAGCTGCGCCGTAGAGGTTTGATGCATATTCCTGTAAGTCAGCAGAGGGTTTTTGTCAAGTCAGGTCAGTATACACCTCAACGGTTCTGGCAGACTCTCCTTGGTGGCCTGTGCCTGTGCTGTCTGATACGCTGAGGCTCTGAATCAGCCTGAGGACTGCAGATGCCACAGGAAAAGTGAGGGGTCTGGAGAATTGTGTTCTAGATCTGATTGAGACGTAGGAAATTTAAGTACAGTAAAAATGAAGGCAATTGTGAATGGGGTTCTAGAATCCCTGTCTGAGAGCTGGGAGACTTCAGTAAAAACCAGGACCACTGTGAATGGGGTTCTAGAATCCCTGTCTGAGAGCTGGGAGACTTCAGTAAAAACCAGGACCACTGTGAATGGTGTTCTAGAATCCCTGTCTGAGAGCCGGGAGACTTCAGTAAAAACCAGGACCACTGTGAATGGGGTTCTAGAATCCCTGTCTGACAAAGGGTGCTTAGACAGGGCAATGCAAGAAACAACTCCCACCCCAGTTGAGAAGCTGTGGCTGTCCGAGACTGTGCTCACACTCGACATCGGTACACTAATAATATTCGTTATTCCTCTGTTTCCTCACGATAACCGAGCACTGATTTTGGCCCCCATCTAAGAAACATACATTGAAAAGCTGGTAAGGCTTTGTATTGCTGAAAGAGTTCAATGAAGCAGTGCTGATTCTCAAACAGGGCAAATACTTAACACAATGTTCTTCACCCTAAGAAGGCTCCACAGCTGAAACAGTGTGTGTTTCTTTTCTTCTCTTTTCAGCAGGGAATAAATCTTTACTTGTTCCTTTGCAGCCTACGCATGCTGACGCAGCTCCCTACTTGAAATACAAAACACTACACAAAATATTACTTAACCTAATCTGATACCTAATGTGAAATTAATGGTATGAGAAAATTCTAATAAATTAATAAAACTAAAATCAAACATTAATAAACTCATTACTTAAGTAAAAACAACCTACAGAAAGCCACTAATAATGCAAGAGATTAAGTTATAAATCCAAGTAGTGCAAGATGTATTATACAGTATATTTACTGTATACAGTAAAATGTTCAATAAGCAATCTACCAAACAAACAGAAACAGCATGCTGCAAACTGTTATGATGTATCTGTGTCATTGTTACCAGTCACCTCTCACTACTGGTTCTTTAAAGTTGAATATATCTTCTTTTAGACCCTAGTATTCACTGTGGGGACCTTGTGTTTCAGCATGAAGTCAGATTTTCGTCATTTGGAAGCTTCGGCATTATTCACAACTACTGCTGGCTGTTTTATCAATATGGCTGCCATTAAAAAGGTGTTTGCCTTTTTTTTTTTGGCTCTTTCAGGTTCTTGGCATGGGGTTCCTGCCCAAGACAATCCAGTTACAGGCTGTTACAGAGATTCTAAGTACAGGTTTTCCAAAATAAGCATCCTTCAGTGCACAGAGTGGAGGGATGACACTGTCAGAGCAATAAGCCACTAACAACCAGTACAATAAGGTCCACCTGGCCTCTTCTTCAGGTTCGTCACTGTGTAAGAATATAAAAAGCAGGAGAAAAACAAAAACCAGAATCTCCTGGAAAGTTTTTTTTATTAGTCTTCCTTGACTGCACAACTGTGCAAAGTGCATTTTGCCCCCCAGTGCCGTAAAGTAAATTAGAGAAAATAATTAAAACCCATGTTCAAAAGAATCCAGTTTTACTCGATTGGTCTTTTGTGTTTGGTAATAAATGGTATCTAGCCTGAAACACCTGATCTTTGCAAATGAAGATTATCTCAGGTAATAGAGTCCAGCATGACTATTGTTAGAGCTTTTATGCGGTAACTACAGTGTACAGTTACTTCCCTCCTAATTATCATAGTGCAATAGAAAAATCTAATTTGGGAACTAATCACGGAGGTTTGTGCTGCTGTATATATAAGGCAGGGACTTAGTCAGCACTTCTAGCAGCTCGGGAAGTGCTGGGCAAGCAGTGAAGGCAGCAGTGTTATCAACCTGGCAGAGGTTCACAGTCTGTCGGTTTTATTACATGCTCTGATTGCGGCTCTCACTCCAGCTGGCTCCCAGCCTGACCCTGTGACCCCTCGCCAAGGCCAAGGCTGGGGCGTGACGCTAATTGCCATGGCAACCGGACAGCCTGCACCTGCCCCCTGACCTGTGACCCCACACGCAGCCAGTTTCCATGGCAATCTAAGACTCAGAATCCTATTACCCCATCGTCTTTGTCAGGAGGGAGTTAAACAACAGAAATATAAGTGCAGTAATCTATAGGCGCAGCCTGCAAAAGTGGGTTCACTTATCCTTTTCTATCAGTGTCCTGCTGTCTTTGAATAAGCAGCTATACGCACTGGCGCGGCTGTGAGATGGATCGGTCATTTATGTGCTCTGTATGAATCTGAAGTGGACAGATTGTCAAGATTTGGCTGAAGGAGCAAGAGGAAAAATGAGCTACTTCCCTCAGTGCCTGTCAGTTTTGCAGGGGCTGGAGCACTGTGTACACAAAAAGTCCCCGAGACTTCTGAGCAAATTCTTTAAAAAACACGAAATGTGCAAATAACCACAAATGACTGAAATACCTCACCTCAATAAGCAAAGACCAAAAACGTGTTGGTCAGGGCTCACAGTCCTGTGAGGTCAAGAAAGCTTAACAGGCCACACTGAGGCCTGCTTGGTAAAGGTGTACCCAGACAGAGACTACCTAAGTTGAGCCCCCTTCACCTTGGTTTCAGGGAGCCTATAATTTAAAGTGAAAGCCCTTACCCGTTGATAGGCTTCTTTGGTCCGCAGCGCCTCCTGCATCTGCTGGGGGGTGTAAGTGCAGATGGCGGAGCGGTACTGAGTGCCAACGTCATTCCCCTGCCGCATTCCTGCATGGAGAACACACACAGCGCAGGGGTCAGGGCCTGGCGCTCTGCAGGACAGCAGAGCCCCGGCCTAGCTGGGCACCAGCTGGCACCACACTCGCACCTCTCCTGTGTTCCCAGTGGTGGCTCTCACTCCTTCCATCTTCCACCTGCTCTTCTCAGCCTGGTGAGGGAACCAGCTACGGGGACACCCCAGGACTGCTCCGGAGTGGGACTTCTCAGGAGCAGCTATTCCTCAACACTCCTACTGACCACTGCTGATTTTCTCAGCCAGGCCACTTCATCGTGCACATAAAACAACATAATGTGTTTGCATTACAGTCTATTTATTACTCTCTTTCTGGAGATACCTAAACTCCTCTATTCTGTACAGATCTAAACCTGTGTTGTCTAGTGCGAAAGCACCTACAGCAAACACACTTTGTGCTTTAAAACACCCACCCCAGATGGGGCTCAAGGCTAATCCCATTCTGTGCAGAGCCTGATGGCCATCTTCAATTACATCCATCAAACGACTGACAGCCACAAAGATCTCATTCATCGGGGGCAGCAGATGCTTGTCATTGTCCCCGACGAACTGTCCCTGCGGTGTCTGGAGTCCATTCACCTTTGCTGCAAATTGTCAACAAAACTGCCTGGGACACTGACCTCGCGTGACCTGGCTGGGGGGAGGAAGAGACTAGGTTCGCTGCGATCAAGGTCGGAGAAAGACTGGTGAAACCCAGCATGGCTACGTTTCTGAACTGTGCTGGCTGTTGCTCATCTAAGTTACACAGATGTCAGGCCTCTTCAAAATGTGCAAGTCGTGATCTGGTACACATGAGGTCTCGTGCAGACTGAGACTGGCAGTTCATGATAACCCTAGGGATGTTTTAATCGGAGTGATCCAACAAAACTGTTAGGGCAGGAATGAGAAGCGAAAGACCCTTCCGTACTTATGTAAGAGAATACAACCATGCTCTAGAACTAATACCCGCTGATTCATGACTTCATTGAATTTAGGAGAAGAGGGCTTTCAAAGCAATGCTTTGCATCAGATACCATTCAAAGAAATTTGAAATGGAGCTTCAATGACTCGCTCCGAGTGGGTGACATCACTGGCTTTGAATCAAACATGTGACATCAACATCTTCCTAACAAAGATGTGACATCACTACCTTTCTGTCAAACACGTGACAGCGCCATCTAACAATCAGCATGACAGCGCCGCACGAATCACAAGGTAAAACGTTTCAAACGAAAGTGCAGGAGGAAGGAGGCTCCCAGTGACGCAGCAGGCTGCTCAAAGAGCAGACTGAGCCCTGTGGTCATGATGTTGTGGGTCTGAGCCCCGGTCACAGGTGACCAAGAGGACCTGTTCTGACTGATGAGTGTGTCTAAGGAGGTGTGCAGGTCTCTTGAGTCTGTAGCAGCAAAGTCAAGTCATAAACAACAGCAGAGTAATTCATTAAGAGAACTGGTGATTTGAAATTTGGTAGAGAGTGACAGAAAGGGCAAGACTCCCATAAGACATCACAACAACCATCCAGTAACCATTATGACACACGATACAAAACGTCACAAGCTTTCCTCAGAGACATTTTCACCCCTTCTCCTCACATAAATCTCTCCCTCTTCTGTGCTGTGCTGCCCATCTTCAAAGGGGAAAGACCCCTTTTCAAATACTTCATCCTGCTGCGCCATCAGAGGGGCCATGAATTATTAACGAGCACCACCCAACTCTTCATTAATTATTCATAAGTGCCAGCCCCCCCCACCAAGGGGGGAGGGGCAGCACTTTAACCTGCTCTTGCCTAATGGTCTAGGAGTGCGCTGTCACTAATAAAAGTACTGTTTTAGGTATAACAGCAAGAAAGTGAAATATGAAGGTAAAGTGAAGTTATCAGTATATAATTCCATAAATTATGACAGTCCAGCCATCTACAGGTCTAGAAAAAAACATGACAAATTTGAGTACTACAGTAATATTTTTTCTGATCTAATCATTTCATGGTAACATCCTACTTTTCAGGCTGACGTTCTATAGAACCTGTGAGTCTGTAGCTCTTCATTCAACGTTCACCTATTTACTGCTCAAGTGTTGTTCCCATCTTTTAAGGGGCCGATGATTTAAATAGGCCTGTAAAACCTGGTTTGGACTAAGGGCTTTGTGGACTGGAGTTCCAGTGTTTACTGAAAATAACTAGAAAACCATCCATCCATTATTTCCCAAAAAGCAAATGCACCAAGCTAATACTTTAAGCAAAAAGTGTGAAGAATGACCACTCCCTGGAGCACACACACATGTATATTGTATTGTATATAGCGTATACACACAAGCCATCAGGCACAATTCAAAGACGTCAATTAATCTCACTAGCACCCCAAGAGAACATGCAAACTCCACACAGGAGGTGCCCCAGTCTGGAATCAGAAGCAGGACACCACTAACCACCACAGAACCGAACTATTCCATAACTAGATTTCTATAGAGTTTTTTTCTATTAAAGGTTTATATTTTGGACTTTTTGCAGGGTGGGTTCAAAACAATGTTGCTTTTTTCTAGCTTTTACTGTAATCTAAATTCACATCTTCAAATGATGTCCCTACGTACTCAAAAAACACTGGTATTAACAAAAGCTTGGGGGGGAATTTGTGTATTTCCTAAAACAAAACCAGGTTATTTTATGAAGGTTAGGATTCAGCTGTTGCACAGTGCAACTCCATACCTACAGTATCAAACATGTTTCTGTATGAAATATAAAGTTAGAAATTCTTAAAAATATATATATTTGCAGACAAATTTAACAAATATCCTTTGATATACAGTGGAGATCAGAGTCCCAGGCACGAATAAAATCAAATTATGTTTTTTTTTCCTTAAAATTAAATTGCATTCCAGAAATCTCGCTGAAGGGAAAGGTGATTTTGACACCATCCTTTAAACTTCTCAGAGAAAGTGGAAAGAGAGTGAGGTGCAGGTAAAACTGGGAAATGAAAAATGCAAAAAAATATTCCTCAGCCACACCGAAGGTGTAAACTGTGCAATGTTTTCCTTTGCATAGATAAAAAAGAACTGCTTACTGTTTTAGAGTTTCACCACATCTGTAAAATACTGCACTAAACTTGTGTCATTATTTCCATTTTTGTGAACTTATTTCTCTCCTCATACTTCAAAAGCTCTAAAAGTGATAATTTTATGTATGCAGGAAAACAATATATAAGCAACTCATATAAAACAATTATTTAATGTCATACCATTCATCCCACGAACAACAGGTGCAGAGAGAAACCTGTGGGAACGTCTACGTCCCACTGCCTGTAAATATTTTTAAGAACGAAAACTTTTTGGAGCTTTTTGTTTATCAAAGGGAACATTTTTAGAATATATGCGTACTACTCAGGCAGCATGGAAGTACAGTGGTAAGCACCCCAGAGAGCCAAAGGTGCCACTCAAAAACCTCATAAAATGTATCTGTCCCCGAGTTCAATTCCTGGAGTGTTGTCTGCATGGAGTATGTATGTTCTCCTCTGTGTGCTTCTGTTTCCTCCCACAGTCCAAAGACACACTGGTTGGTTAATTGGCTTCTGGGAAAACTGGCTCTGGTGTGAGTGTCTGCATCCGTGTCTGTGAGTGTGTCCTGTGATGGACAGGAGTCACATCCAGGGCATGTCCTACTTTGCACTCACTGCTTGCTGGGATTAGGCTCCAGCTCCTTCGAGACACTGAATTGGATAACGTGGCTTAGAAAATGGATGGATGGATGGATGAGCACTTTTTGGATACGAAAACAAAAGGGCCCTAAAGGGTCAAACCTGAACACGGTGTTCTGATATAAGGCCTTTAATACAGCCTGCTTGAAACGCTTTCAGACAGCTGCAAACACATTCAGCCCCGTTTGAAAAACTGCACTATGATCTAAAACTGCAAAGGCCGAAAAATGGAAAAAAGGCTGAATAAGAAATAGAACACAATTTTAGAATAACGCACTACGACGAAAGGAAAAACCGAAAGCCCTGCACTGTCAAATTAAATTTTAATGCACAGTACCTCCATTTAGACGATAAAGTGCAAATTGATTTGGTGCAGGGTCCACCTTTTTGCTGCCACTGTTACCACAGGAGTTTGATCAAGGGGAAAGCAGAGGAATTAAGTAACCGATCTTAAAACCTAGCAATCGTAAACACATTTAAGACCGTACAGTATGTTCATGGCACACAATCTGCAGACTGCAACTTGTACTGCATGGTACTGCTGGTGAGATGTGCTATCTAAACCCACAACACATTACACTCAGACATCTGGGCCTTCATGAATATTTACATATCTTAGCCTTGCGAAGCCTCTGTCCAGTGTTGAGGACCTAACACTGCAATACAGTCATCAAAAAAGCCCTGAAGAAGGAGCCATCGACTGGACACAGTCACAACTCAGAGACTGCAGCCAACTCCTCTGAAAGTTTACCACGGTATATTTCTGCCTTTCCAACAACCAAGACATTTCCAAAGCAAAAAAGGCCTTCTACACATGTCTTCTTCAGTGCAGTGAAAGATAACATGTTTCTAGAGCACATAGTAGCAGACTAGAGTATGGTATCTGATGCAAAGCTTATTCGCTATGTTATTTCATACCATCAATAACCACGTTATTGTCATTTCGCTATGTCCTTTTATACCAATGAGGTGTATTACAAGTTTACTGAACACTCTCAACAGCCAAACTGGCAGCAGCAGTATAAAGAGGCCAATACTATGCCACAGGGGAAATAAGACCTTTGACATTTAAAAATATGACATTTGTATATACTAGGTTTTCTCATTTGCATCAAGTATTATTCTTTTCATACCATTCCAATTCACGCAGCACGAGAGGGATGAACATTGCACACACCATCCTCCAAACTGTACCATCAGAGCTCTCCTCCCCAAGACCACAGAGCCTTAATGACAGTCAATATCAGATGGAGGAGTGAGACAACAATCACTGACAGCGCAGCAGGCTCACAGGAGCCGTGCTGCTGTTCAGCAAGTCAAGGACACACTGGTCACGTTAAGCCCAACCCAGATCTCACAGCACTCAGGCAAGGACCTTACGGTGAACAGCTGTTTGTTCCCAGTGCATTTTCTAGACAGCCCGCCTGGAGTTCAACACACGCTCCTCCGCAAAAAACAAAAATGGGCTTCTTTCTGATTCATTACTGAATTAAATCAAAACTTAAACCTGCCTTCCAAAAAGACATTACAAACCCTACTGTACCACAATGTTCTCCCTGATGAAAAAAACGCCACCAGGATCTGGGCATGTCACTTACAATTAGCAGGTTGGCTGAGTGCTTGATTTATTCTTTTTAATGCCTAAGCAGTTTTTCATTTGGAGTTATCAAAAATGACTTGGGAGAAGCATAAAGGCGGATGGTTCATTCTGATTTTCCAAGTCATCTAGCAGACCCTTTTATCCTCAGCGACTCGAAGAGACCAGAGGGCAAACTCCAACATCAACAACTGCTCCAGCAGAATCGCCAGCAGCCTGACTGCAGTTCGCAGACTCATCTGAAGGACAGAACATGAGAACATATGAAAGGCTACAAGCGAGAGGAGGCCCATGTATCCTGTTAGGTAGCATGGATTGACCTGAGGATTTTCTCCAGCTGTTTCTTGAAAGCACCTAGGGTATCGGCATCTTCAACATGGCTAAGTAGGTTGTTCCACATTGCCTCAATATTTCTGGTTTTAAATGCATTCCCCATATTGTCCATTTGTTGGAGGACATGGAGGTTCAAGATTAGAATTCCACAGAATGAATGGCAGGAACTAGATGTTGAACTGGACAGCATCTGGTAAGAAAACCTCAAGGTGCTAAAACAACTAGCTTCCATTATTCTGGAATCCATTTCTGCTCGAGTGGAAATTGTAGACTAAAGTAGTCAAAGCTATCGTGCAAATAGGAATGGGAGTGCACAATTTATAGATCTCCTTTCCATATTCAAACTAGGTTACTACTGCTTCCTTTAGAACAAGCACAAGAACAAGCAGTCCTCAAATTCATGTTTCCTTCAGCACTGGGAAGGGTGCAGTTCAGATGTCACATTAATCTACACCACCTTAATACTTTACTAAAGTAGTACAGAACTACACCAATCCTGGTCCCGTAAAACCACAATCTATCAGGGTTTCCTAGGTCACCCTCAGCCACCATTTTATAAAAACACAAGATTCAGCAATCAACTTATTCATTAAAGTTGCTAGTGGACAACTGTGGTCCTGGAAGGACACAGGGTGCTCATGTTTTCCCTTAGCATAATATTTAGACTTCTGCACTGAACAGACAACCGAGTGGTAAAGTGGTAAAGTATTCTGCCGGCAATATCACGTTGTCCTAGTAAACAATCTGGACTACCCCCCATCTCCACAGCTCTCCCATCCAAAATAATCCTTCTGCATTGCCTTACTGGGTAGGGGAGGAATTACCTATGAGGAAGGAAACCAAATATATTTTTCTTGACATATAAAAGATGTATAAAAGCGCTGGAGACTGGACCGGAGAAAACTAGACCCCTGGAGAGAGCTGCTGTATCAGGATGTGAAGATTTCTGCAGCACAGGAAACCTTCTGGGAGGTGGGGGAGTTTAGGGAGGGGAGGGGTAGGAAGAGATGGAGCAGCTGTCCCAAGACGCCAGATCTGCCCACCCATGAGAGTAGCAGAGGACACAAGCAGGACAGTTTGGTCCCACATTTTTACTGTCCTCCCCTCATTGTAAGCCCCCAGCCCCCATCACCCACTGCAATCTCCTCTCCAACATTATGTAAGAGTTCAGGGAAATGCACTAATCCTGCCCATGTTTCCCAAACAGATATTCTCTGAGGGATCGGGCCTTGGGGAAGGAGAGGACGCTGATCGGCAGTGACAATCGCTGAAGGCTGCTCTTGCTCCTGATGGCTCCGTCTAGCCTGTTTCTCGGTCTTTTCGGCTTTTGCTCCTGCTTCTCGTTTTCTCCTGCTCTCGTCTTCTGCTCTCAGAAACTCCAGGTTCACTCCCCCCAAAAAGCACCGAACGGAAAAAAGGGGGGGGGGGGGGGGTTCTCAGCTGAACACAGAAAAGAGTTGAAATGGGAAGAATTTAATCAGATTAAAGGAGAGACTGGATGCTTTGAAACAGCAAAGAGGAAACAGGCGGAGGGAGGGTGCTGTAGATGAGATATGGAAATCAACAGATTTGTGACCCAGTTGAATCTCGAATACATTCTGGTTTCTTAAAAATGGGTGAACTGGCCACGAGACAGTCCTTTTACTGGGCAGTGTCTTTTAAAGGGGGGTTTTAAAAACAACACTTTAAAACATGTCAAGGGCACAAAGGCATTTGGTCTGCGCCCATGTGGTTTTTTTCTTTATGTCCCTTCTCGACGAGCGGTTAAGAGGGTCACGCATAGCAAAACTGTCACAAGCTGGTGAGCCTTCCTCTCGCCTTGTGGACGTTTGATTCATGGTAAATTTGAATTCTTTGAAGCTGCCAAATGATAGCCAGGTTTATTTCACCTTGACCGAGTTTAATTCAATGACATAAGTCCCACCGCAAACAAACGGACGCCAACAGGACCTTTTTATTAATGATCCTGTGATGTTAGCAGAAGGATAAGAAGAAGGATACTGAAGCAGAACGATACTGCTGAAGGATACTGCAGGTTTCAGTTATGGAGATTTGTTACTAGCAAGTTTTGATCTCTCTGTTTCTTCGCTATTTGGGGGAACACAATTAACTATCACGGGGTAATTTCACAGAATACCAGCTGACTTTGATTTAAAACCGATGGGTGTTGGTCCGCACAATGAGGGAATATCATGGAGAGGATGTCTCCTCCTGCAAGCAGGCCTCCTGTACAACATTTTACACAAACCAGTGTCTTGCTGTGCAGTTTAAAGTTAACTTTGAATTCACAAAGATGCATAAGAACGAGAGATAAAGGTCTGGAATCAGTATTAACAGCTGTCGTGGGAACGACATTCACAGCTAAAATATCTTTCCATCTATTTTCGAATGACTTTATTCAGTACATGGTCACCGGGGAGCTGAAGCCTATCCCAGCAAGCAATGGGTGCCAGGCTTGCACCCTCGATACCCACAAACACAAACACGCACATCCTCACACCAGGGCCAATCTTCCTACAAGCCATTGAACCTACCAATATGTCTTTGGGCTGTGGGAGGAAACCAGAGCACCCAGAAGAAACCCTCACGAACATAGGGAGAACATGCAAACTCCACAAAGACAACACCTCTGGAATTGAACCCAGGCTTCCAGTGCTGCGCAACAGTAATTGCAAATGACTGCGCCACCATGCCACCCTAAGTAAATTCATCTAAACAATATGAAACATCATGTCTCATGTGCTGAAGGGTACACACAAGACTGAGGAAAAAGCAGTGTAAAAGCAGCTGGCTGTTAGTGGATATTTTATCCTGTTTTAATTATGCTTAATGTTGCTCACTTCTCACCATTCCATGACATGTTTCTAGTCAATGATGCCAGCATCTTTGGCAGCAAAGCTCTTATCCCGTTAGCACGTCAAGCTAAGGATTACACCTCTTTAACAGCAGCCTTCAACAATGTCAAAGAGTTCCAGAAGTACCCGTTCCATAACTACTGATCAGATTTGCCTGAAACAAGACGGGCTCAGATGTGCACAGCTACGTGATTCTATTCTGAATGCACTCACAGACAAATGTGTTTCTATTCACTGTACAGTAAGGCTTCATATCTTAAGTAGCCCCAAACCCTTCTCCATTCTTACAGCAACCACAGATTAAATCTTGCACAAAAAAAAAACTCAACTACTGTGTCTTTGCTTTTCAAAATCTCCTTCTAAATTCTCTCTCTGCCATTTCCCAAATTGATTTCACAATCCAGCTTTTCGCTTCTCCGTTTTCATGACCCCAGACAGACTCCCGCGCTGTCAGCGTTTCTGAACGAGCCGCCTAAGAAGGAAAAAAGTTCTTGCAAACATCTACGCTGCAATGCAACAGTCCTGAAGCTAAACTTCCCAAGATACAAAACCACATCTGCAGGAAGACCTCCTGTACATTTTAGACATTAAGTACACCAATCTCTACAAACTACACTTCTAAAACCTGGTGTTTCAAAGGTCAATCTCATGAACTTCTAAAAGGCAAATTTCCCTAACTGTATCTTTCTTATCTTGAAAGTACGGCCTTAATAAAGCTGAGATATCTGCAGGAACAGTCCTAGAATCAAAACCGTAAGCTTGAGAATGAAGCCCTGTATTTAGGAGAGAACATCACACACAAGGGAAAATTCCACAACCTAATTACAGATGCACTGTGCTACTTCCCTTCTTTGTGCGCATGCCTGACCTGAAGCTCAGATCCTGGAATGGACTTGCGTGATGCCTAGCTGAGATGCAGAGGCCTGTTGTAAGCTATTTATAAAGCTGTGTTATGTAAGAGACTGATGCAGAAGCCGCGGAAGCATTTTGCTGTGACCTACAGAACACACGCATCACCCTAATTCTGAACAGTGCATCATAAGCATCTAGAAAACAAACTATTTTTGTCTGCAGAAGTTGTTACTATAATAAAATAGGATATAGGCTTGAGAAATAGAATGATTTAGTAGGTAATAAAAGGCTTGAAATCCAAGACATAGGACATCAAAGATACATGTGAACATGAATAACTGGGAACAACATGACTGCTCTGGAAAATGACCTTTTCCAAATACACTCTGACGAGGCCAGATTTCTGGTCCAAAACTAGGGGCTGAAGGGGTCTGTAGGGGTTCAGATCCACTTGTCAAGTAAGTATGTTCACAAAGAACAGGAGACAAAATGAAGTGTAGAGACATTAGCAATGATTAATCGCTGCAGTGTCAGCACCCAGAACACACGGGTCTAAAAGACAGCGCAGAAAGATTCCACAAACTCTATCCACAGGAACCCCTGTGTTATTATCTGTGCACCTACAGAGCAGGAGGATACACACCAACTGAAAGAAGCAGCACAAGATTCAAAGCATAAATGGAAGACTAGACTGCACTGGGACAGACAAAATGCTGCCATTCACTGTCTTCATTTTTAATAGATCCATGGAGTGCAAATCCAACTTTTCCTTTACCTGAAAAACTTGAATAACATTCCCAATCAAGGGAAATATGCAAGGTTGGAGAGACCCACATAGCCAGTTGAGCAGGATGAGGCATGACCTACAACAGAAAGTCTAATTCAGAGTTATGACCTGGACATTTTCAAAGTTAGAAAACTCTAAACTAGGCACTGGATTAGGAGCACAGTGTTCATTAGACTCTACTTAATTCTCAGTGAATGCAGAATCAGAAACTGTGTGGCTGCAGTCCAGCTGAAAAGATGGTCGATTTATTAAGAGTTTTGTTAAATGAAGGATCTTCACTGACTGCAAAACAGTCCTGATTTGCCAAGGACACGTGCCTGAGGAAAATACAACAAAAAGCCCTAGTATCTGCCGGAGTGCCTTCAGGAGCACCGACAGTGGTAATGTGCCCTTATCTTTCAGTTTGGTTCAGACTCAGGGCTGAAGGGGACTTGGAGTAAATAATAAAGCTGCTGTACAAATGAGCAGCCCTGTGTGGTGGCCCAGGCCTCACATGCCCTGAGGCCTCAGAGGGAAGCACGTGTCACAGAGGGCTGGGGTGAAGTGTTTTTTCCATCCCACAAAAGGGGAAAAATTTACACACGTAGACCGATAACAACAACATCAACAACAACAACAACAACAACAACAATAAAAAAAAAGGCCGCGGCAACAGGGCCATCCGTTGCCGCACAGCTCCGCCGGCTTTTAATTGCTGTTGAGCCACAAACGCGCTCGTTTAAAGGTGCAAAAAGACATTAATGGCTGTTTGTGTCATCAGAGGTAATTAATATTCCTGTCACTGGGGGCCTCCCTAATCACCGCCACCGAGTCCTACGTGTACAAATCTGTCGCTGCCTCTGAGCAACTGTCAGGCTCTCTTCGCCCGCGCCGCCATTAATTTACATAAATTAAATTTGTCACAACTGCCGCTCATCTGAAGTGACACATTATAATGAGGCTTTCTTGGGACCAGGGAGAAAAGGAGGAGACTGTCAAGGTCATTCTTCGAGGAACACAAACAAACACCAGCCTGGGTCATAAAACCCTGAAAAGTTTGCTGGGGTGCGACCGTGGTAGGAAATTAAGTGTAATAAAGACACAATGGCCAGCCTGAGACCCTCCCCTCCGTTCAAGATACAAAGCAATATTGCTCATCAAGGCAATGCTGGTAAAAACTAAAGTACCAGCTATTCAGTTATGCAGTTCCATGAAAATTTTCACCACTGAATGTTATCAGAGCTTCACACAGGGATGATTTAGTTTATGAAAAAATGAAACAAACACCAAACCTTGGTGTTATTTATTCACTCGAACTCCCTTTACATATCACCCACAGGCTCAGATAACACTCAGTGGCAAAATATGTAAAAACTCTCTCAACTCTGAAAATCTGAAAGGGGGAGAATACTTTTTCAGAGAACTGTAAATGATCCTGGCGATTCTGGAAAAAAAACCAACAAATAAATATATGACTGTGTGGTTTATGAAGACAGAGTGAAGGAACTTAATCGTTTCAGTCTAATGGGAGATTTGAATATCTTCGAGATGTTAAGGGGCTAAATAAAGTTAATGCCAGTGATTTTTCAACTGCACAGAACAAAACTTAGGGGCCATGCTGGACACAGGGTGAGACTTCATCCATCCATCTTTTAATTGATTAATCTAATACAGGGCCACAGAGCAGCCAGAGCCTATCTTGGTGAGCAACAGGAGCAAGGCGGGATACATCCTGGACAAGACGACAGTCCATCGCATACACAAACACAGTCACGCACACACTCACACCAAGGCCAAGTTTACACAAGCCAATTAACCTTCCAGCATGTCTTTGGACTGTGAAGCCTGTGTGAGCCCATGGAAAACATGCAAACTCCACACAGACAGCACCCCAGAGCCCAAACACAGGGCCCCTGGACTGCGAGGGAACAATACTAACCACTCAATATAAGTAAAACCCATTCTGAACACAGTGAATTTTTACTGCATGGAATAAATTTCAAGGGCACACTATGGTGACAGATATGCTGGGAACCTTATTTTTTCTTATGTTTATAAGGTATAAACAGTACAACTATGGGATAAGTGACAATACCATGCAATTTGACAGTGATACAGAATGTAACCAATACATTTTTGTTCATGCATTCCCTACATACGCATCAGACTCTACATAGTTTCAGTTTTGCACCCTTGAACTTGCAGATTTCTAGGACACCACAAATATGTAAAGGGTCTAAAAAGTTTACTCTACTATCAACCTTTTGCCGTGGAACATGATTACATTTATTTTTTTAATTAAAAGATATATTTTTTTAACTGTTCACAATAAAAAGGTCCGTAACACTTTTCCCTTGTTAGGGTCTTATGAAGAGAACCACATCAGGGATGTGGAAAGCTGTGTTAGATAAAGGCAGACAGAACCCAATGCAGCTTCAAAATCTGACACAGGTGCAGAATCTGAAACTACAGAAGCCAGCACACCTACAGGATCTTACACCCCTACAGAAGCTGTCACAGCTGCAGAACATGACAATGTGACAGAACCTGACAAAGTGACAGGATCTGGCACAGCTGTGGATCCCCATACTACTAGAGAATGCAGAGCTGCTGCAGAATCAGACACCCGCGCATGTTTCATCTGTGACACGAAAACCTGTGGTATATCCTGAGTGGCTCAATTAGGAAAGGAGCTCATTCACAGTGCAGGCTGGACTCTGGACTCCACACACAGCTTGAGCCAGAGGTTCCCAGATGACAGCACTCAGTAACCCTTGCCTTGGTTCTCAGTACTTTTCTCTTGCCACTGGGAGCAGGTGCCCTGTGAGTCTGTGTTGAAGAACTGCACCACTCTTTCAACTGATGCCCGGTTTCCTGTAAAGCACAGTGCAACCCTGACAAAAACGTCTGCGTGGCCCTCGATCAACCTTTGCAAGCATGGATGTCACCGCTGATTAGCATCTGGCAGTTCCAAATTCCAAGGAAATAAAAAGAGACATCGGAGTCTTTTAATGTTGAAAATGTACAGTAACTGTTTAACTTGTCCTGCAGCTTGATCTCGGCAAGCCTCCCAGTCTAAGAAAGAGCAGGCCTGAGCCTGACCAACACTGAGACTGGAGGCCTCAGAGGAAAAGCAGGCTGTTTCTGGTGGACCAGTAACAGGATAAAACCACCAGCAGGAGGTGTCTTTCTTCAGACGACATGTTAACCAAAGTCTTGAAAATGGTGGTCTTAAAAGATTCTATAGCTGTTCTTAAGAACAGGGGAGTTTAACCCCGATGCTCTGGCTAAGTACAGCTCCAGATTTGTACAATCCAGCTTACCTAAAGCTCCCTGTTAATTCTACGCAATGTGTTACCTTTCACCTCATCTCCTGTGCAGTGGAGCTGCTGGTGCAGTATAGCTGCTGGGTATCCCCCAGATAGGTGTGGGAACCTTCCTGTGTGGTCCTAACTTCAGGTTCCTTTACAATAATAAGCACTAGACAACTGCAATAATTTTATTATAAGTATTTTTTCCAAAAAAACATAAAAGATCAAGATGATCAAAACCATACATTATGTCCCTACTGCTGTATGTCTTTTTCAACAACAGCCATAAATGATTATGACAGCTCTATACAGTACATGTATCCCTAGTGAAGGTGTTATGCTGGCAATATAACTGCTTTTAAATAAAGAGCCAAAAGAACTTTTCACTTTCATCCAACAGAAGTAAAGGAAAATCTGCTATGTCACCGAGCTTTTTTCTGCATTCTTACTGACAGCGAAGGAGGCATCCTGGCCAGAAACATGGCTGCTAGCTTGACCGGTCAGGGGGAGGACGCAAGCATACACACACTGCCTTCTGGGATCCCGGGGGTGTGGGCCGCCAGGCCTGCGTGGCTGAACACGCCTGGACAGCGGCATCCCGTGCAGCAGGGAGCGCGAGTTCCAGATGAAAAGGAGAGCGTCGGACGGGACGAGCAGCCCGCCTGGGGGGGGTTGCTAATTCCGCTTCTGAAGCACACTGCGGATGAGGAGGAGAGATGCCGGGAGGTGGGGGCAGGGCGCAGGGTCTGGGGACCTGCGATGGAGGAACGTAGGCTGTGGGCTGAAGCAGGGAGAGAGGAAAGGAAGGAGAATATTCTACCCCCCGGACACAACAAGATCCCAGAGTCCACTGGGGCGCAGGGGAGGAGTTTCCGCATGTGTGCCTAGACTAGAGTAACTGCATTGCACACTAAGACAGTAAAAGGGGCAGTAAAAGGACGAGACTCTTTTTCCTCGAGTCACCCGTTCGCTTCTTTATTTGACTCTTCGTTTCCAGAATATTCCGCAGTGGTGGATGGAGGGGTGCTGGCCACTAGAGTGATGGGGGGTGGTCAGGTTCGAAGGAAGCAGCCCCCTGTGAGGTGCGGAGCAGGGAGCAGGGAGTTTGCTGCTGGACCTGGGTGTTGCACTCCTTGCTGTGACTTGAGGAGAAGGGAGACATCTTCTGTCTTCCGTCTCCTATCACGTCACTCTTTAGGGCGTGAATTGGCCATCTTAACCGTGACACAGGAGATAGCTTCATCCAATTCTGGGTCATGGGAACACAAATACACGTGCTCACAGCAGGGCCAGTTTTTTACAGAAGCCAATTAACCTTCCGGCATTTCCTTAGACCGTGGGAGGAAAACCGGAGTACCTGGAGGAAACCCATGCGAACAAGGGAAGAACATACAAACTCCACACAGACAGCACCTCAGAAATTGAATCAATGCTAACCACTGTGCCTCTGTGCCCATGTCTTACATCCTACCTCTGGAAATCATTGTATGTATACAAATTAATTTCACCTGTATACCTTTTTCATTCTTCCCAAATTCCCCTCACTGACTTGTGGGAGACTGACGATAAAGCTTTGCACTGCCGGAGCTCATGCAGTCCCTCGACAGACTTCAAGAGGAGTTTCTCTGCAAGTAGAGAACTGCAGGAGGAATGTTTTCTGAACCTTCCCTGACGCCCATCCATTTGAAATGAGCCCAAAAGACACAACAACTGGGCAGCCTGCAGTGCAGTGTTGCCGATTACGAAAAAACTTGGGAGTAAAAAAACAAAACAAATAAATGCTTCACTCTTATCAGCAGGGGGCAGTGTGCAACACAGTCTCTGCACATCGTTCCGAAGACGGCGTCGTTCCAAAGAGCTCCTATCGGCAGATACTAGGGTCAGGCTTCATGAATCTTTGATCAAACTCTCCCGGTCTGTGCTGTGTGGGTGCGCAGAGTGGCTGGCAGCCTCATGGAATTTTTATGCCATTACATCACCTCCTCAGAAGAGCGGGAGAGGAGGCACAGCCCCCGCAGGTGGCCTTGCTCTGCCTGGTGCGTCAGCAGGCACAAGCCTCTCTATTTCACCTGGCTGCTTAATCCTTTCTCTGCTCCTGCCAGACTGCAGCTACCCTCACACACAGGCCTTGCCCTAGCTGAATCAGGCCTCGCTGTTGAAACATAAATATATATAAGGGTCTTGGAAATCCACGGCTGTCGAGACAAATCAAAGCTTTTTTCTGCATCGATTCACACCGTAGCCTTAACCATTTCAAAAACGGAATAGGGCAGAAGCCAAGCAGTGTGAAACTGAAGACCTGCACTATCTACAACCTTTCACTTTATTTTACTGGTGTTTAATCTGCCAATTTCTCTATGCTTTTTTAAAAATGTACAATAAGAAATATGTATTATGTATGTTTCTGGGGAGTTTATATCTTTTCCAAACAGAAATATTTCATTTCAGTTGCGTTCTTAAAATGCACATCACGTTTCTGTCAACTCCTAGCCATTTTCAATTCAAAGCTGGGATCAGTTCCTTTAAATTATCCAGACAAACCCATTTTTTTCCACCTTGATCTTCTGCATGCAAAGCTACACAAACATGAATGGAAGATGCGAGAGTAATTCAATATTTAATCGTTTTTTCTTCTGTCACTGGCGGATCAGCGAAATACGCAGCTCGGTCACAGTAGAGTGAATGTGTCACGTATAAGAAAACACTGTAGTTAACTGTACTCTGTTCTGCTACTGACATAGCACACTTTTGATTAACTCTTCCCAGTTTCTGTTGATCACTTCAAGGTCCAGTCAACATACAGCACTCCAGCAGGAATTTAATTTTCTATGTATTTCTCACTGTTCTGAATAGGAATGGCAATCTATCCTGCATGCCCCCAGTGTCTCAGAACTTCTTGGTAGATAACATGCTAGCCTGGTCACTGCCTGAGGTGCAGTTCAACCTGAAACGTTCTATTGCAGTACACTACATCGGCATGCCATGGTAAAACCCAGAATAAAGTGCTGTACACCACACAGAAATCACACTAAGACAGGTATGAGGAATCAAACGCCCGTCCAGGGAACTATGGGAAAGTTGAGGAAATGTAGAGTATCGGGATGGCGTAGCAAGGGGAAGCTGGCACAGTCCTACCTTCTGTGGGGTTGTGGCTCTCCCAGAAGATCTTCAGCAGGTCCTCGAAGCTGACAGCCTGTGGATCATACACCACGCGCACCACCTCAGTGTGCCCCGTCAGCCCTGCCAAACAGCAGACAGAAAGTAAAGCCCCTTTCCTCAGAATGCCCCGAACCGCATTTAAGATAAGATAAGATCACTTTATTGGCCACATACAATTTCTTGCATTAGGAATTCAACTTTTCACATACACCAACTTGCTCTCCACGAGACGCACAGAGGCAGGGAGAGAAGCTTAGGGTCAGAGCGCAGGGTCAGCCATTGTACAGCACCCCTGAAGCAGTTGGGGTTAAGGGCCTTGCTCAGGGGCCCAACGGAGTAGGATTCCTCAGCCGGCCGCGGGATACGAACCGGCAACCTTCCAGCCACAGGCGCGGATCCTTAGCCACAGAGCCACCACTCCACCCTTTCAGCACGTCTGCACCCGTGGGCAATTCTAGAGACATTAGTTTGTGTAGGTTATTTTTCTGAATGTGGAATAGCCAGTTCATATTTTTTATGTGCTTCTAGTTTTGAGATTGCCAACTGTTAATCAGCTATAACTGAGGCACTTTGTGTCTGCTCTGTGGTTTCCTATGATTCTGACATGTTTAACGAGGAAATCACTGTGCTTTAGGACACTTGGGACTTGGCAATGCTGCTGTGCACAACATGGCAAATTCAAATGATCTATGTAGCTTTACAGAGTGTTGTAAAGTACACGTTTAAACACTCAGAAACCACTGCAAAACTAAGGCAAACCCACACATGATAAAAGTGTAATAATCCTATGGTAAATTCACTAATGAAAGATTTCATATGGGTATCATCTAAGTAGATCTATCTCTGCTGTCATCCTTTATCAACCTTTGCTTATTTGCCCATACTTCTTTGTAACCTAAGCAGAAAAAAAGCAAAAGAGTAATATTTAAAATACCTTAGGGTTGAATGGGAGCAGATCTGCTGTTTCTAGAGGGAGAGGAGTGCCAAAAGCAAACAGGCACTGTGGGGGGCAGCCTCCTTGCTTAGGGCTGAAAGGACCCCTGTGTTCTGACAAGCTGCCCACGGGCATGCTCAGGGAAGAGCCTGCACAAGGTCAGCAGGGCAACACTCACACATGCCGACACACACTCCCACACAAACACACTGTACACACACCCACACCTACAGAGTAAGCTCTCAGACATACACCAGGAAGGCCTCCTGCTGCTTCCATCACACTGCTTCAAAGAGCCAGATACTGACTTGTGAGCAATCCTCTGCTGCTCTCCCTGACAAAATAAAAATTTAAACCACTTTTTTTTTTACTGGATTCCGTCAGGGGTTTTACAATCTCAAAAAGTGTAGCAAATTTCAGGATCTGCTAATAATTATTAAATCAAGACCTATTCTCAGCTTTGTGCTCTTCTATTGTTTGACAATCTGAAATAACATCTCTCAACTAGTGATGTTGCAAAGACAAATTACAGATCGGAGATTTGTTCCCATTTAAAAACTTCAATTGTGCCCCAAGAAGCCACACCAGTAAAGATGCCTATTTAGAAAACAGACTGAGCCCACAGAGCAGCGTTCACTGGTTTCATCCTGAAGTACTGACATCGCCTGACTGACTCGAAGCACAGCTCCGATGCTCAGGCTCGCCGAGTGAAAAACAAGCGAATAATCTGGAAAAATAACTTCTACCAGAAGCACTAATTGCGTCACCTCTCTACTACTCAAGAAACGAAATAATTCAGATCTGTCCATTCCCAATGGAGGCCACCAAATAACTACAATCAATTATTTATTTTAAATTAAGAAACAGCGTTTCCAAATGGATAGTATTTCTGCAGTCTATCAGTTCCAAACACAAGGCACACGTACTGTATATCCCATATATCAAGCTAGAAAGTGCAGACAGATTGGAGCAGACATGCCCTGCAGAATTTTAAAACCCCATTGAGGACAAGTTTTACATCAGACATTGATATTCCTCTTCATCCCCTTTTGGGATTAACAGATTAACACCATTAAGATTAAGTGCAAACGCAGCAATGAAGGGATAATCCACAACCGGTCACTTTTTGGAAGAGAGTTAGTCACCGTCTGTCATTATGGACATAAAAGAGTCACAAACAAGGACCGTTACTGTCCTGTACCCAAAAGGCTACTTGTCTGGAGACTCCCATCATTCACATTCAGACAAAACAAAGGTTTTAGGAAGACTAAGTGGGTATTTTTTTGGGATGGATGAGAGACTCAGATTTTAACGAGAAAACACCCATGATGACAATCTGCTCATGAAGAGAGAGAGAGTCAACAGGTTGCAATCTGTCTTTGGGTGCACCCACAAACACCCTCCTTTCAAAAGACTGCAGCAAAACCAGCGTGAGGTGGATCTTTTAAGAAAAGAACCAGGGTTTTCCTCTGCCTGGTTATCCTCCGATAATTCCTAAAGTTACATGACTGCCCCCTTAATTATAAACTTCATTTTTGATACTGCCTTTAATAGCAATCGTCTCAAAGTGCTTGAGAAAACAGAAAATTGAATTCCAAAGAGAATAAAACAAAGACGGTACACAATAAAAGAGAGAATCGATCACAAAAAATGTTGCTTAAGACGCAATTGTTCTGTACTATTCAAAACAGGTGTCAAAGTCAATGGCAGTTTTAGTAGAATAGCAAGATTTCACTGTGCAGTTCAGCTCTCAAAATCCAGACTACATATTCCCTATCCTCCTTACACCAATCATATTGTGCGTGATGCACTATGATACTCTACGGCGTAAAAATCAGTCAAAGATTTGTATCGTTTTCATTTTAGTTACTGATTATAGCTCTCCTAGTCATGGGCAATGAGCTTCATCACTACACAACACCTAAAAGAATCTCAGCAAAGACTGAAATCTCACAATCTCAAAAATGCCAACTCACTTGGGGCTTAATAACAGCTATGGTGAATCTCCCAGTCAGCTTTGTAATTTCTGCTGCATCTGCCATGCTTAATGTTTTTCTTTTCTACGCATGCACATCATACTTAGTATTTTTAAAACTTGTGCTACAGCGTACTCGCAGGAGGAAATTAAAAAGAGAGCAGGGTGATGCGCGAGGCCAAAGCAAAACAGACACCCAATTTTTCCCCGACAGGCCTGCACAGCGGATCTTTCGAACCATGTGCACACAGCAGTGTTTCAAACAGATGGATTATCCCAGCCATCACGCCCCGGTACTCTCAGCGGCCCTCTAAACCCTTTGACAGATAAAAAAAACCCCGGAAAAGCCTGCTCTCGCTCTCTCTCTCCCTGCATGCTAACAGATTAGCGCCTGCAATTAAAAACATTGATACAAATATTATACCTCCTCAGAAACTGAGCTCTGACTACTGCGGCTCCTAGATTATTCAAATCTGCAATTAAGCGTGAGCTGAGGAGGAGGCCTCAGGGAGGCACAGCACAGCTTTCCGTTGTGCCGGCTTTCTGGAAGTAGGTCACATGGACGGGACAGGAAGAGGGGGGGCTAACTGTGATGCAGGAGAATTGTGTTGAAAAGCGAGGGAGGCAGCCGCAAAGTCTGAGGTATTACTGACACCGAGGTGCAGGTTCCCCTCACAAACTCTGACGATTTAGCAATTCTGTGACTCAGAAATTTCCAGAACCCGTTCGCTCCTCAAGGTGAACTGTACAGGAACGGCCAATACGAAGTGCTGTAGCAGCTCATCCATCACATTTACAGATCAAATCGAACTTGACCCACTGCTGTGCTCCTCATAATTAACATTGCTTTCTCTTGACACATGAAGAAAGCCTAAAGGCTACTACTTGTACTAAAAAATAGATCCACCCATATTAACTGTTATTTTAAAATGAATAAAACAAAACTTTCAGTAGTTGGCCATATAATTGTTCTAGCATGAAGACAAAAACGAGTTCTAATACAGTATTAGAACAATCCTAAAATTTATGGAGCAATGCAAGAGCATTATAAAGTTAAAAATCAGCACGAGCTCTGCAGTACATTTGAGCACAGAGCTCTGCAGTGTGGAGGAGCACAGAGCTGTACAGTATAAAACAAAGGAAAGACCTAGTGTAGTAGTCTATGATCGCTGAACACAATAACCAGCAAATTTTTGTGGTGATTTTTTCGTCTTATTTAATTACAATGAATTATAATCTTTCAGGGTTTTTTGTCAAACTAAACCTCAAATCCTGAAACATTAGTGAAATGTGATTTTATATTCTCTGCACTGCATCCTCATAAAGTATAACATAAGTAGCTTTGAGACAAGAGACGCTCAGTTATTTTGTCTCTTACATGCCTAGCATGGCACCTGTCGCAATGAAGGCAGGATACTTCCCTTCTTACGGCACCTAGTTGCCTAGCAACAGGAGCATGACAATCATCATGAATAAATGCATGAAAAACCCCAGCTTGTTATCCTCTGAAATACTGATCACTCTTAAAGGGACAACACCTGTGGTTGAGCTGAGGTAACACTGGGTGGCCACTGGGAGAAAGATGTTTTTTCTGTATAGAGGAGACATACACAGGTGTTCAGAAACAGGCCAACATTTCAGTTACTCAATTCTGAAGTCAGTTTTCTCTTCAACCATGTCAGACACATTCTGCTACTACTTTTAATAGAACTTGTAAGGAATTCAAGTGTCTGTTATTTTAAGGAGATTTCTATTCCCCCCCAAAAAAACACTGCTTTAATCTGCTGTAGCTCATGAGGTATCAGGTAAAACAACAACCAGGAGCCTATTCAAACTTCTGAATAGTTTCTCAGGCAGCCAGGCCATATTCTACTTTTACAGCAACCACAGTAATAAGAAAAGTGTCTTTTGCCAGTTGGAATTTAGATACTGTATTAACAGTTCATTTTCAGAAGCTTAGATCTGCATATGTCAATTAACACAGCAATGAGAAGCAACCGAAGGATTTCAATGACATGTTGAACAACACTTTCCAAGGGCTGGTGAGTTTTTTTCCTCTCTAGATAATCAAGCAGAAAGGTAGCCACTATGTAACAACAACACCACAGGTTGTTAAATGGTGAAAAGTGCACATTGCTAACTGCACATTGCATATATAATTGTCGTAAACTGTATTCTTTTTCTATACTGAGGGCTGTGCACAGGGACTTTTAATGATGATGACATATTCATCCACAAGCCTTTGCATGAAGAAATGAATGCTGGAGATACTACAGTGGAAGTCTGCAGCAGGTTGAGATGGTGGTTCAAGCATACCTGTGCACACCTCCTCGTAGGTGGGGTTGGGCGTGATTCCTCCAGAATATCCGACCTGGGTGGAGAATACACCTGACGTCCTCCAAAACCTCCGTTCAGCACCCCAGAAACAGCCCATACCTGCAACACAGAACCTCATCTCAGGCAAGAGGTGATGGCAGGCTCAGGCAAGATGGTGGCTCTAGCCTAAACTACATTACCCAGAAAGCTGTGGAGAGGGGTGATGCCCTACCGCTATCAGTCACCTAACTGGTTGGGAGAAGATGTGAAGACATTTCACACTGGCTTTTAAAAAACAATGAAACTGAGGCTTCCAGGAGAAAAGAGGCAAAAGAGATAACAAAAGTAGAATGAAGTGAGAAGTAAGAGCAGAAGAACAGAGGACCCTCTGTGGACAAAACGCTAGGTGGAACTGTGAGTCTGTGTGAGGGTTGAATGTTTTGAAGCCAGTAATCAGCTCACACTGTAAATAAAAAGCATTACCTGGTACCTTACGGCTAAGATTTCAGTTTTCCTGGGATCCACATATTAAAAGATTGCTTGTTATGACTCCCCAACCTTCTGGCATGTCACAATATTATGAAAATGATATGACCACGAGGGACATGTTCCCTGCTAGAGATACTTAGCTCTTACTTACTTCTCATCCTTACACTGGCACAGTGGAGACAGGGAGAATCCTAACATCTCATGGCTGCATAAAAAACAATCAAGAACATGTATCTCATCATCTCCCTTACTCTATTTTTACTCCATTTTAGTTGATCTCTGTATTCTTTCAAGAGAAGAATAAAACCTCCTCCTTTCGTGTTAGTGTACTGCAGGTTTTCCTTGTTAATCCTCTCTTTATGCTTCCAACGATGAAGGCTCTTTAATAACAGCTAATGCAATCAGCCCACATTGATCGTGCCCTGAAAACAAAAGCAATCTAAACGGAGTTAACAGACCCACTTGAGCCTGCTCTCGAGACAAGCTGCAGGCAAAAGCTCCCCGTGCAAAAGGGAAAGCAAACTGCAGGCGCTGGGAAGTGCTCTCAGTGTCTGATCTTGTCTGTCTTACCGAACATGACCAGCTCCATCCCGTCAGGAAACGGCTCAACAGTGGGGTGGCCACTCACTGCGTGCTTTTCTGTGAGAAGAAAAGCAAAGACAAATAAAGAACTATAAAGTATTATAGAAGTTGGGATGAGGTAAAAAAAGGTTGGAATCAGACCAGAGAAGAGCAATTGGATACATTCCAGAGCTTAAGGGAATGCCCTGCACTGAAGAAGCTGAAATTCTTACTGCTTCATCCAGCCAGGGGGAGCTGGAGCCTATTCCAGCAAGCAACGGGCACAAGGCAGGACACACCCTGGACGGGCACACACAGACACAAACACAGGCACAAACACACACTTGCACCAGGGACAATTTACAGAGGCCAAATAATCTACCAGGATGTCTTTGGAATGTGGGAGGAAACCAAAGTACTCAGAAGAAACCCACACGAACACAGGGAGAACATGCAAACTCCATGCAGACAGGTGCACAATTTCATCCAGGACCCCAGTGCCGTATAGGAGGGCTGGGGGCACACAGAGGGTCACCGGGCCCCCCATCAGGTGAATAAAAATGAAAGATTAGCTCAGCCTCGACAGGGGCTCTGATTAAGCAGAATCAAAACAAGTGCTTTGTGTGATTCATGCTAAGATCATTACTTTGCTTTAACCTCTCTTGCGCTGTACCAATACCAACACCTTCCACCACTATCTGGAGAGAAATGACAAATCATCCATGCTCTCTTCTTCTCCAGTCTATCCCACAGAGATCACTGCCCTCCCTGCCTGGTACACACTGTGGGCACTGGGCCTGGGCTACGATGGGGTACTCAGCCCCCTGCCTCCTCCTGCTCTTAATTTGTAGAATCTCTAAAAACACAAGCCGGAAACAGTGGACTGGGGGCAGTGTGATCACAACCAGCCCTATTAAACTGGAATATCTTAAATCAAGCCAAACACAATCACAGATGTGCACTGGGATTAAAATAATCCACTCTGTGCTGAAATCTCAGACTTTGCTATTGTTTTACCCATCATGGCACGAACCACATAAAACAGTATTTTGCATTTGCGGAGATGTTAAGGGATAAACTCGAATGATCCCCGCGAATCCAAATAACTTGACGGAAGCGATTTGTTTTTGTTTAGATGTTAATCTCTTGAGGTGCACTTGCTTTTTTTATATTAAATGAAGCAATAGAAAAAAAAATCAGTATCCACCCCCCACCTTTCACTTGTCTCAGTATGAGGAGGCCAAACAGAGACAAACCGCCAGGTCAGTGTTGCTGGACAGGAGGCTGACCCTTGAATCCCTCAATTTGAATTAAAGCATGATCACCCCCAGCTGGCATGATGCACAGCAGGAATACTGCTGGGGATGGCGCTCTAAAGACAAACACATTGGCCCATGTAAAAGACAATCAAAACTGCACTCTGGAGCATGCAACAGTTGTGAAATCACCAGGGTATATAAAATCCAAAAAGGAAGCAGAAATGAAAGAAAAGACACTCTAAAGGCTTTCAGAACATGTTGAACTGCAGCTTACGAATAATTGATTAAAAAAGAGGAAGTCGTAAGTTAATTATTTAACTCTAGAGCACAACATCAAAACTTCCTTTTTTTCAAGTAAGGATATTGTTTTTTGGGGGGAAGGGAAGCAGAGATGAGACCATTTTTGTAAAAAAAAAAGTGAGACGGTCAAATATTCTTCTGTTTCACACCCTCTGACCCTTTGGAATCGCTAACCCAAACCCAGAGGAAGAAGTACAGAGTGTGCCTTTCTCTGTTTGCCCTTGCACACAGTGAGCTCAAGAAAGAGCTGAGCTGTGCTGCAGTGCTTGCCGAGATCACCGCAGGTTCACCGATACCAGCAGGTGACAGGAGTCACGTTTTCACGTCTCCCTGGCTGACTCAGTCCCCTCTACCCCCTGCGAGCAGCTCTCTGTAGGGCTGGAGGATCCTAGTCCCAGCTGGGCTAAAAGCAGACACAGCTCAGGCAGCTGTGGATGGAGAGGGCCGGGCTGCACTCTGAGCAGAGCCATTTGAACAGTGTCACTACCCCAACATCCCCAGTGTTTGATCTGGAGACTCATTTTCGCCGTGCTGGAACTCGAGGCTGAAACTCGTCTCTTGAGTTCGTTTAAGTTCATTTAACTAAAACAGCAGCCTCCAAAAGGAAGTTTACTGTGACAGACGTTTACAATCAAACACCACTTGAAAAGTGTCATCATGTACAGCGACAACCAAGCACAGAGAGATAAGGAATGATGAGCCTCTGAGAAGCTGCTGTAACCACTTGCAAACCACACAACTACTTTTCAGAAGAGGACTGTCTTCACAAATTTAATATATACATACAGCATGTTATATATTTTGCTGAAAAAATATAGCAAGCAGGCATGATAAATGACATAAAGAGAGCAAATGTTAAATTTGCAAGACAAGGCATAAAATAAAACTTCTTCAAGTATGAGGTATTAATTAATCAGCAGCCTGATCTATTAATTCTACTAAGCCTGTAATTAAATGGTTTGGCCATGCTGTAAAAACTGGAGTTACCAACCTGCAGACTTGCCTTTTACGCTGTTTCACAATTCCAGATAAACTGACTGATCAAAGGCAACACTCAATCCCTTACATAAAAATGTGCTATAATAAGACATATTCATTAACTACAGCTTGTAATTACAAAACAGCTTAAACCATCCCATCTCAAAAAATACTGTCATGCCTGGTGTTCAGTCAAGTGCAGAAAAGGCTACAATTTCTTTGGAATATTAAGGGAAAAGTCATTCACTTAACGAAAGGTATTTGTTTAGGCTGCTCTGTCAATAACACTGCTGATAATGCATGCATTGTATTGAATGAAAGCACAGCATATCAAGGATGCAAAAAGACAAAATTTAAGGATGTAAACTGCTCAGCTGTTAGAAAGAAATCATGCTGGTCAATACTAGTCCTTTGATTCCCATTTATTAAAGAAATTTAACTGAAAAACCATTTACCAAAAACTGCATGTTGAAAAAGAGCCAGGGAAAATAATAAATACTGTAGATTAAAATATGCTGGCACATTGCCACTTGAATGCAAGGTAAAGCTTGCCAGTTTGCGCATGGAAAAACTGGCAACAAATGTGTCTGCACTTTTTTCTTTCCCGAGCTAGAAAAGATGGCAGACAATCTGCTGACTTCAGCCATGAAAAACAAAGAACAGGAACGTTTGCTGGGAGCAGAGGCAACATGCAACAGATGATAAAAGCAATAACTAGCCAAAGAACCTTCTGAAAAATGGTGGTTTCCAGCTTGCTCTTTCCTGAAACGCAAAACGGATCCAATGTCACACGAAAAAATGCCCCCAATGTCTGCCAAGCTGTCTGTTATTGCTGCATTCTCCCAGTAACACACCCACCTACCCACCACCACGGCACACACACACACTTCCCCTGCCTCTCCTCCTTCAGTACTTCAGCTCATAGTCGGCTCTCCACCACCAGCATACCAACCTCTGCAGCCGGCATCTCTCCCAGTCAGCCTTGGCAGCCCTCCAGCCTGTGCCAGTCTTTGGTCTATTCAGTGCTCAACTGTTCCCTTGCCAGTCAATACAGTGCCAAACAGCAAACAACAGGGGAGAACAAGAAGAATAAAACAGAGGGAGTGAGAGAGAGAGAGAGAGACAGAGAAAGACAGCGAGAACGAGAAGCCTTTTCTTTTCAAACTTGAGAGGCAGGACAACAGCATCTTTTTTTTTTTGTAGTTGTTGTTGTTGTTTGTTTCCCAGCGACAAACATCCACCGGACATCTTCCCAGGGACAGCGAGACAGCCAAGTGGCATCATCCATTTTTTTTTTTTTGTTCACCTTTCCGGAATTTCTATAACCCAACCCATCCACCACCACCAACCACAAACCAACACCAGCCAGCACATCCCCGCTGCCCCCTGCACCACCCCCACCCTACGGGATCCTTCTCTTTTATCTCTTCCTCGGACGACTCTCGTTCCAGCCTGGCACCGTCTTTGTGCGACCCTCCCACCACTGCCCACGCGCTCTCCCAACACCCCCCTCCCTCCCCTCTCCCCACCACTACCACTGCCGAAATCCAGGACAAGTGGAACCGCATCCAAGAAAAGCCAGGGTCCCTGTCCGTCTCCTTTCTCAAACAGGAATCTCCCCTTCCTGCCTTTAGTAACAGCCTGGCTCTGGGCAGAAATGGAGGCTTGCTTTCTTATATGGCACCCACCCCACAGTGACAGCACAGCATCATGGGATACCGATCATTTTGGGGAAGGGTGGGGGGTTGGGGGGGGGTGGGAGAGAGGAGAGTGGGGTGAGGAAGGTGATGTTTGAGGTAGGAGGTAAGAGGTAGGTGTTAGCAAGAGAGGGGTGAGAAGGAAAATTGTGTCTATTTTCTTGACTGTTTGGCATTGAGACAACGCAGGAGCACTGCTGCAGAGGAGCTAATGAGCGCAGAGTACAGAAACCTGATCTGTAATCTTCTCACAAACAACGGCTGCTGCCAGTTTCTTTATTTTGCTCGATTTGTTCAGTCTGATTCAAGATAGTCCACCGGGGCAGCCTGCTCTTGCGGAGACAACCTGTTGCCACACTGAGGAGTCACGCTGGCGAAGTCGGCTCTGCTCGGGCAAAACAACCCGCAAAAAGAACAAAAATGTGTTTCCGCACACGTGCCTCGGAATACTGGTTGTGTTGTAAGTGTCTGCAAGGAAGCTTGTGCTGGTGTGAGGGCTGCCCTAGAACTGTAAAGTTTTTTTTTTACATGAATGAACCAAAAATGTGGGCACTGTTCATGGTAGGACACAAACTCTCAACCTTATGTGCCGTCTTCAGATTACCCCACTGCAACACAGCTGAAGCACACAAGAGAAATCTGCACGTGAATGAAACAACCCCAACTTTTGGAACAAAAAGGCTTTCTGTTCCAAAGTCATGCTAAACAGATCGGCCGCCAGAGCCGGAGCGTGTGTGACACTCCTAAAAGAGAAATCGACAAGGAGGAGAGAGTGGCTGGAGCAGACTGCCTTTTGGCTTCACCGGATTGCTAATCCGGCGATTATTTTATCAACGCAGAGAAGCAACTTCCTGGGAGGGTCTGTAGGTGTTTCTTCACATAATACCTTGTGCCCTGCTAACAGGGCTATTTTAACCCACACAGCTACAATAAGGATTTTGCACAACTCGTTTCCAAAGAAGAGAGTTGGGGAACTAAAGCTATGTCACACAATTCTTCAGGCAATCCCATGGTGAGCTGCTGTTATGCATGATCAGCAAGTCAAGGTACAAAGTCTTGATTCATGGTGAGATTGTAAATCTTCACACAAAGAACAGCATACAGTACTAATGAGACTCTTCACACAGACTTTATGACTTGGACTTGTTTATCGTAAAGTGAGTCACAAGAAATATTGCCCCTCAACCACTGTTACACATTTACCCTGCTATATTTTATTATGATGAGAGCATAAAGAAATATCTTTTTTTTTCAGAATTGAAATTTTTCAGAAAAAGGTATTAACTCAAGTTGTTTGTTTAAAAAAAACACTGGGATAGATGTAGTTCTCCACAGTGTTAAAGGAAACACAGAGCAATGAGTAATACTGAGTAATACTCTGGTGCTGTGTTGGGTCGGTACCACATGTAACTCCGGGCATTTAGGCCAAAAGGTCTTGTCTTGTCTTGTCTGAGCAGAACACCTTTTGCTACATGTTTGCAGTATCCCATAAATGTTCTCTTGCAAACTCTATGCAGGATCTGAGATGGGTTTGCCAGTCAGCCACACAGGCCATCCCTGAATGGTGACCAAGTTGTTGTTGACTCATAGACATTTTCTCCCAGCAACTGAACTGTGGAGCTCTTTAGAAGTTGCCACTGGCCTCACTGTAGCATCTCTAACCTCTCTTCTCCTTGTCTTGTTGTTCTACTTGGAGGGACACCATGATCTAGGCAGTGTGTGATACACCTTCCACTCCTTCATGACCAGCCTCATCAGGCACAAGGAGCGGAGCGGTGGCTCTGTGGCTAAGGATCTGCGCCTGTGGCTGGAAGGTTGCCGGTTCAAAACCTGCAGCCGGCAGAGGAATCCTACTCCGTTGGGCCCCTGAGCAAGGCCCTTAACCCCAACTGCTCCAGGGGCGCCGTACAATGGCAGACCCTGCGCTCTGACCCCAGGCTCTCTCCCTGTCTGTGTGTCTCATGGAGAGTAAGCTGGGGTATGCGAAAAGATCATTCCTAATGCAAGAAATTGTAAAGGGTTAATAAAGTGATGTTATATTTGATTTCTTTCAAATTTGTTTTACACTCTTCTCTTGAGCTGTGCCTTTCTATAGCTTTGAGTTGTTTTGAAAGCTCCTTCCTCTTTATGGTTGAATCTCTCTTTGCAATTCACTTCCTGACTGAGGTAGCACAGCAAAGGGTTTGGACACTTCATGACTTTTCCATTTTTCTTTCAAATCATCTGTTGACTTCTGTTAGTGTTGCATTGATTGTGTGGAGTAGGTCATGTATTATTAATTCCTACTTCAAAGTGTCGTGATTACAGGTTTTAAAGCAACAAAATGTAAAAAGTGTGTAAGGGACTAAATACTTTTGAAAGGCACTCTAAGACCTTGAACAGAAGGTACTTTTTTATACAAAAGGTTGTGGGAGTATGGAACAAGCTACAAGCTACCAGCCATATTGTTGAAACTGATACCCTGGCTTCTTACAAGACACAGATGAGCTCTGTTGATCAGTTCAATGGCCCCCTCTCACTCACCTGTAACCCTGCAATGGACTATCATGACCACCCTTAGTTTAGTAAATGTTACAGAAACTGGGAAAAACGCCCCACTGTTTAGTCTTTTATGGGTCACCCTTTTGTATAAAAGTGAAACAGATGGGGCCCAGATACAAAGCTGCATTTCTGCATTAACAACATACAGGGAATTGCAGACATCCCACTCAAAGACGCACCAAATCCACTATGACACTTGACAGGGCAAAATATCCCCTTTTGCTATGAGATTATAATCAGTAACTCAATCAAATCTCTGCCAAACCTGCAAAACAAAACCTCACATACAAATACATGACTAGTTACAACATGGGAGTACTGATGTTTCTTGTTTGAGTTACATTAAGTGTACTTGCTATAATAATATGCACCATCAAGCTTTAAAGTTAAGCTGAACTGTGGGTTAACAAGCAGTATCATAAGAAGCCTCTTAGTCCTACGTATTTGTGAAAATTGACAGATTATTAATTTGCAACCTATTTTATGGAGGTGCATCATAAAAACAAAAAATTATATAGTGCACTTGCCACAACCCATCTTTCAGATGAGCGGTTTTTGGCATGGAAGCCAATGTTAATAGGCAGTTAAAATTGCCCAGCCCTGTTTTAATGACGTTTTTGATGCGGTTGTTTTTGCTGTTGCTTGTGTCTTTTCATCATTTGGTGCCAGACTTCCAAGGCTGCAGCCTTACTATTACATCATCTGGTGTCAAGAGCGTCTAGTCAGGACCTGGAACAGACATCTCTGACGCATCTTACAGTACTTGATGCACAAGGCAAGCAATGGACAAATCCTAGGACTAGATTTCAAAGAGGGAGAGGTATTGGGAATCTTGGAGAGGAATGTTTCCACCACAGTCTATGAGACCTGTATTAAAACTGAGAAAGTGCTCTCATATGGTTAAGTCACTACAAGTCTTCCGTCAGCTAGCAGGATGAGCCTTATAGTGCAGGGGTAACTGACCCAAATCTCTGATCATTGATAAAGGATTTGAATTTGTCAACATTTCCTCTCCTTGTTGTGCATCAGCATTGCCTGTGCTCTCCCGGGCACCTGCAGGCTTACAGTGTTTTCATGAGACTCCATCAGAAGCCTTAATTCTGCTGCTGGATCTTGTGGTTCAAATAAGCTGTGTAGCACCCAGGATGCACGTTCTTTCTTCATTACTAGTGCACCTTATACAAGCCAACTATGGAACCAGAATTTTCAAGTATGGAGGTTGCCTCAACAGGAACATGTTATTGTTTCAGTTTCACTTCATGTCAAAAAAGCTCAGAGGGCACCCCTAAAAATACTCACTGATGATCCCCCAAAATGTACAAACAAATCCACTACGAAACTTGACAGGGCAAAATATCCCCTTCTGCTATGAGCTTATCATCAGTATCTCAAGTCATTAAATCTCTGCCAAACCAGCAAAACAAAACCTCACACACAAATATGTTAATAGTTACAAAATGGGAATAGTGATGTTTCTTGTTTGAGTTACAGTAAGTGTACAGTGAGATGTAAGTGTGAGATGGACAGGTGCAGTGCTGCTTCTTCAGCTGCTGTGACACACTGATTCATCTCACCTTAGCACAAAGCTCCTGACGACTTGCTGCTGAACAAGGGAAGGACAGAATGTCATCACTGATTGTGCCGGTGGCATTTCCATCACTGCTCCACAAGCCTCAAACAATCAATCACAAGAATCAATATCACAATGGGGCAGAACCATCATCTGCCGAGCCTAACATACTCAAGATAAGAAGATACTTTACAACCCGCTGCCGGCAAACTCTGCCGGCCTGTGATGTCACTTCAGTGGACTGCAGTCGAGCACGGTATGAATGATCACGTGCTCTAAGAGTGACCAAATGGACAGGAGCAATGGTTGCTTTTGTATGAGACTACAGTAAGACCAATGTTTAAATTAAGCAGTGGTCTTAATTAAATTGAATTACTTCAATCAATCCTTGTAAAAACATTTACACACCCCAGACTTACAGACAGATGTCTTTCTCTCAGTAGGGAACAACCACTTACAGACTGTTTGCACAAAGGAAAATGTAGGCGACATTACAAAGGCGTGACCTCTGAGTATCAGCTTTGGTGAAATCTTATGTCCATCAGAACACTTACAAACAAGAGGAGGCCATTTGGCCCATATAGTCCGTGAGGTGGTTAGTAGTCATTTGATCCAAAGATCTCATCCAGACATTGTTCAAAATGGTCCAGGGTTTAGCATGTTCCACCCTACCACAACACTTTGTGAAAAGAAGAGCCTCCTGTTCTCCTGTTTTAAATGCAATTCCACATCATTTCTACTCGTGTTCACAGATTTCTGTTGTGAAGAAGTCAGTTGTTGTTTGGAGATGTCAGCACCTTTGAAGAATCCGACTACTGAAATCAAGTCCCTTTGTCACCTCCTCTGTTTTAGATTCACTTCTTTATGCCCCTCAATGTCCTCAAAGTAGGACATTCCTGTATCTTGTCACACTTTTCTGGGTTGATTCCAGCGCTGCCATACCCTCTCTGTAAGGCGGTTACCAAAATTGAGCACTACATTTTAAATGAGGTTTTACCAATACGTCCTACATTTTTATTACAATTTTCTTTGAGACACATTCTACTCTTTTAACTACATATCCTACGATTTTGAACCCAGGAGTCAGCATTACCAGGAGAGCAGCTTCTTTGTGGATGTCTCCTTAGCGACTGACATTGCAAATTCAAACAATTCAAGATTACAAGGTCCTCCAAAACTGACAGATGCTCTTTTAACTCTTTATCTTCTGTACAAAGACAGAACAAACACCTACTCACACCCTATCTGACTGACGGATGTTAGTTAATGGTGGACACTTCAAGTACAAGTACTGATCATTTCTGCAGGGGTGCCAACAAGCAGATGAAACTTCCACATCAAACCAAGCTTTATCCCTTTATCCCTTCTGGTGTTTGCTTGCTTGGGGGGTTGTTTTTCTAAAATATTTAAGCATATTATATAAGTTACCAATCCCTTTTAAATGCTGAACCCTGCAGTAAGCTCTTACTGCAAGATGCAATGTGATCAAATGCTGGTTTATGCAGGAGCTAGGAAGGAAAGAGACTGCTGGGCATCTTTCCCATTCTCTGAATCAGAAACAGTATCCTAGCAACCTTTCTCCGTTGCCATGGTGAGATCCCCCCCCCCCACGTCCTCCATCCCACTTGCCATTTTAACTGCTGCAGTCAGCAAGATGGAGTCCTCTGAGCTGGCTCCTCCTAAAACAGTGCAGCCTCATTCCAATGCAGCACTGGCCCAGCACTGCGCCTGCTTCTCTGAACAAGCAGCCGCCCTCAGAAACAAAGCGCCTGACAATGAGATAGTGCAGCTCACACACCACACACAGGAGGCATGCGGCCTTGGTGGACGCTGTCTCCTCCAACCCTCCACCACCACCCTCAGCAAGCCTCCAGGTGTCCCTTACCTGAGTGCCTTATCGCATTCCGACACACAATCTGCAATTGAGCGCTGCACTGTCCCAGCATTCAGGCATTCACAAATAAACCGCCCCCCCTTTTTAAAAACTCTCACACGCATTTGTCACTCTCAGCTTTTCCTTTCTGCTGTCCTTCCACTCCCGGTCTTCTCAAGAGTGTTTTTAAGCTATGTTTCCTTTAGGGTGTTTTAATGCAGAGCCCCCTGAGCTGGGAATCAGGGTTATCTTCAATTCAGTGTAGCTGGGCCTGAAAGATGCTCGCTGCAGGTGAAATGAGAAAAGCTTACAGTTCTCATTTAATCCTTTACTTCACCAGATAAGTCATCCATCCATTTCCTAATCGCTTTATCCAGTCCAGGGCTGCAGGGGACCCAGAGCCTATCCCCACTAGCAACAGGTGCAAGGCAGGGCCTGCTCTGGATGGGACTCCAGTGCATCGACAGACTAGATAAGTCAATTGAGAACAAATTCTCATTGACCCTCATTACCAGGAGAGTACGTTTTATACAGTGGGACATTTACTAAAGCAATCTGAGTGAAGCGCCTTTCACCAACAGCACCCTTCTTGGAAATTGGTGTGGTGGCACTGTGGCTAAGGATCTGCGCCCGGTGCTGGAAACTTACCGGTTCATACCCCATGGCTGGCAGAGGAATCCTACTCCATTGGGCCCCTGAGCAAGGCCCTTAACCCCCAGCTGCTCCAGGGGCGCTGTATAAATGGCTGACCCTGCGCTCTGACCCCCAGCTTCTCTCCCTGTCTGTGTGTCTCATGGAGAGCAAGTTGGGGTCTGTGAAAGGACAAATTCCTAATAGAAGAAATTGTATATGGCCAATGAAGTGATCTTATCTTAATTTGAACCCATGACCCTCTGGTCTGGTTCAACTAATCTGTTCCGCTGCCCTGGTGCACAAGAAAAGCCCCTTGGGGTCACCCCTTTCCAGTGACGTGTATGTGCATTTGAAGACTTTTTAACAGAAATATTTTAGCTTTCTCTTTAGGAAGAGTGACACAGCAGGTCTCCTGAGATAGGTCAGATAACAAACACAAATTCTAAAATAAAAACAAATGAAACTCTATAATTGGTAATGTACTCTATAAACAGTAATTCTTAACATTAGTAGTACACTATGACCCTATCTTCATGCTGTGACTTGACTGACTGACTCAAAGACATATTTTAACATTACAGTGATCCACCATTTAAACGCACCCTGATCAACTTTCTATCCTGATCAGGGAGAGACACAGTCACATGTTAATTCTGGAAAGCTGATTTGAAGGCAACAATTGCAGCAAAAAAATCAGTGTGAGCCGGTGACCTATTTTACTTCAGCAGATACAGAAAGTTTTCATTTGTGCAATGCAAAGCTTTCATTTCTTATTTTAGTTTAAGTTCTTTAATTATGTTGAAGAAATGGTCTCAGAAATATTTTCCATTCTACTTTTTTTCTATTTTTAACACACAGTGCTGGTTTTAAGATTGTGTGCTCTACTACAATGACTGAGCAGTGCTGGAAAAAAACAAGCAGATATTTTTTTTCTAAAAGTAGGTTCTATTAAAAGTTCAGCCTGTACTCTAGTCCCACTGGGGCTAGATGTGCAATGCACCATTGTATAGAGAGACTATGGGAAATGGGAAGAGACCACTGTATACAGAGATAATGACCCTATTCACTGTACCATTTCATATATGGATGACAGACCTATGAGATATACCGTATACAGACATGACAGTCCTATGAGATGGATCACTGTATACAGTACAAAGATGTCTATGAGATGGACCACTATATGCACTGATGACAGTCCTATGAGAGAAGGACCAGTATATACAGAAATGACAGCCCTGTGCAATGAATGACAGTTTACAGATAAGAGTGCTATGTAATGGATGACTGTATACAGAGATGACAGCCCTATGTAATGGATCGCTGTATAGAGATTATGGCCAACAGTGAAACCTATGTTAGATATACAAACCATGAGCTTGCTGTTTTCTCCATCTCCTGCTCCACGTTTATAGATTACACTGACAGAGAACAGTGAGCAGTGAACAAATCGTTATACCTTCTCTATCATAGCGTTCTGTTCTTTAGGACAGAGACAAGCCTTCCAGACCACACCTGCCCCGAGTCCCTCCAAATGGCAGAATTTAATAAGGCTTACTACTCACCTTCAGGTGACAGGTTTTAATTGCACATATATGGACTGCACAAGTTCTAATACTACCAGAAGCAGGAAGTTGCTGATGTCATTTGCTTATTTTGTTATCCTGAAGGCACCAGTCCTGTGGCGTAATCCAAATATCTTTATTTAAATTCCACTAAAATCGGGATAACTCTTTCCATCACTTTTAACTTTGAAAATGTGCAGGTATTTAATCAAGAGTAGCTTTAACTACAATATTTAGCGTGGGTTGTGCCCAAAAGCTTATAATGAAGTCAGATCACTTCTGCTGTGAAGACTCCTCATTCTTAAAAGTTCAAATGGAAGAGCAAAGGAGTTGGTAACAGCTTTGTTTACAGAAACTTAACCATTTGATTTGGTGATTTGCAGTTCCATGATTCGTTACGCACAGAAAAGAGTCATGTACACTAATGAATGGACCCTGTATCTGTACTGCTTTGAAATAAAGGCCGTCTTCCACCATTCAAATGTACACAGCTTGAAAAATGAAAGAGAACATAAAGCAAATCCATGTTTAAGGAAATGCAGCCTGTTGGAACCATAATTTCATATTAATAAAAAGTGACAGATCCTCTCAAACTCAAAGGGCAGTCTGCGGATCAGTCAGGTGGAAGCAAATTTTCATTAAGCAGAGAACGCGTGCTAATTATTACGTACAGTCTACACCTCAGTTAACACTCATTTCAGCACTTAAACCGTGCTTTTCTTGAAAGAGTCATGGAATCACAAGTCTACCTTACCCCCCAAAAAACTATTGGCACCCTGGATAAAGATGAGCAAAAAAGCCTGTATGAAATAAAGAACACAGGAAATGAGCTATGTTGTAATCTTCCAACATGTGGAATAAATTTGACTTTGATAATGATTCAATGAAAGCAGCCAAAATCACACATTTCTCAAATTACAAATTTATTTCTCAAAATAAAGTGTTTCAGTTATTGGTACCCCTGTTTTCAGCACTTTGTGCAGCCTCCTCTTGTATGGACAACAGCATTGAGCCTTTTTCTATAATGGTTTATGAGGTTAGAGAACACATTGGGAGGGATCCTATGCCATTCCTCCCTACAGACTCTTTCCAAATCCTTGATATCCTTTGGGCTGAGCTGATGGACTGCCCTCTTCAATTTGAATTCAAGCCACAGGTTTTCAATGGGGTTCAAGTCCGGAGACTGCTGTGGCCATTGCAAAATCTTGATTTTACTGTCAATTAATCATTTCTCTATGGGTTGTAATGTGTTTTTAGGGTCACTGTCTTGCTGGAAGATCCACCTGCAGCCACGTTTAAGCCTATTGGCAGAAGCAACCAGGTTTTTGACTAAAATGTCCTGGTATTTGGAAGAGCCCATGAAGCCTGTGACCTTGACAAAGGCCTCAGGACCAGTGGAAGCAGAACACCCCCAAAATATCAAAGATTCAGCACCATACTTTCCACGTAGGTGTGATGTTCTTTTCTGCGTGATGTAAATCCTTCTTTCGGCACCCAGTTTCAATCCAAGCACCAATGGCATTTAGCAAACTCCAGACACTGATGTTTGTTGGTTGCTCTCGATGACGTTTTTTTTTTCGGACTCCCCATTCACATAGTCTACTGTCATGGAGGTGGTGTCTAACTGCAGACCGGTGACCCTAAAATACAACTAAGCTGTGTATTTTCCAACTGTGGGCCCTAGGTTTCCCTTTGCCTCCTGAACCATCCTCCTCCTTGTGCGTGGGGGCAAAATACACTTGTATCCTCTACCAGGGAACTTGACCACTGTTGCAGTGGTTTAATCTTCTTAATTATTGGCCTAAATGTGGTAAGAGATATATTTCGTTTTTGTTTTTATTATTTTTGTAACTGTTACCTGATTTATGAAGGTCAACAACCGTTTTTTTTTTTCATTGACGAGATCTTTGCCTTTCCCCATGGTGATGGGTGACAAAGGGATCTCACATGCGTGTTACCTCAATTTTACACTCCAGGGGAACAGGAAACCATGGAGAGAACATAGTTCTTTAAGACTGAGATGAACATAAATGTTAATTAATGTCAATGTAGCTTTAACTTTGTTGGATTTTATTTATAAGAATCTTAAGGGTTGCCAATGACACCAGTTTTTTGAAAAATAAAATTATTACTTGTTAACAATTTTGTTTTCTCTTAGCATTAGAATACAAGAATGTTTTCTGTGCATAAAACACAGCTCGTTACCTGTGTTGTTTATTTTATACAGAAGTTCTAGCTCATTTTTATCAAGGGTGCCAATACTTTTGTAGGGGACTGTACGTATGGACAGACACTGTATATTTAGGAACACTGGGTCAATTCCTTTTACATAAGTGAGTTTTGCACATACATACGATAAAATCCACCAGAGAACAACCATAAAGTGCAAAATGGATTCACTGCGAACATTTACTGAGGAGTAAATGGAGTCACTGCTGCTCCACTGAGTGACCAATGGGGAGCACTTTGTAGCACATAACAAATTCTTGGTAAGACGCAACTGAAGCTAAAGCCTTCCGACTGCAGATCTCAGATCACAGCATGCCACCACACATCTCTCAGCAAGAAGCACGACAGAGACTCAGGCCAAGTTTAACACAACACTAGGAAGACGCAAATGTAATCTATTATTTAGAATCATATTAAAAGACATGCTCATGACAGCAATGGCCAAAACGACCACAGCCTCTCCCTCCCCCCCTCCCCCACCCCTCTTCCCTCCCTCCCAGTCAAAGACAGAGACAGATGTCCACCACGCACTCCCAGGGCTGCTCTGACAGACTGTTAGGAATTTATTACAGGGCAGAATCATCACGCGCGGAACGCACAGATGGGCTTTTGGACAGCGGAGCGTTGCAGAGCTCAATAATTGTTTTATTAGCTCTGAGACCTTTTAACGAGGCCAAAGCATGGAGGCAGAAGCAGCTCTTCCCCTGTAACATTTTGGAGCCTCTGAAAAGCACAGCCCCCCAGAGAAGTTCGGCAGAGAAGTAAAGTCGTCCCCGCAGAAAAAATGCCCACAAGGGGGGACTGGTAGCGTTTGGGCGGTCAGAGGCTGGAGCAATCCCGGCCATTTTGGACCACCCTAAGGGTACTGCAAAACTCCTCACCGAGAAGCCACAACAGACACCCTGGGTGTCATTGTCTGGCCTTGGGCTTCCTTCCTGTGGGCATCCTGTCTCTCTGCCTATGTGTTTCAGGCAAGATGACTGGCAAACGGCCCTGGCACTAGGTGGCACTGCCAAGGCCATGATGGCTTATGCTCAAAGGAGCCTACCCTATGATGAATTCACTAACACGGGGACAGCATGTCAAGAGACCCAGCACTATGAGCACAAGAATGAAACGCCCCCCTGCTCAGGGTAGTTCTCTTCGCTTACTTGACGGCATTCGTGTGTGACTAAAATATGGGCTAGCCAGCTCCAGGAAAGCACAAGGTGAGCTGCAACTTAACACGGCCTAGCATGCAAGTCAGACTGCGGAAGAAAACACTGTTCACCCTCCACGGGAAGGATGGAGCACGCCGTGCTTTTAACACATGAAGCATAAAGAATACACAACGGTGGTCTTGTCTTAACCCTGAGTCTGTTTTGATCTATGGTGAGGAACCTGTTAAAACTGAGTACAATAAAATGTGAATATACACAGCTGAAAAGCTCATTTGCTAATGTATTAAAGGGCTTAAGAACTAGCTGTGAAACGCTGTCCAGTATAGTATAGGACCCAGTAACGCATGTTAAGAGATGTCTAGAAAGTTGCACATTGGGTATCCAGCCTCTAGCTTGTTAATTTACTGGAACATTTTAAGTATAACTCACTAGAATGTTTACTAATAACTATTTAAAAAATTACTTGAATTCTTTATATGAAGAACTAGGTAGTGTCTTCCAAGCACTTGTGACATATTCTATTCTTCGTATACTCCATGTGTTATCTCAGCACTCGTGTTGGATTCAATTATATTTAATGTGATTCAAAAGAAGGAGCTTAAAACATTGATGGGATTTAGTCAGATCTAGGGTTGTGCCAAAATCCATCAGAATGCACACGTACAGTGCTTCTCCTAAAGGATTTATTTATTACACATAATGGGTTAGTGCATAACTTTGTTTCTGTTGCGTGGTCTCCAAGTTCTGTCTGCACTTGTAACTTCAAGCGCTCGGTTTATGGCAGCTGTCCACGCTGCGGAGCTACGGGGCTGCATGGTATTGGCAACCTACCGTGAGCAGACCCTGGGCAAGAGAACAAGGGCTTGTAGTCTCATCGGGCACAGAACCCAGGACTCACAGGAAGCATATGCTACATAACTAGCAAACACAGAGGCGTCCCAAGACTCTTGCGTGCAAACAGTTCTGAGTGATAGTATTAATTACAGATTTTGGACTGTGATGAAACAGTTGCAGAAAATAACACTTTGTGTGTCTTGTACTAAGGAAATCATCGCCGATTGTGCCCAAATCGAACAAGCAAACAACACGGGGACATTACCGGTTTAAATAAAAGTGGCATAGGTCTAAAAGAAGCAGCCGACCGCAGGGTAGCGGGCTCTCATTGTGACTGTGATAAAGAAAAAAAAAACATTTTGTAGCCACAACATTTGCAACTTAGCACCGTTGATCCAGTGTCAGCATGTGGCTCTTGGTCGCTATAACCGGGAAAGGGAACTTCGTGATGGCAGGAACTCAGCGTAGCACGGAAATCAAAGCCGATGTGTGTATTACGAAAGCGTGTTTACCTGAAACAACCATTTTGTCTGGCCTGCCTTTTAGGGCTCTTTGCTGGGCAACTGAGTCTTCGCTGCCATGTCTGCGAGCTGGCAGCGGGCGAGGGGCGCTGCTAATAGCGGGATGACTCCGAACCACAGCAACATGGCAGCGAGACTCGGGCGGAAGCGTCACTCCAGTTACAGCAACGGAGAGGAAGAGCAGCAGCGGACCCCCGACGACATGAATATTCATACTTTACCGGAAGTTCGGCATCTGAATGTTAATTAGCTGGTATTACATTCTGCTTTGACACCCTTCGCTGTAGAAAAGAGAAGAATAAATAGCAACATTAAAGACATGTTGTGGGGTGTGTGAAAATGCACTGGTGTGGTGTCCGGTTACATGGTTCGCTTAAAAGCGATTTTGAGAAAAGCGAAGTCTTCCACGGGTATTTGCAATGTCCTTTAACATTCTGTATACGCTGAAAATGGAAATAGAGGAAATTCCGCTCTGAAATTATATTCAGTGCATTACAGCGTATTAGAAAGGACTTGTGTTGCCCACATTCTGACAGAACTCGATAGTTCCACCAAAAGAAGCGACTGAACTGCAAGTTTCAGTGGGAACCCTAGTGATGGAGATACAGCATACAATAGGTTGTTCTTTATAGAAGTCGTTCTGTGAGCACATTTGCCTACATATGACAAGTTGACATTGAGTGGTAATAGCTGGGATTTCCATACAAATTACCAGTGTGCGTCCAATAATGTTTTTCATGTTTGCTTTCCAAACAGTTTCACTTCAAAAGTGTTTTTTTTAACAGCTCAAGGTCAAAGTTCCTTTTCTTTGTCTCTTCTGGAAGTGGGAAGACAAACATCTAAATACACAAATACACAACAAAGCCGAAGGAGTATTGAACAAACAGCCCAGCCAGACTGCTGGTCTAATGTTTGGATATGTTCCTGGGATCAATAAGCTACTAGCAAACAAATGAGTAAGACGGGCTGTGTGGCCCTCCTCTCATCTGTAACGTTTCTTATATCCTTAGGAGTAAAGAAAAAGAAAACACACATAATGTCCTCTTGGCCTGACGCAGCTCACTGTGCTCCAGCTGTGCGGAATGGAAGTGAAATTGGGAGGAGGAGCGCACAGGCAAAAAGGAAAGATCAAGTATTGTGGAAAGAAAAACATCATTGAAGTTGAGCAAGGATCTAAAATGTTCCAAACAAGAGGCCATGCAGCCCAGCTAACGTGTTTGGCAGTTAGAAACGAATAGATTTGAGGATCGCATCTGGCAATTTCAAGAAAGAAGCCAGGGCATCGGCTTCTTTCAACAGCATGTCTGGGTAGCTTGTTCCACGCTCCCACAACTCTTTGCATAAAGATGTGCCTTCTGTTCTCAGTTTTAAATGCATTCCAACACAGCTTCTACTCATGCCCTCTGGTTTGTGTTTCACTGTTCATTTAGAAGAAAATGACGTACAATTAAAGTGCAAAGGAGGCTATGTACGAGATGAGTGAAATGTTGAGGCATGTAAAGCAAGAAATTAGAGGGAATACAGCGGTATTCAAATCATCAGGTGAACACACAAGTTTATATCACATCTATATTTCTACTGTACAGTCAGGTACTTTCAGTTATCAGATGTGTGCTCGCGAGTGTGTGTGTGCCCCCTCCAGTTGTGGTGTAATAGATGCAGAAGACAGATCTCCTACCTCACATAGTGTACACACAGAAAAAAAAAAACAGAAAAGCTCAGTGCAGCTCTAGAATTAAGGAAGGGGCTTGCCACTAAGTCTCACAGCACAATAGCTCCTAACAGTCCTGTAACAGGTTCAGACTTTAACAGGTTCAGGTACCAGACGGGAGGTCCTTTATGGAGGGTTTGATGACCAATCAGGAATACGAAATCCCGTGTCTGTGTGTGCTGGTGTTTTATATGATGTTTTCCCTGGCCGTCCTGAAAGAACTCCAGTGCAGTGAGGAAAGAGCCCCTCCTAACCTGTCTTCTGAGACCTTGCAGCAGTGACAGAAAGCAGGGAAGCTGAAATAAATGGTACATTCCCCAGGTTCATGTTCTGCACTCATTTTGTTTCTTCTCCAAACAAAACATAGAATAGTAATAGTGATACTACCTTAAAATCCTCTATTTTTAATCAGTAGAGCAAAATCCAGTTATTGCAGGGGCTAGCGTAGGGTGTACATGCAGGTAACAAAGCTCTACAGGGTTTGACACTGCCCAGATGACAACAACAAGCATAAATACTAAGTGAGTTCATGTCCTGACTAATTTATATTTATTCTGTTTAAAAGCTGTCCTTCTGTTCTCCTCATCACGGCATTATTCTACCCATATGATGTAATGAACCTGAAAATGTTCTCTCCTGTTTACGATAAAAGATACACTTATCAACACGCACCATGCTGGAGGCATTGTTAATAGAGCTATAGTTAATTCAGTTTTTAGACCTTTTTGGCACACAATTTGTCCAAAAAATAGGCCTATTTTCTTCCAAGTGTATTTCCTTCTGTGATACAATCAACATCAGCCTCAAGAAAATAAAAATCGATATTCCATTCTAACCCCAGATCGCATAAACATTCTCAGGTTGGCCTGTTCGTCTTCTATTTTTAAAGGAATGACTTTTGATTATATTTCAGGCCTTAATGCAAACCATCTTAAATGAAAAAAACAACAACAAAATACCTCGATCTGTTCATAGTAAGTGTGTCACAGAAGAGAAGACATCCAAACTCATTGTTTGCATGGTTAGTTATCCTCAAGAAATTCCTTCCGTAAATTTGGTTGATTTTCAAGTCATAATAATCACAGGCCATTAAAAAAGCATCATGCCTCTCCACAGGGGGCTCAAGAGTGGGGCAGAGGCGGTGTCATTAAGGCAGCGAATTCCACTGTGGCAGGCCCGAATCTTGAATGAAATTAATCACTGGATCAGGGACTGGATTGCCAGCGCAAGGACCACTGATTCAGGTCAAACGACCGCAAAGAGAATTTTAAATGTGACCAAGAAAGACAATGGGAGCCAAGAGCACTCAACTAAATGAGACCCATGGACGTCCCTTGGAGGTACAAAATCTGATTCATCAGCTGCACTGGAAATCTGGGACTTTTAGAAGGGCCTTCCTCCCCACCCGTGATCCCCACCCAAATACACAGGTTTTCTTTCTAAACGCGTCCAAAAAACTGTTGGTTAATGTACCGTTATGCTCTTTGCTTCCTCTACGAGCCCAGCCTGCACTGTTTGCTGGTCTTCTGTTGTGACATATGCAGGATTTTGCGACCGTGAGGGCTTTACGCTTGCAAGAAAAGGGTGCCAGCCAGCACAGGCCTGAGGCGGCCTTGTCTCAGCAGCAAGGTCAATCGTGAAGACAGGCTGTTCCAAGATGGCCGCCGTTTTCCACTCCGGCCAACACAAGCCGACTCGGAGCAGCAATTCCATAACAGAAGGAACAGATCGCCTGACTCCTGTCCGTCCTCAAGGAACTACTGCCATTTTTAAAAAGATTACTGAAGACTTGGGACGGCTATTACGGTTATCAGAAAATGAAAGCAAACTCTAAAACGACAAAGCGAATTTATTAATGGAAGCATATACTCCAAAAAAATGACTGTTTCAAAAAGAAAACTGCAGGAATGAAGCTGCTCGCTCATGACTGGCCTTACAACTTAGAAAACCTGTTCCCCTAGTCAGAGTGAGACACCATTCTTATCGGAGATCATTATGTTGGCTCCTCTAGGTTGTCGCCAATGATTTTGGAATGTGACCTCATGTTCACTCAAAGGAAACCTACGTACTATAAAGGCCCCAGAAGCCGGTACTAAAGATCATTTAACAAGTCGCAATTAATAAGATGGCATATAAGTAAATGTCACGGAAACAGAAGGCACAGAATATGCTTCTGTGCTATCAGCAGTATACCCTGACCCTTGTTACGCACCTTTGTGGGAATGAAACCCCCATCAAGCTCTCCACCTTCGTTCCATATATATGTGTAAAAATCGTTCCCTTTCACAGTTCCTAGATAAGAGTTCCCTGCCTTCAGGAGTTCTGAGCCCCCTGTGCCGTCCTCAGTTCCTCCCCTCTCGGTTCTGAAGCACTGTCACCCAGTCCCCCTACAGAGACGATGCCTCAGTGTCACCATCCATCCTCAGACCTGTAAACACTGCGCTGCCAGATCCATCGGAGGGCTGACAGACACGCTACACGGAAAGGATGCTTTGATAGATGGCCGACGCCGGGTCCCTGTGAGCACCGGGGGCTGTGTGAGCTAAGCGCCCTGTCCGTGCATGCTGGGAAGAAGCAGGTATTTACAGCAGACTGCTAAAGGCTGGGGGTGAATAGGTTACCTTACAGAGCTGCTTCTCCTCTGTCTCCTTCCCTGCCTCCCTCTCCCTCTGCCTGTTTCTTTGTCTGCACTGGAAAATGAAGCCTCATCACCTACAATGAAGCTCAAAGGCTGCTCGAGGGACTTTGCAATGCAAATGCAAGGTAATTACAAAGCCACAAGAGTGTAAGTAGGGAGAAACAGAGCAGCATTTTCTTCTAGGAACCTCAATTAGGGTGTCTGTTGATGTTGACAACACCTTAAGTGATGTGAAGTGTGTTACCGAGCGGCTAATACCCGATTTTCTTTTTATGTGCGGGTTTGTTTTCTTTCTGCTTTTTTAATGCATTTAATTTGATAAGACGATTGCTTTTTCTCCCCCCAAACAACTTGTTCGGGATATTGTTCAGCTCCTGCAGTTCGGATACAAAAGAGGCTGTGATGTTCTGGGGGAGAATAATGTGTTAACGTAACGCTGCATTGTGGAGTGTAATTGTTCACTCGGGTGGGAGAAAAGACCAGGTTTGGGCTGGAGGATGCAGGGTTTTTTTTTTCTGTTTCTGCACAAGTCTCGGAGGTCCTCGCAGAAATGCTTGGCTTCTTGAAAAAAGATCAATTAATTAATGTAGCATTTGCTGGCCATCATTAGTTTCATTGTTTCCTCGTTGATGTGGACTCGGACCGCAGCCTGGATTTTGTCATTCTTGGTAAAGAAATATTTTAGAAATGAAATGCTTGTAGCGATGCAAAGGGCTAGCTTAGCAATGCTTAAGTGCTTCCCATAGTAAATTCTGATCGAGGGGCATTAAGCTGCCATTTAGTTTTCAGAGGCCTTAAGGCACAAATACCCTTAGATGAGTATTTTGGGCACAACTGTGTGTCAGATGAAGAACCAGGAAGGGGTATTTTTCTGAAACACAAAAGAAGACACGTGCAAAAACTAAAAGCTTTATGATTTTTTCCATAGCTTTTCCTCATAGTTATCAGTAGCTCTGTGTTTGACTGGAGTGTCCTAGGAGGACTATGCAAGGATTTTGTCCTGCAAGTGACCTCCAGATGCCCATGCGTGAATGGGCAGAGTCAAGTCTGTGCGTTACAGTTTTGTTGATGTGTCCAGAGGTGTCTGAGATTGTGTGTTGATAGTAGACATCTTTTATTTATAAAGTGAGGAAAAATGCAATGAAAAAGCAAAGTGTTGTCTGTTAACTTTGATAGTGTTAGAAAAACAAAAATAATAAACTGTCTCTGCTTTAATTTGAGTGGTAGTCTGCTTCCAAAGTACTACCTAGTACTGCTATCAGCATTTCCTGATTAGAATTACATGCCTCACTGTCACCTGCTCCAGAATCATCTCCTTTCTGTGCAACAGATGTACTCACAAGGGTTGTCCATAGACAAAAGACCTGATTGTTGTGAAATAATCCATTGCAAATCGCTCACATTACATCTGGGCCTGTTTAATCTGGAGGTGCTTCTGCAGCACTAGACTGACAAAGATGCAACAGTAGTCCTTTAAATTTGACTGATCTGCATCACGTTCCCTATTAAAAACAAGAAATAAATTAATATGGCGGAAGGGTGCATTTAAAGTATTGAGTAGATTCTTAATATAGCCTTCTATGCAAGAGACTGCAGGAAAGCAGGAATTCTAGGCTTGGGACAGACCTGTAGAAGCTCCTTTTTAAAAGTTTCATCCATACATTGTCAAGGAAATTTGCCTGTAAACATCACTGCAAATGAATAACCCTGTATTTTCTCATAAACTATTTTACATTCCTTAGCTAGATGTTTTGTCTGTAGCACCTTGTTCAGACACAAGCAAGAATACATCATCAGCTTCATTGTCACCAGTCTTGTGGTTCTTGCAGGAACTGCTTATTTGTGACATGAAACTCCTTTCTCTTTCCATAGCCTGTAGGAGGGAGAAATATGGGAAATAGGACCACTGATGTAATCGGGTATGTGCTGCAGACCATTTAGCAAAGGCTCCTGCAGAGACTGGCAAAATTTGATATTTATACATCCTTAGATACCAAGGCTCAAAATGTAAATAAGCACACAAGAATGCAGGATCTCAAATAAGCCCAGATGGAGTTGTTGGTAACAGTATTTCAAGATTTCTGGGAATCACAATACCTTTACACTCAATGGTCTTGTGTGTCCACTGGAATGTACAGTAACACAGGTTCCACAGGCTCTGTGGAAGATTTGTATTATTTAGGACTTTGGGAGCCAAGCCAATCTAAATCAAGCATCATAGTATTAAAAAATCTGGACGGCATCACTAAAGCAATCGTTTTAGTTTGGATTTTTCTAAATGCGAGCAATATGGCTCAGAATTCAGCGAACAAGCTTTCAAAGAGCAGCTGTGATGCACATAAAATGCCATCCTCACAAAAACAAAGACATGCGATAAATCTGCATTCCAGAGCCAGAACCCATTCGTGCAGCTTCGTGCGACATGACACTCCTTAAAAAGATGTCAAATGATGGTCAGATGGTGTCAGAGAAGTTTTCTCAGGTACCGGAACCTGTCGGTGCATTTCTGTAAGTGTGGACTTCCTGTTAATATATATTTAGAATGCCACCACCTCAACTTCTTTAATTTTAAGATCGGGAATCAAAGGAACCAGTTTAGCCAAAGAGGGACCGAGTTCTACAGAGGCCATCTTGCAGGACTTGAAATGAGAACCACAACTGTGGTGGGCTTGTGCTCCAGCTGTCTGCAGCTACAGGGCTTTTCAAGCACGATTTTCCTTTTCATAGCTACAAAATGATCTGTTTGTCGGAGATGTTAGCAAAGGTGGAAATGGGGTTTCACTCAGAGGAGGAGGTGCAGGAAATGAACGTTTCAGGGGAGGAAGAGGAGACACAGGAGAGAGCTGGAAAGCTGAGTCAGAGAAGGGAGGCACAGAATGACTCAGCAGGAATAGGGAAGGCAGCTCCTGAAACCTGCAACAGGGCTTTCACATATTTAAAGAAGGTTTCAAATACTGAAATATTTCACATTATATTCTTGACAGTGGGTGGCATGGTAGTGCAGTGGTTAACACTGCTGTCTTACAGTTCTGATGCCCTGGGTTAACTTCTGAACCTGGGACGCTATCCGTGGGAAGTTTGTATGTTTTCTCCAGGTTAGCGTGGGCTCTCCCCAGATACTCCGGTTTCCTCCCACAGTCCAAAGACATGCTGGGAAGTTAACTGGCTTCTGGGAGAAGTAGCCCTGGTGTGTGGTTGTGTTTGTGTGTCTGCCCTGCAATGGCCTAGTGTCCCATCTAGGGTGTACCCCGTTTGCTTGCCAGGATAGGTTCTGGCTCCCCCACATCCTGTCACGGATGTCGGAAGGGACGATCGTGGAATGGCAGGAGAGCGTAAGAGACCCTACGCGTAGCGGCGAGACAGGGGTTAGCCCGGGCTCAGCTGTTCAGGAAATGCCGTATAGAAACCTATGCCCTCAGGTAGCGGACGTGGGGCGACCTGGTGCTAGGCGGGTTTCAGGACATCCGAACATCAATGCTGAGCGAGGAGCAGAGCAGAAGCAGGAAGTAAATAGGCTACACAACACCAGAAAGATACGAATAATCACAGGGAACTAGGAACAGGAGAGAAATAGAGCGCCCTCTAGGTGTACTGGGCGTGACACATCCCTGATGTGAATTCAACCCTGCATAGGATAAAGCAGTTAGAAAATGGTTGGATCCATAGCTCTTCATTATAATTATCACATGCAGCATTGAAGATATAATGTAGATGACAAATATAATGTTGGTATTAAATATTTTTAAATACAGTCGTTGAAACCGTTGAACATTTGAAATCACTGATTTGGGTAAATATGGCACCTCGACTGAAGTCGTTTCCTTAACGTTTTGTTGTTTGGATTCTGAGCTCACCGCTCTTCAAGGAGCTGCTTAATGGGTGCCTTCAAGTCTCCCGTGTTTGTCTCTGGCTTGATCAGTGCACAGCGAGACAGCACCTTTGTCCGGCTTCCTCATAGCTGACGAAAGGAGGCGTCGGCGGACATCAATCTGCCGCTCCGCGCGGCGCGTCACTGCGGGCCGACATCAATTATGAGTTCAGGCTGGCTGGAAAACAACAACAAAAGCTCAGTGGGGTGAAAGGCCTCGGGGTTTAGGAGCGAATATGAGGGAGAAAGGGAATGAGAGAGGAGCAGAGAAATGGGACATTACATGGGCACAGTGATAATGCCAAAATGTATTACTGTTGGGGAAAGGAGCACTTGCTGAAGCAAAAAAATAATTTTAAGAATTAAGTATTATTACAATTATCTTTAATGTGTTTATTCCTTCAGAAAGGGAAAAACCAACGTTGTAGGAGTCATGGGGCACACAACTGTACCCGTACCCTTCTTAAACGGCTGGGGTAGAGTAGCTCAGTTTCACGAGCTTAAAGGGGTCTGCGTGGTATTTGCTACCCGTTTTATCGAGAAGCAGCGAAAGCGCGGTCTGTCTGAGAGCGAGGGCGAGCCTTTATTTTCCCCAAGGAGGAGAAGACACCTCGCCGTCAGCCATTGACTGCACATAGGCAGGCTCTCGTTCTGTGAGAGAGAAGGAGTTAACGGCGACCCAGCGGGTCATCCATCATCAGCAACAAAATTCCACTGGCCCGCATTTACAGACACTGTACTGTCAGTAGTGTGAAATGTCAGCTCTACACAAAGTCACTACCCAGCAAAAGAAAATACTTCAGTACTGTCTACTGCGTTACAGCGTTTCAGGGAAAACCTGCATTAGGCGCACAAATGTAACAGCAACGTAAAAACTTCTACACGTTTAGCAATATTTACAAAAATGGCCAAAAACGTACAGTACTGAAATGCATGTTTTTTCCACAAATAATTGATATTTATGACGTGATACGCTGCAACATACTGCAAAATATTGTGAACAGAATAGAACTACCGATTTCTTTTTGGAAAACCAAAATGCACTTGTTATGGTGCATGTAAAAAGTGCTGTGTTTCTTAGAAATATACTGTAATAAACTGTTAGAAAAGATGCCACAATACGTAGGAAGTAGAAACATGTTCGGGAATCTTCCATTATATACAATGCTGGAAAGGGAATAAGACATTGCATTTTAATGCACTTTAAGCGCTTTGATCTGTGCCGAGATGTGTGGGTGTTTCTGAGCCGTTAGAAAATTTCGCTCTGTAGCATACTTTTTGTATCTTTCCGAATCCCACATTCCCGTTCCTTTTAATTAAGAGAGATTGAAATTAAATAATCGGAGTATTGCGATTTTTTAGAGGGGCTGAAAAAGAGACGTGTTTGGTTTGCGTTGGCTATATCAATCCCCGTTTTGTAACACTGCAGGGAGCTGGAGTAGCCAAGAAGGTAGAATGCTTAAACTACCGAAAAATTGAGAATATGGCAGTTTAATTCAGAGGCCAGTTCTCCTCTTAAATAAAAGGCCCCACCAGTCCGCCACATTCAGGGGGTGAAGCTACGCAGTGAATAAGACTTGGTTTTTTTTTGTGTGTGTAAAATACCACGCATCATATACAAATAGAGCGGTGGGGAATCAAAATGAGCGGGCAAAACACTCAGGTGCCACAGCAGCTCTTATCCTGAAGAAATTAAAAACTGCCAAGTATTGTCCGTCAGCAAAACTGGTCTTCTTTTAGCTGTCATTAATGGCCTTTCATTTGTTTCCTTTAAACACTACCATAGAAATGTCGGCCTGCAGATGACACCAGAAATCACTGTCGCGCAGTAAAACAGCGTCGTGTCGACAGGAAGAACCGTATTCATCTAAGTTTCCACGGCTCGCCAGGCCCACATTTTTTACACGTGTAAAAATTTCTGCCCTCCAAACCTTTCGCCACCACTCGTTCTCGCTCGTCTTTATAGCCAGATTTAAAGGGACACTAAACACGAAACATAGTAAGATTGACGTTCTTTTTCTTCCTGGTCACGAGTTTAACCTTCGCTGCAAGCAATACGAGAACTTCTGTATATTATCTGAAGGAAAACACTCAGTGGCCCAGAAGAAAATTCACATTCAAAATCACAACTTTTGGAACTGCTTGCAGCTTTACTGCCGATAATCTGCATCTCATTTATATGTGGATATACAGGTATATGTGCATTCACGCTCATATAGAATATATACACATATTGGCACAGAAGGCACTTCGACCGCCCCGCTAGCGTTTTTTTTCTCCCGGGCTACCCAGATCCATACCGAGAATAAACGCTGACAAGTTCACTTTGTGCCTTGCGGTCCGCAAGTCTCCGCTGCCTAAAACGCCCCCGCCCTGGATCCAGAGATTAGTCACTGTTTTAATCTAGAAGACACCTGCTGACTGGACACGTGCCTCACAACACCCCCTCCCCCCGGCTCATTGTCCCCACTGGACTCATCAAATTAACCCCTTTACCACCTGCCTGCCACGCGTCCCCGCCATCTGATTTTCTCACCCAAATCTGCAGCGGGAGCGCTCACGATTAGGGTTAATCTGGGTGTGTGCGGGGCTCCTCTGAAATAGGCTTGCCTAGAAATCCCTCTCTGTGAGTCAGCCAATGCCTCACAAAAAAGGGTTCTCTCTCTACACCTTTTCCTAGCTGTTGTTTCAGATCGGGCTCAGTTAACAGTTCACCCAAATTTGTACACCGACCATAACTCACATCTAGGTTCAAAACCTTCTTCTTTAGACAAAGAGCCTTTGCTTAACTGGTCCTGTTGTTCACCCCTCTGCTCCTACTGTACTCAGTACCCTCATCTACTGTCTTCTCTCATTGTGTATTCTCATTATGCATGTGTTGTATTCTTTTTTTAGTTGTTGCTGTCGTTCTGTAAAGCACTTTGAGAAGCCTCCTTTAAAGGCGCTAAATAAAATAAAGCTTATTATTATTATCTCGGCCAACGTGAATTTACATGTCTCCAGCAAAGAACCCCTCTGCCTGTCTGTCAGTTCAACTCCCAGGCATCTCCAGCTTGCTTCTCAAATGCACTCACAACAGCAAATGAACAGGAAATAAAGGAGATAAAGATGGAAAACAATAGATGATTACAGGGAAAACGTGTTAAATGAATATTTCACGTCGGTTTTTACCAAGGAAGGAACAGATAACATTCCCCAGGCTGTGGAAAGACCAATTTCTGGATTAAACAAGATCAGCATAGAAGGGTTCGGAGGTGTGATTCAGATGCCAGACATACTTCACATAAACACATCTCCAAGACCTGAAAAGCACAAGAACAAGAGTTATTATCCAGAAGAGATCAACAAAAGTCTTCCAACAGTCTCTTGAGACAGGAGGGGTATTGCCCCCTAACTAGAAATTTACTAATGCAGCCCCCATCCAGCAAGCAATTAGAGGCGAGTTAAGTCCAACTTCTACTACATGCGAGGTTGTGGAAACAACAATTAGCACTAAACTAGTGGAGCATTTTATTGCAATACAGTCCAAGGGAGAGTCAACATGGATTCAGAAAATGTATAAATAAATTTTATTTGTATGTAGGGCTTTTCAATCTGAGCATTCTCAAGGCACCTTAAGTGAGTCTTACTTAATTGACTTGTTAAATTGCTATGAACAAGAATAAGTGGCATCGGATAGAAACAGTGTACATTAAACGGTATATTTAGCTTTTTAGAAAATTCTTCATGAAAGATGAATTCTCAAATTGCAGTCAGTAGGAATTCAAGGTAATGCACATACTTGAATTAAGGCTTGGGTATTGGGCAGAAAATAAAGTACAGATAAGAAGTAATTGCTCAGATTGGATGAGGTAATTAGTGGAGTACCACAGGGATCTGTATTAGAACCACTTCTTTCCCTAATTCATAGCATCGAGCTAGATTCTGATACAGTTGCTATAGCAGTCTCTTTCAGTTTGCAAGGGATACCAAAATGGGAGGAACAGCAAACACTGCAGAAATTGCCAAAGAAATTCAAGGGGGCTGTGATCAAATTCATGAATGTAGCAAACCCCTAGCAGATGACACCTAAGGTAGAGAAGTGTATCGTGCTGCATGAAACATAAGCTAATCTAAAATGGGAAAAACTGAGATTCAAGCCTCCATGTAATGTGAGGCAGTGTATATCCAGGCATTTAAGTAACCCCATGACTTCTCGAGTCCAACAGTAAAAGACGTACTACAGGACACAAGGCACGTGTAGAAACACAAGGCACCTTTCTACACAAAGGGTTGTAGGAGTATGGAACAAGCTACCCAGCTATGCTGTCGAAGCTGATACTTTCAAAAACATTACTGGTCTTATGTTCGTAACATTTTGCAGCTTATACATTATGCAAAAATGGTTATGTAAAGTTAAGGTCAACAACACCTCATCACAATACATGCACATCAATGCTAATCCACAGTCTCACTCCATAGCATATACAAAAGACTGTTCTTTCTGAACAACACAAACCCGACTACATAATATGCTTTAAATGGCCTGCTTTACTTGTAAGTCTTGTTACAAGCAGCTTTAATTAAACATTTTTTTCTATTAATTGAATCCTTTTGGATATTAAATATTTCATGTACAAATTCAGCTGAGGTCTTGCTTGAAGAGAAGACTTGGGAAAACTCTCGTTTGAAAATTCTTGAGTACATCTGGTGCTGGCATCTGATTGCTATGCTCAACTGAGTCATCCAATAAATCAACATACAGTTCTTGAAACTCAGAAAAACATGGCAAATGTATTATCTTAGTTTAAAAATCAGATGAAAAAGAGATTACAGATCTGAATACCCAGTACTGTCAAAGCTACACAACAACCAGTTGTTGCCTTTTTTTTCCCTCCAACAGAACTCAGTGATTCATAGATCAAGTGTTTCCATGAGCTACTTCCCATTTGGACGATTGTGGCCACACAGATGATCTTGCTGGATTGATTCCTGCTTTTCTGATTTCAATGTCTAAAGCACGCCGATGCCTGAAAGTCCCTGTGACAAGAAAGATAATACGAAAAACGTATGTTAGGGCAAATTATTTTGTAAACGACTCTGTCCTTATCAGCACAGCGTTCAGTGATATTTCACGACAGAAAATTATAATTTGATATTTCTATTATTTCCCTGCGGGAGGGCTGGGAAGGGAATTCTGCTGTGCTGTAGGATCTTGTTCACTGTGCTTTGACATGCTTCTGTTCATTGTTTTTGGCAAAAAAAAAAGCCTTTCTGTGTTGATCTCAATAGGCAGATCCGGAACCTTAAATGCACATGCTTCACAATAGCAAAACAGACACAGCCTGCAAAAACATGGCTGTTAGCTCACTGCCTCTACAGCAACGCTTGTGTGTTCTTGCCGGGTAGGGGGTGATCTTTTTAAATGTAGGACAGTCCAACAGCAGTGGCTATAAAGATTTAGGGTGAACAGGAAATTATGTGTAAGGGAGTTGGATCTGCCTGTGTTTTGGAAGCATACAGTACATCAGTGATCAATGAGGAAAAGCTTCATAGTATGAGAGTTAGCCTAGCTATGCTATATAAGACTAAGGGGTTGCTTTGAATGCTATTTATGACATATGTGGAAAGTAATACCAAAGAAAATGAAAACATACAACAGATTAATTTGATAAAAGTCCTAAAAATCTGTTTTCTTCAATTCCAACCCCACCCACAGCAAACCTCACTTATTGTTCAGAACTCAAGAGTTCAAAACCCAAAGGAGGTTGCACCTTTTTAGTGTACCTTCCAGTTAACTGCATCACCCGGTTTGTATTCGACTTCCTGCCATTAGAAAAAGGTATTCTCCGATCTCCTTATCTTCAGTGTTCAGCTCATTCCAAAGGACTCCTACGTGAAGAAAAGTACCAGGATGTAAACTCAAGGTTGAGCAGAGCACAGCTATTTCCTAAATATAAATATCCAAACCTAGCCACGCACAGCAAATCAAGGGACTTGGTGCTCAGTCCCCAGGCTGGGTCTTTATTTTAATGCACTCACTCATGTGGGAATACTGCTCTTGCACGTGGCGGCATTCAGATTGGATTTAATAAGATCAAACTGTCAACCCCAGGCCATCCGCCCGTGCAGGCTGAAGCAGAGCTCGGACCATGACATCACTGCACAGTCAGCTCCACCGCAGTGCATTAGAGACAATTCATTAAAAGAGACATCAGCTGGGCTTTTTAACTCCTCGCTGCCCGGCTCAAACCACAGCCGTAACAAAGGAAACCGAAACGTCTTCCTTTACTCTCGCAATGTATTTGGCGCTTTCTGGTCAACTGTACATAATCCGCAGCTTCAGAATGGTTTTATAATAGCATAGCAACTATGTCATTACTAAGCAATGTTATCTAAGCTGTGATTACAATGAAACAATACAGTATCTATTGGCATTAACCCTGCAAATCTGAATCGTACCTGAAAGCACCATAATAACCGTACTGTATGTCGCTCCTGCTGTAATTACAATGAAACAGAAGAAATGGTATTTACGAATTAAATTGCAATTATTACCATAACATTTATATTACTCGGTAACTCTATAATGATGGCATTGGAAATAAAAGCATTACCACAACACTCCCAATTGGAATACTTTGCTATGATGTAGTAACAGTTCTCCAGATTGTATTTTAGACATGACAAATGTTTTGTATTAAACAAAAACCAAAGAAGTTAAGACTTGATTTTACATAATAGCTTTAATATTATACAGCCTGTAATAGGAACGTGCAGAAATAGCAGCACTAACATGAAGAGGGGAATGAGGAAGAAGAGGACAGTCTGTATTTTTTCTGGCAGTCAAGCTCACTATCAATTTTTCTTTGAAGACCTGAATGTGAAATCCGACTCAAAAAGAGACTGAAGGAGTCGTTTTCTGCAAGACTACACCTCTATGTCAATAACTGTAGTCTTGTGCTTTTTGATGGGTTACGGGCGGGATCTGTGCCACAGTGCGTCTGTCCTACCCCAGACCCACATTGTCCTCTCACTGACAGTCAGTTTGGTGCAGTGCCCACTTTCTGGTCCTTCTCGGCCAGAAAGACCTCATTTCTCTTTCTGAACCCCCGACCCCCCTGCTGTGCTAGAGTCACCATTACTGGAGCACTGTATCTTATTTCCTGCTTCACGTGCGCTGAAGCAAAACTGTTCAGCTCAGGCACACATGGGTCACAGTATTCTTGACCCTCGGCACGCAGATGAAGAATTCCCGGTGCCCTCCATCTCTTTTAAAAAACTAAAACCCTGTGAGGTCATACACCAACGTTGTGCTTTGTCTAGGTGTTTAGAATGGCTCATCAAAAATAATCTGAAACCGCCAATCTGCCTGCGTGTCAGTCCGTCTTATTTGCTCTCTGGCGACAGCAGAGGCTGTCCTTTCACATGGCACACGTGCTACCCCTTGAGGTGCACACTTTCTCCCCTGCAGTCTGCGTAGAACCGCTGAGCGAATGATTTTCCAAGAAAGAAGGGAGAAAAGGGAGCGGAGAAGCTTCTGCAGGAGGGCAAACTGTTGCCTTGTAAGATGGGACAAAATCAAGAGAGTTGCATGTAACTGAAAAGCATCCCAGGAGCATTATCCTGATATGCTCCCCCCCAACCACTTCATGGAGTGTCACGCAGGAAAAGCACTATATATAAATGCTCTGTTTTTTAGTATGACCTGGAAATAAATGGAAAACGTACCCTTGAGCAGCAGTCCCCTGGTTGGAGTGCCACGGAGAGGGATTTTAGTTATTTGGTAAAAAATGTGCAGAATGATATAGGCCAAGGGCTGCTGATTGAAGAGAGAAATGTTTTGCTTTTGAAAGAAAATCCTTATGGTGAAAAACACCCAAAGCCAGAAGGCTTGGGACAGCAGGCTCAACTAGAAATGGCACAGGCGCAGGATCGGCTGTCCGGGCCTGACCAGTGTCACGTCACCCTTACCCAGAGTGAGAAGTCGCTGCTCAAGTGTACCGTCCGGGACAGGATGATAGATGTGAGCTCGCGGAGGGGGCAGATGTACAGAAATGAATTGCAGATATTGATTGGGCCCTCATCTGCCTTTGGAAAAAAAAAATGGGGTGGAGGGGAAGGGGGGGGGGGAGGGGAAGGGATGTCGGGGCTCAGGAGAGCGGACGCAGGGAGACAGTTAATTCGGGAAATTAATTGCTGTCAAGTGGATTCTGATTCCAATCAATCAAGGTCAGGCTCGTCCCCCATTCCCGCTTCCCCGAGAGAGCGCAGGCGCATTCCTCTTTCACTGCAGCACTGCTTCCACACGCGCGGGCGATGCACAGCCCCAGGGCCTGCACCGAGCAGACACACGCACACACGCACACACGCACACACACACTCCCTGCAATCCGCAACATCGGCCCCGACACCCAGGGCGATCCCGATTCGGAATAACAATTTTAACAACCCCTCTGCATAAATGGCTACCTTTCGACAAGTCGGTTTTGCAGATGTTCGGCAGGCTGCAGTGGTGAGCCTGATTTCATAGAATTGCGGATCTTGTGTGATCATTTGGGCTCGGGACGCTCCTGCAACTAAAAGAGCAGAAGTCGATCAAGGAAGCTGATATTGCGGGAGTTACACAATCCTCATTTTCCTGGCAAAATCACAAGGTGTTGAAGTTCACCCTGGATAAAAGTAGCCCCAGATCACTTGGGTGGGAAGTGGTTTGTGGTCTGTGCCACTTTCTGTCGCTAAAATGCAGAGAGAAGATTATTTGCTTTGTGAAATCACTGGCGAAGTGCATCAGAGTAGACAACAGTAGGGTGGCGTGCCTCCAAGATGCTTTTAATCCTGTTTTACTCAGTTTGTTCTGGGACACAGTGCATTAGCTTAACGTTCCTTCACATTCAACCACGTTACGTCTGGAATAGTCTGTCTAGCCTGTGATCCTGTGCAGAGACAGGGCAGCGCTGTGCATTGGCTGGCTGCAGGGAGTGATCTTAGTCTCAGAGACAGGTGTACCCAGGAGAAGTCCTTGACAATCATTGGAGGAGAATTTCCACCCCCGAAACGACAGGCATAGTCTTTTTCACAGAAAACGGCACCGAAACAGACGTGTGCTAGCAGTGCCCTGTGAGATATTTCTTTCCCAGATTCCAAGCACATCTCATGAAATCATCACCCTAAACAGAGCTTAGACCTGGTCAACACTGGTTGACACGGTTTGAAAGAATTGTTTGCTCTCCTCATTTCACGAAAATAGCCTGAAGACCATGAATAATGTGTGGAACATACTTCAGAAAGTTTCACGCCACACCACTGAGTAAACTCCTGCAAATCCTATTTTCTGAATACAACCTTCTAATCTAATCCAATGTACGAATAACTGGCTGCTATACTGCATTCACAGTATAGCCACAGAGACAATGGAATATCCATTGTACATAGCATCATTGGAGGAAAGAGTGATTCTAATAATAAATAAAATGTCTGCACATACTGTACAATTTCTGTTAAATAATTGATTATATAAAACAATGGTTCTACTTAGCAAGATTTGGATTCGAGTTTTGAGATTTAGCTTTATGAACAAACATTAAGCTCTAGAATACCGTCAGTGGTCTCTAACAGGTCCACCGCTTGCAATAAACAATTAGTAGGCGACAAGTCAAAGTAGTGCTTGCAAAGGGATAAAACATGAAGCTACTATTTCACACAAACAGCAAGAAAAAGATTTAATGCATCTATTCAACCTCTGGAGATTCTGCATGTTTGACTCTAATCTTTCTGGCCTAATGTTTGGACGTAAACGTAACCAAGTTATACATGTTTCAAGATCACGGACCATTGAATTAGCATTAATTATTATTACCGATTCTTTCTGCTTTAACGGGCTGCATAATTTCTTTGCCTAATCCTTCGCGTGTATGACAGTCCCAACTGCAGTGAATTATCTTCATCATCTTAAAATTCGTTTTTCGTGAAGCGCTTGTCTTTTATCTCTTCTTCGCTAAACGATAAAAAAAAACACGATTCAACATTTTGAAAGGCAGCGCGCGTTAAAGTGAAAACATTTTTTTTTTCCAAGATGCATTTTGATGTGAGCTGGAGTTACCCGCTCAGTTGGGTTAACGCGGCTTCAGCAAAGCAGCTCAGCTTTTGAAAACGAAGAGTCGGTAGTGGTCAGGCTCCGACTGGTCACTAATGATCGACACCCCGCCTCGAAAATACACTTTCCTTCAATATCACCTCTACCAAGACGATGGAGAGAAAAAAGCTTAAAGAAAATGAATTGTTCCCCTATGCACTGTAATTGTATTTAATAGGCCACTCCAGTCTTTGAACCGGAAACGCTCGGTCAGCACATAAACTCACGTTTGCAAAAAAAAATCAGTGAAAATGAACTAGATTATTATTTTACACTGTCCGAGTTAGGACAATGAAGACACCGCTTTCAAAGGGCGTGTGTATACTGTAACGCTTAGCCTGATACAGAGATACAGAGTAACAGTATAAGAATCGGGTATTGAGGGGAAAAAACCCATCGTGAGACCTAGCTCCTTGTTCGCCTTTTATAAACCTCACGCACGTATGCGTGGCCTTCATGCCTTCATACATAGTGTTGCATTTCCAAGCAATTCTTTACTTCGCTATACCGATTTTTACACAAAAAAAAAACTGTCTAGACGATACGTCTGTTTGGATGTGTAAAAGGTCAAACATTAAAAAAACAAACTGGAGTGATTTTAATTACGCGTGTTCCTGTGTACACCAATATTAAAAAAAAAGGTGTAGTGTATTACAAATGACATTGCCAAGAAAATTAGAATAGTAAATGGACAAAATATAATATTCCTGTTTCTTTTGTTCCATTTATAAAATGTAAAAAAAAAAATCACCGAGCCCAGTTTCCTCTGCCAACGCAAGTTTTCGTTTGAAGGACGATGCTTCCCAAAGTCTAGTGTTCGTAGCCCGGTGAAGGCAATAAACCTCACTGGCGGTCTTTCAGAGCGGTTGCTGATGGAAAATGGACTCAATTTATCTTTAATAGGTACAAGAAAGTCACACCTGCTTCTTCTAGACCAAATTAATTTAAATGGTCATATAGTCACCCAGGAGTTTGTCTGCATTGTGATAGCGCAATCTGCCACTTCTCATAATCTTGAACGGCTTTGGATCAAGGGGTTGAATCGCTTGGAACCTGTGTCGCAGTAATCCGTCGCATTTTGTGGTGTGGTGTAGGTTTTTACACGCGGGGGTGGGAAATCTTTAAAAGGGGAAAACGCATGCCATGGATACGTGAACATGAGCTCACTTTATTTTTGGAAGAGGAAAACGAAACATCTTTAACAGCGCAGGCACTTACTTCTCAACAACAAAATAATCAACACAACTGGCATTAGATGTCAGACCAAACCCAAAGTAAACATATGTTTTTGGATATTTGAAAGGGTCTTTAAACATGCACACGCGTTTATATATTCATAACATTTCCTTCCAACTCTTCTGATTCTATAGAGAAGTCGAAAGCGGAACATCTCTCTCAGAGGCGCCTTGGTTTATTTGGACATCACAAAATACAGCACAGCCAACCAGACAGCCGGAAAAATCCGACCGCAGGAAAAATGGAGCATTTCTAATGCGTAGACGGCAAAATAACACAGGGCTGGCATGCAAGTCAGAAACTCAGTTCTCGCAAAATGACCGTGGAAAGAACGACGGCACAGACGCGAAAGGACTCCCTTAATTCAAGCGACAGAGTAAGACGTTCAGCAGCACTCGGTGATGACTGCACCTGAAATTAAAAACTATTTGCTATTTCGACCCGCAGGCGAAAGGTTAAAAATGCCTTTTTTGATGAACGCTAAAAGTCAAGTGGTTAATTTCTCCAAGCAGAAACCCAGTTACATGTATCTGTAAACATTTATTTATAAAATTACTCCGTCACGCAGCTAAACTATATGCGTCTTTTCATACAGTTTAGGGCCTGGAGAAGCAATATTAACAAATACAGTACATTGTGATAGTATCCTAGCCTCGCGATAGAAGCATTTGTTCTGTTATACTGTAACTGCAATAATGGCCTGGCATTTGAGAGTCAAATTTTCTTAAAACGACATTCATCCTCCCCATCAGAAAGCCGCTCATTACTGCTTGAACAACATATTAAATGACAAAGAGCGTACTTTCTTTCAACCACACCACCACAGTCACTCTAAGCCAGAAATATACAGTAGCTCCGAGGGACACAATGACTAGTTACACCACTAGTCAAATTGTTTGAAGTGGAAGGTAACCATAAGGTAGAGACAAAAATGAAAGAAATGATAGAATTATAAAATGACTGATATTTTCAGAGGCTGGTATCATTCAGGGGGAGGTATCCTTAGCTGTAACATAAAGAGATTCTGAGGAGGCGAATGACGTTTGCCTTCATTTTTAAATATCGCAAATATCAAGAAATCTTTCTTTACAAAAATATCATTTTTAAGTCCATAAATGCTTAAAAATATAAACACACATCACAGATGTAACAGTCGCAGTTTGACCGCATCACCTTTTCTCACTGGATGAAAAATCCCAAATTTCTACAGCAAAGAAGGCCTGTGGGAAAAGCAGCATTTCAACCCCCTGTACAAGAGAGATTCTCCTGGGCCATCTTGGCCAGTCTTCAAAGTAAAACGTGTTTGGATTGTTCTGATTCACATATAACCCCTTTGCTTCTGTCATACGACACCACTACACTCTATCTGTCAGGACCTTTGCTGTGATCAGCGTTTTTTTGGGGTGGGTCAAAATGAATGAAAACAAGTCGCATTTTATACAGCAGTGAAGCGATTTTTTTACTTTAAGGTAAAAAGTATTACGTAAATTCATACTCAAAGTATAAAGCAGGAATCTGCTTTTCAATTCATTCAAGACCATTTGCATCTTACGACAGCCCTTGATTTTTCCCAAGGTGTTTGGTAATCCCCTTTGAATCGGTGATATTGATAATACTGGGGACGATCGGCCATCACAGGCGTGGCCCGGGGAGATGAAAGCGCTGTTGGAATGAAGTAAATCTCCCATCGGACGATCCACATGTGACATTACAATAACTGCAAGGGTTTCAGAGAGGCAGGTGCTAATGCTTTCTTAATAGTCACAGGCACAATGCAGCCTGCCGCAACGGGCCTTGAATTGTTTGGCTGGGCTTATTCAATATTCCCACAATAAGGACTAAGTTATGTCAAAGCAAAATGGCTCCAAAAGTGCCTACAATGGTATTTAAAAACAAAAAGATGCATTACAATAAGAGCCAAGATAGCTCAATGGGCTAAACCACTGTCTGGTACGTCCGAATGTTTCCAGGAGCACAGATTCTAGGGAGCTCCAGCTCCCCCATGACCCTGAACTGGAAAAAGTGTTTCAGAAATGAATTGATGTATTGATGGATGGATGTTGCAATATATTCAAGAGAATGGGGAAAAACAGAAGAGGATTTAGATAGAAAACCATGGTGGTGCTATGGTTAGCATTACTGTGTCACAGCAGTGGGGCCCTGGGTTCAATTTCAGAGCTGGGGTGCTGTCTGTGTGGAGTTTGTATGTTTCCCCCATATTTGCATGGGGTTTCCTCGGGGTGCTCTGGTTTCCTCCCCCAGTCCGGCGTCCCATCTAGGGTGTCACCCTGCCACGTGCCTGTTGCTTGCTGGGATAGGCTCTGGCTCCCCCATGACCCTGTATGGGAAGATGCAGTTAGAAAACAGATGGATGGATATAAATGGCAGAAGCTACAGTATATTTCAGAATTTGCTGAAAAAGCGTGTTATATTGTGTATCTCTTGATATTGTTTCACACTCCTTGTGTCCCCAACAGCAGTTTGTGCAGCAGAGGTCCCTCTAAGCTCCAGTTTACAATAGCACCCTTAATTACTTTTTTAATTATGAACACATCATTTTAATGAACCTGTGCATGAGATACAAGGGGAGGTCTGCAATCGTTCATTTTACTCCCAGAATTAAGTGCATGGGGTCCACTCGTTAATAAGCTCAGGAAGAATTTACCGTTTGTGACACTTCCGAAACTAAACACAGAAGCCCAGCACACATCCGCACAGTGACTGGGCACTCACATCAGCAGCTGACCTTGGGAGACATCCACTGGGGCAAAAGCACATTTTGTTTAAGAATCTCAAACCAGTATGGCATCTCTCATGAGTGGACCACAAAAGATGATCAAACTCTACTCTCAAAATAAATGATATGGGTAAAACGAAGAGGGCCGCTGTTTTTAGCAGTTCTTTACTGCAAGTGCCTTGTGTCCTCTGGCTTGTTGTAAACTAGGAGAAGTGATTTACTGATAATGGAAGAATAGCTAGATTGGGCTCACTGTAATTTGTTGCAAAATGCACAACAATTAGTTTGGATGACAAAAGCACAGAAAAAGAACAATATGTTGTAGTTTTGATTGTGGGATACAGCATGTAGATTTGTTTTTGTTCTTAGGAGCAAATGCTGAAATCCCAAACAACAAAAAACGCTAACATGATGAATGACCAAAACATTTAGGAATGAAGGATTCCTTAGGATTTCTGTGGGTAAGGATTTTTTAGGAATTTCAAATAGAAATCCTTACATTCAGAACAAATTCATTTTCTTCCTCTTGTGGGAGATTAAGTCTCACATTTATACAAATCTACACCACCGTTAAGGATGTTGCTGCATTTAAATCAGTGTCTGATGGTAGTACCTCAGTCTCACTACAAGGCTCAAAATGTATTATGTATGTACTGAGAACGTGTCTGTCTGTGTGCATGCTTGCAGGAGAACAGGAATGACTCTCTCTGTGTATACTGTAGTAAGCAGGTTCGTACCAGCTTGGGGGATATGGCTTTCTGCTATGTTTGCATGCTACAGATTAGACGTCATCAAAAGCCTATTGCTCTGCCCTGCAAATCCGCAACCTTAATTTGCTTCCTGTATTCTTAATTCAGATTGTATCACGTGAGTTAAAAACGATAGCGGAAAGAAACCAAATAAAAAATCAGAAGCTTAATTCCAATAAATGTAGGACAAGAAGGCGCAGGGCTTTTAGAAGCAGGTCAGGTCTGGCTGTTGGTGTTTGTGTGGCCAGTGACCATGCACGTGTCTAGATAAAGAAGTAAGAACATGCCCAGAACTGCTGTATTAACCTCCCGTCAAAATTATTAGGACACCCAGATTCACTGTTCCACAGCTACAAAAATCTCCCCATTTCTACATCCTTTTTAGCAAGCCACTTACTCCTGAAATGGGCTGTGGCACTATAAGATACAGAAAAGGTACATTAAAATATTCTGTAACAGAGCAATTTCAAGATTTTTTCTGCACCTCAAGGCACTCTACAGAAAACAGTACATTTCACAATTAATCGCAAACAGTTTTGGGAGCTGAGATCACCATTTGGTGGGTCATTTGCTATTGTCATGTTTTTAAGCCAAAGTAGAAACAGCGATCTGTAATTGTTTTTAATGTGCATACTTAACATAACTGCAGTGGAAAATGTTCTTTTTAAAAAAATGGTTAATTCTGTTCTTTGTAAAAATGTTAAAGTGTACACCGCTCACATTCATGGTACAGTTTATATCTATATATATTTCTTAAATTATCTTAAAATGACATTTAAGCTTTTTGATTTTTTTTGTATATTTTAAATCATGCCTGTATAGTGTTCATTAAAAGGAGTTTAGGAACGTACTTGATAAATACGTTTAGATGAAAACTTCAATCCGTAAAAGTGACTGCAAACTGCACAAGCAGTTAATATACATGTGCTATATTATGTGTGATAATAAGCATGTGATCTGGCACTGCAGGCAGTCTGAGACAAATCAGAATTATGAATGTGTAGTTGTATGAATATGCATACATTTCCATTCCATGTCCATATACAGTAATCGCCTAAAACAGACTTTGCAGATGCCTGTCCTCTCAAAGCCAGGGAACGCTTTGTGCAAAACTTTAAATATTTTATTTGGAATTAAAATTAAACATCGATTCATTTCAGAAAAAAAAGGAAAATATCATATGAATCCCTGTAAAGCTAAATGTAAAATATATTTTAATATAAATTAAAAATTAAATGAAAGCGCTGCCTGCACAAATTCATCAAAAACAATGCATGGAGCAGGCTATCCCACCAATTATGTATAATCTCTACCCTGATCGCTGATCGCCACGCCCTCAGAAGAGCAGGCAGGAGCTATTCTTTAACATAGCTATACGGAAGGAAGGACTGGTAATGTATCTGAACAGACGTGAATACAAATGTCGGACAACTCAATTTACATCGCACTGCGTAAATCTCCCACCCATAAATAACATCTCCGGCACAAGAGTAATTAACAAAAATCAGTAAATACACTGCACGGTAATATTCAAAACTCCTCCACAGTCTCACAGAACTAAATGATGAAATCTAGGTTCCAACATGCAAAAGCAGAGCACTGACTAAAATGCTAAAAACTGAAACATCACGAGGCCTGAAGCAGACGGATACAATACAATGAAATATGAACTGATGTAGGGGGGCTATCACAATCAGATGCTACACACATAAGTCAACATGAAGGGACACAGAAAGAGCACACAAAATGTATGTACTCTGCTCTAATCACATAGTCATTCTTCCAGCACTCAGCTACTTTCATACCCTAAAGCTCTGTTTTAAAAAGAGACACACAGAGATTCCTATCTGTCAGAACCTATTCAAATCTCAGTAGATTCTTTTTTACAATTTTGTATTAAGCTCATCAGTTAATCCCAGAATGCTGCCCTGTTCAGGAATTAACTCTGTCTCCTCCTTTTTTTCACTTTCCTACCAATCATACCATCATGTCAAAAAGCTGGAATAAAAAGGAGGCTATATTTTCCTTAAAATCCGAAAAAACTACCACTGAAACCATAGCCGTGTTATTTATGGCCTGTGAAGTACTAGATTTGTGTCAAACGTTCTTTCATTTAAGGTTTGTTAAAACCACAATCAATACTAAAACCTTGAAAAAACAGCATTACATTATCTAACATACAGTAAACTGCTCATATTCGCTCATGTTAAGCACATAGGTAAGATTAACTCTATCTTGGAAATAAAATGCAGTTTCAATCCTTTTTCACAAGGTGCGGAAAACAAGAAATAAAAGGAACAAGGCTTTCTGTTATCAAAATAAAGAAATCTAAAAAATCCAGCAACATGGTAGAGCTGATTTTGAAACAGACCACGACTCTTCAGTACAAGGCTTCATTTTAACTGGAAGAGATGAGTTCAAATAAAAATAGAAAATGTGTAAGTTCCATTTACAAAAGCAAAATGACAGGTTGGTTTATCCTCAGAACAGGGCCGGCATCTTTCATCTTTCTGTTTTATTTATGTGCTATAGTATAGAAACCTGGGGCTCCAGCACAGAAAGGTGATCTTTTTGAACAAATCCACAAAAATTGCGAGTGTCATTTTGCGTGCAAATTCCGAAATTAAATTCATTACTTCAAAACCTGCTGCTGCACAAGTAATTATACAGCTGCAGCCCACCGTGTGCCATTCTAACATACATTTATAAAAAGCACTGTTGCCAGAGCACTATGCTGTCCTGGATCAGCAGCTGTATCTTAAGGAAGCCATTCTGACACCTTGTTATTTCTGGTTTGGTTCCCATCTTTAGAAAGGAGCTCAAAAAAACCAAAGCAGCCGACTGGAGATTTACAGAAAGTAGGACTTTCAGCAGTTTGGTCATGGGGGGTGGGGGGGGGCACACTTTTGATGCCAAAGGGAGGAGTCAGTGCTAAGGCCATCTTCTCCCTGCTATGTCTTCCTCAGTACATAAATAGGAAACGACTGCAGGGGCCGTTTTCTGAAACGGTCCGCATTTTTAACATGAGGGAGACAGAAGAACGCGCAAAACGGGGACACGCCAAACCAAGCCACATTCTGCAGAGGGCCATAGGGACCGTACGCCCGGCACCTCGGTGTCGTCTCGTTATGTCATGACGGCGCAGGCCAGGGGTCAGGGGTCGCCCTGCTGTGCTGATCTCTCGGCACATGTGCCTCCAGCCTCCAGCCCGCCTGCACCTTCCCCTCGTCAGGATGTTGCTGCCGTCTTCACAGGGGCAGGACATCAGTCCTCCTGGTCCTACTGTCCCTCATTGCCTGTGTAATCCCTGGCAGCTGGGGCTCCTTCATTAATCCAGGCTGGATCAGCTGGGCTGGGGGGAACAGGCAGGATGGGGGTGGGAGAAGAGGGAGGGTGTGCTTATGCATGTGTGCTACGGGGGGTGGGAGAGAAGGGGAGGGTGATGGGAGGTGGGGGGGATGGTATCAACCAGAGAGCATAAATTGAAGCACAAGGCACCTCTCTGCTCAGTGTCTGCCTGGGCGCCCGTGCTAGCCAGCCGGAGTGAACTCCCCATCTTTCTCCTCGGACCGATATTTTGTTTCCTTTTTTTTTTTTTTCCTCCTGCGCTGACCCACTTACATAAAAGGAATTTTCGGGAACAGGGCAGGGGGGTGGGGAGGTGGGTAGGGGCAGGGTGGTGCTGGCATTGGCGGCGGCGGTGGGGGTGGTACTCGTGCGGGGCAGGGTGGGGGCTAACACTCAGAGTCCAACGGAATCCGACTGTTTTTTTTTTTTGTCGGCAACCTTCAACACCCCCCACTCCTCACCCCCCCCCCCAACCCGCCTCCCCTACCTTGGACCCACCCCGTTCCCCCCACCTCCGCGCCAAACCAGCTCCATGCTGCAAGCCCTTACCCCCCCACCCCCAATCCTACTGCCCCCACCTCACGGCACACCCCTGTTTTCTACCACAGAAGACCCTATCTGTGACACCAGTGCAGAGGTCGGCTTCCACGGACCCCTGCCGCAATGGTCAAGCCGAACAAGACCAGGATGGATGGACCTGCGTGCGCCTGCCTGTTTTTGGCAGAAAACAACGGATTTTTCCCCGACACTTTTCCGAATCGAGTCCTCTAAAGCTGTGGCGCAGATGATGGCAGTGGACTTTCTTGGCTTCCTTGCGATGACTAAGACAATCCTGAATAGAAAGAGTTCTAGAGATGAGAATGTTAAGGTACATATGTTAAAATATGAACCTCTCCGTGCGTTGCTGTATTTTTTTTTTTAAATTCCTTTTTGTTTTTACAGATTCTCTGATACCAGATGGAGCTTATATCCTACTCTGGACCCTGAAGCCTATGTAGGGCTCTTTTTTTTTTTGCATCGTTTTAAAAGCTACGTACAGGCGTGTGCAAGAATATAGCACAGGGGGAGAGAGAGAGAGAGAGAGGGGAGAGAGAGAAGAGAGAGAGACAGCAATCCCTGCCTATTAGATCAACATTACTTCTAAGGCATATGCTTACAAACACCAAAACAGGGCTGACTTGCAATGTTCAGGAAATTCGAAAAGGTATAATAAGAGCATAGTCCTAATTGCAATGGTGTTACTCTGTTATGTATGATAGAAACTGATCATGTCATCCTCTTTTGTTTTGCGACAATCCAAGAAGAGATCTGCAAGAATGACTTAGCAACCAGGTACCTCTACTACTCTTATTGTCGTACAACAAAGGTATATAATATCTATTATTCTCTCGCTCTCTCTCTCTGTCTCTCTCACACTTTTTCTCCTTGTGCATCTGCAATGGTATCCTGCTCTTTACCTAGACTAACATTGTCCGTCCGTCTACTGTTTATTTATAAAGTAGGTATACGTGGGTGTGCTGAAATTTAACTTCGCTTTTTTCTTATCTCCTGCAGTCGCATGTTAAGATTTGGAGACTACCATGACTGTTTTGTGCGGGAAAGGCAATTTTTTTTTTTCCCTTTTCGATTTCTTCCTGGTGTTGTTGATTTCAGCCCCGCAGGCAGTGCGCACACAGTACAGTGCAGGCAGCAGCGAGGACACAGGGCTGCTTCTGTGTGTGTCGGGGATCGCCGGCGTGTTTCCATACAGAGACCTGCATGGATTTATCCGATCGATATGTGTAATGCAAACACGCGTGTGGACGCATGTCAGTGTGGGGGAGTGCAGCGAGGGGCAAACTGGTCAGTCGGAAAAGATGAATAATGGGTTGATCTATGCAGACAGATGGATGCTGGAACAGACAGGAGAGGGGATCTGTGCACATGTGTTGCTATGCAGGAGCTTAGCAGGGCAAACCCGACAGGGATGTTTATCTTGGGTTTGAGCTCTTTGTGTTCACAGTGGACCTTGATTTAATTTTATACAATTAAGGCACGCGGTGAATGCCAAGAGAGAAGCCACGAGCACCTTTTATGTTCAAGATCTAAGGGAAGGAAACTGAACAGGTCAACAAGGGAAACAGCAGGGCAAACTAACCCTGGTGCCTACGGGGAAGAGAGCAATTTCTGCATTTATATTATACACACACACATATACAGTATAGAAAACGAACAGGTTGCAGTCTTTGTTGAGGACAATACTAATGATCCTTACTGCAAACTCCAGTCTGCGTTGAGTGTCAGGCAGTGCATATACCAGCAGAATACTAATGCCCCTTTCACAGAATCTGCGGGTGTAATAGAAATTTATATGATTAAATAACACAGTGTAGGGCTGTTGGAGGAATTGGGGGAGGGGGGCAGTTTTATTAATGGACTGCTCTTTTTTTTCCCCGTCCAATTAAGCTGGTAAATATTCAAAGGCATTTCTGGCGAAAGGCAAAGTGGTACTCTGCTAATCAAGGTGATTGAAATAGGTCTCGGCATCTCATGTCTGCCATTGTTCTGAGGATTTTGGAGGCTGTGGGAACTAACAATTCAGGTTTGAACATTCTGGTTGGAAAAACTGCTTAAATTGTCATGTCTCACAAATTATTTTTGCTTGCCCGCTACTTCTTAGTACCGATAATGCTAATTTTTTAGCTACGTGTTTAGGCTTTTAACGTTAAATTACAAAAAACGTGGTTAAACTGATGCGCACTTAACATAAGCTGTACAAACCACAGTGTGCGGTCAGCACAGGTGCTGGTCTGAGTCTCGTCACAGGGTTCGTAAAAGCCGCCCGGGTTGCATGTTAACAAACTACAGTTAGAGCTGTCCGCTCTGATTGAGGTCAAAGCCTAAAACAAGAGGCCAACAAGAACACCGTTAAAACAGCTGGCGATATTCGAAGTTAAGCACAGGGGAAAAAAAAACATAGTTCAATGCATGTCGACTATTTGTTTTGAAATACAATAAATTCAACATAGCCAACCCATGGGAATCTTTTTTTCTTGTCTGAACAAGTTTAATTTCCTAATGATACTAATTTACTGACCAAGATATTTGTTTAATAATGCAAACCCCCCAAAAAAGTTGCAAACCGCTGCGAGTTTGACCTACATATTTAGTCTTGCGCGACTGGAAGATTCTTTCAGTCACCCACCGATATTTCTGCATTTAAACGTAGTCTCGCACTTTTAACATCTACTTTCTAATCGACTGTATTTTGGTTCAATGGGTCATGATGTCATGCGAAAAGCTAAACCTAGGAATAACCCTGGAAATTCATGTTCGGAAGCAATAGCTAAATTGGATTTTTGTTCGGTAGCAGTAGTAAAGTATACAGCTTTACTGCCAACAGATCCTGAATGAGAGATAACTCCAGGCCAGTGTGGATTTGAGAGAAACCAGCGAGCGCACCTTGGTGTGTTGTTAAAGGACTAATATTTTACCACTGATAAAAAGAACAACAAAAATAACTAGCAAAAAGTGAATCCATCTAAAAGCATGTCTAGACGGGTATGAAATATTAAAGAGACAGTCGAGTCAAACTTGGCCTAAATATCTCCTCTCTTCAATACTTTGAGGAGACGACGTGCTCGTCCGAGTGCATAGATATATATTACCTGACAGCAGGGAGAAATGACTAAATAAATAAGCGAATTTTCTAGTGTTCAGGACAGCACACAAAACCCAAGGGTATCACTGAGATGGGGCACAGGCTACACCAAGACACGTGTCGCATTTGCTAGGAGGGGTTACGCATGATCCTATATGTTTACTATTAATTTTACGCATTAACTATTTGCTGTCAGGATAAAAAAAACTCTATTTGCTAGTCAAATCCTCGTAATGGGAACGGCTGATCGATTACAATAATAAAAGAACAACTGCAGCCGGGATAAAAGCAGGAAATAAATCACAATGACAATCAGCTCATTCATTAACGTTTCATTTTGACAGACGTCTGTATCGGGTATTAGCTTTTCGTGTTACCCCGAACATACAAAAGTTCTCCAGTGCAGGATATTATATTTTATACAATATTCTTTGCATAGAACACACAAGACATTGTGCTGTAAATTCAGAAAGAAATAACAGTACCTCGGCGTGTTAGTCTTCTCCAGGTCTATCATCAGTCGAAAGAGAAGGACCGGCCCGTTTTTACCAGCTAGGCCAAACTCGGCAGTAAATAAAAACTATATTTGGGATCCGATCTATAAATTCGAGATTCTGAGAAAAAAAGACATTAGGGTATGTCATTAAATAAAGAAAAGTCAGCAACAAAATATTGACATTTTAAAAATCTAAAGATTAAATATTTTTTCTCTCTTTTCTTTGGTCCGACAGATGAAGCCGGATGGTATACTGTACCTACAAATTCCCGGCGATTTGTCAAACCTAAATCGAAGAATCAAGGCCTATGCGATCACTATTAGATTAATCATATAATCTATTCAGCAAAATCTGAACACGTTCAGGACCGTTATTTTCCATGTGTAATACTATATTTCTCATTTACAGGTGCGCTGTAGTTCCAGCAAACGTGGGAAAAAAATCTGCTGATTCTCGTAGTTTTGTTTACTCAATTAAAATTGTCCATTAAAAGAAAAGAGATTTAATTAATTGTGTTAAATTGTCCCTGAATAAAATAACATCCCTAAATTATGGGGTATTTTCGATTTTGGCACCGATTTCGCTTGATTTTCCGTTACCGAAAGGAAGCTAAGAATACCGCAGCAGGCCTAGTGGAGACAGAACAATTCATTTTTAAACTGCAAGGAACCTAACAAATATTGTCCATATAAATGAAAATAAATAATAAAATCAATAACTCGCACCTATATTCATTTTTGAGAAAGCATCATGGGATACCGTGATACTCAAAAGTGAACACAACAGCAGGAAAGAAGTCTTTATGTAGACGATTTGTCAAAATTAACAAATTCTCTACATAAATTAATCATTTCAATAAAACAGACTATCCACCGAAAGTCAGATATGGTTATAGCTATGTAAATACAAAAGTGAAACAGTACCACCGCCAACAACTATTTTTTTAATGCGGTCCTGTAAGTGGCCTTTTCCATTTTGCCATTTGTATTGTTTTTCAGTAGTAATATAGGCGCCTCTTTACGTGATATTACATTGCATCTAATGTTTTCACCTCATTAACCACGCACACTTTAAGTGAATTTGTGTATTAATCCAAAGGCGACTGGACGAATTCTGGAGATGTGGTTTTGTTTAATTTTGTTTTGTAGTTTTGTTGTCTACCGCTGTATCACTCACATCTTCAAAAATCTAGGAAACGACTGCTGGTTTTAGTGACAAGGAGGAATTATGGTGAATGAATTTCGAGGTTCTTTTTGAAGACATTTACAACAATAAATGCACTTTTTAGTCATAAAAATGGAAACTTCAGTTCTTTAACTTTTAAATGTAGATTTTAATTGTATTTAATATTATCCACGTTTTCTTAATCCCATAGTTTACAGTATCAGCAGTATCGATCGCATGGGGATATAATATAATCTTTTGTACGTTCTGTACCTTTTCCTTTGTTGTAATAAAACAAACTCAAACACTTAACAGGAACAGCCAACGTGCGAAACCAATAACATTTGTTCAACAATTTCTCATTTTCCCTCTAACATTCACAGGAGAACACATGGAGGCGGCTTCTGAAACGTTTGGAACCGCCTTTGTATTGTAACACTTTTATCTGATACTTTCGTTTTGCCAGGGAAAAAAAACTCATTTTGTAATGTAAATGGAGGTCTGGTGAGGTTTTCCGAAGCGTAACTAATGGAAGAAATAGACGGATGTATTTATGGTAATGAGGGGTGCGCACCTAGCCGAGGCGCACGTTATAAATCGAAAGAGTAATAACCATGTATTTTGACTGATGTTGCACACGTCGAAGTGAAAATAAGAAGTTTACGGTTAATCACCTATAGCTGCTTCTACCGATACCGTTATCGACTGCCTACCGTGCGGTTTCCTTAACGTTTACCGGGGTAACGTAAACAAAATTGCCAACTACTTTACCTCTGGAGATTTTCCTGGTACAGTTTTATGTATTTTTTTTTAGAAAACCTATTATTAACTCAACTAACCCCACTTGTGATTAAAAGGGGAGTGTGATATTTTATACATTAAAAATCGTTTAAAGATCATTCGTTTGGTTTGTACAACTTCCAGACTAAATGAACGCTAACAAAACAAAAATGAAAGGGAAAATTGTCTTCGGCTTTTCTTGGCTCATAATGACAGAATCGGTTTTACAGATGGACTTCTTTAAGTGGTGTGTGTGGATGAGATTAAAAGCATGCAACACTTGATGAAAGTCGCAAATAGCATGTAAAAGAATCTGTAATAGCAAACAATTTACCCGAGAGAGTTTCACCAATTTTGGGTATTCTGTAAGAGTTACGAAGTCTAATGCCATTTGTAATGGGAAGCAATAAAACCGATTACATCAGTTTTTGTGTTGTGCTTTATTTAATATTGACGTCTGCTTCGTCCTTTTCTTCTGCTAGGTAGCCGTTGTAAATACAGTAACTGTGGTTAATTAAGTGCTGCAAACCCGACAGTGTTTACAATCTTGAAAGCTTCAGCTAGCTGTCAAACTCCTGTTAAAGGTGTTAGGAGGTGGAGGGGTCTCTCCCTTTGAATGAAGTTGCTCCTGCATCCTTATTGGGTTAAGCCCTCCAAGAGGTAAACTGGGCTTGGGGAGTGTGTGAAGGTATACAATTGTACCTCAGAGCTAGGAGATAGAAGCTCCAATTCATTACTGCTTTCAGTTCAGGAACTGAACTCGATACGCCGCGTTAACCATCCACTCCATTACAGTCCCTTGTGCAGTTTAACTGATATATTGATCAGCTGAAGAGCAGGGAGACTACGTGTTGTAAAGTTTTCCAGTGGAGTGGATTGAAAGGGGGCCAGGTTGAGCAGCCCAGATCTAGGGCCACTCCTGACTTCTGGCTGGATTCCCTCGTGCTGCTACTTTTTCCAGGTCACAGGAGTTTTGGAAGGTGCCACTATGGACCCCTCAAAAGGCTCGGTTTTGGGGAACTCGGTACGCACGATTCCCCCTCCCCAAACAGAGAAGATCTTCAAGCCGCCTCTGGTGATAAAGCCTGAAGAGAACTCCTCCAGTACCAGTCTTACTCCTCTCTGTGCTTCCTGGGGTTCACCATAAGAGAAGCAGGCTTGCACAGACCAAAGCACTCAAGATTCAATTGGTGGAAAACCATCGCAAAGCCAAGTTTGCCTACTGTAAAACCATATGAAATCTATAGATGACCACGCAGATTCACAGTACCTCAGCAGCCTTTTAGACAGGAAAATCCAAGATGTCTAAACCACAGACGTCCAGCCCAGCACAAGTCTATAGGGGTCTCCAGGAAACTAGCTGCTGAGAAAATGAAGGAAAGACTGAACATGAAATCACTACCTCAGTAGGAAAAGAACATTGCAGCCCCTTTATGGTAATAGTACACAGGCCATAGTCACACGAGGGCCAAAATGCCCCTTGAACTTGTGAAAGCATATACAGTACACGAGAGGATGAGGAATCGGCTCCTCACACTCCTCTTCAAGCACATGAGCCTGTTATTCAGCATATTAAATATGTTTAGGTCAGCATCTGGCTTTAATGTGATTTTTAGTTTATGCACTGTATGGATCTTTGAACGTACGTAGCATCTACAGTACCAATGTAGCCACCCAATTCTATTTTAATTTTTACTGGATCGCTTGAAAAAGAGACACTCCTCAGGTATGAAGTAAAATCTTTGCTGCTCCTCGCGGAAACAGGAAGAGAAGCAATGGTGCTACATATTTTGACATTTTCATTTGCTTTGTCATAAACCAAATACTTATATATATAATGTATAACGTATTGCCTTATTTACCTTTGTTAAATTGTATTTGATATTTCTGGATAGTAGGGTTGCTAACAAAACAAATATAGATACTGGTTTTAAGCTTTCTGTGTGTGTTTTTTTTTTAATGCAAGTGAAGAGCACCGGTATGCACAAAGAAAATTTACTTTCTGAAATGCTGCTTTAATAATGTCTCCACACAAATGAAGTGACCTAGGAGATGTTTGTGTGATTTGGTCATTTCTAAATGAATATTGCCAAGGCGCTCAGATGCTATCAGCACTCTGAGCTTCAGGAAAAGTAACCCTCCTACTGTACTGCTAATAAAATAATATTACATTCACTCCTATTGGAGCAGTACTGGGATAAAAGCTTTATATTTCCCCTTTATCCTAGGAGCTGCCATCTGGAAACCTGCATTGTGGCTCAGGACGGAATATTATAAATGCGGAAATGAGCTGTGCCCCTTCTTCTCCTGCAGTTGCTTTGTTCTCTTCTCCCCTCTGTGTGACCCCCTTATTGGCATTGTTCTTCATTTTATTTTGGGGGGTGGGGGGGGTATCTTTGACATCTTTTTGGGTGGGGCCAGTCTGAGCCAATTCCCCACTGGAAGAGAAGAGACCCAGTTGGGCTGGGTTCTCTAAAGAACAATGAAATCCCAAATCCTAAAGTTATGTTTTATTTAACCGTGTGCAGAGTCATTATTTGTTTATTTCGGAATAGATTAATTCATGTGAATATCAAAACATTACTATTAACAGCCGAGGCAGCTTAAGGGAGCATTTTGTAGACCTGCCTTTAAATCTAGTGTTGCCTACTGTCAATAGAAATTAAGAAATGAAGAACAAAACAGCTATAATAATAATAACAATAATAATAATAATAATAATAATAATAATTCCTTACAGTTATTTAGTGCTTTTCTGGACACTCCACTTAAAGTGCTTTACAGGTAATGGGGACTCCCCTCCACCACCACCAATGTGCAGCATCCAACTGTACACTGCACTGATGTGATCCCATCAGGGTGAAAGCAACTTCATTTTTATCTTTCTAAACACTTCATGTATACAGGCTTAACAGTTCAGATATTATAGCTACATGGTGCTCATGGTTCTAAAGTTGGCCTATTCAAACAACTGTATTCAAACAACTGTATGGTGGAAGCCAAGTCATGTCATTTGGAATATATTCAAGTGGAGCCACAGGAAACAGTTTACCATGGATAACACCAGGGGGCGCTCGCAGATGTCACACCCTTATTGTTTGATGGTTCCTGGTTTTCACTGTGCAGTAAATCCCAAGTCCTGTTTAAGATACCTGAGTGAGACCATGGACTCACTCAGGTGGTGGCTGAGGTGTGTAATGTGTTGATAATGAAGTTTAAAGGTTTCTTAAAAATGCTTTTGTATCAGAAATGTCAATCGCCTACTGGAGTCAGAGGGCTGAAGCCAGGATTCAGCGATGCAGTCTGGTTCATGTTTCAGGCTTTAGTGTGTACTTTCTTATTATTTACACCCATCCATTATGAGAAAGCCACTTATTTCTGTTCAAGGTCAGAGCCCCTCCTGGAAGGAGAGTGCAGGAGGTGGTTATGGGATGCCAGTCCAGCGCAGGGCACGCTCACACACAAGTGTGAACACAAGAAGACATCGGGTAGCTTGGCCGCCAGTCTTTGGGAGGTCAGTGGGGCCCAGAGAACCTGGAGGAAACCCACAAAAACCATTGAGAGAACATGCAAACTCCACACAGAAGGCATTTAAATCCAGATTCAAACCCAGGACCAAAGAGTCCCAGCTGCCACACCATTTTGATTTCCTTATACTACTTATAAATCATCCAAAAGCAACATACCTGTCTGTAACTCTGAAATCTGCTACCTGGGAGCAAATGAAGAAGTCAGTTGCATTATTTGATTTTGAAAATGAATTTCCTGCATCATTTCCTTGACATTCATTTCTGTTATCTAACTTATTTTTTGTTATGTTCAAAGCGGGTTTTTTTGTGAAGATGCACTTCAATTGGCTTTTGTTCTTGCAGTATGGCCTTGAATTACTAATAAGTTACAATACTAAAATAATTACATACAAATCAAACAAAATTCTAATGCTTATAATAAAAACTAAATAATTCAAAAGGGCTTTGAAATGAAAAAGGCCAGAGGAACAAAGAATCTTGAAACTACTGAGGTGTGTAATATGTTGATAATGAACTTTAAAGGTTTCTTAAAAATGCTTTTGTAAGACCTTTAATGCAATATAAATACTCAAGGTCACTAATAAAAAACTGCTCGCTGCCTGTTTTGTCACCAATAAGAGAACAATAAACTGCAGTAGTAAAGCATCATATAAATTCTTCAGTTTGCTAGTTTTAGAGTCTCTGTAGGCAGTTTAAGTGTTTTTATTTTGTAACATCAGGAGATTGCTTTTCCACTTAAAAAAAGCAGTAAACATAGCATAATGAAAGACTATGCATTTGGCCCTCCTTTCCCGAAACAGTAGTGTCTGAGCACAACCGCTGCTAAAAGAGGCAACAACAGATTGGCTTCACAGTATCTGTGGAAATTGAATTGCCTGGTGTAATTTTGTTAAAATGTACAAGCATGTACCTGAACCTACTGTGGTGTTCTGCATTGTAGTGCAGCTGACACTCCGTCAGTACTGTCTCCCACATTGCAGGATTACAAAAAGCACCCCAATGCGTGGTTCCTGAACAAAGCCTGTACACAGCATCCGTAGAAATAAGGAATTAACTTTTAAATCCCAAATTCTCTTTCTGGGACATTTGAGTTTTCATTAAAAAAGCTTCTGCATCAATCGGTAGAACTTGAAGGTAGGTTTTCACAAATGGAGCTGTGATATATTTACTATTATTTGCGTGAACTATATAGCCCAGCCTTGTAGAGATCAGTAACTTTTACAAAACATTGACACAAACCCAAGCGTAAAATGAAACTGACAAAAATCATGGCCTCAAACAGTGTGCAGCTGAAACTTTTGCATCAAGAAGCAGAGCCTGATGCAGCTGATGATAGCAGCACTCTAGGCAGAAATGCCCTGATAAAATCTGCCCATTTTGTTATGTTTGCCGCTGCCCATTTTGAGCTGCACCAGTAGAAAGGCTTAAAACCCACAGAGCTGCAAATTTCAACATCGGTCATAACAAAATCGGAATCCCTCCTGCTGTTCTGCTCGCTTTGCATCTGATTATAAGGACTGGCCTTAACCTTCTGTGGAGATGATATTAATAGAGAGACAGCTGGGCTTTTTTTTCTTCTCCTGTCATTTCACAGGAATACTTATGTAGATCGGCGCAAAAAGTTAGTTCCCGAGTGTGTCCAATCATGAAACAGTGAGTTGCATTGTCATGGTCCAAACATGATGTTTTTAAACAAGCTGTTACCAAAACCCCGCAGTGCTCCCCCTTTATTCCCGCTGAAGCAACTTTAAGATGTTTGTAATGACGTTGAAGACGGTCATGCTTTTCCCCCGATTGTCTCCCTCCAAACCAGCCAGGCCACCTGGTACTGAGAGCTCTGTGCCCAAACATATTGACACATGGCTAATCCCTATTGTTCTCTTACTCGGCTTGTGTTTGACAGAACTGCAAACAACCTCAGAAGAACCTCATGTATAAAGATTAAGGCATGGTTCTGGGACACTTTATGGGCAAATCTAAACTCATTAAGTCATCCATCAAGCTGCAGGGTGTTTTGACACACAACGTGTGTCACTTGCTCAACAGTACCACGGAGTGTGACCTGCATACACCATTTTAAACCCTTCCCTCCCATTTGCTTTTTTTAAAAGGTGCCTGAAATTCAACAATACAGTAAAACTGAAAGTTACACAGGTCTGCACTCTTAAAATAAGCAGCTTTGACAGAAATCAAACCCCAAGCACAAAATGGAGCAGACACATGTAGGTTAGGCTATCTCTGTGCTTAGTGCAGTGTCTGATGTACAGTAGATCATGCAGGAGGCAGATATTTGCTCCGGAGCTGCAGGAAACACTGTAGAGAAACAGGACGCGCTGTAGGGAAAGAAAACACGGGAAATTTTACTGTGTTTATTCTAACATGACAGCAGAGTATGTAACAAGAGAACTAGCACTTCAGCTTTTTTGCCTGAAGAAGTGGTTCTGATTAAATTAAACATTTAGGGTCATCTAGACATCACAGTATATACATAAGGTGTATAAAGTCAAGGTTAAAAGCCATGGATAGGTGGTTTGCTATTAGTGCTCATCAGCACAGCTGCACAGCTGACCCTGACCAGTGTATATACAGTATATCATGCAAGGAACACCTTGTAATTCATCTTTCTATTAACAGGACAGACCAATTGTCCATGATGGCAAATTTTGACTTTATATGTAAAAAAACAGAATTAGAAGTCTCTTCAGATGGCTCCAACTCCTAGTGTTGTGAAATGGTAAGAGCTCATTAATATTCATTCCCATAATACATAGCAATTCAATGCCCTTAAAATACTCTGAAAGCTGTTTCTTGTGATAGCCTTTAAGCTATAAATAACTATTCTTTACTGGATTTAAATTCGGTGGTGGATGTATTGAATATTGAATATGTAATGTGCCCACGTTTGATTTCAGGAACAGTATTGCAAACCGGGACTCTGCCGATGGTTGAAAATTCCTTTTAAATCCTTAAAAATGCCCTTGAAAATGAAAATTTCCTGTTAAAATGAAACATGTATATACACATATATCATGCTTGGAGCCTTCATATACAGTACCTGCTGACTGGATGAAACCTTACTCATTATACAACGCTAACATTCTTGGACTTATGTTTGGTCAGGACACCAGGGTAACACCCCTACTCATTTTGAGAAACACCCTGGGATTTTTTTATGTCCATGGAGAGTCAATATATAATAATTATTAGTCAACATTCATTAATAGTCATTCCAGATAGCATAAACTACCTCCCTGACATGTTGACAAAAGGAATTCTTGTTTCTTTAAGTAGTGGTGCAGAAAATGCCAGAATTAGCTTGGCACAATTGTACTTCACACTTCTTTAAAACTGAACAGTACATTTACAGATAAACACATATCTGAGAATAAATAGCAGGAAGACGATCTGTGTTCATTAGAAGCTATCTGGCGCGTTAAAGACAAGCTGAGCCAGGACTAGAGGAGTGTCACGATTAATTTCCCTGGATTAATAGGAGAGCACAGGCTCTGGGAGTTTCCAGAAACAGGTGAGCTTCAGACAAAACAAAGGGGACAAAATATCACTTTTTTTTGCCTTTTACACATTCCTCCATGACTGTACTCGCTCAGGGCCAGGGGGGTGGGGCTGTGGGTTCAAATCCTAAGCGCGACACAGCTGTTCTGTGCTCATAAGAGGGGTCCTTCCCTTCACACAACACTGCGCCAGTGAGCGCCCGGCCATGTAGCCTTGTAGGTCATCGTTGTAAAAGAGCATTGGGTTTTTTCAAAACCGATACACTTCTAGGTTAGAGGAAATGTGGAGGGGGAATGCAGGAATAGCCACTGTCCTTGAGAACTTAGGAAGTAGTCCATAGGTTCTTCCTCAGCCACTGGCCAGTATTACACTGACTTTATTATTGTTCTAAATGGTCATTTTCTTTACAGGCAGGTAGAAGACAACATAATAAATACACAATACATTTAACACAACATGAGCCATTAATATCAGCACATCCAAAGAAAAAAAAAAAGGATTAACGACACATCTTGTGTTTAGCCTTTATATATTCTAGGAATGCCAGTCCTTTGGCCAGTGAATTCCCTTCTGTTCTGAAGGCAGTATGTCAGAAGCCAAGTCACTGAAGGTATGAAGCACACTGCCAACTCAAATTGTTTTTCTCTCTTGCGCAAAAAAAAAGCTGGAATCAGTGCCTACCAGTCTGCTACACAGCCAGCAGAAAAATAACAGGATAGGGAACAGTGCTGCCAAGCACCAGGGCAAGACAAGGGAGGGAATTCCACTGTGGGGCATGGTAGAGCTGTGTTACAGCACTGGGGCCCTGGGTTAAATTCTGGACCTGGGGTGCTGTCTGTGTGGAGTGTGCATGTTCTCCCTGTGCTCTTGTTGGTTTCCTCCCAGAGTCCTAAGGCTTACTGGTAGATTAATTGGCTTCTGGGAAAAGTGAGCCTGGTGTGAGTGTCTGTGTGTGTGATGGACTGGCATCCCAGAGTGTATCCAGCCTTATGTCTGTTGCTTTCCTGGAAAGACTCCTGCTCCCCTGTGACCCCAAATTGGATCAAGTGGTTAGAAGATGGATGGAAGATCGGAAAGGTCAGAGTTCTCCAGTTTGTTGTTGTTACTGTAATTACTTGCTAATACCTTTCTAGACAGGAATCATTAAAACTGTCTACTTTCCTCCTTCAGCAAATAAATGATGTTTACATCTCCAATCAGTTTTTGTTGGGACTGACTCCTTGCAGTTTGTATTTTGTTTTCTCCAGAGCAGGTCTCAATCTACTGTATGTACATACAAAGCTAAGGAGTACCGGAAACAATGCTATTTCCAATCTCCGCATCCCTGTCATTAAATATGCACACGGGTAAATTGCTGTAAGAAGGTTGTTCAGGCTTGCATTTAGCATTGAATAAAAAGGAGGAAGAGGATTATACAGTACAGATGAGAAAGGGAGGTTTGGAGTAGGGGGTGTATCTGGAGAAAGGTGGCAATGACCACTTCTTATTTACAATTTGTCTTTGAGAGAGACACACCTACGCGTCAACAGCAGACGATCTGCTCATGTAAACGATCGAGCTGCGCAGTGTTGCTGAAATACGAGCACACGTGAGACCAGCTGCTCAGCTCCGTCTGACGATCCTCTGCTGCCACCGTGTGGTCACGCGCTGTGACCACGAGCGAAAGCTTGTACAGCACGTCAAACGGCTTCAAAATCTCTATGCGAAATTTACAATGATAATAAAACAATAATCCCCAAGCCACACTATGAAAGCCTGATTTGCCTTCAGAAAAAGAAATCCTGTGTCTTAAATAGAACTTAAAGATATCACACTTGAAAACCACACTGAAAAACGTCCTTTGCGATCAATAAAATTAGCTAAACGGTAAAACCTTTGTCTGAACCAATATTTGTACCGATGCTGCCGCCTTCTGGACAAACTCCACATAACACCTCTGCGTGCAAACAATTTTGAATAGTATCAATATCGCATAAAGATTATTCAGAGGGGAAGAATTTTCTCATCAAACCCTTGCTATGACTGTGTAAAGCGCTTGGTGTAGTTCAGAAATATTAATTTTTAAAAGGTCTTACAAATCGCAATTAATGCATTTTCGCTTTTTGAGTTGTAGAACTTACTCTATAGCTTCCAACCCGGGACCCTCCCGTCACGACAGTCAGATAGCTGTCAAAGTTTAATAACACTCTTCAAGCACAGCAGGCTAAATATATATATTTTAAATCTAACTTTCCCTTACCAGAACCTTATATATCTCGGGTGTGCTGCATTCCTCTTCCATCTTCAGAAAAACACACTTAACGGAAAAAATGACACCAAAAAAAAACCCGTAACAGCAGAAAAAATGAAAAAGGATCAATTTTAAAGGTGGGCTTTATTTTTCATAACCCCAGCCAACGGAAAGAGTGGATGATTTCTGCAAAACATTCCTGATCTGTGATGTTTGCATTTGAAAGCCCTTTTGTTGCCAAATGCCATTGCTGTACCACACAGAAAGGCCAGAAATCAGACCACAGAGCAGTGACCTGTAGCTGGGTAGCCTACTCTCCGTTCTGCCTTGTGAATGTGGTTACTGGCTGCAGAGTGATGGAGTGGGTGTGAGACAGGACAATGCTGCATGGTTCCCAAACCAGAGAATTACCCTTTGCAGAGACAAACCGGTTTGAGGCTCATCTGGCTGCCTTACAGAAAAACCAAGAAACAAAAACTACCAAAACAACATTCGAGAAAAAGGAGGAGGAGGAGGAGGAGAGGGGAAAAAAAAAAAGCTTTTGATGGCATGTGCCCTTTGTTCAGAAGGAGATGAGGGAATGGGGAACTGGCTGAATTTCACTCTCAGCTTCTGAGATGGCGAGACAGCCATCTTGCTGCAGTAGAACGGGACTTAGTGTTGTAATTCTGACTCACCAGGACAGCCGAGGAGCAAGGACAGGTGCCAGGAGCTGCAGTGTTTAGAAAAAAACAGCAGACGTGGGGAGAGGGAGAGGATGGAACAGAAGACGCCAAGAAGCAGATGATAAAGGATCGTGGCTCATGTTGGCAAGGCTTCATGAAGGACCTTTTATCATCAGTCCTTGATGTGCCTACACCAAAGACATTCCCCAAGTTCTTTCATAAAGGGACTTCTGCCCGGGTACTTTGCAGAAAAAAGCACATAGAGAGGCTACAATCTTGGACCACAGAGCACATCGCACTTAGAGCTCACAGCTGTAGTGAGATAGTGAGATGTCACACTGGGCTACAACAGCAATGCCCAACTCTTAAACTTCCTCTGTAATAAAGCACCAGATGACACTGAACAAAACCAGCCTGCAGTTTTTAATGTTGCTTGCCTGTAGGTGCTGGGACTGCACTGCATTAAAGCAAAGCTGGTTTGGTTCGTGGCCGCTGGCAGGCTCCTGCAGGAGCTCTGCAAAGTTGCAGAGCAGGGGTGGTGCAGAACGATGAGAAAGGAGGGGAGCCACGTCAGGCCAGCAGTCCACAAAGGATTCACCTAAACAGAGCTGCAAGGAGTTAGAGCCATCACACAGTGAAGGCCCAGCGCAGAAGTTGAGGAAAGTGTACATTCCTTAACATGCACTCTTCCAGGGATTCCCTCATGCAATCCCCACGACAAGCACTGCTGGGCTCACACACAGTCCACATGGGTAGAGGAGAAAAGGACACTCATTTCACCACTGTTTTGCAACACTTCTAAATAAACATGCCTTCAAAACCTAAGACACTCTGTACAGAGTGCACCAACCAGTGAAACACTTCAAGATTGCACACAGGCAGGAAGTGCGGTTGTATCAAGGCAAAAGCCAACAAAATACTCAACTCACTGGTCGAACCCGATAAAAAGAAAAATCACTTCTCCTAATACAGCATCACTATCTCGGCCAGTATGGAGAAATGAGGATGAAAGTTAAAGTTGATTCCCTGGGTAAGTATAGATATCTACAACTTTCAACCAACAGAACTGCACCAGATACCTTGAAGGTTAATGCCTTGCTGCTGTTGCATCAGGTTTGGCTGCAGACGTTGTAAGGAGAGCCCATGGCCCATGATTTTCTTATAAGTGTATAGAGTTCACTTAATTTTGACTACTAATCAGCTTTGGTTCAGCACTCATGCTCTGGATGACCCCACTGAAATTAAGTTCCATCATTAAAAACGGTCTCAAGTTCCCACAGTCCCAGGGAAGCTCAAAACAATGTGCTTGGTTTATTTTCCCCCCAGCTTTTGGTCACCCACATGAGGTGGAACAAATGAACATTAGCAACTGTTTCTCTCTTCACAATCACAATACAAGCAAACACTTGGTTATGAGGCACTGCTAAACTTCTACTCGTGGTATTAAAAAAAAAAATCTGAAGGCATGGATAACAGGTTCTTGCTCAAGTAATGCACAAAATCATTCCACCTCCAGGACCTGGACTTGATTGGGTAATTCAAGTTACACTTTCATCTTTGGCATTAACTATTTCACCAAAGGTGCATCCCAGCTGCATAACCATCATTTAAAAGTTCATTTTGAACTGAAAGTTTGCATCCTGATTGAATGACTTTGTCCCGAGAGCAGTTATACATGTTAAATAAACCTAGGAACAAATACTGACAGTCTACAATGCTGTATACACATCCCCATCCAGGTCAGCATCGATACGTGTGAACGTCTTCCAACTATAACATGTGCCTCCCTAGTGGCTTTAAAAAGAAAACCACAAACTTTTCTTGATGCAGCATCTTTATTATGCCACTGACAAAACCCCATATTTCCAGAAGAGGAAATCCCGGTCTTGCACCAACTTCTACATTCAGGGGAGTGGGAGGGGGAGGAGGAGGAGGGAGGGGAGAGGGGGATGTGTGCGTCTCAGTTGAGGGCAGTAAACATTCATTTCCTCTTTATAACAAGATGCGCTGCATGACAACACTCATGCTTATCAAACAAGGGGAATGCACACAGTATTCTGCTGAATAGGATATCACATTTATTACGGAGAACTGATTAATAGAGATAGAGTATGGCAAAGCCCGTCTCCTCAGTGACTTGACAAGAAAACGGAGAGAAAAACAAAAAGCAGCCCATAGCAACAATTCAACTTTTGTCAAAAAAAACTGAGTGTTTTTCCTCGAGACAGCAGAACACAGCCCATTTAAACAATAAAATCAAAACGAGACCAAGACTAACATGTTTTTGCTTTGTTTTCCAAACCAATACAATAAAAATAAACTCAGTATTCTTCTGCACAATTAATTTCATTCCTTCCTTGAAGTTTTTTTTTTTCCCCAAAGGGGGAGGGTTCTGACAAACAGGTATTCCTCATCTGCTCAAGACGCGATGCACTGAGAAGGAGCAGCCATTCTGAATCCTTGATGTAAGAAAGTCTCCTTGGGAAAGAAAAGACATCAGCCAATTTTGCAGGCTGGCTAAATCTGGGCTGTGGACACCTGAAGTCACTACTATTTTATATCCACACTACATTCAGTGTGAAGGAAACAAAGCCTGGCTGATGGACTGTAAAAATTAGACTTCATTTAAAAAAAAGAAAAAAGGGGGAAAAAACAAAACAAAAACATATGCAGTGGAATCACGAAACCAAGAAAAAAGGCGAAAATAAAATGACCGTTTCACCTAAAGAAGCTATAGATCTTTTAAGTTTTTGTAGTCCTATGAATAATTGTTTCTTTTTAAACTACAAGTTCAAAGTAAGTCTTTAAAGTCAACAGAAATCAAGAAAGTCTTCATTTTTTTTCTTTTTTTGTCCTTGGTTAATTTTTTCCACATGAATTTCTGAAAAGATCTGGATGGGGTTCATCACAGTCTTTAGCTCAAGAGCAATCTGTTACTTGACACGTCCTTGGCGATCCTGCAAAAGATAAGAAAAATTAAAAACCATCAGCAATTCTGCATCAGTACCTTGGACAACATTTTAAAACCTGAGCATTTCAACTGGATGTGGCACACCATGGGCTGAACGACCTCACATTCCTAACTTTCTACACCTACATGTAGAGTAACAGCCCGCTACACACAACAGTTCACTGAGTTCAACATTAAGCAGTATGAAACAGTTGATCAAATCCTTGCAACCAATAGAACTTCAGTGTCAATACCATGGCCTGAACTCAAGCCGGCACAACTTTTTAAATGTTTTAAAATTTCAATTACATGACCAAGTTTTAAAAAAAATACACTGCTGATTTAAACTGAGCAACTAATCTTAATTACATTGACGGTTCTTTTGATAGATATGGTTAAAATTAAGGTTAAGAGTTCAATTTTAGCAGCAGCATTTTTTCCCACACTTTACCTAAGACAGCACTGATTTGCACACTTCCTGTAGTTTTGCTAGTGTTGTAGTTGCAGGGATTTGAAGGCATGATCAGACTAGCACTCTGGAAATGGAACAGGCAGTCTCATGCATCTGTGGTGTATCTGTTTTAAGCAGTCCACACAGGTCAACAATGTCTTCCTAACTTTGTTAGTTCACTTAAGACAGCTTTGCATTTTCAAAAGAATACACCCTTTAATCATCCGTTCTCGATCATACACAGACCTGCCCTCTTTCAGATCTCTCCACCCTAAAGAACTCCACTCAAAGACAGGTTACGTACATATATTATGTAATACACAATTATATTCTCTTTCGATCAATTTGTACAAACAGATCCTGAGGGCCTTCTGGTTACTAGACAATATGAGCCATCATTGGCATTCGTTTGTCCTTGTTCTAGTTAGGCAGCTGAGAACACCTTACAAGGAGGAATGACAATAAAAAAAACAGAAAAAACCAAACTTGCACACCCAATTCCAGAGCTATGTGACAGCAGCCGTGCAGAACTAGATCACCAGCAGTAGAACTAGTCTTTTAGTATAAATAAAACATTCATGGGATTCCTTATTGACATCACATGCAGGCTGTTTACTTATTTCACTGCAGTTCGGTTACAGACCTAGAAAACGTACAGTACAACAGAACCAGAAAGCAGTATCATCTGTAACCAGGCCTGCAACTTTAAGATGGGCCAACAAGGAAGGGATCCTGCAATTAGTAACCCATCTTGACAGCAAAGTCAAAGGTTAAAATTTGATCTGGCAATGTCTTTGTTATAAAACAAGATAAAACTGCCATGCCATTTTTAAAATGAAGACTTATTTTGGAACTACACATCAGGTGTGTTGATTAAATTGTCCACCTTAAATCCACCGAGAGCAGTAGTAAGCAACATGCGGCCTATTGGATTCCATCCAGGAACCCATAAATGTAAAACATGCCGAATCTTCTACAGCTTAGAAAATCTTCCACAGAGTCTCAGACGATTCATGCAGGTGCACCGTGTGCCCAGAGCACTGGGGCAGATTTCTGGTTGGGCCAGGGCAGCCCCCCCACAGTTTCAAGGCTCACTGGTTTAAGTTGGTAAATGCCACAGACCTTACTTATTTTATTAAACCCCGGATTTTTTTAAATCTAACATTTAGAAATTAGCATCCTAGTTAAAATGTTTTCAAAACAGTATTTTTTCTATTTATATACAGTTTCTTTATTAGGGAAGTTTTTTTTTTTATTCTACTTACAATTGTGGACTAATACTCTAAGCAAACCAACACAAGAATAACTATCATATATTAGTAGCATATTATATCAGTCTTTAAAAAAGGATATCTAGTGACATCAAGCAAATTAATTTTGCATGTTGCATATTGATCATATAAAGTGACACCAATGATGACCAGACTCCATGCTTCACAGGGCTGTGTTCACAGGAGATGGGGCCCTTCACCAAATATCAGATTTTCACTGACACTTTGCAGTCATCTCCTAGATTTACGCTGAAAATGCCAATAACCACCATGTAACAAGACTGATAAAGAGAAACTACACCTAAGTTTTGAAGGGCCCCTGAACTGGTTGCTAAGTAACCCACCTAAGAGTTTTTAATTTGTCATTTAAAATGGCATGGCAGACTATCAGTGAAATTATATATTCAGGACAAGTGTTATTTAAATAAAGAAAAACAGGAGAACACCCACACTATTGAAATTATATAAACCTTAAAGTGTCCATTATTTAATAACTTCTTAATGCCTATTCTGCTTTGCACTGCAGACCATCATTCAGCACAGCTGCTGCTCTGGACAAAGCGCAGTTGGCATAGATGTCAAGTGGAGTGGAGCCTGATTAACCTCTCTGAGCTCAGAAGTGAAGGGGAAAAAACAATTAAGGGAACATTCCAGCTAACGATCAACCCTAATACATACTGAGATAAAGTCCTAACACGGGGACACTGCACCCTACAAATGCACAAAGCGTGGAAGCACCCAAAAGCCTTACATACACGAATGATCCGTAAAGCACCTGCTCATCTTACACTTGCATGGATACAATGCCACACAAAGAACAGAAAGAAACAAACAGTACCTGCAGTCGGTAATGGCTCCTGTTTGGGTTACTGGTATAGGGATCACTTCCCTGAACTTCTACCTGTTGAAGTAAGAAAATTACATTTAATTCATTTAAAAAGACAATATACGGTGAGAAAACATGCCAGGCATTATACGTTGTAAGCACTTCCCAACTTAAAGAGATCTGATTTTACTTAAATGGTCTCTCAGAGTCTATAATGACTTGGATAACTGGTGAGGGCAACCCGATGTGTTCTGAAATGCATCAACAAAGGGGTCAGGTAGTTCCTCACTTACGAATACCAAGCATAGACCATACAGGCTGCTGCCAGTTATTACAAGTGAGCAAGGTATTTCCACTGCCACATTTCACAGGAATACCCTGACGTACAGCTGATCAGAGATGAAGTCTGGTAATTGAACCAAGTGGATAACCCTGAGTTTCTACTGAATCCCAATGTTTCCAGGCAAAGTGAGAGAAAATACAGCTCCAGCTTATTTTGCTCAGTCTTAAAAACCCTGTTAAACGTTAAAGTAGGAAACACTAGCAGAATATTATCCATTTCTTTATCCCTTTGTACGAAAACAAAAAAAAATATGGGAAATTTTATACTCAAGTCAGCAAATTAATCAGTCAGAAAAAGAATGTATTAAAAACTGTCAATGGCCTGACGTCTTACAGAAGCAAGAGATGGAAATAGAATGGACGATCTGATGAGTTTTAATGACTGCATCCATGTACATGTGAATAATGAACTTTTATGGTCTAGCTACAGTTCCTGGAACCACACAAGTGGTAGCGACACTGCAACGCTATATAGATTTTACTTCAGCAGCAAAGCACCACAAGCCCTCAGACTGCACTCTCAAAACAGCACCAACTGCACAAGGACTTTTAAAGCGCACTCAGGGGTGATCCACTGGTGACGGCCACTTTCAGTGCTGCTGCTACTTTTAGTGCACCTGTGCACCTCTTTGTTCAGGTCTTAGAACATGCCTCCTTTTATCAGAGCTCAACCGCACAGAACCTGGATCAGAATCCCAGGGCAGACGTGTTTCACAAATCTACACAAGCAGGGGCAGCTTATTTTCATCAAAAGCTCAAATCCTGATCTACAGCTATACATAAGCCTTGGAATCATGACATTGATAAGATTCCCCTTACATGTCAGCACCAGGAGTACCACAAATTTGAAGACTGGAAATAATCGGTAATGTTTCTCAAAATGACCAAATTATAACTATGTCAGAGAACACCTAAAAGTTTTCAATACTAAAAAGTGGGAAGAGGCAAACAATAAGAAGAACCCGAAATTACAGTGCAGAGACGTACTACTGATGCTCTGCATCAACTTGTATGATCCCAGGTCCTACAGTCTTGCATATTCTCCACTAACAGGTGAAAAGATTCCAGCAGTGGGCCTGTGCTGTTCATAGTAACTTGGCTTAATCCACAGAAGACTATATAAAAATGGGCACTACCGCTACCCACTGTACACACAGTGCAATCTGAGCACCATGTGGAGAACTGAGCACAGTGACCTTTAGCACAGCCTGCTGTACTGAACTGACGGAGCTTACTTATAGCTACAGATATCCACATGTTATTAACCACCACGTGAAACTACATAATAAGGTGCTGTTTTTTATGCTTTGATAAGCAAATTTGTTACAATATCACGTTTGTGGACTAATAAACCATACACAGCAGAGGGGAACTATTTACAAAGATCTGACTTTTTTAATTAAAGTGACACCAACTCTGTCAAGCTGTAATTACACTGTACAAGTAGTTCAACTTGAGAGCCCCAATTAACTAGAGCTTTTGTAATTCACGACTGATCAATTAAACATTTACCGTAAATTCCACCATGGCAAAAATCCATCAAAAACCAGAAAAAACAGCCTTGACTGGTATGTACAATAGCCCCTGTTTACATTAATCTTTAATTTTGATAAAGGGCCTTCCTTTAGAAGAGATAAAATCTCCTGTGTCTCTGCAGCAGCATACTGTAAAATCGCATATCTCTAAAATTCTCAGACAAGTAAACTCATTAGGATTAAGAAAACCCAGGCAGTGGTTTTGAGGAGAGTACGTTTTCCATTAAACCAAGAGTTTCACAACAACTCCCCTTTACTGAGACAGGGACACTGCAATAGAAGGTGTCACCCCACAGATGAGGTGCTAAAAGGTGTTCCTGACTCCTTGGTTATTTAAGGTTCATGAATGGCACCATACACTACAATATGGGTCTGAACTCTAGTGCCCTGGTTTCATTAATCTCTGGTCCTGCACAATTCATCGTATCTGAGGCTCAATCTTGGACCTTCTAGTGAAGCAGCTTCTCACTTCGCCACCTGAGGTACTGTGGCAGGTGGCTGCAGCACTTCAGTACTGCATGAAAGGGGCCTCCCTCCCAATAAATAAAGTGCTCTGGGACTAAAAGTACAACATATGCAAATAACTGTCAAGCGTGAGCATCTCCTGGGCAGTGCAGTGGATCTGTGCCTAAGGATCTGTGCCTGTGGCTGGAAGGTTACCGGCTCGTATCCTGCGGACAGCAGAGGAATCCTTCTCCGTTGGGCCCCCGAGCAAGGCCCTTAACCCCAACTGCTCCAGGGGCGCCATATAAATGGCTGACAATGTGCTCTGACCTCTGATTCCTAAGAAATTAGGAATTTATTTTCGCGTACTCCAAGCTCCTCTCCCTGTCTCCTGTCTGCGTCTCTCATGGAGTGAGTTGGGGTATGCGAAAAGAAATTCCTAATACAAGAAATTGTATATGGCCAATAAAGTTATCTTATCCCTGATCTCTCTGATCTTTACCTTTAACAAAAAAACACATTTTTAATTATTTCCTGCCCCCCTATCTGGTGTTGTGAGAAAGTGCACATGCTCTACAGTGGCTGGTGGCGTTGGCAGAGAGAGAGGAAGTAGTTACCTTTTTGACACTCTCCTCCTCCTCCTGGCGCTTCTCGTAGTGCGAGAAGTCGTCGAAGATGGAGGTGGTGTGCTTGTAACTGGCGATGATCTTAAGCACCTGCCGGGCCTTGTCCAGGGGCACCTCCTGGGTGTCCCGCGAGTTGGTCACCGGCTTGTTCTCGTTATTCTCCAGGCGGATGTGCCGCAGCTGGCTGTTGGGAACGTCCTTGACGAAGATCCAGCGCACGTCGAAGCGGCCCTTCCACTTGTCCTGCGACCACACGCCGGCGCACGTGTTGTAGTCCACCGGGGAGCGCATCTCCGCCACGCCGCAGAAGTGCCCGCTGCCATTCACACTAAACAGCAGGTAGAGGGGCCCCTTGGCTGCCAGGGAGCGGTACGCAGCGTCCAGCCGTTTGTTGCCGTGTTCCGTGCTGCACCAGATGTTGTACTTGATGGAGCGGTGTATGTCGTCCTCCGAGTAGCTCTTGATGATGAACACCCGCCCGTGCTTGGGGTTCCAGTCAAAGTCCTTGGGGTTGTAATTGTTGACCGAGCGCAGCTTCTCCAGCACGGGGTGGGGCTCCAGGGAGGCTGACACCCCGCCGGCCCCAGAGCTGGGCGGGGACTGTCCAGCCCCTCCCCCGGCATCCCCAAAGCCATTGGCACGGTTTCGCGGAGCCGCCCAGCGGGTCGGCGGCACCGGCTGGGCGGACGGAGGGCACGGAGGAGGCTGCTGTGGCTGCTGCTGCTGCTGCTGCTGCTGTCCCCCCAGCCCTGGCTGACCCGACGGAGGCTGCTGGTGCTGCCCGGGCTGGCCAGTGGGAGGTGCCAGCTGGCCGTTGCTAAGCGGCTGCGGCGGCCCCCCTCCAGCAGCGGAGGCAGGCTGAGGGGAAGCTTGGTTGGGCGGCTGGCCGTTGGCAGGGATGGCAGCCTGCTGAGGAGCAGCCGCCTTGGGCATGGTCCCTTTGTTGTCCCAGGTGCCAATGTCCATGTTGTGTTTTATGGGAGGAGGGGGTAAGTTAGTCCCTCCTGCCCCACCCTTGGTTTTCAGCTTGGGCTGGGGTTTGGCTGGCTTGCTAGCGATGTCTGCCCAGGAGGCGGGTTTCACGGGGGCTATGGAGACCGGAGGCATGCTGGGAGCCGTGGAGACTGGGTTGGGGGGTCCGCCAGGCAACCCAGACCCTACCACTTTGGGTGCCACATCCCCTGCTCCAATCTTTAGCCCAGCCATGCCCTGATCCAAGCTGTTCATCCCCGGAGCCTTGTTGAGCGTCTCGCTGGCAGCGAAAGGAGACTGTCCGTCGATCATAGCCCCCCCCAGGGAGCTAGGAGCATAGGCGTAGCTGCTGCTGTAGCCCGAGCTCTGTGTGGACTGTCCCTGAGAACTGCTGTTGCCCCAGGCTGAAAAGTCGATGCCGCTGGGAAAGAAGTTGAAACCATGCTGCCCAAGGAAAGGCGTGCTCCCCAGTGCCCCTGGCTGCCCAAACATAGCGTCCGGCAGGAAGTGGTGTTCCCCATTGCTCAGCTGTCCATAAGAGGTCAGGTAGGGCATGGGAGGGTCACCACCAGTAGACCAGGCCGCTTCATTCAGGGAATAGGAGAATCCTATAGACGGGCTGTAGTAGCTGGGCATATAGGAGTCTGACATGGCCGTATAGGCATTGCTCTGTGGAGAAAAAATACATTATTCAGCACTGTGTGCATCTGGTACATAACAACATTCCTCAGGCCAACCTACATGAAGGTGATATACCTAAATGCAGCATTACTGTTAGGCAAACCTAAATACCACAGGCAACATTACCATTGGAAAGTCCAGTAAGAGCCACAGCTAATTGAGCAAGAAGCAACAGAGAGCTCCGGCTGCAGTATTAATCCAGGTGTGATAAGCATAAATATCCCGATTAATGCATGAATCGAAATGTATAAATATCAATCTTGTGCCTTTCTATTGTATTTTAGCACATTTTTGTTACAGAATGTTGAGCATTCTTACTTCAAGAACAACATTAAAACAACCGGAAAGAGATTAACATTGTAAAATAAAATGAAACTGTTCCTCAGAGAGACGTTACCAGATTGTTCCATCAACATACATCAGTCAGAAGACTATTCTACAAACCTGCGGAAGTGTAGCATTAACAAAAACATCCCTTTTAAAAGGATGCAATCAATTACTATGAAAGAAAACGTACAGCATGTCCAAATACATTTTAGAAACGTATTTCATCCTAAAACAAACCAAAGCCGACGTTATATTATGTTGATTTACATTTCATTTGGTGTATCATGGCTTCCTGTGTAATGGCACAGCTACAGGATCTCAGCGAGCGTCAGCAAGGGTTATTCACAGAGTTTTTTTGTCTCCAAGATATGAATCACCAAGCTGAACCTCAATTTATACCAACAGCTTTGCTTTATTCACAAAAATTAAAGCTTTCTTTCAAAAAGCACCTGGATGAGGTCTTCAGATCTACTAGCAGCCTACTCTGCTAGAACCATCACATTGCCTCCTCTCATTTGTTACCTCAGGTGACTTATATTAAATTAATATCATTGATATTAGCATTTTCCTTACAGCACTTCTTAGTAGAATTGCCCGCTTGTAGCCTGATCTGGTCAAATCTCAAAAGCCAAGAAAGACTGGTCCTGGACAGGAGTGGGATAAGAGACCCATAAGAGAAACATTTTTTTGCTGTATGTGGTGTTGGTGTACTAGTAGGTGGCACTCTTTGGACCAGAATTTTCAGATCAGTGCCCCAGTATGGTAATGGGAGGCATAGGAGGTGACATTCTTTGGGTAAGCCATTAAAACCAAGGTCCATCCTACTTGACCATTAAGGAGCCCATGACAGTGCACATTACAAGTAGGGTAGTCAACCCCAGTGTGCTGCTTCATCTGCACTCTGGGCTTGCAAAATCTGTTAAATTGTTTTCCCCAAGTTATAATTTGAATTAATTTTGCACTTTTCCCAAATGTTCCGAGAGGTGGAGCAGCATTTCAGAGGCAGATAAAGTAGGCCCCCTCTGGGATCCTTTGGAATGCCAACCACTAATGTGATTATCCTATGTTTGATTACACACAGAGGATGTTCCAAAACGTGCAGTACACAGAGTCAAAGGAGCAAAGTATAAAACTAATGCAAACTTTAACAAGCCATTCTGCCAATCAATGCTCAACTTTGTCTACAAAGTATAGCACGTTGGAGAACAAAACCGAGCATAATGCTTTCCATCAGCTCCATAATGAAAATGTATCTGAACTACAGTGGCCATCCTTATTTCTAGCTTCAGACTAGTCTAGTGAGGTGTATTGATATGGCTGCCTCAAATCCAGTCTCTGGTTAAGTTGTAAAAAAGGAATTAAGAAAGGAGCCACATTAAGTACAAACGTCCAAGCAATTTAGCCTTTTTTTAAACAAAAAATAGTGTACCGTTTTACAATAACTGCACTATAACACTTCCTGAGTGGGACCCATTTCATTAAATGAAATCAGAATTAAAGACGCCCTATGCATGTGTAAAACAAAATAGAGACACCAAACACAATGGTACTTTTAACAAGATTAAAACCTTCCAAACCAAGAAACCAGAAACAGTATATGGGTGCCAATTCTTGGAATTGAACTTGCCTTAGTTTTTTAAACCCCTAATATAACCTAAGACTCCCTGTTGGTCACTGGGCCTAAGGATGAGAACACAGACTAATATGTCTGGCTCAGAGGCTGTACATGCAACCGCACACCTCACTTCCACCTGAAGACCAGACTGAAGGCTCGGCACCTAAGGATGTGGGAGAACAATGCCAGCCTGCCCAGAGAGGGCGTACTGCAATCCAGACACACAAGGCCCCTGCACACATCTTGAGCTTGTTTTTGGAGCCTGTGGAAATCGTTTCATCCAAGAACAAGCCCACAGCTGAGCAGTCACAGGGCACAGAGTCACAGACTCCAAACAACGAAGCAGAGTCCTTTATCAGCACCCGGGAATGTCTGAGGACAAACAGATACTCCTTTGTTCACAATATCAAAATTGCTTTGGATTAGGCCTTAAAGACAAAGCAATGCCTCGCAGAGAGGAAAATTTTGGATAATCTGTTGTTTTCACTCATCACAACCCTTATTATCCTCCAGCTTCTAAAACAATCAAAAATGATTATACAAGGAATTAACTGCTTGATTATCCTCAGAAAATTTAAATCTAGGAAGGCCACTTCAGTACACTTATCTAGAAAACTTTTGGCTGAGATGTTTGCAGATGTTAAACTATGAACTTAATGCTGGTACATTATTGCACATCACCCTCTTGCCTGGGAATTTATAGATAACTTGCAAATAGACCCCAAGTACTGTAGGAAAAGGAGAATAAAAACTTACCTGTCTAGCCTGAGTATTCAGGTAAGGCTCAAACTCGTCATCATTTAAAGTGTCCTTTTGGTTGACAGCTCCGTTTTGCACTGCAAAGAGGAAGAGAGGTACATTTAACAGATTATTCACATCCGTTTAAAAATATACTTCACTCTTGTTGTGCTACACAGCACTTTATAAAATGTTTTTGGTCTTCCTGTAACACTACGGTCCGGGGGAAAAAAAGATCCACAGAAGAATAACTTCACAGTTTTTACATCAGTTCAAAGAGCTACCAGAGTATCAGGTGTTTGTAGGATGCTACTAGACATTTTTAAAAGGTCAGGCAAGGCAGTGAGTCTTTAACAAGCCTTAAAGGAGGGATATTTTAACACCAAACTTAGTTCTCAAGATACCAAAAATATCTGGACCTACTTTCTATTACTTCAATCAGAAACATCTGAATCATCAGAAACTCCTCCCCTCTGAAATTCAACATCGGTGATTACATTTCCTTAACATTATCAAAGCAACAAACCTGAAGTTCTTGTGCATTTAAATGCCGAGCGTCATCTTCACAGCTGTTTGCTGTAAGGCTAACAAGTTATGTACATGCCTCCTCACCCCAGCTGAACAGAGGGATCATAACATTCAGTCTTAAATCACTGAACTGAACGTCGGTCGATCACAGGCTCAGTCACCACACCTCACAACTGAAAAAGCCCACGGTACTGGAATTTCCTTATCCGGAAGGCTGTGTGGGTCGGCACCCCTGACTGGCTTTGACCCAGCCGAGTCTTTAAATTGTCGCTACCTGCAAAACTTGGCACCAGCAAGCCTCCAATATAGGCTGAACTGAAGACGACGGTACCGATTCTACACAGATGCATCCTCCTACAGCAGTTGCCTAACTTAAAGGACGGACACGATTTCTTCCGGGTTCCGATTTAAATGGCGTTTATTAAAAATAAATCAGACATTAAGCCACATGGAAAACACAGCTAACGCTATTTTTCACGACACAAAACGCTTTAGAGAGGCCTACTGATTCTAACCCCCTTAAACGCCGACCCCCCGTCCACCTTTTCAGGTAGTTTCCAAGAGTTCAAACACGAGGGAGAACTAACGATGGCAAATTCCGAATTGAAGAAATGCACAATCTATTTTCTCGTTCGGCTAAGCGACGGAAAGCGGAAACCAGGGAAATGCTTTGTGCAAACTGACGTAATTACGCGAAAAATATACACGTGTGAATTAATATCTGCACGGAGCTACGGGCAGGCAGCAAATATTCGAAGAGGTGTAATAAGTAAAAAATGAGGAATTCCCATCGAACTGGCACGATTCTCACTGCCGATCCCCCCAAGAATGAAGCCCTTTGGGCTTAAATAGTTTTCTAAAACATAATCGATCAATTTACAAACCATTCAAAAGACGCGAAGCGTCTGGAAACGGTAAATTAAAGTTTCAGATTAGATCTTTCACACATACAATTAACTTGTCGTCACTCGCCACTTCCTTACTTCCAACCACAGGTAGAGAAGTCAGCCGGGATAGCGCGATACGACAAAACCGAGGGAGAAAAACTCAAGTTTAAACTTTAAAAATAAAAGCCCGGCTCACAAAAAAAGCAAGGTGAGGTGCTACCTGTGCTTGGAGAGGTCGAGCTCCAAACCACCTCATGCTGCAAAAATCTTTTGGCACAAAACCCGGGGTTTCGCAAGCGGTCCGGGGCCTAGAGCAGCATCCCGCCACATACGCACAGAGGCCCGGTCCCTCGGCTAGGCGAGCACCGGCACTCACCACACCAGCCACCACTCCACGCCAACTCACCTTTGTTTCCTTGGCCTTTCGGTCTCTGGATTGGGTCCAGGTGATTCATGAAGGTTTGAGTTATGAGAAGAAAAAAAGAAGGAAAAATAAAGAATTTAAAAAAAAAAAATTCACCCAGCAGTCAGTCTCTATAGCAGGTGGTCAGGCCTACTGTACTAGAGAGAGTCACGGCTGATTCTGCTACTACGTCTCGCTGTTTTTTTTCCTCGTAAATATTTAAAAAGTGCCTTTCTTTACCTGTTCTAGAAGACTGCTGGCTGACATTTCTTTCTCCCCCTGAGGCCTGTGTATCTAATTTAGTTTATATTTAGTACGGCAGAGTGTGTAAAATGCCTGTTGTGAGAGCTAATTGCCCCTGTCTCTACAGAGCCTATTTCTGCACAATGGCGGGCTACCGCTTCTCTGCTCTCTCAGTACTGCCACAGGCACACACACTATTTTAACATGGCCGAGCAACACCACACTCCCACTGCCTTGCACTGCAACAGCGACACCTGTCGGTGCGGAGGAATAACGAAGAGCGTCTCTGATTTCTGCCAGCAGTTGACCAGGAGCTTGCAGACACTGGGGGAGATATTTTAAGACGTCCAGCGCTGTGTAAAAACACAATTTTCTAAGATTTTCTTCTGTTCTCACAGCACTTGTTGCTGCATTTGCAACTTCTGATGCTAATTCTGCCTATGCTAAGAATAATAGCATTGCGTGTTATAACTAAGTGATCTCTGAATAAACGAGTAAATAAAATACAACTCAGTCCTTCTAGTGAGATTCAACAGACAATATTTATATAACATACTAGCAGCAAATTTAATGTATTTAATTGAGTCTGTACTAAGATCAAGGGAATGCTGTGTCATGTAGACATACACACCATGGACAGTAAAGTTTCCACCTGGACATTGATTAAATCAGATTTCAAAAGCTAAACCATGCTGTGGCTGTAACTGTGATGGTGACATAAAAGGCTGCTGCTGTAAGAAGTCATGCTCAACCAGTAGGTGGCTGTCTTCCCTCTGAAACAGAATTATCTAAAAGCAATGCCCCAGCATGGTGACCATGGAAACTGTGCTGTAGGAGGTACCACTCTTCAGATGAGGTCCTGAAGGCTTGGTAATTAATGACCCCATGACACTTTTTTTCCAAAAGAGTAGAGGTGTTCACCTGGGTGTCTGGGTAAAAATATGGGCAGGAGGGGGTGATGGAACAGACTGAAGATGGCAGAAACAGAGCAGTTGATACAGAGGTTGGTGCAAAATAGAGTTCTGAATCAGATATGAGCAGCAGTGAGTCGATAAATTGCCGAGGGTCCAGAATAGTGCAGCAGTGTGAGGAAACTGAGGAAGAGGGAACAAAGAGAACAAAGAGAGCTGCAGGATTCTGGTTAAGCAGGAGTGGGCAGAGAGCTTTGACAGGGAGGCTGAGGAAGAAGTATGAGTGTCCAAGAGAGGAAATGTGTTTGGAGCTGGAGTAGGGAGGTCACAAGGGACTCAAGACTCATGACAGAGCAGGAGGGCACGAGGGCAGAGGTGGTGTTCAGAAGGAAATAGAAGAAGGGAAGAAATTTTGAGATTTCAGGAGTGCAGCCGGGAGGAGATGGCTGTGAGACAGGCACAGATGAGACAGGAGACAGGAGTATCAGAATCAGTTTGAGCAGCATCAGCATCCAAGATTATATGAATTTCCATAGAAAGAGACTACCTAGGAAATGGGTGGAGCAAGATCAGTGTTGGACCCAGAATGGAGCCCTGGGGGACACCATTGGAGAGAGGATTAGGAGCAAAGACACAAACCTGCCTTATACGTGATATGTGTGATCTGACAGGAAGGAAGAGGCACAAGTTGCAGCAGTGCCAGGATTTCCAACCTCAGCACTGACAGGAGAACAGGACAAAAGACAGCTCAAATGGACTGAAGAGAATCAGTATCAGAAAAGAAACTGTTTGCATGAGTCTTTATCAGATGTTTGGGGTGGGTTAGTGAGTGGTGCAGTGGTTAGCCCTACTGCCTGGCAGTGCTGTAGGCCTGGGTTCAATTCCAGCCTTGGGTGTTATCTGTGTGGGTTGTATGTTCTCCCCATTTTTGCATGGGCTTCCTCTGAATGCTCTGGTTTCCTCCCACAGTCCAAAAACATACTGGTAGCTTAATTAGCTTCTGGGAAAAGTGGTGTGAGTGTGTGTGTCTGCCCTGCTATGGACAGGTGTCCCATCCAGGCTCTATCCTAAATTGTACCTGTTTCTTGCTGGGATAAGGCTCCAGCTCCTCCTCCTTCCTGCATTGGAAGAAGCAGAGAGAATAGGATGGATAGTATCTGCTGACAATGTGTAGATTAGGCACTAATTTTATTAATATAAGGGAGGTTAATTCCATCTGGTGAATCTGCGAAGTCAGCTGTACAGTACATACTGTAAAAAATACTGGACCATGAGCAGTTTAAACAGCACTGAAAGAAACAGGTGATAGAAATTCCTGGGATTAGAAAATCACCTCATTTTGCAATTAAATAGAAGCCTTGAGTCTGTGTTTAGGATTATCAATATACTTCTTGTGTTTCAATCCATGTTTGTTTATTCTTCGTGAATGCATTGCAGTTTCTAAATTGAAAAAAGGGCAAAGCAGGTCGGGTGACATGGGGCCACAGTGGTTAACATTGCTGGCTCACAGCTCTGGGGCCTTGGGTCCCCTTTTCTAACCATACATCCATTTTCTAACAGCTTTATCCAGTTCAGGGTGGCAGGGGAGCCAGATCCTGTCCCAGCACTCAAGTAACGGGAGCAAGGCAGGATACACCCTGGACAGGAGGTCAGTCCATCACAGGGCACACACAGACATGCACACACTCACGCCAGGGACAATTTTCCCAGAAGCCAGTTAACCTACCAGAATGTCTGTGGACTATGGGACGAAGCCAGAGCACTCAGAGAAAATCCATGCAAACACAGAGAGACCCCACACAGTGAGCAATCCAGAAATTGAACCCAGGGCCCCAAAACAACGAGGCAGCAATGCCAACCACTGGGGCACCAGGCTGCCCCCGATATTGATACTCTTTATTATCATTTAAAGAAAGAGAAGCTGGCTTGTCCTTCCGTGTAGTAGCTCAGGACTATATCAATAAAATTGGGGAGAAAAATAATGACATCCACTAAATTCAAGTCACCTCAGCTTCAGGGCCGTATAACATTTGGGGGCAAAGGAAAAAACCTAATCATGTGATGTTCAGGAAGTCCAAGAAAATTGTTAGGATCATCATTTTTTATCTCTCCGTCTGGGTTGGCAATAATTGCACGAAGCTTTCAGTACGATTGGTTCATACATTTACAGTATGTCTAAGGGTTACTTCTGGTTTTCATTGCAGTTCTAAGCTAACGAAATAATTATATTTTGGCTTCACAACTGCTTTTCAAAAGTGCCTGTAAAACCCAGAATACCGCTGCATACAGAGGGGCTGCGACAGAAATTTATCCAACCCCGCGCGTAGTCGTATAGACGTAATTTTCACCTCTGATCACAAGATGGCGTACTTCCAACTCGTATCGGTTTGGAACACGGACAGCACCGTGAAGTTGCTTTGAAATGCAGCCTGCCACAATTAAAAAAAAAAAAACACGCGTTTGACAAAGACTGCGAGACTTGCAAGTGAGATTTTTATTAGGTGCTTCAGTATGAAGATAAAAAAATGTCTGAGTATGAGACACCACGGGCGTGTTTGAAAATGCTCTTCTGAAACAGTAGAAAACTCACTGAAAGACAGCCTCCTATGGCTTTAATTGCACAACACGTTTAAAGGTGTTCTTGGAGATAGGGAACCAATTAACCAATAGCAGCTGACATGAATCTCCAAAGAGATTCTGGTACAATAGCTGTGAGCTGCCTCTAACTGCATCTCTGCAGTGTTCCAGAGCAGATGGGGTTCAATGGGGTTAAGGTCCGGGGGCGTTAGACTCTTGGCAATGTTTGAAGTGACATGCTCCACCAGGTCTGTGGAACATGCAGTCATGCCATTTATGATGCAAGTTACATTAACCATTTTTTTACCCATAGCACAGCACACTAAGGGAAAAGGTCTGGTCTGCTACTACTTCACAATCCTCAGGAACTATTGGATAGATCATGAGCTGGGGGCATTCCCACTGCTTAACACTGGAGCTGTCACTCCTATAGCACATCCCATTACTTAATTTTGTGGTAGTGAAGCATACTTCCAGTTCAGACTTACAAGCAGACACATTTGTAACATAGCTCTGGGCTACATCAGACCTTTAAACAACAGGGGACTGAGATTTTAAAAGCCCCAGTGCTCTGTTTTGTACATCTTAAATCTGCATCTTTAATCTGAGTTTTGGCACTATTTTAGCACTTGTAAGAAAATACAGTAATTTCCTCATAAATGTAAAAAATGTCAGATGAGGGTAAAAGTGTTTGGGACTGAACTTACGCTTTAAAGCTTTCTACCAGTTTTAAATGGGACTGAGACTTGAGGCTTGAGACTTGAGACAGGCCAAAGAAGGTGTCAGAAGTTATCTCCTGCTTCTCAAGTTCATAAAGCATTGCCGGTCACTTAGAAGGTCTTTTCTCTCAGCTAGGCTTGCTTAATATTTTGGCCAGTGAGCTGATCAAATGTGTATGTACAGTACTCTGATGTGCTCTGACCCCAAGCTTCTCTCCCTGTCTGTGTGTCTGTGTCTCAGGGAGAGCAAGTTTGGGTATGTGAAAAAGGCACATTCCTAATACAAGAAATTGTATATGGCCAATAAAGTGATCTTATCTTACTCAAAATCACACGAGCTTGTTACAAGGATGCAACCTCAATGCGACTCTCAGTCTCAGGCTAGGCTTCTGGCATGGTGGAATTCACCACTGTAAAAGAGGCACAGTGTGACTTAGGGCTGGGAGCCCGCCTGATAAATGGCAGCCATGTTCTGGTTGATGACAAACTGCACACATTTTATATATAAGGACACTGATACCATATTGTGTATTTCAACATAAAGGCAAGTTGTAAAATTCTCATTTACTCTGCAGCATTACTATGGCAAGATCTGAGGCACAGACGGATATGGCTTGGCATGATAATGATAATAATTATAATTTATAAGAAAGTACAAATAAATGCATACTTTTCTGCCTTCTGGTGATGGGGTGGTGTGGTAGGTAGGTCCACTGCCTTACAGGTTTTACCTCCTGGGTTCAAATCTGGGTTATTTTCCTTGCAAAGGTTACATGTTATCTTCATATTTACATAGGATTTTGCAGGATGCTCTGATTTCCTTCCACATTCCAAAGATATATTGACAAGGTATGCAAATACCAAAAACTGGCATCCTGCCTGTGCCTGTGCCCCGTATTCCTAGGATAGGCTCCAGGTTGTCCTGCCCCTCGCCATAAAGAACTGCTTTATCACATAAACATATCACAGTGAGTGACTGCTTTGTTCCTGATGTGAGATTGGGAAATACTGCAAGCCCTGGAACATTTTCAATCAATCAATGATGGATGATCAAGTGGATGACAAAAAGAGCCCAGTCAAAAATGCCATCCCCATTTATGACCATTTTTTTCCCCAGTGATGTTGAATCATTTGAAAACAGTTCAGGTGCAGTTAAAAAAGTCATCAGCGTACCCCAAAAAAATATGGCCTTGCAAAACGTGTCACAAAACAGCAACCAATCCAAGGTTTCATTGCACAGAAAAGTAGATGGACTTTCATTTTTGCATGTCATACATACTGTAAGTTTCACAGTGATCACAAGTTTACTTTTGCATGACCAGTGCCACATCATTTTGACACATAGAATGCGGAACTGCTAGGTCACACGCCATTCTAAAGCTCATTTTATCTCATGCAGCAGTACATTCTGACCTTAAAACCACTGTTGGGGCCTCCACTTGGGGCAAATACATTTGTAATCTAAACCATTAATGGGCAGAAGCAAGTAAAGAACAACATTACCAGAAATGACCCCTTTTATTGATTTTTTTTTTCAAAAACAGCATCTCCTGCTGAATAAAGGCATTTGACTTTATCATTTCTTGTGTACCAAAAATAAAACAAATAAACAGACTTCAGCGTGAAACTGCAGAATTTGTTGGGGAAAAAAGTATCATTACTTTTTTTTTCTCGGCAAAACGTGCAGAATTACAGCCACGTTTCGACTGTTCAAAAGATCTGGCTGGGAATTCTTCTGGGTTTCAGCATAAATGAATTGTCCACATGCTGCAACCTCCTGCATGAAATAGATAACAGACATCTCTAAAATACAAAGCTAAGAATACTTTTCTTCTTAGCAGAACTTTTTTTTTCCCATGCATATTATACATGAATTCTATTCTGCAAATAACTGGTTACTTAACAAAATAAGTGTTAAGTAACCACCAAATGACCTCTTCTTGACCTTTTAGAAGTATGTTATGGCAAAGGTGTAGGTACTCCACAATGGAGTTGAAATGATGGCAGCTTTAAGGTGATATACATAAGAGGATAATGAAAGTGTCAGATTCTCAAAATGAACAAATTGCAGATCAGAACTGACAAATAGACTGTTAACTAAACATCACGCTGCCAAAATAATAAAAAAAACTCAGTCACATGCATAAAACCAAATGCTGTCCATTTTTTTCTCAGGAATACGGTCAAAACAGGATGATTGCATGATTTTAGCAGACAAACAGATGAACTAGAGTTGAGGGCATTCAGAAAGTCATCTGTATCTTTGTAGCAATAGGTTTCTGGAAACAGCAGGCTCAGAACTCCCTCATCAGCCAGACTGTGTGTTGGAGAACTGGAGCACTCTAGTGTGGCATTGTCCACTCATGTATTTAGTGTACCAGATATTGTTTATTAAAGCCTATTTCTTAATTTCTTAGCCTCTTCCATGTTTACTGAATATCCATTCATCCAGGGTAGAGATAGTTAAGATGAGCTGGTGAATTAAGTGTCTCAAGATACTGAATGTCAATTCTATGTCCGCAACTGTATTGTTATGTGTTTATCCCACAGATGGACTGCGTATTTAGATACTAACAAATCTTATTGGCAGGATAGCAGGAATTTTCTTTACAATGAGTTCTGGTAAATGAATAATCACGAGTTTAAGATACTGCAGGATCAGCTCATTTTTTAAAACCTTCAAAACTAAACACTACCAGAGACCTGAACAGTAGCAGCTGCCCTTGTGAGTACTTCCAGATCTCCTCCCTTTCATCATGGGGTCCAGTGTGAGGATCTACAAGGTGTCCACAAAGTCATCGCACCCCATGTTTCTTTGGCAGCAGTACAGTGTTGAAAACTTCATTTTGAAGTCCAAAGGTTATGATGGGCTGTCCTTTTTAATAGTAAGAAATGATCTGTTCCTTCATTGTTCTCGGCCTCTAAGGGACAGACTGAGAAGAATGAGGAAAGGGCATTTTGTGCCTGCGCACTTGTCATTTTGTGGCCACATTACAACCACTTTCTTCACAAAGGAGCCTCAGGTAGAAACAGAACTGTGTTGACACCCTGTTCATTACAGGACCGTCAAATAGAACTTTCCAGAACCATGGCGCGATCTCTGGATTTACAGAAAAAGATCCTGCTGGCACTCATCCATAGTTTAAAGCAGGTAAACAAAAGAATAAAGTTATGTGACAGATAGTTATACACCTCAGCCTTAATTTTGCACCCTTTTTTCTTTACTGAAGCAGTCTAGGGCACACCACAACAGCTGCAACACAACCCCTTCTACCAACAGAGGTTCAGCACCTTGAGTTTTCAGCAAATCTGCTTGAGCATAATTTATATTGGCAGACATACAAATACATACATATAAATATAAATATTTTAAAAAAACAACAGCTTCCAACCCTGTCATTGCACTTCAGAATAAATACAAAGGAACACATTACAGGTACGCGAAAATGACTTTGGAACGTCATTGAGAAAATGCAGGCAAATAACACCCTCTGCTGGTCACCTCCTCCCTGACCATTTTGGTCTCCCCTCTGTCGCTCTTGCTCAGCGTGTCTGTGGTTGTTCAATTTTCCAGGGTTTGCGGACGACTTCTTCAGCGCAGCTTCACTCACAAAGATGGCCGAGGGATGAAAAAATAAAGCAAACCCATGTTCGGAAGTGTATCTCCAGCGACGTGCTCCTCTTTCGCTGTTTGCTCTGTCCCTATTGTACTCACAGAACAAAAGATTGAAAAAAAAACCCCACACAGACAAAAGTTACAAATGGCTTCCAAAGATGAGCTGGAATTGTCTTATAGTCTCCATCAGCTGGCCAGGGGAGCTGTGACAGAGGTGTCAGAACCAGTACAGTTCTTTGGCTTTCTTGTGGTGTTGCAGCCCTGAATCGCAATATTAAATGAGAGAAAGGCAACAGGTTAGACCAGTCACAGCTAAAGTGACATCCTACCATCCATATTCAGTAATTCGACATCAGTGCCTCACAGAAACACATTTCCAAGTCTTGTTTATTTTGTCCGTGCGTGACTTCAGTCTGTCCTCCATATTTACAGCCCTTTGAGGTTTGTTTTCTAAAACTCCACGTGGTTACGTTTGTACAATGTACTTTTGTTTAAAAGCATGCCGTCTTTTTTTTTCAAGCCTGGGCAATGGGAAGGCAGCACTTGTGTGGAAACGTCCCCTTACTGACACTCCGTAAAGGGAAATGGGTCTCTGTGCAAACTAGCCTCCATGCAAGCAGAATGTCCATTTGAAACCTCTTCTCTGTTCTTGTGTTTTACATTGTTGCTTAAACTCTCAGTAAAACCTGAGGACCTGAATATACAGTATGATTCACATCAGTATGTTTATATGTATGAAATACTGTGATTTGTTTCAATTGATCCTTGTTATTTTAATTAACTTAACGCCATTTACTCTGCAGCATCATCTGTGGCATGATCTGAGGCACAGAAGGATATGGCTTGGCATGATAATTATAATTTATAAGAAAGTATACATAAATGTGCATTGGTGCTTTAATTATCATCATAAGAGAGCACCTAATACACACTACTGTATACATTGTAGTACATTATGCTACAGTATAGAGGTGGACTTGGCAACAGGTGAATTTGGCTATTTGTGATGCTTCTTCTGCACTGAACCTTCACAAATTTGAGACCCTAATGTACTCATAAGCTGATACTGTTCTGAGTTTCACAATAATTTGCATCAAGATGCTTCGAACACCCTGGGTCCAGTTCCGGACCTGGAGTGCTAGCTGTGTGGAGTTTGCATGTTTGCTCCGTGTTTGCATGTGTTTCCTCAGGGTGCTCTGCTTTCCTGCCACGCTGGTAGGTCAATTGGTCCTGGTGTGAGTATGTCTGTGTCTGTGCCTGTGTGAGCCCTGCGATGGACTGGCGTCCCATCCAGGGTGTACCCCGCCTTGTGCCTATTGCATGCTGGGACAGGCTCCAGCTCCCCCCTGACCCTGAGTGGGATGAAGCAGTCAGAAACACAGGCTGCAGGCCCCCTACCTGTGTCAATGTTGAGTGTCAGGGTCTGGGTGACGTCGCTGGCGGGGATCAGGCCCGGCCAGGCGGGGGTGGCGTCTAGTTTGGTGACATCGTAGTGGCCGGGCAGCGGGGGCAGCCGGCTGGGCCGCACCGTGGGCATCAGCAGGGGGCTGTAGTGAGGCTCCAGCCCCGCGGGGGAGTAGAGTTCATGCAGCGGGCGGGGCGGGGCGTAGGCGGGGCTCTGCGGGTAGGCCCAGGACTCGGAAGGGTGCGGGGGAGGCAGGCCAGGGTGCAGGGCAGGGGAATAAGGGTCTATGGAATATGCTGCTCCATCGGAGTGTCCTCGGTTCGACGGGGAAGGGTAGCTACTGTCCCAGAAGGAGGGAGGGAAGCTTCGTCTGCTGCTCGGGGAAGCAGAATCTGTGGAGAAGCAGCACATGGAGTGATGAGCCTCAGTATGAAGAGGAGACAAGGATATGAATATTGGCACCCTGTAGTATTGTCCACTCACATATTTAGTGTACGGAATGTTGTTTTATTAAACCCTACTTCTTTCTTAGCCATACCTCTTCCATGTTTACTGAATATTCATTCCTCCAGGCTAGAGGTCGTTAGGATTTACTGGTGAATGAAGTGTTTCAAGATACTGAATGTCACCTCAGTACGCATTGTGTTTCCTGCTCGATCTCTGTACCAGTGGGCGTGAACGCAAGACTTAATCAGGTTGAATTCTCGTCAGGGTCACTGCAAGGCTGCGGTGTCTGCATCCAAGCTGCTTAATTTGGAAAACAAACTGTTGGAAAGTAGGGGATGAATAAGCTACAGGATTTGATTTAGAACAATAGATGACCAGGGATTCATGCACACGTCACCAGAGACAAATGGCCATTTAAAGCATCTGAGTGCATGATTCTTGTGTGCATTCAACACTGATGGCACAACGTTTTCTATGTGGAGCATTTTACATGTTAAACGATACACAGATGGACCAATGCAACACTTTTATAACGTTTGCGACATGGACTCATCAACATGTTTTTTTAAACAAAACATTGATTTTTTTTCTTAGTATTGCAGTGGATCGCTGAGGTCACGATTCTGATTTACTTTCACTTTTCTATTTTAAGTTGCTGACACATTCTATCGAAAACAGAAGTGTCCCATCTGACGTCCTTGTCGCTGTGTAAGCCTTACAAGCCCGTAGGGTTAAATAGTAACAGAGGAGCATTTTTGTAGTTTTTTTTTTTTGCTCTATTTTCTTTTTTCTCGTTTTCTGGAGAAGGATCGATGGGCACCGCACAAATCACTGCTGACTCGCCGGTGTATTGAAACTCCAATTGCAAAACATTCGACAGCGCGGTTTTCGCCAAAAAACAGTGCAGCGTCTTCGGTGGTGTCCGGGTGTCCAGCAAAGGTTTATTACTGTTCCACAGCAAGGGTGTGAGGGAAAGACCCTTCTGTCCGTCAGTACACAGCCTCACTACTTTGAGGAATCGGACAAGGTGCGAAATTCTCATGCGTGACTTCACCGAAGTGCTAAAACCCTTGCGTAAACTTGTAAATAAACTAAATGGCGCATCCTGAAAACGGTCGCTGGGTCACCGGTTCTCCCAGCCTATATAAGGAAGCAGAAGCGGTATTTAACCTGAGAAACAGCCGCTCTAAATCACTTCTGTGGCGACATCTTGCCTTCCCGTGTCAATGCCGTGCACTGACAGCGCAGGCCTCCCACCTGTTGTTTTCACTGGACCGTCTGCCCCTACTAGAATGTCAGGAGTCGGTTTATTTTTTAGCTGTTACTTTTATATTTAGAATTCCACTGGAAAAAGACACCGGGATAAAGTCCTGATCAAACAGCCCTAGATAAGTCACCAGTCGGTATTGTACAGGCGGTCTTTGAACGCGATACGCTTTAACGTTCTACATTACAGCGTAAAGACGCACACATTCCGTTTATACATAGTATCTGTAACAAGGCGCTGCGTCTTCTGTGAAGTTGTCTTAAATGTAGGCTATAGGAAGTATACGCGTCTACTATTAGTAAGTGTACAAGAGTTTTCACTTACTACGAAGGGCTCAAAGGGCACTGTCAGATTTACATTTTTTTTTGTAGGTTAGTTGTTTATTGCTGATGGACTTTTAAGCAGAGATTCCTAGACGTGTTGAAGGCAGATTACACCACCAGCCGACAAGAGCGCCGGCGACGGCCTCATAGCAGAAGTGTCACGGGGGATATGAAGCTTGCACAGTATATATCCTCACCCCACACAGGAGGGATGGTATTAACTTTACGAATTTGTAGGAACTACGACATTTACAAAGCAATAAATTAGGATATTGTGAATTCTGTTTTGCGGGACTCTTCTTGAGAATATATATTTTTCCTTCTATTTTTCTGCTGGTTTCTTGAGAGGGACCGGTGATCTCCAAAAGGCTAAAAACTGTGACAAAGGTCACCATCCACTACAAAAAAATGTCGCCTTTTCTCAAGGTTAAGAGAAGCAATGGGACAATGGCCCGTATTCACAAAACGTTTTCTATAAATTCAGTGTGATCATCATTTCCCCCCCGAGAGCTGTAAACGTCCATACAGTATAAGCCATAAACTAAAGACTAGGTTATTCACACGCATTAGCTGTAAAAGAAACAGTATGCGCTGTGACTTGTTGAATGTTTAATTTGTCTTGCATTCCTTCAAGAAAAATGTGTCTGACAGCGAATTTAAGCTGAACCCTTTAAGAGCATAAAGAAGTCACACTATTGTGGGAGAGACCCGATTTCTTCAGGATCCGTCTCCGGTGTTGGCGCCGCGATCTCACCTGATCCCAGCTCCGCGACACGTTTCTTGCCGTCTCCTTCCATGTAGGAGCTCAGCGCTCGGGAAAAGTGCTCGTCCACCACGCTGCTTATGTCGCCCTGGTAGTAGGTGAAGAGGACGCAGCGGGAGCTCAGGTACTTGGCCTCGGGGGCCTCCTGCTTGTCCTTTTCCCCGCCTTCACCGGAGCCCGGGAAAGAGGCCGCGCCAGTCCCGAGAACACTGTCCACCCGTTTCTGCATCCTTCCACCTCCCCCGAAAACCTTACCGCAGGGGGAAAAAAACAGGAAAAAAGCGCTTTAAAAAAGGGTCCGTAATGCCTTTTCCTTTATTAACCTTCAAATCCTCCCCTTTTCGTAGCCCCCATCATGACCCCACTTAGGTCAGGTGAAGACCGCGGGAGCTCAGCCTTCCCTCCCGAACTCCAGTGACCCAGGGAAGAGAGCAAGAGTGGAAGTTCGTAAGCAATCACAGAGGGCACCGGGTATCTCCTGTTCTCCTAGCCTACACCTGAAATTGGAAAAGTTAGCTGGGATTTAACCACTAAACCGTCTGACTGAGGAGGAGATACCACTGAAGATCAAATTAAAATGAGGGATTTTAGTTGCCCAGATACCTGACAAGGCAATTGCGGTTTTATCTAGATATTTACTATGGGGGAATGCAATCAACGGAAGAGTCCGTTCTTTTTTGATGTTGTATAGCACCTTTTTTATGGTGATCACAGTTCAGAAAATTAAAAACAGACTTGACCGTTCAAAACAAGGATCCACGCACGCCAGGATCCACTTTCATTCCTGAAGACAAACCCTCCACTTAACACACGGAACAGCTTTGTTGATACAGCTAAGCCGAGTTTAAGACATCAGATAAAAATAATTACTGCCCGCAACTGTAGATAAAAACGTACAATAATTATGAATATACAGAAACACGAGAATTAGCAAAATAAGAAAATGTGCTTTAACTGCTCTTTAGACACATGAAAATACATTTAGTTGCGCTTAAAAAGCAAAAGCAAACAAACAGCCTTCATAAATTATGGGCTATCACCCAAGCAATCACCCCGTAGATAGCTAAAAATAAACCCAGTTCCTAAAGAGCAAACTAAAACGCGCTTATCTTTTCTTTTACAAAACGATTAATTATGCAAAGCACGGAGGAAAACCATCACCACCCATTTTGAAAGTGCGCTTGTTCTAGTGGTGTTCTAAATGAAAGCCAGTCACTTCGAGAGGACAAGCAGTTCTTACCTGCAGGCTGTTGACGCTGAAAGAAGAGGCTGAGGTATAAGGTGCGCAAGATCCATGGGCTGGGTACATAACCTCTGCGCAACTCATGATCCTTTTACAGTCTCCAGCGGAAAGCTCTGTGGGACGGAATGGCTGGACTCACCCGTGGAAAGCGCCCTTTTAGAACCGCCGGACATTCCGCCGGCCGGCAGAAGAAGCTGGATGTCGTTTACAGCAAAGTAGTATTGCTGTATATCACGAGCCCTCCGCAACGACAGCTGCGCGCCTGCACTAGTCCGCCCGGTGGAAGAGAACACGTTTTCCCTACAGCTCGACTCCTCCCCTCTCTTCTCACTCAAGAGACCCTAAACTCAAACCCAGTGTGCTCCTCGCTTGTCATTCGGCGGCGAAGTATTAAGTCGTGGTGGTCCTTAAACGTTTCCGGCCGATTCCACCTTTTTAGGACACGCTCGTAGGCTCAAGAAAACTTTTTTTTTTCTCTCTTCCAGGCGTGAAGTTAAGAACATTAAATTTGCTCCCCTTATTTATCTAAAAAAAAAACAACAGAAAAAAACAAAAGAAAAACTGAAGGTCTAAATAAGCCCATCTATTAACATTTTCTAGAGCGTCTAGGAGCGATGCGGTTGTATTTAGGGGAAGGAAGGGCAATAAGTGGTCTTATCCAGGCGTTTTGTAACATAAAACCAACTGCAAACAAAAGGAGGCTATGTGGCCTATCCCAAACTATCCTGTCCTAGCTAGTCCATTTGGTAGTTCAAGAGAAATAACACCATCTAAGAATCAGGTGCTTTGCGAATGTTTGATGATTTAAGTACAGTACGTTTTGGTTTATCCCGCTTGGTTATGAAGTAGCCTCTTAGCCGTAGGATCAGGAGGCTCAACCCCCCCAAAAGAAACAAGTAAACCCCCAAACCAGCCATGCAGAAACAGGGGCGTAAGGAACAGTATGGAAACACTGATATCACAATAACAAGAGAAGACAGACTTTAAAACCTGCTAACTGAACCACAGATAGCACGCCAGACAGACCTGGATCTGAGGAGATGGCATCAGGAATAGGAAAGAACTCAGGGTCGCTCAAACCCCAAAAGGAACAAGGGAACCCCCAAACCACCAATGTGGAAAGAGCAAGAAGGAACATGCGTGGTGAAGGAGAAGGCAGACATCACAAGTCAGGATGCCCACTGACTGAACCAGTGGCAGGACTCCAGACATAAATGCGAAAATATCTGAGGAGTGTGCAAGAGCTGCAGTATATAGAGTGAAAATTGGTAATATAAAACAGTTAAATGATTGGCTTAATGTCTGTCATTATCTCTCCCAAACTTCAATTTCAATAAGAAATTGCTACTCTTCAGTAAGAGGTTCAATTTCTCGAAAGACGCCAGGATATCAGTTTGACAACCTGGCTGGGTAGCTTGTTCCAGATTTCTCCATTTTAAATGCACTTTGCTGTAGTATCCAGGTGTGTTTTCAGTTTGTGTTTCACTGTTGATTCTAAAGAAGTCAATTTTTTTACTCTTGTCAATACCTTTGAGGGTTTTGAATACTTCAGTCAGACCTCTCATAATCCTCTGTGTGGAGAGTCTTGACTTCCTTCAGCCTTCCAGTGCAGGGCGTTCCTCTCAGCCTAGAGGCCAGGGAGTTGTGGGCAAACCGCTGTTTGAACTCACGGTTAATTCTCCTGGAACCTTTACACCTACTCCTTGACTAAATATATCGAAAAGATATCATTTATACAATGTTTCTTTAAGTAAAGTAGTGAAGAGTGTTGTTTCTGCTAAAGAATGCAAATACTTCCATATGGACTTAAGTCCCCCTGAATATATGCAGTACATCAGAAGAATATATTTGTACTGAATTTATGCAGAATTCTGTCAAAGACCAGACTCATTAGTTTACTCACTAATTTCAATTTACAAGGACTCTTACTCCTATTCAATGGACACCTGCTAGCTCTAGGATTGTAATTTGAAATGAACGGATTGGCTGAAATGTTGACTAATTCCTGTCTTAGATTCATAAGGTGACGTGGGATGTCTCTCAAGTTGATTTGGTTAATAGCTTTTGGCCCAGAAGGAGACAAGGGTATCGCATGAAAGTGCTGTAATGTAAATGACGATTAGCAGCATTGCAATGTCAATTAGTATTCCACCCTAGCTTAGCAGCATTAGAAGGGAACAGGATACTCCATTAACATGCTGAGTTCTTCACAGCCTTTTTTTCTACTTGGAGAGAAGACAACACTCATTAGAAGACTGGCTAGTTAAATTGATGGACTTTTGGAATCATGATGGCAAATTTGTCATGTTGCAAACATTTGTACACAAAAAGAGACCTGTTTATTATATTAATGAGTTTATTTATAGACTTTATAGATACTGGACAATAAAAGTGAATTTCCTTTAACCTCAGTAAGCACACAAGATGATGTGCCTGATGATGTCTCACAAAGTATTTACAGTTTCAATCCATTTCAATTCCATCCGTTTTCTGACCTCTTCTTCTAATACAGGGAAGCAGGGGAGCTGGAGCCTACCTGCTGTGCCCACCATACCACCCTCCATTTCACTTAGAATTTTAAAATCCTTTTTCTGCAGGATTGCACTAATATCATGCCAGTACTTTAGTCATATTCAAATTAATGTGACGCAGAGATGAACACTTGCCTGTCAGCAGAATAGGGCAGCCTGCCCATGAGAATCAGGCTGACAGGACCCTGCTACGCCACTCTTCACAAGGAATGAGCCAGGGAGCTGCTGCAAGAGTGAAGATGGGGTGGAATGAGGGGTGTGAAAGGAGGTTTGAAAGCAGGTGAGATAAAGTTTGTCCTCCTCCCAAACATCTGTTTAAGAATGCCGTTTAGATGACCTGAGAAAACTCTAATGTAAAGCATTGGCCCAGGTATGAGTGCGTGTCTGTGTCTGTGTGTGTGCCTGTGATGGACTGGTGTCCGATCCAGAGTGTATCCTGCCTTGCGACTGTAGCTTGGCTCAGCTCGGTGACTGAGCTCGTTGTGCAACACAAAAAACAGTGCATAACTGAAACAAGACAGTGGTTCCTGAGTGGATGAGAATACTTTTGAATTTCAGTCAACCAGGGGTGACCTTTGCTCTGCAATTGAAACTGTAAACATCCTTCTGCTCCGGACGTGATTCTCAGTCCTGGTGCGATAGATCCACAGCCACTACTTCTTTTCCTTACGCCTGAGCTCTTGATTCAATTGTGTCTTGGTGATGTTGGCTCAGCTTGGGTCCATTCCCAAGTCTTTAGTTTTTGAGGAGTTTGGGGTTTCCACAAAACCTGCTGGGCTGTGGCTCTCCAGGACCAGGAGTGAGGATCACTGTGTCACAGTATACAGCAGTCCTGTACACAGTGTCCTCCCTGAGACTCCCCACATCTCATTTATTTTAGTGCCACTGACAAATGAGTCTCTAAAAATAGTTCTTGAATAACCTTTTTATTTTAAGGCTGGTTTTAATAGGTTTACATTAAACCTAGCGTGCATGTTACAGGACCAGGAGCAAAAATGGTGCGAAACCAAGGCTCTCGGCCGAGTTAAGAAATAAATCTTATCCTGATCCTAAATTATTAAAACTGTGCAGGAGGAGAAGCGTGAGCCACTGAATCAGACAGCAGCAGAGGGGAGTGATGCAACTCTCGCCCCCCTGGGCTGCTGCAGGAATGACAGCTGCTGACAGCCCAGCGGCAAGCTGGGTGTCTGCAGAGAGCTACAATAACACATGTTATGGCAGTTCCTGGTATTAATGACCCTGACCTGCACTTCTTCCCATGCCCATAACAGCTGTTTCCAGTCATTTGTCTTTGTGGGCCAGTCCCATATTTCATGTGGGAGTGGGGTGGGGGAGAAGGAGGGGGGTGTCACCTGACCACCGTCCCACAAAGTGACCAAACTAGGGAAGGGATGAGAGAGTCCTAGTGGAGGGCTGGAGTGCGTCTAGAAAAGACATCTGAGCGGCCAGTCAGAAGACAGGCAGGTAAAAATAAGCCTGAGCCCGTGTGAGTGCGTGTGTTGTATGTGTGTGTATCTGGGAGAAAGTGTGAGTGGACCGAAAATAAACTCAGGTTACATCATCGCCTGGATATGTCTGTCCACAGATCCCCACAAACCCCGTTGCTTCGTTTCGCAGCGCCAGGGCTCTCGCAGCCGTGTGAGAGATGCTGTAGCCAAAGGGATCTCTGAAAAATACAGGGAAACTCCTTGGCCCTTTTCCGAACTTTTGCACCTCCAGCACTGTTTGTTTACAGGTTACTTCCAGGCTATGTCCATGGTTTATTCTGCCATTTTCCCAGTCTGTGTGCTTCAGCCAGGCAAATGCAGATTGTCAATGATCCTTTCTTGCCGCCCCACCTGCTCTACTGCTCATGTGGTCCTCAAATTGAAGCCCCGATCATGCCTTTGCGAAGCCTGCCTTCACCACAACAGTGACCTCTGTCAGGCCACACACTACTGAAACACCTCCCTGGGACCGATGTCCTTTTCTTCTTGTCCTAGATCCCTATAAGTACCAACGAACAGGCCTCCTACCTTTAGATTTTGCCGTTTGAAGCTTTACTTTAATGTCCCTGGTAACCAATCTTTTCTTCGTCTCGGTTATTTACGCTATAGCTTCCCCTGTCTTGTGCCTTTGAAGAGATTCTTACAGAAAGAAAATGGCACTAGTGAGTAAGTATGTAACAAAAAGATCTACCAGCTAGACGTTTCTACTAAAGGGCTTTATAGACAAAGTTCGGCCTGTCTCTGGAAACCCTGCCAATTTTCCCAGAATGCAACAGTATAGTTGTCTGGCCTGAGCAAGGGTTAAGAACGTCAGCTGGTCATACCCAGTGTGGTTTGACTGCTGAATTCCTCTGAGGGTTCCACTGGTTTAGCTGCTGCTCTGCCAGATTAACCCTGTCCCTGCGTGAGCTCTACAGCTGTTTACAGTCCCTTTTTATGCCTCCACAGCTGTCTGGCCCCATCTCCGCAGGCCAATTTATAAACCTGTCAGGTGTCATAACAACATGCTGATTTGTGGGCAAGCAAAAAGGGAAGGGGAGCTCAAACTCAGCATGCAGATGGGGATTATCTTAGAATGAGAACCCACTTAAAAACACAATTACTGGACCTTAAAAAGCATGCATTTGATGCAAATAGCACGTGGTAATATGGAGGTTAGCCTCTGGAGGTGGTGTGAAGAAAGTGTGATTCTCTTTGCATGTCAAAATCCCAACAGCCCTGCCAATTGAAGGCTAGGAGTGCTTCTTTCAATACCTGCGGGTTGATGCCATGGCGTCTGAAAGAGACAATGCAGTGAGAGACCGTGTGCTTTGTAATACACATCGCCATCATATTCAGGAGACCTCATCCTGATGAACGTGCCCACATCTTAACTGCAGAACTCAGCCTATGTAGTGCTGAAATCCATTTAGAGCAATTTCGGACAATTGGAACACATTTTGTCGCTATATATGTAGACACTGTTTACAAACTGGTTAGCAAGTCTTACATTAGTATATTAACCTTCATGGGGATCGTTGAGCCAGATTGTGAAAATCTTACTTATAGAAAATGCACATAAAAATTTGGTTATTCATAACTGCATGCAGCCCTGGTGCTCTCCTTGGATTTATTGCATTTCTACAGAACTGTGTAAGTAACCACACTGCACTATTACCACTATTGAACTATGTACTGCATGGAGCATATTGTGCTTGGACTTTCTCTTGTTTGTACTTCTATTTATGATGCACTGACGTCTAGATGGATATAAATTATGGGCATGAATATTAATTAATTAAACAGCTATTAATATTCATTCCCTTAACTCCTAATAACTGCAAGCTCTTAAAACATTGCATATCCCTGAAAGGTGTTCTTTGTTATGAAAATAGTGCCTTCGGGAGACATTAAGAGGTATAATGTAGGGGTTTTTATAGTGCACTGAATAGGGCCTGTGCACTGACTCCTTATAGTTAGTCCTTTCAAATAAAAAACATACAGGAATGTTAATGTTATAAAAATTGTATTTTCTGGAACATTGGTTCACAGCTCATTACGATTGCCTTCGCAGTTGCTATGGTGTGGCCTAGAAAGAGCAGAGTGCACTTAAGCAAATAGCAAAGGTTACAAATTAGAGGAAGCAGTCCGTTTCACTCATTTGGTTACTTATTGATCTTTTATCGTTTCATCCTGCCCTTTGTTGAAGCAGGAAATCAGTTACAGCAATACACTTGGTCGCTTATTCGCTTGTAGTGGAGTGGTGTGCCAGTGAGGTACATTCCAGTGAAATGATAAAACCATTGTAGAGCACAGAGCAGTTTGGTGAAGCGTGACACACTGCGCAGAGCTGTGGTGAAGCAGGTGCAGACACAAGCATGGGAACTCTGCGAAACTCCCAGACCCTTGCATCCTGCTTGAGAAATGAGGGTGGAGAAATGTTATTGTCTGAGTTCCTGGTCCTGGTGTCATGCCTATGACCCGTAGCGTGGCTCTCCACAGGCACCCTCACGCCTCTGTCGTGCAATTGGGGTTCAGGTTACACACTCGTTGGGCAAAACAACGGATTGTCACTTTTGCGTCCTGCAGTTCCTCTCGAATTGCACAGGGGCGGTGCCATTAATTGTTCACCCCGTGATCTCTGGGCAAGATTAGCCTCCTCTCAGTGTACGCGACCCGTCACATGCTAAAACAATAATAATTTACAGCAGGTCGGGTTTCCAGAACGCCCCTGCTGCCCGGCGCCTAAAATGGCCCCGGCTCTCAGATGAGATCACTTTCCGGTTTCGGGGACCAGCGGCCTGGTGCCAAGGCCTCCACACCTGGCACCCCGGTGACATCACTCCCTCTCAGGTGGCTGCCATGTCTGGGGCCTCGTAAAGACAGGCCGTCCCGCGGCGAGAGGACAACTGGGGAAACATGAGCGCAGGCGGCAGGCACCGCGCACGGAAGGGAACCGCGCCGCTTCTGCACATGGCTGCTCGGCTGGGGCTGAGGGCTTCATGCAGGCGTCTCGATTTCTCCCGGAGTGACATCATGCAGGCCCCAGCTATTTTTATTGCATGTTAAACTGCTGAACCAATGCACATAAAGTACTTGCTTGTTGCGTTGTGCTGCCAGAGGTTAAAATGGCCACATAAACATGTAGTCCTGGTCAAAATTTTCCATAGCTCTAACTGTCTTGGACACTTGAGCAAAAGATTCAGCCAGATGACTCGTTTGCTGAAGGAGAGGATTTATTCAGTAATGTGCATTTAAGTGAATCTTTAGGAAAGTTTGTCCGAGTCAATTTGAATGATATATTCCAGCTGTGGCTCGCCTGTATTGTGCTTTGACTATATCCCATTGTGCACCGTGCTTCACTTTACCATGCCACACTAAGTCTGACCATGCTGTTACTCTGATTTCACCATGCTTTACTTTCTTCCAGCTACTGCTATGGCATAAAAGAGTAAGCGCGGTAAACTGTCATAAAGGAACAGACCAGGATATTCCCCCAAAAAAGTGTGAGTTTATATCCAAGAAAGTAAGAGTGAGGAAGTACCATGCGAGTCACTTGCCCTACTGAAATGAAAACAAAGAAACGAAATAAAAGTCTCAGTTTGGCTCGGGGCTTCATCGAATTCTGGTCCTGTTGCCGTCTAAACCTTGGCATCATCTCCACAGACTTCAAGTTTTGTGATTATACACTTCAATTATAAATGTACACACACCACCTTTCGGGACAATCAGATGACGGTTGGGCCCTCGAGAGTTATATTTATAGTCTCCAGCCCTCAAATCTGATGCGAGGGTCACAAGTTGTTTGTCTCTATGCAGCCTCGTCCCCTAAAAATGGCATACAGTACCAGGAGCATGTGAGGCAGCTCTCACTGAGTGATGTCATGCTTGTCTACATTACCAGTAATCCTCTGGGATCTCTTGGCCAAGCAATCGTTTTTTCAGAGACCATGTAGATACATATTTCTCTCCTTGATGTGTGAACGCTGAGAGCCTGTTATTACTGCCATTGTTTTGGTGAGAATAGCCCTCAGGTCAACACAGGGTCCTCCTACAATTAAACAGCTCCCCCCAGTCTTTGAAGAACACAATCCTGGATTTTAGTTCCTCCTTAGCAGGTATCTCCAGACATGAAAGCCTTGCTTTTAATTTGGCCCTTTTCTTGGAGAAAATAATCCCCTGCACTGTCTGTGCCACCCTTCAAAACAAGTGAACTCCACCAGAAGACCTCCTTTTAGACAATATACAAAAAAGCCATTGTACAAAATGTAGTAGTTCAGGTGGGTAGCTGCGTCAGCATGCAAAGGCTGCAAAGGAACAAGTAATAGGTTTATTCCATGCTGAAAAAAAGAAGAAGAAAGAAAACACAACGTTTCGGCCGTGGGGCCTTCTTCAGGTGTCAGAAGGCCTTCAGGTGGCCTTGTCTTTCTCACACCTGAAGAAGGCTCCACGGCCAAAACGTTGTGTTTTCTTTCTTCTTCTTTTTTTCAGCATGGAATAAACCTATTACTTGTTCCTTTGCATTATACAAAATGTACTAATTCAATAAAATGAAAAAAGTGGTGCCAAAATCTTTGAACATTCCTAAGAATATAATACAGGATTCTTTGGGAAATCCCACTGCAACTACTTTGCTTGGACTCATGTTTCCAAGAAAATGCAAGGATTACTGACGGCCCTGCCTGACACATGGAGCGATATTGTCCCCTATGCATTACACAAGGTTTTGCTTCTGTACCATTTTTCCTTTGCACATACATCCTTTAATATACAGGTGAAACTGACTATAAATATGCAGTAATCGCCTAACGGGTGTCGTGAGTTTGGAATGGATCAGCTGCTGGTTGTTTCTGGGGAATAGCAGGTGCAGTGGCTAGCATTGCTGCTTCACATCGCTGGGGCCCTGCGTTCAGTTCGTAGGGTGGTGTTTGCATGTTCTGCCTGGGTTTCCTTCAGGTGCTCTGCTTTCCTCCCACAGTCCATATACATACTGACAGGTATATGTGCTTCTGGGAAAACTGGCCATGATGTGAGTGTGTGAGTGTGTGTCTGTGTGTGCCCCTTGATGGACTGGTGTCCCATCCAGAGTGTATCCGACCTTGTGCCCGATGCTTGCCAGGAAAGGCTTTGGCTCCCCCATGACCCTGTGCTAGTTCAGTCCTGTAAGTGGTTAGAAAATGGATGGATGAATGACTGTTTCTTCAGGTGGGCGTATCCAGACACAGCCTCATGGATGCAGACACCATTGCAAGACAGCCTTAAAACAAATTGAGTAGCCTTTAATATAAAAAGGTTAATTGATGCATGTCCAAGTAGTAGAGTATTCCATGCATAATGCAATATGCGATATTGACTGGAAAATATTTGCCAGGTCTACTGATGATAGTGACAATCAAACATATAAACCTGGATGCTGCCTGGAACCTTTTATGTGGTTTTGAAATCCTACTCAATAGCTTAGAATAAAACAGGTGAAATAGGTGCGTTCTCTGTACTTATATACAGTATGCACCTTTCACTCTATACAGCCTTGGAAGTATAGCATGTATGTATATTGGATAATATAAACAAGAATATCTGCTGCTTTTGATTACTCCAGTTTAAGCCAACTATTAAAGTTGGATTAAAAAGTGAAAAAAAATATTTTGCTCAGATCTGGGTTTCACCTGCTGCATATCCCAGTTTTGATTGTGGGAACGGTGCCCGGGGAAACCGGCGAGTGTGACATTAAAGCCGACAAAGGGCAGGAGAGCGCCCCCCGAGCCCAGTCTTTGTTTTAAGGCCCAGCGTGCTTTGCAGCGGCTCGGCAGGCCAGTTTCTGAGATCGGGGGAAGTGGAAAACGGGACTGATTGTCTCCTCTGAAGAAAGGCGGGCGGCTCTTTGTCCCCCCGAGGAGCTGGAGGAGACCCAGGGTGTGCGAAGCGCGTTAATTGCGGCGAAGCACAAAGGGCACGGTAATGAGCCCTTGGCAAGATAGAGGCACCGGGAGCAACGGAAGAGCGCGTTCGTCGCTGGCCTGCCTCTCTGAAGAGGTGGCAGCATTTCAATGCAGCACAATGACCGCTAATTAAAGCTCCATCATTACAGGAGCCCTACGCAGCTCTTTGGCAATGTGTGTGTGTATTTCCTTTTTTTTTCTCTTTTAAGCCAGATTTGTTACCAACGGCTCAGAGTGTGTAATAATGAGGCTGCGCCGCCTGGTTTCTTAGTTACCTCTGCTAAGCTGCTACTATATTCCGTCTCTGGGCCCACGTGTTTCCATTGTGCTCAGAGGAGACTGAAAGAAAGCGAGAAGCAGGGAATATATTTTTCTCTTACCGATCTACCAGGGTCCTTTGGAAAAGTAGAGAGTTGGGATGGAGGTGCTCGTGGAGTCACTAGTTCACAATTGATTGACCGAGCAGCTTATTTTCAAAAGAGGTGCAAAGACATAGACTAAAGTATTTAAAGAACAGTTGGAAAAAAAAAGTGGTTTTGTCCAGTTGCTGCAAAACACCCCCATGTCTGACATTTAAACCCTTAAACATCTGGCTCCGCATGCAGTTAGGTATGCCAGACAATGCAGTGTTTGGGTCTGCTCTGTGTTGTGCTTAGTGTTGTGTCACATGCTCATCATCTCTGTTAGGAAGACCACATTGGCTGTAGCCTGGTAAGGAGTTGAGAGACAGCAAAACACAATTAGTCAAAGCAGCACAAAGTGTGTGTAATTTGGGGGGTGGCACCAAGTTGACAGTTCTCCAAATGCCCAGTGAATTAGTTGATAATAAGGCCCATTTGAAGAGAGAGTCTTGGGGTTTGAGCAGAAAATAAATCATCCTTCAGTCTAATTGTTTTAATTAGTACCCTTTCAATTAGGCACCATGTGACTGGTGCATCAGAGTTAATTCATGATTAACCTGATCTGAAGATCCCAGCAGAAATGTTTTAAATTAGATGTAGTCTACTGTTGAACACGGATTACCTTCACTGTACTTATTTAAAATAATGCCACTGAGATTTACGTGATGTTAATCTGCTTTTCCTTGATATGCCTGAGCAAAAGCCTGTAAGGGATGCCAGTGGGTGTATTTTATAACAGTGTGTCAGACAGGAGGAGTGCAGATTCACAGTGTGTCCTCAGTAAGCAATCTGGAATCTGCCAAGACGGCTCTGTGATTGCAGAACCTGTGCTGACCTCTGCTGGCAAAATGGATGAACTGAAGTTTTTCTTATGATTGACAAACAACACAAACAAATATCTGATTGCACTGAATTCTCTTTTCATGTTGTCAGGTATTTTAAAGTGACTGCAGGACATTGAATCATCTGGCAGATCATTTGTGGGTTTGAATCTTCTGATGTTTGGTAAAAGATGCCTTAAACTTCTAATCAGGCAGAGGAAGGAATGGTGAGACATGAGATGCCACTCAGTAAGGCCTGACTTCACTCTATGTACACTTTAATGCTTTTTAACCATACAGACTCAAGGCCCACTATACTGTATGGAGCTGCTGAATGTGTAGTAAATCCTTGGTGCAGATGTGAAGACCTACAGCCCAGCTATAGTAATATCATTAGCCCACCTATGATAACCATGCCAACTGACTGCACCCCTTGTCCAAATAATATAACACTGATAACAATAAACTGACATCAAAACATAATCTAAAAACAAGAATGAAAAGTTCAATTGTATTTGTGATTGTGCAGAGGAAATTGTGGTTTTGAAAAGGAAAGAGTGATATCGAATTGCAGATGAGAAGAATTTTGAGAACATTCTTTCTGTAAAATTAAAGTAACAAACATTTTGACTTATAAAGACAGTACTGTAAAGATCGTACCCCACACATATTTCCTATTTCTGGGTTAATGTATAAGACAGAAGTTGACATTAATTGCAGTTGCTTTTTTTTTAAATCTGTGTGGGTTGCGTTTATGTAGATCATGAACATTTCTTGGCACTGGACAAAAAAGAACCTTTTTGTAGTGCATACAAAAGACTTCAACATCAATGTCATGTGCAGTACAGTCCCGGGCATTGGCTGAATGTTGCATTTTACATGTTAATCACCTCAAGTATTAAAACATTACAAAGTAAATCATTTATCAATTACAAGGCTGTTGACATTAGAGTTCATACCAAGTGCTACCAATTCATTCAGCCCACAGGTGATCATGATTTTCCAGTACGGTGACATGATTGCACACTGGCAGTGAGTGTGAGTTTGTTACGTGTGTGTGTTTGTATCTGTGTGTCTTCCCTGTGTTGGACTGGTGTCCTGTCCAGGGTGTATCCTGCCTTGCACCCGTTGCTTGCCAGGATAGACTCCAGCTTTCCCACTAGCCTGAATTTTAAGAAGACATTAGAAAATGGATGGATTGAAAGATAATTTTGTTGTGTTGGTGTGCAATTTGCTTTTTAACCAGTTTTCATTTACTGTAATGTTCTTGGCTATGGGGAAAACTGCATGTAGATAATACAGCCATGATAAGCATTTAGTGAGTCACTCTAACACAGAATGTCAATAGTCTTACAATGATTGCAATACAATTTCCTACACTGTAATGTTTAAGGTGGAAATTAATGTGGGGGTTGTCTTGAACCCAAAAGCTTAAGACCAGTTTCCATCAAAGAATGAACTAAGGCTTTTAAGCTGGCCTACAGTACTTTTGAGAATTTGAGAAGTTTCCTTCTCAAATTCAATCAACGACCAGAGTGGGACAACACATGCCCAACCATTTCCTGGTGGTTAACAGAAGAGAATGGAAATCATCACAGCTGTATGTACTGTATGTATCATCCCTCCCAACAGAGAAACCACAGAACCGAAATGTTTGGAAAAGAGATGCTGTTCTTTTTGGAGGAAATGTGCAAACCGAGCCTAATAGAAAAAATTGAGCTAGAAAGAAAGACCAGGTTCTATGTTTGCAAAGCTTCCAGGTGTGCATTGACTATAGCAGCCTCTGGCCAGTGCATTCAAATGAAGGAGTGCTGTGTCACAGAAATGTCACCTCTCCTGCTGCTGTTCGGCCAGATGTGTATTTGCACTGACTGCGTGAGAACAGGTTGATACGAGGAGTCTTTCTGTTTCAGGTGTATGTTTCTCCTTTAGCACAGCACATCTGACTGAAGAGTATCAGGAAGAGAGAATAGTCATAAATCACTTTGAAAGTAGCATGTCTCTCACCTTACAAACTACCAAAGGAGGATTTCAGAGGCAAACGCCTCCTCTTCTTACCCGATCAACACAGTTTTGAAAGCGCAGTGTCTGATCATTCTTTTGAAAGCTTTCATTAGTATTCTGTGACCTTTCAATGTTGTCCTTGGAGCAAGAAAAGGTCCTTGCCTGTGATAGGAAATCCCTTTATTTAATTAAAACACGAGCACTCATTGGCATAGAGGCCCTTGTGAAATAATTATTTTGCGATAGAAATAATCTCATCTGAGGCACTGGCAAAAAAAACCCAAAACAAGATGTATTGTAGAATATGGAGCAATTAAGAAAATAATTAAAAAGATAGTGCAGACGACAGAAAGTGCTCCTTTGAGGAAAGGCACTCGGCTCTCTATGTGAGGGAAATGAGGCACTTTTAAAAGCTGTTATGAAGTCAACATACTGAACAATCAGATGCATAACACAGGACATAACAAGGCTCAGGACTTTGCTCTTCTTGATATTCTGGAGTTTTCTGCATGACAATCACATAGAGAATCAAACAAGAAGATGAGATGCCTTCAGGCCTGAGGATAATGATAATGACCAATCGGTTCCGTTGTTGAAACTCAGCACAAGGAGGCAGGTGACTAGGCCCACGGAGAGTCTAAGAGTCAGGGTCCTCTTCATAATCACAGCACTGGCCTGACCAGTGATAAAATACTACATTTCAGATGAAATAACATTTCTAGACTTTGTCCAGCACAAGAGCAAATATGGAGGGGAATGAAAGAAGAAGCTTTAGTTAAAAGAATGTTATGTGTAGTCCCAACACAACTGAAATGTTTGGATTGAAAGCAGAATGAACAGATTAATACATTTGCATATGTAATAAATATAATCCTGATTTTCTGGTGTGGGACATGAGACAGCTCATTATGTCATATGCATCATGACAATATTGTTCAGATCACTGTATGGTGGATATTTATAATAAATCAGAACCAACTTTATTTTCTGTTTCATCATATACAGTGACATTGTAAACACTAACATTTCTAACAGGTCAAAGCAGCTTTGGGAATGTGGTGTAGGAAAAAAAACATTTAATGCACAATAATTTGTAAGTGAAAGATATGTAGAATTCGACAAGTCAGATACAGGAGTGGACTGTTTCGGTGTCAGATTAAGACATGCATGAAAAAGCTTACATTTATGATGCACAGGTAGTGGGATTCAAACTCCAGTCTCTGACTCCAAAGGCAAGCTCTTTACCTTATTGCCTATTTACCTGTGCTCACAAGGAAGAAACTTCACATGCACCAAGGGGGCTTGCCTGTTGATTTCTGGTTAGGCCTCAGTACAAATTATTAAAGCTGATGACCATGCCAAATGGATTGCATGTGTTCATAAGAGAAGCAGAACAGGAGAGGGTTAATAGTGGGTTCACAATGATTTCATCTTCCTCTATTCACTTCCCTCAGACTGCAGCCTGTACACATTTGGCAGATTACACCCAATAATGAGTCAAGATGCATTTCTCCAAAAGTCATGTCATTTCGTTTATCCCTTACTCATATTTTGTTTTTCCAGTTAATGATTTACAGTAATTGGTTTTAGATTCTCTGTGGTCGTGCCAATTGAAGGGTGTGAATCATGCAGCTATGCAGAGAGAGAAGAGGAATGTGTCTCTAATGAGAAGATGCACATCAGCAGCTTGCGTTTCAGGCCTGCTTAAATCAGCGTCTTGAGTTTCAGGTCTGCTTAAACGCTAACCCTAACCCTTATCTGCAGGGTTCTTTAACGAAGGTCCGATCACACAATCATATTGAAAGATCTGCTATAACAAGTATGGGGGTTTGAACAAAGCAACAGTAAATGCCTGTTCACTGCAGTTGTGTTTCTGGTCACTTGAAAGTTTTCGAGTTAACCTCCTACACACTAGGACAGATTTCAGTGAGATTTCAAATCACTGCATGGAGGGCTTCAGTCTCACTAGTGTAAAGAACAAAGCATGCAGGTTTCATATGTCACAGTTCAATCAGCAATTTTCAATAGACTTGGAAAAAATTATTGGTGATCAATTAAGCAGGTGGTTCTTCAAAGGAAGTAATTTAGAATTCATTTGGAACTGAAATTATTTTAGTAACACCTCGAAGTTCAGGTGTCAAAGATCTTTTTATTCCATAAATGACTTGATTAATTGTTAAATGATATACCAGTATTCCCAATCTACAGAAACCTGTGGACCAGAGCCGGAGGATCCTGCTGTATGTTAATACAGTCAGACTCCTGTCATTATTGCTAACATGACTGTGCAGATCCAGACATCATGCACGTCAGTAAACAGCAGGCAGACGCAACCTAACTACACAAACGTAGCTTTGGTTGGTTAGAAAGAAAGCAAATGAATAAAACAGGAGGTGAGTCTTTATCCAAAATGGTAAGGATGTTTGGCTCAGTATCAAATTGGAAAGTCTAAATTTATCGAGTCCCTGTAAGAGGTTCTTAGATTAATAAGTAATAAACTGAAGTAAAACCGCAGTGCAATCATGGTGTCAAATGAAATGCCTAAGACCTTTAAACAAGTGTTAATAAAACAGTCCCTTTAGAACTCTGTTACACCTGTGATAAGCAAGGTAGCAACACCTAAGCTTACACATAAATCAATAACCTTGAATCAGGTCATAGAGCGTCTGAATGCAAGCTGACGCACTCAGAAGACTGTCACATGGGACAGTGAATTGACAGAGATTTGACAAGTTGTTCTCAAAGGCTCCTCATGACTTGCTGATTTGAAACAGAAGTGGTCATGAAGGAGAGCACATGAGGAACATTAACTTGGGTTGCCCTTAACTCAGACGATCTCAATTGTTTTACAGTGCTCTGAAAATGTTGTAGTCATTTGACCCCACCATAAGCACCTGTTACATTGCTCAGTTACAGTTATTACTGCAGCTACAATGTTTCCAGAGACAAGGCACAAGAATTATGGGTAGGCTATGGCTGACGAAAACTTCTATCTGTACTTCTGTCATGCTTCCTGTGCTGTGGCTGAAAAGCTTGCCCCCTCATGTGGTTTTTCACTACGTATTGCACCTTCAAACCACTACTGTAACTCACACGCTAGGTGCCAAACCAACTGATCAGGATGTGAAAGGATTCAAAAACAAACGCCTGTTCTCCTCGCCTGGTGGTTTGGTGAATGTGCTCTCTGAGCTACTGTGGAACATAACAGGGAATTCTTTGCAAGGGCTTCCTATTTCATTCGAGCTGTTCAATTCAACTTTTCTCTGAATCTCCCTGGAGGAGTTACACCTTAAACGTCTGTCTCAACATGTTATTTTTAGCAATGAACATGAAAACTGAAAAAAATTTCTTACACCAGTCTAGGTTGGACCCATATGCTGTATATTCCTTTATTCATAAAAGATGCATCCTTCAAATCAAGTGCTTGTCAACCTTCTGCAGACTACTCTAGGCAAGCAGTTTTGTTTATCACTCCCCATTACGTTTTTAGGGTGGCATGGAGGCGCAGTGGTTAGCACTGCTGCCTTATAGTGCTGGGCCCTGGGTTTAGTTCTGGACCTGGGATGCTGTCTGTGTGGAGTTTGCATGTTCTCCTCATGTTCATGTCGGCTTGCTCCAGGTGCTCCTGTTTCGTCCCACAGTCCAAAGACCTACCGGTAAATAAATTGGCTTCTGGGGAAGTTAGCTCTGGTGTGAGTTTGTGTGTCTGTTTGTGCCCTGAAAAGCACTGGTCTCCCACCCAGGGTGCATCCTGCCTTGCACATGTTGCTTGCTGGGAAAGGCTGCACCACCCTGAATTGGATGAAGGGGGTCAGAAAACAGAAGGATGATGTTTTTAGAATGTGTGCAAGACGACTAATTTAAAATGCAGCTACAAGTGTTCGGTAGCCCTCTCTGCTTGGAATGCAAACTGACCCATCAAAAGAGAAGACTCTTGATCCCCAACCCATAGTGAAACTCCTTATTTGTTTCCGTTTCCCATTTTGCTTGCGCAGTCTCCCGTATTCTGAAGGTCAGTTCTGACTGACTTACTGGCTTACTGGAACAGTGTGCTCTGGACAAAGGAGTCAAAGATGGACTTGTCCAGCCTTAATGCAAAACGCCTGGTTCTGATTTGGTGCACCTGATTCTACACTCCCTCTTAATTGAGACGGTAGAACTAAGGTTGCCCTTACTTTCTCACACTAATACAAAGATACTGAATGCTGGTAGATTTTCTAATTAATAATGACAAATTAGACATTTTGTGGGTCATATGTCAGTTGAGATGCGTTTTATCTACATTAAGAACTTGGTGAGGACCAGGTGAAAGTCAAATATGTCTAAATATGTCAAATCTTAAGGTGGCATGCTTATTTTTCACCTCACTGGAGAGCTTCAAGAAATTTTCAAAAGACTTATTTTCATCTTATATGCATTTCAGTAATGCAATCAGAACTGACTTTCAGAATACGAGAAACTGTATAAACAAAATAGGAAGTGGAAACGATGAGGAAAATAGCTTTATTGGGGGGACTGGAGGATTCTGGGGGGATGTTATTGATGTAATGGGCTGACAGGGTGAATCCCAGTTTGGGATATTCTGAGTTGGAATGAGGGGAGGCTATTCATTTAATTGTCATTCCCCTGTGCCTTCTTTTCTCTAACTCTTCTTTTTTTATTTTTCTCTTTCTCTTTTAATGGGTCAGTTTCTATCTCATGCAGAGGGGGCAAGCCAAACTCTTGTAGCTTTTTAAATTAGTTGTCGCACACATGTTACACTGGCAAGTCAAGTGTCATTGTAGAAGGATAATTCAGCCCCATATACAGTATAAAACCATATTTTATTTACTGTAGCTAACATTTCTTAAGGGTCCACACCCCAATTATATTTTTAGAAGATGCTGCTTGGTTTCTAGTCCCGGTACCTTTATAAAAGACTTCTGTATCATATCATGGTAAAAGCAAAGAAAACTGTAGTAAACCACAATAAAATTCTATTAAAAGCAGTGTCAAGTGTATGGTCATGATGTCAAACATTGATACAAAATGTGAGGATTAACATCAAATGTTGATCTGCGCTCCACCCACAAAATCATACACAAGGACCCTCTCTTGTGCCACGAGCCTGTAGTTTCCATCCAGTAGAAAGAGGCCATTAGATTGCCCGAATACATGGTCAGCGAGCAGGCAGACATTTTAATTTTTGTGGGCTCTAAATGCAAACTGAACATGGGAACAAAAAGGCAAAACTGCTGACATGTTTAGTGGCAGTGATAACAGAACCACACTGAAATAAAAAGTGAATTTTTAACACATATATAGCAAGGGAGATTATTTTAGCCTTGAAATACCTTTATGGTATGTTTGACTTTGTTATGGGTCATGCTCAGAGTCTTATGACTAAAAGATTTTCAGGATCACAGATGACACTGTAGTCATACTTAAATCTTGATTGATGATACACACTTTATCTACACTGACTTGTAAGAAATAAATACAAAATAGATATCTTACAAGGAACTGTTTGATTTGTTTTTACACAAAAGCATATGCTGTTGTACTTAACATATATCTACAGTATATATCCTCCTTGCCATATACATAAAGAGTTGTGGGGGTGTGGAACAAGCTACCAGCCATGTTGTTGAAACAAGTTCTTCTTTCATGAAATGACTGGATGAGATCATTGGATTAATTAAGCACTAACGATCCAATGATTGTCAGATGGGCTGAATGGCTTCCTCAATTTTGTAAGTTTTTACGTTGTGCTAAAACATAAATACAATTTTAAAATCTTATCTCCCAATGACACACAAAGCTAAACAGGCTAGACTGAATGCAGACACCTTGCCTACCAACAATTATTCTGGAGTAGTTTCTTTGAAGGTTACATATTCTATTTAACCCTTTAGGGCTGCAAATAACACTAGAAATAATATAACAGTTAACTGAAGCCCAATCACTCTTGAATTTAAGATTTACACGTTTTGTTAACAATTAACCATAAGTAGGAGTTAATATGTACCAGGACTGTTAATTTTCTCTTATATGAAGTATATCATAAATGGAATTTGTAACCACTTATCTTAATTGTTACCCACTTCTTTCCAAAACGCAAACCTATAAGAAGCACTTTTATTTTTGTATCAGAAATTAACAGTTAACCATTAGAAGTATAAAAAATAATATGTAAGAAAATAATGCTTGAGCTACACTGTATACCAAAACTAGACTTGAAGACACTTATTAGTTTGTGAAATAATGTGGTAGTTACCCTGCGTCTTTGTGGTAAAAACTGTAATGCATTAAATTGAAAGATAAATATAATGCAATAAGTTGGGCATTAAAACACAAAGCATCTTGCAGAAACCTTTGATGATGTGTATCACAGTAGTGCATGTCTGCAGCACCTTGCAAACTAAAACAACAGTCTTGAAACAACTGTATTATAGCCCTACCTTTCCTTCCTGTGATTTGTCCTTTGCACTTCTGTGGATTTGACGGTTGTGAATGGTCACATACAGAAGGCTTAGTGCTATCTGCACTGAGGATACCAAGAGGCCATGGGGGATATCCTGTGCAATGTGCAGGAATTGCTCAGCTTTCCTGTAGGATCTGAAACTGTCTCCCAAGACACAAGCATATTCTGCTTAGTGTGCAAATCGGATATACAGTTACCTTTACAGTAATTGTTTTGCTTTCAGATTTAGTTTTTGTTGATGTAAGAGATGAGGACGTAACTTTTGCAGAGGGGAGAAGAGTCAGGTTTGGTATTATTCCTTTTTACTAGAGCACTTAGTTTCCACTATTTTTCTCCCTTTGGGAAGACAGAAAGTTACTTTCCTCATTCCTCATTCCTCATTACTGTCCTGAGATGGAAGGGAGCACATAGCGAACTTGGCTGAGTTGCACAGTGTTTGTTCTGTAACCTCATTGAGAGATAATAAGATATAGGAGGGTGCTCATTTCAACCATCACTTAAAGGGCACATACACCTGTCAATACAATATTAAATGCTTTTAAATACTGTACCTGTTTCACCAAATTGGATTCAAAAGTTTTCCAAAACTCTGTATTCTTTAGGACAATTTTTAATGATTTATACCTGTAAACATGTGCTGCCATTCTGGATACGAAACACAAATGCTGGCCACAGCATACAAGGCAATCCTGTTTGTCTGTGTTGTGGTCCAGAAAACAGAAAAAGAAAGCACAACACTTTTTTTTACAGTAAGTACTCTGTTATTACTGTTTGTTTCCTTTGTTGAGCACAAGCTGCACATTTTTCTAAATGACGTTTTTGTTGTGTCTGCACAAGAGGTCACAAGTATGTACATTCTTCTTCATGGTTTGGTCAGTTCACAAAGAGGTCTTAAACCTCTAAATTGGGAGGCAAATGTTTTCATTTCAGAGTGTAAAGTTTTGGAAAAGTATCAAATCCTATTCAGAACACTTGTGGCTCCTGACAAGTAAGACAATGTACATAATTTTGCATTAACAATGTATGAGCCTTTTAGAGCATAACCATGTTTTCAAATGGGAGGAGGGAAACTCATCTGGATTTTAGGAGTTAATTGATCTGAGGATCCCATCCAACCCATGAAAGGCCTATGAAAAGAGACAGGATATAAGCTTCATCTAGAGGGCTGGGCAGTTTGTTCCACACTCCCACATCCCTTTGTGTAAAGAAGCGCAATCTATCCAGACTGGAGGATCGCATGCAGTGATGTCTTGAAAGAAGCCAGGGTATCGGCTTCAACAAGATGGCTGGGTAGCTGTTTCCTGTTTCCAACAAACTTTTCAGTACAGAAGTGCCCATTGTTCTCAGTTTTATGCACTCTTCCCCTATAAATCCCCTTTAAATGCAACAAGAATCGCCAGTTTTAACTGGAAGGAAGTTTCAATGAAGTTGTATCGTGTTGTTTTTCAGGGCTAATTGAGAAAGAAGGCAAAGACAGCAAAGATTGCCCTCACAGGTTGGCGGCCAAGCCATTTTTCATCTATTTAGATTTCCAAATAAATGTCTCCAAATTGTGAGCAACCGCGATCCTTTGGTTTGTGAGATGAGTCACTCAGCTCATCAGACCTGGATGCATGTGACTGATCAAATCCCGACTCCAGCCACCCTCAGATCCATTTGTTTCAATGAGCAAAGTACCAGTTGAATTTCATTGTCTCTGTTGTCACTTGCAAGATTATTGATTGCCTTTTCACTTTTTATGGTAACTTTTAGATAGTCAACAGAACTGGCTTTTGCCCAACGACTAAAGGTTCTCGCACACTTACAGTCAGGAAGAATCTCAAGAATTTAGCCATTCAAAAAATAAATGGGTGTGATGGTTGGAGGAATCAGCAGATCATGTCAGTTCTTCCTCATTTCTAACTAATACTCTTCAAAGAGCTGTTAGCTGTCAACCAGTGGGTCTAGAAACTATCAGCACTTCAAAATCAGGTGGATATGTAATAAAAATAAATGATATGTTGAGAAGAAACTGTAAAACACCCCATTCCATTTTACAATTTGCTCATTAGACTACTCACTGAATTCCACAGCTTGGTATGATGATAAAATGGAGCCAGTGCTTCAGATACATAACTGACACTGGAGAGAAAAACAGGAAACCGAGATCCGCGGTAACAGGAAACACTGGTAGGATTAAGTACAAACATCAAAATAATGTCACCCGAGTTTGAAAGAAAAGGAGAAAAAAAACTCAGAAGTGGCAGAGTTTACTGTAGCGCACATGATAAGTTTTCTCAGAACTGAAGCACATAAACACACGCCTCTCATGTTATGATCATAATTTCTCTTCCCTTCAAAAGCCTGAGTATTTTTCATGTCTTTTGACCTGCATGACTTTGCCTGTTTCCTGGTAAAGTGTAAAAATGGAAGAAAACCAGGTTATGAGACATTGCTCCTTCTTATTCACAAGAAAACTGAAATCAAACATGTGACCTCTACTGATTGTTTGAAACCACACAAGGAAACACTTCTACTGTTCATACTGTGTAATATAAGGGAGCTTTGATGCTTCTCAATGTTTGTAAATTTTCTATACACAAAACCCTGTTACAAAACACTGGCCTTTTAATCTCAAGGGCCATGTTCATTTTCTCAGTCCAAGTTGTTTCGCTGTTTCTCAAACAAGTAAGCAAGTTGGAATATGCTCTTGTCCTTTTAAAACTGGTAACAACTAGGAAGTTAAATATTTTTTCAGAATATTCTGAACATGAACTTCGGATGACCTCCTCCCCTCTTTGTTAATTAACACATGCAGCTAATTAGTGGACAATATACCCCAATAAACTCCCCAGTGTCACGATCGTAAACCCCTCCTCTTAAGGACGCTCCAGCCCTTCCTTGTTTTATGCTCATCTCCCGCACATGCCTCCGGTTTCAGCCCCCGTGCTATAAAAGCCAGACGTTCCTGCCAAGCTGGGCCCAGCTTTGGAAGATGGACGCCCGCCTACCCGCGAGTCCAGAAGCGACTCGACGGCACAGGCTTCATCACGGCGTCCTGACCTTCTGAGTCCGGGATTAGGGAGCGTCTGGTCCCGTGACCCCCCTTTTATTCCCCTGACCCTCCGCCAGATCCCGCTCCGGCTTTTAACCCAGTTTGTCTGTCAGGATGGATCATCCGGTCCTGGACATTTGCTACACTCATGGATTTGCCTCGGACTCCCTCGGACTGTTTGCCTCGGTCACACCTCCCCCGGACAGCAGCGCACCGTGGACATGCCCCCCTTTCCTTCCAGCCCCTTTCCATGCCTTTCCCCCCGTGTTTTCCTCACTCTTCCCCGGATTGTGTTGTCTGCATAGGGTCCCCTGAAAGAATGCTTCATGACACCCAGCCTCTGTTCAGACAGGGAAAGCAACTACCAGATGTTAAAGTCAGCCAACATCTTTAAAAACCATATGCAAGTTACGCGACCTATGCTAGTTGTTAAGTTGTCTATAATAGTTGTTATGCTATTTTGTGAATAACAGCAAATATTAATTCTGAAAAGTGCTGTACTGAATCGAGGTATAGGTCAGTAATTATTGGGAACTGACAAGCAAGAATGCAAATCCTGAGGCTTTGGCTGGGGTTGGCTGCCAGAGGATGGCAGAGTGATACAGTGGTTATCATTGCCGTCTTGCAGCCCTGGAGACTTGGGTTCAGCTCTGGACTTGGGGTGATATCTGCATGGGGTTTGTATGTTCTCCCTCTGTTTGTGTGGATTTTCTCCCATAGTCCAAACACATACTGGTAGGTTAATTGGCTTCTGGGACAAAGTGGCCCTGGTGTGAGTGAGCGTGTGTGTGTCTGCCCTGTGACGGACAGCTGTCCTGAGCATGGTGTACCCTGCCTTGCAGCTGTTGCTTGCTGGGATAGGCTCCAGCTCCAGCTTGTGACACTCAACTGGATAAAGCAGTAAGAAAATGAATGTATGGATGAACCGCAAATAAAATTTTCTATCATTCCACTTGTGGAGGTACAATTCATAAAAGCATCAAGGTGCTTTTACTTTGAAAAACAAATAGAATTGTTTTAACCTTTATGGTGTTTCAAAACTCCAGACCATTCATTCAGGTTTGTTATAACACAACAATAAGGCGGCTTTGATACTTCTCAGTGCTTGGAAACTTGCTTTTCCAAATTTTTTTGCTTGTTTTAAAGCGCTTAAAACACAAAAAAGAAAGTTTACGACCTAATGTGGGAAACGTAATTTATAGATCAATTGAGCTGCCTTATTTTTCAAGTGGATTCGAATTTTTGTGTGGAACAAAAAAAAAGGCTCTTCTGAGATTGGAACTTTAAATGGCGTAGATGTTCTGACCCATCATCCAACAGTGCAAGGACATGAGGCACTACAATTTACTGTCCCAAAGGATTCACAGCTTTGTCTTTTGAAAACATCTTTGAAAAAATAACCGTGAGGACTACTTTCAGACACATTTTGACTTTTGTCTCATAAAAGTTAGCCCATCGCCATAATCTAAATCATTTATAAAACCTGTAGAATGCTAAAGCTTTTGTTTTTTTATTTTTGTACCTTTCTATAAGTTAAGCACAGCAAAACGTCACATTTTCAATCCTTATGTATATCCTTATGTATCCTTATATAGCATCGTGTAATACTTTGTCCAATTTACCGCATTATGAATCCCCAGTTGTTCAGAAGATGCAGGGAACTCTTAAATGGTTCTTTCTTCATTGTACGTTATATAAAGAGAAAAAAAAGCTGTTGTTTTCAACAACCCGTGATCCAGGTGTAACCCAAACTGTGGCATACAGGATTGAATGTATTTAGAGCTGCATTTTTTCTTCAAGAATCTGCACAAACCTGTCCATGCTCACGTCATTTCCCCGTGAGTTGTTTTTTTTTTGTGGGTCATAAGCTGAGTTTGTTATTCTATTATTTTTCATGACAAGCAGCTGACTAAGTGAAACGCGCTATAAATGCCCCCGCACTAACAGTTTCCTTACTCCACTGAAAGAGGCGGTGAAGGTTTCTCAGCTGTGCGAAAGTCACGCCAGAGCTCAGGCAGGTAAGGCGCAGCAGATTACATTACTTTCCGTGTCAGTCGAGCGCTGCTTTCTGTGTCACTTTGGCAAGAGACAGAAGCCAGTCAGATCTTTTCTTCAGTTTTTCCTTCTGTATCATCCCATTAGGATGAAACTCTTCATTGTAGCCGCTGCTGTGGTGACCGTGGTCAGCTCGGCCAGCCTGTCCCTAGAAGATCTCGAGTTTCACGCGTGGAAACTTAAGTACGGTAAGAAGCCACATTCCGCTATACTACTGTATGTGTACAGTGTAGGAGTGCAAAAGGTCATTTTTATCACTCTCAGCAAGGCCTGCGATGCAAAGGTTTCAAACTTATTTTTTTCTATCACTCAGCGAAGACTAGTATCTTTAAACACATTTGTAATGTTACAGGGAAAACCTAAAGGGGCTCTTTTCACAGTGTAACTGCACCACACTGCATTTGAGAGACCAGTGCTTCAGTTTTTGTCATTGGTTTTATTGTAATTGTTTTTACTTTTAAACGAATATTTTGGAGAAAACTTGCATTCCGTAGCCCAAATGTTTTGAAAGAAACCAAAAGCAACCAAAGAACGAAATGTCAGAAACACGTTTCATTCATTTTTTTGAAGGTATTTTTAAATGTTAGCTTATGGATGTTTTCCTTCTGTTTAGACGCTTACTGCATGTAAAGGAGGCCATTAAGAACAAAATATATTGAATTCCTCAGAAATGCACTCAGTCGAATTTCATTTTTTATGATTATAATTTGACGTGAAGGTACAGAATGCTGCAATTTGTTAAAAGAAACTTAAGTCTGTTTTTGCTTATTTTAACAATCTGAGGAAGTTCAAAGTAACGAAGTGTTTCTGTTTTGCGCGTTTTGTTATTCCTCTACAGCAAAACAAACTTTTAATTCAGCCTTTTTTTACTTGTTTCAGTAGTTGTGAGTTTGTACAGAAACTATATACAAAAACATATTTTATGTCTGCAGCCTGAAAGCAACGAATATTAGTGGATATTCCAGGAACATTTTCACCACAAATGCTGTTTGTTTGCTTTCATCTTTCATCTTAACATCTGTTCCGAGTGAACAAGTGCAGTGAAGACACACAATTCCGCTTTCAGTTTCTTCCTAATCAGAAACGGGAATTAACAAGGTTTCTCTTCGCTGAGTTCTGGTAACAGCTCCTTTGCATGTCTCAAAGCCTGGGCTTGATGTCAGGAAGTCGGTTGCATGGTTTATTATTTCTGTACAAAGTCCTGGAATATGTTTTCCTTTGAACAGACTCACTGTCACATTTGCAGTTATTGTTCCTCTCATGTTTTTTTTAGTTTAAGACTTTTTTTCACCCTCCGTATAGGAAAATTTCTAAACATGGCAAATATTGGAACCAGCTAAAACAGGGGTCCCCAGTTCTTATCTTGAAGGGCTGCCATGTCTGAAGCTTTTCTGTTTTTTTTTAAGGTAATGTTCCTGAAGTCATAGGAGAAGTTAAATTGGGCTTGCTAAGCCAAAAAGGAGATGATTGATGTTAAGAGCCCAGCTGGACTGTAAACATCGTCCAAGACCAGTCCTGGCACAAACTGCTTAGATCACTGACTCCAGTCCCATGCAGTTTTCCTGCTCCAGGAAATTAAAGAAAGGAGATGGAGGGGTTGTATTGGATGTGTTAATTGCCTGCAGGATTCAGAAGTCTGCAAACAGGCTTGTGGCACAAACCTTATTTTCCCTAGCATTCCCATAGATAGATACATTTTTTAGAGGTATGTTTATAAATACTGTACATAAGCTTTGCGTCAGAATTAGAAAATTCGTGCAAGACTGCATAATTAGGTTAGTAAAAAAGTCTGAAGTATTTTGGAAACTGTGTCAACAATAGATACATAAGTAACAGATTGAGTAAACAGAACAGCAGGCTCAGCAATACAGGAAACCACCTCAAAAAATGGAACTTTAATGCAAAGTTCACTTGACATCAGTGTTACTGGTTTTATCTGTGACACAGGCTAAGGTACCTGACAGAGATGTGAGATAAAGTCATCCTCGCCTGTCTATTATTCTAATCAAGTGAGAATCTAGAATGCTCAGCTAACTATTCATGCTGGTGAACAGTGTTGCTTATCAGGTGTTCTGATAAATCAAAACCATTAAGCGTGAGGGCAAGTACATACTTCAGAACCATCTCTTACTGACAAGCACACGTAATAAAAAAGGGTTTTAAAAATGAATTTGAAAACAGGATCCATAGACAAAAATCGCTAAAAAATGTATTAACATTTGGCAATTAGGAAGCCCTATTGGTTGGTATACAAAAACACTGTAACGCTCTCATTATCCATTGACCTGTGTGTGAGTGGCTTGATGGGACACTAAATAATCAGATGAATGTAATTCTTTACAAAGCCTCTGTGTCTGAGACTGTAGGTTGGAATGTGTTTTTGACTGGGAAGTCGGTGCAGATGGAACACGAATGTCACTGCTAGCTCGGAGAAGGCAGTGTAGCGTGTTTCTGGGCTCTGAGATACTGAGAAGCTACTTGATTTCGCTTATCAAGAATGCAGCTTCAGCAAAAGAAGTTTGATTGTCTTGCTTTCTGCAGGAGTTGCAGTAATGTCTTTCCTCGGCCTGTGATGCACCCATTTCCGTTTTCAGGGAAGTCCTACAGCTCCCATGTGGAGGAGGCCCAGCGTAAAGGGATATGGCTGTCCAACCGCAAGCAGGCTATCGTGCACAACATGCTGGCAGACCAGGGCATCAAGTCCTACAGGCTGGGGATGACCTTCTTTGCAGATATGGTATCACTCCCTTTTAAAACATCCACAGTTAGTTATCAGGCCTCATGGCACTGCAGCAGAGAGGGAGCAAGACTGCAGATCTTTCTCTTACTACCTCCTCCAGATACCCATGGGCATGACCTTTGCCTGGCCGATTTTCTGACAGCGCACATCTTGGAATGTGCCTTTTTGTTACGACGGTGTTACAAAAACAAGTCATATACTTATATACACTGCCACATCCATAAGGATGCAGATGGTGGGAAATAATGTGGAGAATCTCAAGCAGTCAGCCCACAGTTTCTCCTGTTCGAGGAGAAAGCAGTCCCTCTCAAAGCACACACACAGGGACAAGGAACCAATTAACTTGCCAGCGTGTCTGTATAAGATGGGAGAAAACTGGAGCACATGTGAACACAGGGGAAACTCAGGCAAACTCCACACAGAAGGTACTCCAGAGCTGAACCTGTGACCCAGGAGTGTGCCACCCATAGTCCAAATTATGATCCACAATAATGGCAATAAAATACGCTGGAACTGGATGGGTTTAAAACAGTGTGACAGATATGACACAGCTAGATTGATGCCAAGTGGACTCCTGGGTGAGTGACTAGCACACAGTGGGTTGAACAGCTGCAGAATAGCACTGCTGCCTCTGTGCGGGTCTCGCTGCCCTGTGTAGGTCTGTCCAGATCTGTTTAGGGCTGGGCTAGCGTGCAGTCCAGGCTGGAGCAGTGCAATGAAATGTGACATCGACCCAATGCTCAGACCTGAGGGGTCTCTCTCCGTCGCCCCCCCCCCCCCCCCTGCAGGACAACGAGGAGTACAGGCGCGTGGCGTTCCGGGGCTGCCTGGGCCGCTTCAACACCACCAAGGCCAGACACGGCTCCACCTACCTGCGGCAGGCAGGGGGCGCCAATCTGCCCGACAGCGTTGACTGGACAGCAAAGGGATACGTCACAGAGGTCAAGGACCAGAAGGCCTGTGGCTCGTGCTGGGCCTTCAGCGCGGTAAGAAGATAAGAGCTTGAGGAGCATTAATAGCCTCAGGTGCCTTCCAAACACATCAAGCAATTCAGGCCACCTAACGGAGAGCAGGCTGGGCAGTATAATTGTAGATGTCGCTGTTTTCAGTAAGTGGGGGGGTGATTAGGGTTGTCCAGGTGCTCCAGCTCCAGGATCATGTGCAATGGAATAGATCAGGTTATCCCTGCCATGCTCTGTAACTGCATCTTCTAAACCTGCAGTTTTACTGGTGAGAGCTGCACCTGTCTCATTCACTGAAGAAGAGGTGGATAGCCCGGCAGTGTCTTCCTCCCTCTGGTGCTCATGCGAGGGTTAAAGCTGGGAGATGACGCAATGGCACCTTGAGACACAGAAGTGGGGAAATTGTAAAAAAATATATCGGTGAAGACAAAGTGAAAACGTCCATCAAATGTTACTTTTCTCAGCCAAGAACCTCTTTAACCCAGCTCTTGAGTGGTCTTGGAAAACACACAGACGATTACATTGGTGAGAAGTTTACTTCTGAGCTGTCTCTTCTGTAAAGATGTTTTAGCTTTCTAGCCTCCCTAGTCCCTGAATTTCCTAGGTATATGAAAGAGCGGCCCTCTACAGCCCCACAGTACTGCCCAACACTACTCATCCAGAGAGGCTGCCCTACTAAATGAAGTGTGTTTTGGCACAGCACAATACCACCTGAGCAAAGAGACCTGAGCAAAGAAACCACAGTGATAAAGGAAATAATGTGAAAATGTATTATGGTAAAATTCTAAAGGCGACTGCCTCTTTAATTCAGTACATAATTCTATAGTGCAGAACATTGTGATTTGATAAGTGTTCATACAATATAAAATAAACTTCTATATGGAAGGTATAAAGAAGCCTTTCTCTTTTTGTAGTTCTTTCTTGTTTCAATTGAACATATTTAATTGGTAAGTACAGGGTGTGCATTTAATTTAAATTTGAGAAGAGCAGGAACGTGTTTACCCAAAGGGTTGTGGAAGTGTGGAACAAGCTGCCCAGCCATGCGCTTAAAGTTGATACCCTGTCTTTTTTCAAAAAACTCCTTGGATCAATCAGCTACTAATTACCAAACAGGCTGTAAGAGCTGAATGGCCTCCTCCTGTTTGTAGCCTTTCATATGTTCTTAATCCCTCCTTAGCTCCATCCACTTTTAAACCTATGTGTGTGTGTGTTGTCCACAGACAGGCTCTCTGGAAGGGCAGCACTTCAGAAAGACTGGGAAGCTGGTGTCTCTGAGCGAGCAACAGCTGGTCGACTGCTCTACGGACTATGGGAACTACGGCTGTGGAGGAGGCCTGATGGACCAGGCCTTCCAGTACCTCATTGATAACGGAGGCATCGACACTGAGGAATCCTACCCCTACGAGGCCAAGGTGAGCGCCTGAGCGCTTGAGTGCCGATGACAAGCTGTCTTTTTTAAAAACAAAAATACCTCGACGCATCCTGCACAGCGCTGCTCTTCACAAGATTCCTTTCGCTTTCGCTGCACTCAGGCCTGGCTTTTGCCGATCTTGTGATTTCCATTTTTGCCCCAGGAATAAGAAACAGAAGGAAAATAAAGCCAATTGTGCTCATTCGCTTCCTTCTTAAGCTTCTTTTTGACTTCATTCGGACTGCTTTTCCACTTCAGGGGAACTACTAAGACTCAGGGTTAAGGCGAGAGAGTCCTGAGACGCTGGCCACCATTTAAAACGTCTCTGAGCGTGAATTTGACGATCTGGGGACCTCTGGCTCAGTCCCCCATGGAACTGAACTTCCCAATGTCTCTGTATAGGATGGAACATGCCGATACAAGCCGAGCAGAGTCGGAGCCACCTGCTCTGGGTATTCTGACATCACCAGTGGAGACGAGAGCGCCCTGCAGGAGGCTGTGGCCACTGTGGGGCCCGTGTCTGTGGGCATTGATGCAGGACACGTTTCCTTCCAGCTCTACGAGTCAGGTGTTGTATCCGTAATGAATTACTGATTCATTAATCATGAGTAGCTCATCCTCGCCATCACTGCAGCCTGACCTGTCCTGAGCCCTCAGCACAAACACAACTCCAGCGCTCATGTGGAAAACACAGTTCGTAACTTTAAAGGGTTCTGCGAGCTTAGCTTGCTAAAACATAATGTATCATGCAAGTCAAACGTACTACAATCTGGAGCTCAGAGCCCAAGTTGTGTTACTGATTTTATTCTTAATGCCCAGTAAGGTAGCCTATGCGTTCAGTTTATTATTCTCAATAAATGAGAGGATCACTTTCCCAGACACCATTCTTAACAAGGACTATCTATTTAAATAGGAAGGTAGATTGAAATAAAAAATACTTCAAAAGAACAAGTGAAGGTTTATTCCATGTTGAAAAGAGACACCCGAAAATGCTTCACAGCCAAAATGTTGTGTTTCCTTTCTTCTCTTTTCAGCAGGGAATAAACCTTTACTTGTTCCTTTGCAGCCTAAATGAACTAAATAATACTTCTATTAGTTCCAAACTCTGTAAGATTTAATTAAACAGTACATAATGCTTCAATTGGGATAAAAATCTTCCTTGTCTCTAGGGATCCCCAGGGGCTTTGACAGGAGGGAGAAGATGTTGTTAGAGGTTACTCTGACTCTTCCTCCCACTGCATACTGTATAAGTCTTATCAGAGGGTTACCGCCCTGGCTGAGCTCTGTCCAGAGCCCAGTAGATCAGACATGTAGGGGAACATGTATAGATCGTGTATACTGTCTCCACTGCAGGTATCTACAATGAGCCAGAGTGCAGCAGCTCTGAACTGGACCACGGTGTCCTGGTGGTGGGGTATGGCTCTTCTGATGGTATGGACTACTGGCTGGTAAAGAACAGGTGAGTCTGAACGCATCTGGTCTTTCTGGAAAGCCAGCTGGTGCTTTAGAATACATCACATGTTACATTTTCTTTTAAATAAAACTTTTTCTTGTGGCGGGACCTTTGTGAGATCATTTATTTCTTCCTATCTGCTCATTTTAAGCTTTTAAAAGAGTTTTAAAGAGGTACTTCACAATCATGTTTCTAGATTTAGATAAACTGCCACCTGCCTTTGACATCTAAGCATGCCAAAACAATGCAATCTGAAGTTGGATTTGATTAATTCAATCATTTACTTTATATAATTTGTGGATAATGCATAGGTAGTTTCACGAGTCTCAATTTAGAAAAAAATCATCAAACAGAGGGCACACTGCAACACTGCAAGTTGGTAGAAAATGCAGTATCACAATTATGATGACTGCATGCATGAGATGTTGTTGAGCCTGCTAAAGAACTACTGTTTCTACTGTGTGCACCTGTATACCATGCTTGGGTTCAGACCAGAGATCCCCAGTCATTGGATTGGTACAGTATATCTAAATGTTTTCAGACCAGCTGGGCTCATAATGACTGTAATTATCTCATTATGGGCTTAATGGGACCAGCTTTACAGCTTGTGCCAGCTCTTCCAAGATACCTAAAAAACCCAGCAGACACTGGCTCTACAGGACCAGGACTCTGCAGGATTGGTGAGTATAGACCTGTTGAGGAAAGCATGAAGAGTCTGACCAATGGGCCAATGGACTTGTGTTTCCAGCTGGGGTCTCTCTTGGGGAGATGGCGGCTACATCAGGATGACCAGAAACAAGAACAACCAGTGTGGGATTGCTACAGCAGCCAGCTTTCCTCTAGTCTAGAAGGTCAGTGTCACTCTCTGAGTTTCTCTGGTGGCTATCACACTCCTTATCATTCCCATTATATAGCCACAACCCTTTAGTTTTCATTATGATTCAGTGTGCTACTAAATATAGACATATGCCAGGTAACTGAAAGGTGTCATCTTGTTCATTTGGGTGCTAACAGTTTATTGATTGTCCTATCCCTCCACTCTTGGGAGAATCCCAGGAAATCCCCTTCAACAGCATAGCAGGGCAGTTTGTTCCAGCCTTCCACAACCCTTTGTGTAAGGAAATGCTGCCTGATTGTGGTCTTAAATGCTCTTAGTTTCCTCTGTGTCCTTTGGTCACAGTTTTACTGCTGGTCCTGACATAGTTCTTTGAGTTGACTCTGCCAATAACATTTATGATTTTAACACACCTATTACATTTCTTCATTTTGTTAATCCTCCTGCTGTATAATGTACACCACATATTGGATAGGCATTTAAAGCAAGGATGGTGTATTTTACAACGTAACAATTCTTCATCTTTGCCAAACTATTCTGAGAGATGGTATTGTATAAAGGTGGAGTTATGAAGGGTAACAACATTAAGAAGGTCAAATGTACAAAAAAGCATTCCTGCATACACCTGCCTTAATTAACTTAGAATTTCGATCTAACAAGGTATCAGCCATGCAGAGTGTTTCTGATTTAAGTGCTTGGGGCATGTGCCTTTATGCGAGTTGCCATTTTATTGTGCAACACTGGAGATACATTGTGCACTAGAACAACTCTGCATTTGCTAAACGTGTTAAGAAAAGTGCTGAGAAATGGAGTTCAGTGGTGGAATTGTGCTATTGGTTGCTGTCAAATCCATTATTTAAAAATGCCGTTGTCTACCACGCTACATTGAAAGTAGCTTGCGCGACAGTTTCACGTTTCTGGGAGAATTGTTCCACCAGCAAAAAAGCAGTGATATTAAGACCGAAAGTAAAGTGTAATACAAGCATGGAAACCTTCAGCAAAGCATAAAGGTGACGCATAAAGAAGATTATTTGAGGGTAAAAGGCTTTTTTGTTTTGTTTTTTATCTAATTAAACTCATCTCTGTAAAAATAAAAATCTAAATCTGATCCGTATTTGTCAAAACAGTCACAGTAAGTGTTTTTTCACCCTATGATTGAACTGCTGGCCATTGACAGGGCAGTATAACCCCATGTTAAAGAATTAAAAATTAACAGTAAAAATCCTTTCTGTTTTTCAGGTCCAGAGCAACAATTTTTCCACAGGAACAAAGGGAAAAGTAAATCACAGAATGAATGTGCAATAATACCTTACTGTGTTTATTAAATGTAGCTTGTATTTTAGAAACTTTTAAAATTGGTTGAACATCTTCTCAACATCTGTGCTTTCTGAAAGAAAGTCATTTGTGAAAACTACATGAGAAAACTCCTCACAGGACTTTTGATCTGAGATTTACATATTTCACAAGGTATCAAAACCAGCCTGCTACCTGGTTTCTGTATTTGGATATAATTGCTAACAAATAGACATTTTTATACTACATGTTGACTCTTCAATTCTAAATGGTAGAGGCCCAGGTTAACTCTAACATTGAAATGATGCACTATTTTTAACAGCGGCACATTGTAATGTTTACAACAAAACACCTCAACAGCTGTGTCTGTAGAAATGTAGAAATGGCATTGTGATTATTCTAACTTTATGTGGCCAGAACTTCCATTAATGTAGGTGACGTGCTGGTCTCTGATTAATTTAATTTAATCTTTATTTAGCAAGGTAAGTTGTTTGAGAACAAATGCTTATTTTCAATGACAAGCTGGTCGTGAGACTTGGTTATTGATAATAGTGGCCAGGCGCTGCACTTTAAATAGTCAAAATAGACTTTAAGCATGAGAACAGACACATTCAAAATGTGAAAATAATAGCAAAACAAGAGCAACTTCACTTATAGAACAGCTGAAAGAGGAGATTTACAGTGCAACGATGAATCAAACTTGTTAAAACAAGGATTGATTACTTATAAAAAAAATATATATAATACTTCTATTATTTTATATTTTCTTATGGAGAACCAAGTACTGGTGGAGAATCAAAATTTCTTTATTCCTCAGGGGACACTACTAGCACTAAAGTTGTAAACAAGTTGTAATAGTCTTAAAACATTAAAAGCAAGTTGGTTAATTGAAGTTCAGACTTTAATTAGGTTTTGTGAGGAAAAGGGTGTTTTATGTTTTTTCTTATAGATTTCAAAGTACTGTCAGAGGATGAATGCCTCTGTACTGTTGGTTTTGTTTTTTTTGTCACTTAGTTTTTAATGTGTGCCATCATGCCAAATTTTGATTAAGAACAGCTACAATGAATGTTAAATATTTTTATATCATATGATTGTAATTCTGGGTAAAAATAACTGTATATTACAATTAAATGTGCATTTCTGAGCTTTGTTGTGTGAGTGCTGCCTATATCGAGTTCTGTTAATTTTTCTGAAGATGTGCTCTCAGAAGAATTCAGAGATTCTTCTGAGAGATCTGGAGCCACGTGCCCAGCCCCCCCAGGTGTGACTTCATCCCGTCATTAAGCACTGTTCTTTCAATATAGTTCAATGGATATTTTGTTTCAGGATTTCTGTCCCACCTTACATCTTATGGCTACAGAAAGTGCTAAATAAACACTGCTTCTTCACAAGAAGAGCTCTTACAAAACAGGAACAAATAACCAAGAGCCAATTCCCCCTATCTTAGGTTCAACTATAAGTATAAAGCAGTAAATATCGTGAATGTTAATGTTTCAGTTGCTGTTAGCTATACTTTTAAGGAGAGGAGGAATAGCACCATTGCTTACATCTTTCTCAGTTTTGGGGGGAGCTGAAGCCTTATCTAGCAAGCAACAGGTGCAAGGTGGAATAAACCCTGGCCAGGTCACCAGTTCATCGCAGGGCACACACAGACATGTACACACTCACAGCAGGGCCAGTTTTCCCAGAAGCTGATTCACCATAATAATGACCTTTACGCCCTGTATGCTCCTTTTCACTTTCTTCCCCTCCTAACCTATAGAAGACAGATGTGCAGTTTGACATATGTCAGCAGTTCACCACTCTTCACTGTCATTAACCCAAAGTAGTGGAACAGGAATCAAGGAAGTGATCAAGCAAAACTTGCAGAAGATTTTCCAGTTCATGTGACCTGCAAGGATAGCAACACCTGCAGACATAATTTATCTCTGTGCAAAATGAAAATACTGCAAAAGCCTACCTTTTATTTTACAGATAATGTCAGCAGGGTGGAAAAGGAACAGCCAAAGGCAGGTTAAATGATTACAAAGACTTATGTCTTATGTCTTATGAATTGTTAACAGGGGTGTTGTAGAACATAGTATTGACTTGCAATACAGGAGGTAGAATTACTGAATGGATATCCGTGCTTCTTTTTCTAGGAGAAGGGAGGACAAAAGGATGGTTCTGGGTTGTTACACTGGTGGTTTAGAACACTACAATACTGAACTGGGAAGTAGAAGTAAATTCTGATTATTAGAATTTGGATTAATTCAATCAGGATAGCAATGATCCATTGGTAAGACATCCTCATCACAGCCAGGGAAATCATACAAACTAGTTTGGTGTTAACATTAGCTCTCACACTGTTAAGCCTTGGGTGTTCTCATCACCTTAGATACATCAGCACAGCCAGGAGTTTATAAATCTGCCCCTCTATCCTTCCTACACCAGGGCTGGAGGAGTCCAGATCAGTCTCCTGTTCTCCAGTCTCACATGTTCACACTCACAACACACATTAGCACAGTAGCTGCTGGCTGAGCCAGAAGCATGATAATTAGCCCTCCACCCAGCTTCCATCAAGGCTAGAGGAATCCAGCTGAATCTCCTGCTCTCTGGTCTCACAACTACACACACAACACATATGTTAACACAGCATCTGAGGCAGGAGCATCATATTCAGCCCTCCTCATCAAACCATTAATTCCCTGCACTTAAGCACTGGCTGATGGCCTGTCACAGATACATTGAACACAAAACAGCCAAATCCACAATCTACCATCTGAAAAGCTCTGCTGATGGGTACGAGTGAGCTGGTGAATGTGGGAACTGGGGTACATCTTCCTTTTGAATTTTAGGAGCTCTGATAATTGCAATGCAATTCTGGTGATCCGGTGCTCAGGGGGCGTGTCGATGGCAAATGAGTTCAGGCAGTCCAAAGTCCAAACAGGAAGATCCAACCAAGACTAAGCAAACGCAGTTAAAATCTGGTACGGAATGGACAGGGAACCAGAAAGATAAAAAGAGGAATACGAAGCCAGGCACTCCGTGCCCCAGTTTCAGATGGTCAGGACGCTGTGATGAAGCCTATGCCATCGGGTCTGTCCTGGACCCAAGGGTAGGCGGGTAGGTGGGCTTCCGGGCGTCCACCTCCCAATCCAGAGCCAGGAATAGCGAGAGCACCAGGCTTAAATAATGGGACACAAAACAGGTGGCAGGCGCACATAATTAACTAAAATATGAAAGAGTCGGAGCGCCCCTAAGAGGAGGGATCCCGATTGTGACAATACCGAAGGCTTAATGAGATCAACTTAACAACCTCCCTGAGCCGTTTAAGTGCTGCTGCCTTGAAGAGACACTGGGCCACCAGGACCTAGATTGCCCACTCCTGTTTTAGTGTCTTTGGGGCCAAACTAAAAAACTGAAACTGGAGTCATGTGGTTCTGGGTAATGGGAATTTTCTGTATTGCAACACTGGCAATTCCAACAGAACCTCAGGCCATGAGCACAGAAATGTCAGGTATGAACCAGTCAGGGAAGGGTAAGATTTCATCTCAGAACCCTAGAATATATACATACAAGCACCTTTTCACACCTTTGCTTAAATTGATTAAGGACCACATTGCATGTGGCATGTTTCATTTTTGTTTTTGTTTCCTTGTAGCTGTTACAATGGAATTTTTGAAATAGCATAACTTCAACATATACCTATAGGGTCTAAAGCAACTCTAAACTATGCAGTTAGACCTGAAAAGTCTGAAAAGTTTCATTGTGAACTATTCCAGATTCTACTTTTTTCATAACCTGTGTTGCAAAACATTCTTACTTTAGCAGAAGCAACATTGAAAACCTTTCTGTTATCCATTAGAGAAGCTTCTTTTCTTGGCATATTTGAGCCCAGTTTAGAGTTTTATGCATCTTGTATTTTAAACAAAGTCCGAGGTGCTTGTAAAGGATCTTGGCTTGATAAGAAATGCACAAAAGGCTGGTCCTTTAATAAAGCCATTAAGATGTCGAAAATATCTAGAGTACAGACTCTTCTAGTTACGGGTTTGCCTCCTAGTTAAATCTTTGAGCACCACTTTTAAAAATTACAACCACTACCATTTTTCTATTCTGTCACAATTCTGAGACTGTTCTTTAGTTCAAAGATGCTAATCATTAGTTACTCTTCTTCTGTTTTGCAGTCTCCTGTTCTTTAAATATATTAACACCTTGCTTAGTATTTTTTAGAATTTCAGTTATTATTAAATTATAATCTAATTGTTACCTTCCTATATATTTTCACTGTATTAAACAATTATAATAGTGGTTAAAGTAGGTAGCTGCCTCAGCACACATAGGCTGCAAAGGAACAAGTAAAGGTTTATTCAATGCTGAAAAAAGAAAGAAAAGAAACACAACGTTTCAGCTGTGTTTCAGCCGAAACGTTGTGTTTCTTTTCTTCTCTTTTCAATTACAATAGTGTTCTCACTAGATATAGAGCCACGATCATAAACAGACACTCATTTGGGAATGATGTTAGTAAGAAGACAATAAAAAAGGGACAGTAATACCTTTAACTGCTGAACAAAATAATGCAGCAGATAGCATATCATGTACTAATAACTTTAACACACTTGAAACTTTTAAAAGATCTGTATGATCTGCAATCACAATCACCTATGCTCCTTGAAAATACATTCTAAACAGAATTGTAAATACATTCACTCCAAATTAGACAATTCCTGAAACGCTTTAAATAAAATCTAAAACACAGAGAAAATGGATTAAAATAAGCATTTTCTGTATTTTCACTCACATTGAAAATGAAAAGGGTTGGGGAGAATTAGGCTAGAGTTTACCACGTTATCGTAGTAGTGTGGCAGACTAAGTAAGGAGTGTCACAATGGCGGCCTCCGGTGGTCCCCTTTTCTCCCTGCTATCCAACCTATGAGCACTCCATAGTATACAGCAATATACTGTTTAATTGCTGAAAAGTTTTAAAAAATTAGTCTAAAAATCCTAATTCTTGAAGTGCTTGAAGTGTTTTAAATGCCTGAAATGCATGCAGAAATGTGGGACTACAAGTACCTATCATTGCCCACTGCAACACTCCAGGAGAAAAAAGTTGTAAAAAACAGGCAGCTGGATTTTTCTTCAGTTAAGACAACCTTCTAATTTCCTCTCCTTATATTCCATTATTAAAACTTTGTCAGCAGGACAGAGCAAAGCACAATAACACGAGCTGTGTTTTGTTTCAAAAAGATTTCTGTTCCATTCCACATTCCTGCTCTAGAGGGCGCTCCTACCCGTTTCTGTCATTGATTCAGTTTCATTATTTCCTGGTGTCTTGGCTTTATAAGCCTTCATAAGCCTAGGCTTAGCTTTGGAAGACGGACGTCCGAAGGCCCGCCTATCACCAGACCTGGAGTAGCCTGAGGGTATAAGCCTTCACCCCAGCATCCTGACCTACTGAGTCCAGGGCTCGGAGCGCCTGGTCCCGCTAAGGTTTTAGTTCTCTCTGTTCCTGGCCTTGGTTCCCCTTCCCGGGGATTTTAACTGTCTTCGTCCCGGATGGATCCCCCACTTTATGGAATATGGACTGTGCCCTGACAACCCTTTTGGATCTCCCTGAACTTGGTTGCTTCTGCTTTTCCCCCGTGCACCGGCTCACTACAGTCACCGTCCCCTGTCTGGCAACTCATCCCAACCCTGCTGTATCTTCCCCTGATGTCCTTCTCCAGACTCTTCCGGATTATACCGTCATGCACAGGGTCTTTAACAACGCATTTCACTCTGGAGTCTGACCCGGCTCCCATGACAGTTTCTCTCAAACCTTTGGCTACACTACTGTCAATTAACTTTCAAGAAATGAGTGGATGAGATCCTTGGACCAATAGGCTACTAACACCCAGTGCACAAGGGATGACTGGTCTTTCTCATTTTCTTATGTGACCAATTGAGGAAAAAGCAAGCAACCTGCAAGAACCGGGTCTCCTCAAAACGAATCCACAGACATTGTTTTTGTGAACATCGTTTCCCCATTCTTTCTGTCTTGGTGAAAGAATCTTTTAGACTTTGTAATGTTCTTGTGACAGCCGCCTGACGCACCAGAGCTCTTCATAAAACACACTGGTTTCATTTTCATTCAGATGCTCATCAAAGAACTCAAGTGAGGAACAGTGGCGACAGTGCAGTGTTCAGCACATTAAAGAAAGGGAGAAATAACCACCTTCTTGTTTCTTACTTCGGCTTTTCAGGATGAAATTGATCATTCTGTCCGCTCTCTGTGTACAGTAGGTGTGGTCCACTCAGCCAGCCTATTTCTTCAGGACTTTGAGTTTGAGAAGTGGAAACTTAAACATGGTAAGAAACTCACAGCAACCCCCACTCCTTGTTGATGAACCACAGCAAGGAGACCATCTCACAGACTTCATGCCTAACACTCTTCTTTTCTCAGCCGAAGGGGAAACAGTTCTCTCCTTTGTAATGTCTCGTCTCAGGGCTACAGCATGTGTAAAAAAAAAGATTGGAATAATTCCTCTTAACAACATTGTGTCTTCTACCCTCTTCATTCAAATATTAGAGAGGTTTTCCACTGTTGGTCGTGCAGTACTTTACTTTGTTCAACGTTTCCAAAAATCTTTTAAGTGAACACTCGAAAAGTTGCCTCCCAGAACAGTAAAAATAAATGCCTACAGACACCATGAGTAAATGTAGAATGCAGCTCCAAGGATTTTTAGGTCAAATGAGAAAGAAAGAATTGTAAATGAAAGAGCAAATACAGTCTCTTGTACATTAAGAGCATCAGGTTACCAAATGTGACGAATGTGGGCGAACAGAAGTTTGCTGCTCCTGTCACCTTTTATTTACAGTATGTGCCGTCAGTTTGAAAAGCTTGAGTCGTCTAACAGGGCCTTCAGCTTCTGCTTCCACCCGGCTGTTTGCGAGTCACGTTTAACCTAATTGTCTCAACCGGGATCAGTTTCTGCGCTCTCCGTTTTTAAAAGCTAAGGTCTTTATGTGAACTGGTCGTTATTTCCCGAAGACGTTGCTTTTGTTACAAATCAGTTTTCCAGACACCCACCTTCTTCTACTCGTCATGTTCGGTAGAAGGTCGGGTTGTTGCTTTGCGTCATCCAAAAATTCAAACCTCAACATCCTGTCTTCCTTTCTCGGGCTGACTGTATTGTTAATGTTACGGGTTCCAGTGAACACAAACGTGGGATCGCCGTAACTGTAATGAAGAACATTAAAGAGGAGACAGCTAGTCTTAGTCCTTTCGTTATCTTCGTGTATTTAAACTGAGACTTTAGTATTGCGGACAAAATTAAATACCGTCTTCTAATACAACATCTTGTCTGTAACTAAAACAAAGGTTACATATGTAACTGAGAATTAACAATAGTTGCGCCGCTACATAAAACGAAATTACACATATTTCTAGACAATATTAAGAAACTCGAACATCACACATATTGAATACTGTAGTGTAATAAACTCCGAGGATTTTACATGAATTAAATGTCATTTACAGCGATAAACTGTAAGCAACCTGTAATAAAGAATATTAAGAGAGACGGTTGGTTTTAGCCCTTTCATTAATTTAAACTGAGAGCGCGACTACAGTACTCCCGGCTGAAAGCGTCCAGTCCCACGCCGCGCCGCCACGAATGAAAGAACTGGATCTTCGGCATTATCGTACCCTGAATCAAACCTTCTCTATCTACCACTTACATTAAAGAATGGATAGTCGTGACAAAAGTTACTTATGTAGTTGCACTCCACAACCCTATTTTCAAAAGGCTCTATATGACAAGGGTCTCCGTACACACGAGGCTGCAAGCTGGTGGTCCAGATACAGTATTATTTTGTCTTCACAGCAAGAACGCGCCTGCACCCAGATGCGAAAGAGCTTCGCCTGGCAGGGACTGTGCCATTTGCTGTTACGTCATGCTAAGTCGTTGGTGTAAAAGACTGTAACCCAGTCTTGACTTCTTTCAGATTTCCATATACAATATTTCCAACGACGCTGTGATGGACTGCTGTCCCGTTCAAGGTGACCCTGTCTTGCGCCTGTTGTTTTCCGAAACAGGCTCCAGCTATCCCGAACTGGAAGAACCTGTTATAAACCAGACGGATATTTCCAGGGGGCAAAATACTGTCTCCTCTGGTTTCAGTTTTTTCACCAGGCTTCTAGTTGCCAGACTTTCCTTTTTTTCTTCTTCAGATAAACACCTGGAACTTGCATACAGTATGTTTTGATTTCCAGGGAAGGTCTTACAGAACCTTATTTACACACAAACAATCGATCTTACTGCAGGTATTAAGGGGAATAATACGGTTGGTGAAAATAAAGCAGGTAAAGGAAAGCATGCAGATGTGAAATAGAAACTGAATGAGACCGAAGTTAGATTGTGTACACACGTATCGCAGCAAACGAACACACACAATCCTGCTTTATGAAAGTGCAAAAAGAGAATGGCTTAAGCTCTTCATTATTAACAATCTCTTTAGTGTCGCCAGCCTCTCAGTTTTACCGTTTTGTCCTTACACATGTTCACAAACAGAAAAAAGACGTACTGCAATGTGGGCATTTTTTCAATGAAAAAAAATACCGTGAATGCTTTCATTTTTTAATGAAGCAACAGAACATCTAAACTTACGAATACACAGATTAATTTATAAATGAACTGAAAAACGAATTTACCAATCAAAGAACTGTAACGCATACGGCCAACATTGCAGGTTGTGGGAGCCGGCTTACCAGCGCGGTGACTTCACTGCCCTTCTCTGTGAATAGCAGGGACCGCAGCTCTCGGGCTGACGGGAGACTTCCCTTTAGCTCAGCTGGCTGGGTCCTTGATGAGTGACGCCGGAGGCCCACGTTCGAGTTCCCAGTGGTGGGGGCCGACCTGAGGCGGCAGCGGCAAGGGCGCATACCCACGTGAACCTGAGAGCGCTACAGTACTCTTATACTGGTGATGGTGACTCTCAGGTTTTTTTAAACCATTCATACTATATCCGCTGAATATGAATCCTATTTTTCAGGTGGAAACACGTATTTATGGACTTCAGGAAACCTCAATAAGAAAGACTAGATTGTGTGCATTTCTGTTTGCAGGCAAGAACTACAGCTCCCCTGTTGAGGAGGCCCGGCGTAAAGAGACCTGGCTGTCCAACCTCAAGCTAGTGATCGAACACAACACGCTGGCCGACCTGGGCGTCAAGTCCTACAGGCTGGGGATGACTGCATTCGCAGACATGGTGATTCTCCCTGTGGTCTGAAAGTCATAGACTGATTCAGCTTTAGAAATCATCAACTCTCTAAGAAGATTCCTTTGCTTATGCACTTTGTCATATTCTGAACCTCATTTTCAAGCGAGGTTACCGATTTTGAGACATTCCTGTCTCTCTGCAGGCAAGACCCAGATTATCACCCTGCAGCTCACAACTGGCAGCCCACTGAAGCTCAGCAGGTGTGAGCTTGCTTAGTACCTGGATGGAAGATCTCCTGGGAAAGATTAAGGTTGATGCTGGAAGTGGTGATAGTGGGGCCATTAGGGGGTGCTCACCCTGCAGTCTGTGTGGTCCTAATGCCCCAGTATAGTGATGGGGTCACTATACTGTAAAAAGGCAATGTTCTTTGGATGTAAAACTTAGGTCCTGCCTTTCTGTGGTCATTAAAAATCCCAGGGGGGAGTTGCCTGTGAATGATTCATCTTTCTGCTTTTCAACCCTTTCTTGTAACTCGTAGTTACGATCGTAGTTGATCGTAGTTCAAGTAAAACTTTTAAAGACTGCAATAGGATGGTGTCTCAAATAATCCAAAAAATCATTTTCAAATTATTAAAAAAATTGAAGAGTAAAACAATAACCTGGTGTATTTCTTCTCACTCTGGTGTAAATGAAAGCTTTATATCATAACAATTTGCTTTGCAACACATTATATATAGTAGAAAGCCCTGTTCGGAGTGGTTATGTGTTAACATGCAGTAGACTGGGCTGACAAGTCTCTCTATCGCCCCCCTCAGGACAATGAGGAGTACAAGCACATGATGTTCCGGGGCTGTCTGGGCCACTTCAACACCACCAAAGCCAAGACTGGCTTCACCTTCCAGGCAAAGGACTCTAACGTGCTTGACAGTGTTGACTGGAGGACCATGGGATATGTCACTGGAGTCAAGAACCAGTGGAACTGTGGTTCATGTTGGGCCTTCAGTGCGGTAAGACGTTCTAAAAATATGGAATTAACACTTAACCTTTTCAGACAGACAGGTCTGATTGTAGTTGGTTATCACTACTGAGATTACTTGCAGTAAATTTACTTCTTTCTCCTGGCCAGCACCAATGGAAATTAAAGACCGGGTTTTACTTGTTTTTGTAAAATTAGAATTAATATTTATTTTTGTTATCACACAAGGTTTGGAATATATAGGGGTTTATCATGTCTCAGCTTGCCACCCACACTGGCGTGAGGATTAAATTGCCTCCTCTCCTTTGTTACAGTAACTTTAATGTGCTTATGGACAATTCTTTATAGAAGAATTATAGAAGAGCCACAAAGTCTCTGAATTCAGCATGTATTTCAGAAACAAGTCACCAGAGTACACAGCACAGGGTGTGTGACACCTGCTGTAGCTGAATCCTTGCCTCTCTTCATTCAAGAATCAGCTATGTGAGAAGTCCTGATCAAACAGCTCCTGTTATTAACATTTAACCAGATGTCATGCATGCCGTGCTGTTATTTGGTGTTGAAAGATGACTTGTTTATTAATATAAACTGTCTGTTAGTATAAACTGACCCAACTGATATGTGGCATAATGCTGATCTTTGTCTTAATATCACATGCTGGCAGAGAGGGTGTCATCTGATCAAGTGTGTGTGTGTGTGGTGTGTGTTGTCCACAGACAGGCTCTCTGGAAGGGCAGCACTTCCGGGCGACTGGGAAGCTGGTGTCTCTGAGCGAGCAACAGCTGGTCAACTGCTCTAGAGCCTTTGGGAACTACGGCTGTGGAGGAGGCCTGATGGACCAGGCCTTTTATTACATTAAGGCAGCGGGAGGAATTGACACTGAAGACTCCTATCCTTACGAGGCCAGGGTGAGATCTCCTCATGATCAATCAATGAGCTTTATTCAGGATCAAGAGAGCGCTGTAATTTGTGGTTTGGATGGGGCACATTTCTGATAAGTTTGTCACAACAGGTTCACTTAGCGTCACTCCCATAAAATGACTTCTCAGTTTGGTGACGGAGGCTTCAGTTTGGACCCCACACAGGGCTGAAAGAATGGAATCTTCTCAGTTTTGAGTGGAGAAGTGCACAAGATTACCTTATTCAATTCTTAGAAACCCTCAAAGTCATTGACAAAGCCAAGCCACTGCACTTCTTCAGAATAGACAGTGACACATGAACCAAACAACACAAGTGGAAACCGAGGGGAAGAGCTTTTAAAACAAGACAGCATGTACTTTTTTGCACAACGGGTTGTCATGGGAGTAGGACAAGATACAACATCTCCTTAATAAAACAGCTGGTTGTGATTCTTATGTCATGTAACCACAAGCAAGTAAACTAGCCAGATGGGTTGAATATTACATAGAGGGCATTCTATATTCCATAGAGAGTGACAATAGAACACATCCATAGCATCTTTGGGAAGCGCCCAGAGAAAACCCTTGCAAACCCAAGAGGAACATGCAGACTCCACATAAACAGATGCCCCAGGCAGAATGCACCACAAGGAATTTTGAGCAGTGAGGCTGCAGTGCTGTTTTACCACTGTTCTAGCCTTAACAGACACTACTGCAATAATTGTAAATAAGATCACAAACCTGCAGTATGTGATAACAGAGACTGGTTGTCTATATCTTGCGAGACAGAAATTAGGCTGTTTGTAAGGACGAAACTTACCCCAGGCTGCACCAGTCCATTCAGATGTGGGCTGTGTATTAATGACCTTTGAAGGGTTCTCTTAATGTACACTCTGCCTCAGAAATGGTACAGAAACCATTAATCCTATTGTCACGGCAACAGGATTTTACTCCAGTTATAAATAATAGGTCTGAGTAAACTTTAGGTTTTATTAAACTTGACAATTAATGACTGATAAGATTTCTGTTCCTCTATACTTGGTAACCCACCATTTATTACCTATAGTGTGATTATTTTTCTCCACTTTCCATGTCCAGGACTGGACCTGCCGTTTCAGTCCCAGCACCATCGGGTCCAAGTGCTCTGGATACGTCGACGTCGTTCGCGGAGATGAGGGGGCCCTCCAGAGTGCTGTGGCCATCATGGGGCCCGTGTCTGTGGGCATCGACGCAGGAAAAGCTTCGTTTCAGCTCTATAAGTCAGGTACTGTAGCAGCCCTCCACTCCACCACAGGCGTGTGAGCTGTCCCAGGCTCTCAGCATGATGCAGGCCCTGCGATCATCTCATCTCACCTCATTTTGTCACTGCTCACTCCTGGGGAGGGTCACGGTTGTAACAGGCAGAGCAGACCAGACTGCCCTTTCCCACAGCAACAGTCTCCAGCTCCTCAGGGCAGCTGAGAGATAGAATCCTCACCTGGGATCACGACCTTGTCGTGGTGGAGAGGTCTGAGTGCCCCAGGGAGCCTAGGAGCTATGATGTCAGGAGCTTTGCACTCCTGGTAGCGTTTTGGTCCAAGGTGTGGGGCCAGACAAACGACTAGATTCCCATTTTGGTTCCAATAAAAACTCAGGAGATCCCTGCCCAGATCAGGGACACCAGCACCCAACCTTGAAGCCAGGCCCAAGGGTGGCGTTCGCGGATGAGTACCTGGTCGCTGGCAACCCACATAATCCAACCAGCCTCAGCCCAATATAGCAATGTGGAGCTGTGCTGCGGGCTCACCACCACCAAGGCGAGGGATGGGGGGACAGGTGACGGGCATGAGCGGGGCTACTATGATCATGTGTCACAAAATCCATATATTTTCACAAAGCTGCTTGTCCCATAAATGGTTGTGGCACGTCTGCGCCTGTCCCAGTGCAACAGAACCCAGGTTGGGAATGAGGGTAATATTCTGATCTGTGACTGATCTGTGCCCTGCATCCTCCACAACAGACTTAAACATTAATAGGAATATTAATAGGTCTATTAATAGGAAGGAGATTTGCATTAGACTATGCTATCCACACTACAAATGTTGTTAGCTCATGTGCACCATTTAAAGTCTATTTAGAAACATGACAATTTTTCATAATATAATCCTGCCTTTTTAACGAGAAGTGTCCCTGTCTCATTGCAGGCATCTATGATGAGCCTGGCTGCAGCTCCTCTTACCTGAATCATGGAATGTTAGTAGTTGGCTATGGGACTGAGTCTACTAAAGATTACTGGATTGTGAAAAACAGGTGAGCCTAACGGTACTGGTATAACATTAATGCATGCTATGTGTGCTGGAAGAGGCTTTCTGTACAGGAAGTGCACTTTTTCTGGCAGGTTAGATACATGCAAGTTTGATGGACTAGAGTTTAGGTCTCTTGAACGACCTTGATCCTTTGAAGTATCAATCAAACTTAACATGTGCAAGGGGATCTTTTCTAACAACCCTCCATAAAACTAAGACGACATTCACAGCTGTAGATTATTTGAAAGATCAATACAGTCTTAAGATGACCCGATACATAATCAATAGTCAATACTACAAATCTAACACTATATGCAGTACCATCGATCCACAAATTGTGCCATACAATTCTGCTGTACAATTGAATAAAAATGTTACTGAATGCCTTGACACAAAGGTTCCATCAACTGTTTTAAAATAGAAAAATCACATTTCCTGTCAGTATCCTTCTCCATCTATTACTAACCACTCATTGTATAAATGAGCATTCTTATTTTCACATGACCCAACCTCAAGCTTCAAACAACGTGTTCTGAGTTACTGTTCAAAACTACTCCAAGGCACAGGAAAACAATATTTACACTACTATAATTCCCTGCTGTTGGTATATTTGGAGAGTCTAACTCCTTTTATGCATTTACTGCGCTGTGTGTTCCAGCTGGGGCGTCTCCTGGGGAGAAAACGGCTACATCAGGATGTCCCGAAATAAACACAACCAGTGTGGGATCGCTTCCTTAGCCAGCTACCCTCTTGTGTAGAGAGCAATGTCGGGAGCAGAACGTTTCCTGGGCTCTCGCACTCTTACAGGGCAATTACTGAGGATTACTCATGCAACCTCCTTTACTTTTACGTAATTGATTCTAAATGTCTTCTCTTATAAGCAGGCTGAATAATTAGCTGGTTAGCTGAGGGTTTATGCAAAAGTGTATCTTTCTGACCTGTATTTCTTTTCTTATCCTTCGTGGAGAATAAGGTTATCAAAGATGTATTGTAAATCCAGGGATATGTCAATGAGCAAAGGGGCCTCCATTCTTACTAATAAAACAGAAGAATTCATGTGGAAGTCTATCTCTGTTTATCTATGCTTGACCTGGGTTGCCAGAGTCTTGCCTGTTTGGGTTGAGTTAGACCAGGGCTGTCCAGCCCAGCTCCTGGAGGGATAGTGTGTCTGCAGGTGTGTCAATCGGTTCATACAGCATACAGAGTGCCATTTGACTAAAGACCAGAAGTCTCTGGGCCACCAAGACAGGACAAGATTTTGGAAGTGCTGTTTCAGACTGTGAGTCAGCCTCTTTCCAACACAATGGATAAATACACTTTTATTGAGGCCAGGAATGGCCAAAACAAGACCTTAACAGCCACAGGATCCTCTGGTGTTTATTCCAAATCTATGCTTAATTATTTAATTGAAGTATCTGGATAAAAAAGTCACATTTAAAAGCAGCTGTACCATTTAATCTGGCTCTTGAAGACTGGAATTATCCATTCCTGTCTAGGTTCATTTATTCCAAAGATATGAGAGAGAAGGAAAAGTTGCTTGTTGGTGTCGTGTTCCCAGACCACACAATTCTGCGTCCCTCCACTCTTTTATGCTAGAGCGACTGGTGGTCAAGTCTGTCCCACTGTGTGAAGACAAATGCATTCTGACACTGGGGTGTCGGGCAACCTCAGATCCCAAGGTGAGGTGGACAGAGAGAAACCAGGAAACCAGTCTTTATGTACAGTATCTTACCCCTGTGTTGAAAATGGTTCTGTGATCCCTTAAAGAAACTGCCTGATATGATTCTTCAGTTTTTATTCCCTGCAACCACAAAAAGCATTTGTATCCTGCTATGTTCCTTCCATCCTTCCGATTTTGGAAAGGATCTATCCCACTGGCAGGGACTCCTTTGCTCACTGCTCTGAGGATAAGGACAGCTGTAGACAAAGTATCACTGGACAATTCCAAAAATTAATATTCTATTCTATTCTATTCATTACACTCACTATGGTAACACCTGTCCAATCCTGAGGAAAAAGGGAGAACTGTACATATCCCAGAGGCTGATACAAATGTATTATACCTCTAATAAGATAAATATATTACCACAACACACTGGTAATGTGGTACTTTGTAATGACAGCTTTGTGATAAAATGAAAGCAAAGCAAGTCTCAGAACCATCTCAGGAGGTTATTTGATTCCAATTGTTCTATTATAGCTCAGATATATGGTCCAGTTCAAACCAATACAATATCTCTTGTGCACAGGTGTGCACTCTTGGCGACTTGTATTAAAATCTGTCTAGGCAAATGTTTCCCTGCCTATTTGAGCAAACGCCAGGAGTCAGTTGACTCTAACTGCTGTTGCCACAAGATATTCTAAATCCCACCCTAGATGGAAACTGCTGTCAGAGATGACTTTCTATAATCCTGCTCAAAAAGAGAGATTTATATTGGTCTTTTTTCTGAAATATAAAAATCCATTTTTCAAGCCTGATGATACACCAAGGTCTGTGGTTTTTGCCTTAAACAAACTCTTGTGTTTTAAATGAAGGTGTGCTGTGTCCATTGCTCCGAGACCCTGTATTGGAAGTTCTTAGAAAATTGATGCCCTTAAGCCCTTCCTTGTTTTATACTCATCTCCCGCACATGCCTCAGGTTCCAGCCCCCCGTGCTATAAAAGCCAGATGTTCCTGCAATCTAGGCTCAGCTTTGGAAAATGGATGCCTGGAAGCCTGCCTACCCGCGTGTCTGGGAGTGATTCGACGGCACAGGCTTCATCACGGCGTCCTGACCTTCTGATTCTGGGATTAGGGAGCGTCTGGTCCCGTGCCCCCCCTTTTATTCCCCCGTCCCTCCGCTGGATCCCGCTCCGGCTTTTAACTCAGTTTGTCTGTCAGGATGGATTACCCGGTCTTGGACCTTTGCTACACTCATGGATTTGCCTCTGACTCCCTTGGACTGTTTGCCTCGGCCACACCTCCCCCGGACACCAGCGTACCGTGGACACGCCCCCTGTTTTCCTTCCAGCCCCTTTGCATGCTTTTTTCCTCATGTTTTCCTCACCCCTCCCCGGATTGTGTTGTCTGCATAGGGTCCTTAAGAACGCTTCGTGACACATGTACTGTATGCCTTATTAAGACTGTCTTGTTTTATGCTTTGTATAAGCAAAAACGTCCCATGAAACATGTAGGAGTAGAAGTTGCTTGTAATCTGGCAAGAAATAAAAGAAAAATGCTTGTGCTCTTTCCAGACTTTCCAAATGATACTTTAGAATCCCAGGAAATAATGATAAAATATCACATTACTGGCATACTGTACACAGGTCTGCAATGCTGCAGTAGATCCACAAGATGGGAGTAGCGTACGAAATGTTTTCAACTCTTAAATGTACTGAAAGACTCCCTTTAACTTAAAAGTTACTTGACATCTAAACAGTTTCAATTCAGCAGTTTACAACTTCAGTTAAGGGCTCAATTAAATAACTCTGCTAGGATGAAAACCATCAACTGTGGAAATCCAGAACTGTTCTGTTCTTTAGGTTTGACTAATCTCTTTAAAAATACAGCCTCTTAATAACAAGGAAATGCTTCAACTTGTCCATTTAATCACATAATGAGTTCAATTAAGTAAATACATCCTGAGATGGCAAGAAAAACAGAAACTTTCTGACCCTCCAGGACTTGAGGTGTGCACCCTGAATTGGGGAAAATGTGTCCATCTCTGTTTTTATTTTGGCATGACTAGATTTTCACAGACACCCTACATCCATACATGAAATAAGAACCACACCAGTTCTTTGTACATAGTGTGTCAATCAATCCTACCAATCCTGTAATGTATGCAGGATTGAACATACTGTACACCTCAACAAATGGTGCAGAGTTATACTGTAGTTGGAATTTGAAAACAAGACCCTCAGACCTTTAAAGATAATGCCAAGACAGGGGAATCCAATTATCTATATTTTTCATAGGAAATGAAATTTCATTTTTGCCCTCCCCACCTAGCAGTCTGTGCCAAAGTATTCTGTGCATTTCTATGACCTAAATCCCTCTGCAGGACAAATTTGTACAGTGACGTGTGAGGCTGGTACTGAGACTGTAACTGCAGCTGTCTCTGCACTGGTCAAAGATTGACAAAACACTGACCTTTGCCCTACTTTGTAGATCAGGTGACCAGTGCAGTGTGACTGGGTGAAAGAGTACTTAAGGGTACGATGACATTGCTGGCTGAGAAAGCTGCTGAGGTGAAACTCTTAAGGCTCAATATTCAAAATGCCTTGAGTATCCTGCATCAAACAGAACAAATGTTCTTTGCATGTTTTGCACACAGCAATGTAAACAAACTTTAAATATTTATATTGCAGTTTGCAAGAGGTTTCCTTTTGAAATTTGTTACATAAGGTCCATAAAAAGTAGCTCTGAACTAGGAAGCTTCAGAAATCCAAGGCATTCATGCATGAAGATTGAGAATTGCTTGATGTGCTCTCAAGAGGAACATCTCAAAGGAATCTTACTTACTCTGTTATGTTAATTAGACTTAATTGGGCATACAGGTGATATAAAAATGAGATGTTTGGTGGGGTGCAGAAGCTGTAGCAAAGGACAAAGAAGCATTACACAGTACATAATAGTTTTAATGTAAACGGGACCTAAATACTACAGTACATGCAGGTGCAGGAGCATGCCTTGGTAACAAAAAAACATCGTATGATCCTTCTAAATTCGGTCACTTGTCTCGGGCCTGATTGTAGAGAAGCACTCCTTCTTATTGTGGTGTCCAAAATTCTACACTTAACTATATATTCACAGCCTTTCTTACGTGTGCTCCCAATTCATTGTACCCCTTTTCTTTAATTAGATTAATAATACAATCATTGGCTCACAGGTCTACTCAAAAACCAGCTATGCACTGCACCTTGAGGTCCTACCTAAAGTACTACTGAACAGTGGAGAAGTGAGATATGATCAGATGAATCATCTTTCTCAATGTTCTCAACAAACACACAAGTGCATGAAACAGCAGACTTAGAGGAAATCTACAACCCTGAGTGCCTGGTTCCAACAGAGAATGGGTCTTGTGGTTCTATAATGTGGGGCACAATTTCCTGACATGGTCTGGGTGCACTCCTTCCCTTAGAAGACAAGCCTATCTAACTGTCATTCAATGTTGCTGAATGATTCATTTTTATACAGTGTAGTGGAATGTCTTTTCTGCTGGGAGAGGTGTCTACCAGGATGACAATGTCCCCAGCCGCAGAGCGTGTTTGGCCACCCAAAAGGTTTGGTGATGTTAGCCACATGTCATGGCCTTCAACCGATCTGCACCTAAATCCAGGATTAACAAGATATTCCGGCACGATGCGCGAGACTGCATTTTACACCTCCACCAATCAGGTGTGTGTTGACTGGCTTTCTCATGCAACAATGGTGCCACACCCCTCCTGGAGAATTTTACATGCTGGCAGACTCTATGCTGCAATGCACACATGCCTAACAGGCTGCATTTGGTGGCCCAGCATCTTATTAAGTGACTTTACATGGGCGTTTTTCTTGTAGTAGATTTTCTTGTCTACTACCTGAATATTATATGAAGGCGCTTCGCACAATAGCTGGTGTGTTTTTTAATGGAGTTTTACACTCATACAGCTGCTTTGTGAGTGATCAATGCTTTTGCATGGCCATGGCCGCAGGCAAGGGCCTAACTTTTTTTTTGGCAGCTGTTTTTAGTTTTCAGCCATATAAGATGTCTATGTAACAGGTGCAAGGGCTCTCAGGTCTCATCTTTCACAGATCCCTGAACTTCATGATCTACAGAAGTTCACTGTGCTGGCCTCCAGGATGGACTTGGCATCTGTTACGTATTGGGTAGTTTGGTTCAAAACATCTAAGCTAATGATGTTTCATTTTTTTATCACATTGTATCCTCTTATATCTTGATTGCTGAAGTACACTATACAATTACACATTAAAATACCTTACTCATAGCAGAGCCTTAAGCTGTTCTCTGTTTCTAATCTGTCATACTCCCCGAAATACAGTAGTTTGTAAAAAATAAGGAATTCCATTAAGAAAATTAGTATGTTAGTGTATTAGAATCTGAAATAAAAGAAAATCTAAATGCAAATGGCTCATGCTATCTGGTGTATGAGTTTTATGACAATTCACACAACATAGATATAAGAAGAAGAATATCAGGAATAAGGACGAATGTGGATTAAGGATAAAGACAGAGCTTGTGTAGAACAATAGAAATAATATTAAGACAGGTTTAGGTTGAGACCTTGAGGTTTAGCATGAGACATTGCATTAAGATTGAAATAATTTGCAGTGGTTTGTAATAATGGGGCTGATGATAACTCTCAAAGGCTAAGTGAGAATTTACATCGCACAGAGCATGCTTGGAGGTAATTTGTCTTATCGATGTCCAATGTCTCTGTCAATTGCAACTCATGTCCAATGTTAATTTAAATATAGTTTGTGTGAAAGCAGAGCTGACACTGAAATGCAGACACTTCCAATAACATTCAAACAACACAATCAGAGCAAAGCTTTAGAAGAGTAGTACAAACATGAAAAATGAGAAGAGGACTTTTACCTAGCTTTGTTCATTTGAATACTAGTGGCAAACGATCTGCGATTTCTACCAACTCTACAAGATGGCTCTAGTTTCTCACAATAATGTGTTAAGGGAAGATGACTGTTTCCTGTCTTTAAATGCTCATCAAATTTAAATGCTACCTGTGTCCAAGGCTCCTTGGGCTGTTGTTGATTTTGAAATAGGGTCTCCAAGTTGTCTTGATCAGGACCTTTCAGAATTTTGAGTACCTGAATTAGGTCCCATTACACAACCTCTACAACAATATCTTTCTACTAATGTGGCCACCAAAAAGAGGACTAGCTAATGCATTGTGTAATTCTATACTCTCAACATATCTGAGTATTTTGCTGACCTTTAACTGCTACCCGATACTGTCTAGTTAAAGAAAGTAAAAAAACTCTTAAGTCTCGCTCATATATTTTTCATTCCAATTCTCTAACACCTATTTGATATCTAAACTTCATGTGCTGGGTATGCAGCTTGTACTCTGCCAACACCATGTCTTTAGATGCCCCAGTTCCAAGCACTTGCACAGGGAGCAGAGAATTATGCTACACCAAAAGCTGGGCAGCATGTGTGTTGTGTGCTGTGTTCAAAGGTATTGAGATTCTGACCTCCAGAGGATTACTCAAAAGTCAAACCAACCCCATTGCACAAATCTGTAAATACACTGTGACTCGACTCACACGTCCATGTTCTGTCTGCGTGTCTTCGTAAGCATCACAGCAGCTGCAGCTTGCCAGGTAGAATTGACTAGATACAGTTTTTTTACAACAGATTGGTCTCATTCTTAAAAACCAACTGAGCGACAAATACTTGCGTACATTTGAAGCTGTAGCAAGTGCGCTACTTGATGTGTTAAGGGAATTTAACAATTGCTTCAGTGCCCACAGTTATCTGCCCAGGAAATGTGTTATTGCCTTTCAGCTGGCTGCTTGATTTTGGCCCAAGTGTTGCTAGATAACTGGAACTATGCATTTTAACCAGTGTGTGTGCCTCTGAAAGCATGGTTGGAGCTTAGTTACTTACCTCTTAAACCCCACTCTGATGAAGAAGCAGCTGCAGGACGATGTTAAGAGAGGGGAGCTACGTCAGCGCACGTGCTGAGTAACCAGATGAAGAAGGTGTCACGAATCGCACTCGCGCGTGTAAGCGCTCCCGCATTCCCATGAGCTCCTCTCTCCCCAAATGCTCATGCACCAATCTTCTCAGCACTATTTAAACCCTCGCTAGCCTTCGTTTCCTTGCTCACGATTGAGGTCTCCTCCCTGAGCTCCGTACTTGTACATTCCCAACCCGCATATACTAGTAATTAGACTCCCGGCATTTCGACTCTATGCTTACCTTCGACTACACCTTCGCCTCCCGATCTGGTACCAACGCTCCCTAGACACCTTCCCGGATTTTGGACCCAGCTATTGTTCTTCGACTACGCCTTCGCCTCCCGATTTGGTACCGACACTTACTAGACGTCTTCCCAGATTTTGGACCCTGCTTTTCTACTCGGCCACGTCTTCGCATCCCATCTCTACTCCAAACCTTCCTTTCTGAAGAGCCTCGCATAGGATCCCAATCCTCCGAAGTCCGGTCCCCCGTGACAGAAGGTTCAACAGATGAAACATTGCGTTTCTTCTTCCTACAGTACCTTTCAGTGTGGAACTAGCCTTTTCGTGTTCCTTTGCAGCTTTCAGTAAGATGTTTCCTAATAGAAATCATTCAAGTCCAAGATCACACTTGGTAGACTAATGTAACTAAGCAACTTAAGTTCATGGAATGATTACTTGTGTTGCCAGAGTTCAAGTCTTCTGCAGATAGGTGCTGGAAGATGCTTTGGAGGATATGGGTACGTTGCTTGACCAAGACAGTGTATTCTTCTCTGATGCACTGTGGAAACAAGCTTATGTATCAGATGGGAGATTCTCTGAACCCTGTCCACTCTTTCTAGTCTAGGCATGCATACGTGCTTCTCATTCAAATGGATAAAAGAAGGCTGGTTTAGGCATGTCTTCTTGCAGCTTGCTCAGATGGGATGAAGAAGGCATCCTGGTCTCCCTTTACCTTCAAAAACTGGAGCAGCTTCCAAGGCTTCCATGCAAAGGGGATGCAAGCACGTTGGGATCCCAGTCTACCACACGGGAGTCACGTCAGTGCAAAGCGTCAAGCAATGTTGAAAGGTTGCAGCCTAGCTGCCACCTGGCCTGGCTCCTGTTAAGAATGTAGCAACACGTGGCTGAATCTGGAGCAGGGCTGTCAGAGGTTCGGCTTTGCATACAGGGGTTTGAACAGCAGGACCTTTCGCTTTTTACCTCCAGTTCCAATGTAAACATAGGCTGGGCAAGGTGTCAGATTGGTGGCGTAAGATTTTGTAGAAGGTTGGGAAAAACTGGGCTGTGGTTGAACTGTAACACCTGAAGTGCCCAATAAACAGACTTAAATTGGGAGATTTGATTATATTTCACTGCAGGGTTTTACATCATGTTTAGCAACAGGTACGAACAGGTACAGCATTACGAAGACAGAAAAGCCTTGAGCTTTTTTTTTCTTCTATTGCACTCTTTCAATGTATTCAAAACCATGTGGATGAAGCACAGCTTTCTGTATTTGTTCGAAAAGGAGGAGCGACTTCTAAAACGCCAGAGCAAGAGTGAAGATTTTCTAATTCAGTCAGAGATCTCCATCCAGAAGAGATGGGTGGACTTCAGCTTCAAATAAGCATGCAGTTTCCAACTACTTTTGTGGTACTAAAAGCACCAGTATCATTTTGTCTCAACAAACGCTGACTAAGCTGAGGAAGAAAACCTTTGCTAACTGTATTGAAGTGTGGTACTGGCTATAACTCTTATTTTCACAATTGTTCTACTTTCAGTCTCATTCAAATTGTTATTGCATATACTGTACATGTTACACTTAGTAAAAAACAGTACTGAACTTTTTTTACTACTATTATGGAACTGTAAAAAAGTATAGAATAATTAATGTCAAGCCTGTTGCTGTGCACACCACACGTCATGGCACAGTTCATACACGTTCACATGCATTTTCAAAAAACAGGCTACAGAACATCTTGTAATTGTCGTGTTGCTATTTAATGTGGAAATCAGGCCTGTTATCAAACTGTAGGCTGCTCACGGCATGTGGCCCCTTGTGTTTTCTTGATTTGCACCTGCCTGTTCCATCAGTGTATTTTACATTTTGTTATTGTTGCTGAATTAAGAGATGAACATTATGTACCCAACAACAGTCGTGCCCAAACTGCCTTGGAAAACGTCTCGATCAAAGATAAAATCAGTTTTCAGGTATTTTTCTTGTTTTGATGCAATGTCTCGATCAAAGATAAAATCAATTTTCAGGTAATTGTCTTGTTTTGGGGCAATGACTCAAAACCCCACAGAGAAACTGATGATGTTGGTGCGGGAGAGGTTCGGTTGACGGAATTCTGTCTCTTTCTTTTTACTTGAGCCTGCCTTTGTATCCTTTTTAACTTAAAAAAATAAAAATAAATAAAACAAAAATCAGTACCAGAGCCACACCGGTATTATATGTGTATAGAACTGTTTAGTTTGCAAAAAAAGAGAAAATTGTCATGTTGTGGAAGTTTGTGTGTTTTCTTTTATTTGTATGAGAGAGAGGTTAAAGAGAAAAAAGTTTTGGTTTACTGTTTAGTTCGCAAAAAAAGAGAAAATTGTCATGTTGTGGAAGTTTGTGTGTTTTCTTTTATTTGTATGAGAGAGAGGTTAAAGAGAAAAAAGTTTTGGTTTACTCTGCAGTGTCCGTCCCTCGTCACATGACGTTCTAGCGCGCGATCTCCTGTATTAGCGCGCTTTCCCAACAGGCCGGCAGTTTTGTTTTTCCACCTTGATCTCCCAACCAATCACAAACTAATTCACTATATTAATTAGTTAAATAGGACTGACTTTAATGAATCCACCTTCAACACAGTTTGTCTCAGTGTTTAACTCAGACAAAAGTTATAAAGGGTATCTCGACAAAAAAAACAAACACGTGTAAACTTATACGTTACACTGACCAACAAAACTTTGTCGTACAAAACCGTAACTACACGTCTACCCTAACCCCTGCGAGCGACACCCAACTGCATCCCACGTGCACGGAAGAGAAATAGCTCTGCGTCATGACGCATAATCAGCATAACGTGAACTCTGATTGGCAAATCTTTCTAATACGTCATTACGTACGGACAGGCATATATACAGGGTTAGCAGGGGCGGTACGGCGCTGCAGCAGTAAATTTAGGCGTCAGGGGTCGCTGCAGTTTCCCCAGCAGAATACCGAAACGGCAGTCAGAGTGGGCCGTTAGCCGAATCCCATACGGATCGACACCGGTCGGATTAAACAGTGTCAAATAAATCAGAGGTAGCTAATTTACTTTCCAACCGTAATTTCTCATTTAACTTTTTTTTTAATTCCGGTGTCGTATCCAATTCAGTATCTCCTAGAAGTCTGTAGCTTCACCGCACCTCGTGCGAAATTCACACGCATTTTTCCAAGCTTTCCACGATTCCCAAAATACTGGCGGGGACTGCGTGCGAGTTTCTCTTCGCTCATTACCGCGTGGTTTAAAAGGAGCCCTTGGTCGTGCGTGTTTATGAGCGGTTTTGTCGGTGCATTTAATGCTTTTGCTATGGATGATTGTAAACATTTCTCCTGTCACCCCCTGAATGAAAATGCTTCAGATCTTTACACAAGCCAGGGGAGTCCGAAAAAAAGCACTCATAGTCTGGGTGCATGTTTTGTCTTGGTGTGACTTGTAAAACTTTATATGTAGATCATGAGAAAAATCGTGCGTTCCCGAGAACGGAAGTACAAAGCGCTCGTTTGTTAAATCTATGCGAGATCTATCTTGAGAGAGCATTTTTTGTGCCTGGTTGATATGTGCTAAACGGTATTAAAACAAGTTTGGATGAAAGTCTGCCAACCTTTCAATATAAACCTTTTGTCTTGTAGGAGTTCTTCGGTAGGTCCTTAATATTAGAACTTTTAATTCGCTTCCTTGCTTTTCATTTTTACACTTTACTACAGTCTAAGGGCACACGGAGCTCTGTTGTTTTTAAAGGGTGTAGCGTTGTTATCTCTTGCCTTAAGCATTAACGTGTGTCGTGAATAACGAGAATACTATCTGCAGAACTGGAGGAGGATGCTCAGATATCCGTCTTCTGAGTGTAAGCTACCGTTTTACTCCTATCTTGCGTTTAAGGGAAAAGGCTTTTTAATTTCCGAGCATAATGAACACCATTGCATTGATAAAATCCTTTATTTAAAATTACCCCGTTGTGCATGAAGACGTTTTATGCAAAAGTGTGCTACCAGAACGTTTAACAGTTCTCCTGATAGACGATGTGGAGCATTGGCATTGTTGAGCAGCTGTTAGACGCACTCTGCTTGTGACGGGCCCCCTTGTGTGCTCAGAGATGGGGGGGGGGGGGGAAGGGGCCTGTCGTCGGGCAAGGCCGTGCACTTGATGGTCCTATTGACCTCTTCCAAATCGATTCGCAGCGGAGCCAGCCTGCGCATCTGCAAACTCGCTCGTCCCTGCCCTGACCCCCCTCCTCCTCCTCCTCCCCATCGCTCCCGCCGTCTCAGTCTTTACATTTCATTCTTCCCGCTGGCCCCTCGCGTTATTCCACTCCTCCCCCACCCCCACCCCGCAGACAAATTCTTTGTCTGTTTCCCGTTTTTCCTCCCAATCCCATTCTCTCGCCGCTCTCAGCGCTTGATTCCCAGTCGTCCCGTCTCTCTCCCTCTCTCCAACACCCCCTCTCTGCTTCTCTGACATCACAGACTGCTGATATAAAACCTTCCAGTAGAAAGGCGAGAGTCCTGCGCTGCTGCAGTTGCTGCTCTGTCACACTTTCTCACTGTCGGTGTTTGACACAGCTATCTTCTTTCCTCCACGCAGACTGCTCGCTGACCCTCCAGTCATCATGGTTGAGGCTTTCGTCGGAACCTGGGATCTGCAGGAGAGCAAGAACTTTGATGACTACATGAAAGCCATTGGTGAGTGAATCAGGAGAGACCTAGGGCAAAACGGCAGTCCTCCGTTTGATTGGACTTCATCTTTCATGCATAATGCACGTCTTGCAGTCGGATGATTCAGCCAGACGCAGGTGCTGTCAAAAGTGCTGCCATTTTAACTCTTGCTGAGCCACTCAAGAGCCCGACAAAATCTGCCAAAATTGGTAAGGCGACCACAAAGATGATCCTTGGTATTTGCGAGGTAAAATCAAGAGCTGGTGATGGAATTTAAAGGAGAAGCACAGGCAGCCAATAGGGAAAGATCAGTTTACATTGCCAGCCATAAGAATATAAGAATTTTACCTATCGCAGATAAATGGGAGTTAAATGAATCACTGCTTGCTGTGAGAGATGTAAGAAATACTGCTGTAAAATTCCCATTTTTACTGGGATGATTCTTAAAGGAATTTCCCCATTTCATCTCTAATAACATTTTGCAGACACGCAAACCGTGATGTGATGCAAAACCACTCTCTGTTGAATTAGGAGGTTATGTTTGAGAGGTGCTCGGCTTTGGGCACCCATATGTACGTGTGCACTCTCCAAAGCAGAGAGCATGTCTGAAGTGGCGAGCTGGGCGTGCAAAATTCAGTCCTCTCGGTCCTCCGGCATGCACTTCAAATAGTGTTGATTTACAAAGAGGGGGGGGGGCGCGGGGAGAGGAGCCCATTCATTTTAGGAAGAAGTGTTTCAGCACATTAGCGGCGAGCTGAACAGCTGCCCCACCTTTTTCCCCTCCAGGCTACAGTCTGGACACGTTACTCTACTCTTGAAAGCAGGACATGTGCTGCTACATGTTCAATGCAGTGGTGCCGCTGAGCGTTATGTCATGTGGCACACCTCAGTTTCCCATGCTGCATGCCCCAGAGGTCAGAATCGGGCTGGTTCAGCATGCGAGTCCGGTTAGAGTTTAACCCACTCGTGTCCTTGGCTTGTCCTTTTTTTGTTCGGATGAAGTGAACTAGTTTTGAGGGGGAAGAGTTTGTCTGCATCTATTTCTACGTTTTACCTTGTTTGATTTGACCCTCATTTCATGCTTTCCCCACCCCTCCCTTTTTTAAAAAGCAGGTGGGGTGTATTTACCTCGTACAGGAATAGTGCCGGTTCTTTGCTCGGAAGCCAGATTTCCCTTCATCTTGTTACTTGTTAAATGAAATGCGTTTAGTTTCTTATCTGCACTGAAACAACCTGGGCTTGGTCTCGGAATGCCCTTATTTTCTTCATGCGCTCTCGCACAGCCTTTCTGATACTTTCCAGTGTGTGGCCATCCTTTAATGCCTGTGTAAATGATTTGACAGTCTGCGACGAATGAGTAATGCAGTAAGTAGTACAGTATCTTTTAAGAGCCGAAGAGCCAACAGAGCATTTTGTTGAAGTGGAACGACAATTTTTTTTTACATGAGCTGATAGATGAGTGTGCTTACTTTATTTGCCTCTCGTTAGTCTTTGTGTTTTCCTTTCCAATTGCTTTCACACCTCCTTTTCTTCAACAGCGGGTTATTTGGTAAGTATTTGCGATCAAATCGGATTTCTGAGTTTTCACAGCTACAGGTATGGTGCCGCTCATGGCCTAAAAGAGAAAAAAGTAAAATGTGGCTTATACAATGCAAACTGACTGGAATAAAAATGATATTTTAACCTGATCATACATGTTTGGTGGAGTTGCCTTTTTAATTTAAGAAGATGCTGTTGTAATCTTGAGTGAGACTGAAGATTCTTGCAGTATGGTCATTGTCCATTAATGGGTTATGTTGGGAGAAACGATGCACCTAAAAGCCACAGCAGAAAACCTGTTCTGAAATTAGTGGTGGCCTGAGCTATTCTTGGGGGGTTTGAGAACACCATGACAGGTCTGCATGACATTGCAAAACCCTCAAGGTGTGGATCCAACCAAAAAAAAATCACTTGGCCATTAACACGTTTACAAACCGATCAAGCTAACCTCCCCATATCTCATTTTACTGCCAGCTGCTTTTCAACCCAAGACTCTCATGCATCTGGTTATTGTTGTATCCCAATGAATGGATCAGCTTCATCAGAAAAGCTGGTTCAGTCTTGAGTACACCCTGCATACAGTATGTGCAGCTAAGGTCTATGTTTCATTTATCCACTTCTGCCTTAATGTTAAAGTTCAACACCTTTGCATCTTCTGATGACCAGACTCATAATGTTACCAGAGCAGAAGTGCTGAATGTGCAAGTGGTGTCTGAGCCACAGTTTTTGAAGAATGTCTTCCTGCAGCTTTAAAACTCCACGTTCATCAAAAGGCAGGAGCTCTTACATGCACATTACTAGTGAGTTTTACAGTGTGAACTCATGCATTTGTTTTCACATACAAACATGGTGAATTGTCTTCCAGGAACCCAAATTTAACATTGATAACATCCGATACAGTTTTTTTTAAGCTTTGTCTGCCAATATGCCGTTAACTGCCCCGTTAATATCTAGCAAAGTTTCAATTGGGCAGTAATTGATGGTGGCTTTTTTAGTGAGTCAAACGGTTGCTTAATTAGCAGATAAATGCCCCTTGTGCGTGCAGCAGGATGAAGCTCTTCACGTTATCGATATTATTCTAGACTCCGCCCAGTTGTGTTATTTACCCAGAGTAAGGTCAAGTGTGCAGACGTCCAGTTTTTGGAATGATCATTTGCACCATTTGCACTGTAGCCACACCTTGCTCTGGCGACACTCCAGCAGAGTTAATATTTGATGGCGCCACCCTCTTGCCTTTTGCAAGAGAGCATGTGTGGACAAGGTCACCATTCCTGATTGGCTCTGTGTATGGCTGAGGTCATGACCAGACTGTCCTCAGTGACTCCTGACCAAATGTTTAGCCTTTGCCTTGCATCCCAGATGTGGGATAGAGTGCCTATTACTGTTGGGCTCCGTTTCCTGGGTTGTGCTAAAATGTTTTCAACATACAGGCTAATCTGTTATAACTGTACAGTGTCCTTCAGAGCAAAATGTCAGTTTGTGTCTTATCCAGTTATTTTACTCCTTTCTATGGAAGATTGTGCTTTCTCTGCTCAGACTGTTAATTACCACTGTGGTTATTGCCACAAACAATACCTTCTGAAAACGGATTGTAAGATCCTGCCAGCAGGTCTGTTATTCAGAAGCCACCGCGCCTTCCTGTGTGGCACAAGTTAATCCATTAGATCCCTGATATGAAATTAGTTATTTTGAGATTTGTTCTGAGTAAGTTGTCCATATTCAGAAAATTGTGGTTGTCGGTCATTTACTCGGCTCCGTACTGAAAAAATTGAAATACCCTGCTGGGAAAGAAGCTAAGACCATCGACACGCACAAAAATAAAACTTCAAAACAGTAGGCAGCTCTGTAGTGAGAGACGATCGGGATGGGGGGAAATTTAAGTGTGTAAGTTTTACTGTATTTGGATATAGTAAAGCTTCCAATTGGATGAAAGGTACTGTTTGCACGAAACGCTGGAGTTGGATATGGGCTGATCCTTCCCATCATGAGTTCAGCTTTGTGCCCTTGGGATGCACACAGCCTGGCAGTGTGGCGGCTGGTGCTGCGCCCTCACTGCTCTTGAAAAGTGGGTTCAGTTCCAGGTGGGAGTTTGCATGCTCTTCCCTGGTTTGACTTTTGTTTTTTTGAGTGCTCCAGTTTCCACTCTCCAAAGACTTGCTCGTTAGATTAATTAGCATTGCTAAACCCTCGCTATGTGTGTTTGCTCTGCCAAGGGCTGGGCTTGCACCCCCATCCTGGAAGAGGTCCTGCCAGGAAGACAACACCCATAGATAGTTTGCTAGTAGCTAAATGATTGGAAGATGGTAGCCAGCTTTTTTTTCAAGTTTTTGATAATATTTCTTCCAATTCTCCTCTGTTGAAGGCTAAAGAACTTGTTTGGTTTTTTTTTTACCCGTTTGTGTGCTAGTACCACATTGAAATATTGCATGAAAACTACCCCTATAGTTTCGATGCAGTTTCTTGACTATACATACTCAAGATGCTGGATGGAAGTCTGTGCTGTTTTACCAGTATTGTTCTTCAACTATTTTGCAATGAGGCTTTGTCAGGAGAAAAATCTACCCGCTATTCAATAACCAGGACATTCATTAGATCTATATATTCAACTAGACAAGAGGGAAAGATCTGACAGGGGCTCTGCTGGAACATGTGCACATTCTGCTTTGTGAACAAGCTGCTTGACCTGCTGTACTGATACTCCGCTGCAAAAAGGGAATAAACCTGATCAAACATGCAAACAAAAGAGGATCCTCATTAGTATTTTTTTCTTGTAAAAAAAAAAAACCAAGACCAGATGGGTAAAAAAAACCACAGCAGTAGCTGTTGGACTGGTTTGGTAATGATATGCAGGGGCATATTCAGACATCTCTACATTTTTCAACAGCTGGCTCATTCAGGCCTTGATACAAATTGTTGTAGCTTCTCGGGCTCCGAGTGGGCAACGAAACAGTGAGATCCATGCTGGAGCCGTATAAATGGCTGACCCTGCGCTCTGACCCCAAGCTTGTGGAGAGCACGTTGGGGTATGCGAAAAGACAAATTCCTTATGCAATGGATTTTCCAAACAGTTGGTTCAAGTAGTTAATATTGCAGATTGAATGAAAACTAGAAGACCCTGAATCCATGGGGGGCTGGCGCAGCCCATCTCTGATTCAAAACATTATCGATTACACATGGTTATTTTAAGACCATTTTGACAGCCACGGCACAAAACAAGCTATCTAAAATACTCATTTAATGTTTTGTTACAGCATTAAATGATTTGCCTTTAAAATCCAATATGTAAAACTCTGTGGGATCCTTCCGGGTGGAATGTGGGGATGTAAAAATGCAAGTTATTACCAGCAAGTATAAAGTCCATGAAGGATAAAAGTAAGACCCAGAAGAGGGATTCGGTGAATGTGCGAAAGCAGTAGGTTTTATCAGAAGATACAGAGATGATTACAGACAGCAAAGCTTGTTGCTGTAATAAATGTGTCCTTTAGCCAGGGTAGGTGCAGTAGATTGTGTGAACTGAGAATGAGCTTGTTCATTTTTCAGTCATTTTTCTACAGTCTTCATTGCGATGTAGGTCGGTAAATCTCATCACTCAGGGTCTCTCTCTCAAGCCACTGGTGATAAGTGGGACTGGGGGGTTACAAGACTTGGGATGGAGACATGCAGGTCCTAATGGACTGCTGTGCTGGAGGACAGGAAAGGACTGGGAAGCCCTGCACTACCGAACTGCTGCCATCTAGTCCCAGTATCACACTCCTACATCTTAACAGCTCCGTAAAGTGAGCAATTCTGCTCTTACTTCCCTCTGCCTTTAGATTCCAAATACCTGCTGTTATTCCTTATTTTAATTCATTTTATAGATGACTGTTATATTTGCAATTTCTCAAGGCCCGAGACCTCTTATTTGAATCAGCTACTTTCTTAAATGGTCAAAAATGTGCTATGCTTTCTGCACTTCTGGCTGTGACCGATGGGTCTGAATTGTCTCGCAGGGGTGGGCTTTGCCACCAGGCAAATTGGCAGCATGACCAAACCCACCACCATCATCTCCGTGGACGGAGACACGGTCACCGTGAGAACGCAGAGCACGTTCAAAAACACAGAGATCAAGTTCAAGCTGGGCGAAGAGTTTGACGAGACCACAGCCGACGACAGGAAGGTCAAGGTAAATCTCCCATCTCCCATCTCCTGGTTTCCTGGCTCTGGCCAGGCTGCTGGTGGATTGTTGACCTCCATTTCTCTAAACCCATGGGGGAAGGGGCGTTTAGTTTAATGCCGATTCTAAGGAGAAGGTCATTTGTAGCACTGGTTTTGGCTTTTAAGAAGGATTTTCCAAACGCATTTCGTTGTGTGAGTGGTAGTGCTAATGAGTGTGTCAGTTGGTTTGAGAATTGTAAACAGAAGCACTTGTGTGACTGTCTCGCACACATTTAACTGCAAATCAGCGCTATTAACTATCATATGGTCTCTTGAGGCCTCGGTTATCGATATAAAACTACAACTGACATCCTGATAGACAAGCTGGTTTGGGAGTGATTGAATGAAAAGTGAAATTACTTGGTTAAATGCTTCAATCTCCTTTGCCCCTGAAGAGTTACTTCCTGTAATAACTTGGATTAAAACGGGTTCCTCAACATGTACCGTAAGTAACCAAAAAGTGAATGATTTTTTTTCCATTTGACCAAAAGCTATTTTTTCATGTGACAGCAGTGTATCAGGATGTCACTTCTTCATTTAAAACTTCTTCATTTAGGAGGATGCTTTGCTCATTAAGTATAGGGACTGTCAAGACAGGAATTTATTTTACACTAGGAGTTGGTGGTGGGGGGCTAAATCAATCCTAAGATGATTTTGTTTTACCTTAGTGTAGTGTTTAGTATTGCATAGATTTGGGAATGTTTGGAATCGCTTTTGAAAGGAACAAAGCGCCAAGAAGTTTACAGGGGGTGTCTGTAGCCATTACAACATCTGGCAAGCATTTACTCTCGCCTTCACTCATTCATTCCAGTCTGGTCCACTGCAGTGCTGTGATGCATCCAGCTAATTAAATGATAATCAGCAGGCTCTATGTATTAAATTGCTGGTTGCAACAAAACTGTATTTGGGTTCTAGAAGTTGATTAGCCCTGGATTAACATTAAAGAAACTCAATATTGCCGCTAGGAGCGCCTCATTTAATGGTAGTTCTGACCACCGTATGAGTCATTCCTTTTCACTATAGTATGCGTCAGTGTTATCTCAAGGGAAATTGTTCCATGTGGGTTGTACAAGGTAATGTTTAAATATCTTAATTGACATGAAAAGCAAAAATACTTTTCCAGTGGCGGACATCTTTTTCAATTCCAGATTCCGCAAACACAGGGAAGGGATTTGGCTTTCATTGACAACGGGAGTTCTGAATTCTCTCACTACAGTCAGTGTCACCTTTGCATGTTTATTAGTGAACAGAATAGCAGAGCTCAGACCTGGAGAAACACGTGGATCCCCGATCCCTGCGATTCTGTGTTTAAGGTGATCATGGTTCCTCTTCCTCTTTCTGCAGTCCTTAGTAACAGTGGATGGAGGGAAGCTGGTTCATGTTCAGAAGTGGGAGGACAAGGAGACCTCGCTCGTGAGGGAAGTCAATGGTAACCAGCTCATACTGGTCAGTAATCCTCACTTTAACTGGTAAACCTACAGTATTTAGCCACATAGCAGTGCTCATTAGTGAAGCAGTGGCTTTGTCATTTTCAGAATTTTGTGTTTAATTCAAATATTTTCTTATATCCATCACAATCCCCACATAGATGATATTTTACTGTTAGAAAGTACTACGTGCTCCAAACAATCTTCTAGACCTTCCATTGGCAAGACTGAGCAGTCAGAGACCAGAAGTCAGTGGGAGTGGCCTGTGGAGTAATTCTTGTTTAAGATTATGAAATTGTAGGCAGTCCAGCCAGTAGGTGAGACCTGTATATTCACATGCCATGCATCCAAAACGGACTTTGGTGTTTTTGTGAACCAACACATTGAGACAGGACTTTGTGGCAGAGGATACAACTTTACTAAATGTCATAATGCACTCTATATTGTGTGATGTCATGTGGTTTTTCTGACCATAGATATCGTCCATAGTTATGTTAACCCAGCATAGCAAAATGGAGAATTATTTTTACAGTTATGCTGCTTTGCCCGCAGTCCTAATTAAACCCTGAATTGTAATCATGAGTTCCATTTTTTGGAAATGGAAAAAAGTCAGTAATGCTAATTGCTGTTATAACACAAGTGTTGTATGCAAAACATTAAACCTTGGGGCTGTTTAGCAATTTTATGTAGATCAAAGTGTCTTCAGATGATGATGTAATAGGTTTTTATATAGCACCATTCATGATTAATTTCAAAACCATTTTAGTCTCTGTGGTAGCAGTTTATGTAAGTTACATAAGTAGCAAAAAACAAATCCTTGGTGTTTTTCTGGAATAAAGAGCATGGGAAGAATTTAGAGGTGGATTTAAAGTGACATCTCTGTGAAAGAAGGCATTACATGTGCAAGTGCCTGATCCTGAAGTCATGCCTTGACTCGCCTGCTCTGTGCTTTGCCCTGCAGACCCTGACGATGGGAGATGTAGTTGGCACACGTACGTACGTGAAGGCGCAGTGAAAGATTCTGGACTTTCTCCTCGAGTTCTTAAGGGCTTGATCACCTTCGCACCCCCAGGCCCTGGCAGCGAGAGTATGGACTGAAAACATGGGCTCACCTCGGCTGCTATATGTTGTGATGTTTCCACTGTGTGCCAGGCATCTTGTCACTGAGCAATGCTAATTGTCATTGTTTTCCACTTACTGTATCACTTGAAAATAAAATTCCAAAAAGCTCAAATTGCAAATTGATTGCATTAGCTTCTGCTGTGCTTCTTAGCCGGGTTGTTGAATGGGGCTGGTGTCTTTATTTCTGTCTGCGAGGTTATTGCTTGTAACAGACATTATTTCAGGGATGGGCAATTCCAGAAAATCTCCCGATTTTCATTCTACCTTCAATCTCAAGCCAATTTGTCATCTAAGAAAGCATCAGGTTTCTTCCAAGGTGTTCCAGCTCCTCTCCGGAAAGTTTCTGCAGGTTAACAAAACCTTGGAAAAGTAGCAGCACTCGAAGAGCAGAAAACAAGCTGATATAGATCATTGAGCGGAGTTGGAATTAAATCCACTATGGTATGTTAATATACCTTAATTGCAATATTGATTCTTAAACAGCTGAGCAGGATCTAGTAGCTTGCTGCAATGGAGGGCTTTTGCAGGGTTGGAAAATGAATGTGCATGGTATAATATGGGCTCATTCAAATTTTTAAGGTTCCCGGTTGTAGCAAATTTTCAGAACTAGTCAGAACAGTAACAACTGTTTGATTTGCTCACTGTTGAACCTGAACTGGAGAGGACTACAACGATAGCCACACCCAACCCCAGCAGCTCTTAGCCAGTCATGCACTGCCACGTGATGAATCCTGGTCACAATTACAGTATCTATAGACAGTGTTTATTCTGGTCATGTATAAGCCATAAGGCTCAAGTGCTCAGTGCTAGTAACTTTTTTTGCAGGGCTCACAAATGTCTCAGTCTGGTAAGTTTGAAAGTGCAGAGCGTTACTGATACCAAGAAAAAAAGTATATAACAGAAAAACCTTTAAAGGGAGATGTCTGCTTGGCACTACACCATAAAACTAAAAGATCTAATGTATTAGTTCTGTATTCTGGTCTATGCTAAGAAGATGCATAGCCAGAGGTTAAAATTGATCCTTTCATGCAGACTGGGAGCACTTAAAACAAGTCACCTGCACCACATGTGTGTCTAATAACGAACCAGGCCACCATACTAAATGAAGATCTGACTGACACTTAAGGCCTGAGAGATTTTGCCCAGATGGCACTGGATGAAAGAACTAATTCTCAAAACTGGTGTATGAATCAATAGGCTTTAAGCAACCTCGTTTCCTACACTTAGAGGTGTCCAATTCATTGATTATTTCAATGTCAGCTGGAAAAAAGGAATATCCACAAATACAGGAAAGCTTCAGGAATTTCTATTTAATGTGAAGATGAGCAAGTATGAGCATGTTTGTGTGTGTCCAGCAATGGACTGGTGTCTTGTCCAGGGTGTACCCTGCCTTGTGCCTGCTGCTTGCTGAGGTAGGCTCTGGTTCCCCCATGACCCTGAATTAGATAAAGTGGTTAGAAGATGGATGGATGGTGATTATAAGATAATTAAATGCATTTCACAAGGTCCAAGTTTGGCATTTTATATTTCTACATTTTCACATGTAATACTTTATAAAAAATGAAAGGGTGATTGCTGTTCTACAGTAGTGTGACTGGATGGGGGGGCTGTAGTATGAAATAAAGGCAGTGTATTTCCTGACCCACTTACATCAGAACTACATCATCTGCAAAAATGCTGAAGCTCACAGACATGAATAGATAAGATCAATCTGGGACTGATGAATCAGAAGCAACAAAGAGAGTGGGGCAGGAAGGATGACCCTCATTTCTAGCCTTTATAAAGCATTTAACATCTCAGAAAATCCAGAAGATGGGTTCCCAGGGACCAGTGGAGATAAGGCAGAAACTGATAGCTCATTGCATTAAAAGTAAATGTAAAAGTATTGCACTGGTTAGAGAGATTGTGGTAGATAAATTGCAGTAAATACTGAAATAAATTAAAATCATACATTTCTTTTAAAAGCAAAATTAAATTTGTGATCCAAGCACATCTGAAAAGCATTTCTATGTTGGAAAACTGCAGGTCACACGGAATATCAGCACATACAGGGCTGTACAGTGCTGATGCCCAGCATTTAAATTTAGAAACATTCCCAGACAAGCCAAAACAATCTGTATCCCCTGTCATGTGTCTGACACGCTGAGCTAGGTGACAGGCTTTGCCAAGCAGGTCAGAGGATGGCAGGAGTAAGTGTAGGACAGCCTGAAGAGACAGACTGACCTGGGTAGAAAACAAAAATGACCCAACTCCCAGGCACAAACTGCAGCCCAGAGCTTGATGGTACCTGTACGTGTTTGTTCATTGAAGACTTCTGAATAGAAAACCACCATCAGGTACTAAGTTAACAATGTATGAAAGGCTATTGACTTTAATTTTTGACCTCATCTGCAAAACTGTGCTCACAGTTGCTTACTAAATATTTGCTGCTGCTCTAGAAGTTGCACAAAGGACAGTGAATTTTGTGGTTTTAGAAGTCGCCCAGATAAGTAAAGGGTTAATATTCTGACGCAGTAAATCGTGTGGGTCAGAATCCCCATGAACCTTTACACCAGTCAATGCAGATTAATTAATGCTAATTAATCAATAGCATTTTCAATAAGCTCATCCAATGTAAAAGGCAACTAGTCAAAGTCAATCAAAAGCCAGCCCAGAAAGCGCCTTAAAAATATTTTCATTCAACAGAAATCTGCAAGGATAAAATGTGTTGCAGTGTTACCTTCTAGGTTGCCCAATACATAGTTTCCATCTCTTATTGGTACAAAAAATACCCCTAGCACAAAAATGTCTTATCATTGTTAATTTAGTTACAAGAAGCACTGGACACTACAGCCCTGGAAAACGTTCAGATAAGAGCAACCAGATAGAAAAGATAAGTTCCTGGTAAGGCTGCAAGAATGTGCTTGTCCTTGAAGTTGAACAGATGAGATTACAAGAGGTCATGACAGACACTGAGAATCCTGAAGGTACAGACAAGATTAATACAGTGGGCTCCTTCGGCATCTACAGCAGGACACAGCAAAAAAGAGAAATGAAGATAGCAGGACGTCTGAGATTAGGAAGAGGAGGCACTTCTAGAGATGTAAAGAGCAAACGTCCCCACGACATTGTTGAAGCCGATTTCCCAGTGTTCTTCAAGAAATGGCTGGGAGAGATTCTCTGATCAAAATGCCATTGATCTGTAGCCTCTCTTGTATTCTTACCTAATTCATCTCTTGCTCATTTGGAAACCTCACTTTATAAATGTGAAGGATTATTTTTCCCAAAGTAAAATCATTATGTTCCTTAGATGTCTCATCTAAGAATATGCAGCTGCTTTAGATGGTTTTGGCATAGAACAAGACCTAATGGATTCATAATCAATTCCAAAGTGGTAGACTGCATAAGCAATAAAATACACCAGCAATTATACAGTATACAGCAAAGTTTTAACAAAGGTGTCTCAAATAATCGTATTTATAAAAAACACATAACAACCAAGGAAACTCTGTTGTGGATGATGTCCAAACTTTTCTAAGCCTTTTTACAGTGTTTTGCATTTAGCATTTTTGTACATTTTGTAAATATTTTTTGTTGAGCACACAAATTCCTAGTCTGTGTGATACTGCAGCCCCAACAGCAAGAGAGGAGTCTCTGAGATCTACCCTGAGAAAGTATCGTACTGCTCTGTGGCTGAGAAACTACAGTATCCCTCAGTCTTTGAAAACATCTGATCTGGTATCAATTACAACTGCAGATGTGCCTCTCACTAAATTTGTACCTTAATTGATCACACAAATTTTTGATAAACTTCCTATCAGTATGAATTTGAATGACACATTCACAAATACCTCTATGTATAACAGTAATATGTACATTTTACAATTACAGCTGTATTAAAATATGATGGTAAGGTCTGCAGTAAATTAGTAATAACTACACAAAAATACCTCTGTAACTAATTTCAGCCACTAATGCTGCAGTATTAATTGTGACTTAAAGTCCTAAATTAAGCCATTTGCTGTGAAGCTAGAGGCCTTTGCCTAGATGTGGGGCCCTGTCTCCAGGCATCTTACAGCTGTTTCCTCTCTGAGAGGTAATCGGTGGCCCTAACTTCTGTCACAGCCGCACGTCAGCCAGGACCGGGCTCCATCCTCCCAGTCATCATCGCTCAGTCGCGCTTCCGGTGGGCCTTGTGCTTCTGTTTCTTGTGCTTCTTGCTCTTCTTCTTTTTCTGCTCCGAGGAGGAGGACCGCCTGTGCTTCTTGCTGGACGAGCGCCTCCTCTTGGTAGGTCTGGGGTCATCTTCGTCGGAGCTGGAGTCCGAGCCGTCGTCGCTGTCCGAGCCGGACGAGCTGTGGAGCTGCTCCTGGAGCTTCTTCTTCATCTTCTTCTTCTTCTTGGTTTTCTTCTCCTGAGGGGTCAGAACAGAGGGCACGTCAAATGCCGGGGGTGCCCATGCACTAGCAGCAATGTCTGACCGAACCATTGTGGTCAGCAAATGGACAGTCTCCGAAGTGTGAAAAGAAAGATTTGACTCACTGAACTCTATCTACTCTCTTTCTAAGAGTTTATATATTATGTGCTGGTGTACCAAATACTGACGTTTGATTTGTCTTGATTAACATACATACTGGATGCCTAAAGTAAGAGGGCTAAAAACCGTAGAAAAATATATATGTGAGAAAGACAGCATCAACAAATACATTTTAAAATAATCCTGAAAATGGCCTTTTTACTTTCACTGCTTTTATCTTTACAAACGTTATTCTTGCTGTGGTTCACCTGCAACCCAGTACTGGCTAAAGCAGTTAGAAGATGGATGGATGATCATATATTTATATATTATGTATGCAGTATATTTAGTGCAGGAAACCAGTAACCTGTGATATTCTCTTCACACAGTGTCCTTACTATCAGTCCCCATCTTCCTCTGTCAACAGTTGCAGTTCATTTCCGACACCTGCACTGCTAACGTCAGAGCAAATCCCCAAACTCCCAAATCGATGACACTCATGGACATGACCACGGCAACTGTAGCCATAAAAAATCCAGATGAATAAAAGTTGGACCACAGACAAACAGAGCCCATAATTTCAGAAAGAAAAGACAAATGGTTGAGGGTGCTGAAACAGTTGCTAATGTATCTCTGTTTAAGTTCATGTTGTTCTGCTAGCTAACACAATTTTGGGTTTGGGGTGGGTTACAGAGTTTCAGTGTCTTTCTGTCCGGTTAGTATAATAAGGCAGACATATGAGACCCTGCACTAATCTAAGCAAATACAGACACTGATATCTCTTCTTGAAAGAAGTGAGTGAGTTACCTCCCTTGACTGAGTAAGAAATCATTCACAAATCTTAAATTAACGTTTGCCTCAGAGCTTATTAAGACCCTGTAAGTAGTGCATAATTACAGTTTGGAAGGCACTCGGTGTCTTTTTTTTCCCCCCACATTAAAAGTTCATAAAAGTTAACAATTCTCAAAGATCTTCAGCTAATTTAACGAGACCTGGAAATCATGCAAGATTCTGGCCCTCAATGACAGACTAACAAAAACAATGTTAACTTGTGGTTAAAGTGGTAATGGATTTTGGAAAAAAAAGAGCAGCCAGTTCTCAAACATGTTATCCGGAAAAAAACGGTCGAGATGATCTTATCCTTTTTGTGATTGACATTACTATTTTCTGGATCAACTTGATCTGGTTTTCTGGGGGTGTCATTACACTTTTCCGTATTTACAGCTGAAAGAAAGCAGGATTTGACCGACCTTTTCAGCTAGATTTAATTAATAAAGACTGCTCCGAAACCCTCAGCAGAGTTCGGATGTTCTCCCCATGTTTGTGTGGGTTTCCTCCAGGCATTCCCATTTCTTCCCACAGTCCTAAGACTTGCTGGTGGGTTAACTAGCTTCCGGGAAAACTGGCCCTGCTGTGAATGTGTGTGTTTGTGTCTGTGTGTGCCCTGAGGTGGACAGACGTCCCATCCAGGGGGTGGCTTGCCGGATAGGCTTCGCCACCCTCCCATCCCTGAATTGGTTGAAAATGGATGGATATACATGTTAGATTACAGTAGTCTGACAGTGCTGTTGAGCACCCAGCTGTGTTTTGTCAGTGATGACCGCCAAATTGCACTGAATCTTCAGACCTGGCAATTTCTGTTGGCAGACCTACTATAACTGCAGTTAAAGAACCCTCATAAGATTGATGTATCTCATGCACAAAATATCTAACAAAACAGGAATCAATCACTCAGGTTAATCACTTACTAGCCTCTCAATGATGAATTACCTGATAATAAATGTATAATGACAGCACTGATAAGAACTTCAAATTAAGCTGTTTAATAATGACAATGTTTCAGCTAATCACTCTATAAGCTATGGGAGTGGAATGTTTGCAGTTGAAGGAATGAAGGGTTTTTCCACACTGAGGTAGAACACACTATACACTTCCACTTAAAGAATTATCCATACAGTGCCACAATACATTCAAAACCAGTCCTGCTGTGATGCTGTGAGTGTTGTTAACAGCTGAAAGGGCTCGCAAACAACAAGGGATTCAGGAAGCAGCTGCTTATGAGGGGAAACATTCAAGCAGCTGTGAGAGACTTCAGTTCCCATCAGAAAAGCCTGGCTCTGTTCCAGACAGACCGGTCTATAAATCAGTCAGAGCTGGTCCAAAAGATTTTGAGAAATTAAAAAATATATATTTTAAAGGTTTCCACAAGACCTGTACTCACTATTCTTTTCTTGTGTTCATGGCTCACACAAAAACACTAAAAGCAGTCGCAGTTAACTGTAAAGGAAGTAGCTTTGATAATTCTCATGAATATGAATTATGTATTCATGACATAATACCAAAATGTTAATTATCTATTTAACACAAAGATTAATATTTCCTGCAACTACCATATTAATAATAATAATACATTCTTATTTATATAGCACTTTTCTGAACACTCCTCTCAAAGTGCTTACATAATAAACATAATAATATTAAACCACAAAAAGGTCTGATTTTAACATCACGTTAGAGTTGAGTTTGGTCAGTCTTTCTGTATGGTTGCCATCAGGTTTGTCTGTGATTAGCACTGTTTTTAACCAGATGCGTTTTTCTGTCCATTTCTAAATCATTCAAAATGCAGCCTAAAACAGACATTACGGACACTAGTTAAATCATTTACTTTCTTCCTTTTGGTAGGATCTTTCCCCGACTGGCTCGGCTGTTCCTGAAAGCCCTCTCCTGTCTGCTCCTCCTCCTCTTCTGGTAACAAGCTGTACTGAAGCCCTCCGGGCTGTGAAAAGCAGTCTTTTGTGAAATGACCTGAGGTAGGATCGAGACAAACGCATGTTAATGTTATATAACACAGGTTTTAAATACCTGTTCTCAGATTCTGGTATGAAGTTAGCCAATGAAAACCTGACTAATTAATTAATGGAAGGCAAAACGCCAAACAAAGTGTTTAAGTTACATTTTACAAGCACCAGGTGCTCCTGGTGGACAGCAGCAAATAAACTGCACAGCTAGATACATTTGCTCAACATCCCTTGTCATTGACCTTACGTAATTGTGCTTCCACCCATTGTTAAATTACTAGATCGTTCTAAAAGCTGCAAATCAAATGAGGCCATTTAACCCATCGTGCTCATTTGGTTGCTTATTGAACCCAGGATCTCCTCTCTCTGCTCTGTCAAGACATTCAGTAAATTCACATCAACAACATGGCTGTTCCAGAACCCAACAATCCTTCGTGTACATCTTTGAATCATTTACTGATCTTGTTAAGAGTATCTGAATTCTGTCTGGAATATTCTTAAATTTTCCATTTATTATACTGTAATTTTCATCAGTCCCATCTGAAAGCCAACCTTTGCAGCCACATTTCTTGCAGGTGGTATTGAGAACGGCCTCCAGGGTGATCCTCTGTTTGGAGTAATCTCTGAACTCCCGTCTCCGCCGCTCGTCCTGTCTGCAAGCGGAACAGACAACACTGAGTCAGACAACAGGCAGAGGGCCAGCAAGGTCACCACACTTCAGACTAACTGGGCTAACTAACTGAGGTTCAATAACCCAACACAGATGAAACGCAGGTTATGAATGAAGTACATCCTGGTTTTGCACAACATTCATTATGTTTACGGAGGAAAATTCAGACTGTATGGATTTACAGCATTATTCCTTCAGCTGCCAGACATGACAAAAATGAATGCAATCAGCTTCCTAAGAAACCATTGACAATTTCAGGATAAACAATATCCTTTCCACCATCTGGTGTTCCTGGAATGCCCTGGACTTCATTGTTGCACTTAAGAGTTGCTGTAAATGCAATATTTTTAAGCAAGATACCATTGTCACTGGTATCCAAGACATTAGGTTACAAAGGACCCAGGCTGGCTCTCTCTTTGCTGTTTACTATTATAGGTTATGCATATGAGAAAGTCAGTATAGACTAAAAAAAATATCAAACCGCTACCTTTGGGAGTTGATTAATAACACCTTTTACTTCTATTTAAGTGTAAAAAAAATATAAAAAATGAAAAATAATTAATGAACTTAGATGAAAAATCAGGCTCCAAATATTCCTGAAAACTCATAAAAAAACATTAACATACCGCAGAATTAAAAACTTTGTTCACATTTCCACCCAAATCCAGACTGGGCACATTTTCAGTCATATAAACTACTATTAGCACATAGGGGAGCATTTCTACAATGCAGCAAATCCATAGTGAAAACTTGCATAATCACAGCACGACGTACACACCCAAACTTTCCGTTTGCAGTTGGATTTTCAACTTTTACCAGACAGAAGGCAAAGGGTGTGACTAGGCCCATATTTGTCAAAGTGTTTGTGAATACTGGTGTTATTGAAGGATGTGTGCTTGCCCCACAACTCTATACCTTATACCCCAATAACTCCAACCTCCAACAACTCTTCTGCAAAACAAATTAAGTTTGCAGATGACATCACCTTATAGTTCACCCTGGAGGTGAGTCGGCTGGTATTATGGTGTGCTAGCAACCACAAGAAGCTTAACACCATTCAAAGAGTATTAGCTGATCTCCAGAACCATTCTCCAAAGCCTCTCTCCCTGGTAATCAATGATGCAGCTGTAAGTGTGGTGGAGTCCTTTAAGTTTTTGGGAATTATGATGTTTAATACCCTTAACTGGGAGACATATCACCAGTATTGCAACGAAAGCACACCAGAAAATCTACTTTTTACATCAACTGGAAAACTTTGGTGTTTCCTTATCCAATTCTAATAGTTTTTCAGGGCCATTATTGAGGGCATTCTGATAGCCTTGGCAAATGTTTGGCTTGGTAACATATCTGCCTGCTTCCAAGATAAACTGCAGAGTGTTGTTCACTCTGTGGAGAGGGTCACTGGCTGTCATCTGCCCTCCAATGATGATCTGTACAATTCCAAAGCAAAGAAGCAGGCAGACAGGAAAGACTGCTGAGGATTTCTCCCACCCTGGTTGCCACCTGTGACATAAACTTCCCTGAGGAAGACTCTACTCGTCTATTAAAAACAAAACCACCCTTTCCTAGGGCTGTCTATTTGCTTAACCAGAAATCCTACTGTAGTTATATGTGCACTGCCTTAATGATAACTATTAGTCTTGTTTGTGTATGGTATATGTAGAATGATTTTGTAGCAGCAAGTACACCAGAGTAAATATCTTGTATGTAATATAAACTTGGCAAATAAAGGTGGCTCTGAGTCTGAAACAAAGAAATTAAATGTAGAAAGGGTTACCCACTCTAAGCCAACATTGTTGGGATCCAAATCCTTTCCAGTTCCTTGGTTAACAACTTTCATTGAAAAAGAAAGTTTCACTTTCTCATCTTGAACCTGAAACAACAAAGACTTTTTACTTGTCTGGTAAATTATATCCCATTCGCACTAAAGAAGAAAGTACAGCAGATGGATCAGAAAGATGTTAATACTGGGGTTTAACGTGACCACATCATGCCTGCCCTGGGCAGAGAAATGCACACTAAAGTTTGCACACTAAATGCACATTTTTAATACAGTTCTCCAGAAGCCCCATGACTTCACTGATTAGAACTCCATTATGGTTATATAAGCAACATGACCAGTGGTAGAATAGATTAGGTATCAATAGTTGAGTAACAATAGTTCAGTCTGATAACAATAGCATTAAACATGAAAGACCAGCTCACCTGTGCCTTATACACCTGAATACTTCACTGTCTGAGAAGCTTGCAGAACAAAACTATCTGTTGCACCTGTGGAAACTGCCAGGTCTAGACAACCAAGTGAGAATGTATATGTTGCCGATAAATTAAGAGTATTTAGATTAGACTGAGAACTACTGACTACTGCACATTCCAACATGCGGTAGTAGCAATCTGCTTTATGGTTGTGTCTAAGAGAGGGAGGTATTAGTAGTGTCCCTGCTACTAATGAGCAGAACCTTTGATCAAGCCAATTGTTAGAGGTTAAACAATACAAGAACATAAGAAAGGTTACAAACAAGGAGGCCATACAACCCATCTAGCTCACTGGAGTATTTGTAGCTAACTGAGGAACTGTTTTCTGAAAGAAACCGGGGTGTCAGCTTCAACAATATATCTGGGCAGCCTGTTCTACACTCCCAGAATGCTTTGTGTGAAGACATGTCTCCTGTTCTTACATTTACATACACGTTCACATAGTTTCCATTTGTGTCTGCTGCATGAAAAAGAAAGGGATTCTGTTTTTTTTTCTGGAATTACCTCTTTGCCAATCACCTTCACCCACACCTTCTCCCCAACATCCACAATTTCGGATGGATTGTCCACGCGACAAGAGGACATGTGAGTCCGGTGGACAAGCCCTGGAAGACAAAGGGAAAGGGACTTAGATGTACAGCAGGGGTCCGCTTTCATACACAGGTAAGAGCAGGATGTGGATGTGTGTATACTCTTCCACCACTGAATACAGCCCAATCAAAACAGAACGTGGGTCTCTCAAGCAGTGGGGAGGCAAGAGATATGGGATTTCCAATCTACTTCACAGTCATCAAAGGACTAGCTGACAAGGCTTTTTGTAAGCGTGCTATAGTAAGGAAAGAAAGGTTGATGTTCATCAGTTAAAGCACCAATTTAGACAGTCTCAAGGGTTCACAGCTAGCAAAAGTAAAGTCATCAGAATCTACTGAACCAAAGGGACAGCTTGCAGGATTGATGTTTTAGAAGACCACTAGACAGTCCCTGATCTCCAAGACCTTCAAGAGCAGTTTACTAGACACCAGAATATATTGTAGCTGGAATTACCACTGGAGAGGAACTGACCACTTGGTAGGATTGTACATTTCGTTATTATATAACACATTAGATAATCCCTTCAGATTTTTTAAACACTTTGACCATGGAGTTATATTTGTCTTGCGAAAGACTATACTCTACAAAGGAACAAAGGGACAAAGGAACCAATGGGAAAAAAAAGAAATAACAGCCAAACTATTAACTGTTTGGTGTTCTTATGTGATCTTTGCCAAAATATATTTCTTACTGCTCACAAATGTGATAGCAGATGTGATAGCAGGAAAAACAATAGTTCTACAATGTCTCCAGGTTGTTCTTATTTTTCTTACAGGAAACATCTTTATCTATGTAAAGCTTAGGCAATGAAAAACGTTTTTCAAACTGACAGTTCTGTGCATGAGAAGTGAGGGAAACTAGTAGTGGATGGAATTGGAGAAATGTAAGTTTAAAGAGTGAGACTTATTGTTCTATTCTGTTCGCATAAAAAGTAAAACAATAATCAAAAATGGAAAAGAATTTCACACACACACACTATGGGCCTGGATAATGAATTTGTAAAGAGTAGTTTTCTTTGTAATTACCCAAACAGATTTTCAGACTGTTTTTACATTGTCACTCTGATACATAATTACATACAGAATGTTGTTTTTACATTGTCAGACAATTTGAATAACATTCCGAACGTCGCCACAGACGTACTGAACACCAGGGGCTTGCAGCTCCCTGAAGCCGCCCCCCCTACAAACAGCACAAATGATGAAACACACTGCATTCGTTAGCGCTGCATTCGCGCTCGTTTGTGCCGTTGAAAGTAGCATTTGTGCTGCTTTCGTTTCCGAGGTATAGCACCTTATTTTGGGGGGGGCGTGACGTCACCTAGCCCCCCTGTAATGGGGCAGGAGAAAGGAACCGGTCTGATTTGTTAGTGCTCCATTGTCCGCAATTGTGTTTCTTTGTTTGCCCAGGAGGTGGCGGTTGATTTTGCATTTATTACCATTATTTGCTGGGCGTTTGTGTGACTTGAGTGTCTTCAGACAACAAGGTGTGCCCTCACCCTGTATTCTACACCAAGGATTGACCAGAAATATAAAAATAGAGGGACTGTGACCTAATCGTGTTATGATTGCACTTATGAGCACTCTTAACACAAAGACATAGATAATTATAGTTTTTTTAAATATACGTTCAATTATTTTATGTGAAAATAAAAAAGGTTTTCAAATATTTCTGGGGTCTACATGTGTGAGACTGTAGTTTTCAATGTTGTTTTTGCAGATGTGTTATGACCTACCTAGGTGAACTTAATACATAGTGCCCCTTAAAAAAACCCCAACAATTTTCTGTTTTTTTTCCATGTTTACAAATTTGCTTTGCACAAAACAGGTATTACGACAATGATACACACAGTTGGTAATTTTTTAAATACTGCATGTGACTCAAAAGATGGCTTGAATCTTTAAAAGTTCCTTGATTTGCATATTTATTTAAAAAGGACGCATTGAGAAACTGATTACTTCTTCAGATTAAAAAATCTACTATTTAGACACAGTTACTAAATATTAAGACGTGCAAGTTGAATCCTTTTTTAAAAACACGCAATTGTTTGCCAGCACAGAAAAAAAAATGCTGACTATCTTCGCATCCAGTAATTGTGTTTAAACTTACCAGGTGGGTTTATGAGCAGTGAAAGTCGCCGTACATGGTCACATGATTACCCGAAAAAGAAGGAGCTATATATTGGGAACAAAATCTGCTGCGAAGCTACTTTCAATGGCACAAACCTACAGAAACAGCACTAACAAACCAGACCAGTTACATTCTCCTATGCCGTTGTAGAGGTGACATCAGACCCCCCAAAAAATAAAGCACTTTATCTTGGAAACGAAAGCAGCACAAAAGCTACTGTCAACAGCACAAACTGGCACAAACGCAGCACTACCTGATGTGCTGGGTTTCATCGTTTGTGCTGTTTGAAGGGAGGCCAACTGCGCGGAGCTGGGGCTTGTGGGAAAGAAATCTCATTTACCTTGCTTGCGACAGCCTGGGATTTTAATAAAGGCTCCATATTCCATAACAGATGCTACCTGAGAACAATAAAAAAAATGGACACAACTGAATAACCCACAATTATTTGTGTGGAGAAATAAAGACAGTTCAGTTTATTTGTCATATGCACATACTGTATGCAATGAAATGCATGTGAGATATTATCTCACAGTACAAGAATTACCAGATACATACTGCAAAATGTTGAGACATCTTAGATACTATTACCATATACATACTGTGCATTATAAGCACCAACAATTTGATCAAAGACACCACCTACTGTTTTCTATTATAATACCTTGGTATGGGTGAGAAAAAATTAAGCTCAGATGTGCTAGCAATCATTAATTTACATTGATCTTCAAACATCTGATATGAGTTTCTCACATATGAGTTTAAGGTCAACTATGCAGAAACATTCATTAGTGTGTATTGATGTGTTAATTGCTGTAGTAGCAAATACGTCTGTTTCACTGTCAGTTGTTCCTCATCATTAACATAATTGTTTCCTCTCTACACATCCACAAAGCTCAAAAGTTATTTTTTGTACTACAAAATACAGATCTATAAAGCTTAACTTAAAACAGATGACAGAAAGGACAAGAGTGAAAAGAGTAGAAAAATGCACAAAGCTGCATATCGACCTGACATAGTCAATTTCTATCCATACTGGAACTCCAAATAGTGCTTTCCATCCATCTATTTTCTAACTGCTTTATCTAATACAGGGTAGCAGGGAAGTAAGAGCCTATCCCAGCAAGCAATGGGAGCAAGGTGGGATACACCTTGGACAGGAAGCCAGTCCGTCTCAGGGCACACACTCACACAGGGGCCAGTTTTCTCGGAAGCCAATTAACCTACCAGAGGTTAATTGGTAACACCCAGTAGAAACCTACTCAAACACGGGGAGAATATTCGAATTTCACACAGACAGCACCTCAGGAATTGAACCCAGGACCCCAGCGCTGTGGAGAACAATGCTATCCACTGCCCCACCATAGTGTTTCCCCGTTGACATACTTAGTAACACATAACCAGACTTCCTTTTACAACATTCAGACCAGCCTGAGAGGTCAACACTGAAGAACATTGTTGTACAATCTGCTTCTTTTGGCACTGAAAGTCTAGTGGACAAAAAAAAGCAGTGCCTTTCTATCAAGGAGAGAACAGCCCACTATATCTGAGCAGGATAATCATGCATTTTGTAACAGGGATGTACATGTTAACAGTACTTACAATGCTGAATGCTTCCAGATACTGGGCCCAGCTAAACAGGGCCCCCTGGTGATAAGGAAAGCCACCTGCATTTTATTTATTTACACTATGCATGCGTTAACACTACTTATACATGTATAACTAACTCAACTTGTGCGCATTAAATATGGAATGTATGTGATTAGGAACAAGAGTCTAAAACTAACAAATATACAATTTATAGTATTTGTGTATTAAGGTTTTTTCTGTGCCAAAGTTTACTTCCATTTCAACATTTCAAGATACTGCAGATCAGTATTAATCAAGTCAATTTCACTACACAAGCACACAGCATTAATGTGAGAATGTATTATATCAATATATTTGGTGATTTCTTCCCAGAAATCTGTTTAGCAGGGCCAAGCTTGTGATTAGGTTAGACAGGGGTAAGGTCCTTAGTGACAGCACCATAAGGTCACAGGTCTCTCTGTTCAAGGGCGTTTGTACTGGCAGTTGTACTTTACCCAGCTGACCAACTTCACTAGCACTCTTAGTAACAGCTGCTTGGCACAGCCTAGGATTTAAACCTGTAACTTGCAGTCAATGACACCCTCACATTTATTAGATTGACAGGACTCTGTCGATCTGAAATCAAGAGTTTAAACACCGATGCTACCTTACCTCTCCTCTGAGGATACTGTAGAGCTCGGGCAGTTCATCCATGGCTGTCCTCTGGTCTGAGATCTATTCTGCTAAACTATTTGCAGTGTGTGCCTTGACTTCATCTCCTCAGGAAAATTCCTAGGTGAAGTGAAAATAATCCTATTATTCCAAAATAATTTCAAACTATACCTATACATAAAGATACTGAACAAAAAAAGTGGAACCTCTTAATCATCACTTTACAGGGTGTTGGGCCACCACTTGCAGCCTGTACGGCCTGTATGCGCTGGGGCATGGAGTCTACCAGCGTTTGGAATTCTGCAGGAGGGATGTGGCGCCATTCTTCAAGGAGAAAGACAGCCAACTCACTCCTGATTGGCAGAGGTAGAAAATGATAACTCAGGCATAGTGCTAGATTATCTCATAACTGCTCACTTGGGGTCCGGTGAGTGAAAAGGCCAGAACATGTGGATAACATCAGTGTCTTGCTCAGACCTTTGGCCCACCACTCATGCTCTGTGGGTGGAAAGAAAAGCTGCAACACAGGCTGAAGATAATCACTCAGTACCATTAAGCAGCGATTACCATTGATCTTGCCTTCTAAGGGAATGAGCACACTCAAATCATTCTTGGAAAATGACAAAACCACCAGGACCCAACACAGAACCAAGGACTGAGGGCTGTAGGGTTCTTTAGGCTGGTGTGACATGTACTCGTCTGCATGCTGCATGTGGAGAGCATGAAGGATGATTCATCTACCATATCCCATTTCTCCACTGCTCGGCAGTCTAACGCCTGGGCTCTCTGCACCACTGGACTCGCCAGAGTGCACTGCAACATGGCAGTTGAAATGGGCTGAGATGTCCAGTCAATCGATCTGCAGTTGGACATTACAACCCTGGAATACGCACTTTTTCCACGGTGACCTCACTTTAGACACCGATGCTCTCGAAACATCAGCCCGGCGAGCTGTCAAACGCGACCAAATCACCCCTTTTCCAAAGTCACTGTGGTCCAGTATTTTTATCACTCGCAATCCCAAGCTTACCCAGAGTATTTACATTTATGTCCACTACCTCAACAATCACACAGGAGCATTTTAGACATCCCAGTTAACCTAGCCAGCATGTCTTTTTACAAACTGTTGTAATATAAACCTGCTTCCGAAACGTAGGGACGAGAGTGAAAAGAGTAGCAAAACCAAAACTAATTGATCATGCAGCAATAGCGCACAGTACTATTAAACCAAAGGAATATTGCGTCAAACATAGACCATTACACACCAGAACGTCTGCCCTTAGCGAAAACAACATTGCACTTTACTGTATTAAATCTTTTGATATAAGGCAGAAAATACTTCCTGATGAAAACAAAACTAAGTCACTAACCCACATTCACATGCCTCAGCAGCTACAAAGAGCGGCAGAGCGCGGACAGCTCCTCCGTATGGCAGGCTCTACAACCAACACACGGCTCTTTCTCTTTCTGTTCCGGGGTGAGAGTCCGCCTATCGGATTTAAGGGGGCGGGTCATGGTAGTGCGGGCGAACAAGGAAAGGACCAATTACATAGACGTGAAATAAAAATACTGTAAATATTATCCAATCAGAATCGTCAGTAACCTGATGTTCTTTTTGCAGACTCTCGCCGTATTGTGTTCGCGGGTGGTAGCTTGAAATACAGGCGATATGGTGAAAAAACGTCGGTTGAGTTTACATGTTTATTTAATAATAGGGTTTTGATTCGGAATTGAGTAAAAAATTATGGAGCAGAAGAGACCAATAAATTAGATGGTGTCCGTGGCTCAGTCCCAGCATCTTAAACAGATACGATTATTTAATTCAAAATACTTTATTCATCCCCAGGGGGTCAACTTAAACTTAAACGATGCGGTATAACGTGCATCGCGGGTCCAGATAAAATTACACTGACAGAGACTGAAGACCAAGGTTAAAACGGACACTTCCACACAAAGCACTAGGTTGTTTGAAGATTCTATTTGAAATATTACAGACAAAAATTACAAATTGGTGGTTTATGCCACAATATACAATATGTTTTTGTCAAGTGTTTTATGTCATGACGCTTGCATTTGTACCCCAAAACACTTGGAAATCTGTGTAGTTTCTAAATATAATTGGCAATGATAACCGCTCCTTTTTACTGTCTGGTTTCTATTGCGGTACTTAAAAGCAGAACATTTTTTTTCCAGCCGCTTTTCTTAATTCAGATTCTGTTTCTAAAACTTAATTGCGTTTAACAGCAATGTAAAATACAAATAGTATCATCTACCACGGAGGTGGCAGTGGACTCTTCGTGGTGCGGTGGCTCTGTAGCTAAGGATCTGCGCCTGTGGCTGGAAGGTTGCCGGTTTATATCCCGCGACCGGCAGAAAAATCCTATTCCGTTCGGATCCTGAACAAGGCCCTTAACCCCTAACTGCTCCAGGGGCGCTCTGACTCCAAGCTTCCCTTCCTGTCTATATCTCCTGGAGAGCAAGCTGGGGTGTGCGAAAAGACAAAACCCTAATAAAAGAAATTGTATATGGTCAGTAAAGTGGTCAATTACTTGTCAAATACTCACAGGCAGTTAACCGAGATAATTTGACTGCTTGATTAGGCCGTTGACACACTGTAATGAGCACCGCAGCTAAATACCTACATCATAAACCACCAACAAACATTTCCATGCCTTTGCTACAAAGAACCTTGCAGCACAAATTCCAACATCCTATAAGCTTACGTAGTAATAATAATAATAATAATAAACTTTATTTTATATAGCGCCTTTAAAGGTGACTTCTCAAAGTGCTTTACAGAATGACAACAACAATAAATAAAAAGAATACACAAGATAAAACACAATTTCAATATACAGAGGAGACCGTGGATGGTGGTACTAGGAAAAGCAGAGGGGTGAAGAATGGAACCAGTTAAGTAAAGGCTTTTCTAAAGAAGAAGGTTTTGAAGGAGTTTAGAGAAGGTGACTCTCTGAAATCCTTGGGCAGAGAGTTCCAGAGCTTGGGGACATAACAGGAGAAGGCCCTGTCACCCATACAATGTAGACTGCTTGGGGGACAGTAAGGAGACCAGAATAAGAAGAGCGAAGGTTGTGAGGTGGGGAGTAGAGCGATAATAGTTCAGACAGGTACTGAGGTGCCAAGCCATGCAGAGCCTTATAGGTGAGCATGAGGATTTTAAAGTCTACACGGAATTTGACCGGAAGCCAGTGCAAGGACTCCAGGATAGGAGTAATGTGAGCACTTGCACTAGACCTGGTCAGGATTCTGGCTGCTGAATTTTGGACATACTGCAGTTTGTTCAAAGTAGATTTAGATACCCCAGCGAGTAGAGCATTACAGTAGTCAATTCGAAAGAACACAAATGTGTTGATCAGCTGTCCATGCAGCTACATACAGTGTCCATTCAGCTTTTCTGTATAACAGATAGGCGTTTCAACCAATACACAGCTGCTCTACTTTTGGTTCCGGGGTGAGAGTCCGTCTATCGGACTCTAGGGGGAGGCGGCGGGGCGGGTGAAAAATAACAACCTCTAAATATTATCCAATCAGAATCGTTAGTCACCGGAAGTTCTTTCTGCGGATGCTCGCCGCGTTTGTGTTGTTGGGTGCTCTTGGATGTGGTTCGGAGTTTAGCTATTTAGCTGAAAAGGCAACGGTTGTATCGACATATTCATTCGAAAGTAACGTTTTGATTCGAAATTGAGTAAAAAGAAATGATAGAGCAGAAGAAGAGGAAGGGAGTTGGGCCAACGGAGATGGCTCTGGTTCCGACGAACAAGAGACCAAGAAATGAGCTGGTTGCCGCGGCTCAGTCCCAGCAGCTCATGCAGATGGTAGGAACTAAAAATACGTTGGCTGAATAATGCGTATAGTTCACTTTATTTTACCGAGCTCTTTGTGTTCTGCGAATTATAGCCTAAACAACACCAACTTGCTATTTACATTCGAGATATGGATGTTTTGACACGCTGTACTGTTTTAAATTGAGTTCCGCCTCTTCTTTATATATTTTCAAAATCGAAGCACTGTTATTTGTGTTTGAAATCCAAATTTAAATTTATTAGTTTGTGATCTGATCATTACATCCTGCTTGTGAAATGTTAATTTATTCTTTGTTTTATGTTATTTTTAAAATCGGGCGCAATTATCAACGGCAAAGATTGCAACGCCGAGTCTTCAAAGAAGAAGATGCGAAGGTTGTGACAGCAAGATGTAGTTTATCGAGCACTCAGGTCCATACACAGAAAGGCTAGTCTTAATTCTATCTGGGAAAGTTTGTTTTGCCCTGTTTTTAGTTTAAAGATCATATTTGTTAATGAGAAATCTAAAACATATCTGTACAAGTACATGTTTAGAAAACTTTTTGGAATTGGGGAAGGTGTTCAGATGTATATGAAATCGTTTGCTGAACACAGGATTGTGAATGCAAAACCCTCTCGTCTTAAAGACAGTCCTGCTCAACTGGAGCTGATTAGATTTGATAGTGTTGTTTGTATGAACTTCTGCCCTGAATATCATGGCTAATCTGATTCTGTACACTCTTGTCTGTGTAATCACAGGGGCCCCCACGAAGTTCCAGTTTGCAGGCTCCTATCATGCTTCTCAGTGGCCATGAGGGAGAGGTCTACTGCTGCAAGTTTCACCCCAATGGGGCCACGCTGGCATCCGCAGGCTACGACAGGCTGATCTGTGAGTACTTGTGATCGGTTTCTTTTCCTGAGGTAATAAAAACGCATGTAGTAGTTCAGGTGGGTAGCTGCATCAGCATGCGTAGGCTGCAAAGGAACAAGTAATAGGTTTATTCCATGCTGGGAAAAAAAGAAGAAAGAAAACAACGTTTCGGCCGTGGAGCCTTCTTCAGGTGTGAGCAAAACACATGTATGTTTGGTGTGTTGTGATAGGAGTAGAAGCAAAAGGAAACTTAGACTGTGTGGCCAGCCTCTGTTCCCCAGACCCCTAAAACAATTCTTTACAAAGTATGAGAGCGTATGACTTCACTGTTGTGTTTCTTAGGAAAGACTCGATTGAATACGATTCGTTCAAGGAATTTGAAAATCTCTTCATTTTTTTTTGAAGAAGCAGCGGTTGCATGTCCTTAGGGGTTCAGTACCCAAGATCATTTTAAAAAGTGTGTACAGAACATTCTCGGGCTTAATCTAGTTTTCTGCTATTTTTGCTTTCAGTGCTATGGAGTGTTTATGGGGATTGTGACAATTACGCCACTCTGAAAGGCCACAGCGGAGCGGTCATGGAGTTGCATTATAACACAGATGGCAGGTAATGTATACATACCTAAATTGTTTGATTTCTACAAAGGTTCTCCTTAGTTAAATAAGAAGATTGTGTTCATATTAATGGGTTTTTTATTCCTAAACTTTATGCAGTATAATTCCTCTACTTTTCAACAGTACTTTCTAGGTCCTTCTGTGTTGCATACTGTATGCTTAGTTGAGAGCTTATCATTGCTTTGAATCTAAGCAATCTAGCCTGGCAACATCTCACACATTGGACACCAAAGCTGTGTACTTTAAACAGTAGTTGATCAGCTGACTGCTGTGTGATTCTGGATTTTAACTTTATTTATAAGATTTTAAGGGGCAGTAGTACACAGAATCAGATTATTCACATTAACCTGTATCATCATTGTACTTTCAGCATTCCTTTGGTTCTGTTAACATTTCTAGACTGGACACCTCACAGAAATCCTTTAAAAAGACAGTATTATAGTGCAAAATAGACCTGAAATGTGCCCGAGTTTCATAATCCTGTATAGCTGGGTTGTGGGTGGAATAGCAGGGGGCGGTGTGCCATAATGATTCCCAGAAAGACAGATGCACAAACACAGCCATAACAGTGCTCTTTATCTGTAGTGCAAGACAAAACAGCCAGAGCTCACCATACACAGCATGCAGTATAGGTTTGATACAAACCCACATAGAAACACAGAGTTTAAAAGCCCAGCCCTTCTTCGAGCTTTAGCTAAACGTCTGTTTTCTCCTGTAAATCTGGCAGCTAAGCTGCTTACAAGCTACAAAGCAAATCTCTCTCTCTCCCAAAGTCTTTCCCAAAAATAATCTCTGTTCCAAAATTTATTCTTGTCTTTAAAAACTTTTATCACTCCAGTGGCCGGTCCTTCAGTCACCTCCTTCTCCTTCTGATGTGGGTTGTGTAGGATTCCCTGCTCTCCTTCTACACAGCAGAGGCAGATGGCCAACCTGGAAGCATCAGATTCCTGGTTTTAAATGTCACCAACCAATTGTCTTGCTCTGATTGGTCAAGTGATTGAAGATGGCAGTTCATTCCCCACATAACCCTCACTCCACAGCATTCTGGGGAATGTGGTTCAGACAAGAATCTCCACCCTGTCTGTACTTACCGCCCTTTTACAGACAGCAATGAGTAGCTTGACAGATTGTACAGAAGCGTTCAGAAGGCACAAAACTGAGATATCAGAGTAGGATGAAGGACCTGAAAGCTGCTCTTTTTAATGTTCTTAACATGCACCACTTCTCATTGCAAGCACCGCTTTTGCTCTGCAGCTTGCTCTTCTCAGCATCCACAGACAAGACAGTGGCCGTGTGGGACAGCGAGACAGGGGAGCGGATCAAGAGGCTGAAAGGGCACACGTCATTCGTGAACTCCTGTTACCCAGCCAGACGAGGGCCGCAGGTGGTCTGCACGGGCAGCGATGATGGCACAGTTAAAGTAAGTGTTTCAAGTTCCCTTGTGTGCTTTTCAACATTTGGAGATTCTTAGAAATGAAAGTTGTAGTTTGATATGGAGAACTATTAAAAAAAAAGGCTTGTGTCTCAATGGAGAACTCTGCCTTTTCCCTTTAGATGTCACATTGTTACATGCAGAGTAAAAAATGAAGGGTGTGAGCTTGATTTTACTTGGCATTGAATGTTATTGTTTATTTGATCTTTTTAAATTCAGAAGGTCACAATTTTGAATGTGTGTGGTCTGGATTGAAGAAAGATCTTATCTGTCACAGAGCACTGTTGTCTTACTGTGCATGTGGTTCCAACTCCTTTGGAACAGTCTCCTAGGATGGGGGTTTCCGACATGGCCTCTGGAGAGCCTCAGTCCAGTATATTTTGTAATTTCCCCTGAATCTTGAATACAAGTGGTTGGACAGTCTCGTGAATTATTCTGGAATTAAAAAAGGTATTTTAACTAAGCATCCCTGGCCCTTGACACTTAAAAGGTATTTGGTGGGTTTTTGTTATATCCAGATGAATCTAATCTAAGCACAGTTAAATTGGTCTTTGCTGATTTAGTTAAGGTTTTTAAGTCAAATTCTGTTTTTTTTAAAAAAAGAGGCCTTAAATGCAAATCTTTAATTTATCTTTGTAGCTTTGGGACATTCGGAAGAAGGCAGCTGTGCACACATTCCAGAACACGTACCAGGTCCTGGCTGTCACCTTCAATGACACCAGCGACCAGATCATCTCAGGAGGGATTGACAATGACATTAAGGTGAGTGTCTGCCTGTCAGTCCTCTGCTTATTTGGCTGGACACTTGAAGTCGAGCATGTGCATCTCAGCGTGGTCTTGAAGTTATATTGTAACGAACGCTCCAGGTTCTGTCAGCAGCGTGGGGAATAACAGGCTCACTGACAGTTGTATTGCCAGTTTCATTACAGTGGGGTGTGCTAATCAGGCACAGGAGAAAGTGCAGGCTGGACACAGGGGAGGGATTCACGTTGTCAAATTTAGCTGATTACTATAATTTTGTGATCCCTTTTGTTTGTTTTTAGTTGATCAACATTATTTTAATTAACCTAATGCCAATGCATTAGTACTGTAATTATCCTATAAAGCAGGGTTATGTTTTTAACCATACATACTGTATACTGTAGTCCATTATGCAGCGGTGTAGGGGTTGATTTGCTTATATGTAAATCTGGCTGGTGCCCTAATTAAAACGAATGCTTTGCCAATGTCCTTGAACAGGTGTGGGACCTGCGGCAGAACAAGCTGATATACACCATGCAGGGACACGGGGACTCTCTGACTGGCCTGAGTCTCAGCTCGGAAGGCTCCTACCTGCTCTCCAACTCCATGGACAACACAGGTAAGCACTCGCTAGGCCTTGAGGTTGGTGGCTAGTTGCAGTTCTAATTAAGTAGCATTGGTGGGTAAAAGGCCAGTGATCCTTGTTTAGTTGCATTTACATTTATAATTTAAATGGGACGTGTGGAGATCACACACTCCTTATGATGAAAGAATGATGAGCTCTTATAAACGACTGCACATGTAGATGGGCTATTTGAGGTTCATCCAGCACCATCAGTTAATAGGTCTAATTGAAGCAACAGGCATGCGTGATGGTAAAGGAGGGGCCAGAATTGCACATTCAGAACTATCTTTCTTTATTATATTGCTTCTCTTTTAGTTCGAGTCTGGGATGTCCGCCCATTCGCACCAAAGGAAAGGTGTGTGAAGATATTCCAAGGAAATGTTCATAACTTTGAAAAGGTAACTTTGCTGCTTTTTTCCCTGTTCTTTTCCCATCTCTGGTGTATCTGAATTGAGGAAGACAGATGGGAAGGGGGCGTGTTTTTAAAGTGAAAATATTAAAAAGCCAGCCTTTGTCCATTTATCAGGAGGTAATGAATTGGGAAGCTTAATTAAAATTAAATTCATCCAAAGATCTGTAGAAAGATACACATTTTATAAATGGATTATAGTGTACAATATATATTGTCCACATGGGCCATAATCTAACATTGCTTATTTTATTGTTTTATTGAACTTGGGCTGTTTGTTTTAGGGTGTTACGTGGTTGAAAGTTGTTAATAAAAAGTGTTCATTTTTTTTCCCCTTCATCAGAATCTTTTGAGGTGCTCATGGTCCCCTGATGGAAGCAAGATTGCCGCAGGCTCAGCAGACAGGTAAGGTGTCGGAGGTACTGAGCAGTGAACTTAGATCTAAATGTTACCAGAAAATGAGTTGTATAGCACAGCAGCCTGACCCACTACAGGGCTGAAAAGATGTAGATCCTGGCCGTGTTACAGAAGTGACATCCCCCCTCCCCCTCCTTGAAAACTTGAAAACCAGACAGCATAGGTTTCTCCTGCTTTAGACAACCTGGTCTTTGCTGTGTCCACTCTGAGCCCGCGAGAGACTGTGATCAAATCGCAGCTGGGGCAGAGTTGAGCCCATCACACATGACCCTGTGTTAGAATTGCTCACAGCTAGAGCCTGCTGTGCGGTTTGTCCCTGCTGTCAAAGTGGTTCGTCTGTCCTTGACAGGCCAACTTCTTTTACATGTTCTGATCTCTTTACCAGTCTCGCTCTTGGTCACATTTATTTGTGCTCTTCATATTTTATTATGGATTTGATCACCGCCATCGTATGCCAGTTTTATAATTTTCTTATTTTAATTAAGCTTGCAAAACAATTTGATCTTTGTTGAAGAGCCTGTGCAAATGCATCAGTTGCATTTCTTACTTTTGTGTTGTCCAAAGATTTTTCTTATGGTGGAAATACACAAAAACAATTGCAAATGGCACAAAGAAAGCCATTTTTGTTCCTCTCATGTTGCTAGTATTTTATTATTCAACCAATACCTCAGTAGCATCTTAGTTTCTAAAGAATCCCATTCAGTGAGCTTCCACAACATGGCCTGGGTTTTGTTTCTAAGCCACCATATTATTTTGTGTATAGAAATGCCTTTTCTGTCCTACAAGCACCTATACTTCGCTGTGCTCTAAGGGATCACCACTTGAGATAATGTGCTCCCACTAGATGGAGCTGTTTAGGGGGTGAAGGGCTTTAGAATTCCCATGCGTAAATAACATGTTTTTTGGTAGAGATTCTACTTAAATGGGTCATAATAGGGTATAGTAACGGCTACACTGTTGTAAGGATTACCCAATTTGTTTCTGAGTTGTTAATTAGGATTAAAGCATAATTTACTCAGTAGCTCAGGCCAGTTCATTGCATATTGTTTATATTGTCTGGTATTGCTCTGCACTGTGGGCCATATATTTGAAACAGTTAATGACTTAAATTCATTATGAATCAGTAGATTTAGTTTCTTAAATTCTGGGAGAGAAATGGTGGATTATCATGTGGAGGTTTTACGCTACTTAAGGCAAATTGTAGTTTTGTTGAGTTTTCTATTGGAGTTTTCTTATCTAATGGGCTGTATGTAGCTTACTGCTGGAGTATTTTATGTTTTTTGTGGGTTCTGAGTGCTATTTTGCTGGTGTGGGGGATTTGAGCCATAAAATATTGTTACCACATTTGTGCAAATCAGACACTGATTGCACATAAATGTTCAGTGTGGTCTGAATCCACTCCATTACAATACTGTGAATACAGTATAACTGGTGCTGGAATTGCTGTAATTGAAACCTTATGTGGTGGCACTGAAGTGCAGTAGTTAGCATTGCTTCCTTGCAGCTCTGAGACCCTGGGTTCATATCCAGACCTGGTGGGCTATCTGCATGGAGATTGTATGCTCTCCCCATGTTTGCATAGTTTCCTTACCACATTCCAAAGATATTAGTAGGTTAATTGGCTTCCGGGAAATTCGCACTGGTGTGAATGTGTGTGTTTGTGTCTGTGTGTGCCCTGTGATGGACCGGCGTCCTGTCCATCATGGGCTGTTGCTTGCTGGGATTGGCTCAGGCTCCCCCATGACCCTGAATTGAGAGAAGTGGTTAGGAAATGGAAAAAAAATGAAAACTTGTGTAGCTTTCATTTATCTCCTCACCTTTTGCAGTCTAATCAATATCATGTTATTAGGTTCAGGCCTAAATATTGATAACTGAGTCCATAAACATAGAAAGCCCTATGCTAATAGAATAATTCCAATCAATGCTTGCAATGCTTTATTTTGGAATTGTGTATTTGTGAGTTCTTATCTCAAAGTAGATGTGGTTAATGTCTCTTAACCAAGCTGTATGCACGGATCTAGCACTTTGTCAGTGCCAGTGTAGTGAAATGAAGGCCCATATCAAGTGACTCATGCCTTGCACGTTGCAGGTTTGTGTATGTGTGGGACACCACTTCCCGGAGAATCCTGTACAAGCTGCCTGGTCATGCTGGCTCTGTCAACGAAGTGGTCTTCCACCCCGAGGAGCCCGTTGGTAAGAGTTGTGTGCAGTATGCACTTTTCTCTCTGGTCATGCCATAGCACGGACAGACTCCACTGACGATGGGTATATATTGTCGAGATTTATGTAAAAACACCTGTAACCCCACATGCCAAAATGTTTTTGGGACTTTGGTGGAAAATTCAGGCTAGTGCATACATGTTCCCAATAATATTGCTGCTGTACAGATAGGATGGTGACGTAACTTTTATTATGGGTTTACAGTACTTCACATGATGTACAGGTTAAGGTATCGAGCCTGCAGTGCCCTAGGTGTGAACATCCCCTTCTGTGTATTGCCATTATAAGTTTCCAGGGTTCTGGAATTTCTCCAGTTTTTGTAATTAAACAAACATTAAACAAAATCCTTTTAATGTGCTGTAAAATTCCCTCACTGAAACTTTGTGCTTTTAGAATCTGCAAAATTGTTCTTAATTTTTCTTTTTTTAATAGATCAGTTTATTTTATTTCAGAGTTGTTCAGTGTTACTTGGCTTCCACTTGGAGTATTCAGCATATATTTGGTATACTCCTACTTGGCGTGTTCCTCATTATTGAAGACTTGGGTGTAGTAGTTATTGATTATTATGATGTCATTTTCCCACACATAATTCTTGATGTACTGAACCTCCCCTTATCCTACAGGAATGTTGCAAAAGGCATTTTGGGTTTAGATTTTGCACCATTGCAGCAGCAGCTTCTGGAATTCTGCTTCTTTTGCTGTTAAACAATGGTGTGATAAGGGGTCTCTTTGACTATGGATTAATAAAAATTAAAATGTAGCTTCACAAAAGATGAGCAATGTGTTTTCATCCTACATATGTGTAGTAAATAGCGTGTTTGGGTCTGAGTTCCCTTAACAACACTGGATAGACACAAAAACAAGCCTCCATGCCTTTGTTATCACAAGCATTACTGTTAGGGGAACAATGCTTTTTTAGTTGAGATCAATAAAGACTAACTTCAGACAGAAACGAAAGAGATTAAGCCAAACTCATCTTATCTTTTCCTTTGATGCAGTTCTTTCGGGGTCAAGTGACAAGCGGCTGTACATGGGAGAGATCCAGTAGAGGACGCAGGGAAATCAACACCTTGTTTCTGCTTTGGAGTCGAACCACTCAACCTCATTGAATAACTTGGCCAGGCATGTCTCTAGTGCTGCCCTGGGATACGTGCTTTCTACAATCAAGCAACATAGCTTATATCATGCCAGCAAAACGGTCTTTAGACTGGCTTCGCTGGAATTTACACCCCCTGCACAGTCATGAGGATAATCCAAACAGAAGTTGACCCCTTTTGTAAAATAATTTCTGTTGTGAAGGCTGCCACAGAGCGCATAGGAAACTTGTATGATTTTCCCCGAAAGTATTTTAAGAGGTATTTTAAATAACAGCCTGTAATAACGGGCAGGCAGGATTCTGGATTCCAAAACTTGAATGATAGCAGTCTTTAATCACATGAACAGTCTATTCCTGTATTATAAAGTGGAAGAGATTGAAAAACGATGTTTACTGTCATATGCCTTACAGTTAGGTGGCATGTGATGCGAGTTAACTGGAACAGAGTGTTACATGGTTTCGTTCAAGCTGTCTGAAGGTGGCTCCAGTTAATTCCCCACTGTGTGCATTGTGACTACCAATGTTTCCTGTCGATACGTAAACACTGTCAAACTGTATTTTATGTGAAATGACAGTCATTTCAATTTAAAAATTAAAAGAATGGAATTCATATGAAAAAAATGTTTTTGATTATCTGCTATTTTGATGTTCCAGAATATCCTGGGAAAACAAGCCTTCCTCAAGAAGGTTGAAGTGTTTACCTTATGGAAAGACTATAAATATTGATAATCCCATGTCATTTTCCACTTCTAACTTATTCGATGTTTTATGGAAGATGACCTGGCATCATTTTGTGCTTTGGTCTGCATAGCCATAACTCACCGACAAGTCAGAAGACCGCAGATGTGATACTAGGTCATGATCTTATCCAGTCGTCTTTGCATATTTCTTAAAAATTGACTTCTAATAACAATATTCTGCAAGAGTCATGCAGGGTTAAAGCAAAAAGATTAATGTTTTTTTAAATAGTGTGTAATGAATTACCCTCAAGTCTTAATAAGCATATTGTAGGAAAACACAGTACATGGTGAGAAAATAATGCATACTGGTAAATGTTATGCCAGTGTCTTTATACAAGTTAGTCTGTGCTTTATACAAACAAAAATACCCTTTGGTCATTTGTCATTAGCATTTCTGTACCACAGGTAAGTTTTTTTACAACAGAACAGTGTACAGTGTATGGGCATTTTTAATTTTAAATCCCCCCCCAAAGAAAAGAAAATATTGCTTACATTCAGCGATGTAAACATTTTTAAGTAATTGGTAATGTTTTGACTGGCCCAGTGTCATTATTTGACTCGAGCACTGTGTTGCATGCTGGAAACCACAGCGGTAAGGGAATGCAAACTACATGTGTCCTTTTTCCTGAAAGAAACTGGTAAAAGTCCTCGTTTTACTGTGGGGAGAAATGAAGATCCCACTGGAACTGCAGATTCCTTATGTCTTGTCTGCTCTGAAACCAATAAAGTCTGTAGGCTGTGTGGCAGGCACAGGGGAAATTGTATTTGCTGTTTGGTGGATTAAATCATTTTAAAATCTCTAAAATGCCACAAAGCTGTGAGAACCACCCTTTGTACCACAAGGAAATGTTTTTATTGTGAATTTTTTAAAATAAACTTTTTTATCTAAGTGCTTGGGCCCTTATTTTACACCAGGGTCTTAATTCTCTTACCGTTTGTGTCATAGACTGATGAAGTGCATATCTCTGACCTCAACCATATCAGTAATTCCTGATGAAGAAACCCCTCATATTGTCTTTGTGAAAACAAAACTCCTTATTGAAGGACTGTGGTGTTGGTAGATGTGTTAATTAGAGAAGCCCTCTGCTAAGGTGTCCCAGGAATTGCCCTTTTTCTGAGGATGTGATTTTGAGAAATCTGGAGCAGGGAAAAAGCAGCAGGAAAAAGAGGAAAAGAGTACCAGTTCTTAGTAGTTACATGAGGCTACCACTTAAAGCAATATATATCGAGACTGGCCCATAATTAAAATCGGTAGCACTTACCATATGTGTGTGCTGTTTTTGTCTTTATCTGAGTATTTAAAAGGTAACTGCAAAAGTAGCTGTGCAGGATAGTATTACCTCACCTGTTCCTTAGAGCACGCGCTTTGTGCAGCAGTGCTTCATTACAGACTCAGGAACTTATATATTATGAACCAGTTAGTGGCAAAACAATGAGTGGAGAAACAAGAGCAGCTCCAGCCTGTCGGAGCAGAATTATGCATTTTGCAAACTGCACATTGTTCTACAAGGTTAGGGCTGCTCACTTCACAGCCATGAAAATATGCTGTAGAAACAATGTAATCTTCAGTCTAAGAACAAAAATCAGACACCTGACTTCTTTTATTGTAGAAAGATTCTCCAGAGGATAAGAATTGTCAGAACAGAAACAATAACTGCATCCAAATCAAGAGCACCAGTGCACTGCTTTCTTTCCAGCTTTATTTCTGTGTTATGGTTGGTGGTAAAGAGCCTTGAATACAGCAAAACTGTTTTCAATAGAAGAGTGTGTATAGAGCAAGCATTACATCATGCTGTAATATTAACTTTGTTTCTTACTTAAAGTCTCTATTTTACAATAGTAAACATTCGCAAACATATAAGGAACATAAGGTATTTTACATCAGATATTGTTGTGTCAATATTATCATACTGATGCATACTAAATAAATTTTTAGAACACATGACTCAGGATGCCTTTGTAAATGTCTTTTTTGACATTTGAACTACAGGATATGAACTACAGGACTCTTTCGAAAACAGCACCAGTAATGATCCATCAATCCATGTTTAAATCACTTTTCCAATTCAGGGTTCGGAGGGGAATCGAAGCCTATTGAAGTAAGCAAAGGGTGTAAGGCTTGGACGGGACAGTCAGTCCATTGCAGGACACACACTTGCATCAGAGTCAATGCCTCCCCAGCTGAATAACCTTCTACTCAAAATTGGCCGGTGATGGAGAGCAGCAGCCCTGCGGTGACCACCAGCTCCTCCGGCCCAAGGCTGCGGTGTGGCCGCGGTTTGCGGTAACGCAGGTAGCGGCACGCCATCGCCACCAGGACCATGAAGCACAGGTAGCTGCAGGTCACCATGAGAGGGTGGAGGTCCGCTGACACCCCCCTGGGCCATGACTGCCCTTCTTAGTTCGGAACGTGATGTCTTCTAACGACAGGCACCAGCCCCGGAGAGAGAGCGCGCCGAGACAGGAGAGGCACAGCTGTCAGAGGGCGACCAAACGAAAAAAACCGACAGCCCGTGGAGCACCCCACATTATACATGACACCGCGCCTCATGGACGCAGACGAGCTTTTTGGACAACATTTGCGAGTGTCGGCGCCCTCAGTGTCTCCTGGCTGACAGAAGTTCCAGCTTTTTTTCAGCTCCCCTAGCCTGTGAAAGAGCAACATTAAAAAACATGAAAATCCATCTGAAAGTCATTACTGGGACCTTCACACTGAAAGAATGTGTACAGCAGGGATGGGTAATCTACCATGTATGTCCTGAAAAATGGCCACAGGATATGCAGCTGTGAGGAGGCATATGAATAGATACTTTAATGTGTATTAAAATGCCAGAGCAGCACGTCCTACATTGCATTTCATATGGAGAAGGTTAATACATTTGTTCAGGAAATGTGATGATTCCTGCTCATTTTTTCACTCGGTAACATTGCATTGGGGTCTGTGTTAGTAGCGGAAAATCACAGATTTAAGAGAACTTTGAATAAGACAGTGTTTTTGGTATAGGAAAATCCTGTATGGCCTGCTTCACAGCTTTGCATTTAAACCAGCTTCAACGAAAGTTGTTCTTAGAAAAGGGTGTTTTTAAATATGCTTCAGTCCACCACTTCTACATATGTGTTGTCAAATTTATTGCGCAGTGTAAATGGACTACTGTGTGTGCGCTGCACTGCAAAGGAGCTTGTCAGTTCGTTTTTGTTTTCGTTTTGCCTGCCTCCACTGCAAAAATATTGATTTATTTTTGCTGGGTGAAATGAAAACAATTGCAAATCAAAAACTGAATCATACTCGCCAATGAATGGAGGGTAAAAGCAGTAAAGCTGCTTGGTTTGTTAAAAATCAACTACAAAGCTACAATATGTAGTCTTTTTTTATTTCACTTGATGCTTTTTTCCAAAGTAGCAATTAATCTGCAACTCTTTAACATTTTTAAATGGTAACAAAATCAATGTAACTTAATCCTCCTGATATTTAAACCTATTTTGACAGTAATAACAACTTTGACTGCCACTACTATATATATATATTTCAATACTACTAAATATATGTTTATATAAATAGATTTGTCTGTGCTGTGTACTGTATTGCATAGCACAAATCTCGTTTTATACTGACAGAGGCAGAGAGTGAGAAGGAGAATACAGATGATTTGATCTAATGGTATGGGACTTCTGCTTTTAAATGTCATTTTGTTTAAAGAAATGTCAAGGCTAAACAATTCTCATCAAGACAGAGGCTGTGAACACCTCCAGGAAGGAAGCATCTGTAAAATCAAATTTTAATTCTTTGTTTGCTACTTAAGTGTTATTGTATTCCAGTCTTATTACAGTCGGACCTCATACTGTAATAACTGGATCTTATATTGTGTTGATTATGGTGTAACATACTCATTACATTGTAATTCTGAACACACTATAACTCTAAATATCATAACCCATGCACTATCTCTCTACAGCTTGGTAATTATGGGTTTAATATTAGCCAGCTTGGAAAAAGGTGTCATTGAAATAAAACCCCTAAATTTTAGTTAGAATTCAAGTATTATTGTCTATAGCATACTTTAGCTTTAATTAAAAACCAAATTAGCCATCAGTAGAACGATCATTAATCTGCAATTCTTTTGTATTTTTAAATAGTGACGTAGCAGTTCATAAATTACAAGAAAACCTAATACCAAATACATAATATGAGTTATAACAGGAAATCCATAATCTGTGCCATTTTGGGCATCGGTTTAAGGTTTATCTCTGGTTCAAAGTTCTGCAAAATATCTAGAACCATTCCAGAAACAACACATAAGTTAGATAAAATGAATGTGTGTTATAAATAGGAATTGTTATAAATATCTGAAACTGGCTGCAGTAATTAAACAGAATAAAGTTGTAGATATGCGCTGTACACATGCTCTGATTTTTCTAATAATTTCAAGGATATGCACACTTACCTTCTGTAGACACTGAACAATTCATACTTCCCACTGATACAATGTTCATAGAAAATCTTCTCATGCATAAATGTCTTGCGTTGGATAAAGAGTTCAATTAAGTTCAATTAATCAAGAACTGTCACGTATAATTTAATTAAGAAAGACTGGATTACATGCAGTCTCGAGTCCAATCTATCAATGAGGAGAAAGCTGAGAGGCAGTGTTTTCGATCGAGGCGGGACAGTGCTGCACATACCCCTGTGAGGGCGCAGCTTCTAGGCTGCGGAAAAGCAATTTTCTACTGACAATCCACTGGGCTGTCAATGTCAAGCTCATCCACACATGAGCTTGTCACAAACAGAAGGCACACGTAAGTAACGATCCAGTGAAAAGTGCAAGTATTGGAACAGTGAAGTGAACTTTGTCATTCTTGCTGTGTTAGAATGAAAGTTGCATTTCAGATCGAAAGATTCACAAGAAACAGAATTTCAGGTTTTGTTTCTGGGTATTGTTGTGCATGCATGTTTAGCCATATTGGAACAATGTTGTTTGGTATGTTCAATCTGCCCATTTAATACTGGTATTGAGTCTTCTGCTAATTCCTACTATGTCCTACTATGTCACCATTTAAAAAAAGCTTAGGAATTGCAGATTAATTATCTTTGTACTTGTTTTAACCTGGCTAAATGTGTATGCAAAGTAATACCCAGAAACAAAAGCTAAGATTTGATACCTTTTCGTCATATTAATCTTTTAGTCTGAAATACAAAAGACATTACTTCACTGTCCCAATATTTAGCTTTTCACTGTAGGTGTCTCTCTTGGTGGAAAAATACAGGGTAGATTTGAGCATATTTTCAGGCAGTGTAAATACAATCCGCCCAATAAGCAAAGACAATCTTATTTCCAAACCTTGGTTGCCTGAAAACATATTAACCTTGTGGTTGCTGATACAGTAGCTAATTGATCTCACCCAGCTGTATCCTGAAAGGTAGCAGGGTATTGATTAGAGATCTTGCTCCAAACCGCCACAAAACCAGAGCGCTAGATTTTAAAATTAAGATCAGGTAAACAGTGTAACCTGTAACCCTTTTCCAAATTTGAAAAAAAATGAAGCATTTTTCTGTCTGGTATTAAACTGGTTCCTTTTTGTGGCTGGTTCCACATTAACGGACATTTGGACATAACACTCAAACAACAATGCGTTAAAAAAATATTTGAAAAAAATACACAGAGATTTTATTCGTCTCTGAAATCCTAAAGCTTCAAACCATTAGCGATTTTTTTTTCTGGAATTTAAAGGAAAACTGGAAGCATAAAGGAAATTCATTCAGGACAGACAATTGGAGGACTTCTGTAAACAAAGACTGGTGGGTTCTAAAACATGCTCCCCAGCCAGGTAGCTGAAGCCAGAGGCAGGATGAAAATTTTCAGTTCTTTTTAGATACTAAACTACCCACCGAGTAAGATGTTTCACTCAGCCATGTCGATGAAAATAGTAGGAGCGCTAACGCTGGAAAACTGAGCAGAGAGATATTTTGTCCTTGTAAAACTTTAGCGTAAGTTGTTACAATGCTGCACTAATAAAGGGAATTTTATATTTCCAATCTTAATAACCTAATACGGCTTTCTAATTGAGTACACCTCAGGACATAATGCTGGGTGAAAACCCAAACAGCAGATTTAATATTACAGGTTATAAAGCAAAGACAATGAAGCGTGCTGATCGGGCTTTTGTGGTGTTAAGGATCTGTCTTGATCTCTGCTTTTCTGCTTCGGTTTCCACAATGTAGCTGCCGCCGTTTAATAAGACCGCTGTTTCTAAACACACTATTATTATTTTTGATTGCTTTCAAATGACACCGAAATCTGTTGAAATAAATAAAGACCCCCCTCTTTCAGTTCCTGTCGGTGCTCGTGCAGCTTCCCCCATTCCACGGTCTGATCAAATCTACTGTATGACGTTTAACATCAGACGGACTTGGTTTGGGAAGGTCGGGTCACAAACACTGCTTAATATCACCCAATCTATCGACAATAAGGAAAACAGACATTAAGAACGCTGAAACCGAGCTAGAGTAAGACTATGTTTCCAAAAATAGTATAATCTTTTTCATGTTATGAAACAAAGACGATTAAGCGAGCACAATTGTGCTTTTGTGATGTTACGGATCTGTCTTTATTTCCGCTTCAGTTTTTTACAATGTGGCTGCAGCTGTTACACAAGACCTCTGTTTATAAACACACCATCATTATTATTGAGTTGCTTTAAAATTACAGAATGTTTTGGCTAAACACAAAATAATGCTAATGGACGCACAGAAGAAAATGGTTTTGCAAGATGCCAAGACTCATCTTCTACTGGTAGCTACCCAAGGACTAATGCAATTAATTTTACTTATGAACGTGTGGAGAATGGATTGTTTATGGTTGGGAAATGTTTCCAAAAGTTGTGTTTGTAGAAATCAATTAAACATATCACATTATGGAAGCCTCCATAATCTTGTAGCACTCCAACACGATTTTTACAGTGCAGAAAAGTACAAACACATAACAGAAGCTATTATTTGAAGAAAGTAATAAAATCTGTTGAGTTCCTGCCCACGTTCTGTCACTGTACTGACTTCAGCTGTATTATTAAGTGTGAAAATTCCATTAGTTTTTTCCTAGAAAATCCTTTAATAAATGTTGTTTGACTCCTGTATTCATGAAACAGATAATAGTGGAGATGTAAATTGTATGACAAATTCACTTTCTCGTGTGGTTTCGGTCAAGACCTTATTTTCTTTATGGAAGGGTGCATTCTTTATATCTCAGCATCCACCCAATCAATAGCCTCTCTGAATTACAACTTAATAGGACACACAAGCATATTTTGTTTAATAATAAGAAACAGTTATTTGACCTGGTCCTTTGGATACAACAATAGACAAAAAAATAGACAAAAATAGATAAAAAAATAGACATTACAAAATCATCCTCTACACTGTGTAAAACAGGAAGTCATGGTCACAGACTTTCCTGTCCTTGACTCCAGTCTAAGTACAGTTGAGACCAGGTGCCTACATACAGAAAGTGTTGATTGCTGCTCACATATCTTTTCACACTGGTAATCTTCTTGAACTCTCCTGTTAATTGTTTTTCAGAACACACATACAGTGCTTTGCAAAATTCAGATTTGAGATGGGCCCCATTCTCCCATGTAGGACAGCTTTGTTGAGTGAATTGAGTGATATTGTTGGATGATGCACATTTACTCTCGTGTTAATGAACTCTGTAGCTCTTTCAAAGTCACAGTTGGTTTCATATTGCCATCCCTAACCAATTTCATCCTTGCCTGGCCTTTCAGTTAGCAGGGACAGCCAGATCTAGGCAGTTCTCTGGGTGGAATGATACACACTGCACTTTCTAATGATCAACTCCACAGTGCTTCAAAGAGATATTCAGTGCTTTCGATTTGTTTATACCATTCTCCTGATCTATGCTTTTCTGTAGGTTTTCCCTTAGTGTTTTTAATACTCCTTGGTCTTCATAGGTAAGATTTTGCTTAACACTCATGGCCTGACTAAAGGACCTTACAAGGATCTTACAAGGCAAACCATATGAACCGATATCATTGCACACAGACAGAGGCCACTCAAACAATTGTGTGGCTCAATAAAAAAAGATGTGCACTTAAATTAATTTAGGTTTGCAACAGCAAATAGTTTGAGTACTTTTTCCATCATGATCTCTACTTTTTTCTTTCTTTGTTTTTTGTTTTGAATGGGTGGAGTGGGTTATATACAGTATATAACAAATATAAAACAGCTATTTGAAAGTGTCATGACTGCAAGCTTTAAAGCAATGAAAGTTTAAATGTAATCAATTACTGGTTTATGATTTTAAATTATAAGGACTACCAAAATGTTTAAACGTGGCCTTTTAAGAATCCCCTAGTTTTACATACTAGCATGAAGTGTCAATGAATTTCTTTCATCCTTGGTGAAGAAATTGCTCTGAACTATTTTTATGAATATGCACTCATATTTGCTCCAGCCCTTTACCCTTTGAACAGGGGCTTTGTAAAGAATGGATCTTGTGTTCCTAATATGACTTCATATATGCGTTATTTCTTATTTATGTTTATTATTATATCTAGACATTTTAAAAAATGCCAGTTTCCTCTAATTTTGTTCTAAAGATTTAACGGCTAACAATGTAGTTGCTACTTGCAGGACACACACTCCCTTGTTGTCAAAGAGTGCATCTATTTTAGTTGTATCAATGGAGCGATCATGAACTCAGAGATGAAAGCAAAGGGATGTCTTCAAAGTGATGTCACAGCTACTTCCTTGCCTAAAGAATAAAGAAGTCATTCTCTTAATTGCTGGACTTCTGACACTCAATGTTTCCATTTTTATGTATATTATAGTTCATCCCATGGATTTTTTTAAATAGGGCAGCAAGGTGGCTCAGTGGTTAGCATTTGCTGCCTCACTGCACTAGAGTCCTGGGTTCAATTCCAGACCAGGGGTGCTATCTGTGTGGACTTTGCGTGTTTTCCCTGCTCCCCTTTCTTCCAATAGTCCAAGAACATATTTATAGGTTATTTGGCTAAGGAAAACTGGCCCTGGTATGTGCAATATATGCATGTTTGTGCTTGAGTCTGCCCTTTGATGGACTGGTATCCCATCCAGGGTGTATTCTGCCTTGTGTCTTTTGCTTACTGTGATAGGCTCTGGCTCGGCTTCTAAAATTGGAGGAATTAATGATACGGGCAGCTAAATATTTTTTAAAAACTAAAACATTTACAGTAGGTAAGCTTTTAGCTTTGAACACTTCTGTCTTGTTGTCATATATCAACTGTGTTGCACTTTGTTGTTCTTGTTTACTTAATGGATTTCAGAAATATTGAATCACAGTCATATCACACTTGCAACAACATTACAAAAGAGAACCTGTGAGGATTGTGGGACAATAACCTTGTAGATCCTTGCAAATTTCACAGTATATTCCTGAACTAAAATCTTGCAACAGTGCAAAACTTTCATGGAAAGAATCCCAGGGAATGTTTAGCAAAGTAACTTGTTTCTTGTTTAGAGTTTTCTTGTTTAGTTTTTTTATACAGTATTTCGCAATGCACTCTTTGGCTTTTCTATGAGTCATGATAGATTTTACCTGTTTTTTAAATAACTTTGCTTGTATGCTTCCTCTCTTTTCTTACTGAGCGTGCACTACTAACTGTAATGATCAACACCAGTGCAAAACTTAACTGTCATGGAATAGCTGACTTCAGCTCAAATCTTAAAATCGAGCCTTAGCATTTCAAAGCATTTCCTCCTTGTACCAGAAGGCTTCCAGTGGGAGTACAGACATGCATTCAACTTTGTGAATTACTGCAAAATGCTGCTGCTGCTGCAAGTGACATTGGCAGACAAGTAGGAGGCGCTCTTTCCTCAGGACAAGCATTTGAATGTCAAAGCCTCCATACAGTAAGTGTTGATACCACACAGCAGGGAGCTCTATCTTCCAGATGCAATATTAAACAGAAGCCCTGAGTCATAAGATCCCATGGAAATTTTCACAATGCAGGTGTTAACCCTGGTGTCCTGGATAAATCTGGGATCCTGTAGTTCCGATCAATTCAGCTGGTGAAAAAAAATCTCACTTCCCTCCTGATCTGCTGTAAAGTGGAACTGCAGGAGTGGGTCTTCTCCTGTATGTAAAGTGCGTTTGGGATCCTTTGGCATGAAAAGCTTTGTATAAATGCAAGAAATTATTTTTCTTCTTCTATACTGTTTGCTATGTGCACTCTGTAGAAACAATTTTTATTATGGCATAAAATTAATTGCTTACATTTGCATTGTACATAACTTTATGCTTGTCTTCTAGCTTTCTACACTGCTGGGCATAATCAAAATCGCTTCATTGCCTGAACCCCTTTGTCCAGTTTTGAACCACAATCTTATTTTGGATCATAGCATTCCAAACTGTTCGATTGGAAAAATTATAGAAGTGGTCATCTGGGTGACTGACTGAATTAGCACACAATAATGTTTTACAGGAGCCACCAGGTGGAACGGGTGGCACTGTGGCTAAGGATCTGTGCCTGTGGCTGGAAGGTTGCGAGTTGAAATCCCGTGGCCAGCAGAGGAATCCTATTCTGTTGGGCCCCTGAGCAAGGCCCTCAACCCCAACTGCTCCAGGGGCGCTGTATAAATGACTGATCCTGTGCTCTGACCCCAAGCTCCTCTCCCTGTCTGTGTCTCTCCGGGAGAGCAAGCTGGGGTATGTGAAAATACAAATTCCTAATGCAAGAAATTGTATATGGCTAATAAAGTGATCTTATCTTAAACAAAGTAAACATCATCATGCGTTGTGTAAGCAGTTCATGGCTTGCTGGTAAGTACAGGTTGAAAACTGCCAGTGACCACCAGGGGGAGTGTTTTCCTTTGCTTTGTCAATAGGAACAGCATCGAGTTCTAAAATTATTTACCAATTAATAAACATTAACAGGAGAGCAACAGAATCATTTGGGGATAAACACCATGCTAATATTAGACATTTTCTTTTGTGCTAAATAATTCCTTAATGTGGCCTAGATCTCATATAAGTCTGTGGCAGTTGTACAATTTCTTTTAGCTGTCTTCAAACGTAGCACTACAGTATAGTTCAGTATGTTGGTCTAATAATTTCTTATGTGCCTTACATAAAGCTTGTGGGCTTTATATGTGGTAGCGCTACACTTAACAATTTTGCTTTATAATACTACTATACAACAAGACTATTGGTTTACAGGTACAACACGAATGTCTTATATAACAGATAGGAGATTTATATTTTTGGCTATGCCCTGTGACGGACTGGCATCCTGTCCAGGGTTAACCTTGTCTTACACCTGTTGCTTTTTGGATAGGCACCCCTGCAAACCTGAATTTGAAGAAGCAGTTAGATGGATATATAAATGTTCTGGACAGCTTTTTCCCTCCTGGACAAGAGTCCTGTCCAATAAAATGCCTACAGAGGTCAGAGGTTGTGTGATGCTGTGTTCTAACTCTTTGGCTAAAGATCTATTGATGTCTTTGGCTATGAAAAACATGAAAACCCTTTTACTCATTTAATAGTAATTGCAGTCTATTTTTTTCAACGAAAGACCACCAAACAGGTTTGCCTAAAAATACACAAACAAGACCTAGCAAATACATGCCAGAATTTACACAAAACAGAACAAAGACATCAACTGCAGAGCAGTGTTAGTGTGCCAGATTCTCTGCTAGATAGAGCCTGTGACTTTTACAGCAATCACCTCGCTGATTAATTCTGTTGATGATAAATGTTAATCACCAAAATGTATTCATTTGTGTCACGCCTGTATAATAGAATGTCAGTTCACTTGCTAGAATAAAGTCATTTTCCTCAAAATAGCTTTGTGAAATTGCTGCTGGTGTAAGTTTCTTTTGCTGCTCAATGCACTGGTATAACATTTAAAGTGCACTTTTATCAGTTGTACATACTTTCCTAGAAACCTTCTTGCTAAAAGGTCAGCAATTTGTCTTTTTTTTCGGCACTCTTACCATTTCTAAGCTGAAGTCTCCAGAGTCTGGTAAGCTCATCACAGTTGCTGTATTTTTCTTGCATACTTGTAAGCTCCATTGTCTTGTCATTTTTAGAATAGAAAAGACAGTTGAGCCTTTTTCCAAATTATTTTGTATTCCAACTTTTTCTCCTTTGCTTTCACTTACGGGAGGCATGAGGGCACAATGGTTAGCATTTCTGCTTCGCTGCACTGGGGCACTGGGTCCAATTGCGGACCTGGGGTGCTGTCTGTGTGTATGTTCTGACCATGCTGACATGGGTTTTTTTCCAGGTGCTCTGGTTTCCTCTTTCCTCTCCAATGACATAGTGGTGGGTTAATTGGCGTCTGGGAAAACTGGCCCTGGTGTGAGTGTGTGCGTGTCTGTATCTTTGTGTGTGCCCTGTGATGGACTGGTATCCTGTTCAGGGTTCGTCCTGCCTTGCAGTTGGTTGCAGTTGATTAAGGATCTCACCGCACAGAACTGCAGTGACCACACTTTGGGATTCACGTATTCACGGATTCTTTCAGCAACACAGACATCCATGCAATCGTCTCATCTTTCAACATGGCTGTGCTCATCATCAACAGACTCCAGCACTGGATCCAGCAACAGGTTGTCTAGTGTGTGTGCTGTCGCCAGGGATTTCCCAGGACTGTGCCCTGCCTCAGGATTCATCTTTACAATTCCCATGAGAAGGTGTTGACGCTGTGGAGGAATCGAATGCAGAGCTCCAGATGTGCTCTAACTAGGCCAGTATTCTGAGCATAGCCTCTTCACAGCTACACTCATTTCCCATATAATAAAAATAATAATCCTTACACTTACATCGCGCTTTACCGGTAATGGAGACTCCCCATCACCACCACCAGTGTGTAGAGCCCACTGAGATGATATGGTGATGCAGTACGCTAACCACACACCAGCAATCAATGGACAGGAGAACAGAGTGATGAAGCCAATTCATAGACAGGGATTATTAGGAGGCCTTGATTGGTGAAGGTCAGGGGGAATTGTGACCAGGACACCCCTACTCATTTCAAGAAACACCCTGGTATTTTTAGGGAATTAGGACATCAGTTTTATTTCTCATTCAAAGGATGGCACCTTTTTTACAGTATAGCATTCCCATCACTATAATGGGGCACTAGGACCCAACACAGTCACAGGGTGAGCGCCCCCTACTGGTCCCACTAACACCTCTTCCAGCAATCAACAACCTTAGTTTTTCCCAGGAGGTCTGCCATCCAGGTACTGACCAGGCTCATGCCAGTTGTGGGTTGCAGGATGATAAAGTTGCTGGCGAAGGATAAAGATAATGATCTGAAGTGCTGCCCTTTGTGAAGTGATTGACAAATTTTTAGGTACAAATTGGCAAAAACTGTTGACCTGCTGTGCATTTTCTACTTTGATTCCAGCCATTATAGCCTATGTGTTTCCTTTGTATAACCTTGTGAACACTTTGTCTAACATAGCACTTCTTAGCCTCTGTCTTAAATACACCTGGTACTAATTGCTCCTTGTACCAACAGTGTGGAGGGTGGCTGGACCACTGGATTAAGAACTGAAGGCTTGAGGACTCAAACCCTTGATTGTTTGATCAGGCTACCTCATTCACTTCACTCTGCGAAACTTCACAGCTGTACAAATTGAAAACACTTTGGAGAAAAGTGTCAAAGCATTCAAATAGTAGCAGTCCGCATCCTTGGGATTTAGCTCCATGGCAGAGCTTTCAGCACGTATTTGGGCTGAATCTATCAGTATTTTAAGAGTTTTATTAATAAGCCAAGTACATGTACTTTAACTAGGTTCATGCAGTTCTGTTCAGTCCGGGGTATATTCAGTATTAAGGCGGGTAGCTGTGTCAGCATGCGTAGGCTGCAAAGGAACAAGTGAAGGTTTATTCCATGCTGAAAGGAGAGGAAAGAAAACACAATGTTTCGGCTGTGGAGCCTTCTCACAGCCTCCTCACACCTGAAGAAGGCTCCACAGCCGAAACGTTGTGTTTTCTTTCCTCTCCTTTCAGCATGGAATAAACCTATTACTTCTTCCTATTCAGTATGAATATTTTTAATTTTGTCAGAGGATGAAATGCTTTTTTGTTGTTAAAACCAAAGGCTGTTCTATGGTTTATCATTGACTCTTTCATTTTGATTATCACATCACCTAGAATTTTCCCTTCTGCAGGAGCTGTTGCAATACTATACTTTTGTCTGTGACTATAGGACACAATGAATGAACAATGTGTATTGCACATTAAAAAGGATCAATACCCGAAGGAGGAATTCACAAACCTATTCACTGAATATGTTGTACCGTGCTTCTCCAGAAAGAGACAATTTTTGAAAACCAGAGTGATTCAAGTGTGGCTGGCATGGAGCATAGCCACAGAGGTTTGTAACGGGCCGGTTTCAGCGGCTGTCTGGAGTTTTTTTTAAATCTTGTTTCAAGACTTTTAAACACAACTGCTTAAAAGAAACAGGGCTTAAATGTTTCATTGCATAATTGTGCCAAACGCCGTAATATACTTGTCATTTCCGTGAGTGTTTTCCGCCAGCGACGTGCGTTCGGAGGTTGATAAAGAGCTGTTATATAAAATATTGAACGAAACTACAGTGCATACCTATAATCCTGAAGATGTACCATATCGATGAATAGGAGATAAGGATCAAATAACGCATTAGTACGGAAGCCTGTCACTCACAAAAATCCCAAAGAAGCGGTGTGTGGTCTAGAGGAGTGGATCTTGTCTTTGATTATTGTTATTAACGTGACATCAGAAGAAAACCCCACCGCCTCTGTGTTTCCCCCGGCGGCGTGAGCTCAGCACGCCCTGCCTGGAAGGAGCAGGGAGCCCACGTGGTCGCGCACACAGGCTGCAGAATTCATTATGTGAGAAATGAGAGGGGCTTGGTTGCGCTTCGCCTGCCTCGGCAGTGAAACTGACAAAGACCCCGGCGCTGGCTAGCACTTCTTCAGCCTGCATTCCACGTCGCCCCCCTTCACCTCCCGCTCCGAGAATGCTTGTTATTTTTACTCGTTCTTTCTGAGGAAAGGGAGTCTGGGGGGGGGACCTTCCTGGGACAAGGCGACGCAACACGATTCGTGAGTTTAATCACTCATTCCTTTGTGTTACATTTTTAGTTGTTTTAGGTTGTATAAAATAAAGCACGGTTGAGTTTAATTGTTTTGGTGGGGGGGATTTGAAGCCCCCCCCCCCTTAATTTTGGCAGATACATCATACGATCCTCATGTCTCCCTGTTTTCCTTCTCCCCCCCCCCCCCCCCCCTCTTTCCACCCCCTTCTCTGCCTCTGTTCTGCCTGTCCCTTTCTTTCCTCGCTTCTTGTCGCTGTGCTCCTCTTGGCTGTGGCTGGAGAAGGTGGGGCAGGGTGGATTAAGAAACCGCTCGCCGAGGAGAGGAGCAGGGGGGGAAGGATGACCCGCCGATAGAGACCCCCTGCTACACCACGGAGCAACACTGCTGCTTTCGGAAACACGAGGGGACCAACACATCCAACTAAACAAAGAGGGCGAAGAGATCACCACGACGGCACGATGCGAAAAAACACCGGGATAATCTGAATGTTCAGTTAGTCTTTCAGACACCAGCCAGCCCGTGGAAGGCGTGAAACATCACAATGATTCATAAAGCCCAGTGGTGATCAGGGCAGCGGGGCAGCGGAGTGGACAGCACATTCATTCTCCACCCCAGCCTACAAGCCGGGTCTTGATTTTGATTTTTTTTTGTATTTTTTTTTTTGTCATTGAAGCTCCCCTGGATAAATCTTTCCTTTTTGTTTCAACACACACCATGGGGAAGTGTAACGGCAGATGTACTCTGGTTGTCATATGCGGTCTGCAACTGGTAAGTGGGTTTTTACAATGAAGAGTCGTGTGTCGCGCATGAAAGTGTTTAATCAGGTTTAAATGCCGTTTTGTGAGGACTCACGTGGAAAGGCCGGCTTAATACGGCTGTGGAATCGCTACTTTCTATGAGTCGATCAGTTGATTTTGTCTTATTATTTCCGCGGCGCTCTGTTATCTTAATTTACATCATGTCTCTTGGCTTTTGCGTTCTGGGAGCAGCAGGCGAAACTCGGGTACGATCTGAACGACTAAGCTAGTTTGCTTTTAAACTGAGTCTTTTAGAACACCGAGGTTGTGAAAAGAGGAGAGTTGCCTTTTTTCTGGCTCCCGGCGGTGCATTGTTTAAGCCTTTCCAGCACCGGTTATGAAAGTCACCACTGGGGGAGAAAAACCAATTAACTGCCTCGACCACCTGCGCATCAACTCATCACCTGAAGCGATGGTCCGATGGCGTGCGCGTTAAGAGCACAATAAACAATAAGTCCTATCGGGGAAATTTCCTTTATATGATGATTTTTCCACTGTTCGAAAATCCGAGGTTCCTGTTTAGTCAAACTTTACTTTTTCACAAAACCTGGATGAAATGTCCCCGCCAAGGTAAGAAATGTTTTGTTCCTTTTCTGTACTGCTCGTTCTTAAAGGATACTTTAAAAGGGCAATGCCAACGCGCTCTACTGTTAAATAAACGCAGAATTACGGATTCGCATTGTTCTTTATTTCTACAGAAAGAGTTGTGGATACAGATCGGAATATTGCAAGAAGCTGGGAAAGACTGAGATGTGCCTGGTTGTTTGCATGTGCAGATATTATTTTTTATAAACACTTATAAACAAGCCGGGCTAGGTTACATTTTGCTACTGTGAGAACTATAACAGCTGCTCTTAACGAGATAGGGGGTTTTGTCTGTCTACAGAAACATGTTTATATTAGCCCTCCTTTATTATAACCGTCAGATTCCCACTTTCGGTGTGATTTATTTTTTTAATCAGTTGTTTATTTCTTGTTGTACAGGAGAAGGGCTGTTTCTCGCGTTTGCTCCTCTGGCTTTTATCTCAACAGCCTTCTGAAGCTGTTGTCTTGAAAGCCCCCAGTCGATTCTGACTCTGTGAAGCGAAGGGCCCTCTCTCTCACCGCTGATGTTACTTTGTCTTTCATCCTTCTGGTTGTGTTTTTTTCTTTTTAAGTGAGCGGCAATATGGGTTAAGCGCTGTTGGTAACTTACGGGCTGTTGGGACCTCAAACAAATCTTTTTCCCTCTGTGTCGAACAGGGATGCCTTTCTTTGCACCTGCCCGCGTGTGACGCATCTTTCTGTGTTGCGATGCCTCTTTGCAGAGTAGCGATGCCCTCTGGCTGTGTCGGTGGGCTCCAGCGCGGTCACTGTATTATTAATAGGGTCACGCTGAAACATTGTGCTGTTTCGTCTCCGCCTTCTCCGATGTGTACTCAAACCGGATTGTCTAAAGCATTTCTGTTTACATCAGCCTTTTCTACTTCGTACCCTGGATCAGTCCAGTTATGAGTCGACATACAGTACATAATAGAAGTTCGCTTAGTTCCAGACAACCACATAGTAATCAGTTGTCTATATTCATTTTATCTGCGCGTAATTATTTGCATTTAAATCTGTTGTGTTTGTTTTTAGCTATGTTCTCAATCCTTTCGAATTACCTACAGTATATTGACATGAGTGTTTGTCAGGAGTATTGGATAAGGTACCACAAGAGAGGAGGCTGCTCTGATGGGTTTGCTCAAGTACTGGTCGGTAGCTAATTGGTCACAAAATGCCATCTGCATATTGAAACATCTCAGGCTTTTAGATTTGACTGTGTTCTTTGGCAGCTTGGGCTATACGTCCACAACTCTCGATGTAAACATATGCATCTTTTTTTCATTTCTGAATGTTTCCTTCTCATCTTCCTGCTGGGCGCAGGCTAGGTACAGTCAGGGTATGTACAAACAAACCAAAGACAAGTGATGAAAATTAGTCCGAGCAGCCTAATACTGTGCTAATTCCTTTAGCCTCTCCGAGAATGTGGCCTTCACAAGTACACACTGTGTTTGGACATTAAGCAGTCATGAGTATAAAATAGTACTAGCCTTTATTCCAGCATGTGTTAGATTCCAGTAAATTTGAGTACTTCTCATCTTGTCTTGTGTTGCTTGGTCTAAAGTATTTCTAAATATAGGATCATTTTCTCTGTTGTCCATCTTTTGCAACTGTCTTCTGTTGCCCTCTTTTAGCCCACAGTTTGTCCTGTGACACTGTTACAACAAGGTGGCTTTACATGTACTAAATGTAAGACCATCTGGCCTGTAATTGTGTTTCCATTTAATTGCAATTCGTTTGTTTAGATATTTTTACCATTCAGCTTTTTATAAAGATCACGGTCTCTTTGATGATGGCAAAGCAGTGCTGCGCTAACTACTTGTGCTGACTGCTAAGTCAGTTGGGAAATTAATAAGAAAAATATTGATCTTTACTAAGACATTTTAGAAGGTGTCTTATATTTAAAAGGTGCATCTATATAGGACACATATAGAGGAATGGGGTGGCACGGTGGTTAGCATTGTTGCCTTGCAACACTGGGTTCCTTGGTTCATTTCTGGACCAGGGATGCTGTCTGTGTGGAGTTTGTAAGTTCTCCCCATGTTCTTCTGGGTTCCCTGTGGGTGAATTGGCCTCTGGGAAAACTGACCCTGGTGTGAGTTAGTGCATGTCTATGTCTATATGTGCCCTGCGATGGACTGGCATCCCATCCAGGGTGTGTCCTGCCTCGCACCAGTTGATTGCTGGGATAGGCTCCGGCTCCCCTGCGACCCTGAACTGAAAGAGGTGGTTAGAAAATGGATCAATATATAGAAGAATGCTTCACATTTGCCTTTTGGATGTGAGTCCAATACACATGTCCAGGACATGTCCCATAACCTGCTATGGGTAATGCCTTGTTCCAGTTCCCTCAACCAGCACCCCCACTCCCTTCCTACTCCTTTTGGGGGTGACTCCAGGCTGCTGATCAAATAGGGCACCCTGTTCTACAACTGTAAATCTGTGCACATTGTTCTGATCATCCAAAGTAACATAAACTTCCCAAAACATCTACGCTTTCGGTGAAATCTATATCCTTCTGTGCATGATAGGAAATGTGAATAAATGAAACATGAAACATGAAACTTATGTAAGAACATAAGAAAGCATTCAAACCATTCAGCTTGCTTGCACCATTCCACAACCCTTTACACCTACTTGTCTGTCATATAGATCTCACTGATAAATGCCTCAGATTTTTGACCTAATTTGTTTATTGAATCGGCACTAAAAGCATTTTTTATGGTTCAATAATATTATTAATGTTAATATTGGCATTTCATATTGGCTCTCTCCTGTCTGCTTTTCAAAACGGTGTTAGTACTGACAAAAAAAAAAGATCAGCAGTCAATATCAATTCAAACCATATGGACAGTGGCTGATTTGCTTGTTCAAAGCTGTTTAGAGTGTTCCCAGTCATGCATGAAGTGTAATCATAAAATCTGAGAAAGATACTAGGATAAATGAGAGAGTTTTTGTGTGAGTATTCTAGCAAACCGCACTGTTTGGTTTCAGTGAATCAGTGAAACTTTGATGCACTGCCCATTGTGAAATGCCTGACATTTGATTCCACTTGATGGTATTTCAGTGGGGAGGAGTTAGAGACCCCCAGTAAGTTGCCAAAAAGCAGTGCATTTGGAATTTACATTAATCTGGGTGCCTGTCTGCTGTGGACCTACAGTATGCTTGCATCTACCTACTGGGGAGACACTGGCAATGCTTTTAGGTCTGCGCTTTTCGGGACATTATTGAGAAGGCTTGTTATATCCAAGAAATCAAGTGTTTTCCAAATAAGTGGTTTCGAGGTGTTTTGTAATGACTTTGTCCCAGCCCATAAAGTCACTCTTTCAGAGCACAAGCTGGATCCTGCAGACCATACACTGATACATTGTTCCTCAAGTGAGCCTGCAGCTCTCATAGCATATGATGAGGCTATTGCAGTCATATCACTCTAGCATTCAGTGCTTCACAGCAAGGGGCTGGCTTATCAGCATAGGGGCTTGGGGTGACTGAGATGGGAGGAGGGGGTGCTGACTGCTCATGGAACAGTGGTGTCATGGCCCAGATGAGTGAATCTGATGCTGCTTAGTTGCTGTAAAGTTTAGTGTCTGACACTGTATGTGCTGTCACTGAGCCTTAGTACTGTCAGTGCAGGCAGCAATGCAGTGCAAATCAGTGCTTTTTATTTACAATGTAGAGCAAAACAAAGCAAAGCAAAACAATAGCCTACCTCCTTCAGACTCTGACATAACTTCTTTTAATCTTCTAATCTGCATCTATGGGCCGGGTAGCTAAGCTACTCACCCACTTCCTTTACCTCTGCCTGGTCTTTTGCTCATTTTCATCCCACTCTTGCTTGCACTTCTCAGCCTCACTGGTAAGTTGTGAAGAGCAGCTACACCTTTCGGATTTTGTTGCCTGGCCGAGGTCACAGATGGCTTGGAGTCCACTTCCTCGCACTAGGTTAGTCAGCTCTGGCTCCATGCACCACACTGCAGGAAACCTCCATGCACCACACTGCTCTGCCAGCTTTGTACAGTCAGCTGACCAGTCATCTTTGCTAGAGTGCTCAGATGACTAGGTTAGGCATGCAGCAAATCATCCTCAAAGTGTTAGGGTGAAATATAGTGGGAGGAGGATCCATCATCATCCAAATGGGGAAGAGTGTAATTGCGTAATATTGTAAGATTGTAACAGACAACTGTTACAGTGATGAGGCTCCCTGGGTCCCTAAAGAGATTTGAATTCCTGTTCAACAGGGGGTCTGACCTTTTAGCATAGGGGATTTGACTGACACTGATGTTTGCCTGGGCTGCACGGATCTGGTGATCTGAGTTCTCTGAGTCACAATTTAAAAGTCCCGAGTCCGAACACATTCACTGCTCTGTATGAGATGTGGGAGTATGGAACAAGCTCCCAGCCACGATGTGTAAGATGGTAACCTGACATTTTTAAAGGAATGGCTGGATTATCCTCAGATTGATTAGCTACCAAATACCACAAGGTCTAGGTGGGCTGAAGGGCCTCCTCTTTTCTGTAAACTTTCATATAATAATTAATAATTGCTTACATTTATATAGCGCTTTTCTGGACACTCCACTCAAAGCGCTTTACAGGTAATGGGGAACTCCCCTCCACCACCATCAATGTGCAGCATGAAGCATATGTATTGATATGGTGATGGCAGTCAGAAGTAAACTGTCCAATCATTTCTTTTCTGTAGGCACTGTGGGACTCATTGTGAGGCAGGGATTTTCATTTCATTTCAGGCTCTTCAGTGCACATTTTAGAGTTTGTATTTGTGATCATCATCTCCTTTGCCCTTGTACAACGGTCTTAGTAGTGTACTGTGAGCTCAGCTGGCAAGACTAGATTTGTGATCAATAAAGATAAATAAAAATAATCAGTGATTCAGCAATTACAGAAACAACACCAAAAAAAGTAGAGAGAATTCCAATTTCCCCGTATGGCAGTTGTTTCAGAACTGATATATATATATAATTTTTACAATAGAAGGACAGAATGTGGGAATATTATTCACCAGTGTTACATGAATGATGAAAGTTCATTGTGTAGTGCCCTAAGAATTGTAGTTAACTGATTGACAGATCTATTGTATCTTTTACTTTTATTAAAAGCCGTTTACATAACATTTCTGGAAAATAAAGTGCAGAGTTTAACAGCCTTGTTCTAGAGATCAAGTCTCAGTTCTGGGAAGATAATGAGGTTTGCCAATATTTTGCTTATGTAATAGGACAGCCATATTCCTCATTCTCTTCATAAGGGTGAGGCTGTTAATGGTACTGAAGAAGAGCAAATCACCAATATCATAGAATCAAAAGGACATTTTAGATAGAATGATATATATATATATGCACTGGTCCTTTTCCATCTCAGAGCTTTAAAAACGTGAGATACTGTGTACAATTTAAGTGTCCTAAGCCTAGGAACACAAATTGCTCTTTAGTCTACATTAACGAACACAGTTAAATGCTTTAAACCTTTGCCACTTCCCAGCTGTAACTCGGAGACAACTGTCAGCAAACTGCCAGGGTGGGTTGAGCTCAGGTTATCCAGAGACTCCTATCATACTGCAGTGTCTCCCTGCAGCTTAGCAGTGCGGTCAGGTTGAAAAAATAACTTCTAGTTCCAAATTGCAATCAAAACAAAATTGGGATAACTGGTGCTGCTTATGTCTTCATCTCTTCTTGTATACATTTTCAGTTTTTGTGTAATATGAAACTATTGATTTTGTTTATCTCCTTAATGATGCATTTTATGGACATAAAAAATGTTGTTTGCTGCAATTATCATTTCCGATACTTGTTTTTGAAGCCCTGAAAATAGCTATGAAAGTTCCTGTGAACTTTGTGGCTATATATAACTAATGAACAAATCATGTTGTTGAGAAATAAAAGTATTTAATAGCTCAGCACAGTTGCTGGTGTTCGCTCCTGTTCTTCATTCAGGACTGCTGTTAGCTGGAGTCTTTCAGGGAAAACCTAATTATAAAATGTGCAGAATATGATCTGAAGTTCCTCGTTGAACTTCTATACTCCTGGGCTCTCTGTTATTGTTCCCAGCTCAGTGCTAATTAGGATCTGTGAATATAGTTCCTTACAATCTGAGTAACTTGTGACTCATGTATTACTCAAAATTGTCAAAACATTTTTTGTCTTTTTCACATTCTGTGCAATTTTATACTTCAGTGTTTGCCATTATGAATTTTTTCACTTTCTTTTTGTAGGCAGACGTCTCTTGGCACCATATCAGCCTGAGAGATGTGTGATTGATCTCTCGTCATTAACCAGCAAGACTCAGTGGATGACTCAGTTGGCTGGAAGGCATTAGTTTAGACCAATGTCTGTGTGTCCTGAAGAGAGGCCTCTAATTTCTCTGCTGCTCTACAGAAAATGAGTCATGCCAAACTTTGACATTTGTAGATTTATTGTGACTTTTGTCCTGGGGATAATTTGATGATGATGATTAGAAATGTCCCATACTGCCCTAAAAGCCCAGAAAATGGATGCCACCCACTTCTTTTAAAGCATGATTTTAATTTGCACTTCATTCTCTTACAATGACTCACGGTTTTTAATGACCCAGCATTTTATTGTACTTTATTAGAATCTGCACAGATGTCCTGGGTTATGGAGCTTAATGATGAAATGGTATAATCGATTAAATGTCAGAAGAAGACATGTAGGGTCCTTGCTTGCCAGTTCAAAGGTTATAGAAATAAGCCAAGTCTATTAGCAATGTTTTATTATGAATTGTGAGGCTATAATTAAGAAAAATAAGCCATGATTCCCATGTTAAACAATTCCTGAAGGAGTTTACACCTGAACCTTTAACAGTTGCCTCATGAACAGCAAGAACCAACCTGTGGATAATCATTATGAGGAAACCAGTCATTCTGTAATTATTTAGCTTTTTTGTTGGATGCAAAATATGTCAGTCTGACATTTTCAAATTCCAGCCTTCATGCCTCATAGTTTTGTATGTATTCTTTATTTCCCATTTTCCTAAAGCTCTGCCACTTTAGTACAGTAGGGGCTTTCCCTGCATGAACGCTCAAAAACTGAAACAGACATACATTACAGAACTTGAAAACAAAAGAGCTTCCAACTAGCTTGAGAACTCATGTTGTCTGCCGAAACATTTAAGAGATGCACTTTACCAATTGTACTGATGAAGCAGGAAAAACTGTGTATTACATTTTGTTTAAACTCCATAGCCTTTTATTCAAAATAAGGCAACAAGACGTAAACCCCCAGAATTTTCAGTGATTTAGAGTATGTTGTAAAAGTCTATAAATGCTCCATTATGTTTTGAATTTATAGTTTCCTTTGAAACGAGTGCTGAAGATAATTTCAGGCATGCTGTTGATTCTGTAATCTTACCTTTGTCTTTGATAACTCTTATGCAGCCTTTTAAAAGAACAAGAGAAAAGAAACCCACTGAGGTGTTTGTAGTTATCTGATATCATTGATTATCGGCTGATGATTGAATATTAACATCTTGAAGGTATTGAGGCATCTTGAGGTATTTAGGCACATCTTTATATGTAGGATAATTTGATTGCTAAATGTTACGCTAAAATAGCTTGGGGGATGCCATAAAAACAAGGAAAAAGATTTAACAGTCTGAATGGAATAGCAAACTTATCAAAAAGTCTACTGCTGTGAAGCTGATACTTTTAAGTTCCCTAATGGCTTTCTTGTGTTTGTTACATCAGATGCTGTGTACTTTTTTCACCATTGAGACTCCTTTATCTTGGAAGGTGCCAGATTATAATGCATGCACATCTGTGTACTTTCAGAGATGGGCTACATTTCTTAAGGGGAGGCATACAGTAGATGCTATGAACTGATGGTGAAATCAAGAAACAACTAGAACTTCAGAAGGATCTCATCCAGCTGTTTCCTGAAAGAGGGACAGAGGGAGGGAGGATACAGCCCCTTTGCTATTTGTTATTTGCCAAACTGAACAAACACAGCTGGCAGGAATCCAGTGACTATGTCAGTCCAGACACTGATCAAAGGCTGGTGCTCCCATGTGGCTCAGCCGAGCTGAGCTCTGAGCTCTGTGAGCTCTGTGAGCCAGATGTCACTGGGGCTGAGACCTGGCTGTGTCTCCAGACCAGGCTGTGACTGGGAGACCCCGAGTACAACTGGTAGAGCACCAACAGGGTAGGATTGGCAGTTCGCTGGGCAAGGCTCTCCTGGCTTGGCAGAGGTGACTCTTGTGAGATGCAGGCTTGCAGTGATGTTGGTAAGGCAGCGCTTCCCTCGCCCCTCACCTGCCTCCTCTGGTTGGTTAGTGACTTCTCCAGCCACCTCCTGAAAGACGCCTTCAACAACAACAACTTAGCTTGGTAGCTTCTGGGAGACTCCCACAACCTGGGAAAGCACTGTGGAGCCCCCAGAATGTCAAATTCCAGATGACCCTGCAGGATGTCAGAGAACCATATCTGTGTGTTTAATCTCTCCCGAGCTGGAGCAGGAGCCAGTGCACCCGGAGTTTTCAGGAGTGGAACCTTTAAAACATTTGGCTTTTCCAAGCTGGATGGCTATACAACAAGAATAATTAACAGTGATCAAAAGTTGAGATCAGAGAAATACAGACAACAAAGGCAGTCGATGACAGAACCCCTCTGATTGAGCTCCTGCATTTAGAGTCAGAGTCGTTCTCCTAGTTCCAACTGTTTGTGAGGGCACATTGTGGAAACAGAAAGTCAAAACACTGTTTGTTATATGGATTACATCAGGTAATAGAGTTCCTTCTAATCCTCTTCTTCCATGAATTGCTTTACAGTAAAATACTAACTTTCAGCCCCAGAGGGGATTTTGGTCACCACATTACAAGAAAGATATTGTTGCTCTGGAATCAGTCCAGAGACAAGCGACCGCATACATTCAGAAGCCTACAGTGCCACGATTACAGAAGTGAATCTTTTTAATTTTGAATGGAGAAGGCTTCGAGGGGCCCTAATTCAAGTCTTAGAAATCGGCAAAGGCACTGACAAAGTCAAGTCATTGGACTTCCTCATGATCAACAGTGAAATATGAATGAGGAGGCACATGTGTAATCTATGCAGGAGTGCAAATAAAGCACACTGAAAACAGGAGGAATGCCCTTTCATAAAGGGTCAGTGGGGTCTGGAATTGATGCACCCAGTGTTGACTTTCATGGAAGCTCTCTGTGGCATCACTGCAGTTCTGTGGAAATTAAACCAATCCATGGTCTGGATATCAGTGAAACTCCAGGGATGAGTTCCAAGAAAGGCAATGATTTGGAAAAGGGGGAAAAGAGCAAAAAAGTGTGAACACTGAAAGAACTTTTAATCTAATTTTATAAGTCACTTGTTACCCTTGATAAGGGTATTTAGCTTGTAAGATGGCAAAATAAATTCTTCATTTAAAAAAATAGATGCGAGAGCATGTAGTGGAAATGTATACGTGAATTTCTTAGCTTCCATCTAAAAAGTCCTAGTTGTGGTCCAGGCAGTGTAACTGGAAAAAGGAGGGAGTGGTGGCAAGACTGAATGTGGTCAGAAAACCCGCTCTTCATCCCCTGAGTGACAGGCACGGACAAGGTGACAGGCAGGGCTCTTCGAATCCTGAAGTGGCAGCTGTCAGAGAGAACCGCGACCGGATTAGGAAAAAGATTTTGGGAGAACGGGTGATGGGGAAATTAGGCGACAGGTTTATCTTCTCTCTTTCTTCACCTCTGGGCACAGCACTGACAGGCCTGGTGGCCAGCTAATCAAGTGGCACGCAGTTTCAGGAAAGGGGAGAAAGAATCTTTTTAATCTCAGTTTTTCTAAATGTTTCCTGAATTTCAGGACCTTTCTCTTCAGCTAAAGCCTCTCTGACATTACCTTCTAAATAAGAGAACAGCCCTTTAGATGGGAAGCAATAGAGGACAATTTAAGCCACAGCTGTGATAATTAATGTGAAAATTAATAGAAGCAGCTTTCATTTGAAATGCAAGCTCTGAATAATTACTAGAGATGGAGACGGGCACTTGAACCTGACCTTATTATTTTTCCTTTTTTGTTTCTTTGTGCTAAACACACAATTAAAATTATCTTTTGTACCACAAATAATATTTCAAGCTATGGTTATAAATTAGATTAATTGGGACATATTCAGTAGTATAATAAATAGAAGGCATTGTTAATACCATAAATATTATTTGTGTATTTTATTACACACCATGGTTTTCAGAACTTGATGGCTTATTTTAGCTTCGGTGCATTTGTAAAGAATTCTGATTGAAGTTAAAAGAAATCACAATCTTTGCTCTCTGAAATAGACTTCTGGATTTATAATCTGACAGTCCAAAAATAAAGCCAGTACTATTTAACTGGCAACCAAGCTGTTACTGTCCCAGCATATAGGCAGGGTATTGTCCTTTATGTGGGTTACAGCATATGGCCTTTTTATTTGGGTTTGAACCCTTCAAAATATATAGCCAGGACGTCCAAGCTTGGAGTGAAGTGAGGTCATGTATAAAGGTCCTCATAAGCCATTATATTAGCAGGGATCTTCTGCACTTGTCTTCCAATAAGTCATTTTACAACATCTGTAGTGTACGAAACAGAACCGTTGATTGGTTTTAACTGCTTATCCATTTTATTAGAAATACAGTAGCAATTACATTCTTCGTCAATACTGACACCTGATGTACCGCAAACGTGAATGTGCTAGATATCATATTTGATGAATTCATTTAATTTTCAGTTGGCTGCCAGATTTTGACAAGTCAGTAGGACTTGAGCCCCCGAAGAAAATGTACTTCACAGTGTATAAGAGAATAAAAAAACATCGGATTTCTTTTTAAGATTTTAATGTAAAGTTGTTTCCATGTCAGCTTCAAGTGAGATAAACCTAGATTGCTGGGTTTGTTTGTTCTCTCTCCTGAGTGGGACTTGTGACTTCAATAAAGACACAGGAGTGCTTTAAGGCCTAATTGGTGCTGCCGTAGACTGACGTCAAACTCTAATTTAAACTAAACGGCAGTGTGTGGTGGGCTGTTTAACGAAACCAGCTGGATACTATCTTTGAGTTAAGAGGCGATGTTGTGTTACTTGCTGCTCTTGAATGCATAAATGCCAGAAAAAATGAATAATTGTCTTTATGACTCAATTTAGTTCCTTCTGCACTGTTCAGCACTCTTTTAACTAGATTCTTTCTGTACTTTTCCCAGAAAATCAAAATATTTTTTTTTTCCAGGAGGATCTATATGAATAGAAATATGCATGAATAGAGACACTATCTGTCTTTCAGCACCTTTCATAGTGTTACTCAGTCTCTGTGTTGGTTGGTCGGGTGTACTGGAACTCCTGGTTTCCTGGCAGTGACGGGCACAGTGGTGCAGGATGACTTCAGACTGAAGTGTGCTGTACAGGCCATGTTTGAAAGCAGAGCTGTAAATGAAGAAAAATGCCACCTGACACTGACGCACAGCCTGCTGCCAAGCTACGCAGACACTATTCCTAGAACAAGGAGAATCGGAGAGTCTTGCAAAAAGTAGTCTGGGTGCCTCAGTCCTTGGAATCCTTCCCAGACAGACTCATGTGAGAATTGGGAATGGAGGAAGGTAATGCAGAAACCCAAAACGAGAATGTGGGAAGTACCTCACCAGGATTCCATTGATTTTACGTACCTTGAAAAAACTCATTGTAATAATGCCTGAATAAGTCAAGTGCTTATTAAATGGATGACCGATTTGCACTTAAAGTTTGGAAATACGTCAACTGCTTTTTAACTTTTGCCAGTCACTTACAATACTCCCTGAAAGAATATGTTAGGTACATGTCTTTAAACAGATTATTGAATTGGTGATTTACAATGCTCTGGTGCATGTATTGTCTTTTTTTGAAAAAATGCTGTTTCATATTGTATTTGAAGTTTATTGGCAACCTTCAAGTGAGACGTCTTCAAAACACTGCAGCTGGGCCTATTGTAGAATGCCAAAGGGCAATATTTGCTTCTCAGCTCAAACCCTTTGCAGTGTACCCAGATCATTGTCTCTAAATAAAGACTCCAGCTTCCACTTGTAGACGGCCAACCTCACGTGAAGCAAAATGGGCAACTTTCAAAAGGATATTCTGTATTTTTGTAATTTTGTCTATTTTATATCTATTTTAAAAAGCACATAAAGTGGCACAATGGTATACTAGTTATTATTGTGGCTGCACAGAGCTGAGGCTTCGGGTTCAATTCCAGACCTGGGATGCTATCTTTGTGGAGTTTGTGCTGTATGTTCAACCCATGTTCACATTGCTTTTCTCAAGGTGCTCTCTAAACATAGTGGTAACATGATGGGCTACTTGGAAAGTTGGTCCTGATGTGAGTTTTTGTGTCTGTGAGTGCCTCATGATGGACTGGCGTCCCATCCAGGGTGTGCCCCATCTTGTGCCCGCTGCTTGTTGGGATAGGCTTGAGCTTCCATGTGGCCCTGAATTGGATAAAGCAGTGAGAAAAAGGATGGATGGCTAAACACTTAGAGCTTTTTTCAAAAGCTTGTTTTAGCCCATGTATGTACAGTTTCTTTTATATATACTTTTGGTGTTTACAAACTAATAAAAAAATCTTCATGCTACAATTCATCCTCGTAGCTTCTCACTGTTTAATATCTGGTACATAGCAGCCAGCTCAGACTTGGCTCATTGAGCATCTGTGGGATGAACATAACAGGAGAGTAAGAAATTAATGATCAATGGAATTCTTCAGGGAATTTTGGAATTCAGCAGCAGGTTTATTATCTGTCTAATTAATCTGTATTAATTAGTCTATGAAAAAGTGTCTAGTGGCGATAAGATTAATCTCACCCCTCTACCATACTCCTGCTCTTTCTGTGTCCTTAGCCCTTGAGGGTTTTCTATTGAACTGACAGGCAGATGATGTCTATCTTTGAGGGTGGGAATCCTGCAGGCTTAAGAGGAGTTTTTCAGCTAACAAATGAAGAAGGATATTTGAATTCTCAATCACATAATTGACTAAAGGTCAGACGTAGAACTTTTCGGACACTGGGACCCCTGAGAACATTAGCTCCCTCTTGTACAGAGGTAGGGCTGTAGAGCACTGCTCTGCTTTGATGTTTTGAGTAGGTTGTACATAAGCTTCCTGTACTGTAGGTTTCATATTCTCCATTCTTATGCTTAAAAGCTTCCCTGGAGTATTCATGACTGCTGGAGTATCTCCATCTCTTTACATGGAGTCCCATCTCCATCATCCCAGGCTTTGAAACACAGTTGATGTGCACATACTGCAGGAGGATACTAAGCTGTTCCTTGGGAAACTTTCAGTGGAGGAACTGGGAGCCTTAGTTGGCGATATCAGTGTAGTTTTTCTTTTTCAGTTAGGAACAGCCAGTTCCATGATCAGACAGACTCATTTCATAATGCTTTTTATCTGCTTCTCCGAACCATCCCACTTTTTTTTACAAAAGGGCCAAAATTGATATAGAGGACTTAGGTTTCTTTGACTGCAACCTTCCAGTGTCCTGCACAGGGATTCTCATAGCCACCTCAAGCCCGCTGAACCCAGTCACGGTCTGCAAACAACGTACAACAGTAGAGCCTTTGCTGTTTGACTGATACAGGAACCCAGAAGCCCACTTCCTTCTTTTAATTTAAATTTAGAACCACCAATTATTTCTGTTCATCAAGCCGGAGTTGCCAGCTGCATTTTTCATGTCTCGGCTCCCAGCAGAGATCCCCGTGACCCCGCATAAGGGCGGTGAGGAAGTGGAGGCAGACTCCTCCGACCTGCCCGCCTTCACGCCATTTGTCTGGTACCACGTCTTAGCCCTGATTGGAGGAGAGGCGCACCCCTCATGGACAAGCATCCAGCAGTTATACTGCTGCACCTCCTGTAGGGGGATTCTGGTCATGATCTGCTCGGGCTTAAGTCTGCAATCAAAGAGCTCAGCCTGCGCTTGAGTGAGCTCCTTTACCGGTAGAGCCTGCGTGAGCTCTCTGCTAACTCTGGCTGGATGCTTTCTGCTTTTCCTGCGGTTTCATGCCCTTGCATCCTGATAGCCCACAGTGCTCTAGGATCAGATCTATCTTCCTCTGACCAGCTTCTAAAGCACCAAAGCAGAAGGGGCTCAGTCTCTTCCTTGGGCAGGTCTCCACCCTTGTCCACACCTGCACTGCAGCGATCCACCTGTGCACAGATTGAAACCCAGTACCGAGAATGCAGTACAGCAGTTTGCTGTGTAACCACACATACATTTCTTTCCATGTGACTTTCCATGTGATTTCATTCTATGAAATCGTCCTCTGTAAATTGAAGTAATACTGTTAGAAAAATGCTTTGAGAGGTAAAGTTAGTGTGGCATGAAAAATGACCAAATCCTAGCATTGCTTCCAGTTGTAATCTCTTTCCTTTTTGTTCCAGGACACATAGATGTCATTCAGTCCCTCTTAATCAATATCATATACTATCGTTCACATATCACCTTTTCTGTTGTATTATATCAACGCAGATAATTTATTTTTAAGGTTGTCAGGTTTCAAAACCAAACATGCTGTTCCCTGCTTACATTTCGCTGATTGTTTTTAGTTGTCAATTCTAACACTAACAAATGTACAACATAACTCCACCATGCCATTATTCTAAATTTTCTTCAACTGTCATTACAGTGCTTTTTCAATTATATGTGTTACTTTATTTTCCTGACGCCTTCATCTAAGATCACTTAAATGTCCTAAAAAGAATTATTGAACTGCAAAATGATTTGGAAAAACGCACAGAGTGAAGCAACATAAATTACATGATAAAATAATTAGAATGTGTCGTCAAAAAATCTGAATTAGGCGAGTCTATGTATTCAGCATACATTAATATCGTAGGTGTGGTGAGGTGGGTAGAGCTCTGGTCTCCTGCTGAGGGGATCTTGTGTTCAAATCCCAGTGGGTGGATCCTTGAGTCATAGTAATTTATGGTTTATGTGTGGTACCCAGACTGTGCTAGCAATTCCGGCTGTATAAACAGATATCACATTTTGTACACTCTATATATAAAAGTTAATTGTATGTTGCTTTGGATCAAAGCATCAGATGAGTAATTTAATAATGATCATGGGTTTTTTTCTAATCAAGCTACATGCAATTCTTTCCATTTCTGAAAAATTGCAGTGCTATGCAACATTCATCACTGCACATTATTATGCAGCTGCTGTTTTACACCTTTTGTATACAGCAGCTGCAGTTTCTGGTTGTATAGAGTGGATATTATCCATGTCTATCTTCGAAGCTTCCCTGACTGACAAATTAGGAGCCCTCAGTCATGTGAATGGATTCCGTCAGGGGCTGGGATGGGATGGTTGGTTTGAGGAGCGCGAGACCAAAATCCTCACCTTTCTTTGACTGAAAGATTGCCATTCCTCAGTGCAGTTCAGTCCCTCACATCATTACCTGATGACAACCTCAGTGGACAGTATTACTTGTGGAATACCTACTTGGGAAGGAGATGTATCAGAACCTTATGCCCCCTTAATCCGCCCTTTATGAGTACAAGACCCCCAATGATATTTTGGCTAGGATATGCAGTATAAAAACGTGCTGTTTGCTCTGATTAATGTATTGCCTTGTATGTTTGTGAGTGGAGTATCCCAAAGATTAAGTTAATGTACCACAGTGTTTGTTAATTTCAAAATTTAATTAATCTGAATTGCTAGTAGTAATAAATGCCAAGCAGTTCCCTTGACAGCACTGCTAGTAACTGTTTGAGCTGTTAATTAACATTCTAGTTTGTAGTTTGTTGTAAAATAATGATCAGTTCATTCATTGGTTAAAAGTAAATGTTAAGGAATGATTGTTAAATATTAGGTAATTACTGTATGTTTTACAGTTGCATAAAGCTCCAGCTTGATGTGGCTGGAGGACTAAACTGTTAATAGTACAAAAACCTTGTATTTGATTTAGAAAGTGCATGTGTTCTTTCTGATTAGATAAGAGCAACATGGCAAAACCAGGAAGCCTTCATTACATAAGGGTTTGACACAGTCAGTAAATGATGAATTACTGAGCTCAAATCTACATCTCGGCGCAATCTACATCTTGGAGGGCATGTTTTGAAAAGAGTGGGAGTGTTACCCAGGCATCCTGGCCAAATTTCACCCTGGCCTTTACCAATCATGGCCAATCATGTGCACGTAAAATAAAAGACCTTTCTTGTATCAGCAGTCGACTCATGAGTGATTATTTACGTCCTATGGAGGAAAGAAAGAAAACACATCATTGAGCACACACAGCTTGGCAGGATGTAGCGGTGTTTGTTGTTGAAGTTTCATCCATACAAGTGATGCACATTTGCAATTTTGTAGCTGGGTGAAAGAAAAGACTGCCAATTACCTCAGCATGTACTGTTGAAGAAGAAATTCAGAACTTCTCTAAGACTTCTCTAAGTTCAATTTGTTGAACCTGTCTACCAGTTTACCTGATTGTTTGTTGTCAGAAGGAATAAGTGCTCAATCAATTCTGTGTGTACATCAAGCCTGCCTGCCTGGATGAGGTGGTGATTGTTTAACTGTGGACTTACAAAGGCCTTTTCCCTCCTGAAAGACCTAATGATGTTTTTGTTTTCCTCCCTTGAGTGCTAATATTGTAGGTTAAAATGTATGAGAAAAGATAAGCCAATATGACTTTTCCTCAATCTGGACTTTCAGCTGTCCTTATGATCCAGCACTGCAGTGTCCCTAGGCCTCCAAGTTGTGAGTGAAATGGGTTGCAAGTGAGGTTTTGCTCCCTAATCCTATCTACTTCCTCCATTGCGGCTATTGACATGCATGGCTCTTGCTCAGTACACATGCCTCTTGCTCAGTACTGAGTGTACATGAAACGTTCCTGTTTCCCTGAAAAGGTGCATTTCTTGATCACCTGTCAACTATGAAAATGATCTAACATCAATATTAGTTCAGGTGGGTAGCTGCGTCAGCATGCGTAGGCTGCAAAGGAACAAGTAATAGGTTTATTCCATGCTGAAAAAAAGAAGAAAGAGAACACAACGTTTCGGCCGTGGAGCCTTCTTCAGGTGTGAGAGAGACAGGGCAGTAGGCAAAGGTAAAGTAGCGGGAGAACAAAGGTTGGGAGGGAGGAGGAGTGAGAGGCGGGAGCAGGGGACACAAAGAGAGGCCAATCAAGAGGTGTGAAGTCAGAATGGGTGCAAAGAGGTGTGAAATGAAACTTCCAATGAATGGAGAAAATTTAAGAGAACAGTAGTCTGTCGTTAAGGGAAGGGAGAATGTGTGATCCTAGCTGCAGAATAATTTTAGTTTCGGTGGTCTTTCTGATGTATGAGTTCGGAAAACCGTCTTTGAGAACACAGACGGAGAGATTAGAGTGGTCGTGGCCGTCAGAGGTAATATGAGAAACAATGGGCTTGGAGAGATCTTTAATCTTCACAGCCCTGACGTGTTCTCTGAAGCGGTCTCCGAGTCTCCTTCCTGTCAGCTCCCTTGACCGCCCTCAACAACCATCCACACCTGGCACTTTCCCTTGCAACAGAACTCGCTGTATCACCTGCAAGTACACATCCACCACCACACTCATTCAAGCCCCCTCAGGACAATTCCGGATCACCCAGACAGCATCTTGTACCTCCAGCAACCTTATTTACTGTATCTCTTGCAGTAAATGCCCAGCCATCTACATTGGAGAAACAGGAAGGAGACTCGGAGACCGCTTCAGAGAACACGTCAGGGCTGTGAAGATTAAAGATCTCTCCAAGCCCATTGTTTCTCATTTCACCTCTGACGGCCACGACCACTCTAATCTCTCCGTCTGTGTTCTCAAAGACGGTTTTCCGAACTCATACATCAGAAAGACCACCGAAACTAAAATTATTCTGCAGCTAGGATCACACATTCTCCCTTCCCTTAACGACAGACTACTGTTCTTTTAAATTTTCTCCATTCATTGGAAGTTTCATTTCACACCTCTTTGCACCCATTCTGACTTCACACCTCTTGATTGGCCTCTCTTTGTGTCCCCTGCTCCCGCCTCTCACTCCTCCTCCCTCCCAACCTTTGTTCTCCCGCTACTTTACCTTTGCCTACTGCCCTGTCTCTCTCACACCTGAAGAAGGCTCCACGGCCGAAACGTTGTGTTCTCTTTCTTCTTTTTTTCAGCATGGAATAAACCTATTACTTGTTCCCTAACATCAATATTGCCTTAAATTTCATAAGGCTATCTTTTCTTTTGCAGTGAATTGAATCTGCAATCTCGGAAAACAAAGCAATCGCATTTTTTTTAAATTGCATGTTTCTGAACACCACATTAAAGCATTGAGGCAGTGCCTCAGGGGTGAGAATTTCACACATTATTTCCCCATTGGATCTTAATGCTTGCTGCTGAATAGACGGTGTTTCTGAACACAACTTTAATGCTCCTTGCATGTGAACATGATGAATGGTTCTGCGTGTGGCAGTGACAGAAATGGCTTCAGGTCTGTACTGCATCTTAGGCACTAAGCACAGGCTCTGGAACGAGAGAGCTCCCTGAGCTTCTTGCAGGGAGGTGTGGGTAAATCTGAGTGGAACTGAGGCAATGGGGGTTCAGGCAAGGTGATATATAAAAGTATCTCCCATACCTCTCGTATAGATTTCGAGTAATATGGTAGCAAATCCCACAGCTTTTAACAGTCAGTAGACCTGGGTGGTGGATGTTGATGCAGTGATATTGTGGAAGAGCCGGAGCAATTGTTGGCTGCCTCATCTGTGAATGAAGAAAAGAAGCCAGATGACCAGTTTTGCACCGCCAGGATTTCAGCTGCCACCAGCTTCTGAAATGCATTTATTTTGATCTGAGTGCCTTAGACCAAACTAACAGAGTGACAAAGTAGAATTTTTGTGTGTTATATGTCCAGTAAGGTTAGTTTTTTTCTATGAGGACTAGGTAAACGTCAGATATGTCTACCTATGTTAAACCGTCATATTTTAAGGGGTTGTATTTACTTTTTTGCTACGCTGTATGATTTGTTGTATTTCTTGCTCATTTGGATAGTGTTGTAATAGAGTTTGAACCCTGGCTCCATCTAGCGATTTGCAAATTTATCGCCACGTATTGTTGTAGGTAATCTGAAATCTGTGCAATAATGATAGTGACTGATTAGTGAAAATGTAAAACAGCTGCTCACATTCTGTTTAAGATCATTGCCTTTACCTGTCTCTAACTCCTTCCTCTCCCCTCCCCATTCTCTCTTCTATCCTCCCACCTTCTTTCTGTGCTGCTTCAGTACCCCGAAGCACTCTCTAGTGTGTCTTCAATAACCACTTGCATCAGCCTGTTCCTGTTGATCCAGTGATTCATCCTTGTATCTGCCGTTATCGCCCTGACTTGAATTGTTGTGCTTACTGGGTTACGTATAATTCTTAGCCTTTATTTACACCACTTAACACTGTATATTTTTGCACTTTTAAGGTTTTACTAATTATATATTACTTAAGTGGCCTTAGGTGAAGACTTTAGCTGTAAATTAGTTACAGTTTATAAAAAAGTCCTAATTAGCAAATTATTGGTTGAATTGGGGGTGAGTTAAGTATTTGAGCATTCAGTTCCAAGTTAAACGAGACCAAAATGGAGGGTTGGAGAGCAGGTTTGAATTCTGACTTGGCCAAAGCCAAAGACTAAAAAACAGGCCCTGCTGATGTCTGGCTTGGTGCTCAGCCTCTGCAGTAGGAGCAGGCGAGATAGCAGGAGGTCTAGTCTTTCCTTAAGCCGACCTGGTAGGCCTGCTATCTGAGAGGGTTGCTGTGTTGTGGTCCAGGGGAACTGTGCTGGACACATTCATACTCTGAGGGCCCAGGAGTGATGTTCCTGCAGTACAAGGGGCAGTCCTGCCTTTTTTTTCTCCTTTGCCACAGTCCTCTCACACCTTCAGCATGACACTTACACACTGTAAGCTTACTGGCTGAATTGTTTATTCCGAGGGAAGAGTAGTAATAAAAATAATAAAGAGTGTAGTCTGCTGAGTTTGAGAAAAGTGCTTGTTGTTTACAGCAGAGAGGGAAGGAGTGAGTAACTGCCAAAGTTTTGAGCTTAGGACATTTTGTAAAGCTTTTAATGTGCAGAGCTTGTGTAGTGCTGCCCCCCCTTCCTCCTCAATTAGAGCAAGGATTCTTATGATGAAAAAGAATATAGGGTTTCTTAGCTACGAAGTACAAGTTGAAAAAGAAGGTTAAAAGCCCTGCATTAACACTCAGTGCTGTTCTGTGGCACCCCCTCACTTTAATTTCCCCTGACTGGAAGGGTTATATGAAGTGTAACCTGTGGTTTTAAAAGCTGTGCTTTGAACGTAACGTCCATTAGTGCTTAATTTACCTTTTTGCCAGCTACATCACTATTTCTACCTGCAATATGGTGCTAATAATCCTCAGGAGTTATTTACAATGGATTAATTTGTCTATACCGCTGTGGCATAGAGGTGCTGAGTAATGGCATTGCTGCTCTGTGCTGTTTAATGTGCAGTCAGTTTAATGTAAAGTCTGCATCCAGGACACTGGATGTACGCTTTACTTTGTTTTGTTGTGCTTTTGTTACTTATGTTACATTATGGTTTTCTCTCTTCTTTTTTTCAGCATGGAATAAACCTATTACTTGTTCCTATGTTACATTATGCTTTGTAAGACATTGAGACCTTTAACTATTTAACCAAATAACATTTGGTCAAGATCAATTTCCTCAATGAACAAAACCTTTTATATGGCTTCTTTACAATCAGTGACAAATACGGTATATTGTTATGCATTGAACAGATGCTTCTGAAAAATAAATCTGGAAATGAAATGCAAATTACAAGAGCAACATTACAAGAGCAGCATAGAAAAAGGAGGAAAAGTATTCTTTGCTGTTCTTCCTAGATTAGCTTATAACTTTTCTTCCTTAAACAGGTCTTCTTTTATAACACTTTGATGACGAAGAAATGTCTCAGAGTGTTGATTGTCCAGGATGGAGTTTGTGTTATTGTATGGACATTTTTGGGTTCTTGCCCATTAAATACATTGGGTCTTTTTGATCATTGTTTCTGTCTTCTTCCAGTTGTTGTAAAGATGGTGTATGCAAAACGTTGGTACTGGAGGGCTAGTGTGCCTGCAGGTCTTTTAGCTCTTGTTAAAGCAGTAGCACCTGACAAGCTGGGAGGTGTGATTAAACTGGTCTGATTAAGCCATTGATGAGCAGCTTTAGATCATTAAGATCTGAGTTGGAGTGAAAACCGTGAGACACATCAGTCCTCCAGGGCCAATATTGGATAACTCTACTGTAAAAGTTTGGTAACAGCATGTGTAGAGAGGGTGGGGACAGTTCTGGTTTTCGTTCTTCACCGTGATGACAAATACTGTACATTTGCACCCCTGCACTGCTAACTATTCCAGTCCTATTTAAAAATAATCAGCAGATATCGATGAGGCAGTTACATTTTAAGCACAGCTTTCTCCTAGGAAGGCAGTTACGCTTGGAGGGTGGGTGTGTTAACTGATGAATCATGATGAGATGATCATCATTCAGAATGAATAAGGCAATACTCCGCCCGCTTATACAGCTTCCTTGAAAAAGGAAACAACACTGTCTGTCACCTGTTGTTGGAGTAAGTTGTTTTCAAAAAGTAATTCCTTACAGTTACAAATCTGTAGTATGTTATAAAAGACTTGTTCAGAAATGGAAAGATAATACTGTATTGAACTATAATAAAAAAAATATGTATACTTCCCCAACCCAACAATATATACTGTATCTAAAAAATAATTGCTTTGCGCTTTTTAATCTCAGAATGAATTTTGGTGTGACTAAATAAAGATTGTTTTTTTTTTGCGGGGGTCACAATTCTGGTAACCGTGAGACAAAGTTACCACCTCATAGCCGGATCTCATCGAAAACCTAAGCAAAGCCAAGCTTGGTCAGTGCCAAGGTGGGAGACCTCTAAGAACACATCAGGTTCCTTTTGTGCATGATGCTCTTGGACCAGTTGGTGGTCCTCTTCCCCCGGGGACCAGAATTTCCAATCCCATGCCTCCACACGGTGATCACGGATGCTGATTTTGGAAGCCCTGTCCTTTGATTGACGTATTAAAATAAGGGCCTGGTCACTAAAGATCCTGTGTCACCATGTAAGAGTAGGGTTTCTAACTCTGGGATACTAGCTAAATTCCACTCTGGGCTTGCACAGTGAACCCTCTTTCTCGCTTCTCCACCTGTGCTGCTATGTAGTGAGGCGGCTGGGGCACAGTGGGTACCTCACTCCACCCAGGTGATTGCTGCACTCTACTGGAGGATGAAGTATGTCCCCTGTTGATCAGGCTCTTTGGGATTCTTTGAGTTGAAAAGCGCTATACAGATGCAAGGAATTTAATTTACTGATTATAATTAGTTCTAGTCAATAAGTATCTTTTCTGGTATTTCTGCCTTTTTTAACTAAAATGAGCCCATTAGCTGTGAGATTGACTCTAATGAGCCACCTTTGCTCACCAGCAAATGACATGCAGACAGAAGGCATCTTATCCCCTCTTAACAAGTTCACTGCTCTGAAGGCTCTAATCACATACTAAAAAGCACCCTTGTATTACAGTGGCTAATTAATCCTGCCCATTACTTATTCATAAACAGATGATATTTTATTTCAATTGGCTGCATCTTCATAAAGAATGTTATTTTATGAAATGTTGTGTTGTAGCAGCTCTATTTCCTGAATATTAAAGTTTCAGTTTAAGGAAAAGCTGGGGAAAAAAAAAGTTTATAATCAATTCGTCATTGCCAGCTACAATTTCACTAAGAGAATGGAGAGGAAAATCAAATTAAATTCGATAAAGGGGAGGGAGAAGACTCAAAAATGAAAGCTTTGCTCCCTCTATTTAGGAAAACAGAAAACGCATAATCTGGTAATAAAACTTTGGATACCGTTTAATTTATAACTTCTCACAGAATAGTAATCTCCGATACAGAGAATTCAAATAGGAGCTCAGACTCAACCTGTTAATGGGGAATGTTTTTTTTTCTGTGCTACCTGATTACTCAAAGATGAAATATGGCTATGCTGCCTTTCCTATCTGATCTAGCGATTGTCTTTAACCGCAATAATGTAGTTCCAGGGGAAGAGGTGTCTGTTGAACAAAGTGAGCTGCATATCTGTACCACAGATCTCTGGGGAAGGGAGCAGCACCCCACCTTAGGAATGGAACCCCCCCCCAGCATTTGCAACTCCTGTGTTCGAACTCCAGGCTGGTCACGCAGCTGAACACGAAATCCAAGCCTTTGGGAGACTGAGAGACCCAGGGGAGTGCTGTCTTTGTAGCAGGCCCATGAAATACTATGGCGCCATTATGCATACTGTATGTGGTGATTAAACTGAAGTTTCAGCCCATTTCAGATATTGTCAGATAAGGGAGCTGGCACTCTCACTCTGATCTGCTTGTTCCTGCCACTCCAGATTCGATCTCGCAGATGGATTTAAAGGCCCCCAGTAGCAGTCACATCGCACTGAGTCGCACTGGCGAGACAGTCTTGCTGCCGACCTGGAGCAGTTGCAAAGATGTCAATGGACCAATAGAGCACACAGCCTTTAATCTGAGTACAGTATGAAACAAGCCAACACATGAGCCAGAGCGAGTTTGAATTTGCATTACATCTGACCTGTGAAAAGTTGGCGTCACGATTGACCCACTGAGCAAACGGGAGGATGGACCCTATGCGGTACCTAAGGGGGGTCTAGAGATGAGGTGAAGTTCCCAGAGGGAAAGAGGGCTGGGCGAGAGGCGAGGTCCGAGTCGAGTTCCGAGGTTAGTAACAAAAGGTAGGCGAGTAGGTTTCCAATCCAGAAGAGGGCAAGGCTGAAGGCGTAGTAAAAAGGTGGTTCCGTCATTCAAAAGGTGGAGGTCAACGAGAAGGCTTCCAATCGTAAAGGGCAAGACAGTAGACATAGTCGAAGGAAAGTCCCAGGTTCGTTACGAGAAGAGAGTAGAATAGAGAAACAAAGAACAACCAATACCAGGCGAAGAGCAGAGGGTTCTGAAGGGTTTAAGTACTGTACGAGGAAGAAGGTGCGTTGATTGATGGAGTGTCGTGGTTGGCTGATTTGCAAGAGCGGTGTCGTTTGGCAGAAGTGCTCAGGGCTGGAGTGTAATTAGCGCGGGTGCGTTTCCATGTGAGAATGTGGTAGGCAGAGGGCGTGACAGTTGGGGTACAAAGAAAGATTTCATGTCACTGTAGGAGCTGAACGTTATGCTGAAACTGGAGGTGGAGCAGGAAAGGTGACAAGGCGAGACAGATTGGAAGTATATTAAGTAATAAGCACGGGATATTTTCTTGAAGGAGGAGAATCCAGCAGGTTCAGAACTTGGCTGTGCAGTTTCGGATCTCTCCAGCATGCAGTGCATAAAGCAATAATGATTTCATACACAAACAGGCAGTGACATTTTCCAGCTTGCTGCTGGCTGACCTTGAAGGAGACAGAAGGGAAAACTGCTTACCAGCTGCATGTGTCTAGACACCGAGAGTGAGGGCTCTAGGAATTGCAGAATAATCGAGGGGTCTCAATTTCAGGGCAGCCTAGTGTTTTCTGATTCTGCCTTACCTAAGAACTCCTTTACACATCTGGTCAGGAGTAGACAACTCCAGCCTTCAAGGTCAGCATTTTATTCTGGTTTTGATTCCATTTTAGAAATGACCTAATGGATTAGAAATCAAAGCAGCCCTTAATCAGTTAAACAGTTTTCCAGCCCTTCATCAGGTGCTTTAACTGCAATATGGTTGAAAGACTGAAAGGTTGAAAGGTACCTCAAAACCATACAAAGGATAGAAGTCCATTCAGTCCATGAAGTCTGGCATTTCCTGAGGCGCTGAGGGACATAACCTAGTTGTGTCAGCCTCCAAGCATGTGTGAAAGGAAACACACATTGTGAATTGTCTGCCTTGGCTCTAACTGGGTCCCATTGATTTAGCAGCTATGCCTTTGGATTCCTGCAGAAGCTGCCACTACCACTAATAAAAGTCAGGTGGCAGAATGAAATGTAACTTCTGTGCTGTAGCTGAAAGGCTTAATCACCTCTTGCTTCACTTGAGAGACCCTGTGATCCGTACTGTTATGGTGAAAGTCCCAGGACATGCAGAGAAAAGACATGTTTCTGGAAGAGGCAATATCTCAGTGGTGATGCAAAGGTCACTGACCAAGACTGAAAAAACTGATGTGGCATCTGTAAGGATCTGAAGGAAGATTACGTGAGGGTAGTTGGGCTTGCAGGGGGCTTTAGAGGGTTTTGTTAGCTCCCTTGTACCCTGTTCTAAGCAGGTTGTGTTTGGTGGCTCTGAATTGTTCATTGGATTGAGCGTAGGAGAAATATTTCAGGGATTAATGAGAGAAAACAATGTGATGGTTAAAGATGAGACTGGATGGGCTTCTATGTGAAAGGGGGGCAGTTGATTTATGAACCCAGAAATTGGCTTCTAATATTGTATCTGTATCTGCATCTGCATCTTCATCCCCAATTCCTCAGTCTAGACTTTAACAGTGAAAAATTGAAGGATGATGACTTTGTGTTTCACCTCATGCAGTTTGTGTGCAATGGTTGCAAAATCTAAAAAGTTATCAAATGAAAAAAGTCTTAAGTGTGACAGTTAAGCTGCAGTACTCCTAAAGCTGTCTGCTCTGAATGTGTTTCAGGGCCTGTTCATAGGATGCTCTGAACTAATACTAGATTTCATCCAGGTACTAGAATTCTGTCAAGGTCTCAGAATTTTCCATAGCTTTTTGCTTTGGGGTAGAGGTCTGTGTTGGACTGTTTTCTGTATCTGCATCGGGCAACATTTTTGACCACTCCTACTAATATTCTGACCATACCTACTGGCTTCTGCAATAATCCATCACTGCAATCACAATATTTTATTTCATGTACAACAACTTCCACTGCCTCACTCACTCAATTTCATAGGATTATACTGTACAGTATATTAGTTATTTCAATATTGTAGGTGTACTGTATGTAACCAAAGAGTACACAAAACCGCTAATTAGGCAGTATGTAACATTTTAATGTATTAATGCACATTTAAACAGACACAGTTTTAACGGTTTGTTGCAGCTCTCAAAACAGTTCTTAAGGTTGATGTTGAAGGGCACATATTACATTGCAAGTCCCTTATCTTGCTCTTTCAATTACTTTGTTCCATGCCCACCTTCTGGCATCAGGGAAGTTGCAATTTGTTATATTACAGTTGCCTGACTAATGCCCACTATATTGCGAGCACTTTAAATCATTTCTCACACCTACAAAATTTTAACTGCTTTCCATCACCCAGTAGAAAATGTGTCCCAAATGTCTGACTATCCTTGTTTTTGCTTCTTTTTCTGGTAGCGTCCTGTTGGAATCGCACCCATAGTAGAATAAATTTGTCCTGTTCCCACACCAATTAGGCTGGGCCTACAAGTCCTGTAGGGTCTCAATCTCTTTGCAGGGTGCTATTATGAGGTATATAGCGGTATGTAGTGCCCTGGGTCTTAAGTGTTTGAGTTTTCCGGGCCTGTGACTTTCTCATAGTCCTGCCTCCTCTCCCACTTTCTGTCTGTATCTTTACTCATCATTGGTACGATTTTCTTATCAGTGAGCGCAGGCTGTGTTTTCCATTCAGTACATTAATTCTGATATCACAGATAAACCTGCAGCCGTTCGGGGGCCATGCAAGGCGATAGCTAGCAGCGGAGACACAGGATCCTCTGCCCATTGTGTTTCACATGATGGGAAAGGAAGGGATTAAGCAATGTTTCTGACCAGTTAAATCAGGAAACTCCAAATTGTCCTAATAGTTCGTTCCCTTTCGTATCATATTATCCTTACTTTCTGTAGCTCACTGTTACTTAACTAGCGGATAATGATCCAGAATGCAGGACATTTGTAGCTGATTAGCAAGTTTAATGGTGCTAGGACATTTTCCCTTACGGCAGGTTTTTTTTTTTCCATCTCCCAGAACCTCTCGTACACCCACAGACCAGACAAGATGGTAATACTACATATTTGCCCTTTTTATTCCTCTAACATCTACAATTCATCACTCTCAGACCATAGAATGAACACAGGAACACAAAAGCACCCGCAAGGGATGCACACTCAAAACAAACGAGCTTCATAGTCTCCAGCAGCTCAAAGCAAAAGTCCCGGAAAAAAAAAAGTCGAAGAGCAGCACTCTCATGACTAAGTGCTGTCTGGCATCGTGGGTCACTTCCTTCCTCCTTCCATCTCACCAAAGTCCTTCTTGTGCTTCAGTTCCACCAGTCCCGAATAATAAGTCCCGTTATGTTCACCCTGTCTCTCTGCCACAAATACAGGGTTGGAGGAGGAAGATCATGCTTGAGCCTTCCTCTGCTGCTCTCTGTGGAGTCCACCCTCCCCGGTCTCTGAGTCCTCTCCTGTGTCCAGTCGTGCGGTCTCTATCTTTGGAATTCTTCTCCTCAGTCCTCCTGGCTTGACTTACAGCATATTTGCTTTTCTTGGCAAGAGCTCCAAGACTGAAATGAAGAGCACGAGTGTCCTGGTGATGCGTTGGGTGTAGGCAGACCTAACGAGTGGGAGCTAATTAACAAACCGACTGTATGCAGATTGCCAGACAATATATTGTAACGCAACGGGGGCTCAGGCGGGCGCCCTTGCCGCATCAGGTCGGCCCAAAGTATAGGTGGCTCGAACCCGGGACTTCCGCGTCTCTCTGCAGCGACCCAACCCCGTGAGCTAAAGAGAGATCTCTCTCGAGCCCAGTAGCTGTAGTCCTGCTATCATAGGGAAGGGCGGTGACGTCACCTGCTCTGGTACGCCGGCTCTTACACAGTACCTGACGGCCGTAAGCGTTACACTCTCCCCCGCTTAAATCGCCGTCCCCGGCGAAGGGCTATCCCATCCCGCTTCTGACACCAATGTAACGCAACGGGGGCTCAGGCGGGCGCCCTTGCCGCATCAGGTCGGCCCAAAGTATAGGTGGCTCGAACCCGGGACTTCCGCGTCTCTCTGCAGCGACCCAACCCCGTGAGCTAAAGAGAGATCTCTCTCGAGCCCAGTAGCTGTAGTCCTGCTATCATAGGGAAGGGCGGTGACGTCACCTGCTCTGGTACGCCGGCTCTTACACAGTACCTGACGGCCGTAAGCGTTACAATATTGTCCCCTCCTCCTCTGTTCTGCTGCCGTCTCTATTTCCCATTATTCCAAGGTCCGGTTTAAGCCTTTTTCACAAAACCCACCTGTCACCACCTACTGTGGAGTAATTGAGTGGCATCTGGGCAAACAGTGAACTGTTCAATCTTTGTTGTTTGCCAACTGTTCTACCCTTTGCTTCAGGAAGGCTTGGGAGACCTTGATTAAAAGGTGAATACAGACACAAAAAGAAAAAACAGAAACAGACACTATCCTGACAGAAACACCAGCCATTATAGCATACTTCAAGTTAATATAGGCCCCAAAATCTGCTGCTCTGCTCCTACCTTTGTCAGTTTGTGACTCTTACATTGATTCTATTGCTATTGTGCAAAAAAAGTTATTCTTATAAAAATAAAAATCTGTTGAAAAATTAAGATAAAATGTAGCTCTCACTTAAAAGCATGAATTTTCAGTGATCTTTTGTGACTGAAATGGATACCCTTATATAAGTCTTCACTACTTGCCTTTCAGCTGTTCTGTAAAGTCCGCACTGGAAGAACAATTGCTGGAGGGAATAAAAGAGAACATTTGAAAAATGACAACATAATAATAATATTTAAGTGGAACGGCTAAGATTCTCTCTTTAAGGTAGTCGCAAATTCCCTGTGTTACACCGTGGCTAGCTGAAGCTGACAGCTGCGGTTACTGATAGGCAGAAATCCAATTGCAGGGACTCTGGGCGGAGAAAGCTGAGGTTGCAGGCATTCTGGAGATGGAACAGAGTTATGGCAGACAGAGATCAGACTGTGTGGAAGGCCACTGGTGCAGTGCTGTTCAGGGCTTCAGTGTTCTAGGGAATTGTCAGGGTCCACGTTGTCAGATCTGAAGTTGCAAGCTTCAGCATGCAGACGTCTGTGTTAAAGGTTTTAATCTCACAAGTCAGTACTGAACTAGCACTGCAGTGAGTAGCTCAATGTCAGAGCACCATTCCTGTGGCAGTTTGGGGATTATAAAGGGACGTTAAATGGAGGAGTGATTGGCAGATGGATGCAAAGATTGGCAGAATGAGGGGCAAACCTGAAAATGGCCTGAGCCATTTCTGAAAACCCTGAGAAATAAAAGCTTGTGGGAATGTTACCTTGCCCCAGGGCAACTGAGGACTGCGAGCTGCTGTCTACTCGGGTTTGACACTCCGAAGCGCACTGTAAACCGAGGACAGTCCCTGTGGATTGTTACAGTGATCAGCACTGTGATAAATACTATGTCAGAGCATGGTCTAATGGGTCCTAGACTCCTAATGAACCCAGGTTCATTGCAGGCTTCTTCACAAGAACAACATTTTTTTGCACCAATTTTAAGGTTTCTGCTTTATGACTGTTGCTCTACTCTACTCCAGAAAGGAGCATTGCCTGTGAACTCAGTAGATATAGCTGATGCTCCAGGTGGAGTGTTCAGGTATCATTCTGATAGTAATCACTTTTTAACAATAGAAGAAGCATGGAGAATTTTTGTGCCCCACACAAAGAAACATGAAATATTGCCCAGTTAAGCTGTGCTGTAAGTCTTCTCCTCGCCTCATTCCTCTTGTCCCTGAAATGGTGCCAGGTCTGTTCTGTCCTTCTCTGGCTCCGCTGATCTCTCTACCCGCTGCTCTTTTTTCGTCGCTTGTCCTCCGTGGGTTGGGTCAGCGCTGCGCCACGTTCTGAGAGCTGTCATCTGCAGGTGCCTTGGTTCCTCTTGGCCTTTGCTCCAGCTCAGCGTTTGAAACTGGGTTACAGTTTGATCTTGTCCTTGTCCTTCCGGACCCTGCCTGAAAGTGTGCTAGTTACAGACATGGTTATATTGTTGGCTGTTTTCTTGCTCTGGAAGTGAAAGCTAAATAACGCCATTGCCTCAGTCTAGTCCCAGGTGTCAAAAAATAATGATAAATTGATTAACTTTACCTACAGCTACAATCAGATTTGTTCAGTCACTGCCAGCATCTGTTTCTGTTGGCCTGAACTGGGTCCGTTTCATGTGTCCCTCCTGAAGCCCTATAGAAGCAGAAGAGAACCAGGGATTTTATTAACTCCCCCCCCCAAAAAAAACAGTATTTTTCTTTCATAACCTGCTTCAAGTCCATTAATGTTGTGAGGATTTTATTTACAGATGCAAAGGTTATTTACAGCGTGGTCTTTTTTTTATTTAAGTTGTCTTTTTTGCTTGCCGGTTTTCATTTGAAATTTGATTACATTTGATTTTACTAATGAATTTTCTGTCAGTTGGAAAAGCACAGTTCTTCACTGCAGTAATCTATAGCTGAAGATGAGAAAGAGAGCAGACCCTTAATTACACTAATCTGTCATACACTGACAGTTGCTTTACTTCTTGTTTTCTTAGACCTCTCGTTTCTTGAGCAGTGTATACGAGGGCACTTGATTCAACACCACCTCAGTAGACTTTTCAGTATCACGAACAAAGAGCCTAAACTGTTCATAGGTGGGAGATGGGGTCATTCAGGCTACTGGAGTCGTTTGGTAGTTAGTAGCTAATTGATCAAAGGATCTCATCCAGTTGTTTCGTGAAAGATGCCAGTGTATCAGCTTTGCCAACATGGCTGGGTAGCATGGTTCCATAATCTCACAAATCTTTGCATGAAGATGTGCCATCTGTTAATTATTCACTGATGGAAGTCCATTGGGTTTGACTTTGTCAGTGCCTCTGAGGATTCTGAACACTCAGGTCCCCTGATAGCCTTCTCTTGTTGTCATATACTATGATAAACTGTCTGTATACCTACTTAACACAGGTATAACATTGATATCAAGTTCTGTTCTCAAGGAAGGTTGCATCAGGAAGCAAAATTCAGTGCAGTGAATGTGTCAATACTTCAGAAAGCTTGGATTTCATAACCATACTTGGCCATGATGAAATTCTGCTCATGTCTGATCTAAATGCCTCATCCCAAAAGTGAAAATAGTATAAATGGTACATATTAGAATCTGTTTTAAGGAATAATATGTCAAATATACAGTATTTGTAGACTTATTCCTTAATCCACAAAGTAGCCTTGGTTGATAATGTACTGCATCATTTTCCTAAATGTGCATTTGTATACAAAGTAAATATGTCTGTTTTCACTTGTCTGTTAGATAAGAGCTTTTTTTAAACTTATGTTCTTGATAAAAAAATATTCAGATTAAATCTTCTGCACTCCTAATGTTCAGGTCTTCCAGGATCTGGTGTAAAAATGGCTTGTTGTCATTTGTTTTGGTAAATGAAGTACAAACGTTCTACATGCATGTCTCGGAAGCTTCACTAAGTGCCCATTGAATCCTGATGTCACTTGGTACTAGTTTAGTTAATGGAAGAATCTTGTTGCTAAGTACAAAGCCAAAGGTAAGTTAGCAACAGTTACTATAGCAACAACATCAGCTTCAATCACTAGGACATGTGAAGGGAACATCTATTGCTCAGACATCAGTGGAGAAATCTTTATATTGGATTTGAGCTGTAAGACTTAAGGCCTTACCTCCGTACTTTGTCACTTTCAGCCTAGAGGACATGGGAAGCATGGGTTTCAGAATGCAAAATGTCCCCCTCACTGCAGTTGGTGTATGTGCAGTTTCTCCTCAGTCCTGTTGTGTCCGAGAGGACTGCAGAAATCAGATCACTGCTCGTAGGTGGAAAGTTACCCTGCAAAAGCGAATTATGTGGAGTCTGTTTACATGCAGAAAGTCTCTTAGAATTGTGTTTTTTCAAAATACAGTAAGAGTTTGGCAATACAGAGAGCAAAGAATGAACTCTTTAGGGTGAACAAGTGTTTATACAAGTATAACTGAACTGGAGTATAATGGGCCTGACTCGGATACTTCAGAAAACAGAACATGATTCAGATTGTCACAACTGAGATGATGCATTTCAGTCCATTTCCTTTGATTGTTAGCAGCTCATCGATCCAAGAGCATTGTGAATCCATGCCAAAGTGCAGTGGAGAATTTTGACAAAATTGGTAGTTTATTCCAGGAGCCATAACTCTTTATATATCTCTAAAGCAATCTGGTGTTTGTCCTCTCTTTTGACTTTATATTGGCCATTATGAGTGAAGACTGAGGACATGTAGTATGCTGAATTGCTATCGAACAATTGCACAATTACACAAGGCTTCTTTTGGAGTTGCCTTTGCAATGTATAACTCGAAGTACAGGGGCATGAGTAACCCAGCCTCCCTCTGCACGCTGAGAAAATGTTAGCTTTGGATTTTCTATATTATTAGTCACACAGAATTTAGAAATTGAGCTTTTAACATGAACTACTCCATAATGAGGGAACAAAACAGACTTTGGAATTACACTGGCAGGTGAACTTTGGCAGCTAGGGTTTGGCTCCTGTGGCCAAGTGTTGGGAAGTCGTTGGATTTTTTAGGCATTTTCCAAAATAGGGCATCTGAGCAGATGTTAATTACATAAACATACACTGTTATAGAGTGGAGAAACATGTCGAACTTTGAAAGGAATTCCTGTCGCACCTGAGTCATCCTAGTCATGAGTCATGAGAGATTAACCCAGTGAAGGTGCTTCTTTAGAATGTCAGTTGAGCCCTATAATCCAGAGTCTGGACGCTGGAGGTTGAAGCCTGGGTTGTGTCATTAGGTGACTGGGATTCCTCAATGTCCATTGAGTGGCTGATGGCTTGATCTGCATCTTCTGTTGGAGTTTAGCAACGGTCCATCTTTGGCCTGCTGTTTTTACCATTCAGCATATTACAGTATATTGTATTTCAAACAAACATTTTCAGGTAACATACAGTGCAAGATTTCAAATATCTTTCACAAGGCTTTTCACTTTTTCCATGTTCTCTAGCAGTGTCTTTCTTAGGGTGGCTAAATCTCCATATGTGCTCTAAAATTATTAGTGTACAAAAAGGTAATTCTACTCCTGATGTTTGTTTTAATAGGCATGTGGCTGGTTTTGATTTTATTTCCCGTCTCAGGAGCTGGGATCTTTACTTATGACTGCTATTTTTAGTCTCTGTTTTATGTAGCTTCTTCTCTTTTAATCTGTGCTATAATGGTAACTTTTCCCAATTTGCCTAAAAGGTATATATTCCCTCTGCCTTAGAAAAACAAAATCCCACAGTGCTCCGAAGTGAATTGCATATTTCTAGCAAATACAGTTTTGTTAGCTTAGCCGTCTGGTGTTAAGGACTATTGCCTCAAAGCTGTGGGGTCCTGGGTTCGATTCCACAATCCTCACCAGGAATGAGCAGCTTTCTGCTAATGGACGGAAGGGTTTGTTGTTATACAGTATGTCCAGGAAAACAGAAGAGGATGTTCTATGGCACATAAGATCCACAGGACAAGGACTCACATTATGTTAGCAATCTTCTGCCAAACAGTGAAGAAGCCCATAGCCCACAGTGTCCCCAATTTCCAGCACCTTTAAATAATTGTATGACACACGCTGTTGCTGTAAATGAGCAAAATTTAAGAAGATTGTTGATATTGTAAGGAGCATTTACCAATGTCGTATCCATATAAATATCTATTTAAAGCTGTCCTCTCCTCTTTGAATCAATCGCAGTTTTGTTGCCAGAACTGTGGCACTGTACTGTAGCTATAATGTACTGTGAAAGTGATCTGTGACTTTGAGACAGAACAGAATAAACCAGATGTTCTATGTAAATCACTCCACTGTGAAATGGCTTAATAATACACTGAAATAGGAGAACAACTGCGATTGTCACAGCCGGAATAGGGAATAATAGAATATATTTGAAGTAAGTAGTGTGGTTTTTCCACCTAATAAAATTTCTCAATTGTCATGTGACTGTGGGAAGTGAAGTTATAGGCATATTACGGTAGTCTGTGGAAAAGATTTATGGAGCCATTAGTGCTGCAGTTTGTGTTGTATGAGATCAGGAGAAAATTACACTTCTCCTATGCCACTTCAGTGCTAGCATTTTCTGCTTTTACAAAGACCTTTCTGACTGCACCTCTATACCGCGGTTCTACACATTTCTGTCTCAGCTTTTGCTCATTATCAGGGATTCGATTTTGCCTCGGTGCAAACAGATCATTGTCACAGCTGAAACTACAACAAATGCAGAGATTCATTATGCTAACAAAAACCAAGACCATCAAAGGTAGGCAGCAGGCTCACTCAACAGACACTAGGGACTGGAGAACTGAGAAGACCTGCCTGATTGTGGGACATTGTGACAAAAAAGGGGTTTGTTCTGTCTTTTATGTCCACCTCCACAAGCTGATTATGGGCTTCCCATTCCCTGGTACTCAGAAAACCGTGTGTTTGGAGTCAAGTGCTTCAAAGACATGTACTATACTGGCTCTGCTGGCAAATACTCAAATTTGTGGTTTTGGGTCACTGAGTGCAGTCACATTCATGGCGTAATCATACTCCCAGTTATTGCTGCATATACAACAAGCTCTGTTTCAATCAGGATCCATGCAAATAGATGTTTATTAAGCATTGCAATTCTTTCTATTGCTGTTCTTCGTACTGTACTGTACTTCTGAGGTTCCGCTGTCATTCTAGCAACCCTTTAAAGCTGACAAGCAACAATCCCTGAGCAGGGCAACAGTGCAACAGTGTGCTATCACTCTCTCTTATTCGACAGATTCCTCAAAAGCAGGCAGAAGCTGGGGAGAAGGGGGTGAACTCAGGGCTGCAGGAAAATGTCTCCCGTTTTATTAATTTACCAATGAGTGACATTAATCACTGGGAGGTGTGATGACGCATGTGGTAAGAGGGAAAGAACTGGCACTGGCACTGTGCTTCAGTGCTCTGTGATGTGTGTCATTGTAAGAATGCGTTTGCTGCCTTAACCATCTCTTTGATTTGTGAAAGCATGTCTGCGAAATCTGTTATAAAGCGCTCACACCTCAGAAACAGCAGCTACTTACTGGGAATCAGATCCTGTCACTATTGAGCAGCAGTCTGTTCTTTCCCTGCTTCATGGTCATTTTGTCTTCTTGACAGCTCCTTGGCAATTTTGTATTCTTTTGTGAGTGTTCTGAAAGTTTACCACTGTGTGTTTCCGCCATTTTGACATGAACTCAGTGTTGCCATGTTCCCTGTTCGGCAGGCCAGTGTGTACCCCATCACTAGGATGGAAATTCAAGTTATGTACTTAATTGGTCACAATTTAAATATTTCTCTGGTCCTTAGCAGGTGATGGATAACAGGTTCAATAAAACCATTTGAAACTGGCCATGACTTTGGGCACCCCCGGTATACCCAGCATAGCCCAATAGGCAAATATCTATATTTCCAGGTTGGTAGACAATTTCTTCATCATTTCTTTTCTTCTGCAGTATTGCTCAAGCCGAGTTGAAATCTCAGGTCTGGGTTTTGGCAAATGGATCTTAATGGATCCTAGCTTAGCAACAGCAAAGAAATGTGCGTGCATTGTTCATTTCCATCCCAGGGGAAAGGGTGAACAAGATGTTGCTAAGCCATCTTAGAAATTGAAAGGGTTGTTTAATGTTTCACATTAATTTTTTTTGGTTTGTACTATGGTTGTTGTTTTTTTCATATTCATGCTCAACTAACTTTTCACTCAATGCACCCCGTTTAGCGTCTCCCTGAGTGACATTCGGGAACAAAGGCCTCAGCTGTCATCCTCTCTGCTGTTGTTCTCACATTAATCCGTTCCTGGCTTGTCTTTCATTTCTTTTCGCACTTGATTGACTATTTCTCCAAATAGTTTCAGTCTAGTTTCTTATTTCCGTGCAGACTTTTATGCTGAATGTCACCAAAAAAGCCAGTCATTCTTGTTTAGAATTCATTTCTCCTAACTTATAAAATTAGTGTAGTAGGGTTTTAAGCATTATTTTTATACAGCTCAGCAGGAGCCTGGTGAATTATTTTTACAGCTTCCTTGCTTATAAAAGCTATTACATTGTTGATTTTCCTATGTGTTTTGAAAATTAGGCAATAAATGGTCAATTATAGTCCGTAAAGAAGCAAATGAGTAGACGTTTTTCTTGTTAAAAGCTATAGAAATTCCATTTTCAGATTACAGCAAAAAATGAGAATATTTACACATTTTGTACTATTAGTTTTAGATGATTAATAAATCTCATTTTGTAGTCTCCCCATATTAAACATTTCTATACTTGTTTGCTGTGTGTTGTAAAGTGAAAGTGAAAAATAGAGAGGGTAGCTTTGCTGCCTTGGTCTGGGTTCAATTCCTGGGGTGCTATCTGTGTGGAGTCTGTATGTTCTCACCATGTTCGCACGAGTTTCTGACCAAAATCCAAAGACAAACATTGGTTTCTGGGGCAAACTGTACACCACATACTCCCAGCAGGACTTTGTTTTTCCGTGTGAGAACGATTCCCAAGCGAAATGTCTTACTGTACCTCAGAAAGGTGAAAAACCTTTTTGTATAATGCACTGTTTTGTTTTGTCCCCTGATTCTTAGCAAGTTGAAATGCAGTGGAATAAGTTACAAAAACATCAGCTTTCACAGAAATTATAATCATTATAATATAATATTTTGCATCCTAGCAGCTATGCTTCACACACACAGAAATGTATGGAAAAAAAACATCCAGACAGTTCAAATAAACACTACGTTTAAAAATAAATGTAACAAAAGACATCAAACCATACATAGTCATTACACACCACTCCTACAGAAATCCACATAGAGTACTAGAACCTGCACGTTTACCCCCCACAACCACCTCGAGCCCCTCTAATCGAATATTACCCCTTTATTTTTGCACATAACCACTAATTGCACTTTTCCATAAACCAGTACGTCTTGATTGTGTGCTCATTTATTGAGTAGTTTGATTGAAGTTTTAGATAGTGGTGTGGAAAAAGGAGTGCAATCAATTCAAATTGAATTCAGAAAGATATAATTTGGAAGGGAAGGATATAATAGATGCTTTATGCTGTGTGATAGAATGTCCAACTTACGTGCAGCTGTGATTACAAACAAGGAAGTATATTTTGCACAAAAAGCAGACCCAAACTGCCAGGGCAGAAAAGGTTTATCCTTTTCTGAATTAATTTCTGTTCTTTGGCTTTAAATTGGACTTCAGGAGGTTTTCCAAAATATCCCCGTAACTGGTTTGCACACCTTCAATCCAAAAGGGTTGAAAATAAAGGTAGTCATTTGCTTGGAATGTACTTTCTATATTTCTGCTCAAGTATTCAAAAACAGCTGACAGACGATATTGAAGAATATCGGTTAGCTCGGTTCCTAATTAACATCTTTCTCAGTTTTAATTAACTTTCTCTTTTTAATCAGCCTCGTAGGCAATCAATCATAAATCATCTGGGAGCCTCCCAAGGTCCAGCACTGAGCCCTTTTACAATGGAATATAAATTAGACACCTTCCAACTCCGTCAGTGTGAAGAAATCTCCATACAGTTAAGCAGAAGCGAAATTTAAAACCTTTCCACTAGGGATCTGATTTACACAAGATGTATGAGTAACTGTTGAAATGCTGTGAAATACTACATTGAGATGGGTGGAGTGATGGAATTATGGTGCTCAATTTCTAAATACCTCTGGTGGGCAGCAGTTTCTCAAATGCTCAATATTCTCCCCTCAGATTCCTGGTGGCATGCTAATTTACATGGACTTCTTAACTCCGAATATCTGTATGTTGATAGTTCTGTCGGTGAAATGGAATGACATTGCACTAACACTATTAGACAAAACAGCATTTACTCCTTTTACCAAGATTTTGGTAAAGACAAAGCAACACGACAGGCACACTGCTGATGCACGGTGCTGTAAGTAGTACATTAGATAATGCCTTTAACCTTCAAATAATTCTCAATGAAAGCCTGTTCAGTTCCTCACGGCTACAAGAAAATGTCTCTGGTCTGTTTTTGCAAGCACGCATTTATAAAATACTCTACTTTGAAAGTAAACAAAGGTGTTCAGGAAGGTCCTCTTCTGGACAGACCTATTCCGAACTCTGTGGCGTTTGTAATACTCCCCGTACTGAATAAAAGGAGAAGAACGAGAAAGAGGACAGAGAGGGGGATAGGGAGTAGGGTAAGAAGCATAAAAATGGAGACCAGCTGGGAGTTTTTCCAGGGAAGAGCAGGACTGAAAAGAGGACCAGGAGGCTGGTCGAGGAGAAATCTCCAGTCTGGAGAAGGGAGGCAGGAAGTGGGAAGAGAAACAGTCGTGTTGGGGGGGATGAGCACCAGCAGGGCTGAAAGTGGCAGGAAGGAAATGAGAATTGAAGGCAAACTGAGAAAGGGAGACGGCCAAACGAGATGTGAAGGTTCAGGGTGGCCTGGGCTTGGGTCGGCAGAGGCAATCTAAAAAATCAAAAGACAGAAAGGGATCGCAATTTTAAAATGATGCCAGTCAGAACAGAATCTGTTCATTTCTGCTGAATTACTCACAGGATTTTGGGGATCTCTTGCTGGAATCATGTTTCTATTGCCCTCCATGAAGAGATTTTAGTAACACATTCCCTGCAAAATTCCTGTAAGAATCCTGCATGTTAGCAGGAATTCTCTCAGTATATGTTTGTGTTCAGGAATAACTATGTTCTATATACTTGCGTACAGTATATACTTACCAGCAGACACATTAAAACATTGTTGTATTATTTAGTAATACTACATTACAACACATAAAGAAATCTTGTTACCACTTACAAACTCCAGAAGCACAAGCACTTCTCTGTAGGTCATTCTTCCATAGTGGGTGTTTTTTCTCAATAACTTGCAGAGAAATAATGGACATTTTATCATGCTATCCGAAATCCATCCATTATCAGAAAGCTTCTAGTTCTTGGTGAACATGAGCCCATCTTGGAAGCCTAGTGTACTAGTGCACTAGGTAGTATTAGATCCTAGATGGGAGCCAGTCCACCTTACGGCATACACAAGCAAGGGAAGCAGGGAAAGTGAAAGAAAACACACTTGCACACAGGAAAAATATGCCAGATCAATCCAAGATCAGACCAAAAATCAAACCCAGGACTCAATAATTTGTTGCAGCAACTTAAACTACCCCAGCACTGTGCTTGTGCTGCCATCTGAAATCCACTGAAATTATAGTTTTGACTCGGTTTCCTTCTCTTCTCTGTGCAGCATGCTTTATTTGGAAACATTTGTTGGCCTTCATTTCACTTCATAGTGTCAAATACAGTAATTCTCAGCATAATTTAAAACCACAGGTACTGTGAAGAATTATTTTCAATTGTACATATCTATCCACAAGCAGTGGCAGCATCAGTGTGGGCTTAAGCAATTTGGACTGGAAAAATAACAGGGTGTAAAAATGTTTGTCACAGACTGCAGTTACAGAACAGGATGGGGGAAGTTGATTTGATATCTTGTTGAGCCCCATCTTTATCATTTGTTTGGATTGTTTTTACCTGTAGATTGGTCTTTCCTCACTGTGTGTGAGTGTGATTTAGGCACTATAGGGAGAAAGCAGCCCCAGTATGAGTGTCAGCCTCGGGACACAGACACCAATTATCTGCTTCAAATTCTTTCTCTAAACCTAATTGCTCTGAGTCGCTGCGTGTGACCCCAAGGTCAAGTCATGTCAAAACAAAGGCCAGAAAATCAATTTTGGTGGTGAATTGTCGGGGTTACAGCCTTGTACTGCCTTCCTTGGCTACCGCAGTTAAAGGACTCCTTTTTGTGCTTTCTGAGAGAGAGCTTGTTGTCTGTGTTGGTTTAACGAGGATTTGCTGATAAACAAGGCCTTGTGTCAGACAAAGCCTTACCTCGACTCACTGTCAATTTAAGTTATTTGCTGCCCTCTGATCTATCGGTTTTGAGTTATGTTTTCATATACCAGCAGCGCTTTTCCTTTAGATTTCCTGAAGCTACTTGTAACATTTAGTTAACACCACAGTTTTTAGCCCACTCTGGCAGGCTGAATCACACGCTACTAAGGGCACAGTTGTGTCATGGTCGTGACGGCTGTCACGGCAACCGTGAATTTGGGCATATGGTGCGAAATCAAGAAGCAGTAGGAGCAGGTGTTCATAAACTGTACTTGACTATTTGTGCATATTGGAGAAGTGACATACCAAAACAACAGCAGCAAGAATGCGAAGTGTGACTAGAAGGCAGCTCAAACTTTTCTGACTGAAATTTAGACTAAATTTTAGAACAGACGGCACTTCTTTACCCAACGGGTGGTGGGAGAATGGAACAAGCTGGCCAGATTTGTTGTTAAATTTGATACCCTGGTGTTTATCAAGTAATGGCTGGAAGATGTCCTTGGATCAATTAGCTGTTAACTAACTAATGGGTTAAACGGGCCTAAAGACCACCTCTCATGTGTAATCTTTATATTCTTTTTCTTATGAACAGTATCATTCACTCGTCCCAGCTGAAAACAGAGAAGTTGAGGTCATGCGGGCTCTATTTTTTTAAACTATGTAGGCATGATTATATGTGTGTGTTTCTGTTGTTAGCAGTGGAAATGCTGATATATTTAAGTTTTAATGCAAAATGGTATGGCTATCCAAACCATACCTGTCACTTGTGTGAATTATCGCTTGTTTTGGAACGCTTGAATCTCTATTAAGCATTGTAGCAGTCCTGCAAAGAACGCTAGCCCTCCTATGCCCTCCTGTATGCCCAATGTGAAAGCTGGATCATGGCCCTCACCTGCTCACCCCGCGCTGGTATGACTTCCAAGTGGGATGAGTTTAAAACACAGACTGGAGAAACTCTACTCCATTGTTAACTGAAAGGCACAGACTATAATGTTTGCTTGAACGTCAGAGCTTTATGAAATTTGAAGACCTGTGTGACATTTATCGGTTCCTTGACAATCATTATTATTTTGTGAAAATTGGGCATTATTTTTTCTAGCGAGACCTACCTGGGAATCATTGGAGATAGTTATTATAAATAGCACTGCAATCATAGGCTTACAGCAGAAGTGTATTTTATACTATACTTAGGTTTGCAGATGATACACTAATAGAGGGAGTGGCAAGTGGCAGCAACAGCAGAAGCAAGGAGCTTATAAAAGACAGTCATGGGCTGGGAAGACACCTGACAAAATTAAACCTGGAAGCGTGGAAAGTATCCCGCTCTAGAAATAGGAACCTTCACTACACCCGTCGCACGGGTGGTTCTCAGCTGGAGAAAGCGATCAGGTGTTTATGCAGATTCTTCTTGGTCCCCATCAAGGCACTGCGAGGAAGCAATATGAAAAGCAAACGGGATCACTTAGCTACTAAACAACCAGACAGGCAAGATGGGTAAAAAACAACAGGGCAGAAGTTGTCCGGAGAAAGGCGGCTTTGATCCTACTCTGTACCATTGTATAAGGATTTGAAGTTCTGTGATACAGTGCACAGAAGTAGTATATGTTAAACCAGGGTGTTAACTGTAGGACTCCAAGAGAAAACAAACTACATGAATAGATTAAGCACTGGAAACCCAAGGGAAGACATTGTAATTATTGTAATGTGCAAATTTGCAGCAGTAAACATTCATAAGTGATGCTGCACCATTGTACTCCTGGGTGTGGGCTTTTATTTGGACTGTCATCTCCATTGCAATCATAATAACTCACTGCTGTGCACCTATTGATCACAGTGCTATTAAGGGAAGTGTATTGAAAAAGATATAAACCAACCCACTGGATAATTGTAGTCTGTTTGTGTAAAATCCCAGCCTGTCTTTTAGTCAGTTTTAGTCAGCATTATGAGATTTCAACTTTGCAAGACTGTTTATTAGAATTTACTCTTGTGATGGATTATTCGGTCAGTGCAGCAGTGTATTCATGTGTAAGATAATCAAGTTTAATGCTGAGCAGCTTGCTTTCCCGAGAACGGTGTGAAATCTTTCGATTTGTCATGATTTTGTTCTAGCAAGAACGTTTTAGCAAGATGTGAATCATTTGTGTTATTACGGAGATAGCTGTTCTTACAAATGACATCGTTTTACAGTGTTGCAATCTCCGGTAATCTTTTATATCTGACATTTTCAAAAGAATTTGAAAGGAATGATGATGTAGTTGCAGCAAATAAACTTTTTTCTACAGCATAAAATATTAATACAGAAATCAAACATTTGGTATCGTGGAAATGTCATTATGGAGTGCAAAAAACACTTGATAGAGATTTTTTAACAGAGATTTGTAGATCCAGTTATTTGCAAATACAATAACATGGAAGGTTTCAAAATTAGGTGGCACTGTAATAAGGGATTCGGAATCAGAAAAAGCCATAAAATAATGACATATATAGTGACATACAGTATGCAGCAGTATGACTTGTGTAGGATTTGAAACCCTGACCACATCTTCACTCTGCTTTGCTGTTGAAAACTGCAAAGACTGAGCTTTCTAAACCTGTAGCAGCTGAATGACAGAGTGCAGTGAACGGTGTACAGATGGACTGAAATCAGCTGAGGAATTCTAAAATTACAGCTAACCGGAGTGCCTTGAATGTGATCATATTACTACGAGATTCTGGCACTTTGAGAAAGTCCTTTGTCAGTCCACTGCCCAGTGGAAAAATCTTTGCTATTTTCTTCCCTGTCCTTGCAGTGTTAAAAGAATTTGGAAGCTGGCTTCGAAAAGCTTGTTGTCACAGAGTGAGATGGGAGTTGTAGCATTAAGTTTCATTGCATTTAGCAATTTCAAATTTATGGGTCAACTAATTTTTGAAAGGAGTTGGTACTCACTCAGCCACTGTGTAGTTGGCGTTGTTGATATCTCTTATTTGCTCAATTGTTATGTTTATGATTATAAATAATATCAATTACCAGGCAGCATGGTGGCGCAGTGTTTAGCATAGAGTGCTGTCTGTGTGGAGTTTGTATGTTCTTTTGGGTTTGCTCTGTGTACTCCATTTTCCTCCCACAATCCAAACACATGCTGGTAGGTTAATTGGCTTCTGAGAAATTGGCCTTGGTGCGAGTGTGTGCAGGTTTGTGGCTGTGTGTCCTGGGTGTATCCTGCCTTGTGCCTATTGCTTGCCTGGATAGGCTCCAGCTTCCCTGCGACTCTGTACTGGATAAAGCATTAAGAAATTGGGTGGATGGATAACTTCAATAACAGTAGCCCGTTCTCCTCATTTAATAAATATGTTAGTGGTAATAGGGTTACAGCTGGGTGGATAAGCAAGATCATAATCCTTATCTCCATAACTGTTGTTGGGAGAATAGCCCTTTCCTTTTTAAAGTAGCAAATTATATAGTTCTAAGTAGCATTACCTGCCTTGATTTGATTTTAACACTTTTTTGCCAATCATCCTAGCAATTCTTAGATTTTGCCCAATTGCTTCCTTCTGACATTGCTCTGTGAAGCCCTCAATCATGAATAAGGGTTATGTACTTCAGCTTTGCTCTCCAGATTGCCTGGGGATTCACACAGACCCATATAGCTGGGGGAGAAAGGACACAATGGATTTTCTGAAATGTTTATTGGATGAATCACTAGGAAAGATGAATGCCTTTGCCAAATCATAGTCGGCTTTCAGCAGTGCATAGCAAATCAGACAGTACCCAGGGCCAGCAAAGGAGTGAAATGAATGGCAGAAAGATTGTTTTTTTTTTCCTTCTAAAGACGTTTCACAAGACGCGGTTCTAAAGCGCCATTGTTTTGTTACAATTGAGGATCTACTTCAAGAAAAAAGAATATGTTAGGCAATTCTCTTGTCAGAGTGTCCATTGATAGCAATCAGAATTGCTTCTCGTCATAAAGGAGGCCAGCAGCGTTTGACAGTGTTAATAAAGAATAGCTTCTGGCTGTCTGAGATCTCTGGCTGAGGTCCAAATCAGAGCAGAACCATGAAGGGAGGCGAGGGGAATAAAAGACAAGGAAAGGAATACGAAATAAGCGCCCAAAGTCTCTCAAATACTTTAAAAAGAGATATTTTGTAGTGATAACATATAATGTTACTAGGGGTAGTGAGCACTGTGCAGTTCAGTGGCGGATGAAGTGTGTTGCATCCCCTATGTGAAGTGCTTTGAGATCCTTTTTGCATAGAAAAAGTGTTATATAAAGGCAATTAATGAAAAGGAATTGCTGTCTTGTGTTGTGTGCTTTACTTACAGTTTTCAGTGATTAAGAAATGAATGACCTACTGACAATTACTGGGGGGGGACACTTTAAAAACCTGGAAGCTGGAGTTTTTGGTTTAGTCTTTACAGAGTCAGGTAATGGAGTCAAATGATAAAATGGATATAGTCCTGTGTATTGTATCCGGATATTACTGGAGGGTAAAACAGATGCTCCCTTAAGAAAGCTGAATGTACCCTTTCAGGCTTCAGATATTTTCATATTTCTTAATCATTAAAGGCAGACTTACAAACTGCAGTAAAGTAAGCAAGCTGTGTTGGATAAAAATAACTAATAAAAACATTGAGTAAGTAGTGTCAACATTTAAGGATTACACTTGCTAGCACCTATTTATTTGGATGAATAAAGTTTACCTGAGTGTAGACTATGGAAATTCCATTGATATGATGGAACTGGGAAAACACCAGATTTAAGGGTAAGTATCTATAAACCTATTTCATCTCCTTTTGCTTTCTGGTTAAGGTCAAATTAGCAGAAAATGAGAGTGATGTTTAGCCTGATGGACTTTTTAAAACCACAGTTTAAATGGATCACATGCTCTGGGCATGGAATGGAGAGTTAAAAGAAATGTTTACTAATGGAAAACAGATTTGCATTTGTTTTCTGTCTGATCTCACTACTTTTTTATTTATGAAGGATGATGATGAAGCAACAGAATGTACCAGTAAAAAGTAAAGCAAAATAAGAAAAAGATTAAACCCTTCAGATATACATTATTAATTTTACTGTCTGGCTGTGTTGTAATATACTGTAGCAGCGTATCATATTTCAAACATGCTTATGTAGTTGCTGCATTAAATATAACAGTGCTTTTTTCTTTCAGTCAGTTATAAACCTTCTGTTTGTCAGATAGAGAAGATAGCATATCAGTGAAGGGCAGCTCAAAGCTCAGAGAAATCCAACAGGCAATTAAGGAGCTAAATTTGGCAAAATCCCACAGGGGCTGTTGATTTTCTGCTGACTTTACCAGAGCAGATTACAACCAAACTACTGTGGGAGACAGGATGTCCATGTTGTCAGGCAAAATGCTTCAGAAATATGGGCGCCCGAGTCTCTCAACCAGAACGGGAGTTTGTTTAGGGTGAATTTTGAGTCCCGAAGATGAGAATGTGTTTTAGCCTGGAACACATTATTAGACCACTCTGGCCTCAATCCACCTGAGATAAACTTAAAATTGGGAGAACCCCACTCAACATGATTAGAATGAAATCTTCCAGGGTTTCGTCAGCATACCTGTACCAGGAAAATAGAGTAATTATTGTTAATTTTAAAGGATTAATGATTATCCTGAAAGTTCCAGGTGACATGGAAACTTTCAGGTGTACTGAGAGTGAGATATGTGCTTTTCCTTTGTACAGTGCCATTTCTCCTGTAATGTGCTGTTGAGTTTCCACTACAGTATGTCAAATGGTGAGTGGCATAACAGTGGGCATGTCAGCATTCATGATTCTTAATTCCCTTCTGCTGGCTCAAGGGTCATAATGATGAGCCTTGATGACTGACATAAGAATGCAAGAACATTTGCTAATGAGAGGAAGCCACTCAACTCTTTCAGCTTGCCTTTAGCAGCTAATTGATTTGATGATCTCACAGTGCTGTTCCTTGAAACAAACAATAATAAGCTCTCATTTCAAACAAAGTCTTACTTTGATTCTAATTCTTCACCTTTAGAAATATACAGTATCCTAATTATCTGTCTGCTAAATTCTACATACAGTACAGGTAAGCTTTATTCTGCTAATTCAGATTTGGTGAAGGGCCAGTGGTGGTGTTAGCACATTCCAGTCTTGAACACCACCTTACTTTAAACTTTAAAAGTTTAAAGTGTGTCCATACAAATACTTACCTGCTTGTAAAGCTCTGCAATTTGTCTACATTAAGTATCATCTGCCAGATATTTGCCCAGGCTTGAAATCTATCTGAAACTAAATGGAAAAGAAGTGTGAAGTCTGACTGGTAATATTCTGACCACAGCAGTCCGTGACATTATAGTCAAGATGAAATTGTCAATGAAATATACAGATATGGTACAGTGGAGTACCACAAGGATCAGTATTAGGCTCACTGTCCTCTGGCAATAATGTAGACTGTTGTACAATTAGTAAATGTGCAAAAACTGTGCAGATGAATCAAAATTTAACAGGGTGACCAAATATTACAATGGCAGGACTTTGAAAAGTAGTAGTTTTCTACCTGGCTGCAAATGAGATAACTCAATCAGCAGTGCACAATTACCATGTGATATATCATAAAGTATCCATTGGATCTAGGGCAAACAGAAATCTTTAGTGTCTTATTGAGTGCCTGCAGGTGTGCAGTGACATCAGAGATTGATGAGCCAGCACTTCAGTTGGCACTAACTTTCATGCTAGTCTCCTTGGAGCCTGCAGCAGGGCCAAATGACAAAAGATTTTGCAGGTAGACGTGTCCAAGGAGCATTGCTCATATTCTCCTGAGTATGTGCAGGAGCTCCTCCCACAGAGCCAAGCCATGTGACAATTGGTCATTTCAAATTGGACCACATCCAGGTATGGACAGATGAATAGTAACATTTAAATTTCAATGTCAAAAAGTGTTATGTATTATTATTTACATGGTGAATATCATAGGGGAATCGTCCAGTCTGAAGAGTCAAGCTAGAAGCGATAAATATCTACACAAGTTAGGTGAGCTTGTCTCATTCTTATGCTAAATACAGGTTGTACTAATTTCTTAATGAACTATTTCTCTTATTTTTAAAGACGTGTAATAGTTCTCAGGTGCTTCTTAGATCTTGTTTCTGTCTCATAGACATTTGGTATTCCTTTCAGATAGTTTTTACAGTAGCTGAAGTACAGTATACAGTATACCAGTATTCTTTATTGAAAACAAGGTTTTTTTCTGAATTTATTTAGGGTGAATAAATGTTCTTTATTCTAGATCTATCTAGACTAAAGTAGGGCCAATAGTTCTTTATTCAGTCTAACTATTCTATTTTTATTGATTGTTAATTCATCCTACTAGTAGCAGTTACCATGTTGAAGTGAATTATTCAGGAAACAAAATGCTTGTATTTACCTGTGAACACCAGAACTGATGCCTCATTTTTGCAACTTCCCTCTTTGCACTGTTGAAGAGAAACAAAGAAAAGGCTACCTTCGACTTCTATTTCTGTTTGCTATTGTGTAAGCTTCAAAACACTACAAACATTTTAAGATTGTTTTCAGTGATAACATAAATTACTGCTGGGTGCCGTTGGCAGTCTGCTGATCTGGTGCAATCCAAATACGGCAATAATAAATTATTTTGTGTGGACATCACACTGAAAGATTAACTGGATGAAGTTCGAATCTATTCCCATATTGAAAATATTCCTTCTATATACAGTATACAGTATATGAAGAAGCAGTGCATGTGTTCTATGTGCTCGAAGGCTTTTAAAAAAAAAGTCAAGTTAATCCTTTAGTTACCTTTATGCAGAAGGAGGAGGATGTTTCGCAAGTTGGAACCAATTGATCCTTGACTGCTGGGTAAAATTTATCTTATGAAGAAGATCGACATCCTACACGTTTCTATAGGTCTGAATGAAATCTAAATGTACAAACGCCCACCATTTGCAATCTGCAATCCCTGTACCTGATAGCACCTCATTGTTTCCAGCAGGTTTTTTATATTTCTCAGTTGAAACCATACTGTAAGGTCCACATAAGCTTTGTTGGGTACATGCTCTTGTCATATACACAACCTGTCTCTATTTCTCCAGACATCTGGTGGTGTTTATTTGATTTTCTTTACAAGAGAAATAAATATTTGTTTTCTTTCCTGCAAGCAGGCATTTCCCTCTATATATAATTGGACAACTGAGATTTCTAGTGTTTGTTTGCTTAAGCTTTGTCCCTGTCAGAAGGCTATCACATAAATTAGCGTGCAGCTGGATCAAAGTTACTGCATGCCCTGTACTTATGGATTGCCCATGCTATCTGTTAAATGTATACCTTATAGTGGTTCAATTTCAAACCTCTCTAGGTTTTAATATTTAATACCTTATAAGTCATGGCTGGTGTCTCAATATGCATGATGTAACAACACTTTTAAAGCTGAAACTCATTCACATCCTCTGCAATATTGGAAGGTATAGTGAGATAGAGTTCTCAAAATATACACATGGTGAATCATATTCGTGGTGGAGTAACATCACTTATTACCTGTTATGATGATATAGCTCTCCATTTTATTTTTCAAACCAGCTTTGAATGCTGCAGTGTATTTTACTGATTTTCCTAATATTCGAACTTTTATCATCTACTGCTGTGGGTCTCCTCAGTTTCTAGAGCAGGAGCGTTCTGCATCAACACCAAAATATTTTGCGTTAGTAACTTCTTCAGGCTCAGCGACCTCCATTTAAAATTCACAACATACGTTCTTGATACCTGCGTGTGCTACTGTGCAACTACTCGTCTGCCTGACAGTTGGCCGGCTTGGCTGCAGGTGCTCTGTAGCTGGCTTGCTGCTTTATTGACACACAAAGGCGAGCTGAACTTGAGCGGCTGTAATGCTGTCTGGCTCTGTTAGTATTTCTTGCTCTCCTGACCCCTCTGGGGTCTGTACAGGCTCATAGGCTTGAACATCCTGTGCCTGTCATGTCTGTGCATGTCTGAAAAAGAGTGCAGGAGTTTGCTAAATTAGTGGCCATGGAGCTTTAGTTTTTCCAAACAGCCTGATACATTGTTACAGCAGATATGGCTCTTGGGGACTTTCTTTGTCTACAGAGGTTTCTTTTTGATTTTCCTGCTCTGTTGACTTGAATTGGATTTCTTAATAGATGTAGGCGGAGTCTATATCTAATTGAAGTGAAAGTGGATTAATTAATACATGCAGAGGTATCATTTTAGTGTGTAAAGTTCTAATTACACCAGTTGCTATTCCCATCCACTTTAATAAGAGGGCTGGAGATGTCTTGTTTGGTTTAAAGATGTAACATCAGTTTGCTGAGCAACAAATGCAAAGCTGACTGAAATTCAGAGCAGATAAAAATACATTTACTTTTGTCTTCCTAGTCCACAAACTGGAGTCCTTTTCAAATCTTTACTGAGTGATTTTTATCCATGACACCAAAACATGATTGGATTTTAAATCCTGCATAAGCTAAGCAGATAGAGAACTATGCAGCATAAAGGTAAAGGTCTCGTTTGCAAATTAAATGTAATTTTTAAAACTATATCAAAACAATGTGTTCTAACTGTTTTTTTATTTGTCATGGACAGAATAATGTGAGTGAATGAACAAGGGGAGGTTGTTTACTTAAAAAAACATAATGTTCTGGTTGTTAAGAAGGGTTCAGGGATATAACACAAAGGAGAACAAAAGAATAAGCATGCGATTTAGGCACAGTAGGTGAAAAAGGGTGTCTCTTTTGTTCTCCTTTGTGTTATATCCCTGCACCCTTTTTCTCTCTCTCTCTCCCTCATACCTGAAGACTAACAACTGAAGGTCTCTACTGGCCAGCATGAAATTAAGCTCCTCAGGCCTGCGTGCTGATGCAGCCTCTCCACTCAAACCTCTGTGTGGGTGCCTGCTTTTCTGGCTCTTACCACAGGTGTGCAAACATTTTTGTCGTCATTCCTGGGTTTTTGACATCTGGCTTATATTTACTTTTTTCCAGTGCCAGCAGCTCGGAGCGCTCTCAGGTTAGAGGCAGTCCTGACAGCAGTGGTATCAATCCCATTGTAAGGGGTATCATTGATAGCCAGGCCAGGGCTAACAACCTTGATTTTGCATTCACTGTGATGCCTGTGTTAGATCGGAGATACAGGACTTGGACTTGTACTTGTTGTAGGTCTCACCTTTTATCTGCATGGAAATGTTGGATAAAATGTTGCCAAAGAACTCATTAGGCTTGTCAGTGTGTATTTTGGCACACTTTGTGCATTTAGATTGATTGTTTCATCTGGGAGAAGCTGAGACACAGACCTTCAGCTCTTAGTGTCTTGTTGTCGAATTACTGATTTGCTGTCATTTTATGAACTGATATTTGAGAGTCTGCACAAATTCCTCCAGGTTGGTCAGTTTTTCTATTTTCCATGTGTTTTTTATTTGCGGTCCTAGAAGTTAAAACCTCTAAATGGGCTCTTGTTTGAACAGTCAATCTTGTTGCTCATCAGGTGAACATTTTTACTGCCTATTGCTTATCCAGTCAACTTTACTGCTGTTCTGTTTATACAGTACCAGCACAAGAGGAATAAAGATCATCTGTAGGGTAGTTTCTCCATAATTTGAACCATTAAACTGTCTTTTAGTTTTTGTGATGCTTCAAGTCTTACTTTCCCCACAACAGTTACTGTAGTTAAATATGGGGCTGTGCTCACTTTCAGCCGAGCAAGATAAGACCCATGGCATGTCACATTGTGGGATGCTTCATGGCAAATTGATGACGCCCAGTCTGACTCAAGTCCACACACTCCAGGTGCCAATTATGGAGTTCCACTTCCTGGGTATTGTGCTAATGGCACAGTCCAGACTCTCAATGGTGATAGCTGCATTAGAGAAGTCAACCTGTGTCAGTGTTTAACTACATTTGGAGATTTGTGTTACAACCTTTCCTCTTGTTTATTTCAAGTTTGTTTTTCATAAAATCGTCTATTGCTATGATTCACTATTCACTATTTCACTATTATCATAAAAACGAGTTGACTAATTGTGTGTGTTCAAATGAATAGCTTTGCCTTTACAGTTCTACGTCAAAACCATTGTGTTCAAAATGTCACTTTCCATTAAATGCCGACTGATCTTGAGTACACTACAAAGATTACGGAAGCAGGTGTGTATTTTTAAAATACTGTTTTAAATGTATTGCTTTTACACTGGCATATTGGAAAGGATTTCCAATGTGCCCCTGAGCCAGGAATATCTGTTTTGTTTCAGTTTGAAAAGCCTTTGTCTTGGTTGGGTGTGTTCACTGTCCCTAATGGTTATTCTTCAGCATATTATTGTTGTAAATTAGCTTTAACTGACTTGGCATGGGTGCCAATTACCTTCAGGTTAATGGATTGTAATGTGTGTAATGGGTGACCTTGTTGTTCATTCACCATGGAAAAGCTGCTTTTTGCATAAGGCCTAATCAGGGCTCAGTCCTAATTGTTGGGGAATGGACATGTTGTGGCCTCTGCAGAAATGCTTCTTGTTGACACCCCCCACTGACAGGACTGGCTGACTGGAAAGACAGGGTCTAGGTTTGGTGTTCCATGCAGTTGCCATGGAAACAGTTGCAGCAGAGTGCTTTAGGCAAACTGGACTCTGTAATATATATGCAGCATATATGTCTAGACTCTTGAAGTGGCAATAAGCACTTTCTCCTCATCAAGCTCTTTTCTAATTCAAAGCTGCATCTAGCTATTTGACACCTTTATCCAAGGTGATGTACAATCAATGAACTATAAAATATTAGCTGAACAAAATACAGCACATAGTGTGGAATAAACAAGAGAAAATACATAATATGATAAGGTCTTATAATATGATGAAAAAACCTAGGTGCAAATAATAGGTAACAATTTATTTTTTAGGGTGCTAATTACACACTGCGTAAAAACACACCTGTTAACACCGAAGAATGCATTGATAAAGTATTTATAAATGTCAAATTTGGCTTTCGCTCATAACCTTATTGTGTAGTCATGTTCTTGTCATCTTTTTGTGGGTATAGTAGGTTTCTGTGTGAATTTCCTGTCCTTGATTATACCGATGTTGACAAAAATCTGAAAACACTAGGTTCTAAAAGTAATCACAAAGAAAACATCACACTACAAGGCATAGGAATCTCAATAATACATTTTCTAATGATGGAGTGGAGGTGCTGGAAGATGTGAAGAGATGGACCAGTTTTGACTCTACAAGGTACCTGGTTCCACCTCAGGAGTGACAGGAAGGAGACTCAGCAGCACATGGAGAAGAAGAGAAGAGAGAACAGAAGAAATGATGGATAGATCTTGTTTACTGGTGTATAACAATGGACAGTATAATGGCAAAGGAATTGTGAATTAAAAGCCTATTACAGTATACAGTATACTCATTTTATAATAGTATTAAATGCTATACTAATACTTATACTATATGCTGTAGTATAAAAGTATAGTATATTTTATAGTTTATAGTCATACTATATAGTATATTAGCCATTATACTATACCTATTCAAAACCATTGCAATAGCTAAACAGCTGCACTTTTCTTTGGCTCAATGATGCCCCTGTCTGATACAGTTCCATGTACTGTAGCTTCAGCCACTGGGGTGAGTTTCTTTCATTCACTAATTAACTTCATAAAACCAATTCACAGAAATGCGAAGGAATGTCATTCATTGGGAGATATTTTTCAGACCAGTGCTGGGCTTTTAAGGCAGCAGACTGTAAACGTTACTTGGCAAACAGCTCAAATTATTTATTAGTGTATTGGACCTACTGTGCCACAGTTTAATGTGCTCAGTGCACTGGAAGATCAGCATGATTCTTTTGCTGCAGTGGATCATATTTTTTATATTTTGCTCAGCTCACGGATGTGACATTAAAATGTTTCGAGAGACATCTCCAGACTGTATATGTTTCTAGTGTATTTTAGCCCCATGTGTAATATCCAATATTCGCTGTCTCTTTTTATTACTCTGCGAGCGCTAGGTTTTGCATCGCCTTTCTTCATCCCTCAAAAAGGACCTCCCTCCTATCCAGACGCTAAGCAGTTATTTGCATGTGGCACCTGATTTCAGTCGCCCCTGGTTGAACAGACAGGCGCATTTTTCGGCTTCTGTCAGTTCCTCCCTCTCCCCCCACCCTCCCAGCCTTCCAATTGCTTGAAATTCATGAACAGGATACCCCCCCCCAGCCTCTGCCCCTGCCTCCAAATCTGTTTTCAAACAAAGCCTGATGTGTGTTTCTTTTTAAAGAACGGGAAAGGAAAGCACAGACATCCCCAGGGATGAGTTAATTGCTCGTGAGAGATGGTGGCGAATCCAAGACAGCTCATTAGCGGTGAAGGAAACGGCGAGTGGGAGGGGCAGAAACAGCATGGTGTTTCAGTCCCAATAAAAAATGTGTTCCTCTTGGTTTTTCTTTTTTTGTGGGTAGATTTCTCCCCCAAAGCCAAGCAATCAGCTACTGATAGCTAATTAATTGAAATGATGCAACGTCTAGCGAAGTCCCAAGGTTTATGAATAAATTAACGCACTAAATTAGCTGCGGTTTTTACATCCCTCTTTGCATTATCAGTACTGTTAACCCCTCCAACATCAGAAGCACTTCCCCTAGAGCAGATATAGTGCCCTGTTAATGAAACAAGTCTCATCACTCTTACATTAAGCATGATCAATATTAGAAGATGCAAAGAAGAAGGCTCCACTACCGAAACTTTGGGTTTCTTTTCTTTTCAGCAGGGAATAAACCTTTGCTTGTTCCTTTGCAGCCTACGCATGCTGACGCAGCTCCCTACTGGAACTAATATTAGAAGATGTCGACTGTTGACAGTGATAGACCCCGTTAAGCTTATTCCTTCTAGGAAGTTGAAGATTTTGTAGTAAACGAATTTACAATACAAGTCACTTAAATCTCCAGGTTTATATTTCCAAGGCTCCTAATCCACTCCCTGTGGACTCGGGTTTTCATTCCAGCCGAGGCCTTTGGTTAATTGCATCCTTAACTTGATTAAAATAACTTGACTGGAACGTTTGCTAGTGTATTTCTTTTTTTCTTCTCAAAAGGTGGACATCTTAAGGTATTTGTGAGGCACAATAGTTACAAGTCAGACCTTCAACATGTTTAGGAACTGAAAACCATTACAGAGTTCAAACTACTCTTATTACTAGGTCAATTAAGAGTTCATTAATGTTTCTGACAGCTCAGCTGGAGCGAAAACCCGGAGGTGAGCAAGAATCCGGGATGAGGAATGGGAACCCCTGCTATAGATTATTTCAGCAGTCTACATGGAGAAAGGGGAAATATTGTCTGTGTAATAATGTTTTATTTTTTAATTGATTCACACCGAGAATGTTCATTTGCAGACACAAGATTTGGCAGTCTCTCATTAATTAACATTTTAATTACCTATCACCAGGGAGAATGGGTGTTCAGTGAACATTCAGGAGGTATCATGGAGTGTGACTGACGATATTTATTACACTTGTTAAATTAGCATACACCCTAGTTTTGCAAAGAATATTTTCTTTAGATTCCAGCTGCATTCCAAAATGGTGCGAAAATAAGGGGCATCCTTCAGAATGAATCAGTGGGTGAATTCCAGAGCTGGTAATTATTAGGCGTGTAATGAATAGATTCTCTGTAGCCCTGCCTGTGTGTTCGCCTTATTAAAAAGCTGCTGATTCAAGACAATCTGTATTAATGAATGAAGGACAGTTGATGGCTAGGCTGTGTTAAGTCTCCAGAAAGCTGGGGCCAGACTGCAGGCAGGGCTCCATGCCATCTTTGTGATTTTCCCCCTGGGGGGACTTCGGGCATGCTTTTGGCATATTTATGGCATCAGCTGATAGGAGGAGGGTTATCGGCAGTCAGTTACTGGTCAGCTTCCAGATGAGACACTAACTGATAGAGCCAGCTTTGCAGCTGGGCTAGTACCTTATGAGCCCAAATGTAATTCAGGCAGAGCGTAGGCATCCTGATTCTATCTCGTCATTAATTAATTCCCAATTGAAACGGTTTTCCCCTTTTTAGAACATCAGAAAGGTTTCAAACCAGAGGAGGCCACTGGGCTCACTTGATAATGAGTTAGGGATTGAAACAAGTCTCTCACACAGCAGGTTCTTGGACAAAGCCAAAGTATGGGCCTCAACCACACATGCTGGGTAACTTGTTCCACACTCCTACCACCCTTTGGGTAAAGAGGTGCCCCCTCGCTTTGAAAATAGTCCTATGCCTCTTCAGATAAAAAAGAAGCTCACAAGGATCTTGAGCATGAAATCTGATGAAGCTGGTTGGGAGGGAACCTCTGTAGATCCAAGAAGCACTAAAGCACCTTTAGTATTTTAATTTGGGCAAGCTTGCAAACTTTTTAGCAGCTTTCATAGAGGAAAGTGGTGTCAAAAACGATGAATGGTTCAGTGCTGCGGTTTTGTGATTCCTGTGAAATGCTACAGTAAAAGAATACTGAACATTCAGCAAAGCATGGAGAAGTATGGCAAGCATGGGAAAATATGCAAAGTATATAATGCAAAGCCAAATGTGCATTATATGCATGATAAAACAGCGAGGAAACTGCAACAATTCTGTCATGGTTGGCTGTAATTAAACGTGTTTCAGTATCCACTTGCCTTTTTTCCACTAGTTTCATATTTGTGCTTTAATGTAAAGCAGAAACAGTGTCTCTGAAACCATCTGGATACCTAGAACCTCACTGTTCACTCTTGGCATAGAAGTGCTTAAGCCCTCCCATGGCTAAAAAAGTAAAATGTGTTGATTTCTGTGTTAACTTAACCTGTTACAGTTACATTAAACTTTGTGGGAGGTATCTTTTTTAATTAACAAGCTGGGAGAAGTTGCATTTAAGAGGCAATGTATTATTTTACATAGCAATGACTTCATACATCTCTCTAACTGATGACAATTTAAAATGATTTTCGTTCAGTTTATAAAGTAATTGTGTAAACCCACAATTAACCTGCATCTGTAATGGATTACTTTTTAAGAGTCATGTTCCCAAACGTTGATTGTTTTTCAAATTAAATTTTTATAATCGTTTCATATGCTTTGTAGGAAGTAATCATAATGCTTCAGCATTCTGCATAATATGCTTATATCCCAGTTCTATCTAATATTCTACTGATATCCAGTAATCAAATATTTGAATTTACATGCACACAAAAATATTATGAGCTCAGTGGTCCTTCAGTGCAACCGAGGTTTAGCTAACGTCACAGAACTTAAGGTAATGTTAGTATTATTGATAGTATTTTTCATGGTACAGTAAATGAGGTTTCCCTTTAACATTCCTGTTACTGTTGTTATCTATCAAGTTCTCCTTGAATATGTTAGGGGAAGTTGAGTATTGCTTTGTAATTCCGAGGAACCTATTAAAGCATGTTGGCATCAAAGCCAGATATCCTGCCGTTTTAATCATTTTAAAGTCAAGTGTTTTTTTCCCCCAAAACAGCACTCTGCCATGTTCAGGTGACTTGTTACATGCATGTTATCAGATTCCTGTCCTTATAAGAGCACAGCTGACAACACAACAAATAGGAAAAAGGTTACAGATGAGAGAAGGCTTTTCAGGCCTCAGCCTTGCCTTTTAGTATCCTGTTGATCTGAACTTATTGATCAACAAATCTCATAAATTCTTCTGTGTACACTGGTGGTCACTATTACGGGCACATATCCGACGAAGAAATGAAACATCAGCAGTAATTATTGATTTATACAAATATTTATTAACCTTCTCAAGGAATTGAAAGAGAGGGTGGGTTTTTTCTGTTAGGACTAAACTGCAAGTCTTCTCATCCAAGTATCCTTTATTGTTATGGCAATCACAGCTGTAAACTGTACACTCTCGACACCTTTAGCAGCACATTTCTATTAAGTCTTAGCTGTCACGAGCAGTGATCCCAGGAGCCACAGTCCAGCAGGTTTTATAGGGGACTCATAGTGGCAGATGACTTGAAAACAGTTTGAATTAAAGATCATATAATCTGTAATTTAACAGCTGGCACTTGATTCAATTAAGTCATTATGAGTGCGCCCTCACCCACACCAAGAGCTGCAGTTTGTGTTGGGATGTCTGGACCTCATTGCAACAAGATGCCCATTACTTTTACACTACAGTTATACCTTTGCTCAACCACCCATGCCCTCTACCTATGTTGAATTTTTTTGGTGTTCCTTCGACCACGAATGACTAATTCTTCCCTCTTTTCCTTTTCTTTTCATGTGCTCCCTCCTGGCTCCATAATCTCCTCTGGGACCCGAAACAGGTATGTTCACACGTGTGTTTACACAGTTCGTTTTAACACGTGTCTTATTAACAGCAGTTGTGTGAATTGGCCTTTTGCACAGTACAGAAATCGGTGCTGCCTCAGCAGCTGCAAACTCTCTGTGGACTCTGGACAGACTTGGTCTGTCATTGAATCAGTTATTGGACAGCCCCTCAGGTTTTGATAGCAGTATTAAGAATTTCGAAATAGAGTAATTTATCTGTCGACAGGAGAATTTCAACAGGCCTAAGTAGTATTTTCCCCGATTTTTCAGAACCCATGTTCCTTTCAGCAGAAGCTGCTGAGAAGCTAAGTTCTGTAACTTTAAGTAACATTTAACTTTTTTAACATTTTAAAATGTTAAAAAAGTGACCTTTACAAGTCATCTTTAATGCTCAAAAGCAATAGTTCTGGTTTAACTAGAGCATTTCACTTATGTGAAATGGTTCCAGGCAAGGAATCTCATGTTAGCAAAAATGAACAATTAATTTTCGTGCTAAAATCAGACCATGTTGTGCAGCAAAGCTAAATGAATGACAAACGGATGCTGTAATAAATATGCACAGAACTGCTGCAATAATGCTCAGCTATGAATCATGTAGTTTACATAGGGGATTCTATAATAAGCCTGATGCTGGGGCCAGTTCAAGCACTGCTTTATATACACAGCTCTTTTCTTGATATAGTACATTGCAGAAGAAAAACACTATACATTTATTTGTGAGTTAATAAGCAGCATTAAGGGAAATAATAGGTCCAGAATGTTTTCAAAACTCTACAACTGAGTCATGCTGATAAAAAGGCACATCAAAGGTAGAGCAAGGTCATACGTATTACAAAAATGTTGAAAATTATATGCAACCTAGGATTGGGTGATGTCTTATATAAAATATTTGATTGTAGGTGGGAACTGTACCCCAACAATGGTGAACATTGTTGAAGCTGAGGAAATAACTGAGGTTAATACACTATCAGTGCCCTGCTTTGTGACTAATGGGAAGTCGAATTTACATGTGGACATGTATAGATCTAAAGAAAGTGAGTGCACTGTTAATTTTTGACTTAGAGTATCATATCATTAAACTATCGTTAGGTTCAAAATGTTAGATTGCAAGGTGACTTCTGTCGGTTTGGTGCATTACTGTGCTAAAAAGTATCTTAAGGATACTGTGCCTCTGATGGTCATCTCTTTCACTGCACTACAAAATAAAAACCCTTGAAGATGTCAGAAAAAGGGACAACGTGTTAGCAATGATTTGTTGTATTGCAAATTTCACTTGCTACTTCAGGTTCCAGTGCAAATTATCCCTGGTTGTCAAAAAATCTGAGACAAAATGAAAATGTAATTTTACTCCTGATGAGAATACCCAATGTTGTTGCACCTATACTTTTTAAATTGATAAATCTTCCACTGTCTTATACCATACAATGCAAAGTGTTAGTGTAAATTCCTCACCATTTGAGTTCATTAAATTAAAGTAATGGTGTTACACCGTGATGGGATAAACACATCATTAATTGCTTGTTTTATTCCAGAATACAATATTTAAGTAATTACGGTGGACTTCTTACACTTTTATAGTTATAGAGTCAGATCAGGTGGGTGGCAGTGATTAGAATTGTGCTATCTGTGGGGAGCTTATATGTTCTCCACGTGTTCGCAGGGTATTCCACTGGGTGCTCCGGTTTCTGGGAAAACTGTCCTTGGTGTGAGTGTGTGCGTTTGTGTCTGTGACTGGCGTCCCATCCAGAGTGTATCCTGCCTTGCGCCCGATGCTTACTGGTGTAGGCCCTGGCACCCCAGCGATCCTGAATTGGATAAAGTGGTTAGAAAATAGACGGATGGGTAAAATGTAAGACACTAGTAGGTTGTCTTTACAAAAAATCTCCCTTATATTTTTTTACAACAGAAGGTTGAAATCTCCTTCACTGATTTTTAAGATGTCTTGTCTCATGCACTATGTAGGGTGGCAGCTGAATGAACGTACTAGGGAATTAATTTGAGTTTCCGCCTGTGAACTTCACACATCCCATGATAGTAGAGTCCTGGTCACTGCACTGGTGTCATTGAGCCTCACCCAAAGCCCATAATTGCTATAATCTAGACTTGCAAAGAACACATCTTAAAGAGCACATTGTGATGAGTATCTCTTCCCATTCCAAGTGCACTCCTCCTCAAATACATAAGTACTGGTGTTCTGTCTCTTAGTGGCATTTCACAAGGCTATCACGCATCAGGAACTTTGTTTTGTCTTCAATTACTCACTTAATCTGATCTAATTGGTCTTGTTTTTTTTAAAAAAGATGATAATCCACAAACCGACATCCTTCCAGATAATTATCTTAAATTCTGTGTCAGTGTATTAACTCCTAGAGATTTAATCAGGTTAAAAAAATAAAGGAGGGTAAGAAAAGAAACAAAAGATCAATATCTATGTGCTCAGAAGAATCTTCACTGTAGCAGGATAATTACATTATATACTTTTCTGTCTTGCAGATTGACATTTTTAATTACTTAAGCACTTCACCAAAGCAGGGATGAGTTTAGGTCAATTTTACCTTCCTTTTTGACTGTTTCATTGTTTAAGAGTTTGCTTTTCTGCACGGTTTTAACAGGGAACACAATCAAGAGGCAAACATTAACAGATTGTGGGTGCAAGCTGAGATTAGAATAGTGAACTGTTTAGAACTGTATGTAAATGGTTATGATGTGTAATAAAATAGAGTAAAAAGTGTGTTGCAACTCTTTACAGCTACAGAAAGTCCTGCATATGATCTTTTAATGGCCTCGTTCATTAAACATTTTTGTTTAGCATATTTTCCATCTACACTGGCCCTAATTAGCACGGATTTCATTCAAGTCAGAACCGCCAGCTCATTTTCGCATTCATTTTGATTAGGCTATGTTGGTCAGGCAGACCAGTAATAACTGCTGTGTGATTATTTCAATATAGATTTTTGGCATAACATATTGTATGATGCGGAATGTTTTTTTTCCTGTAGTAAGATCTCAAGACATTCAAAGGGCTATGGTTAATAGGAGGTTCCAGTCAGTAGCTAATTGATCCAAGGATCTCTTGTAGCCTTTACTTAAAGGTAGCCAGGGTAATAGGCTGGGTAGTTTGTTCCAGACACTGTTAATGAGCTCTGTATAATAGAGCAGTAGGCAGTCACACCTCACAAATCCACAAACTTTACAAAGTTTATTGTAGCATTTTTTCCCAGTATTGTTTTGGAGCTCATTTTTTAACGATTAATCGAAATACAAATGCCTGACTCCCAGAGACAGGTCATTCAGGGTGGTTGTGGCAGGTACTGTGTGTTTCTAAAGAGCCTTCACTCTCAGGAAGCTGCATTCAATGTGGCTACCTCTCTTTTTCAATGTTTGACATGTTATTTCAGCAGCTATATCATGCTATAACTCACAACTGGCAGCCCACTGAAGCTAAGCAGGTGTGAGCCTGCACAGCACCTGGATGGGAGACCTCCTAGGAAAGCTAATGTTGCTGCTGGTTGCACTCACCCTGTAGTCTGTGTGGGTCCTAATGCCCCAGTATAGTGACAGGGCCACTATACTGTAAAAAGGTGCCGTACTTTGGATGAGACGTAAAGCAGAGGTCCTGACTCTCTGTGGTCATTAAAAATCCCAGGGCGTTTCTCGAAAAGAGTAGGAGTGTTATTCTTGCATCCTGGACAAATTTCCCATTGGCCTTTACCGATCATGGCCTCCTAATAATCCCCATCTCTGAATTGGCTTCATCACTCTGCTCTCCTCCCTAGTGATAGCTGATAGTGTGGTGAGAATACTGGGGCACTATGGCTGCCGTCACATCACAGGTGGGATGTGTTGTAGAGGAGTCCCCTTTACCTGTATTGCGCTTTGTGTGGAGTGTCCAGAAAAGTGCTATATAAGTGTGAGGAATTAATATTATTATTAATTATGCTTCATCTTTCCACGTGTGTGGTGTTGGGTTCCACGTGTCAAGGAAAGGACATTTTGACATTTGTCATGGAATGTAAAAATACCACAGTTTGAGACAACTCTCTTTCACCTGGATGTTTTTAAGTACTTGGTTTCTGTGAGGCTTGGAGATTGGCATCATGTGCAGGATGCTTGACACTGAACAAGGAGTGCTTCTTGTTGGAACTTGACTGTAACAAAACATGGAAAATCCATCACATATGAGTATGATTGGTTTATTACATGTAGGAAGGCAATTCTGTTTTTCTTTTATATTGGGAAAATATGACACTGTAAAACATTCAACTCTTTTTCCTAAACTGTGACTACCTAAGGGCTGCATGATGTCACAGTGCTAGCAGTGTTGCTTCTTGGTTCCGAAGTCCCAGGTGGAATTAGGACCTGTCTTTATGGAGTCTGCATGTTCTCACCATGTTCACAAGGCTTTTCTCCCTTATCCCAGAAACCTGTTCTCCAGGTTAATGAAATTGTCTGAATTGCCTGCTCCAGTGTGTGTGTGCACCTTTGATGGACTGATATCACGTCCAGGGTGTAGTTCGGCCATGAGCCCTGTACTGCTTTGCTCTGCTCCTGTTCACCATGACTGAAGTGGTAGCCGAAAATGGTTGGACATTTAATTTAAAAAATGCTTTCTTCGGTTTACTTTGGAACTCAAATCAAACGTCCTTACCAACCCAAAAATCACCATTGTATGTGTGATGCGATTTTTCAGGCTTGACTGGCTCTCCCATGGTCTCACAATTTATTTCCTTTTGTCGGAATGAAGCGATGCTTTGAATACTGCACTGAGACCTCCCCGAGGCCTTCTTTGTTCCTGGCTAAAGACACTCTATTCATTTAACCTTTCTTTTCTTATGACATACAGTACCTTTTGTGCATCAGAATTTTCTGGTCTTTCTTTGTATAATTGAGCTCCTTCCAGAGCAGCAATGTCCTTTATGCTCTGTGGTAACTAATAAAGCTCACACCTCATTTATTGTATTCTGTGCTGTGTAGCCCTGTTACCCCTTATTTCATATTATACACCATTTCTTCTTTACTGCTGGCCTTTCAGCAACGACCAGTCACTGCTGCTGACTGGTGCAAGTTGACAGTTGGCACTGAGACAACACATATAGAATATCAGATGGGCAACCATCCATAACAGTAGTTTAAAGCAGAAAACACGACAGTTAAGCACAACTGTACTGAGCAGAATATCAACTAACAAAATAAACAGGAGGAGGAAACTGTAACAGAAACGTTCGAATTTAAGTGTTTTCAGTATTTTACATTTGTCATACATTTTTTTTTCTTAGGTGGGTGACAGAATGTCTCAGACTCTGTAAATTCGTACAAATTCCTATACAATTCTCAGGTATAAGAGCAGTATAGAATGGCAATATCTGACCTCTGGCCCTATACATAACAAACATTCATTTGCTCATGAAAGCACTAGTGAGACCTGTTGACCTGTCATGAATGGCCTGGAATAAGAGATCTTGCCACTTTGCTATTTAGAGCCTGATGCTGTACTGGTACCAGTGTGGTCCAGTATGTTTAGACATGGTTGTCTAGAGTAATCATGGATGACTAACAGTGATCACTCTTTCTCTCACCAACCTCAATCTCATCTTTCCTTGTACGCCTGTATCATCCTGTTTCGTCACCTGCTGGTGCCTCCTCTTCACTCTCCTGTGTGGCTCCTTCCCCTCCCTCCCTGTGTCTGGTCTCTGCAGGAACGTCCAAGTGTTCAGATGGCACCAGCCATTCATCTTATAACTGCTTCTTCCAATTCAGGGTCAGGGGGAAGCTGGAGTCTAACTTGACAAATAACGGGCACAAGGCAGGATACACCCTGGACAGGATGCCAGCCCATAATACACAGACATGAGTAAGCACACACTCACACTAGGGTCAGTTTTTCCAGAAACCAATTTACCTACCATTATGTCTTCGGATTGTGGTAGGAAACCAGAGCACCTGGAGGAATCCTATGTGAACACAGGGAGAACATACAAACTCCACACAGACAGTTACCCAGGAATTGAACCCAGGGCCCTAGTGCTGCGAGGCAGCAATACTAACCACTGCGCCATCGCACTGGCCCCAGATGGCACCAATAAAGCCCAATTTATGCTGCAATAATTACTGCATCACATCTTGTGTTGCCTAATTTAAAATTGATTGATATGTTTTCATCTTTGTTGTTCTACACTCTGTATCTTTTTGCATTATGCAAATTGTTGCGTAATAGCAAATTATTTTCAATGTAAGTCACAGCGGTTCAACGTATTAGAAAATGAAAACACAAACAGGGTCTTCATACTTCTAAGAGCCACTAGACCTCCGATATTTTAGCTTCCTTGTGAATGCCAGTATGATAGAGAGAAGAAACAAGGCTGCCGTAGTGAGGAGAAGCTCCAGTCTGGGCTTTTTAATCCAGTTTTATTTAATCAACATGAAAATAATTAGCAAAATCAAGTTTATTCCATTTATTTTTCTATTTGAATCCATGCTTGAAGCTCTTTAAATTAAAGCCTGACTTGGAGCTTTTTAATGTTGTGTGATATTCCCACAGGTCACAAAGCAGTGTGAGTCAAGACATGTGCTACAGTATAATAGAACCAAGAAACAGCTTTGTGTGGTGTTTATAGACACGAAGTAACCGGTCACAAATATTTGCTAGCCATGTGTGACAACAACAGATGATTATTTTGTTAAATAGAAAAGGGAATGTGAGGGATTCAGGGATTTATACCTGAATGGCTTGAAAGTCTCATTCATTCTAGATCCACACAGCAGATTACAGCTGTTGCTCACATCGCAGCCATACTGATATAAAAACCATTATTATGGTGATGTCAGGTAAGTGTGTATGAAACACCAACAGTGATCTTTTAGATAACACTGGCTCCTTATTGTTGGTCCATGCTGCATACCCAAAGAGGGAAAATAATATTTCCTGCATAAGGAAAAATGGGAATATGGAATTAGACTTTCTGTTCTCTTTGTCTGAGACATAGCCTTTTGTCTATGGTGATTCATGAGGAAAACCCAGGGCATGAGGAAAAATAGCACAGTGAAGTCTGGTCACACACGTTAAGAGGCCTGGATTGGTCTGGACAAGCATAACCTAAGGAGAATCAAGGTAGAACATTTTTGGAAGAAAACAAGAATTTGAAACCACAGAATTTTACAGTAAAGTGTCCCTGTCACTATACTGGGGCATTAGGACCCACATTGACCACAGGGTGAGCACCCCCTGCTGGTCCCACTAACACCTCTTCTAGTACCAACCTTAACTTTCCCAGGTGGTCTCCCATTCAGGTATTGACCAGGCTCAGACCTGCCGAGCTTCAGTGGGCTGCCAGCTGTGAGTTGCAGGGTGATATACAGTAGCTGCTGGCTAATAATTTAATATCCTTCTATCCCGGATGTGCTGTTGGGCTTTCAGCCAGGGAAGGGAACTGGGACTGTGCAGCAGGGATGGGACCTATGAGTGTCATTAAGCCTGACTGCACTCTCGTGAAAACTCCAGGCGGAACTGGAAATTGGAGCTGATCAAACAGCCCTGCAGGGGCCAGGTTTATTGAAGACACAACTGGGTCTCATGTGTTCTCTGATCCTGGTGCGTGTTTAGTGTATGTAAGTGAGGGCTGCAGAGGAGGTTCAAGCAGAAGCAGGTGCAGGAGCATAAAAACTAATGGAGCGTGTGCCATTATAAAACATTGATATGAATAAGAATTATCTCTGATATTTCAAACACCCTTGTCAAAGCAGCCCTCTTTATCCTTTATCCCGGAGAAGAGAAGGCAACAATCTTCTAAACCTTTTTCCCCAGCAACTTTAGGAAACAAATGTTTTTGACGTTTAAAGAAGGGTGAGTAAATGGGGTTTTTATTTCCATTCCTTCTTAGACATGCTAGCTAGCAAAGTAAAACGGGAACTGCAGAGTTAATGAAGATAGGGACTTCGTTTCATATTTCTAAATGTCCTTTATTAATTATTCTATTAATGTTGGAAATTGGAAGCCTTTGAAAGCCCTACCTATTGCCCTATCTATTTAGTGATGTTTGGAGAGGGGGGTGAATGTCATGTCTCTAGAAGCCCTGAGGGATGTAGAAGACTGTGTTGACAGCCCCACAGCTTTTACTAAATATTTAGGATGATAAATATTAACAGGAAAAAAAGTTCGTGTTAAGTGTTAAGTGTAAGGTGACAGTGCAGGGTTCTATTGAAGCTCCTCTTTACAGCTTTAACAAAGACCTGGTGTCCTCCCTCAGTGGGACAGTGGAGGTGTTTAGGTAATGTGCCTTTACACAGGGGTCATCTGATTGTCCAGAGAGTGACCGGAACTGGAGAGAAATGTCACCTCTCAGGCTAGCAGGCTGCATAGTAACAAAGCCTTGCTCAGACTGACCCAAAGATCTGCTTGTAATGCATAGAAGCACTTTAGAATTCATATTATACACAGAATTTTAATTTGATTTGAGGTTACTGTGTGGTATAATCAAGTCAAATACATATAGAGTACGTAGGCTTAAATGTTACAATGGAGACAGATACAGTGCCTAAATGAATGTTAGTAAATAAAGACAAAGAAGGGCATAACATTGTAAACATATTAACATTTCAAACTGCTTTCTATTTGTATAAGATATTTAAGATTGTGCCACTGTCCCTGTTAGTTTTTCTTGCTCTTTACAAAAGTGTTTCTACATGCTTTAAAAAGCAGTAGCATAATGCATTCTTGGACAGTAATATACAGAATTAGTATTGTCCATGCATAGGCTGTGAAAATACCCAGGCTTGCTGTAGTTTTGTAGTAAAAGAAGAGGTGTTTTGCAGGGGGCAGAGCAGGTATGAGACAATTATTTCTTGTAAGCATGCGAGGGAGACATGCCAGGACGTGTGGAGAGTTCTGATTCTGTTTCTCCCTTCAGATCCTTTCTGGCAATATAGCACCTCACCACCCATTTCATTTTCAGATATTTAATTTTGCAGCACAGTAGTCTGTCCCATTCTCCAGGAGCCGCGCACAGAGCAGTTCACTAACTGGCAAGTCCCAGGTGTATCAGCACATTAACAAGCTGTCAGACTCTCACATTCTCTCTCTTTGTGAAGCGCCACATTCCTCTCTCCTGATCCACACGCCTCCTTCGTTTTGTTTCACTTAACTTAGCGATGGGTCCCTTTCCAGTGATGTTCACGAATATTATCTCTGATCCCCAAGGTCACAGTGGTATGCAGGAAGCAGTCTCCTCCTTGAGACATTCATTAGGTGTCATGCATTAGTTCCTAGGCCATGCAGTGTTTATCAAATTTAAAAGATGTTACTCTAGCACGGCGGTATGGTGGCGCAATGGTTAGCAGTTGCAGAAAAAAACAGTTCAGGCAGAACAGAAACTTGTGTTTTGAAAATCTATTCATCTGCTTCTGGTTCTCGTCTTACCACATGCATCAAGGCACTCTCCAGAAATGGATACTATGAAATAATAATTGGCATTTCAGATTGAATTAGTGCACAAGTTGAAGCAGAAAATCAAGAAGGACGAAAATGAGAAGAACCCCCTTTTTTTCCCACACACATGTGGGCAAGCATGAACGCGGACCCACTTCATCAGTAAATCTCTAGACGTAGAGGTTCAGAGACCAGAAGCTGAAAGTGGTGGCAAGGGGAAGGTTCATTCAAAACTGGAGGTACGTCTATACACAGAGAGGTGTGGGAGTGTGGAATAAGCTACCTGGCCATGTTGTCAATGGGGATACCCTGACCTCCTCTAAGAATTCTCTGGGCAAGATCCTAGGATCAATTACAAACAGAATTACCAGATGGCAGCCTCTTATTTTATTTGAAACTATTCTTGTTACCATCCATGCTCCTATGAAAATGATTATTAGATTATTTGCCAGGATGAGTGAAAATGAGATAAGCACCATAATTTTCCAGGATAGGTTTCCTAAAGCCATTACCAGGAAAATAGGCTTTCTGGTAATCGATGGATGCTGACCAAGGCACATTTGCGTACTAGTGTAACATTGAAGAGCAGCTATAGGATACAGCTTCCTCCAGGGAGGACAGGGAGAAAGACCCATTTTTATGAGAACATGTTTTTTTTAATAGATGTGGAAGCTAATTATATGCTAAACTGTTTTTAACCGAAACTGCAGTTTCTTCTTGATTGTCGAATTATTTTAATTGCCTATACCAAAACTAACACAGAGGAAAATCAACACAGAAACTCTCCCTGGCAGTAATTTTGACCTCTTCCCAGCAAACCGAATCTGAATAATTGAATGTTTCTTTCATGTTTTTCCTGTTATCCTATCCCAGTATCTTGATAACAAATAGAAAAGGAAACATACTGAAACATATACCGAGTTTGTTACATGTTTTAATTTAACTTGGCTGGCATGATTACTGTGATTAAAAATGAACCAGACTTTTTTCTTCTCTGTGATCTTGCTTTTGTTCTGAAGATCAAATGAGAAGAAGTATGCGTTGTTTCTGCTAATTGGGGGCCTAGTTTGTGTGCTTCATTCTACCTGATCTAAATGGCTTGCAGAAATCTAAAGAGCAAACATTTCCAGCTAATTGCCCAATTACTGGGCATCGTTATGTATGAGGCATGCATTTTCTGTCTTTGTGATCCAAGAGCGATGACCTTCTACAAATTGTAATATCCCACTAGAGAGTCCAGGAGCTAGATTACTCCTTTTTGAAAAAAAAATTATGCTTAAGTGGCTGAAGGATAGTGTCCCTTTGGGAAGCCTTAATGCACACTGTAATCGTTCCATTGTACCTCAATGACTAACCCTTACTCCCACCATGACAGATTCTTCTTTATTGAATGTTTTAAGTCCGAAATGATTACCATAGGAGAGTTTGCAGCAGGAGGCATGAAAGATTTGGAGCATGAGCACAGAATGGTATAAAAATGCTTGTACACTTTGGAATTACATGATCCCCGATTAAAGCATATACAAATGAAGTGATACACAGGGAAACATCAAACATTTTCATTTTCTTTTTCCTGCCTGCCGCATATGTAGTCACGACAAAATGAACCAACAAATATTACCTGATTTCTAGATTTGCTTTACTCACTGTATTGCTGCCACACATCAGAAAGTGTTGCTTTTCCAAGGACTGGTATTGGAGTAGTTTTGCTGGTGCTGTGTGGTCTTAGCTGGGAATTCACTTCACACTCACAAATCCTGCTTTACCTGCAAGCCTGTCGAAAAACAAGTGAGCTCATCAAATCAACAGTTTGCAGACATCGCTGTTGAAAGGATGTGTCAAAGATTTTCTTTTCTTCCTGGGTGTTTAGAGGGCACCGCTGGCAGGTGTGTACTCATTAATAAATTAGGAAAGTAAGCTGTAAATGTCTTTCTTTGGCAAGTTTACATAATCCACTTCAACATATCCCCGATCTGCTTCTGTAGTGTATAGCGGTTGCCTTGTACTAAACACATACTTTAGGCTGGCTGCCACTGCATTTATGTAATATAACTGAAGTATTGACTTCATTACAATGCTTTGTTTTTTTAAAGTGAACATTTCTAATCTGAAACACATTACAGTTTGTTTTTGCTTTTATTTGCTCCTTTTTGCCAACATGTTGCTTTTGAACCACAACGGTGTTCTATTGGAGCATTAATTTCATTAAAATATCCATTACATGGCGCGTGTACTTTATAATTCTGCAAGTGAGACAGCGGTGGAAGTGAGATGGGCTACTTTTGTAAGGCAATGCATTTCAGTTGTGTAGCAATTGTTTGTCAGTTTAGAACAGTTTTTCTGTTGAAACCATTTGTAAAAAAAATAGAGAAGAAAAAATGTTAAATACTTAATATACAGTGGAATCAAAACACTTGGAAATAAACTGCAGACCCTGGCCCACAGTTTGTTGTGAGGAACAGAAAACTGCACAGCTGAGATATTGATGAGGCTGCTGTCCTTGGTCCTGAAGTGCTGAAGGCAGTAGGTGGGTTGCAGACCAGCAGGCAGATGGTCCTGTATGATAGTCGTACATTGCAAAGCTAATGAGCAGTACTACTGGACCACACTGGCTGCTTTGATTGACTGGACCTGAGCACGAGCCTACAGATCTCTTCTGATAAACTGTTCCAGAAATTAGAGAGGCCACGTTTCCTCTTTCGAGGACTGATTAGACGAGTCGATTGAAGAGCTGCTCAGCTGCTGTTGAAAGGCTGTGCATGTCTGTGGGTCAAATCAGGCATTTTCCAAGAGAGGGGAGCCTCTATCCTGCACAGAGGCGCAGCACTCAGGCAGCTGAAGACAATGTAGTCAGTGATGTTTTAGTAATGCAAATGACAATTTTGACAAGCAGATTTAATCTTTTATATGGTTTAGAATATCAAAGGTAAGAAAGATTAAAAATGAATGTTGCAACAGGGGGGAAGCAATGCTTGTTTGGTTGCTCTTTGAATAGTCAGTTTAAGAAAATGGAAGATCTGTTTTTAGGACATTCCCAGCCTATCAATTCATACTGTATGCTCAGTGTGTGGCAGACTTTACAACTCTTTGTGTAAAGACATCTCTTAACAACAACATGCAATTAAACAATGTTCATATCACAGTCCTAATGTGTCTAGAGTTTCTCCCAAAAAAATCCTAATTTAATTTACTCAAATTCTTAATTCAGATGATTATTTTGCACTCTTCATTTAAGATGCTACAAAGAGACAAGCACCCGAATGCCATTTCGGGGTTTCAGGGTACGGGCCAACTCAGGGTTATGGTCTGGATGCAAACCGCCTTATACAGCCGTACAGCCATATAAAGCCTCATGCAGCCATTTGTTTCTGAATGTAATGGAGGTCTGGAATCCTCCAAGATCTGTCAGGAAGAGATTCTGGAAGTGGTCCACTTCTGGCCGCCAAACAAGTAAGATACACCAAAGGTGTCCCTCCCATTCTGTTTTTACATGTCGGCAGCTATTGTTGAATTGCAGCTTCTTACAGTGCGATTGGCCCTTAGTATGTTTAGTGAGCACTGTGTCACTTAACAGAATAGCAGCCTTGCATTTGGCAGTTAAAGGATGGCTGAACAGTGAGGTAGTCCGGGGTGCTGTGTTAGGTTTCCAACTGAAATAATTTACACCCTGGGGAATGTGCACTCTCTATATAGCTGCCTATGTACTGCATGTAGCAAAGACAGCTGATGAAAAATTGTCTTTTCCAAGAGGCAACATAGTATTACACCATAAAACACTATATAATAAATAAAAGTCTTCTTTGCATAATTATTTCTTGCTTACACTATGTTTATTTTTTGTGCATGATCCCCTAGTGTGTAACTAAGGTTTGTTGGATGCTTTTGTTAAACCTTTAGTCTATTGCAGCTTTTTATTTTGGATCCTGTTATGCATCACTCTCACCCCCTGCCGAGCACTGCCCCTGCAATGAGATTTCACAGCCGTGTAATAGTGACTGCAGTCCTGGGTGCAATTAGCTTGTTTATCCACATGGGCATGAAGGTTTCTTTGGCAAGGCTTTCTTATATCTTACATGCAAACTGGCTCCAGCACAAAAGTAGAAACTAACAGCTTGTCTTTTGGCAAGAACACAAAATTCTCAATACTTCACAAGACAGATCCTTTCTGTGCCTTTTTCGTAGTTCTCATTTGCTCCTGAGTGGTAGAAATGGAAGTTATTAACTGAAGATCAGGTGGGATAACAATGACAAGTCAATTACACACAGCTGTACCTAATCACCATCATTATGAAACTACAGTAAATACATATACTGAACACAAACACCTCCCTCTTCATTTGTCTCAAGCATCCCTCCTCCCCCCATCCCCATCTTAGAGCTGCCCCTTGGTTCAGTTCACTGTGCATGGGGTTTGAACCTCCTCGTCATGTGGCCAGGAGGCTACCCTTTAACCAAGTGGGTTAAACCAAACCTATCTCTTGACGTAGTTCAGGTGGGTAGCTGCGTCAGCATGCGTAGGCTGCAAAGGAACAAGTAATAGGTTTATTCCATGCTGAAAAAAAGAAGAAAGAGAACACTTTCTTCTCTTTCTTCTTTAGAAAGAGAAGAAAGTCTAGAAATCTTGACGTATTCTAGACATTCACAAAGCATTCAAATCTTAGATGTTTTTGGCCCTAGGAAAATGTGAGAAAATTGGAGGTTTCCAAACCAAAAAACATGGATTGGATTACATTTGGACAATTAGGTAAATATCAACTCTATAACTGCAGTATGTTCTTGAAAGCAGCTCGTGTTTTTTATAGCTAAGAGTGCAAAACAGAATGCAGCTGTGCATTCAGAATTCATATTTTGCATGCATTCAGAATTTTATATCCGCACCAAGCTATTTTGAACATTTGGACTGTCACCAAAACATCAGGGCACTTTGCAACCTACAGTATATTTTTACATTTGCCCTGATCAGTCTGTGGGGATCATTTACTTTATGCCCAACCATTGTACTGCACTGTGTGTTTTATAAATCATCACCCAGCATGCATATAAAATTCTGTGCAGTGACAAAATGTAGCCACTGCCAACCAACTGTGTTGGAAACAAGGAGAGATTAATTTGACAAGGTAACACAACTGATTTGCATTTTGTCTTTCAAAAAATGCAAATGCAAAAAAGTATAATGCTTGAGTGGAAAAAAGGTTTTGATATTCTCAGATTATTGTAACGCAGGCTTATTCTCTATATAATAAGACACCGACATTAACAAATATGTACAATTAAGACCATTTTGACATGTTACAGGACATGATGTGTAAAACAGTGGAAAGTCAGTAAGTCTCTGCCTCTCTCTCTGCCTCACAGATCCAAGGTCCTGGGTTTGATACCACCCTAGTATGTCTTTCTGTGTGGAGTTTACATGTTTCCTTTACTATGAATTTTTGCTCGGAGCTCCGAAAGACATTGGTTTTTCTAAATTAACCCTTTCTCTATGGCCTGAGTGCTGTCTATCCTGCCATGTTCCCTGTGTTTGATAATAGTCTCCACCTTGCTACAACCCTTACAAGGATAAACATCTTTCAAAAGATGAATGGCTGGTTTACCTATAAATTACAATGAAATATAAACACAATCAGATAATCTTTTTACAATTAGAAACATATTTAATTACCAGAAATAATTTTCCAAAAATGGTTATCAATTAATATAGCAGGAGGTTTATTTGCATGTCTTGTTTGATACAGGAATTTTATTTCTTCTGCTGCATGCTAATTATTCAAAGACAATACAATAGAGAAAACAGTAATCTGTTAACATACAGTACATTTTTGTACTCATCAGATAATATATTGAAAATTACAGGGCCAGTGTTTGTCTGTTATTTACCAGGAGCTTATTTTAATTTTGCAAACTCCTTAAGTTATGAGAAAACATGTCTGTTTTGAAATTCAGCTTTGCTTTGGAAAAAATAGCTTGTAAATGTTTTTTTAAGTAATTACTTTTTTTTACTATATTTCATTTTAAGTAAATTGAGATCTTAAAGGCATTTGAAATAATCTTTTTAATACACAAAATATCCCAGTGGAAAATTACAGATTGCCTGTAACTGGTAGATATTGCTCTAGCGCTTTATGCAAATTTCCCTTTTAAGTGATCATTCTACATATTTTTTTCCGAAACATCAGACTCTTAACTATAGCTGTGTCTCCTTCCCATTAGTTCTATGCAGGACATAAAAATGACAGAAAGTTATTTCAATGACAGTCATCACAGTCAGCTCCCTCCAGGCTAAGCTTCTTAATAGTGTGCCAAATAACATTTATCCAATGTTGCTGTAAATATTCCAGTCTGTCAGGAACACAAGAACAGATATGAATCAGTAGAGCAGTCAGGTCTCAGTTTAAGAAAAAAAAAGACTTTAATCTATCTTTTTAAACTTTCTGAAGGCTTCCAAAAATATTTTAACACTGCCAGAGGAGACAGGATAGCTCCTCAACTGGAAATCAGTAGAATGTATTACAAACCATATGTGTGGAATAAAACTTTGTTGTGGCAGAAAACAGAAAATTTGAAAGTTCGGTCTGGAGTGGGGGTAATTAATGAATTAATGAGGTATTTCAGTGATCAGTATCAGGGCAGCCTTTCTTCTGAGAATCTGTGACTTGGACTCTTAGGTGATGAACAACAAAAAAGCAGAGAAACATTATGGAGGCAATGTAGACAATTCCAAAAGTAAAAGAATATGTTTATTCTCCTAGTTAAAACAGAAGATGTGTTAAAAACAGTATTCATTCTTCAGTGTTGCGCAGTCCCTTCACAAACAATTGTACTTCTTTTAACATAATCCTGATCCTAAACACACCACCAGACTGAAATCATTTACACTAGGATGAAGAATAGCAAGGTATGACTATGCTGTGCAGCTCCTGTCACCTGACATTAAATCTATTTGAATATTATAGGATGAGCTTGATGGGAGAGAGAGAAAAATAACTGCAGATGGAATAATCAATCATGTTCCCTGGTTTGTCAAAAACGAGGATTGGCAGACTAGATTTGATGTACTGTATTTCATTTTTAAAACTGGGGCTTTCTTAAGTATAAACCTACCTAATCTATTCATCTAAACATAACATTGTGTCCAGGAACTAATAAATCACAATATATCTATTTATATGTTTTATTGTCTTTATCCCCAACCTCTCCAAAAGTAGGACAATTTTATTAATGCAGTGAACACAGCACCTTGGTTGTAAAAATGGGGAAAACTTAAGTAGCTAGGGTGTATAGTTCGTTTAAAAATTGTTGTATTGCACAGGGAATTTTCTTTGAGGTTGTATAACTGGGACAGTTATTAACCAGAGCAATTTGTTATTAATGTTTTATCACATCGACATTGTTGTTTATGCACCAAAAAACACAGATGTTTTTTTTTAACGCTTTCCCTTCTGGGAGGTTTTGAAAAGATCATTTATCTTTTGATTTTCCCATTTTTTTTTTCCTTAATCTTTCAAGTATTATTATCCTGAATCCACTTCAGTGCCACTCTGTTGCGATTATCAGAAAACAACAGAATTCAGAGTTACATATTAAGTTATTTACATTGCTGGAATTAAGTATTCTTAAGATGATCACGTCTTTTTTGGCAGTTGACACCTGAAATGCAAATTTCAAAAGCTTATGATTTTCTAAATTATTTTTTTTTACTTAATAGAGACTGAGTCTGCTCAGTACAGACTGGAAAGACTTTACAGGTCATCAGAAGTGACTTTGACCCATTTAGATTTATTCTTTCCACGGAGGATTAATGAATTGCATTTCAAAAGCCAATAAGAGTCCACATTAACTCAAAATCAAAATTATTAACCTACAGTACCAGTCACTTTGACAAAGCTTATGCAAAGGATGTTCTAAAATTCGGCTTGGTGCTAAGAGAGAAACACATACGGTATTTTACAAGATGTGGATTTAACGCTTAAAAAACCTGGATGCCTTCTAGAATAATTCCAAAGCAGAAAATGCATGACCTCAGCGTGGTTTTTAAAGTTCATTTTCTCCAGCTGGCGGACAGGGGAAAGTGGGAGGTTGTGGGAATGAGAACGATGAGATTCAAGCCCTTCTGACTTAAAAAAAAAATGTGACTCAGTCACAAGCACAACTTGCACAAGAACAAGAAGTGAGCCTCGCCACCTACTAGTTTTGTGTATGAATAAATCCCGTTGAATCACCGAAATATGTGCAACTTCAGTTTAAAGGCCCACAGTGCAGATTGAGGCTTGGCAATCAGAATGATTTAGTACCCCAGATTGCAAGTTTAGCAATTTCACGTGTGAGTGTGCCCAAGTGTCAGATTGATGGCTCTGAAAACTGTGCCAATGGAGGGACTGTTTTCCGCCATGAAAGGCCTGTACTGAGGCAGTGGTGTCTGATCACCCCATGCATGGTGATGAGTTAGTACCGTCCCCAAGCAGCACTGGAATGCCATGTGAAAAACCTGGGCTTCATCAGATTAGTTCAGTGTTCAAACCGTTGACAAACAGGCCGGTTGCAAAATACCCTGAAAACACATAAAATTGTCACCACGACAGAGATTCGTATTATTCATAATGTTTTGTGCCTCCATTGAAGAGATTTGCCATGCGTTCCCGATACACTGATGATTGTTCCCCTCCAGGGGGGGTTAAACTGCTGTAATTTAGTTTTGACAGGCAGAGTTCAGAATTCTGACATAAAGCAAAATTTGAGACTGCCACCTTCCCTGGGGAGATGAGAGCTGAGCCTCTTGTTGTTTTATATACGGTATCTGAAATTTTGATCTTTCTGTTCCGCTGGAGGTTTTTTTCCCCGACATTTGTACTACCTGTTTCCCAAGCTGCCGCTAACACTCTATTCTGATTCGAACTCGAACTCAAATTCTCAGGAACAAGCAAGGAAACCAGAAGGTGAGGTTCCCAGGGAACCCCGAGAAATCCTGTCTGTGGGCAGTTGTTGAAATCAAGCAATAATAACAGAAAGGTCACAGATAGAAAGGAGGAATTCAACTCTTCTTTGCTTATTAACTAAATAGTAGCTAAATGATCCCAGAATCCCATCATTTCTTGAAGTGAAGTGACTGTGCAGTCGTTCCAGGTTCTCCATAACCCTTCATGTATTGGTACAGGTTTTAGGGTGACTTAAGACCAGCATTATTTGGAGTCTTTTAACACCTCATGTTGTAAAAGGGAATCAGTGTGAGTTTTTTTTATAAGGAAATACAGGAAGACTGGGGAGCAGTGAAAATTTCTTTATTCTTTAGTAAGATAAATGGAACAGTAAGCAGGCTTTATGTTATTTGTAACTTCTTTAGTTATTTTTATTTTGGGTGCAAGTGGTAAACTTGTAATTCAATGCAGTTAATTAAATAATTAGACCAAATGTGTGACCAAGTAGTAATTGAGTAGCCCATAATAATCAAGTTTTAGACTCCTATTCCGAAACAATAATAGCAATAAAAAAGACCAACAGATTGTTAGGATATACAGTTAAAATTAAGGATTAAAATCAAAAATTAAAATTCTACAATATCCCATTAACAACCTCAATTTGGAATATAGCACACAATTTTGCAGACAACATTCTTACACTGACAGACTAAAAAGATTTAATCTTTTTAATCTTGACCAGATATTGAGGGAACTCAAATTATCAAAGACGTTAATAAAGCCAACTCAATGTAGTTATTCAGAATCAACCAAGAAATACACAACAGTTGACACAGGTGAAAATTTCATGAAAGTACATTTAAAACTGTTAACAGAAGGCCCTTTTGTACACAAAGGATTGTGGGGGTATGGAACAAGCCAGTGAGCCATGATGTGTGATCTGATTTTATTTCTTCTAAGATACATCTAGACAAGAATTTTGGATAGCTATTATTAAGCTCCTTGCAACCATACACTAAGATGACCTGAATAGCCTTCTCTCATTTGTAACCTTTCTTATGTTCCTATATAAAATATTAATCCATCTTTTTTCCAAAATTTACAAATTCTTTCAAACATAATGCCCATTTTGTCAGTATGTCCTTGTGTTTCTGTGAATTTTGAAGTCTCTTGACTTGAATTGAATTGATTTGACCAATGGCTTTCAGGACTTTAAATAGCTGAATCAAGGCCCTCTCTAATCCTCTCTATTCCAGGCTAAAAAGATTCATTTCCCTTCACCCATCTGAGAGTAGCTTTCTGAATATGAGAATAGGCCGCACCACCAAATCTTTCTTAGCTACTGAAATGAGCATGTCTCAACTGATTCATCTAACATTACGCTTCTTCAAGATTTGGAATTCAGTGGCTTTTCATGAAAGATACACTATTGATCTTTCAGGCTGTTGTGATTCTTGCAGAAACAGCACCCAAAGCAAAAGAGTAAAAGTGAAATATGAGCGTCACATATAGGCACATATTCAGGCTTAATTGCTGAAAAGCAACATGTGAAGCACTGGAATTGTCATGTTATAGGGTGTCCAAAACGAACAAGTAGAGGTTAATTCCATGTTGAGAAGTGGAAAGAAAAAAAATATCTGGGTGTTAGAACTTTCTTTGGGTGTGTGAAAGCTCCACAGCCAAAGTTTAATTTTTTCTTCTCCTTTCTACCTGTATTACTGAGTTAAATGACACAGACGTGCAATGCTTGTGCCAAGTCAAATCTCAACTAACGCACCCACCTCCATCATTTCACTTTAAAAAAAGCACTTACATGTTACATGTGCCTGTAACTCCACAGCAGCTGTCTGCAGCCCCATTTCACCTCTCTCTGCCTCTCTTCTGCACGCACATACTGTACAAACACATCCCTGTCGCTAAAACAGCACGCTTTTATAAAGAGGTGCTTACTGATTGCTTAATGTTGAGGTCAATAAGCAGCAAATGAAAGAACTTTGAACAAGGCTGGACGAAGGGAGTAGCAGCGAAGTGACAGACCAGAGTGACTGGGGAGAGGGGTGGTGGTCACATTTGTCTTTTGTGGCTCTTTACATTATTTTGTCAAAACTGCCTGGCAGAACGCTGACATTTCTGCTGACATAAAAGCAGTGGTGAATTCTAGACAGTAATGTAAATGTGGTCAAATCAAGACACATGGAAATACAGGGTAAGGAAATGGATATGATAAGGGGGTGTATTTGACCCTGTTACACCAGTGTGTCAATTAGATAAAGGAACAAGGCAGTCTCATTGAAATGTGATTTTCCCGGCTGCTCCAAAGAGATCAGGATGGCATTTTTTCTGTATTTTTATGAAAATACTAGAGTTCAAATTAATTCAGCAGTAGTGGATTTATACAGTCACATTTTTTTTCAACAAAGTAGCTTTACGATGAAAATAACACAGAAAGACTTGTGTGTTAGAATACCCAATTTGTCTGGTGAGTAATACTCACTGAATGCCACTGGCTTATTTCCAGCTTCAAAAATAAAGAAGTTGAAGATTTGATTTTTTTTTTTTAAATGCATGCATGGCTCATTTGTTGCTACTCCAGATGTTATTATGCCTGCACGCTTCCATTAAATAGATTAAATTTGTGTCTTCCTTTCCTTTGTCACTAGAGCCTGTTGGCACAAGGAGTGGTATTCAGTCAAATAGTCTGCCACTTCAGTAGAAACCAGATTAGCTTGTTGACACCTTTGTGGTGTTTTAAACACACAGAAGCACACTTTAGCATATACAGTATATTCATTTAGTAAGATTAACCTCACAGCTACTAGAGTTAGAAGATAATGTGTAATGATTACATAACCATAATTACTCTTTAGAAGGAATGGTATTTTGGAAAGCGACCTGTGGGAAAAGTCAGGGTTTTGTATAATGAGTTAAAACACGTTAAACAGATAAAGCAAAAATTGTGCGAAAGTGTACAAATTCCTCTTCAATACAGTCCTTCAGGACTTCTCTTAAAGCAACACCTTCTTTAGACCTTCAAAATGCATTAACTTGTTTCAGTTAAGAAATGATCAACTTAATTACCTAATTATGAGCACAGAAGCACAGACAATTCTGTTTTCCCTGAGGACTGGCATTACAGAGCAGAGTCCTACGTTGCAAATACTAAAAAACTTCGGAGGTACTTTAGCATAACGAGCTGATAAAGAAGATAGGGACCTGCAGGGTTTTCTTTTTCATTCAGCCAGCAGAGTCTGTATCAAGGACGGGTGGCTGTAGTCCTCCAGGGCTGACTTACTGACGCTTTTCCAGATGTTTTTCACTTAGCAGCTGATTCACTGATTCACTTTTTATTCCAAAGATTAAATAGACCAGTTAAGTCATTATGATTGGAGGTGGAATGAAAATGAGAGTTTCCTCAGGATCCTCAAAGACTGCAGGTGGCTTTCCATTATGTATACCAATAACACAGATGAACTCTCTCATGTATATGGATTTTATGTAACTTTATTGGACTTTTCAGATGGGATCGGGGAAAATACTTCCCAGTATACAGGCAATGACCTAAAGCCTGTATCTGTATGTCTTCCAAATGCAGCTTTACAGCTTTATAGGTGTAGCAGTGTATGCATGTTCAAGGCTATGACCATGACTTGGTCATGCAGCAGAAATCTTCTGCATTCCTTCACTCAATTGGTGCCGGATGTTGCTAAAGTTCACCCCGATGGCACTCAGTCCTGTGCCGTTGCTTGGGAAATCAATGTCATTGCTAATGATAGAAGCATTGCTGCCTTGCAGCACTGGGGCCCTGGGATCAATTTTGGACTCATCTGAATGGAGTTTGTATATCCTCCCCATGTTCGCTTGGGTTTCCTCTAGTTTCCTCCCACAGTCCAAAGACATACTGGCAGGTTAATTGACTCCTGGGAAAATTGTTTCTGGTGTGTTTGTGTCTGTGTGTGTGCCCTGGTATGGACTGGCATCCTGTCCAGGGTGTGCCCTGCCTTGTGCTTGCTGCTTGCTGTGATAGGCTCTGGCTACCCCTGAATTGGATAAAGTGGTTAGAAAACTTATGGGTGGATGCCAACAATAGAGCCCAGACCCAAATCTGCAACAGACTTGAGATTTGAGAACTTCACACTGTGAGTCCCACAGTGCCAAGAGGAAAGCTGGCATCCGTCGGAGGATTGATGCATCGCTCCCTGACATCTCCGCAAACTCACGAGTGACCACAGGGTGTCGCTGTTCTGCGGCAAGCTGGAAACTCTCCTGTTGACTGCAGAGCAGCTAACTCTGGCGGCATGTTTCTGCGCGTGTGCTCCACTGCTTGGGAAATTTGACACAACTGGCTAACGAAGAACCCAGACTCGGTGGGGAATGCAAGACTGAAAGAGCTTTCTTGCTGGCTGAACTAACCTGGAGGCCTTTCCTCTCATTTCTTTTGTTGTTGTTTTTTACTTTGTTGGAGGATGGTGAGGAATACATTTTCTAGTACCCACACAATTTATTTGACAAGAGAAGAGTGCACAGAGCCCTTGTGGGGCTCAAATGTAGTTGATGGTGGTTTTATTTCAGAAGACAAGGAGTAAAAGCACAGTTTCGGAGCAGTATCAACGAAGAGGTAATTGGCCTGAAAGCTTCTGAGATCCACTTCAATTACGGTCTTGTAGTGTTGCAATAACGGACAAAGCAGTAGCACTTGGTGAGCGCTAACTGTTGCTTATAGGAACGAAGCCTTGGGCTGTTCTTTGTTGCTGTGAGCTGTGGCAGTGAAACACAAATCAGCACAGCTGCTCTGGGATTAACTTTCACTACAGGCTGAGCCACAGCCACTAGCACCACTGACGGATCCCACTTGCATGAAGTGAGGAGCAGTTAAAGAGATGGTGAGGGAATCTGACAAGGTAATCACATTACATCTGCAACCTCTGGCGGGTGTATTAAATAAAGGCTGAAGCTATGCAGTTTGCTTTAGTGGAGAGAGCAAATTGGATGAGAAGAGGCTTGCTTTTGAAAACAGTCCTTTAAGATGTTCAATGTCCAAAAGGAGGGAAAAACAATGTAACTAAGGTCAAAATCACACATTTTTGTGTATGTCAAAAAAGCAATTCTATGGCACATCAATACAGCTATGTACAAAATAGTCAGTAATACTTTTAAAATGTATTGAATGTATTTTTACTACTTTTTACTACAGTAAAACACCTCAGACACCATCCTCTGACTCCATTTTCATCTGTGACTTGCTGTACATGTGCAGACAGGTAGTCTGGGTGCTCTGCTCCTGCTAGCTAGATTAAAAACCCAAGTGTTGACCCTTTGTTTTGCATAATACTATTTTTGATTGGAAACACCATTAACACTGGAAATATCAGAGCAGTCTTTTTGAGTATTTACTTGTAATTCATTTTAATTTGTTTGTTTGGGATTGAGATTTTTGCCTTTTCTGATCTCTTGATTTGTAATTGCTACCTGATGATCAGTTTGGCTCATCTGTAGAGACTCTGCAGCAGCAGGCAGTGGATAAGTACTGCTAACTCTCTCCTGTGACTCAATTGTTGCAGTTGCTGAGTCACTAGTTTTACAAGCTGTGACCTCCAGGAGAGTCAGCACTGACTGGAGGAGCAATGTGTGGGTTCCCGGCATGCTCTAGGTTTCACGACAGTGAGTGATACCTAAGATAACTTGGCCAATTTATGCCCAGCTAGCAACAAGCCCCAAGTGTCTCTAGGTTCAGGAAGGCCTGGTCACAAAAATGTGTATTATGGATGTGTATGATGTAATCCAGGCCAGTAACAATGCCATGAATTTGGTCAATTTAAGAAACCTCATTTTTAAGTACTTCTGTCCAGTCGTTTAGTCACAAAAGGGAGTTTACAGTCTTCTTTTACAGTCTTATAAAAACAAAGATACATAAAGGGAGGTGTGACTGTGCAAGGAGTCTAGCAGGTGTCCACAGTTGCCTACTAAAATCCTTGATCCATCCACTTTAGTAGTTATAGGCACATATGTACATATTGTATACATTGGTTGTTCCAGTTTTAATTTAATTTAAATTAAAATGGGATATGTGCTGACTAACTTCTCAACACCAACTTTATAGTCAGGCAGAGGCTGCTGGTTCACTTCTGGGGTCTGTACTGACACTTGGATCTGTATACTGGCTGCTAACCAGACTCCGAGCTTCATGAGCAGCTTAAAAAAATCCCAAGAACAATAAGGAAGTTTTATCACTGGTGATGTGAGCTACGGTGGAGTGCCTGTGCAGAGTCGTGTAAAATGCCGAACCCCAATCTAAGCGCTAGTAATGGGGTTCACTGTGCCAGCACCCAACACCACTCTGCCCCACAGCTAGTGAAGAAAACAAAATACCAAACCTTGTGTTGCATTGAATTGCCTTGCATTTGCATTTGATGAGGTATCATTATGAGATGACATCGTAACGGTGATCTCTTCCAATCCTTTTGACAGGCTGTGCTTACTGTACTGTAGCTGCATGTGCAGTTATTCACCCCAGTTCGGTGGACTCTCTCTCTTACGCCAGCAGCAAGAGAAGTGTGAGCCCGCATGCTGAAAGCAGCCTTGATAAGAAAGACCAAAATATATGCAACTAGCGAAACCCCACTTGCACATGCACTTATATGATACTGTATATTCCTCATGTATGACCTCATGCATCATTCGGATGCCCAACATTATAGTAACTAATTATCCGTGTGATTCAACGTGAATTATCTTGTGGTGTATATCTTGCTTCACCATTTTTTATGGGTGTCCTGCGATTTGGGAATTTGTGTTTTTTACTCTGTTTGTCCTCCCCATTTTGTTTTCCAGGTAGCGGCCCTGGAAAGACAGATTTTTGATTTCCTGGGCTACCAGTGGGCGCCGATATTGGCTAACTTCCTCCACATCATGGCGGTCATTCTGGGCATCTTTGGCACCATGCAGTACAGATCTCGTTACCTCATCCTGGTGGGTATCTAAATAAATGCATTAGCTGTGGGTTTTGGAGGAGGTAAAGTGGAGCATTGACAGTAGCTGCTGCTTAGTCACTTAGAATAGGGTCACTATTCTACAAGGCTCAGAAAGTCACTCCGATTGACAAATACTGAGTCAGTGTCTTGAGTTAGTCAGGGTGACATGAGCTCAAAATCTACCTTTAAGGGAAACCATTATCTTAAATTCTGAGAATGTAAGCTTCCTTTAGTATAGAATATCTTAACCTCCTCAGTGTCTGGACATTTAAGCACAAATGTTACATAATTTGAAATTGCTTTTTAATTGATCTGCTTCTCTGATAAAGAAATCTGTATTTACACAGGTACCTGCACTCTAGATTAAATCATGTCAAAATGACATAAGCCTCCATATTAAACTATCTCAATATCAGGGGTATCAAACTCATTTTTTATCGTAGTACAGATTTGATTTAAACGTATTTCAAGTGGACCATACACATCATAAAAAAAACATTCAGAAACTAGGCAAATATTACATAGAATTATTTATTTGGGGTGTTTTGCATTTTGGTTTTTTTTACCACATCATAACTCCCTTTAAAATGTGATAAGCTGTCTTCTTGTCCTCTCTAAATGGCAATTTAGCAAAACATGTTCATCGCCTTTAGAGTATGGGAAGTTTTTTAGCTTAATTAGCCATACTGTAGGTTTTAAAATAGAATAGTTTTTATTGTACACTACAGAAATCTGTGCTCTGTTGAAAAGAGTATTGTCAGGACATGTTGTTCTATAGCTGGTGAAAATAAATGAGTAGCTATATACATCCACCCCTCACCAACAATTAATTAACATGTTTTTTTTAACAATGTGTGTATTTCAATACCTGTTTTTTTGCCGTTCAAAGCCGTTTTTGCACCAATGAAGGCTGTACCCTTCGTACTTGCTTCCCTTGAGATCTTACGTAATGATTTTATAATTTTTTTATTTATATTCTTTTTAAAACCAGTGCTATTGGTGTTATCCAAGCAAAAAAAAGGAAAGCATTCCCCAGACTGTAAAACGTGAAGTGATAGAAATATTTGAAGAAGACAAGCAGTTGGAAGATATTTGCATTGCCTGGAATTTAGCTATGCTATGCATATGTTCAACAATTTACAGTTTTTAAATATTTTGTTATGTTGACTATTGTACTAAGTTAAATTAGTTAATTATTATATACAAAAGCTCCACTGTTCTCTGTCAGTACAGAGCTTGTAACAATGGGCAATGTTGCTCAAGTTGTTAATCCACAGAAATTAGTCATAAGCTTTTACATGCAAATTAATGTAAATTTATTTTTTATGGGAAATACAAATCATTTTTAAGAAACAGGTTACTTTGCTAACCAAGGTATGGGTGTATATGTATATCAGCTGGTAAACTGCAAGACTGAAACTCTCAAGAACTCACTTTGTTTCATAATGACCATAGTTTTAATGTTTTAACTAGGAAACAAAATTGGTAAATGCAAAGTTAAAGTGAGATATCATGACAAAAATAAACACTGAAAATTCAGAACATTATTTGCTAGATACAGTATCAGCAAAAAAGAGAATTCACTTAATTGCTATTGCTCTTTGGCAACAGCCAAGTGTAAATGGGTCCAAAATCTTCCACTCTTATCTTAGACAGACGTCCTTGACTCTTTCTGCTATTATCCTGTTTGCGTTGTTTCACTGTGTGTAACGAAAAGACTGCCCTTGTAATTTGGTCACATTTGGCATCTGCACGAAAAGCTAACATCAAAGAAAAAAGAAATCTTGACAACGAAACTCCTTTCAATCCTGGTAGCTTTAAGCTTGTCACCTGAAAAAAGATTGTTTTATTTTCAAATAGACATATGTCTCTTATCTCTCATCTCTGATGGATTTTCCTGGAATAGTGAGCAGACAAATCTTCACAGGCTCACTGAGTAAAGTCTGAGTCTTCCATCTCTGAAGAGATTCTAAATTAAAGAGAAATTAATCCATGTTCTGTTACCATGCTCAAATAAAATGTGTCACACATTTTATCTAAGCACAGGTAATGTGGCTGTATCCAAATTGTCTTATGTTAAATAGGGATAAAGTGGGGGTTGGGTTGTTTTTGACATCAATTTGTAAAGGTTAAAGTTCAGAATCTTGAATTTATTTCTAACCCAATAGTCGGAAGCATTTTTGGATACTTTTTGACTCTGCTTAAAGATTTGAACCACATATTCAGAGTACCATTAAAATATCCTAGTTTTATTTACATAGTATTGCTCAAAGCAGATCCTGCTTACCTATGTCTGGTGCTGACAAACTTGTTTTTTCAAGGATGGACTGGTGTTTTCACAGCTAGCCAGCATCTCGCATAAATCAATTAAAAACTCCAGCTTGTGCAAAACAGGTGCTGATCATGTCCTCACAAAATCCTACCAAGTTGAGGTCTAATGTCACTTCTCTGCTGCAGTCACTTCACTGGTTACCTGTAGTATAGAGTGGATTTCAAGATCTTACATTTAATTTGCAAACCTTTGCATAGCTTTCCTCCGCTGTGTTTGAGGGTGCAATCTTATACTCTCTTTTCTCACGCCATATGTTTAGCACAGGCTGTTTGTGCCAGACCAGGTTGTTTTGAGCTGGGGAATTCTGTGCCTGTGGCCTTTAGAAGTTCTTAATCTGTAAATATAGTTTTTAAACTATCCCAAGTCTTTTCCATTTCCACTGTTTTGTTTTAGTGTTTTTTTAATGTACTTTAGAACAGTCCCTTGCAGTACAGTATAAATGGAATTTGATTGATTACAGCCATTTTGTCTGTCGTGTTATGTATTGTAGTATGCGTTGTGGCTGGTGCTGTGGGTGGGATGGAATTCGTTCATCATCTGTTTCTATCTGGAGGTGGGACATCTCTCTCAGGTAGGTCTTCTGTCAATTTGAGCTCTATTAATGTATGTTTTTTTCTGTGGCCATCAAATCCTGGGCAAGGACATGTGACAGGCTCACCCTGAGCCCTGTGCTTCTGGTATAGGCTTCGAGCTTTTGATAATATACTTTCTGAAAATGGATGAATGGGAAGCATGTTTATTAAATACTGTAGCGTGATCCAATAATTATAGTTTGTGATTCAGATCAGTTCCCTCAGAGAATTACAGAACAGCTTTGTAGTCTCTGGGTTCTGTGTGTAATATGTACAAAAACAATAATTAAACAATCATGGCAATATATATATTACATTTATTATTTCTAGAAACTATATGTGTGTATGTGGTTGTCTTCGTATTTGTTCCTGTGTATTCAACCTACTATTTCCAACAGGAAGGCCAAAAAGGTTTTGTGTGTTGTAGTACACTGCCGTTCCAGAAACCCATCTCAGAGTGAAACATGTGGTTTTGTAAATTAAAATTACAATAGTAAGCTATTTATAAGCACTGCAGCTGATTTAACCTTGATAGTGTGCTCCAGTACCATGGTGGGATATGGGAATGTCCCCAAGCATAAACAGATGTGATTTAGAAATTGGCAGCAGTGCTGCAGGCTGCACTGAGGAAAGATTATAGACTAACCCTTGGTTTAATAGACTGATAGAGGGGAAGGAGTGTCCATTTTTGCCGAATGTCTATTAAGTCACAAATTACATTTTTTCAACCCCAAAGCACACAATTACAGGAGAAAATATATATACTATACATGATTTCTGGAACTTTTGACTCATTTTTTAACTGTTGTAATTGACACAGTCAATGCCTTTTGTAACATAAACATGCTGTATAAGATTTGCTGAAGCATTCAAAACACAAACAGCAACCATCTTAAGCAATTGACTTGCCCCCTTGATATTCCTGAATTTTCTCACCTTCTCACCTGGACTGAAAGAAGCTCTGAGTGCCAGTGCCAGTGGTATTTATTTTTAAACTTGTTTTATTATTTGATCATTTTACAGAGCTTTTTTTCATGTTGTGAGCATTTTAGCATATTTTTAATTATTGTTTTTTTAAATGCACTAAACCACAGGAAACACAAACAACACCCATCACAAGCAATTTGCCCCCAATATCAATTGTCCTATGCTTTGCCAAATATTGCGAGGAAAGTCTGATATTTTTATAATTTGACAGATTTTGTCTGTTAAATCCAAAGCCCATTAAAACAATGATGTTAAACCAATGGTTTACTGTAATACAAATATGGAGGTAAAGAGAAGATAGCTCATTTAGTGCCCTTTACGCAAATGGTAAAAAGCAAAGTTAATTCTGTTATTTAGAGTCAGCAAAACTCTAAACCTTTTCTTGGAATTCCAACTTGCTTTTCAGCATCACCTTGCTGTGGGCAGCCGACTCATTGACACAGGAATGCTGAGGTTCAGCTAAAGACACTACTTGTATCCTGCTTTATACCTGGCAGCTCTCTGCCAACTCTTACACTTATCTTAAGGACCCTTCTCTTTCCTTTCCCTTCTGCACTGGATAGCACTAAATTAGTGTTCACATACCTTTCCTCCACACTGGGTTAGAGCTCAAACCACCTGGCTTTAAAAACAATTAGGAGGAGCCCCTCAGAACACAGAAACATTACGAATGAGGGCATGTCAACTTGGCTGTCTTTTGTTTAGTTCAAGAGCGTGGCTAGGTATCATTAAAATGAGTTTGGAATTTTATTATTATTTCAACTCAAGGAACCCACAGAGATATCAACAGAAACAAATACCTCAAAGTCACTTTGTGGGAGGAATGTCCAGTAACTTGCAAATGGTGGTGCACGATGAGTCAGTAGCACAGACAGGACTTGAACTAGAAATCTCTTGGTAATTTGTAACATTATATCATAATTAGTAATGTGACTTTTCCCTTAACTTCATAACCACCTGCTATAATCCTGTTGCTGAAAACCATGGGGAGAGGAAATAATTTGAATTTGATCATAATTTGAAGTCCAATCCTCAGGACAATTCAAGTAGTTGTATTTAAAAAAATATATAGGAAGAAATTAGTATTATTCCATGCCATCTGAGCTCTCAGCAGTGTAACTTTTGCAGCGCTAGTGGCACCTGATGAGTGAACATTTACAATTACCATGCATCGGGTGAAATATTTGACAGAAACTAATACGTCAATACCTTTGGCCCGTTGGGAACTATCATCACAATGCCTGAGGCTCAGGAGACGTGAGGAATGTGCAGACTAGCTATGTGGTGCGTGGAAGCAGTTAATTATGCTATTAATCAGCTAAATACAGCTGAAATTCTAAGCATCATTCATTGCCAGCCATGGGTCGTTACTCTTTCTCTTCTCACCTGGGCTGACAGAAGCTCTGAGGCCAGTGTGGCCTGCCTGTCCCTGTTTTGTGAAGGGACATCATGTCAGAGAGACAGGCTTGGAAACTGCATTTTGTTCCGCGCAGTGAAGCCTGTGACCTCTGCAGACACCATTTCGAAAGAAGATGGAGTGTGCCAGAGCTGTACAGTAGGTAGATGTCTTGTGATTTTCATCGGCTTTGTTAGTAGGTGAAATGTAACCTTGTTTTTCTTCAAGAACCACTAGCAGACTATTGCAAAGAGCCCATTGCATTTGGTGTTTTTCTGCTGTGGTCTTTGGTTCCCACAAACACTGTGTGTAGTTTGTGACCAAGTCACTGGAGGTCCAGGGAGCATTGCATATTTTTACTTACACTGCGTCTGATCCATTGAGCTCTCAGATAACAATGCTGTTTCACTGCTTAGTGTCTCAGTTAGTACTGTATGTAATGCTGCGGCAGGATGGGCAGGAGTTGCCCAGGGATAGATTTGCTTACTGGGGCAAACTGTCAGGTAGTTTGCCAGGTTACATGCAAATTTGCACTAATATTTGCAAGAGAGGCATCAGTTCTCTATACAGTGTTGGCTCTGCTGTAGGCTCTGTGAGGCTCACAGTGTTAAATTTAAGTGCATTTCCTCCACACAGAGTAATTTCCACTGTGGTCTGCGCAGTTGATTGGCCAATACCGATTTTTCAATATAAAAAAATAACAACCACTGACCTTGGTGCTTATTATTACACCTTCTCCAAAGACACGATTTCTAATACAGTTTCTGAGGCCATTTCACAGCTCATTGTGCTGAGCAGTTCAGTTTCAGAAGTTCACGGACTGTCATCAGCACGCCCATAAAGGACATCCTCCTTATTCAAGACGTGAAACAATAAACCTGTGTACTATTGTTTACTCTTTTGACCTTGTAAAGATGGAATGTCGGATCCTGCAAAAACACCTGGATGATGTTTGGCCAAGTATTAACAGAATTTAAATATGAACCCAAACAGCGTTATTGTACTGGTAGCATACACCTCAAGTTTTGTGAAGGTGTGCAGTAAAGCCCCTTGAGATTTACCTGTCCATTTCTCTTCAGAGTCTATATGTTGCCTTTTTTTTCCTCTGTCATTGTAATAGGAGTTTCCATGGCAACACTAATTATGCTTTGGACAGCCTCTCATGCATTTCTGAAGAGACCTATCCCCGTTCTGTCACTGTATCAGCTGGAAATTTAGAGCTGGGCGTCTCTCAACTCCAGACTTGGGTAGATGGTACAGTTTTCCGCTTCTTCTTTGATAACACCTGCTTGCTCCAAATGTTAGAAGTCTCCAGAAGTCTCCAGAATGTTACCTGAAATGGAAGAACATGAGACTAGTGTAAAGATAAAAACGCAGATTTCCTGTGAAAAGAAGTTGGGTGCTGGTTTTATAAAGTTTATTTTTACCAATCAGTGTCTTGGTAATGGGAAATGTACAGTAGAAATGACAGTAAATTTTCAAGAGGGGCAAAGCCTGCATAAACTCTTGATATCTGTAATGTATCCATTTCCGGTGACTGTACTAAAAAATAGACTGTTATGCACTGGAGGTTCAGAGACCAAAAACTAGAATCACTCCACTAAATCCAGCAGATAGAAAACTAGAACCTGGAAGAAAGACCATGTTGCATAACCAGGGGCTGGGTGCTGCAATGGCATCTTTAATCTCAGACAAAACAGACACAAAAATTCAGATACAACCAAAACCACAAAAGACTCGTTTTTTTTAGCTTCTAACTACATTTTTCTGAAGTACACCTAGACAGCTTCAAAATAATAATAAATCCTTACAGATATATAGGCCTTTTTCTGGACACTCCACTCAAAACTCCCCTCCACCACCACCAATCTGCAGCCCCACCTGGGTGATGCACCAGTACACTCACCACACACCAGCTATCAGTGGGGAGGAGAACAGAGTAATGAAGCCAATTCATGGATGGGGATTAGGAGGCCATGACTGGAAAAGGCCAATGGGAAATTTGGCCAGGACGCCGGGGTAACACCTGTACTGTTTTGGAGAAGTACCACAGAGAGTCAGGCCCTTAGTTTTACGTCTCATCCGAAGGATGGCGCCTTTTTACAGTATAGTGTACCCATCACTACACTGGGGCATTAGGACCCAAAAAAACAAGTCTCTCTCTGAGACTCTTTGCTCCAAAATAAATGTACTTCTCAAAAACAAAACTCACACTACAACGTCCCAGGGTTCATATCCCTCTGCTCCATTATCCTGTGGTGCAGAGTATAATAGAGGCTTACCAGCTAGAAGAGATTGTCAGCAGCCCTCTGGAAGCATCTGCTTCCTAGTTTTAAATGTCACCTGACTAGTCGTTTTCCACCAGTCCCACCAAAGGTGACTGTGGACAGCAGGTCATTCCTCATTGCTTTCTGGGTAATGTGGTTCAGACAAAGCTGTTTCTTAAAAGAACCCTTAGTTTGTTGCATGCTATGAGAAGCTACGGCATAGCTCAGTTTAGTAGAGCACAGCTAAATACCTGGAAACAGCAGCAAAAGGAAAGTATATTCAAAGCAAAAGTGCAACAGTGCTTTCCTGTTGTGTCCTGGGTATTGTAAGCCAGCCAACAACTGCCATACAGTACAAATAAAAATGTGATCCAATTTGTGCTTTACTATTACTGCCTTATTCTTAACTAGAAAAGGACACAGACCAAATCTGACTCTGTGGTATCTAATGCTTCCTTTAGATGTGAAGCTTTGCTCTTCTGTGTTGAGGAAATGAAATAATTCATGTTTCTCATGGGAGATCAAGGACCCCCTGTGCATTTCCTCCTGCTATGCCATTTCTCCACCGCTGACAGCTTTATAATCTGGTCTTTTGTCTTTCTGACAACAAGGCATGTGAGCGACGGTTTCTCTAAATAGTTGCAGGTCCACTGGCTTGTACCAAAGTATCTATTGAACGCGTTAATTGGGGAGTAGTTCCTCTTCTCCTTCCTTCATAAATAAGCCCTCCGCTGCAAGCTGTCAGCGTGCTGTAAACAGCTTGTTTTGTCCTATTGTAATGCCTCTCACAAATCTTGTTCCTCTAGGCTGAGTTTTCTATGCAGAACGTATTAATGCCTGTAAACTACAGGGCTGGTTTGCAATTTCTTTAAGAGTAGAGTGAGCAGCGTGCATAAGGCCAGGAATCATTAAATTGACCTCTGGAGCTCAGGCCGTGTACTGCTTCTGTCTGGGCTAGAGTTCAGGGATCCATAGGTTTCTGTTTTGGCAGGCAGGAGTGGGATAGTTCGGCATGCAGAAGCTGCAGTTCAGGGATAGCGTACCAAACTGTCACGCCCTCTGCAGCCAAAGGGCGCTCCTTCTCTGTCCTGTCCCTAGTTTCCTGCCTGCTGTCCTTCCTGTCCCTCTCTTTCCCTTGGGCTATATATTTCCGGGTCTTGCACTCTGTCCTCGCTCAGCATTGACGTTCGGATGTCCTGAGATCCGCCTAGCACCAGGGCGCCCCATGTCCGCTCCCTGAGGGCATAGGTTTCTATACGGCATTCCTGAACTCTTTGCACTATGAGCCCGGGCCTTTTTCCCGTCTCGCCTCTATGCATATGGGTCTTTTTCCGCTCTCCTGCTCCCCACGGTTAGTCCCTTTGGACGTCCGTGACACCAAACTTCACCGACAGTCCAGATTTCATCATGCCTTTTTTTCCTAGAGTCTTACAGATACACCATGAGGTAGAGAGTGGAGTCTATGTCCCTCAGTCAGACAGAATTTCAGTCAGACCCAAGATTCTACCTTCACTTCCACACATCCAATTCATACACCCCAAGCCAGCACTAGATGATATGTACTTATACTATTCAAGTACACTTTAAAAACCTGAGTGGTTACAGTGTCTCATCTCCATCTCCCTCACATCTCTTAATCTCATCACTTTTGTGTTCTTCAGCAAACTACTGTTGCTTTGCAGGACCCAGCTGCATAAGGGGGTACCAGCATTGCTATGGGGTTATTCTGCAGTGGCGCAGAATCCCATATAATAGCCTTGAGCTCTCAGTTCAAGTAATGCTGTAGCAGCCATTGAGGCTGGTGAAGGACGTCTACCATTAACCCCTGTTATTGCAGTCTTGTAGTTAAAATTCATAATGCCATCAAATCCTGCATCAGCCACTTCTGTTCCATTTGGCATTTGTAGATTTGGGGGCTGTTTGAACAGCCCACACTCTCCCCATGCAAATCCATAGCTTCAGCCAATGAGCTGAGCTGAATAAAAGTGACATTTTCATATTGGGAAAGGGAAAAAAAAGAAAATTAATTTGACAAATTTCAAAAGGTGAAAAAAGAGTGAGCTGCTTTTGGCACACGTGGCTACAGATAAAGACAATGCTCCATTACCACACTTTCCATACTTACAATGAGTATGAAGTATCAAGGCATCATAGAAGGAGACCTCAGAAACATTTCAAGATTATGACAAATGAACATCCGGAAAACGTTTAATGCTATAAAATGTCATTCATTGGCTCCTGACGTCTGACAGAAAACTGATCAGGATGATTCAGGATGATTTATGATTTGGAAGAGTTGTTACTTGGAGCAGAAAAGCAAAAGCTCATGAATCTGCTGTTTTGATGTACCCGAGCCTTTTTACAAGAGTTAAAGAGGAAAAGGAGAAATAAATGGGACGAATCTTTGCTATGAAAGTCATGGTGTTGCAGTGCTTAGCATTGCTGCCTCACAGTGCTGAGGCCCTGGCTTTCCTCCCACAGTCCAAAGACATGCTGGTAGATAAACTGGCTTCTGGGAAAACTGGCCGTGGTGTGAGGCTGTGCGTTTCTGTGTTTGTGTGCCCTGAGATGGACTGGCATCCCATCCAGGGTGTACCCTGCGGTATGCCCATTGCTTGCCAGAATAGCTCCAGCTCCCCCGTCACCCTGAACTGGATCGATGGAATCTTTGCTACACTTGTCTTTTGCATCATACTGTTTTAAAGTAACTCGTGGATGTTTAACAGTGCACATTTTGCAAAAATTAGATAAGAAGGGGTCAATCTGAAACTGACATTGTTTGCTTTTTCTTAATGGACAAGAATTAAGTTTTTCCCAGCAAATCTTCTAATACTGGGGAACAGGCAGTGGAAGCGATTTTTTAATGAAAATTGCAGGAATCCGACGATTGTAGCAAGAAAAAACCTACGCAAGAAAAAACCAACCAAGCTGTTATTTTAACAGTGAAGCAAACTCTTTGTAGCTGTGCTTCAGAATTGGATTTCCAGTTACAATCTTCAGTTTTTAAATCCCACGTAATGCAGTTTTAGTGGCACTAAGAAGTCGTCTTGAAGCATGTCTGTGTGTGCGCGTGGCCTGGCAGGGGGCCCAGCCTCTCCCTGCTCTTTTGAGGGATGGCAGGTTTCCTGTCTGCCGGCTGGCTCTGTTATCGCGGTTGTGCAGGCAGATTAGAGAGCAGCCATGTGCATGCTAGATTACAGATGGCAGAAGATCTAGGCAGGATGATCCCTTGTGCTCTCTGGGTCTCAGCCTGGGGTCCAGAGACTATGATTAGCTTGGAAATGAGCAGCCCCACCCCCCGCTCCATGGGAGTCCAGCTAATGAAAAAGGAAGACCAGGCTAGAAAAGGCAACAGAACTGGTGCAATAATTGTGCAATAAATACACTGCAAAGGGGTATATTTATTCGTTTTGATTATTGCTCGGAAATCCTCTTTGGTCCCATACTGCAGTTTCGCCTGATGCTGAATAAGTAACTTTCAAATTAACCCACATCAGCTCCTGTAGCTTCAAACACTGAACTGTAAGAAATCCTAATCCCATTGCGATGTACTGTAGGAACGCATCAACAAAAATATCCCCTCACACACAGACACTACCCTCTGCTGTACTTCTGTCATTGTTACCATCCACCTTAAGGATCTCGAAGGGATGATAATTTAAATTTAGCACACTGCTACCAGGGCGTTATGATTGAAAACCTGACCTACTGTGTAATATGTACCATAGATCTTCTTCCAGAACAAGCAGCATAAAACATGACCACTCACTCTTACAGCTGGGTATTTATGGAAGTAATACAAGGTCAACTCTATGCTTGCAAATGGAAGGCTGAGGTCCTTTGACAGTTACTGTATGTGCAGTATACGCCTTACAGTAGGTTAGGACTGTCAATCTGATTAGCTATCTATGCAGCATATTTAATTCACTTATGAAAAACGATGCCTGGGGAACACGCAGCCCATTCCAAGAAGCACCACTCCTGTGCACAAATGATTGGCTGAAGATGGGTAAAATCCAGGCATCGAGTGCATCCAGTGTTGATTGGCATCTCTGACATCTCATCATATCAGGCTTCAAGATGGTGGTACAAACTGCAAATTAAAAATGACAAAGACAAAGTGAGTCCCAGATTACGCTGTAGAGGCAAATCATAGTGCTCTAGGAGCTCCCTACTGTAGGTGGATAATGGCATGTTCTTTTTTTTCTCTGCATTGCTCAGGATCGGGATTTCCTGATGACCTTCAACACCTCATTGCACCGGTCCTGGTGGATGGAGAATGGACCAGGCTGCCTGGTCACCCCAGTGCTCAACTCCAACTTGGCACCAGATGACCACCATGTGATCACAGTGTCAGGCTGCCTGCTGGACTATCAGTACATTGAGGTGGTCAGCAGTGCTCTGCAGGTCTTCCTGGCTGTGAGTAACACCCAGTTCTTTGGGCATTCATAATGAATATACTAATAACACAGAATATCTGGCAGCTGTCAAACAATACAGAACCATTTTGCCCATCTTGCTTGTTTGATTTCTAATATCTAATTGACCTGAGTGTCTCATCCAGCCACTTGTTTCTACACCTTGGCTGGGTAGATTGTTCCAGACACCCAAAACCCTATGAGTAAAGAAAAGCCCTATTGCCTCTGTTCTAAATGCCCCTGTGCATCAAATAATGCTTGTGACCACTGGTCAGTTTTTCAGTGCTTTTATTAATAACAAAGGGAACATTTCTGCACTAGGTAGATATCTCTATGCAAGGTGATCTCACAGAATTATTATAACAATTTAAAACAACACGTGCAAAGAAACACAGCAACAATACAATTACTGCTAACAGAAATATAACATTTACTGTAAATACATTTTTAATCCACGGACCTAGCCTTTGCTTGACTGTTCCCAGGGAATTGCTTCAATAACTGGCAGGGCAGCTTTTAGTTCCAGACAGCTTTAGACCTTTGTTTTTAATTCTGTTGTTTTTTCCACATTTTTTAAATGTGGATTTTTGCTTGTGTTGCCTGGTCTGTCTATGAGCGTAATATTTACTGTTTTGGAAGCATTGTGCAGTTCTGTGTAATTAGAATTGTGCTACATAATTTAATTTAGCAGTACAGTCTGTGAGAGCTGTGTGCAGCCTCTGACATCCTGAAATATGTGAGCCTCGCAGAGTGCTTGGAAACGCAGCCTGGCCCTTCTGGTGCTGTCATAGATTTGCTTGAAATTGATTTACACTTAGCATGCCCAGTCTGCTACCTCAGAAGATTTCAAATACTATCCAGTCCCGCCTACATACAGTAGATATTTCTGTCCCAGGGAAATGTATGACTTGGAGCAATCCAGTCATAGGTGCCTTGCAACTTTTTAAGATCATGCTGAATTTTACTTCATCTTTCACATTTTCTATGCTGGTGATGTAGCTGCTTTTCCGGAATTTGGGGATTTGTTTTTCACTGTGTGCTCTCTTGCAAGGATCACATTAGCGGTCTCGCAAAAGACCTGAATTGCCCAAGGGAGAAATGCCGTAGGTTATGAGCACAGCCTGGCTCTGAAATGTTGGTCCAAGCTTTCATTTTTATCAATTCTATTTTTTATATTTTTTGAAACCGTGTGTTTCTGCTATCTTTTGCAAAGTGCTCTTGGTTGATGTGTATTATGAAAGCTCTGAGTGAGCAATATGGTATTGTGCAGTAGTCCAGTTTCCAAGCTCTAAACGTTTTTGTTTTTCTCCCTCTCTTTCTGTCCCTCTTCAGCTCTTCGGCTTTGTGTACGCATGTTACGTCAGCAAAGTGCTGCTGGACGATGAGGACAGCTGTGAGTTTCCTGGCTCTGGAATGGGGGTCTGTGGGAGAACTGGGTTACACAGAGGGGCAGATTGAGGGCACATTTCTTCAGCAGAGGACAGCAAGAGTTTCAATGAACTACCTTGCTTTAGGGTATAGCAGCAGTATGTAATCCATGATTTGAACCCACAACCCTCCTAATTTAGCAGACATACTGTAGATGGATGCCAAGGGAGTTCAGGACACTTTTTCCTATAAGCACATCCTTCTTTGCAGATGGGCTTCACAAAGACAGTCATGTACACAAGAAGCCTGCTTGATGAATACATTCAGACCTCACGGACACTTGGCAAAACTCTTTTCTCTAACACAAGAAATGGTCCTCATCTAATAGAAAACTATCGACATCATGCATAGACAGAGTTTCCCATAAACCATTACTCTGTCATAAGCTTTCTCATAATTCATGAACAATATGAACACTTTAAGCTTCTAAAAGAAATTCACAGGTCTCATGCAGTGTGATCCATAATCAGGCATGAAGCCCCACTATACATTCCATGTCTTAATGACTCACTCTGTGAAAATTATTGAGAGACCCTGAATAACAGACTTATTTCTCTGTAGTACTTTATTTGAGGTGCATAACAGTATTATGACTGCAGTGTGCCAGTTCTTGGGGACTAGACAAAGTTAAACATAGCTGGGATAGCCCATGTATGTCCTCCTCCTGCCTTCAACTTTACAGCTGATAACTCAGCACCAGCTCAATTTGTAAGCATTCCTCACACATCCCAAGATAATGTCTCGACCTTTGCATATTACTCCTCAATCATCAAGCTTACATCTGGACTCCTCATTGCCCATTTCAAAGCTGCAGGTTATTTCTTATGCATCATGTACTGTAGGTCCACACTTGATTCACATTTCTCACATCTGTTGTGATTCTTTTGTTATAGAGATGTCCTAACTTTTGTTTTTCTGCTGCTTTCTTGCTTCAGCCTATATTGCAACTACTGTATTTCACAGTATGTCCGGCTTCATGATATGCATCAACTGTACCAGCTCCCTGTAACCAGTTTTGATAGCCATCTGCTTGCACCTGAACAGCTTGAGCTCCTTCTGTATTCCACCACCTATTGCTCTGCAAACTAGCTCACTCTGCAGCAGACCTCCTAAAGCACTATCCTTCTCATTTTTCAATCGTTTCCAACATACTGTACCTTCATTCACTCCACCCTGAGCTCTGGGAAGTCATTTTCATAGAAATCCATGCGCCTTTGAGTGTTCAGCTAGCACAGACCCACTCTTGAAGGCAACATAAATAGAGAATAGAACTTGCCCCTTTGTTGTTCATAGAATGCTCATATTGAATATCAATATTGAATATTCAAGCTAAAAAAGGTTAAAAGTTTTTGTAACACTACTGCCTATTTTTTTCCTTTTTTGTTAAATAATTATTTCCTTGTTGCATATGCTAAGTGTGTTGTGCATGGATATTTTCTCTTTGTTGCCTACAGCTTATATCATTCAGACAACACATTCCAGAGAAGTGAATAAAAAGGCTTCTCAGTTCTGACAGTTCAAAACAAAAATCTAAATAAAAGAAAACTCTAGTTGGACAGCACTGTGTCATTCCTTCAGAATGTGATCTGACTTTGAATCCCAACAAGGTTTCCTACAGCTTGAAATGATACTATCATTGATAAAGGTTCACTTCAGAGGGATGCTAATACTGTTATATACTTTTTATTGAATAGAGCTATCATCCCATCTCTCTGATATCCTCTGACAGCAAGTTGTTACCTTTGCTAGGTGCTGTCACATCGGCTGGAGAACCATGTTACCAGATGCCTACCCCACAATCAGATGGGTTATATTAAAGGGCGTTATAATCAAACACACCTCCTCACTATTATATATGATGCTACACACAATGCATACCCCTTCTTCTACGAGATACTGAGAAGACTTATTCTGTCTGTGGTTTCTAGATATTCTGGGTTTGGGATCAGGCTTCAATAATGTAGTTAAAAATGTCAGCTCACCATTCAGCAGAGATGTCAATGGACAGTTATTTCCAGTTTGCTATTTGTATTAATCAGGGAGGCCCACTTTGGTTTGCTTTGAATTTGGTGTTACTATCTCAAGATGTGTGTCAATTAGTGTTTCTAATGCTATTTCTCTTAATAATTGTCAAATAGCCTAATGATCTACACTCATGATATGTTGTCATATGCAGACAATTTCTCCCAATCCCCAGCCCAACAGATATCTATTTTTGAATATTTTGGTGTTATTGGGGTATAAACTGAACAGGTCCAAGTCAGCTGTACAGTACTGCTGTTACACTGAGCGGTAAAGAGAGCCAGCCCTCCCCCAATTAAGATTTAATCATCTTCACATGGCATTACAATTGACTTGAATGATGCCATGTGTGGACTGATCTTCTCAATTCTCTTCAAGCTGGAGTTCCCATTGTAAAACTGAATGTGCTTGGTCACTTGATTATCACTCAGATCCATCAAGGGGAAAATAATCACACATTTTGTGGTTTTCAAAGTGAGAAAAAAAATGTTCACACTAGCTTTCTGTTCATCATCTGGTGATGCACTGACTTGAAAACCATTTCAAAAAACATTTCTGTACGCAGCGAAAGCTTTTTCAAACAGAGGGGAATTCGTTTTTTTGTATGCATTTAAGATGTTAACAAAAATAAGTACGGATTGACATTTTCTGACTTTTTCTTAATTCACTCTACCTCTTGTCCCCTGTTGTTTCTTCTTCCTCTGTCAGTCGATTTCATTGGCGGGTTCGACTCCTACAGCTACCACCCCCCTCAGAAGACATCTCACCTTCAGCTGCAGCCTCTCTATACGTGAGTTCCTCCCTATTCTCTGGCCATTGAGTCTCTTTACCACATGACTCCTGGGATGAATGACTGTCTAAGCAGTTTCTAACAGTTGTTACTGACAAATATTTGAACAGTCCGGGCTGGATTCATTTTAATAAACTGAGGACTGATCTCTTTCCAGAAATAAGAGGGGCAGTGTTTATGCTTGCCACTGTGTGAGCATAAAAAAGAAAAAAATGGAAAAAAGATGGAGCATGTATGAATTTGAAGGATCGTTGGAGTCCTGCTGTTTTATTAAATGCTCTATTTAAGAGACCTCAGTGGTGACAGGGAGCCTGCACACTGAGATGTGTCTGGCAGGTGAGGTAAAACAGAGTACAGACAGTCCTCCTTATTTGCAGGGGATATATTCCTGAGCTGTCTGTAGGTAACAAAAATAAAAATTTACCATGGGTTTACCTAATACACTATGTGCATCGATATCAATATGGCAAATTACAAAAGAACGTGACAAGATAAAAAAACAGTACTGTACCATTTTCTGTTATAATATAATATATAAATATATTTCTGTTATAATAATAATATAAAAAACATAAAGCACTTTAAATTTTAAAGTTACTTTGTTATTGTCAGGAAGATGTGAGAAAACTATAGCACTGTCCATCAAGGTGTATAATGATGGGTGAGGGTTAGCAATAGGCGAATCCAACTAAAGACAGCAGAGGACTGCACGCGACTGTGCCGAGGAAGAAAAAATAAATGATGGGTAAGAGATGGAGGATTCTGGGAAATGGGAGAGAGGTGATGGGTAATATGGAGCAAAACGCACGCGTGATTTTTGAATTTAGCCTTGGAGAGAACTTTGAGAACGTTCAAGAAGCTTGGAGAATCTTCTAGAAGCTTTCAGAATGCCTCTCAAGCCAGGCTTCGCCTGACGCAGTGAGAATGAAAAACCACGATTGAGGAGAAAGGAGTGTGTAAGACTCTAAGATAAGTTAATGATAGTGATGGGCCATTAAGCCCACATAGGACTGTGAAATTCTATAAGCAGCTCCCCTGTCTTGTGGTAGAAACTGTCTCCTTGGGATCCTTTGGGAAAGAGTTAGATACAATTCTTTGAACGTTAATCTCCTAGCAACACAACAAGCAAGAGGGGCCAATGGCCCCCTCTCATTTTGTAACCTTTTGTATGTCCTTATGAGCTTACGTCATTCTCCTACACACTGAGTGGGTCTGTAGGGCAGTGATGGCAGTACATCTCAATGACAGAAGGAGATAAAAGCATCCTGAGGGCATCTGACTCTTTAACAATTGCAGTAACAGCGAAAAAAAAAAATGAACCAGAACTCTGATATTAGATCAGCCTGTGAGGTTTTCTGTTGTGTCAGGAATGACAAAACTAGTCCTTGTCCATTTCCCAGATGCTTAAAAGGCCTTTTATAAGTTGCGTTTAGGTCCTAGTTAGATATTCACTTTGCATCCCTAGCATATGTTTAAGCAATCATACCCATTTATATTTCTGAAAAATGGAAATTTGTACATGATGTGATCCCACGTTTTTTTTTGTTGTGAAAAAAGACTTTTAATGGGAAGAAGCCTCCGGCAGTTAGCTCCCCAGCGGGAAACACTGACTGATTTTGGGAGTCAAAATGAGCAGCGCTTTGAAACTCCTCCCTGAGGACCCCATGTCCTCAGACAGCAGCGACATTTCCTGTGCTCCCCAGACCTGCTAAACGAAAGCCCCATGGGTTTGGAAAGGCTGCTGTCGAGAGAGGAGCCCACAGGCAATGCAAAGCCTGATGTGTTTGTGTGACTCTCCTAAAACAATGAAACAAGCGGGGAACAGATGAGCCATTTGGCACCAGGAGAAAAGCAGGTAGGGAGAACACATATCAGGGCAGCTGATGCTTTATTAACATGTTTTGTAGGAACTTAATTACAAAAGGAGGCTTTCAGAGGTTTAGAGAGAAACATCATCGCCAGTCACATACAGTAGTAAAGCATATCTGCATCTTTAAGACTGCAAGGCAGCCTATATGTTGGACTGCAGCACTACTGCCTAGTAATCTCATCTAATCATATCTCACAAGCTAAGGAAGGCTGGGATAGCAGACCTCTGAGGACAGCAAGGACCGGTAGGTAGCGAACCTCTTCCCAGACTATAATTTCCAATGCACAGCCCTCGGTGATATACAGGATGTCCTTCAGAGGAGACATGAAGTCAAGGTTCTGACTCCTTGGTCATGAAAGATGAAGCTGTTTGTAAGAGTATGGGTGTAAACCAGGACACTGACCTACACAAATTAGAATCCAGTCTCCTGTCGCCATCACTCACAGGTCACAAAGATATACTCAGAGTCCTGTCATATTCACAGTGACCTGTTCAGGTCTAGAAGATGCTTCAGTATCAGCTGTACTCAGACATTGTGAAACCTGAGATCTGTTAGTCTTACCAAGATTTGCAAAAGTGTCTCTCATCCAGAATAAAACCGTTTTAAAATCAATTTGCACATCAATTTCAAAGTATGTCCTAAGGCCTTTAATGGCGGTCTTGAGAGCTAGCTTGGAAGCTCTTTTGGGTGTATAAGTGCTGTCAATCAGTAACTTTAACCAGTTTCCAAGAATTATGTCAGATGTTTGTTTATATTCATCTGAATGTTTATGAAAAACTTTAGAAACCATGGGAACTTTTACAGAAGAGAATTGGTAGTTGCTTTATCACTGGCATTTCTGGGGGATCTCCGTTAGCAAACCAAGGGTAGTTCAGTGTTTTCTAACTGGGAAAAAGAGTTCTTCACACATGGCCTTTGATGATTCACTTTGTATAATGACTTTCACAAGTCTGTCCAACTGTTGCAAGCAGTCTTTCTTAGAACGTTAGACTAGACAATTTCATTAAGAAAACTTATTGCTGCCAGCCTTTTCCAAGTGCTTAGTCACTATTACCTACATTATAATTCTTTTCCTTTTTCCTGAAAGTGACATCGGCCCCTGGATCACAGGCTCATGAATAGGTACTGTGTTGAATGATAATGTTGGGACACTCCTGTTCTCCAGTAGACTTTTCTGTTCATATTCCCCATGCAGTGGAAACAGGTGCAACAGCACTTTTCTAGGAATGGAGATAAAAATTGAATCTGGCACACTAAGAGAGCAGGCTAGCAGTGCAGTCTTACATTAGCAATCCAGTCTGGCTCCTAATACAGTGATTGCTTCCCCTTCTGAACTTATTTTCTTTTTCCATCCACAGGTCTGGGTAACTCGGCCAGATTAAGAACACTCACACCCTCTGGGAAATCCCTCTGAGCTGAAAACACAGGTGGATGGTGGTGGTGGGGCTTTCTGCCATCTCCAGTGCATGAGGACTGAGGTCTGGGGGAAAGCAGCGCTGCAACTTTTTTTTTAAATTGTACAATTTTGTTATTACCTCTGCCACTTTCCTGAGCGAACGATAACATGGAGGAGAGGTCAACCCGGGGAGTGTATGAGTGCCACCTGCTGGAAGCCTGGCTGAACTGCACCACATATGAATAACAGAGTTCACTCCCAGCCTTCAGACAGAACTAAGCTCTTCAAAACCACATTGAGGACCAAGCTGAGGAATAACATATTTTTTATTTCATTTTCTAAATGTGTCAGAATGTATTTTTTGTTGTTTTTATTCTGTGTGGTATAGATACTTTTTCAATGCAGATTTAACAGGGTTATAGATGTGAGGGTGGGTGGGCTGGGTTATGTGATGCCTTTACTAGTGCAGAGTATTTTACTTGTTTTTCATTACACACCTTCCCAGTGGTTAACAGTCCTTCTGACAGACCAGAAGTGTGGGATGAAAAAAGATAAACATTGATACATTCACAGACAAAAAAACAGACAGTGACTTCATAAAAACTTCCAGGTTACCGCACCACATAAAGTTCAGACCCTGCCATGTTCAGGCAGCCTTGCAGGATTCAAAACCAATGTTTTTATATTCATTGGTTTTACAGGTAAATCCTTGTAAAATCACAATTCATATTTGTGAGGATGAATTGCTCCAGAGTCCAAAAGTAACCTAAAGATTTAACCTTGGAGATCCTGGATTGAGCGAAGCATGTTTGTAATTCAGCCTGGCTCTCTGTAAACACTTTCTGCACATGAAAATCAATTTCAGCTCCTTGCACAGCTCTGAAAGCTCATGTTCTGAAAGGGGGTGGGAACAGAGCTGTGCCGATACGTGACAGAAAGTCTTCAGGCCCTGTGATGTCCAGGGGAACAGGACACTGGTATTGATCGCAGGTTCAAGTCAAGGCGGCTCTTGAACTGTGGAACAGTGAGAGCTGAATGAAAGGAAAATGAACAAACCCCTACCCATAGCCCCGCTTTAGCGGAAAATAGGTATATTTGTAGCTGTAGCTATAGTTTATTAACCCTTTGCAGTTCATTAACTTGGGACGTGCTGGCCTTGTTTGACTGATAAGCGCACTCAGTAATGTGGCAAAATGGTTTTCAGAGTAAATCAGGGATATATTCAATAAATCAAGCATTACAGAATGCTCAGTGAGCAAGCGCAGTAACAGAATGCTCCTTTAGCTAACTTTAGGCTAACAACGTCAAGAGGTGCCTCTCCAGGCCTTTCTACACTGGAAGCTTAAAAACCGAGGAACTGATTAATGTAAGGAGATACCCAGTTGTTCCTTTTCCCCTTAAAAGACATAACAAACACTTAAAACAATGCAAAACCTATTTGACCATGATGACTGCATGGCTACATTCCCTGCCTTTTCTTTCTTCTTCAGTCTGCTCATGTCAGTACCAATGGGGCCAGGAGATCTGAAGAGTCGAGAACAGACAAATTGATATTTTTGCAGATTAGTTTCTTTGCTTTTTATTTCCAGACGGTGGTGGTGTTCTACACACGCTACTGTGAAGTCATTAATTTATGTATCTCTGTGATTCAGTTTCTCTGTTTATAAAATATCTAAACAATATGATTCTCCAGTTACGATTGTTAAAATTTATCTTGGCCCAATTAAACATAATAAATTCTACACACTGATCCTAATGCTGGCAGATTAACATGTTCAGGTCTGGACATGAATATATTTTGTTTTTCACTCACCACTGTTATCTCCTAACCTTATTGACAGAGGCTCAATAACCTCTGTCAAAGTGTCTCGGCACAGTGCTCTGCTTATTGAATGCACGCTATTGGAACTCAAAAAGGACACACTTGAACAATAACCGAGTTGTTGTCTGTGATCTCACTATTTCGATCTAGATTATCTTTCTGCTGTAACATTTCCAAAAGCATGAGGTTTGTCTGTGACGCTGTGCAGTTCAATGTGGACACAATTTCTCACACTTCTTTGTGTGAATTGCTGATGGGCACATTTTCAAGAGGAAAGGGCAGATGTTTCTTTTTTTCTGTGTATTATGAATAGTACAGTGGCTCCCTCTCCTGTCCAGAGTCTGTTCAATCAGTCAGTGGCTGCTCAGGACTAAACAAGATATCATTTGGTTATGTGGGACCAGGTTTGGACTGCAAAGGGTTAAAGAACAGAGTCACACAAAGCCAGTTGCGTGTGTTTTAGAATTCTAGGGAGTCTAGAACTCTTGGTGTTTAGCTAAGACTTTCTATGCAGTATCCACTTTACTATGTGGGGGTTCTGAAGTGTCACATCTCGATCCAGACTGCAATTCCTAAATAGACTGAGTGTCGCAAGTCATAAAAAAATGTTAGTTTTTATTTAAATTGAATGAAACATGAAAGTATAGGTACTAGGGGAGACAGTTTATTTGTTCAATTTTTGGAGTCTTCATTGCCATACTGACTTGACCAGACCTTGATATGCAGGTTGTCTGCAGGCATTAGGAGAATCAGTCACTGCATCTCTCATTTTAAACTGGTCCCACAGACGTTTCACAAAACGTTTCCTTGGGATGGATAACGCCAGAAGAGAATGAGCAGTTGACTGAGATGCCCTCAGAATTGCTGGAAACAGAAGATAAGCTCTGAAAATCAGACTCATGCCAGTTGTAGGAGTGTTATTGGTCTGTGCTGTGATGCTTCCTCATTGTCACTGAGGAGTTCTAAGCAGCTCTTGTATAATATAAGTATGTGACTTGAATTGGGCTTCTGGTTTTGTTGCACCTGATCTTGAAATCATTGATTTTGATTTTATGTTCAAATTAATTGATATGGAACAGGTTATTGATATCAATGAAAACTGCACACCTTAAAGACTACAACTGGCCAACTACTGTATATGAATTACAAGAATATAGTGAGGGAAAAGCATTGTGTGAAAACTGTTTTTTCCTTAATATTTCTTTAAACTGACCAGCCAATCAAATCCAGCAACAAGGACATAATACTGCCATTTAAAGGGAGTACAGCTGTGTGTGTTTGAAGATAAATCTGACACTATTTTGACTTGCTCTCAAACAGGATAGATCAATCTTTTCTTGTTTTTCTATTCTGTCCTGCAATGGGAATGAGTGTCATAAGTGCCAAAAGAGTGAAATGTACTGTATGTCACAGAAAAAGTGATCATTCTGAAGGTTTGTTCTTTGTGAATTATTCAGATATCTTCCAGGTTGTCTTGGATGACCATTACAGGTCATCCCTAAATGAAGCGGAGGACATATTCCACAGGCTTCCTAAAGCTGAGTGGTTTTCCTTTATTGTACTGTGTCTAACAGTGACTTTGGAATGGATGGAAGACTAAATTAGGCCTTGTTTAGAACTGTCCTGGGAAAGAGAGCAAGTCCTATTGGCCTCCAGTGAGGTTGGGAGAGAGGGTCCTTAGAGAAACAGAGCCTTTCCCAAGCAAACAATGGGGCAGGCAGACAAGAACGCTGCTCTCACACCTGTCAAGAATCTCCTTTCTGAATGAGAGCGTACAGATGATAGCATACTTTTTTGGTTTCTTGTAGCTTAAATAATCTCAGAATTGCGTTCAGTTGTTTATTGAAGGATCCCAGAATTTCGGCTTCAACAGCCTGACTGGACATCCACTTTTTGGGTGAAGAAGTGACCAGATGCCCAGGGGATTTCTGATGAAGCACTTCTTTTTAACTTTGTGACTAGTAGGAGCAGGCACAGCTGGGACATCCTCTCAATACCCCCAGCTAATCCAGTGAAATATTTTTTTAAAAATAAATACGTGATCGGGACAGGTACAGCTCTGCTCTGTCGGGTTCAGATCACTGTCGCATTGTCGATCATTGGGCTCACAGCCACATAGTGCTACTGGGACAGACAAAGACAAACTCCACCGTGAGAGAATTCTACACTATCTAGGTTTCAAGACGGGTGATGTAACCATCTGTAACAGGCTCTGTGCCACTCAGCTCTGCTCTGTTACATCGCACAGAACATTGTTGCGCTGTCTGATTTGATAGACAGTCCGCAGAGATGACAAGTCATTTATGATTGATGTGATTGCAGTCATGATTAATTGCACTAAATCTCACAAACTCATTTAAAATGCTTGGAAAAGTACTGTATAAGGATAAACTGGCTCACAATGAATTTCATGTATTGAAAATTAAAGTTCAGGTAGGAAATTATCATCCTAAAAACCCTTATGCACATTACAGAATGTGTCCATACCACCAGTACTAAAGACTTCACAGCCATTTCCTATTCAGTTCAGTTCAGTTCTTTTGTCATATGCACAAGTGCAATGAAATGCTTATTTGCAAATTGTACATTTTATTTACATTCTGTTACCACTCACCTCTCCACGGCAGAGGGGACTTGAAAAATGGAAATGGACAAAATTGGACAGTTTTTAGTTCCCAGGACAGTTCACTTAGTGTCTGGTCAGAAATATTTAAAACCTCAAGTTTGCAGCCTTTTCAAGCACAGAGTATGTGCAACAAAAATGTCCAGTGTGGTTTGTATGTAAATTTTAAGAATAAAAATCTAGAACTAGATGTGAACATGGATCTGTAGTAGTGTTAGGACAATGAAATTGGGTCTATGTGCATGTTAATATTGCAGTGAGCAAGATCTGTCTTGCTTCTGTGAAAACTACTCCTGTCTGTCTTGGTTACCTGTGTGGCTGCTGTATTACTCTCTGTCTGAATTTACCCTGGTATGACTAAGACACCTGTAGCTACTTCACTCAGAGTACTTGCTATGTGGTCATCTGAGATTTCTCAGTATGTTTCTATTTACGTTTTAACAGAATACTCATCTATTCCTTGTGGAAGAAAAACAAAATGCACTGCTTTTTCTTGTGAAATTTTCCCCACAGGTTCTCAGTTTAAATGTTGACTGTTTAAAAGGAGAAAACAACAAAAAAAGACCATTTAGTTCCTATTACAGAAATTACTACTCACATATTGTCACAGTGCCATTGAGACCTGTCCTTAGTCCTATTTTTGATCTACAGTATGTTAATCAAAAAAGGTTTGTTTTTGTTTATTTTACTGTCTTGAGTGGTAGCACTGTTGAAAGTGGGCTCTCTCGTCTTTTCAGGACAAGAGGAGCATGGATTAAAAAGACATGATGACCCTTTAAGTTGCAAATTTAGTAGTAGTATTTTATGTAGTATTTTACTATTATTTCCAAGATCATTTTCTGTGCAAGAATGTTAATAACTGAGTATGCTTTCATATTTAGTCTGGAGAACCGATGTAGACAAAATTGACAGAATTCATAAATGTCATACTGAATATCAGCTGAAAGGACAACATAAAATCCAAATGAGGAGTCTTCTTCGGGTGAGCCTCCTCACACCCGAAGAAGGCTCCACAGTCGAAAACGTTGTGTTTTCTTTCTTCTCTTTTCAGAATGGAATAAACCTATGACTTAACTAACTACTTAAATCCAAATGCACTATATTCAAATGTTTAATTGTAATGGTTAGAAACATTGCACACTTTTCAGATTATTATGGTTGTGATAAATATTTTGATCTAATTTAGCACGAATATATAAAGTATAGTCTTAAAGTAGACACAACCAGTCTAATTATAAAGGCTTTTAGGAAACATGCCTGTTTTATCCTAAGGAGCTCCAATCTGTGCTCATACCTAGAGTGACTAATAAAATGTTTGGTGGTCAAGAAAGCAATGAAGAAAGAAAGGAAATAACAATCGCATCAAGGCTGTATTCTATGATGCTGTGGGATCCTTTCAGGATTATGTGTCCATAGCCTCTTAAATGATAGGTTGTGTAGAATTTCACAAGTTTTTCTAATTACCCTACTTCATGCAAATTTTTGGAAAATGCTGATGAAATCATTTGAGGTAAAGGTGTTTAATATTATATGGATGAGTTTATGCCCTTTAAACCTCAGTTAAACTTGTAATCAGATTCAGGGACCAGATGTGTAACTCAAACAGCTGTTGGAATTAGCCAGAAATAAAAACATGTTCTTGATCTTTTTTTAACGGAGCATACTGCCTTACTTTCACCTCTGGCTTTAAACACATTCCCTCAAGAGAAAACATATCACCCGACATTGTTTTCCAGTGTGTGTTTCTCTGGTGCACGTGGGTGTTGGGTCGTTTTTTCACTGGCCTTGAGTGATAATTGAGTGAGTAAAATTAAAATTCACTAGGAAACTTGGCTTGTTTTGAACCACATGGGAGATTTGCCAAAACCCAGCCTTTTGTGCTTCCCCATATTCATCAAACTACAAAAACTGCACCCGTGTCCTTTGTTACACCAGTGAAATATTTGTCATCCAGGGACAAAGTATATTCCCACGATCTGTTGCATTAAAAAATACAATGTGCATGCTCTGCCTTTTAAGTGGATATTCATAAACGTCCATTAGGCCCTAATCAGCCCGAGTACGTTCTGATCGGGGATGCTTGAGGAAGGAGAATTGTTACTGCCACAGGACAGGGATTGGGAAGACACAGGACCTGGGAAATGAAGACCTCTTTCTGGGCAGGAGGCAGGTTCGCTCCCTCCTCCTGTGGGAATGATGGTCTCGGACAAAGCCTTAGTGGCTTCCTGCTCTAAGAGGTCCTGAAGAGGCAAGCTTGCTTTTGCTAATCAGCACAACTCTCTTGTTTCGCTGATTTGCTGATGCCAGGCATAAGCGCATGCCTAGTCGAAGATAACAAAACCCTCAGCTGTGGCTCACTGAAGGATGAGTGTCACAAGAGGATAATGCACCATCGTACGCACACTGTATGTGCATCTATTTTATGCATTCAAATCCCAGAGGGTGCATTATGTGCAGTTATCCTCTGTTTCTGCTCATAGTTGCCATTGAGTAGCTCTAATGAAAGCGATAGAGGGATGAATGTATTAGAAGTTATTTGTCCAGGATTTTAACCCACTTCTTTCTAGGGCACCTTCAGGCTTTCATTGCCATCAACAAGAGATGTGGTGACACTTCCTGTCCTGTGAGGCACTATGGGACTCACAGCCTGGCAAAGGACAAAGGCTCTAAAAGTGAGTTTGACAAGTCGGTCTCTCTCAGGTCTTTGTCAAACAGTAGTGTCTGAAAGGTGTTTAGCAATTCCAAATTGAGTGGCCTGGCAAAACGCATTTCTTCTCTTAGAGGAATGTCTTCTTACAGGGTGTGGAAACCAGAAAGGAAATGATGGTTCAGTATTAGGCAAGCCTGACAGGACTCGTGGGTATGATGACATCACTTCCTTGGTCTCTCAAGAGCTTTCACATTGATCTAGACGGGGGGCTGTGGTGTAGTGGGTTTTGACACAGTACTTGCACTGTGGTGTTCAGGTATTTAGAGATGTACTGAGATTGTGTTTTGGCCTCAGGGTCCAAATTGCAAATGCTACACAGGTTTGCCTGCACTTTGCGTGTTAAACTGTTTACATCCACTGTGGTGTAAAAGCAAAAGTCATGAAAGCCATTTGCATATGCTTTTAGTTATGGTATAAAGTTCCACATCTTCTTCTCTTAACTGACAGAGGCAAATACCGTTCCTGAACAAATGTGTTAAATTTCATGTTGTTTAGGGTATGCTTCTCTTTAACCGGGATGACCCTCTTCAGATCGAACCAGGCTGAGTTCAGACACTGAGTGAAACAGTTGTACTCTGTAATACCAGCTCTACAGCAATGCTACCAGAGTGCTGCCTCTCATGCCTGGAAGCTTTTAGTTTTACAGTGCTCATACCCAGGCATCCTTGAGATGCTTGGGTCAATTAATTACAGAAGAGTCTGGGTGTACCGCATGGCCTCTACTTGTTTATAACTGTTCTTATGTTCACAAGTTTCATACTGAACTGAAGCTGGGATCTTCAGGACTGTGTTCCATTTAAAGTGCTTTTGGAACTTTATTTTTTAATAATCCCACCTGAGGATTTAAAGACACCCGAGAAACCTGAAGGACCCTGTGAAGATAGCAGTAGTAGATCTGATCAATTGAATTCCATCGCAAAAACATCCACTAATCTCCAAATTATATTTTTAACATGGTCTTAGTTAACATAGCTCGCTATCCTTATTAGTATTATTTTGCTTATTTCAAGCACTTGTGGATATTGCTAACAAATTGTGAACAGGCAGAGGTGCCTCAGCGCTCCAGGCTCTTGGTAATCGGAGTGAATCTACACTTGATTTCAGCTGTTGTCTCATCAGCTGCCATGACGGTGATAGTCCTCCCAGCGGGAGGGGGAGCACTCTGGATTTGTTTGTTTTTTTTTTCTGATGGGAAATAAAAAGACCCTCTTTTATGGAAAATAAAAAGAAGCAAGTTAAATGTTGTATTCCAAACACTTGGATTAGTCCTACCAAACCCGTCAGAATGGATCCATAAGCTAATATCCTAGGAGAAGATTTTTTGCCTTGCATGTCCATACTTGTAACATTATTCTTCTTTGTATGTGATGAATTTGGTGTGAAGAGACCTGAACTGACAGATGAGATGTTTCGGGACACCGGGACAGCTGGAGTCAGTGGATTGGCTGGGATTCTTGGGACTGGGGCTTTGCCCTCTTTTGAGAAATAAAGCAACACTTTATAGCCAGTGTCAATGATTCTTGTTCTGTTGCATGTCAACCATGTTATCATTTTCGGTGACGATTTGTCTGCATGGATTAGGCAAAAATGTCAACCTAACAAAAAATTGAATTGTTTCCGCTTCATTTCATGGTTAGCTACTGGTCTGTGGGGGACCTTTTTGCATATCTTTTCCTGTTTTTGTAATTTTCCCAAAGGATTGTGGGACTGCCTTTAAACCTGCTCCATGTTGGACCGATAACACTGGCACCTGAGTGATGTCTTATCCCCAAGTGTAGGGCCTTTGAATAAGTCCTGATTATTGTCTCAAAAACGTGGAACAGAATGTCAAATCGGCACCTCAATCAATATACAGGGGTAAAATAATAAATAATGAAATAATAGGGCTAAAATAGATTATTATGGCAGATGGTGCTTCTGCCCCATAGCTGGTCTAGGGCCCAGGGTTCAATTCAAGTCAGAGATGCCTTCTGGTTGTGTGTTTTTCCTGAGTCCATGTGGGATTTCTCCCACCTACTGAAGACATGCTGGCTGGCTGATGTCTCTAAAATGGACTTGTGGCTTGTGCATCTTCCCTGTGATGGGCTGGTGTACCATACAGGTTGTAATCTGGCACTGTGCCCTGTGCATTCTGGTTGCCTCAATGCTTACTAGGTACTGTACATAGCTTTCTGGCAATAAATGTTTCTAAAATATTAACGAGACATGGAGTTTCTTTGGGCTGCGTTATTGCTGTAATGCGCCATCACCCCTTTGCTGGGACACCAACCAAGGAGACAGGCTGTTGCCCTCTCAGACACACCAGCGTTTGTGTCCCGCGGTAGTGAGTGGGGCAGGAGGCACTGTGGCACACCTTGCCAGAGCTGGGGGTGATCCGCAGGAAAAGACCGCTATTTCCCCACAGGATGGGAGCAGTCAGGTGAATGAGGAAAAGCAAATTCAGACAGAGGTACGCAAGAGTAGATTATATATGAATATAGATTTATTTCTTAATGATCTCTTCACGTGGACATCAGTGTAAAATGCCACAGGGTGAAAACTATGTTCCTTATGTTTGTCCTTTGTAAAAAAGAAATGGACAAGGTTTGGCTTGGCAGGCTAGCACACTGCACAAACAATACGGAGATCTGATCTATTTTGAAGTGACATTTTGAAAAAGGGTTAATGCTACTTTCCTTTCTCTAAATGTTAATGGAGGTACTATTCCTGGTAGTTGTGAAGAAGTTACCATAAAAAACTAATCCACCCACTTTGTGTTAAACTTTAAAGAGCAGGAGAGAAACGCAATGTGAAATATTAAGTGATTAATAACGCGAAAAAATGTCGAGTGTCATGTCCTACCATTTATTCACTGATAGCCTGTTTTGTACGGATGCTGTGTTTGAAAATACGAAGCGTGGACGTGCAGCATTATTAGAACTGTCTTCATACACTACGATAGAATGAGTCGATAGATCGAGCAGAATACGACATAACACATTAAATTTTAGAAATTTAATCGATAGTTTGCGCCCATTAAGTTCTTATTTCTGAAATGTCCTCGAGTTCTCAATCCAAGACAACATACACAGAGTTGATAGATATAGATTTGTTTTAAACCTGACCACTGTTTTCGGGTGAGCGTTTGAGAACAGTCGATAATTGTGGTTTGAGGAAATGTCTTGGTTTTAGAGATGAATGCGTTTTTTATTTCTCTCAGACAAAAAGCGCACAGAAAACTGAAACTCGTGTAGGTATAAGGGAAAAAAATACTTTATGTCCTTTGCAAAGAAATTCAGTAATTACACTGCCCATAGCCTCTTATTCAAATACCCAGTCCCAAATCCAGTACGTTAGAAAATACAGATCTACGGTACGACAGGTCAGGAGATAAGGGACAGCTATGAAGTAAATCGAGATTTGTGTTTGTGAAACTGAACGCTTGTTTTTAACATAATGTTTGTTTTACACTTCGGCAGACAGATCGAAAATACCTAGGGGATATATGTTTATTTTTTAAAAATAGCACTGGCTACATGCATCATCTGAAAATAAATATCCGTCACAAACCAATGCATTTATTTCAATTGTAACCACCTAGGATTAAGCCTTCCGGTTGTTGTTATTAATTAAATAGCAACATTGAGTCAAATGATACAAGTGAAAAAGGATTAATTTCCATTAATTTCCCGGAGGCTGTTTTCAGAAGATGCCGCAGGGGGAGGCGATGCATCACGATGTCTGGTCAGTTGCATTGGGCTATGTAACCTGAAGCAGAAATATTTTTTTGGCACGTTTACTGCTGATGATAATAATAATGCTTCTCCGGGCGGTACGGTGACACTGTGGTTAGCAGAGCTGCCTCGCTGCACTGGGGCTCTAATGTGCAATCTGCATGGAGCTTTTATGTTATCCTATTGTATGTTTGGGTTTCCTTTAGGTGCTCTGGTTTCCTTCCACAGTAAAAAGACACACTGGTAGGTTAACTGGATTCTGGCAAAACTGGCCCTGGTGTGTGTGTGTGCATATTTGCGTCTGTCTGCCCTGCGCTGGACTGGCGTCCCATCCAGCATGTACCCTGCCCTGCACACTTTGTTTGCCGAGACAGTCTACAGATGTAACATTGGACCGAGGACACTGTGCTGTAGAGGATGCAGAGTTCAGTAAGGGTTTAAAGCAGAGTCCTGTATATTTAAGTAAGTAGCTGCATCAGTATGCGTAGGCTGCATACTAACAACCTGAACCTCCTATCACTGGACATGAAAGGAACTTCAGCACAAAGCAAAGTCTACTACGCTGAGATTATAGAAAGTGCCCAGCACTTTTATTCTCTGTTTGGGTTAAGATTTAGTACATCAGGATGATGAATACATTGAATTAGGACAAATAGGATGCTCAGATACACTCAAAGGATCCATCTATCCAATATCAGATACACAGGGAGAGAGACGGGACACTACATCTGGGATGGAATGCCAGTCAATCACACAAAAGCACACAGTGACAATCTGGAGACACCAATTCACCTAGCCAGCATGTACTTGGAAAAGTGGGAGGTCGCTGTAACACCAAACAAAAACTCATGCAAATTGAACATGCAAACTCCACACAGACAGTGTATCAGGCTGCTGGTAGTGAACCTAGGATGCAAAAGTTGTGCACAGAAGCACTAACCAATAGTCCAGCCATAGCAAAATAAGCATTGATAACAAATCAAGGGACGCAGTGTTGGCAGAAATCGGGTGAACATGATCTCCACAAATATGATCTCAATCCGAAATCAAAACCAGCCTCTACACAAACAGCCCCATCCAAAACTTTCCTACTTATTTCACAAAAACGTCTTTCTGTTTAAACTTATGTAAAACATTCTAACAAAAATTGTTTAAGCGTTTTCAGATTTTAAAAAAAGCAGAGCATGAACACTACACTGTACTTATTCACATAACTATCAAACACTGGGTTGTCCACAAAGTACACTTTGAACATGATCATTTCACTTTGCCAATTTTCTTCTTAGTGTTCTGCGTGATCATGGCTCTACACAGAGAGTGTTTCACTGAAGAGGAAAATCACATTAAAGCAAGCCTGTGTGGCTTTCTTTCTCTCCCTCTCTCAATGGCTCTTTCTTTTCTTCTGCATGTTTTTGATGGTGAATATCTAGAGGTGCAAATCATTTTAAAGGGTCTGGCTTCAGAGAGCAAATTGGAAAATCTGAAAAGGGAAGATTTGTGTCACCTATACCAGACAGGGATAAATGTTTACATCTATGGCTGGATATATTACAGTATATGTTGTGTGTAAGTCTAGGTTTCCTCTAGAACAACTGACTCACATAATGTACAGTAGGGTCTCAACATTTGCAAAGAAATGGTTAGAAACTCCATCTACAGATATGCTGATGACACTACCATCATTGGCTGAAGCACCAGTAATGATGAGACGACCTACATGAATGAGGTCAGGAACCTGGTGCAGTGGTGCTTTGACAATAACCTCTCCCTCAGTGTCAGCAAAAGCAAAGAGCTGGTCATCAATTTTAGAAAGCAGGGTGGGGACCACACCCCTATTCACATCTCTTGGGTAGCTATAGAGATGGTTAGCAGCCTCAGCTTCCTGAGTACCTTCATTACTAATGATTTTATGTTCTACCAGCATGTAACTGGAGCTACAAGGAAGGCACAACAGCTTCCTCAGACAGTTGAAAAAACAAATGGTCTGTCCTCACTACATTTTACAGGTGTGCTGTTGAGAGTGTGCTCACGTGTGGGATTACACTGTGGTTTGGCAGCAGATCGTTTTTCTGACTGAAAGGCGTTAGGTCAGCCCCATCCATCAGTGGAGTACAGCTTCCCTCTGTTGTGGACATTTTTACAACTCGCTGGCTGGGAGTATTGCTAAAGATGACAATCATCCTAGTTTCTCACTTTTATCTCCCCTACCCTCTGGTGAGTGTTATAGGAGCATAAAGGCATGAACCCCCAGATTCAGAGAGTTTTTTCCCCGCCTGCTGTCAGATTACTGAACTCAACCCCTACTACTGACTAAACTCATCTACATTACTACACCCACATTACTACTCACCCTGATGGGGTTTTTTCTCTTCTCACACTGCTTGTTTGACTTGCTTTTTTAAAGTTGTATGTTACGTAACGTGTTGTGTTGCTGCTGCTGTTCTCTGCTGTTCTGTGTTTATGTCTTGGTGATTCCTTAATGCCTCTGCATTGGAGCACACATGCAAATACAGTAAGCTTTTCATTGCACTTGTGCATATGACACATAAACTGAACTGAACAGAAAGTGGATGGATGGTTGTGTAGCACAAACTAAATTTGTTACCTAAACGCATTCATTCTTTCAGCAGGAAATCCTTTAACTGAAATTGTGTTGTGTCTAATTATGTGTGGAATTGAACTGTACTGTATCAGTTCACCAGATTATATTAGTTTGGGTTTGTGTTGGCCAGGCATGGTGATGGAAGTTTGTTTCTCTCTATCTAATTACACACGTGCTGGCTGCTGCCAAGGGACACGATTCATTTGATTGCAGGTTTCAAATATTTTGGTCAGTGAGCATTTGTCATTGTCTCACTATACCTCAGTGGATTTCATTTCTGCAGATTAGATGGGATTCTATCACACATTCATTTAGTGTTTCCATAATAATTTTCAACATTACATGAGCCTGTATATAAAGCATACTACATATGAGTGAAAATATTACATATTCCAGTAAGGAGTATGTAAAGAGGCAGATTAAAAGGGTTCCCTCCTTTATGTAAAATGGTAATTATTATTGGGTTAATGCAATTACCCATATTGCTGAATGAATATTTATTATAAATAATTCAGATTAAAGAAATAGTAAATGAAGGGATGAATCTTATCAGAAACAGCAATATTAATATTTGAAATCGTAGTATCATTACTACAGATATTACAGTGGTACAGACTTACGTATTGCAATGCAAAAAGGAACGTGGACGGCCTCTCCTGAGAGCAAATGTTCAATTTCTGTTGACGTGTTTCAGTATAATTGTACGCTAAATATGTGTGTGCATCTACACACGTAACAAAGGATTTAGAGCGGTCCTCCGATCCCCCTCCTTCTCGCGCTGGCTGAACTCTCCTCACAGACGGCTTCTCCTGTCCCATGATGCCGCGCGGGCTCCAGCCCCCACTGAGCCGCCATGTTGTTGGAGTGAAAGCTTGGACTCGGAGAGTTTTGGGGCTGAAATCCATTTCCATCCACCCGCTCCGCCTGTAAGTAGACAAACTGACTTGGGTCGCGGGTAGACTTTAACCTGTACTTTGTAAAACCTTTGGGTTATTGGCACGGTTTGGGGAGTCGGAGTCTTATTTTGGTGGATTTGAACCTGTGTCGTCCCCCCTCCCCTTCTCTTCCTCCCCTCGTATCTGTGTTTCTGCCCGGAGTGTTTGGGCCTCTATTGTTGTCTCTATTGCAAGATCAACCTAGCCTTTTGCGCAAGATAATAGTCAAAAACGCATTGTAGCACTTATAAAAGCCGCGGAAGCGCCCGCTCCCATTTCATGGGCGCTTGGTTTTATTTGTAAGTCTGATTTCTGTGCTAATTTGGTACTGGTTCCTGTCTGCAGAAGAGATAAGGCCATGTATTGTTGCCGGGGACGGGCTGAGTCTAGAAAGGTACATAAAAAAACAGTATACCCTATTGCTCAAAGACTAATGGCAGGAAAAACCGGGCCTCTGAAGGTTTTCGTGCTGTTACAGGGTACTTTTGCACACAGGAGACAGCCTTTTAGTGTTTTGTTTTCTTAACCCGAACTGGGTTTGTTTATGCTCCTGGCAAAAGGGCTGCGTTTAATACAGGGACAGTTCGACTGAAACAAAAGCTTAAAAAGTGATGGATGCTTTATTGTGGCGCTGGGCTGGGAAGTGGCGATCGTGGGGAGCTCTCGGCTGCCGGGGAGAGAGGCTGGCTTTTGCGGCTGCAGGCGCCTGTTGTGATTTCCGGGTGTGCAGTCCTGCCGCTGGTTCCCATCATACAGGACCGGCAGGGAATGGGCTCTGTGCAGCCCAGGCGAGGAAGTGGCGGCGGCTCTGACAGATGGAGATACAAAGGCTGGCATCGCATCAGTAGCTGGGATCCCATGCGTGGTCGTGGGGCTTTCACGGAATATTTTCTCACTGTTGAATTTTTACACGTGCATTTTGGAGCACGCTTGATTGTGAAGATCGCTGTCAAAATATGCTTTCGATCAGGGTACGGTAACGGTTTTTTTTCCCTGCCTCCCTCCCTCTTTTCTCCTACAAAAAAAAGTCAGCGCCGATGCGTTTGCATCTTCGGAGATGGAAACTCATTTTCCACCTGAACTTCCTGTGAGGTTCACAACTGAGCTGAGCCAACACGTTCCCTCTACTACACGGTTTCCTGCAGAACGGTTGACCATCGCCCTAGCCCTGTGGCTTCTGGTGTTATCTTGTCCCTGTAGGTCTTAGCTGAGCAGCTTTTTTTTAATAGCGTTTGATACGACCTGTCAGTATGATTTTGTCTGTTTGGAAGTCACTGTCTCATAAAATAGGGCAAGTCAAGAATAAGTAAAGCACTTTAGCCCTGCACTTTTATCATCTTTATAAAGACAAATGCAGTTCATTGCTTAAAATCCTGAATGTTTGGTCAGCGTATTTCTTGGGTCTGGACTTGTCTGTGTCCAGTTTTCTTAGACAGACTCCCAGAAAAAACAACAACTTGTTTTCGACTTTGTTTTGGGTCTCTCAACATCTTCCACTTTGTAATGCATCTCTGGCTTAGCTAAAGCGTGAAATACTGTGGTTCGTGGTATCACAGTTAGCATGCTAGTGCTACCTGTTAGACAAAATTGGAAAATGTTCAGTTTGAAATAAACTGATTTCTCAAGCCACTCTTAAGTTTAAATTAATTTGCTTCTGTTCGTTCATCTGCTTTTACATCCCAGAAAGAGATCTGCAGAATCCAGTAGTAAGTTGAAGGCACACTGTCACACAACGATTTACAAAAACCTGTACTGCTGCCTTCTCCAAAGTATGTCGATTCATGTTTTCTTGCATACACCTTTGAATTTCCTTATCTACACATGATCAGTGGGTTGTTTCCTTACTGCATTTTCATTTAAGGAGCGTTCGGACATTGACAGAGATTGTATCTTGCATCCAGTTCCTTACTTGTGTAGTTCTATTTTAGTACTTTTGTACATTTTGTACTTTGCAGCAATTTACATATAGCTGGTAAGACCTTATATGTTGAGACCTTACATTTCCGTTCAGCTCTGTTTTGCTGCTCTTGCATTATGGTGTACTGTACTGCTTGTTTTGTGACAAGCAGTAATAGGAGTGATGGTTGTGATAAAATGCACTTTGAGTCTGTGAACTTGTTCTCAGAAGTGTTAAGTGTGATTTACTTTAAATCAGATTGCTTGATATAGGCTAGATGTTAGTGTTTTTTGTCCATGTTATTTTTTTAAATGACACTGTACCATCTGGTTTTTAACTTGGACTTGAATTCTCTTTTTGGTTTCCTGCTTTACCACTGTTGTTCTTAGCAGGAATGACACTGAGTCACACCTAGATAGAAAGGGACTAGAGGACTAGTGCCACCGATTGTTGTCCCCAAGAGAATGCAAATATTTCGTAAGGTGCGGAAAGAGTACGTTTGTTGCCCATGGTGGCATTCGGTTTCAGAGCTTCCAGGAATTTAGTGGCAGACATTGATGGTAGTTTTAAACGATCTGAAATTCTTGAGATTATCTGTGGTGGCGGCAATAGTGGTAACAGACGCATTCCCTGTGAAACGATTTCACTGGCTGAACATTTAAAATATCTGTAGGGCATGGCGTGAGTGGGCAGCTGCTTAACCTTGAGTTTTGTCTTGGTTTTTTTTTTTACCTGTTTTAGAATTAGCCCTGCCCACTGCACTCTTAATTCTAATTCGAATCATTGGACTTTTCGTGAGGTCATTCCCCTTCTGTTTGCTGTCATAGCCATCACTCATACTTACAAGCCGTTGTTTTTAAAGTGTGAGTGTTAGAGTTGGGAATATTGTAGCCTCCCAAGAGTCATGAAAGCAGTTGTTTAAATAGTTAATGAGTACTTCTCTCATTTTGGAACAAGTCCTCCATTGTATGAATATATGCAATTTGCAACAAAACTAGGATTTTCCTGCTCTGTTTTTTTGGTCATTTTTCATGATACACATTTTAAAACCATAAAACTTATGCCTTAATGGAGCAAGAAGAATTTGGCCACATTTTGTAATTAGCCCGTTTATGTACGTTAAGTTAAATGTTCACCTGCATGTGATTTGAACATATTAATTTTTCTTGGCCTTAAAAAATGTTGACTACCTTGTTTTTATATTACAGCGAACAATATGGGTTTAGTGTATAAACTATACACATAAATCAGTTTATCATTAAAGTAATATTTTTAAAGATTAAATATTTCCATTTGTGTATTAAGATAATAGCAGTTTTGAGCTTACCAGCTAAAAACAAGCTCAGACAAATCAGTCAGTTACGAACGACTCAAAACTGAGAACAGAGTCATTAAAGTCTTGATGTTTCTTCCTATTTTACAGGCCGTTACTTTAAAGTTTTGAAGTAGAGTGCAGAAGTGTTGGTAGCCAGCTCAGATCTTTCTCTGCTGCATGCTTTCTAGCTTCAGTGAAACATTTTGGGGGTTTGCTGTGGCTTTTATAAGCTTTGTAACCCTACATTTGCCCTGGGGTTGTAACATTTTTTTGTCTGTTTTGCGGAATGTCACTTCCTGGTGGGCACATCTTGGAGCACTTCACAGCAAGAAAAGGTAGAGCAGGGATGTAGGATCACAAAAGAGGGGAAAAATAGGGAAACCTTTCATGGCTGAATTCCAAGGTGTTTCAGGTCTTGCACCTATTCATTGTATGACAGCAGATTGTGTTAGCAGTCTTTAAGAATTCAATGTGTGGCCTTTATTAGTGCTATATCTGATCTTTGTTGCATGTAGTATAGTTCTGCACTTCAAATACATCACGTAAAATGTGGTTAGTTTTGTTTCAAACACGTTTTTAGAAATCAAAATGCACAGTCTGCTTTTTTGGTATCAAGTAGAAACAGTGTTTAAGCTTGAAAGCTTAAATTCTTTTTTGTAAAAAAAACATTTCTCATTAGTTCTGTTAGTTGAAAAACAAATAACACCCTCGTCAACATATCTTTCTTTTGGCATGAGTTCCATGGAGACATTTATTTCAGATCTGAAGGAGCTGAAGACCTGAAAAGAAATATGCTGATGTGTTTTTATCTTGCATGCAAGCAGCAGCAGAGTAGAATCTGTTGTAGCTGGTCTGCTTAATGTTATCATTCTCAATCCATGCTTGATGGGAGAAGGTAAGCTATTTTTCATCTTAAAATTTTTGTTTATCCCTTTGGGAACTGGAAGCTAAACTTAAGATGTGAAGTTGCTTGATCCACTTAAATCAATTTATCTGTAAACGGAGCTTTGAGCTGTTGTAAATGGGTTTGAATTCAAGGCTGATCTTTGAGTGGAATGAGTTAGAATAAATTTGTTCTTGCCGTCGTGTGGGACTAACATTGAGGGCTTGTAGGAGGGATGTAAAAGAGTGAGCTTTGGTTAAAAGATGGACTGTTCTCGAACAGATTTGGCAAATATGTTCCATGACACACTTGCGGTGGTTTAATTTTTGAAGTGCTAGCTATGATAGTGACCGGTTCCAAGTCTCTCAAACTACTATTATGAATAACAGGAACAACACAAGCACCAAAATATATTTTTCTGTTTATTCCATGTGGCAAATGTTTTAATTGGTTTAGCTCTAAAGTTTTTGCTTTATAAAAAATAAAAAGTATGTGACCTCTGATTTGCCTGTTACACTTAGTCTTACTTGCAGCCTTTCTTATTGATTTACATGGGGGTGTTATTTTTGAATTGTTAATTAGGTTTGGTCTGCATAAAAGGGGAGATCAATTTCAAACTGTTTGGACCAGGTGTGTCCAATTGTGGACATGCAGGTCTGTAGTGTCATCATGTTTTCATTCCAGCTTAGCTCTTAACATAAATCAGCCCATTATTAACATCTGATCAATAATATCTGATCAATATACCAATATTTTCCAGCTCTGCGGGTGCCTGAATTGGGATCTCCATGGCTTCATTGTTCTCAGTTGTAATTGGGATTCTCTCATATCAGTTTGGACTTCACCTAGAAAAAATATATGCAGTTAAAATGGAGATGGTAACTCTCATGCACACAAGTTAAACTACAGAAGGAATGAAAAACTATTGACAGCAGCCGCCATAGAAATGTATAGTGTTTAACTAGGTGCTAGTTTACTGGACTTTATCCTATGTAAGTTGTACACAATTGATTTTAGTAAAAAATGCACAGCAGAATATTCTTTGTACAGAGTTTGTTTAGTTTTTAAATTATAGGAAAGTTGTGTTAAAAATCCTACCATTAGTCGTTTTTGTTCTACTGCCTTTAATCAGATGATGGAAAACCCCTCTGTACTTGGCAACATTTCATTGGGTGGACAGATCAAAAGTAGTAGGTCAAGAGTAAAATGATCATCTTTCTTTGGAGGAGCTGGTAACTTTATCGTGGGTTTGCCAGTGAGCCAGTGCATTATTTCATCGGCTGAAAGCCTGGGTATTGTCTGGTAAAGCTAACTTGTTTTACAAGTTCCTAAATGAATCATTGAGACAAATGCACATTGAGGAGTTTTGACAATGTTTTTCCAGCTTAGTTCCACCAATTAATTCTGTTTTTCCAATAACTAAATATTAAGTGCTGGACATTTTTATACAATTAGTGGAAACTGTCAAAATGTTGGATACTGCACTTAACACATGGTTCACTGAAGGATATAAATGAAGGCGAAAGCCTATTGTGTAATACTGCATATCTCTTTTTAGATGGATAATACACTTATTGTGGGCCTTTGGTACAAAACATTGATGCTTTCTGCTTTATAAGAATTGAAAAAATCTGCGCCCATGTGTTATTTCAATTGCTGGATCTGGGGCCCTCTAACATGGGGCTATACAGCAACATGTCGCTTGCCTACTGCAAAACACAGAGCTTTTATCAATCTAGTGTTTAACAGCACTGTGGTAGACTAGTGGCAGACAAAATGAGTAGGACAAGTTTTATTGGGGTAAAATAGTAAGCCATTTCTTGATATAATCAACAAACTATTGATGCAGGTTTGCTCAGATTTTAATCACTTACTGAAAATTTCTTTTAAAATATTCTAAAACGAGTCAGGTCAAAACCCCTGTCTTAAAACAAGCAGTATTATTAGTACTGCGCATGAGTATATGCATTTCATCTCGGAGCTCAGAAGTGATTTCCAAAGCTGTACCTTGTGTGTATTGTGCTTTGAAGTAAACTGCCCTTTCCTTTCACATGGACTCTCCTTTTTGTGTAGCAGTGGACTGGAGGCCTCAGTGTCCAACAGATGGATTTCTCAATGTAGACAGGCTTGCCTGTAAGATTTCTGTAAGTCCGGTGTCACTTGAGCCAGAGCAGCACTGGACCTCAGTTGCAGGTAAAAAATCATTGGTAGATGGTTGTTTTTTTTCCGGAGGGTGAGAAAGAAGCCCATAATCAGTTATAATTATACTGTAAAACAAATGATATTCCATAGAGAATCTCCCATCCATGTTCCTCATGTAACAGATCGATAGAGGAATGGTATTCCACTAATTCGACAAAGGAATTCGACAAAGGTTTCATGTTTTGAAGAACCCTTGTAAAGTAAAGGAACTTTTCTTATCATAGGGTGGCAGTAAATTTTAGGAGTGGCTTTGCTAGTAAAGGTGCTTGCTTGAAAGCAGGTGGAATTTTGTGACTGCTGGTTCGAGTCCGGTTCATGACACTAGACCGGGATTCCACACACGGGTAGGGTGAGATTAGACAGCTAGGGCTCTCTCGAAGGTACAGTGACCTCTCTGGCGCTTGTGCTGCCAGTGAGGAAAGTTCCTTTCCTCCGGCACAGGGCTGAGGTGCCTGTGGTATGTTAAAAGATGAGTGGCTTGGAGGTGGGTGGGTCCAAGTAGTCTGCCTACATTTCCTCCTCCTCCCCCTGAGTGCTACTACTGACACTTGAGATACAAAAAAACACACAATTGGCTATTCCAGATTGGGTGTGTATTACAAAAATAATGGGAGATTTCAAATCTTTAAAATAAATCTCTGCAGCAGGCAGGAGCTCTTTCCGTGCTGGAGTCACATTGACTGACTGTTTAATTTATCTTTGTAGTGTTTGTAGTACTCTGCTGATCTGCTGTAGATTGCCCAGTGGACCTCAGGGAACAGGATTTTTTTCCAGACACAGTTTCAGTGCCCTGGTCTTACAATTCAGCTGCAGTCAGAGATGGAAGTGTTTACAGTACAAAGCAAAGTTGCTTTGGTTTCTTTTACAGTATGTAAATGAGTGTAATGTGTAAATGTTGAACTGGGTAGTGTATGGTGTTTCCCTCCTTTATTTTTCTCTTATTTCAGGGGTATTCCAAGAGTCACAGCCTCCTCCAGATTCACCTATTCCATTGATAATTACTCTGGGGCTTGGGTTTTTCTCATCTAGATCTTCGGCAATCTTCAGATTGCTGTCACCCTGAAAGATGAAGCTGCATCCAGTGAGCCCACAGCCTCTAGATGGATATTTCGATCAGCTAGATGTAAATAACCAGCTGTATATCCCACTAGAGCAGTGACAGTGCTAGATTACTATCAATTTACCATTAAAAACGACTTGGATTTAAGATCATGTATATGCTGTCCAGTTGAAGTGGGCTTCTGTGATCAGAATTGCCTGTTTCCAAACTCAACAGTAGTTTATTCTTGTGACATGATTTTTTTTGTGGGAGCTTTAGTTGTTGATGCAGGTGAATTAAGAATCAAACAGAACTGTTAGAGATAAGGTCTGTCTCATGGACAAATAGGCAATGTTTTGTAAAGGCGTTCTGTGTTATTTTTGCACGCTTATAGATATGTCAGTAGATTTTTTCAGATTTTTCCTTCAACACTTTTTACTGATAAGGGAAGTAGCTCTATTGTTTGGACATTTTGTAGACATAAAAAAACTAGTGTTCAAGGTCTTGTAATTAACTTTATGCTGACATTATCTCAGGCCACTTATTACTGTTTTGGAATTCATTGCAGATTTCAATATTCAAAGCAAAAGCATCAGCCTTTTTTTTTTGTTAAGTTTGGCCATCCTGTTCAAAATACAACCCTTAAGAATTTGAAACTGTGAGCCCTGTACTCTGATCCAGATGCCAAAAATTATAAGAATCTGTTAGTGAGATCAGTGGTGTTTTCAGCATTGCTTTTTAAGAGATATCCTGCCAGTTAAGACTGTGTGTTTATAGAGTTAAACCATGTTATTGTATGAATACATTAGTTTTTGCATCTTAGTTTGAAATGTCTAGCCTATCTTCAGTGCTATTACTATTTGTCTTCTGACTTAATAAATTATTTAATGTAAATTGTCCTATAATTTCTTAGTTTTCTGTCTGCTTGAGGGAGAATACATTTATACATTTTTTAAAGTATATGAGAAGCCAGACTTACTGAGTAATACCTCTTAGAAAATTAAAGTAGCATTTCTGCCTCTTTCATTTAGATGTTTGTTGGTAAGCACTAACAATGCCACTAACTGAACACAAACAGAAATCTGACATAGCAGAGGCTGGTTTTGAGACATGAGGAGATTGCTATGTTTTGGTCACATACTTGCCAGTATTCTTCTGTTATATGTCGTCGATAGTTTAGGTGTATGAGGTATTGTGTTTTTGAGATGAACTTTGAAAGTGCATAACGTCACTGTGGTTGAATTGTCTGCCGTTGTCTTTGAAATAGAAGAAAACTACAGCTTTTCAACCATGTTGAGGTGGAGTTCATGTTTGAGGGCTTGGAACACTGTTTTCTGTTTGAAAGTAATGGGCCTGGTAGACCTATAGTCATACTGTGTACAGCACCATTAGAGCAGGATACCAAGAGCTGCAAAAACGGTTTTTATACAATAGATGTGGCCACTGATTGTAGCCTGATGGTTGAATGAATGGGACTGGGATATTTTCTTGTAAGTTTAATTCAAAGGAACATTACGTGGTACAGATTATCTAATGGACAGTACTTGTGGTTAAAAGATTTACAGTGTTGGGCTTGTGAGTTCTTTCTCGTCACGCTTGTTCTAATCTCTGTACTTAGAGACGGAAGCCATAAATTCCTGAGATTAATGTTCGTCTCTGTAAAATGTTTATTTGAACATACACAGGTTAAGATGTGTAATGCCAACTGAATAAATTGATTCGTTAATGGGTGTTAAGATTGTTGCATTCTCTAACTCCTGTCTGCAATACTCATGTAATTACTTTTTGAAAGAATTTGCTGAGAAAAAATGATCACATATGTGATAGATCCCAATCATACCTTCTGTCTATAGAAGTTTTTCATCTACACAGGTTACTTAATATAGTTTTAACTCAAATGTCTTCTACAGCTTCTGAGGTGTAGGTAGGTATTCTTATGAAGAGATGGTACAGTGCAATAACTAGCCCAGTGCTGGTTTTGAGTTGTATTGTCTTTAAAGCAGCTTGGTATATGATTATGTTCCCGTTGTAGCAATTACTGTCGTTTCTTAAAAAGGTTATTTTAAAGATGTGTTATTTGGGTTTTTATTGTATTACCGCTGTATATGAAATGGAGGGGGGAGATCTGTAAAGAGCTGTATAATAGTTACTTTGGAGGAGATAATGGCAGTCCTGTGGCAGATTTAAAACCAGATGTGAATCTTACTTAAAGGTTACAGCTTGTTCTATATGGTCATTAACATGCAGTTCAGTTTTAAAGAAGTGGTATGTGATTATTTAATAAAGATAAAAATGATCTAAACTAATTTAAAATAGATTAGAAATGTCAATATTTAATTTGTTTAAATTACAATTACAATTATTTGTAAAGGCTAACCATTGTACTGCAGGTACACTGTTGTTCTGCTCTTTAAACCAATTGTTCAGACCTAACCTGACAGACATTTTTGTTCACACAGGTAGTGGACAAGAAATGGAGAAAAAATACTAAGTGGTAGGGTGTTGGGCCACCACATGCATCCAAGACCAATATGCGCTGTGGCATAAAATACCAGCTTCTGAAATTCTGCAAATGAGATGTGACACCATTCTTCTTAGTCAACTTACACCTGGTTGGTAGAGGTGGAAAGCAGTCTCGGGCTTAGTTCCAGAATATGTGATTGGGTTCAAATCTGATCAGTGAGAAGGCCATGATATGCATATTATTGGTCTCTTGCTCACTAAACCATTGGAAGACCGTGCATGCTCTGTGGCATCCTGGATGACACCCCTTCCTTGCAGGAAAGATGGATTGAACTCACTACCCTTAAATAGCTATTGGCATTTAACTTGCTTTCTAAGGAAATAAGATCACTCATATCATTCCATGAAAATGCACCTCACCACATTATAAACCACCAGAACCCAACACTGTTAGAACCAAGGACTCAGTGCTGTCAAGTTCTTTAGGTTGGTGTGACACGTGGTCACCTGCATGTTGAGAACACAGTGAAGGATGATTCATTTGATTATATCTAATTTCTACACTACTCTGTAGAGTATTGCCTGTGCTCTTTGAACCAGTTGTGATGAGAGGTTTGCGCACTGCAACCGAACAGTTTTATGCTCTGTGGAGTTCTCAGCGAACTCTACTTGTCTTCTGGCTGTTACCTAGGTAAAATTTGCAGTCGATTGCTCTGCATTTGCTTTGGACGTCAAATGAATGCACAGATCTCTCAATCCTGGAGCGTACGCACTTTTTGCCCTTTGCCATTGATGTCTTTAGTTCCATGCTGACATCACCTTAAACACCATTTCTCATTAATCGGCAAATTGTGGTCACTGAAGCTCCTGCCAGACACACCCCAACATTCAACCCACATTCATTGTTGCTGGTCTTCTCTTGAAGCCATATAAGCCAGAATTATAGACAACCAGGACTATCCATAATTTTTATACATGACCCTAAACATGTACCAAATATTTGATTGATTGGAAGCACTTATTTAGTGTATTTGATAGCCTTCATTATTTCCCATTTCCCATATATTGTCAAATAAAAGGGAATACAAAGGAGCGTCTGTGTTCACAGGTAGCACAAAAACCTTTGCTTTTTAAACTAAACAGACATGCACCATCAGGACCAGCCAATTGTAAAATCTTTATAATACTTCCTGAAAGTTCTGTTAAAGCATTGATTTGGACAGGTTCCAAAATTGTTATTCCCCTGTTTCTTTCTACATTTACTGGAAGTTGAGTGACACCTGCAAGCCCTCTAGTCTTGACGTAATGATTATGACTCTACTGTGACCGCAAGTCCAATTAAGGGGTTTCCCTCAGACTGCAGTGAGCCTCTTGTGGATCGTCCTTTGTACATGTGTATAGTTTGTGAAATAAAACGGTGTGTGTTGCAATATTAAGGTTCTACTTTTAGATGTTTCTGGTGCATTTTATGATATTTTTTATATGCCATTTTGGTCTTGACGAAGTAAATACTTAGCCGTTCCTTAAATTTTCTTGTGCCAATCCAGATATGACCTTGGAAGTACTTGGTTCTGTTTAAAAATGACTCATGTTGTGTAAGATAATAGTGTAATTGTAGTGCCACCTCATTACATTCTTTTATGATCTCCTAGCCAGCCAATTTGTGAGACTAGCTAAGGTTTACATTTGCTTTTCACCACCTGTCAGAAGTCTTAAGTTTTGAAAGGACTTGGATCTTCAGAATGGTGTCGAACCTTGTAGCAACAGTCCCCAGTGGAGGAGGTACATGTAATGACAGTTAAACGTCAGTCTTCCTGGAGCCTCCCAGTGGGCTTCATAGTAGTGAGATGGCTACAGTGTACAGTCATAGTGCACTGTGCTTGTCAGTGCTGACACTGATTAAAGCAACTTCTGGATTATGAGCCATCCATTTTGAATATTAACATTTAATTTGAAAAATCCATTAGATTCCCGAGTGGCTCAGCATCCCAACAGAGGGTATTGTCTGAAGTGGATGTGTACAGCTCCGATTTCCCCTTTGGCCTTGGAAGGGATGTTGATGACGAGGCCATCGTAGTGGTGGCTCCAAATGTGGAGGGAACAAGGAAGAAATATTAACTGCAAGTCCTGAGTTCAAAATAAAAACAAATTTACAGTTTACTCATTGATCTGATGAACGTGTGAGGTTATCACAAAGTGAAGTGCAATTCAGACAAGTGCATGTACAAGATACATAGTAAAAAGTGAAGAAATGTTACAAGTATTGCAACTGAGTTGAGAAGAAAGGGCTATAGGTTCCAAGTTCAGGTTGTTTAATGTAGTTATTTGGAAGCATTGACTGAAAACGTGGAGTGGCAGCAATGGGACTTTTGGGTAAGGCTATGTGCAGTTGAGAGGAAAGTTCATGGCCCTTGACAAATGAATATGGCGTTAATTAATATAAACCACAGCTGTGCTCACAAATGGTTTATTCTTTGTAGTTGTTACATTTTGTGTTTAGTCATCGTAAAATTCGTGCGGGACTTAAATTGGCGTCATGATATCGGTTTTTGGTGTGTTCAAGCTGGGAGGCCACCTGCTTTCAGAGTCTTTGGTGTAGTTCTTCTGCTGTCACCTATGTCATTAACATTCTTTATTAGCGATTCTCTATTGGAAACTGATGTGTCTTTGTTAAAAGGACACAAAGAGCTGTAGAGCAATTATAAGCACTGCAGCTTAAGGCTGCCATGGAGGGGAGAGAACATTCAAGAGCCCTGTAAGAGGCTAACCAGCCTTTCCAATGTGCCCTCTATCACTTCCTTGATGGCATTTGGATTCTGTCTTCAGGATAGATTTATCTTGAGCCAGTAAATATGAATCACACCCTCTGCAGGGTGCTTAGACTTCTACAGACTTAATAGATCTCACTGCCTTTTCATGCTGCTTCAAAACCTGGTTGTTCAGGTTTTACCTTTAGATTGCGATGTTCACCCCACTGTTGTCTATAATTTCTGTAAATAGTGTTGATTGTTTGTCATTTATTGTTCAGGATTAGATCCAGTATTTACTAGTTTCCTTTTTGGGGGGTGGCAATAGTGAGTGCAGTGAGGCTAATTCAATAGGCCAGAGCCCAGTGATTGCCTAAGGCCCTGGTAGCTGTGTGTTTGTACAAGTGCTAGTCATTTCCAAGCAATGATAAGATTTATAGCTGCCAGTTATACAAAAAGCAATGGAAAAAGTACTAGGCAGGTCACCTGGCAGGAACCATCCTTCAAGAAAGTTCATGCAGTGAATGTTAAGTTGTATCCAACAGTTGACGAATTGCTCTGCAGTGACGCAGCATATGAAATCCAAAACGACTAGGGTGGTAGGCAAATTAGATTTAATGTTGACAAACAAAATACTGCTTGCAGGGAGCAGGGGAATGTTATAAATATCCAAAGGCTGGCACTGAACCTGAAAAAGTAGGGTTTTTGATGGTTCAACTTGATCTTCATCTTGACAGTGTGGGAGGGGGATTAAAAGATAAGTGCTTGGATGTAAAGTGAACACTGGCTTTGAAATGAATGATAAATTATTCAATACAAAGTAGCCACTAATTATATTTAGAACACTAACTTTGGTCCCCACATGGCAGATGTCAAGATAAGCAGGTTAGTCTTGAACAGAGGTGATGGAGGGGATTTGCATTCAAAGTCCTGATCATGATCTTATCAATGTATAATAGTCTCCTTAAATGTTTCAGGTGTAGTGACTAAATTGACCTTTTTCTGTGTGTTGTGAAAACAGCTCTAAATTAGCCACTGGAAAGAGTGACGTTTTTGGACACGTCTAATGTCCTATGTATGTGCTATAAAATATTCGAGAAATTGTACATTTTTTAAGCCACCCCACCTCCACCTTCTAAAAATGCCAGTGTCAATTATAAAAGGGTTAATTCCAGTTTATCTCTCCCTTATTACTCTTTGGACATTTACATTTTTGCAATGATCATGTAAACACTGGAACGGCATAGCAGACCAGAATTTTAGTATTTGTGAAACCGTCTAACCCTGGGTATCACTCTGCAGGTCCGCATGGACATTTCTGTCCACATACCAACACATCTCTCATGTTCTGTGATGTGTAACTTATCTGTCAGATTGATGGGAAAACCAAATGACAATATCCTCTGCTCTCCGCTCTCCCGTGTCAAAATATCAGTTTATTCATGAGAATAAAGGTGAACTGCAGAGTTTTCAGCACCATGCAACTGACTAATGACTGTGTGCCGTGACAGTGTGCAAGGCTCAGTTCTACATTTTGTGCTCGTTGGTTTAGAAAAACGGCTGAATATCACACTGTTTTTTAATATGATAAGATCCATAAATGGAAAGAAGCTACTTTGCTGTTCAAAATGAAGATAAAGTGCATTGATCATTTAAAGTAAGCTGAGGCTACAGAAAACATCAAAACTGTCCATTTGAATTTGAGATCATGAGTTCAATTAGAATGTGAAGTACAATATACATTTTATTTTTGGCATGTTGCAGACATAGATTTGTGCATATTAAGTAATTTGTGTTTAATCTAGAGTTGTTAGCTGTGGTAGACATTTACTGTTTAAGTAAAAGGTGTAAAAGTATTTGCCTCCATATCCCTTTGAGGCAATAACTGCATCTTATTGGGAAGTCTTCATTCATAGTAAAGACAGGAAAGCCCAACAATTGGGGAAGAGATAATGTTACTGTGTTGGGGGAGGGCTTGCAAGGAAATTAAATATCCCTGCCAGATAATATTTCATAGCAGGAAAGGAAAAATGGCTGGCAATGTTAAGGAACAGCTGATTGCAACACTACAAAAAAGACATTACAGATCTCATAAATTCTCACATTCATCTGGTGCAGATTCAATAGAGAGATGCCTGAGGATTTCCCTGTAGATCTGCCCATGCAACAGCAAAGTCTGTTTTGGTCATTTAGATTATTATAATTGTATTATCATGATATGAAATTATCAATCAAAATGCAAGGTATTAGCACTGACAAGGATTGGGCTATGACTGTCGGCAAACTGGAGTTCTGAGTGTTTAAGGCTATGTGGCTCCTTTAGCCACATAGGAGCCACACTCATATTCACAGTAGATGCTGGCTATAAAAAAGTGCCTGATAATGTATTTGGAAGAACTGTCAGCATCTTGAATTTTTGTAGCTCTAATTCAAAAGATGGATGTGATCACTGGTAGCTGGGCTATGTCCTAAGTCTGCTGGCTTTCTCTAGGGGGGCTTGAGTTGCATGAGGAGTGAGTTTTTCTGCTTTGTGTTTTCAGATTGCTTCAGTGGTTTTGTGTGGTTTGCTAAATTGACATAGATGTGTTTCGTTATCTAAATGGACTTAGTTTAAACCCACAGGGAAAAGCTGGAATTCTTCAAACTATAAACAATTCTATCATTTTTGTTTTTTGACACACATGATGTCCAGCTGCTAGACACAGCAGTTCCTTTTTTTAATGTGAGAGGTTTTCATCCTTAAAAATCTCAAGACACTTTAAACATAAGAGGGAACCCACTTAATTCACCATTGAACTGCAGAACACATTTGGGTTTCACCGGAAACTATTCTACATATAGTGGAGTGCTTCATCACTTGAAACTCAGTTGGAAGTTTAGAATGGAAATGGGTTAACATCCCTATCCTTTTTAAAAGGGATCTTTGGGAATATCTAAAGTGAAAGGTGTCATCAGAAATTTGTAAGCTTTAAAAGTACAGCTGTGTGAGTCCTTTCCTATCTTCAAGTTTAAAATGTGGATTAGAAACTCATGTATGTTGATAGTGTAGTGCTCAAAGACTGGAGTTCGAAGGAACCAAACATTCTAGCAGGGCTTTCTTGTGCTTACAAGTTATTCGTAATACCCAGAACTGTCCATCTAGGCAGTGAAACGCCAAATGACGTCGCATTCTTGTTAAAGTGGATTTTCTGTGCTTATTAACGTTAAAATCAAAGAGCTGGTGTAGGTAGTGTGTAGAATCACATATAACGCTGAAACTGTCATCTCTCTGACCCTATATCCTGGCTTTGCACTTATTGAAATGGCATTGCCCATCTCATTGGGCAAATTGTTCAATATGAATATGTTCTTGCACACTTAGTGTGGTCCGCCAGTGTACTTATTCTGTTTGTATTCTGAAGCAGTTTTTATTTCATGTTGTTTTGTACATCACGAGAAGATGGAGCGTGTGGTTTACTATGCTAATATATTTTGTGCATGTGGTATGTAATGTGTGTAGACATCAACTAGCATCATGCTGTGCTGCACTAAAGACTAAGAAAGGGGTGTGTGCATACAGAAGGATAAACTAAAACTAAAAGGTGCTTTGACATACTTTTGCTAATACAAACCACCTCGCTAATTCCCCTTATCCCTGTGTTTCCTGCAGGTGCTGGTGGAATGAGCGTTGCGTGTGTGTTGAAGAGAAAAGCAGTGCTCTGGCAGGACTCCTTCAGCCCCCACCTTAAACAGCACCCACTTGAGACGAGCCAGCCCAGCATGCCTGTGGTGTTGACGACGGGGTCAGGAGCCCCCCCGGCAGGGCAGACCCCCCAGCCTGCGCCTCCTAGCCAGCCCCTCCCAGCAGGGGCGCACTTGGGCCAAGTGCCCGGGTCGGCGGGGGGCGCGGGGCGCTCCCAGGACGACGCCATGGTGGACTATTTCTTCCAGCGGCAGCACGGCGAGCAGCCAGGTGGCGGGGGGTACAACAACGGCAAGCACCGCTGGCCCACCGGGGATAACATCCACTCCGAGAACCAGGTAAGGGTGGGCTCTGGGACCGAGGGGAGGGAAATAATGAGCACAGTGGACTTCTTATGAATGAACTCTGCCCTGTTCTGAGTGCTTCAACCAGTAAAGGTCTGCTCAGGGCATGGTTGGACTCGGTAGCCCCTTGCTGGGCTGTCCTGTGGCCAGTCTGGTTCCTAAAGGCTGCAGTGCGTAGTTGGCGGAGGTCTGCCAGGGCTGGGTTCAAGGATCCTCAGCTTCCTTCTTTTGGTGCTGTGATCTTGGCTGTGGCAACACGGCACGTTTAACAACAACCTTGAAGAAGCTCTGGTTAAATTACTTATTAGTTCATTAACGGATTTTGTGTCTTAGCAATTTATCTGTATGTCTTTTGGCCTTAGGTCCGATCCATGGATGAGTTGAATCATGATTTTCAGGCTCTAGCGTTGGAGGGGAGAGCTATGGGGGAGGTGAGTATTCAGCGCTTTTATTGGTCTCATTTTTCTTTTATTTAGTGATGAGCCTGATACAGACATTAACTCATTACTCAATATGGATTCTTTGCTATGTATGTGCGGTACTATCCTAATAGCAGAATGAGCACAAATGTAACCTGCTGGATAGTTTAACTGATGACATTCAGCAGGTATGTCAAACTCATTTGTCACAACGGGCTAGGCTTCATTTTAAATGTACTTTAACTGGGCCTTGTATAAATGCGTAATACAGAAATCATTGAAAAACAGGACACAACCATTATATAGTATTTGTTTTGGTTTTTATTTTACAAAGACATACCTTCTAAAATATTTAATTAATTGTCATTAGGAGCTGGTGAAGAGGCAGTTTAGCAAAATGAACTAATAAATCTCTGAGTTTTAGGTGTTTTTTTTGCATTAATAACTGTCATTTCAAATATAGCTGTGATTATAACAATAGGCCAAAAATAAATGAACAACTGCGTGTATGATTTTCATTTGGTGAATGGCAAGACTGAAATGTTTTAAAAGGGCTGTGGTGATAAGCATCACCTGTAAACACTGCTTGAGGGACTCGCAGAACTCTCTGGGGCTGTGGTGTGAAAAATATGGAATGCAGGTTTTGCTTTGTTTCTTAATTACCAGGTACCAGTGTTTTTAATGGAAACAGATTCCACAAAGGACAATGTTAAAAGCAGATTGGTTGACATGAAAACAAGTTGATGAATGTATATTCTGCAGATCAGCAATATAAAACCAGTTTTCTACAATTATTGCAAATTTAAAACATGAAATATATTGACAATGAAGAATTAAATCTGTATAGTTTACTAATGCTGCAGCCGCCTATGCCTGGCACTTCTTAGTTTGGACCACTACATCAAAATCTAGAGACTGGGCCTTGGAGAATTGAATAATGAGTTCAGGTGGGCGTCTGTGAGATGAGATTCCACCTGAAATCTTTCTTCAGTTCATTACAGAACAAAGCTGCTAACATGGATAGAATTTAAAAAACAAAAGACTTCGGCTGGGGATAATTTGGTATTGCATTTTGATAAAATGTTCTAGAGTCAACACTGGAAAACTTGTGTTGCATACAAATCAAGAAATAGGAATTTCTTCACTTTTTTGAGCACACAATTTTTTTCGATATCATAGGCTTTTTTGCAATGTTCAAGAATGCACCTTATAGGTTTTTTCCTCATGATCTTGAAGGACAGTTTTGGTGAGAATAATGTCTAGCAGTCGCAGATGTTCCAAACTGAGGAGCAGGGGTTTAGAGAAGTGTATGTACGGGTCTTGCTGCACTATTTTTCCCTTCTGTTTTCGTGTAAAGACATGGCCCTGTCAAACAGGATCTGTGACATCATCAAACGGGCGCACTGCAATTGGACAGAGGTAGAGAACTTGGATGGCTATGTGTCAGACTGTTATGGTGCCATTACCAAGGGCACTGGGCAGCTCAGACAAGGCTCTTGTTGCTTTATGGACGTGGGCTGCAGGTTTGACACCCCTGGCTTACAAGAAGAATGAAGCAATAGAATCTCATTCAGTTTGCAGAGTTGACTCTTTAAGAGTCTTTAGACTCTTAATTTTTCTGTTGGAAGAAATTCATCTTTTTTTCTCCATCTGTATTTTTAGCATTTTACATGATGCATGGTCACAAGCATCTTGTGCTTTGGCAGTCTGAGCTGTGCCGCCCACCACAGTGTGCTCACATACACGTGCCAGTGTGTTCAATTATTTAAAGAAATGCAGCAGGAAATGGCCTTTTCTCCTAAGCCAGGGCTGTTGAAGGATGGCAGGCAAGTGAGCACTGCAGTGGCAGGGAGGTTCTAGTTTCTGAACCAGGCACTGTCAGGGGCCCCTTTTCCTCCATGTAGCTGGGCTGCTTATCTTTATTTTGCTTCTGCTCACTCAACAGTTATTCCGTGCACAGATAGTTCTGTTGCTTTTCATCCACAAGGGTCTCAAAGTGCTTTACATATACGAAGGAACAAATTTCGTCCATCTCCTGGGAGATGCTTAGCTGCTATTTTTCTCCAACAGTCCCACTACACTGAAGTTCAGGTGCTGAAGTGAGAACATTCGGGTGGGCTAGCACCATGTGATTAATGACCTGTCCTCGGGACCTCGATTTGTCTCATACAGCATGCTATCTATTCCCTTCGAGTTTGGAGGGAAGAGTACCCTCTATATATTATAACCAATAATAGCAGCAATTAAGTTGTTCTTTGGATGTCTCCTGTGTCAATACTGACCATCCTGTTTTCTAGTGGTTAGATTGTGATGTGCACACCTAGGGCTGGTTGACTGTTTTCTGTGTATACCTATTCCAATTCCTTAAGAAAATAACTAGCATTTGTCATGTGTAGCTCATTTTATTTGTGTGGTAATGGCAAGTGTCACTACCTGTGTCATTCTGTTCTTATGTCTGAATGGTTTTAAGTTTTACATATGTACCCTTGAGTCCATCAATCATAGGTCTGATAAAGTCAAATAACCACAGGATATGTAGAAAGCATATGTAAAAAGTTTTTTTCCCCCCACATTAAGGCACATATTATGGTGTCTTATAGTGCAGAAACTACATAGTGTTACAAGATATCAAGCTAACAGTTACACAGAAATGTCTTAATCTGCATATCTGTTCAGATGTAACTGCAACTATAAACAAACATAGCTGCTGGAAGTGGTGTGACAGGTGAACTATTTTGTATTGGCTCATAACTTCAAAAAATAAACTCTATATGAATCATTATTGCAAAGCACAACCACATTGAATGTGTGTTAAAAAATAAAACTACTAAAATGCAATTGTGTAACAACTACATAATGTTTGTTTTACAGTAGCCTTAGAAGTAAACTTCAGAACAGGTTTTAAGATTAACAGTGATGGTAGGTATTGTGTCTAGCAGATGTAATGATTTAGTTTTACAATTTGGCCCATTGTTTATTGGAGATAAGAGATTTATTCTTTGGATGTTGCAAAATATGTTCAAGGGGTATAAATCTGGAGCTTGGCTACCTATGTCAAAGGTGTGACATATAATAACGGTACTAATTAATGCAGTAAGACTGGATTTTTAAGTTAATCGGGAGGACTAGAGTGAAAAATTCCAGCTCTAGTATCAATGTGAATTGAAATTATTCTGTTTCTTTAGTTCTGGTTATATTTTTAAAATTATTTTAATTGTACTATGTACCATATTAAAAGCATTTTTTCAATGAGTCTGGAATGGTTGCGTTCTGTCAGTCACTGTACACTTGATGCGCTCTAGTTCCTTTTTTTATTGTAACATGGATTTCACTTAAACATTTCACTGAAATGAGGAAGTGCTTACCAGCCACGCTTGGATAATCATGGATCCTGATACCATTTTTTCCTCCATGAATTTAACACAGTAGGGTAGTTCACACAGTCAAGGATCAGATGTCTAGACATCTAATGTTTACTTTGTCTAGAACTGGGTTTTGTTTTTAATTTCCTAAAGCTCTTGCATGCCACTGTAGGAAGGGCGCTGTGTAAAGTTTGCATTGTCTCATAATGTGACTCATTGGGTGTTCTCTGTGCATTAGATTTCTGTTACCCCTGTAGTTGCCGAAAAAGATGCTTGTAAAAATACCGTTGCCAATAGAAGTCACAGTTCTGATACCTGTTTCTCTGCCTCCTGTGCACCACAGCAGCTCCTTCCTGGGAAGAAGTTCTGGGAGTCCGATGACTCGAGTAAAGATGGACCAAAAGGGATATTTCTTGACCAGTGGAGGGACAGTGCATGGGGAACCTCAGGTAAAAGATAAATGCAATCTTTTGTGATGTATGCAATTGGCAGAAAGCCTCTGAGCTTACAGTTGGTATAAGTATAGGGCGTCATGAAGTTTGAATGGCTTTAATGGGCGGACATGTTGCGGAAGATGCATCTGTTTGTCCTCCTCTCATGTTTGTGAAACGAATGATATTGCTGTAAGCTGGGATGGTAATGGCTCTGGTAGTAACTCCAAAGTGACCATTACAATTGCAATTGTAGTCATCAGATTATTAAAAGATATTTAAAAATGTACATTGTACATTGAAGAATCTCTGGATGTGTCTTTACAGTGTAACAGGCTTCCTTGTGGTGGCTCCACACAAGGAAGGTGTTGATACAGGTGCCAGTTGTATTAGATCTTCTCATCTGTCTACAGATCACTCGGTTTCCCAGCCAATAATGGTGCAGCGGCGACCCGGCCAGGGTTTCCACGGCAGCAGCGAGGTGGGCTCGGTGCTGTCGCCACGCTCTGAAAGCGGCGGTCTTGGGGTCAGCATGGTGGAGTACGTCCTGAGTTCGTCCCCAGGGGAGAAACTGGACTCCTGTCTTCGAAAGGGAGCTTTTGTAAGTGGACATTCCACGTGAGGTGTTCTTCATGGAAGAATGTGTTACAAAGGAGAGTTTTCACAAATTGAGAGGAGATTAAACTGATTATGGATGCATGTAAAAATATTTAGAACCAGGTTTTGTTTTAAATTTTCTGAAAATTACAGAACGGTTTCTTGAGATATCAAGATAATTACGTTCTTCCTTCCAGGGTCCTCGAGATCCCGAGGCAGATGACGGTGAAAAGAGAGAGAAGAAGCCTAAGGCGACCTTTGACACAGACAAACTGAGCGACCTGAAGGAAGTGGAGAGTGATGGGATGGACAAACCAAATGGCCTGCCTGTGCAGAATGGGATTGATGTGGATGTTAAGGATTTTAGGTATCTGTTCAAAAACTTAAGACTTAAGACAAGGGCTTTTTTAGAGATCCATATTAAGCCAGAAAATGCACCTGATTTAAGCTCCTGACTCTTAGGAATAGTGCTTTGGTGATTGTAAGTCTGTATTTCGGGATAAATTTAAAGGAGTTGCAATATGGGTTTGTTTTAAAGAATTATGATGAGAAAAATATGGCAGCATTGCAAATATTTATAGACCTTTGTCTTTGTATGTTGTTGGACATAGAGAATACCACATTGTTCAAGTCCTTCAGCCAGCCTGCTGATCTCTCACCTTCATCCTCAGCTTTGTATAATTTAGAATTAGATAAGCCTGCTTTCAATTCCTTTTGAGTACATAAAATGTTAGTGTATTGACAAGAGACTCCAGCAGGGAGAGAACCTTTGTGATAGTATGACAATGAAAGAAACTGGAAAGGTATTCCAAGCTGCAAGCCACTTAGGCCAGACTCGCTTGGTCAAATGAAGTCATTAACAGATTTCTTTGAGATTGATTGCCTGCTGTTGAGTGTTGCAGTCAATTCTTCCTCAGTCTTCATGAGCCCTAGGCTGTTTTACTGCTAAAAATTCAAAATCAATGTCTGGCTTTCTTGGCTGGCTTATTAAAATAAGTAAATAACCTTTCAGACTCTCAACAGTAGTTTACAACAACACATTCGAAACACAAGGTTAATAAGAAGTAATAACTTTCAAGGAACCACTTTGTGGCTGTCTCTGTAATCCTGTATCCTTGGTGTACTTGTTCCTGACAGCCGCACGCCTGGGAACTGCCCGCCGCCAGGGGCCGAGGTGGACCTCCTGGGCCCCAGTCAAAATGGCTCCGAGGCCCTGGCCCAGCTGTCCAGCAGCAATGGAGCCAAGCCCGTGGAGGACTTCCCCAATGTGGAGTCTCAGAACGTGCCCCTGGACCACATGGAATCGGTGGGCATGGAGCCCCTGCAGTTTGATTACTCTGGCAACCAAGTGCCCATGGACTCCACAGCCGCCACTGTGGGGCTGTTTGATTACAACTCCCAACAGCAGGTAGGACACTGGGAGTTATTAGTGGTAAAACTTGAAAAATCGCCACACCTGCCTAATACTTCAGACTATAGTTTCTTTTGTTGGTACTGCCAAATTCTCGTTTTGGCGAGTGGGAGTATTCATATTTCTTTAGACTTGATCACCTTCTGTGTCTCGCATTTTGTCATCTTAAAAATAGGACATTGTTATAAATGTTAAAAAGCCTTGACATCTGGAGTACACGTCTTCCTCAACCGATACCATTATCTCCCTCTCGCCCTGTGTCCACACAGCTGTTCCAGAGACCCAGTGCCCTGGCTGTTCAGCAGCTGACTGCAGCACAACAGCAGCAGTATGCCCTAGCAGCCGCTCAGCAGCCTCACATAGGTAAGGGCTTTCGATTCCCACAGCGTGTGCAGAACGACATATTCTAGTGAAAACCTAAAAATTAAGATCAGCTCTGTTTTGGAAATATAGAAGATAATTTTACCAAGCCTAAACTTGAAAACCAAGTGTTTCGGTATAGTAAGTGATCAACAGCTTTTCTGTTATCCCAAAAGAAAAACAGTGAGTGACATTCCCTCTGCAAATGTTCTCCGAATGACTTATTTGACTTAACAGTTTGTGTTGAATTTCTTTCTTGGTCTTATTTTAATTGACAAAGAAAAATCCAGACTCATGTGCACAGTTATGAAACAAATCTGTGTATTGTTGATTTTATTTTACATGCAGCAATTTCATTATAACATGACAGAGTATGTGGCTTCTATATTTAAGATTTCCATTACTAAATGTTTATTAAAACATCTTAGCTTGCTTGCAGATTCCATTCACCAAGGGAAAGATAAGTGATGAGTCTTGATTGACTGCCTAGTTACACTGAAATACTAGTTGGTTTGCAGTGGCTCAACACTTGTGACTGCAGTTTTTCATGAAGTAGCAATTAGACCTTTTGTCTCTTGTTGGCAGCATGAGACAGATGACAGAGTTCCTTTACTTACCCACCTGCAGTTATCAGTTTCTTTCAGTCCCTTAATCACTGCCTTGGAAACGGTTAAATTAAGGAAGCCTTTGTTCTGATTCAACATAGATATAGGGAAAAATAGCAATTAGTGGAGCTCACCAAGTCATTGTTGAGGAAGTGAGTGGTGTTTAGAATGGAGAAGAGGCTGCAAAGCGGAGTCCGACTCTGTTTATCTTTCTACTTGACTATAGAACATATAATCCTCCCTGAACACAGGTGGTTATTCAGTATTCTTTTTTCAGCTTGATAAGGTGGAGAACATTGGTTGTGCTTTGTAAAGTTTCCTCTGGTGCTACTCTGAATGAGCCAGCAGTTACCTTTTTAAAAAATTTTTCACAAGTTAACCTGCTCTTTAGTTACAGCACAGCTGACTCCAGGGGTTTTCATGCACTTGAGAATGAGTTGTACATTAAGGGCATGATTCAGCACATATATTATGCTCATGGTTGCCAAGGTAGATGAGCAATGTTTAGATAGTGATTTACAAGGCATGATCAGTCTCTTCCTCTCACTTGAAATTGCTTAAATGTCCTGAAAGACTTGGGCACTTCTTAATGTATACTCATATTTTTGGGTAGCAGGTTAAAACATTGTAAAAGGCAATGTCAAACTGATTTGTGTTCATGCATGCGTCATACATTTATATATGCATATTCATTTAAATTTGTGTGGAACTTAAAAAATTAAGAGAGAAATAACCTATCGTGAAAACAGGAGGATGTCTTAATTTAGGATTTAAATTTGGTTATATCTGTTAACACAGTGTGCATTGCATAATTTATTGTGAATGAAAGATCAAGTGTAAATTATCCTTGCAATGTGGGAATGCAAATGGACAATTAAGAATTTGCTCTCCTATATTAACAGGATGATATCTTATACTAGAATGTACAGTTTCTCTTCCTAAAACTGCAGCCTATATATTTCTTTAAATTGGATAATCAAGAGAAAATTAGGAGATTGGTCCATGCAATCCTTCCTGTAAGTGTTTTGTAATGTGAGAATTTAAACTTTTCTTAGGTACATGGATCAGAAAGACTCAAACAAAACGTGTGGAACTGAGATGGAAACAGTTAAATCTTGCCTAATGTTGCATAACTTGCATCGCCTGCATAACATTGTGAATACATCCAGGAAAAGTAGAATGATAAATTTGTGTTCTAGCGTAGTTTTTTAATTTCCTTGAATGGTAGGCTTTGCATTAGTCTTCTTTTTAAAATGCAAGAAAAAGTAAAACCAATAAAATTACAAGGGGCACTGGGATAGATGATTATAACTTTATTGAAATGGTTTCAAAAGTAAAAGGGTAACCTCATCATGTCACTCTTTACAGCTTCTGGCAAGCTGTTGGTTATTTTCATGCAGAACTATAACTGCAGGATTGCATTTCCAGCTAGTCAGTAAGGTTCTTTGAAGTGAATTCATTTTTTAATCAGTAATTTTGTCATCTGTAAAATGGATTACGTAATTCAATCCCTGTTTAATTCAAGTACTGGAAGATCATTAATTGAGCTTGCAAGTGATATTTAATCAGTAGATTTTTGTTTAAATTGTGGTTTTTGATACTACAAACTGAGAAATTAGTGATTTATTTGAAAACGCATTTATCTTTCAGTGCTATAAGATCAGAACCATTGAATCTTGCGCGTTATGTATCACTGTTAGAAATACCTGCTTCATTATTGAATTGTATTTAAAAATGCTGTGGAGTGTACATTTGCAACAGTCTGCATAATTGTGCAAGCTGTTTTACAGGGATTAATGACAAGCTTCATCCTTGAATCAGTCAGCTTCTGGCAAATGAATGAGGCATTTGGACCTAATTCTGTTTTTTTTAACCTTTTTTGTGTTCTTGTTCTGGTTGATGCAATATGTGAAAATCTTACTTAGGAACATGTTTGAAGTCAGTTTGACAGTGCAACTAGAAAGTGTTCTTTTGGAAGACAATTACGAGTAAATAGACTAATCTGTGGAAGGAGTAGTTTTGGGATCTTTGTAAATTCGGTTTGTTGCATTGTGCAAAAGTGACTTGGTCAAAAGACAGATGCGAAGCTCTAATGGGTTGAATGATTTGTTTGTGTCAAAGCTATATGTGTTTTCTCCTGCACCGTTAAGGTTGCGAGGCTGCAGGGCAGTCTGCGGCTGCCGTCCTATTGAATTCTGTTTTTACTGACAGGTGTGTTTTCAGCAGGTCTTGCTCCCGCTGCCTTTGTCCCAAACCCATACATCATCAGTGCGGCTCCTCCGGGAACAGACCCCTACGCAGCAGGCCTGGCTGCAGCTGCCACCCTGGGTATGAGCTTTCTTACAGTTTCTTTACTTTCCCCTGGCTTGTTGCTGTTCCTCAAATGGTGCCCTCGGGAAGATTGCTTTCATTGTGTATGGGGAGTTGTATGTTGTTACAGCTCTCAAACACAGTTAATTCAGTTATTATTACACCATATTATTAGGGTCTGATTCTGGATTTGGAGAACATATGAGACCATGCCAGGCTGCTTTCGATTCATTGCTGGCTGTTTCAACTTTGACTAAAATAATTCACGCAGTTAAATTGGCTGTCAGGTTTGGCATTGGGGCATAGTGGTTAATAACGCTGGGGCCCTGGTTTCAGTTCCGGACCTGGGGTGCTATCTGTGTGGAGCTTGTATGTTCTCCCTTAGTACATATGGGTTTCCTCCCACAGTCCCATGACATATTCCATTTATTTTTATATAGCGGCTTTCACAACAAGGTTGCCCCAAGGCACTTAACATACTGGTATAATAATTGGCTTCTAAGAGGATCGGCCTGGTTTGAGTGTGTGCATGGTGTCCTGTCCCGAGTGTAACTTGCCTTGCTCCTGCTGCTTGCCTGGTAAGGGTCTGGCTTTAGGCAAAGTGGTGTGATTATGGACTGATGAAATTGCCTGTTTTCATCCTTCAGAGTAGTAATATATGGTCATTCCTAGAAGGGCCTTTGGCACAAGGAAGAAAGTGTTGCATAGTGGTATTTTGCATCTGAGCTAAATTACTACAAGCAGGTGCATCTGCAGTTAGTACTTCCCTTTTAATTGATGCCATCCCAAACAAATATAAGCAGACTATTCTTTCTCAGTATATGAAAGAGAAATGGCTTGGAGTTGCACCCCAGAAGCTTCAAATGTGTCGTGAGATGAGAGCTTAAGAAACAAAAGGGGGGTGGTTAACATGTCCCATTTCTTACCAGTGCTTCACTAAGGTAATTAAGGCTGTTTCCCATCCAGAGAAACTTGAACCGAGTATCAGATAGGCTGTATCAGATCTCGGCATTGTGTTGAGTTCAAGTCTGATAATTGATTTTACAGGGTTTTTTTTAGGTCTTGAGCATAGCAGTGCTTTGAGTTTCTGCCTTCATCAGCCTTAAGTATTCTGACATACCAGCTGCCTTCTTCTAATGTATTCCTTTGTTGTGGAGCAGGCCCTGCAGTGGTTCCCCATCAGTACTATGGAGTCACCCCCTGGGGAGTGTATCCAGCCAACCTCTTCCAGCAGCAGGCAGCGGCTGCTGCTGCGGCAACCAACTCGGCCAATCAACAAGCAGCAACCCAGAACCAGCAAGGCCAGCAGCAGGTATACTGATTGGCTATCTCCTTGTGTGCATTAACCTCGCTCGTGGCTTTTATCTGAGACCACAGGTTTTCTGTGAGAAGACACACTGTAATACATACATTGTGCATATTGTGCTAGCCAACCTTTAACACAAATAGTCTACTAAAGAATCATAAAAATGATGACACAAACCATTGGCACAAAGCTTTCAACTCATCCTGGCATGCATATTTGTAGAGCCTTGAGTCATTTCTTTCCCATGCTATGTTGTTTTGTTGTACTCCTCAGACTGCCATTAAACAAATGAGTTGTACTTTTCTAATGGAGAGCGGTCACCTGGCTTATTTATTATTCTTGTAAGAAAAGCTAGTGAAATCTTTTGCTTTCACTTGCTTTTGACAGGTTTTGGCTTTTTTTTTGTCTCAGGTTCTTCGTGCAGGAGGTAACCAGCGCCCCTTGACCCCGAACCAGAGTCAGCAGGGGCAGCAGACAGACCAGCTGGTCGCCGCAGCAGCTGTGAACTCGGCCCTTGCGTTCGGCCAGGGCCTTGCTGCTGGAGTACCTGGTCAGTGTGCAGCCCATGTCTGTCCAGGGAGCTCTTAATGTGTAGCTGCCAATAATAAATTTAAGGGCTTCCTTAGTTTGATTCTGTAACACCTTGATGCACAAAATAATTGAATGTCTAGAGTTAGCAGCCCTCCTCATAGCTTTAGAAGTGTTTGCTGTTTTTGATATTCAGTTTTGTGCAGTGTATGTGCCCTTTTTTCTTAGCCTAGACTTTCTCAGCAGAGAAACTGCCTAGGCTGTCATAAATCAAAAACTGCCTCTTTCATGGTTTATATAGAGAACAACAAAAATCCAGTTTCAGCACTTCATGAGCTTTTGCTGTTTTCTCCTCAGTTATGTATTTTAAGCTACAGTAGAGCTTTCCCTTTGAAATGGAACTACATTATATCCCAACTAATGAACTACTGTACATCAAATCGACAGCTGACTAGATTAAGGTATAGAGATATGTATAAGTAAGGTATACAGTTCAGTATTTGTCAGGAAAATGTCTGTTACAGTATTATAAACCCAGGCTGCAAACCTTACTGCCTTTTAAATGTTTAGACAGATACTGAAAGTGAGCTAGTCAGTAGCCGAAATCCAGATAGTTGGAGGAGGGAGTGTTATGCTAGTTCTTATATTGTCTACACTTTTGTTGCTCTTGTGTTTTACGTTTATGTAACAGGGCTGTAGAACGTTTGATTGGTAATTTGCAGTTCTGAGTCCACTGATCTCTTGAATCCAGGCTATCCGGTTCTGGCTCCTGCTGCCTACTACGACCAGACAGGAGCCCTGGTGGTGAACGCCGGTGCCAGAAGCGGCCCAGTGCGGCTCGTGGCCCCAGCCCCCGTGATCATTAGTCCCACAGCCGCTCAAGCAGGTAAAGATGTGCTGTCACTGCAGGGACCAGCAGGGGCTCCAGTGTGCTCCCGGGCCTCCCTGTGTAACCTCACTGATCTCTGGCTTACAGCATGCCTCTCAGCTTTAGCAATAGAAATTGTTCTTCAGAAACTTATTTGTTTTAACAGGTGCTTGAAAAGGACAAAGTGACTTTTTGCACTGTTAAAGTTGATTGTTCTTGGCAGTAATGATTTTCTTCATGCCAACTACCAGTCTTTTAATAGTTTTCTTGCAGTCCAAAAAATTAAGCACCTGTTTGCATTGAAATCCTATTAACCCTTGTTTTTTACTGCAGTAGACTGTTGTTGCTGTTGCATGGGGAAGGTGTGGATGGGAAGGATATAAAGAGAGTGCATGTTACTGGTGTGTGTGTTCAAGGTTAATTGTGAGGAAACCCGAGGAGTATATTTGGGCTTTCATTTTTCTTCCTTTTCTGGCATTGGGACACTGCAGTTTAGATGCAGATAAATCATTTGCATTTATTTGCTGCATATGTTTGTGAAATTTTAAGATGAGCTAATCCCAGGTGATTCCAATCTTCCAAAGCAGCTACAGACGCGTTTTAACCACTTGTGCCCTCTTTGCGTCTCCTCCTCAGCTGTAGCGGCGGCTGCCGCCTCTGCTAACGGGGCGAACGGCGGCCTGGCAGGGGGTGCCAGCGGCCCTTTCCGAGCCCTGGGCACTCAGCAGCCCCAGCCGCAGCAGCAGCCTGGGAACAACCTGGCCTCCAGCTCCTTCTATGGGAACAGCTCTCTGAACAGCAGCTCCCAGAGCAGCTCCCTGTTTTCTCAGGGCTCCGGCCAGCCAGGCAGCACTTCCCTGGGGTTCGGGGGCAGCAGCTCCCTGGGCGCCACGCTGGGCTCCACACTCGGGGGCTTCGGCACTGCCGGTGAGTGGGCCGTTCGGCCAGGTAGATGGCTTTTTCGACAGTGCGTTCCTTTAGACTGCCATTGTTTTGTTTGTTCAACTAGAATTCTGGTCTTTTGAAAAATCTCAGTACTTACTAACAGATGGTTTGGAATTGTCTTTTGCAAAAAAGGGGTTTTCCTTTGTCTACAGGGTTTTCACTGGGGAATACAAAATTTAAAACTGGTTTTCTGACTAACCTTTTTGTCTCTCATGGTGATGTAGATCAGATATGTAACTTTGTTTCTGTAGGGATACAGCAGCACATTGTAAATGGTGTATATTCAAGGAGCAAAGATTGTTTTTCTCACACAGAAACCTTATTACCTGCATTTATCAGAACAAAAACTCTAAACAAGGGCTCCATTGGAGGGAACTAAACCAAACTCACAATGAGATCAGTAAATATAAAACTACTTGTGAGGAAGAATCATGTTTTTTTTTCCCCCAAATGCTCAGGACATTATTGCACATACTGCACTTAACATTGCCTTGTCATGTCTATAATACTACCACATGTGAAGATGAAAAGTCTTGCCTAGCTACTTAGCACGTTGGAATTATTAATCTGAAGGCATATAAATGAAACCAGGTTTCTGATAGTTGATAACCCACGTGTGGACTCTGCTGATTGATAGTAGTATGACTGCTACATGTAATATGAGAGCTGATTGACAGAGTATTTGCCGCACCTGATGATCATGCAATCCGTGCAGGAGAACTGGCATCAACTAGCTACCGAAACTTTTGATTTCTAGTTAGGTTTATGAGTAAGTGGAGCCATCTGTGCCATGTCGTCAGACTTTTTCATACTCAAGTTTACGATGTATGTGTAATGGATATTTGAACAGGGAAATCTATAATGTCTGATATCTAGCTGTATTGGTGCAGTTTAAGACTTACCGAGCCCACTCAGTCTCTGTGATAAAAAGTGTTCATGTCACTGCTGTTCACACTACATAGTACTTTCTTGCTCCAGACAGAGTAATTTGTCAAACTCCTGAAAGACACTGACAAAGAACCCAGTGTAGACTGCTTTTCACTTCAACAGTGAAACACAATCAAGGGACACAAATGAAAACTATATGGTGGAACATGCCCCAGATGACCCCTTTTTGTTTGCAGTGTTTGTTTTTATGCATTCTTAAGGAAAGGCTGCCAAGTGTGTCAGTAGGGATTTCACTAATGCATGTTACCCTTGGGTGATCTTTCACACCCAGCCAGTCATCATTTTACTCCAGTGCAAATCCAAAATGAGGAAGGTGTTGTGTCTTTGATTTAGTCACACCTGAAAAGTAGTTTACTCGGGGCGGTAATAAATGGGCAATTCTGCAAAACTGGAATGTTACACTCAAATGAACAGCGGTAGACATTTACATTGAGAGGGCAATACTGGAGCTGCTCTCTCATGTATTTATTTTCGTTACACCTTCATGGAGATCAATTCTAAGCCTTAACTTTCAAATGTGTTGGCATTGATTTTGTGTTCCTTACCTCGTTAGTTGTTTTAGATGATTGGTTCAAAATTATTAAAAATGTTTATACAAGAGTGAGTTGCAGGAGCTTAGGTGTTAAATCTCCAAAGATCTGTCAGTCTGCTGGGTTCATGCCCAGCAGTTTCCTGAACTGCAAAGCAGCCACTCAAAATGGAAGAACTGCCTACAAGAGAGAAGGTAGCTGTAAAATACTTGGTTAAATATAGAAAGGTCTGAATAAATTTATTTGCGATTGACACTTTAAAGCATGGAAAATTTTTATTTAATGTGAAACTGGTCCCATCTGAGCTTAGCGACCTACCCAGAATCAGAATATGGAAAAGGCATAAAAGAGCATTCTTGTCGCTGCCAGGTGTAGATAAGCTATGAGATTGATATTGACTTCAAAGAATTTCTTTGTCATCTGCTATGCCTCCATCCTTGTGTTTTTGCTAAGGGTGGAAAGACAGAATACCACATCTGGGTATAAGATGAAAGCACTTATTTGCATGACTGTAGTGATCTGCAGATGTGAGTGTGCTGAGGAACATTTCCAAGGTTCCATGTAAAGAAAGCGTGCAAAGGGAATCCATTATCTTATTTTTTCAGTGTGTTTGAAGTTCATAGTCCTTCATTAAGCAGTACATAGAGGACAGTGTGTGCGTCAATCACATTAAAATATTAAACTTTAATAGTAATTGGTCTTTTAAAAAAGGTTTCGGACCAGATTCCGAAATTTGACTTAAATACCTTTAGGGGGACGAATTAAGTTAACGATGCTGAGCATGAGGTTTCATTCATGATGTTTTGCACAGTTGGGTAGACATTTTCTGTAAGGGACCACAAACACTGACAGTGAAATCGGTTACAAATTCACCTGTAATTTACAATGGAATGTTGGTCCTCTGGTGGAGTTAACCAGCTACATTGCCATGTACATTGCCACGTTAAAGCAGAGGTTTGATTTATCAGGCTTTACAAATCAATTACCTTTTGTGGTCAACATTGTCTTCCATTAGGCTCTCCCCCTATCAGTGGTAGATGCCAGAGCTTCAGCATTCCTCAATTTGTAAACCACTTTTGTATTCTTTTTCCAGTTGCCAATTCCAACACTGGCAGTGGTTCTCGCCGGGACTCCCTGACTGGCAGCTCAGACCTCTATAAGAGGACCCCCAGCAGCCTGACTCCCATCGGCCATGGCTTCTACAACGGGCTGGGCTTCTCCTCGTCCCCAGGGCCGGTGGGCATGCCCCTCCCTAACCAGGGCCCCAGCCACTCCCTCACTCCACCACCCTCCCTGTCCACGCACGGCTCCTCCTCCAGCCTTAACCTGGGTGAGTCACGCTGTGCTCAGCCCTAATAGGAAAGCATGCATTGGGCAGAAATGTAAGACAGATCATTTTCTCGTTATGTGCCTGTAGTTTAAGCTGCACCAGTGTATCGCTTATCACATCACCCATTGCAGGGGGTGGATTGGAGAGCCGGGTACACTTGGATAAGAGATCATCTTACTGATCATCATGTTGGATATGCTGAATAGTTGGTATCTTTAATAAGCAACTTAATATAAATGCCTTTAGATGAAAACATTTATTATGCATATCCTGTGTGTATCTAAAATGTATAGGTTGTAAAGCGCTAAGGACAGGTGCACAATTACCCAGCATATTTCCCAGGTGGTAAAGTTGTCCATCTTCCTGACAGGTGGCCTGACCAACGGCAGTGGACGGTACATCTCCGCGGCACCGGGCGCTGAGGCCAAGTACCGCAGTGCCAGCAGCGGCTCCAGCCTCTTCAGCCCCAGCAGCCAGCTGTTCCCTTCCTCGCGGTTGCGCTACGGCATGTCTGACGTCATGCCCTCAGGGCGCAGCCGGCTGCTGGAGGACTTCCGCAACAACCGCTACCCCAACCTGCAGCTGCGCGAGATCGCCGGCCACATCATGGAGTTCTCCCAGGACCAGCATGGATCCAGGTGTGGCATTGCTGTTTATTTTAAGTGAACAGGGGCATTGTGACACAGAGGTTTTGAATCCTGCTCCTGGATCCCTGTGAGTCTATTGGTTTTCATTCCTGCCGAGCTGAGTTACTTAAAATGAAGCCTTAATTGACCTATCAAGCTCTTTGAGGGAACATCTACATTTGAAAAAATGTCTTCTTTTTAAATGTTTGGGATTTTGTTTTACTTATGAAATGCAGTAGTTATAAGGCTACTTCCTGCAAGTGGTAAAAGCTGAAAACAATCATTTCAGAAGAATGCTGTTATCAATTCGAATTGTGTGTGGGCCCCCAGGACCAAGTTTGAGAACCCGTTTCAGCCGGTTGACCAGTTAATTGGGGGAATTCTTGCTTATTCTTGCTTGTCTCATTACATAATATGGAATATTGGATTATAAAGCATGGCTTATTAAACTAGTGTTAGTCTGGTGTAAGCAGTCTGCATTGGACTGGCGAACTTTCCCAGGTGTGTCCTGTATTGTGCTCGTTGCTTGCCTGGATAGGCTCCAGCTCCACCGCAACACTATACAAGATAAAACAGAAAATGGATGGATAATATAGTAGTACCAGATAATTAAGTACTCAGTAATAGAATGGTTTATTGAGCTAGTGAGCAGTAACTGACATGCAGGCTGACAACTAAAAAAATTTACTAGGTTTTGAAATTTAAACTATACAAAGATATTAACATTGAAGTCAGGAATTAAAGATGTGATACAAAAATGTACTTGCATCTCTGCTGAAGTGGAGCAGGGTTTTTATTCCTCTGTACCAGTGGCTTCTGTGTCCTGAGACCGTGTATGTGTTTTTCAGGTTCATTCAGCTGAAACTGGAGAGAGCCACACCAGCAGAGAGACAGCTGGTCTTCAGTGAAATTCTGCAGGCTGCCTACCAGCTCATGGTTGATGTTTTCGGGAATTATGTCATCCAGAAATTTTTTGAAGTGAGTCACTCCTATGCGTGTTCGTCTTGACACTTTTATCTGAAGCAACATTCATTTGTACCCTTTTATGTAACTGGGTACTTTTAATAGAGTGATTTGGCTGAAGTATTTTTCTCAAGGGTACAACTGCACTTTCTCACCTGGGATTTGAATCCTTACCAGCTCCTCACTGCTGCACTTTTGATCACACTGTTTGTTCCATTTGTATCTGCCTTATTCCAAAAGTCAAAATGGGTACAAATGGTGAGTTGCAGCTTGACAAAGGCTGGTTTAGAAGTTAGAGAAAGTTTGTTTCTGGAGAAGCTAGCAGCTGAGAGCCTGTGAAGGACTATATTTTGAGTCTGAAATAGAACATTACTGTATTGTATGAGTGCATGATTTTTCCCACTCTAGCTAGCGACTTTCACTGTCGATCTCATATGACAAATAAGTAACTTCATAGCTTTTTTTTTGTGATGGTATTTATACACCACCCCACTACACTTAAATCAGTTTTGATAGGTATTACACTTCATTTGCACCACAAAATGATCATTTACATTCAGTGTGTTCTTGTAGAATGTGTCAGAATGTAGAATTTGTAGAATGTTGAAAGATGAGACTTGCTCCTGCTAGACAGATTTTAGAAAAAAGAGAAATGGCTTAGTGAATCAGCTGTGCTTTTGTGTGAGAGGGTCTGCGTCTCCTGTCCTCAGTTTGGCAGCCTGGATCAGAAGTTGGCGTTAGCTGAGCGAATCCGGGGCCATGTCCTGTCTCTGGCGTTGCAGATGTATGGGTGCAGAGTGATCCAGAAAGCTCTGGAGTTCATTCCCTCTGATCAACAGGTCATTGTAAGTGTCACGTCCCTCTGTATGTTTCTCATCTCTTTAATGTTATGGCTGACCTGACCCTGTGCCTGAAGGAAAGTTCTGTGTTGTACATCCCTTTTGTTCTATAAAGTAGAAAGTTTCTTCTAGGCAAATGAGCCACCAACTTAGTTTGCACTTCTCAAACCTTCATTCTCAACAAGTTTTTTGTTGAATTTAAATTTTAAGTAAACTACAAGTTTGCTGTTACTCCTAGGGTTTTAAGATTAGAAAACCTCAGCTAAAATTTAAATGTAAAAGTATTCCAGTGAATTCAGTGTTTTGGGAAGCTGGGTGTCGGCTCCTTTTTTATGTTCAAGTTGAATATGCAGATGGTTTGCTTCAGATTGCTAGTTCAGTCCCTAGCATTGTTTTGTTTCGTTGAGTTTTGGAAAACCAGAAGATCCTTGACTGGGACTCCTCTGCTGTCGGTAACAAGGACATGTCTTTGTTTTTTCAGAGCGAGATGGTACGAGAGCTGGACGGCCATGTGCTGAAGTGCGTTAAAGACCAAAATGGGAACCATGTGGTGCAGAAGTGTATTGAGTGTGTGCAGCCCCACTCCCTACAGTTTATCATCGATGCTTTCAAGGGCCAGGCAAGTGCAGCTTTAGGCTACAACTGGAGCTGCGGGTGCAGCACTGAGTGTCAGTAGAATGAATTGTAAGGAGTCCTGGCAAAAGCTCTGTAGGGCATTATTGATACACTGCTTACTATCTTGTCCTACTTCTGTTGCAACATTTCCTGTGTGATCCACGTGCTTCTTGAAATGCCACTAACAACTCAGCAACATCACGCAAATCTTTAAGGATTAAAAATGCAGCTCCATTTAAGTACTCAACTTGTATAAGAAGGTAAGCCGCAGGTTTTTTTAAACATATTTAGAACTGGCGTTTGTTTCTGTTACATACCCATCCAATTGGGAATCGCGACTTGAGTTTTTCATGGCTGCAAGCTATACAAGTGCAGAGGGGAGAGAATAAGAAGGTTAGGACTCCTGACCCATCTGCATTCAGGCCACTCATCTTTTGACACATCACATACTATGCAGCCCTGGTCAGGTTCAGCACCAACTGAAGCAACAGTGGATCCACAATATCACCATTGGTCTAGGAGGTCACAGGGGTTACTCTCACCCAGAACTAAGAGATCCATCAGCAACACTCAGCCAGATGTACGGTGGCACTTTAGGAAGTGAAGGCCACAGCCATTTCGACATGCCCCAGGTTTGAACCAGCAACAGCTGGATTGCTGAGCTTAATGTGCCTCCACCAGTCATGTCTGTTAACTGGCGAAGCCACTTGGGAACTATGTAAAATATTGTGGAGTTCTTTAAATCATTCACTACCAATACTGAAGAGAAAGCTCATCTGCAATTTGAAGAGTTATTGCAGAGTGTGTGGTGTTCAGGATGCAGCTTTAATTACTTCTGCAAAAGTCAGCACATATTTCATACATGTGAGTGGACTGACTGTCACTTTCCTTCCTGCTGTACTCTCAGGTGTTCGCTCTGTCCACTCACCCTTACGGGTGCCGTGTGATCCAGCGCATCCTGGAGCACTGCCTGCCAGAGCAGACCCTGCCCATCCTGGAGGAGCTGCACCAGCACACGGAGCAGCTTGTACAGGTAACCCTGCCCCTGCCCCTCTCGATGTGGAGCTGCTGAACCTGGCTCTGAAGAGACCATTGTTGGCATTAGAAAAACAGTTTACGAACATTTCTCCCAGAAATATTTCAGACATGACGGATTTGTGGGGAACACCCAAAGCATTATAAACAGTGTAGTGAAGAATAATTTTTCACTTTTTATTACTAATTATTTTCACATTGGTAAATTGTGGCAACTTTCTTTGTGAGTTTTTTTTAAAAGATGACAGGAAGTCATTAATCACAGCTAACGTAAAAAGAAACCCTTTCAGTGTATGAACAGAATATTCAAATTAGAGCTCATTTTGTAATGGACACTAGAATAATCAAGATAAATGGAACAACTGCACACGACATGGAAACGAAGCAGTGGGAGATGTGGGATTCTACACACGATACACTACACCAGCAAAACAACAAAAGCTACACGGCAAAATATATTAAAATTCAATTTCTATGTACAGTTTAATACTACATATTTACATTACTTACTGTACTTGTAAATAAAGACTATTGCATAAAGTAAAACTACTTTAACTTGTTTAGCAATATAGTCTGTGCTTCTCTGAACTTGTTAGGACGCTTTGCGTTTAGAAGCTAAAAAGTCAGCGCCTAGAAAAGACAAATTACATAAACATATCAGTTATACAATAATACAGTAATATATAATTTTTACATAATACAAAGCTTTTTTTGCAGTGATTTGATTAGAAATTTGCCATTTTTTGCAGGTAAAGTCAAGGGGATCAAAAAGTCTATGGTGTAAAAGCAGGGAGATATTAAGCAGGGACCCCCTGTATCCTCTATAGCATGGCTTGGCTGCCAGCTGTCAGTGGACATTATTTTCCATGGCAGGGAATAGGGTTTTTGGGATGAGCATCAAATGCTGGGAAATAGTCCCTCCCTGCCCAAAAATCTGAAACATTATTTAGTGTTAAACAATCAGGACATGACACAATTAGGTGTTACACCACCTTGAAGCAGTTGTGTATTTTTAACATTTTAAAACTGTGGTATAGTTGACCTCCACTACTGATTTTAGAGGTAAATTTTCCCAGCTACCTGACTGTTTATAACCCATTATTATTTCATTTATTGGGTGTAAATAGAGGTTTTTTCCATGCTGCAAAGAAAAGAGACAATGTTTCGGCTGTGGAGACACCACCTTTTTTATTTTCAGCACGGAATAAATTTTTTCCTCTTCCTTTGCAGCCTATGCATGTGGGTGAAGCCACCCACTATAGTGTAAATAGGGTTTGTTTAATGTTCTTCCATTTAACTGCAATTTCTAAAAATTGCCGCATTAAGTGGCAGTGGCTAATATGGTTATTTGAATTGTTCATAATTCGAGCCTGTCTTTGTGTAACTGTATTTACCATCAATATGTTAAGTTTCATTAGTAAGTTCCTCTTCTGCACAGGACCAATACGGGAATTACGTCATCCAACATGTCTTGGAGCACGGCCGGGCAGAGGATAAGAGCAAGATTGTGGCTGAAATTCGAGGCAACGTTCTGGGACTGAGTCAGCACAAGTTCGCCAGGTATTCATTTAGATCTTGAATGTGTCAGCCACAGTCAAGTTGAAGCTTTGTAAACTATATTCTTTGGAGGGAAAAATCCAGCTGTTTTGAAACTTCAATTGGTAGTTTGCGAAGATGAAAAGGTGTACTTGCTTGGCGTTGTGTTTGGATTATACCACTCTGCCTGGGGTCATTGCTACTGCTTTGTTTGTAGAGTTTGAGGAATAACTGGTGACTGGGTGTTGGCACACGAAAGAGGAAATGTAGGTGTGGGAGTATCTTGGGAAAACCATCTTTAAAAAAACTCAGGATTTATTTTTTATACATACAGGAAGAATGCTCATTCAGTTTCAGTTAATTAAAAAAAAACATTGAAGAGGACAGTGTGAGAATTTTCATTTTGATTATTATAGTTGAAAAAATTATTCTCCTGATGTAGTTGCTCACTAAGGTAAGGTACTGAGGTAAAGGTCCTGGATTGGTTGTCATTTGTGCCCTTTGTTGCTTGTAACACTGACTTCCTATGGTGGTACTAATGTCATGCCAGTAATTAAAGAGTGAAAAAAGATGTCTTATTTCTCCATACCTCACCATCAGGCATCATAAATTGCCTGGCATGATAAATTGTCACTGCCGAGGTGCCAGAGGTTGTCAGTTTGCTCTCCGTTGCAAAAGGTATATTTGGTTGTTAGCATAAGACATAAATGACTCCATATTTGTAATTTGGCCTGAGAGCTCAAAAAATATTTGCGCTCTGTCTAGCTGAAGGTAATCAGCAGACCTCATGATCAAATCAGCCCTGCTGTGTCTCGGAAGGCTACTTTTCCAACAGTCTTCTCTCTCTTGCAGCAATGTGGTGGAGAAGTGTGTGACCCATGCCTCTCGGACAGAACGTGCCATGCTGATCGACGAGGTGTGCACAATGAATGATGGCCCACACAGTGCCTTATACACCATGATGAAGGACCAGTATGCCAACTATGTGGTGCAGAAAATGATCGATGTCGCTGAGCCAACCCAACGCAAGATTGTCATGCACAAGGTAGGACAGACATTCAAAAGATGAGCTGTTGCACTTATTGACACTTTTCCATTCGTCCTTGGCATATTGAATAGACGTGGAGTTTGAGAGAAGGCATCACACTACTCTTCCTGAGACCCCAGGAGGATTGGAACACTAAGAGCCAGGGCTCTCTAGGTTTGACCATCCAACAGGTGGCGGTCACCCTTTTGCACTATTTCTTTTAGCTTGCTAAAAGTTCTCTGTCAGAGCTCTGGAGCCATTGCTGACCTGACACTGTCAGGAGCAGATGAGACGTTCATTTAAGGAACTGCTGCAGTTCAAGTAAAAGTGGAAAAACCTCATTTGAGCATCTGTAACAAGCTCTTACATTTGATCAGAATATTGTGGGTAAAATTGTTACGTAAAAAATGAGATGGATTAACTTAAACAGCACTTTCAGAAAAGACAGAATACGTATTTTTTGGATATATATAATACAAAGAGGAACATTTTCTTGGTAAAAGGAATCTTAGTAATAGTCATGAATTGTGCTATTAATAGTTCCTTGTATGAATTGTCTAATTTTAGCTTGTTCAGCTATCCAAAATGAGCACTTGGCAATTTGAAATATTCACCTTTTAATACTTAAAAAGAGCCACAGTTGCAGTAAGACGTGCTAATTAAATGTAAAAGATGAGAACCTCACCTCTTTTTTTCCCTGAAGATGTTCCTCTAAACCATGTAAAAGTCATACTATTCAACGTTTGCTGATATTCAGACCAAGAAAGCTATTAATTAATGTTAATGGTAGCTTTAACGAGAGAGCTTGAAAAGGTCATTCTCAAGATATTTTTGTATAGCAAAAATTAAGTATTAGTAGGCAGTGAGTGTTCTTGTTCCTGTTTGTCCGATTTATGTTTTTCTATTTCTAACAAAATTTGAAATTGTTTTGTATTTTATAACAATTTAAAATTCGATTTTACCAGCTTAATGTAAACATAACTATAGGACTAGTTGATTCTATTACATAAAAGTGAATGGATTTGGCTTTTGGGATTGTAAATTTCAGGAGTAAGGATGCCAGGGTGTTATAGTATGAAGCAGTAACTCCCAATTATGGCATAATGTGGTAGCACTGTACTTTGTACAAGTTTCTATCTACAAGCCTAGGGTAATGAAAACAATTGTGAACTTGGTGTCTACTGGAAACAAAGCTACTGTTTTCCTCAGTCAGGTGAGAAACTGTCTCCCTCCGTGTTTCCCAGATCCGGCCACACATTGCCACCTTGCGCAAGTACACCTACGGCAAACACATCCTGGCCAAGCTGGAGAAGTACTACATGAAAAACGGCGTGGACCTGGGCCCGATCTGCGGGCCTCCCAATGGGATCATGTAAGGCGATCCCACTCCCCTTCCTTGTACACCTTCGAGCAGAGTGCTGGCCCCCCTGAGCAACCTGCGCTGGAAATGTAGGGCATCTGGGCTTTCACCCCCCTCCCTCACTCTCTGTGGCCCACTTCACCCACCCTTCACTTTTTGTATAAGGTTGCTAATTTATTTTACAGAAGCCTTGTATTTTTTTAATTTGTTGATCCACATTGCTAACATGAATTTTTTTTTAATTTAAAAAGCCAACTGCCCTGTTTTTTTTCCTCCTTTTTTAAATCTTTATCACTGGTGTATAGAATTCTTGTACATAGATTTAAAGAAAAAAATGTACATGTTTGGGGCAGTGTGTTTCTCTTCACTGTTGTATTTATAATCGTTGCGGAGCCTGCAGGGCAGCTGGGATAGGTCTCTTCAGCTTTGGCAGCCAAACTTTAAGGCGAAACACCTGAGTTTGTCGTTAATCAATTAGGGTTTTTTCTTTTTTAAACTTGAATTATGTTAGAAGAAAAATATGATTTAATCTCATTTTGCTGTTTGCTACTGCTAAGGCGCAAAGTACTTTTGTTAACTTTTTTATGGTATTGAACTTTAAGGAAAAGTGTCAATTTAATTTACAATTACTCAGTTAAAATCCTAGAGAAAGGGGTTGGTGTGATGCATTTCCTGTGTCTCTTTCTCTTTTTTTTGCTAACATACAGCAGAATTTTGATTATTTAGCATGGGAGGAAAGTTTAAAAATAAGTTTTTGGTCTTGCTTCTATAAATATATAGTGTATACTTGGTGTAGACTTTTGCATATATATATAAAAAATTTGTAGTTTTTTCTGGTTTTGATGTTCAATCTGTAACTATAATGTACCCTAGTAGTGAACACATACTTTTGATTGTATAATTGTACATTTGTAAACCTTCTGTAATGTAAATGTGGAAATCTTGGAATCAACTATACAACCCTTTTTGGTATAAAGAAAAATACAAAAAAATTAGAAACCTGTGCATTTCAGTGTATATTCACACTTTTTTTGGTTGTGGCATATAGTTGTTGTATATTGTAAATTGTAATATCTATCAAATATTTTGTTTTGAAAAGCCCTTTATATACAGCATAGTACTTGTAAAAAGAAACAAAATGCTTCATGATTTTAACATGTCACTACTTAATTTAAACTAAAAGAAAATTCCAGATTTAAAAAAAAATCATTCTTCTGTTAAAAGTAGTGACCTTTTTTTTAGACCTTTTAAATATGTAATGGTTTTCCTTTTGTCACATTTAATGAAAAAAGGTGGATTTAATACCAGACCCTTTAGGTTATGCTTCTTACATCATTCTGTGGGTTGAAATCTTTTCCCCTTTTTGTACAGAAAATACCCGTATTTTGCATTTTTTTGTCTACTTGTAAGTGATTGTAACATACTGTCGATTTTTCTTTCCTTGTTGAAATACAGAATTGTAACACTACGCGGTGTACATTTATGAAAGCCTTGTGTATATTTCCAATGAACTTTTTGCAAGCACACTTGTAACCATATGTGTATAGTTAACAAAATCCTGTGTATGCTTATGCCTGGGCAACTATTTTTTGTAACTCTTGTTGTAGATTGTCTCTAAACAATGTGTGATCTTTATTTTGAAACAAAAAAACCCTAAAATTTCACATTTTTGTCAAGAGTCTATGTGTATTTCTTGAAGTATTCACAAGCAGCATCTCCAAGAAACATTTTTGACTTTATTTACTTTTTTCTATTAAGTTTGATGAAACTTTTAAGACTATAAGGTTCACTCCATCATGCCTACATAATGATTGGTGTGTGTTCAGCTGAAACATCCTGTTCAATGGCACCTTGAAAAACTCCGGTATTAGCTTTCAACAGAGTGGCTGGGGATTTAATTCAGGCTGTATAACTGAAGTGCCTCCTTTTTCCATTTCCAAATTACCCGATCTTAAGTTCCACTGGTATCCTTAGTTAACTCTTGATTCTGAGGTAATGCCTACGATTGATGGTTACACTTTTCAAAACCTTAAGTGCTTGAATCAAATCCTGTTGTGGGCTGTCCAAGCCTAAGCAACCTCGGTTTGTGTAACCAGCCTGCCCTTTGAAGAAGTAGTTGCATTTGAGCTTATTCCAGGGACGGTGTTTTTTTTCTGGAATCTGTTAACCAGAGCTCAGAACCCCACATGTGGAGCATGTGCTTGCAGTCATTTTTCACTTAACCAGTTAGGTGTGGTGCTCTCGACGATGGCATTGTGAGCTCATAGTACTTGGTAATTCTCGTGAGTTTGCCACTCCGAGTCAAGCCAAGGATCTTGTGGTTGGCTTGAAGAGCTCCCTGCCATGTACTTTTTCCAAAGCTTATCCCCCAAAGTTAATTTTTTAATGATTTAAACTGGTTTCACATGCCCCAGTTAGGACTATTCTTAGACTGTCTACCTAATTTCATATTACATTTTGGGAGTCAGGGGCTTCAAAGTGGTTCAAGTGCTGTACACTCCAGACTCTTGTTCTGTGATCCAGATATTGTGTTCGAGCCCAGTGACGGTAATAATGCGGTTTTTCCAGATATTGAAGAAGAATTAGCTTCAGTGCTGCAGGCGGAAGAGTTGTTTGGACCTGTTGGTAAAGTGGCTCTCATCTGCCAGTAGAAAGGTAACCCCCTGCTGTTTCCTGGGTGCCTGTAGGATTTCTTTGGATATCACTAAGAGGGCTTGCCTCCCCTCCAGTCAGCATAACATCTTGTACAGCTTTGTAGCAGGTCAAAAGCTGAATAGACAGCTGGGGTGTCTGGAGGAGCTGTACTCTTAAGATCTAACCCCTCAGTTTTGGTCCTTGTCATCCCATTGTCTTGATTTTCTTTTTTTCACTGGTTTCTTTTAGGGTGGACTCTTATTTTGAAAATGAGGTCCCCAACTTAAGGAGACAAAAGTCTGCTTTTGCCACTTCTACAGCTTGAACAAAATCCGGTTCTTTCTTATGAGTTGTCACTTTTGAGTCCTGAAAGTGCTCAGGAAAAAATCTTCCAATTTTGCGATTTATCCGATTCCTCCGCAAGAGGGCAGTGCTGCCATATCTTGAAAGTTGCTCCGTACTCTGGTGTGAAAAGGGAATATTTTCAGGTATTTTAAAAAAAGTCCAGATATCGGATTTTAATAAGACTGCATCTCTGATCTCCTGGTAGTTATTCTGATCATTTTAATTGTGACCGTGCAAATGTTCCATAGGTGATTTTTTTTCCTGTTTTTGCAGACCTGCTTATCGATGCATGTCCGAGCAAGTGAGAAGTGGTTGTTCTCCAGCTGGTCCCTCGGTTTGCATACTGGGGGTCTTGTGCTGTCACAGGAGTAATAGGTTTGCTTGTTTGTACCTTCCTTGAAAGGAAGAGGTAGACGGTTTAAGCCAGAGGTCTCTAACCCTGATCCTGGAGACTTCTAATCCTTTTTCTTGTAGGTCACCTATTTCTAGACATTGGCAACACCTGTACAATACTGAATAATTAAGCAAAGGATCTGTTCAAATCTGGCGATTGAAGGTTACTCAGATTGTGCTTCCAAATGATCTCTGAATAACTTAATTGAACAAATTGCCTGCTTAATTGACCAATATAATTCAGTTGTGAGCTGCAGGGCGATATGGCTGCTGGCTAATATGATAAGACTAATTTGATGTCTTCAGTTGTGTTCAGCTTCTAAACCAGTTGAAGATTTTACATTTTAAAATTAAATATTAATCACATTATCGAGTAGTAATCAACCTTAACACTATATCAGATACTTCAAACATTTTTTGTGAGTATACACTCTACAGACGTCTCTGGAGTTGCAACCATAATTCTTGGCACCTTAATGTCTGCTTTCTAAGAGGAATAAGTATGCAATTAACTAAAACTGTATTATAACTGTTACATTAAATAATTAGCAAATAATCCTGTTTCAGACACTGTTTGCCAGTATTTAATACTTCATTCATATTTATCATTTATTTATGTCATTTCAGTTGTTATTGGTCCACTACAGAAAAAAGTCCTCCCTACATTCTGCCAGGAATTGTTTCCTGTAATTTGTTTCAAATAAAACTTCACAAACTGCAATTTATTTTCACAGTTCAGTTTCATCAGCAACCCCCCACCTAGACACATGCAGGAGCAAAACACAGCTTCTTAAAACACAGCACTTCATAAACCACAGGAGCAAAGGAATTTGTAACTCTACTCCAAAAGCATAGAGACACAAACCTAATCGTGATAAAGAGGAGTTTGATCGAAACACTTTAAGAGCATATCAAAGTACAAGGCAGCTTACCAAGAAGGCTCAGTAATTGCACATTAATTAAAGGGTGGTGTGAGCTTGAAAATGGAAAAAAAAAGAATAGGAGATGTTGTCAAATAAATTAGCATGACTATCATCTATTTCCTAATACAACAGCATAAGACATTCTCTTAGTTTAAATATCAAACTTGTACTGCAAGAACACTGTGTTTTGATGGGCTGCTCGTTACTCGCCTTGTCTAAAAAATGCTGAGCATGACTTTTCTAGCTTTTAAAAATCAGTCAGCATGTAGAAGATATGATGGGTGTAATGGGTGACCAAATCCATCAGTTATCGAAGAGCTGCTTATTCCTAGTGAAGGCTCGATTATGCAAATTCAGAATCGACCCCAATCACACAGGATACATAGGGGAATTATCGCAGGGAACACACACAAACACACCACACATGGAGAAAATAAATACCCTGGTTAAACTAACCAACATGTCTTTGGAAGGCTGGAGAAAGATGGAAAGAGACATTTTGAAACTGAAATCTTGCTGTTTCATAATTTTTATTGTGCCAAATAAATCTTGAGCTCACATACAAATTACACAGGGAAAAAGAAGAGCATGTTGGGATTGGATTCAAGCTGGGAGATTGAGCACTTTTGGATGCTGTCATTTGCAGTGCCAAAGAGCTTTGTACAACTGAGACAACATTCCAGTTCATTTTTCTTTGTCAGCTGTCATTTGCCCTCATTTTGTGCTGCTTTGTGAGTTTGGGATTTTAATGACCATTTCCCCAAAGTTCTCTACACTCGGATCCCTGCAGTCTGGCCTCAGCTGGAGGAGAACTCTGGCAGAAACCCTGCAGTTCAGCCATTCTCTTGGGAACCTGGTCTCTTTCATAGTGGTTTCATTTTTTAGAGAAAAGCTCTGCAAACACAGAAGCAAGAGTATCATTAATGAGCTCACAGGCTCTTCTATTAATCCCAGCTCCTCGCTGTGCTATTATACGGGGTCATGATTAAGACATGAGCAACAAACTCTGCTAATGTGGATCAGTGAAGGTAGGATCTGAGCTCTTACTCTGGCTATTCAATATCTTATTGGTTGCACATACTGCTGTGTGTTGAATACGTAATTTTTCATTTGTTTTTGAGAGAATAATGCTCTCCAAGGTTGGTTGGGCAGGCCAAGTACTTCCAACAGCCCAGAAGTGATGATAACACGGCATAAACCTCTCTGCACACAATTCCCATTATTCACTGGCTTGTTTCCATGAAAGCAAGAAAGGTAATTGTTACATTTTTTTAGATACGTTTTTAAAACATATTTCTACGTTTTACTTTTAAAGATTAAAACGGGAAAATATACTTTTACTAAATGCCATACCTGTCAGTTCTAAAGTATACAGGCACCACTGCATAGGCGTGTTATCCATATGCTTATCATTGGATAAGGTGTACCTGTACCTTATATACTGTATAGAAACATCTTGTGGATAAAGCCCATAGTCTATAACAGTCCATGAAGGCCACTTCCCTGCAATTTTTGCAAGTATTTTTTCCAATTAGCAACTGGTTAAAACCTAAAGAAAGTTTGATTTAATTTTTATTCAAACACTTTTGAATATCAAATATGCAATTAAGGTCATAGGTGACATGTAAATCAGAGGACACTCATGTACTTGGGAACTTGATTTATCCTTGATTCATAATGTTCCAGGTACAGTGACACTACTGCCCTGTCGTCTAACGAATGTAAACACCCCACCAAACTGGAGAATTGGAGTATAAGCTAAATTAATTCTGGGGGTGAGTAAAAGCTTTTTTTCCAGCTGTCTGAAGAGAGGTGTGATTGGGGACTTGTGTACAGTTCTATTCAGGTAATTGGTCATGCGTTCAGATGCATATAGACTCTGTCTATAGCAATGCTTGCACTGCATTTCTCATTTAGTGGTAATGTGTTAGATTGGATGTAAAATGTTGAAAAAGCTATATACTGTAGTTCACTTACATAAGAACATAAAGGTTACAGGGGGCGATGCCATCTGGCCTGTTTGCTCTCATTTAGGTGATTGATTATAATTGACAGTAGAATTTCATTATAATTAACATTACTTATGTTCACATGTAGAACTCTACATGCTGTCCAAATACCCCAGGGCTACCAAACCTAGATTCCCTTTAAATCAGATGTCTTTTGTGCAACGTACATGTGGTAAATTAGCATGCATGAGCAGCACATGATTGACGTGACATTCCCAGAATACAGTACGTTCACAGAAGGGAAGCTAGACTGACTTAAGAAAAGAAAAGATTAATAAAACTAAAAGACTCATAGAACTAAATCTCTTTGGCTTAAGTTGCGGGTGTTTGAGAGGGGATCTGTTTGAAGTCTTCAGGTTATGAAATGGAATCAAATTCAAGACTGGAATTTACTTCAAAGTTCGTTCTTCAGATAGGACATAGGTCAACTCACCAAAGGTAGGCTGGGGATGAGCAATGGGAATCACTTCATTACTCAAAGGAGATAGTAATGCTAGATAAAGTTTTCCTGCCACATTTGTGAGGTCTTTGCACTGCAGACATGAAAGACTTCTGATAGACTAAAAGGCCAACAGAATATTTAGGTACATATTATGGAATATATCAATATTAATCAGCTCTGACTGTTTTACAATGCCAGAAAACAGAACCATCTAAAAATATTATTATTCTGCTTTGGATATATGTTGTCAAATTTAGCTGTTATGAACAGTTTTTTGTCATCAACAACAGTGATGGCAAGAAGAATTATTATGCTATACAGGCAATATAGATTAGAGCAACCAGACTAATTTCTGGTCTGAAAGGACTATCATACTGAGACAGCTCCACAGAACCTAATCTTTTAATAATCTTGAAGTTTTTCATAAGGTCAGTAAAGTTAAATAGTAACCCTTTAACTATCTCTGCCCTTATAGTGGCTCCTGACATCATTTTGTTCCGTTGATGTGCAAAACCATTAATGGCATGGAACCCTTACAGGGAAAATGGGAGAAATGGACCAGAAGGAATCCAATAAACCACTCCTTTTCTAGAGATCCTGTGCCAAATGAGTTTCTAACAGCTTTATCCAAAACTGGGTCTTGGGGGAGCCAGAGCCTATCTCAGCAAGCAACAGGTACAAGGCAGGATACACCATGGATGGGATGCCAGTCCATAGCAAGGCACACAGAGACCCACTCACAGCAGGGTCACCTTTCCTGGAAGCCAATTAACCTACCAGTATGTCTTTGGACTGTGGGAAAAAATCAGAGCACCCAGTAGAAACCCATGCAAACACAGAGAGAACATACAAACTCTACTCAGATAGCACCCCAGGGTCCCAGCACTGCGAGGCAGAAATGCTGACCACTGTATCACAATGCTACCCTTTATAGGCCAGTGAATGTTTGATTTAATGGAGCCATTGCAGACTTCCCTGGAATAAAAGCCAGGGGACCCTAAAGAGAGGGTCATTACATGAAAAACCTTCTCTTTGACCATCCCATCTCAGAGTGTGGTTATCTTAATCTTCAGCACTGTGCCCTCGGCATCCCAGTCGATTCACTTTCCAGTTCTTAGTTTAAACATTTGTTTGAAACCACAGCCTGTCATCAGTACCAATGTACTATCATCAGTACATTAGTTGGCCGTGAAAAGATCGTGACTTGAGCGTGGCACTTATCAGACAGCGTTAAGATGTGTATTCATGGGTCTGATCAGCAGGGCTCTGATTTAGACTGCTTCACTGTGCTCTACTGTATACCAATTACGTCAGCTGTGCCACTGCCTGTCAACAGGTGACAGTGCACAGTGTTGCCTGCAGCTAAGGCTGCTGTCAGCTCCTAATTAAAGACAAGACACCTGCCCCTTCCCCTAAGGAGCTGAGCCAGGGGACCAATCTTAAGAGCCAGGTGGACAGAACATGCTTTTATCTCTGTGTGTGCGTGCGCATATATTAGTATCAGTGCAGTGAGAACACTGGAGGAAATATCTCCATAAAGACAGCAGCTCCTGAAATATAAATGAAACAGCTCATTCTGGCAATACTTACCTTTTCCTTGCTTTTTTTAGTTTTTCTCAGCTTCACAACTGTTTCTACTCAATGTCAAGTTTTCTAGTCGGAGGTACTGACAAACAGACCTCAAATCAGACAACCAATGACAGATGCATATTTAGAGCAGAGAATATGTAATATTAGTGTGTACATGGAACAAAATTGGTTATGTACAAATATGTTGATGAAGATCTTGGATTGAAGAGTGAGAAATCTATATCTTCCAAAACTCCCTAATCTTAGTCAGTCTGACCAACACAACGCTTAAAATACAAAACTCACAGACAGGGAGAGAAGCTTGGGGTCAGAGCACAGGGTCAGCCATTTATACAGTGCCCCTGGGGTTAAGGGCCTTGCTCAGGAGCCCAACAGAATAGGATTCCTCTGCCAGCCATGGGATACGAACCAGCAACCTTCCAGTCATAGGCACAGATCCTTAGCCATAGAGCCACCACACCACACCACATGAGCGTTATTTGAAAAACAGATCAATATGGACTTGTGCTAAGTTGAAATTCTTGGACCAGAGCAGACAGAGCTTTGTCTCGAGGCGCAAACACAAATTGCGCAAAAAATAATAATCACTGCAATCTCGTACAAGACAGGAGATAAAAATACAAATAGGGATTTAATGTTCTGCTTTTAATGGATAGCAGTGTTTAATCATTTTGATGAGGACTTCAACAGGACCTCCTTGTTTCTATAATATTATGTCACCTCATAAAGATATTTCTTTTCGAGCTGCTGGGAATACAGAAAGGTGAACCATGAAGAAATCATGGAGCCCCTCCTGCTCATTCTGGTTGCTTAGGAACATATTGATGACATCATCCAGCTAGTTCATGAGTGTTCTTTACTAACATGGCAGGACAGCTAGTCTTTGTGGAAGAAATGATATGTCTCCTGGTTCTTCTATTAAATGTCTCACCACTTTCCTCTGTTGAGAAGATGAGATCTTTGTGAAATTAAGTTTTGTATAATGAAATGCAGGTACAAAGGCCAACAAAGACCAGAGAATACTCAAGCAGACCCTCTACTTACCAGCCACATGAGCAAGACAGGAGAAACAGCCACTCTCATTTCAAGCCTTCTTTGACCGCAGGTTGCCTCTTATCAAGCAATGACCATTGATTTCTTTCAGTCCTTCATTTGACCAAATATGTTAACTAAGAATGTCTCATGTACAATGACAACCTGGAGACCCACTGATACAGCAGGGTGATTACTGGAGCAATTGGGATGAAGTTACAACAGCAATGTTCTATTATAGGTTTGAACCCACAGCCACGCTGTCTGGATACAACAGCTGCTCCACGCTGAAAAAGAGTGGAGTTTAAATGAAAAGGAAATCCAGCTATAATTGTTGTTTTTTTTAATAAAAACATTGTCTTAATACAAATCAGTGCTACAGAACAACAGACCCAGTATAAACTTTGTCAGAGCATGTGAGGTGAAACAGACACGCACATTGATGTTACACACTGCCTGCTTTGGGGTGAAAGAGTATACTATTTTTCTCCAGAAACATGGACATAATAATCTCCTGGCGGAGGGAAAGAAGGTTACAGGACAGCATAGAAACCTCCTCTTTACAAAATAGTTTCAAACAGAATTCACACCTCCCCATCAAATCTTTTGCTCTTATGCGCCAGGATCATGCCAAATAAACTTCTTGGTGCTGTGAGGAGCTAACTTCAGCAGGCAGGGTGATAATAAAGGGTTCAGAGGCATCCTCTCTTTTTTGGCGTGTATATGTGAACGATTCGGGATGAAATTGAACATCAAGAAGACGGAGTACCTGGAATGCGGTGATCAAACCGATGGCACAATCGCAGCTGGTGGGGTCCAACTGAACAAAGTGACACAGTTCAAGTACCTAGGCTCATGTGTCAACTCCGACTGCACTACCCTCCAAGACGCCAAGACGCGAGTCAGCGCCACTTGGATGAAATGGCGGCAGGTCACTGGAGTACTATGTGACAAGAAGATCCCTTTACGCCTAAAATCCAAAGTCTACCGCTCAGTGGTCAGACCAGTGGCCCTATACGGAACTGAATGCTGGCCAACGACAAAGAAACATGAACAGGCACTCCATACAATGGAAATGAAGATGCTGCGATGGACCCTCGGCTTGACAAGACTAGACCATGTCATGAATGAAGGGGTGTGAAAAACAGAGTCGCCCCAATCACTGAGAAAATAAGGGAATCGCGCCTGCGATGGCATGGACACGTGCGCCGCAGCAATGACACATCAATGGCAAAGACCGCCGGCCCTGTGGACGACCATTTACGCGCTGGCTGGATCGGGTGAAAGACGACATGCGCCTCGCAAAAGTCACCCGCCGAGATGCCGCAGACCGTACGAAGTGGAAAAATCGGTGCAAACAAGCAGACCCCACATAAGTGGGAAAATGCGAAGAAGAAGAAGAGATGTGAAGGTCCACTAAAGTTCCCTACAGCATCAAGAGGCCACTTATATAGAACAATTGGAATCTATGGAATTTGCATTACTCAGAAAGGAGTTAAACTGTTTATCAGATGTGGCATTAACCCAAATGTTTGTAACCTAACCTAACCCTAATAGATAAATAGTTGAGGTCTGGATGGTGCCACTCGTAGACTGGTTATGGTTGGAAACCTGAAAATGATTAATGAAAAAATACTCTTTCCTTATCACTGCACAGGCAGAAATATGCTTAGAGGCAATGACTTTTCTAAATAATACAATCTTTTAATAGAGTATTTAAATTGTAGAGCTTATTAAAATTGCAGATACTGTTTAATTCTTATGTCTACAGCAATTAGTCAGCACAGTGTTCATACTGAATATTAATATTTTATAGGAAAAAGGTTATTATTTGTATTTACATCATGTTTAGGCAACCCATTTAAAGATTTAAAACAGTTTTCCCTCGTAATAAATATTTAAAACATAGTGAGATTTTGTGCTCAAGAAATTATTCAGGGAGTCTGAAAATAATAAATCTGGCAATCCAAAATAAATTCACTGAAGTTTTTTTGTTAGCTGAAACAATGCAAATTAAAATATAAGATATTGCAAGATTATGTTTCCAGAACACTGCCAAATTTTAATTGTGAGCGGTGTGCATTACTATGTTACTTCCCCACTATGAGCTGACTGGTTTTGTTGCCCCTCATTCCCAGCCACTGGTTCTAGTTATGGGATCATGTTCACACACACTCAGTGGACCATTATCCTCAGCTTTTATTGTTATCACCTTGTTAGTGGCATGGGAGAGATTCCAGGAAATTAAAATCCTGTCCACTCTGCCCAACCCCAACAGCACTCATCCAGCTGTGCTCACCACATGGAGAATCCCGGTCACAGCTGGCTAATGGCAAGCCTAAACTTGACCTTGGTAATGTCTGGGCTACAGGGCTCAACTGACATGCTGAAGAAATAGCCTTATGTGGCGAGCCACATGGAAGCCGCCAACTAGCATTTACTTTCAGCCTGTTAGTAATATACAGCTCACAGGATGGTGTGGCCCTCCAGTGATGCCTACACCTAAGAGAAGCAGGAACAAAGCTGAGAGTAAACCAATGGATTCTGCACTCACACAACAAAAGGTACTGAATAATGGTAACACCTCAGGTTAGTGGTTGTAAAAACGCCATGCATACAGTACGTTTTAGAAATTCATTATATAAATAAAGCAGCCTGTGTGGAGTTTGTATATTCTTCCTGTGTTCCCTGAGTTTCCATAGGTTTTCTCCTGGTGCCTTAGTTTCCTGCCATAGTCCAAAGTTATGCTGGCATGTTAATTGGCTTCTAGGAAAACTGGCCATAGTGTGAGTGTGTGTGTGCCCTGCGATGGACTGGCGTCCCATCCAGGGTGTATCCTGCCTTGTGCAGGCATGTCCCTTGCTGGGACAGGCTGCGACTCTTTTGCGATCCTGTATTGGATGAAGAGATTAAGAAGATGGATGGAATCAATGAATCAATCTACATCTGATGATATTAATACATACTGTGGAATGATTAAAATATACATGTAGGAATTTGGCAGTTACTTTAAAACTTAAAGCTTGGTCATGATAACATTTACAGAGAGCTATCTATCTGCGAAGCTGGAGTTCATGACAGAATGTCCTAAAGAATTATTTTCAAAACAAAACTGTCCTTCGCTTTGTAGCTCCTGCAGCACTGAATTAATGGCTCATGTAAGTATAAGCTAATGGAAATCATGAGTCAATACTATATGGTATGCAAAAAGTGCTCTTTCTTTTGTATAATACATCCCTGTGGGTTATAACTAAAAACCCAACCAATAAACCAACCAATAAAAGCAGAAAACGATGAAGATGTGGATTCTAACCTCAGGTTGTAGTCTGGAAAAATCCGCAAAGAATTTACAAGCGATTTCTTTGGACAGGGCTGTCTGGCCAAAGCTGTTTTAATTCAGCTTTTCACATTTGTGTTATTAAATTATGAGGACTCTATAGGCTTAATGTGAACAACTGAAACTCAATTCAGATGATTTAATTTACATTGTGAAGCAAATCCTGTGTGGGTTCATGGATAAAATACTTGAATTTGTAGATACTTTGAAAATGGCTAATGTATCAAAGGGTGTTAGCATTATGAAGTTTAATTTTGAAGCTTGATGGCTGGATTATGCTGCTATGTTAAAGTGCTAATACTTCTAATTGAAACGTTTCAGACAGAACTATGTTACCATGGAACTAAAAATTAATCAGTGGATGTAAAATTCCAACAAAAGACTCACATTTTGTTTTAACATTTTTGTTCGGAATTATGTTTTAATCTGACCTGCGGATATAAAATGGCATTTTTACTAGGAGGTTTTTCCAGCAGCGTTGCAGTGGCTATGTTTGACACTATGTTTGAGTGCGGAGTTGTGTGGGCATGACCAGGATGCAACGGATCAGGTGAAGGTTCACTCCATGCTGAAAGGAAAAGAAATGTGTAACACCTGAAGAGGGCTCCACCGAAATGTCGAGTTTCTCTTCTTTTAGGATGGAATGAACTTTTGTAGTTCATTCTATTGTAGTGTCTATACAGATGTGCTCTACACAGACAGACAAGTCACAGGAGGAAATACTGTTCAAAGACACTTCTACTTCATTTATAACTGAGATTAGGAGGCATTTATTTACACAAAGGGTGGTGGTTGAATGGAACAGGCTACCCAGTCATGTTGTGGAAGATGATACACAGGCTTTGTTCAAGAAAGATTGAGATCCTTAGACCAATTAGTTACTAATTACCAAATGGGTAGGGAGGAGTAAGGTTACATTTGTAACCTTTCTTATGTTATTACAAAACAGTTTAATTGCTTTATTGGGTATTCTCTAGAACAAGAATTCTGAGAAGACTAATTTAATCAAATACTGACAACAGAATAATTAGGATTATGTATTTTGACCTAGAATGCAGATATATAAGAAGGCTGATCCAGATGTTGGAATGAAAATGTACTTGCTTCTTGTTTTTTACTATGATGTGTTTATTGTTATTTAAAGCTTTAAAACTCTTCAGACCAAATACAAAACACAAGAGTAATACTTCCCTTGATACACAATCTTGCAGTTCCTCGAAGGATCCGAGCATCAACAACATGTCTCAGCAGTTCATTCCAGAACCCCCGGTTCTGTATAAAACAGCCTCCACATTTTAGCCCTCAACGCATTTAGCCTTCAACAAAAACAAAACAATTCTGAATGAACATTCTTAATGGTGGTTGTTTGATCTTCTCTACAAATTTAAACTCAAAACTGGCGATTACAATACTGATAACAATTTCCTCTTTTGGCTTCTGTTGTCAGAAAACGGTGTCCGAAGGGACCCTTGTTTCTAAAGCTCTGAAACTGTGAAATGACACAATCAGCAGAATGGAAATGTGCTAATAAGCGTTGCTCTCTCATCACTAACAATACATCCCATTATGACAATTACTAAATTAATCTGTTACAAAACATTTGTTTCGCTATGCATGGCCTTGATTTAAAAAAAAAAGATTTTTTCCCCCAGTGATTACGAACACTACACACAGATCCGCTGAGTTACATAGCAAATAGAGGATGAAGGGTTACCTGCGTCGTATGCGTACATGTCGAGACACTGGCTACGGCGCTACGCTCAGTACTACGATCCTGAGCTGGAACGACGAAAAGAACAGCTCACCCCGCAGGTGGGACGTGCTGGTCACGCCGGACCCAGTTGCCAGTCCCGACAAACGGTGCTGCAGGGGGCGCGCTCTCCTCTATCCGCGGAAACCGGCGGTGCACCACGACTCGCTCTCCGTCGGTTTGGTGATGGAGGCGGATCAACATTTCCTGCACACGCACTAGCAAAGCGAGTTTAGGCGAGCTGAGGGAGAGAGAGGGCGAGAAAGGGAAAGAGAGAGAGAGAGGGAGAGGGGTTTACATTCTCACACGCCAGCAGTCCCTCTGATAAAACACACTCGGGGGGGGAAAAAAAAATAAAAGTGGAGAAACCAGGATAGCGCGCATAGCTGATTTCTCCTCTAGCACTACAGGCGTCCTGGGCACTGGGTAGGAAGAAAGGACAAGTGGGGGATTTGAATCGGATCTCCGCTTCTGAAGCGTGTGTTTCATCCACGTTTGCCCACCGAAGTAGGCAACTGAAGATAACATCTGTTTTTTTTTCACCGAAAGTGAGAAAATAACACGGGTTGTAAGGTTCGTTTTCGCTCGCCGCTCCAAGTACCATGAAGCTGCCTTGTTTGATAGCGCTGGGCTCCATCCTGTTACTACTAGGCGACACCGCAACGGTAAGTGACAATTGTCCGGCGGTTTTCCTCGTGTGCATTTTTTTTCTTGTTAAATTCGGTCTTCTGCAGATGTCTGTTTGCTTTTGACGTACGTATCCCTACCTCTTTGATATGTTCCGCGGAAAAGGTCCTCTTTTGTGGAAACCGCGGTGTGTAATTGCAGCTTCTGTAAGCGCGATTAATGTGGCGCAGCCCGTAGTAATTCCGCTGGAAGTGACCCATATTTGCCTCCAGTTTGAAGTCCCCCAAGACGATTTTTAACTATTGCCCCCATACCCGCGTTTCGCTCTGAAAAGGATGCACAGAGAAGCTGTTTTGACTTTGGCATTACCTTAGAGTGGAGCACAAAGAGTCTCCTTTTAATATTGATTTCAGCCCTAATGCCGTGATTTAACAAGTGGCTTTGATGCTTTTTGTCGGAATTTGTCGGATTTTCGCATATCGAGAGAATGTGTTAGGGGAGAACACTGCGGTAGTAAAGAACAGTTATCCCGGTGGAGAATACTCTAGTTTTGTCGGGGATTTCTTGGGAGTTGAGAATACGAAATGGTACAGTGTGAAACTCGGATGTGGGAAGTGTGTGTGTTTAAGGCTTAATGTGGTGATGGAGCAAAGACTTAAAAGCAATTAACGCATCGTCCCGATTTTTAAAAATGTATATCTAGAGACTCCATGTGTTGGACTTGGTGCCTTTAGTGTATAGTACAGGTATATTGTCCACTGTACAGTAGCGGGTTATTGTATCCGAAGGTCTGCTTTGCTTTCCAAAAACAGCATAGTGAACTAGGTATGTGATGCTGCTCTGTTCGTCTCGGGCATTTCGGAGGTTCCGACTAGGTAGGGAGGAATGGGCAGAACCACTAACGCGGTGACTGATCTGATCGGATTGCCATTCTTGCTAAGCCTCTGTCAGCGCAGAGAGGTGCGACTCCCAGGCGGGTTTCCAGCTGCGTGTCCGCGGAGAGGCGCGGGGCTGATCCCAGGGGTCCGAATCGGGGAACGGGACTGGCGCTCGGCTGCCGGCAGCGGGGCGGGAGGGGCTGAGAGGGGGGTGATGTCATTGTCGAACGCGTGCAGGATCGGCTTGAGGTAGGAATAGAGTCGCCGGAGGTCTTTCAACAGCAGGAGATCTCTCCAGCGGGCAATGTGCCTGACTTCCCCTCGTTTTTTTTTTTACTCCCCCTCGTTTTTCGAGTCCATGCTGCCAGAGAACGCACATGCTTATTGCGTTTTCGCATTCGTATTTATATGTCAATAATATCTTATTGACAAAGCCTACAAAACAAAAATATATCTATAAAACCCATCGTCGGCGGTTTTTTTTTTGTATAACAGTTTTACAGCCTGTGTAGAATTAAGTTCAAACAGGTTTGTCAGAAACTTGCAGATCAGCCTGTAACAGCTAGGTTCCGGAGAAACGGGTCTCTGCAAGAAATACGCTTCTCTTTTTCTTACTCCTTGCCTCTCTCACACATACAGCAGGTGTGACAGCCGTTCTAAAAAAGATGGGCTGATTTGTCATGTTTTAAAAGTCGGTGTAAATTTAGGCAACCCAGCCTCAATTTAAAGGTGCACTGGATCTTATTAGTAATTGGAAAGAACATGGGAACTTCGGCACAGGCCTTTCCTGGCGTCTTTATTGAAAGGCAACTCTGACGAAATTTAAATGTTACTAAATGGAACCGATTTCCCTTTCGTTACCTGTTTCGCTCTTCGTTTCAGAAGCTGCTCTTTCGAATTGCAGATGTGGATTTTCTTACATTTAACTGCGCTACTGGACAAGAAATCAGTTTAAAAATTAGGGTCTGCCTCTCTTTGATGTGGTGGCTCACCAAAGAAAAGCTGAAATAATTGTGCTGTTCAAAGGACGCTTGCATGACACCTAATCCCAGCTAGACTGATTGAAGTGTCTGATAGTTTGATTTACATTCAGTCCGTGTCTTTTTCACAAAGATCAAGGCATAGTTGAAGAGGATGGAGGAACAGCTTATTGAGTTGACTTTGGCTGTTTTGTCATGTATGATGCCTGTCAAGTCAAAGTGGAGTCATTAATTTATTAGTGCCGGGTGACATGCCTTGTATGTGATGAATGCAGATCTTTAATTGGGTAGATCGCTGTATTGGGAAATGAGGGACATATATGTACGTCACTCCATCTTATGGGAATTCTCGCAAAAGAGATGGGATGAGGTTGATTTTTAAAAACAAGGTATGAAGGATATTGCTTTTATGCAATTCTAGCGTATCTGGTATGTGTGTGCAGTTGTAACTGAAATCCAAGTATTACAATTGATGCATTTGGTGTCAGCTGTTGTGTCTGATTGACCAGTATCATTTCCCATGAAAGGACTGAGAAATCTGCTTCTGTAAAAAGGGAGGTTCTGATTCAGTGAACGTTTCATTACCAGGGACAGTGACATCACCTTTAAAGGCATGTTATACCAGCTCACAGTGTATATTATCATCAAGACGTATACAAAGCCTGTAATCATTTTACTTTTGATGTGTTCCAAGAAATCAACTTTATCAACTAAATCAGCGTTTTATCAGATTTAATAATAGCATAGTGCTATGTGTGGGGCTGTGGATTACAGTTCAGCAGTGCAAATAAATGGCTACAATAATTAAACTAACTACATTAGGCTCAATCATGCAGATGACACAAATACTAGATTGGGGATTGCACAGATTAATACGTACATTGTACATTATTACTATTGTGTGTTTTCTCTGACATCCTTTATGTCTGTCTAGTAGATGAGCTCCATTAAATAATTATTCATTTGGGGTTTTTCAGTTTAGTGGAGGTTTAAAAAAAAATGAAAAGGGCCGGTTGTCTGCTTTTGCCTGTTACAAAGTCAAAAGGAAGTTAATTCAATTTTGGTTTTGCATTTCAAAGAAAAAAAAATTAAACCTGAAAACATGGGCAGGCATGTAGAATTCCTTTTCTCTTTCTCTGCAGGTGTACCAATTTCTTCATTTCTTCCTGCCGAGTGCCAATCAGTCAATGCAGAATCTGTTGTTCCACTGAAAGCGGTGATCACCTCACTCTGTCACATTCTCAGAAAAGCCCATCTGAATACCAGCCCCCTTGTCTCTCTGCCCCTACACACACACATCGCTTCATTAGGACCTGTATGACTTAATGTTCACTTTATTGTGATGATTTTTTTTTCATTTAATTGCATCTCTTAAAAAAAAGGTGGCTTGAGCAGCAGAGTAGAGGAATAGGTAGGGCTCTGAGCTCTTGATTGGAAGCTGGTGGGTTCAAATCCCAAGTAGAAGGCTGTTGTTGTACCTTACACCAAGGCATTGCTTATCTTATTGCTTACTGTAACTGAGTTTGTTCTCAGTTACCTTGTCTTGTGAAATAGATGATTAAAAATGAAATTGTGGCATATAGTCACAATCCTGTGATTTTGTGCTCATGGTGGATGTGAGACTTGAGTGTCTTTGTGGTGCTCATATCCTGTCAAAGTCTGTGTGAAGGAAATGCTGTTTATTGATGGTGATACTGGCTGAGCAGTTTCTCCATAGTTTGTCTGAACGGATGTCAATCTGCACTGTATGAATTACACCCCCTGTCTGGTTTCATGGGATCTAATGTGATAACCCAACACTGAGAATCTCTTCAAAGTCACGTTCAGTGGTGCATTGAACAGCTTCCGATAATGCATGGAGTATGTATGTTCATTTGTTGCTAGGAGACCAGTGGAGCCATGGGCTCCATGTAGATGAGTTTGCCACTTGGTGTGAACAGAACTATTTGAAGACCAAAGACATGGCAACTGATTTCAGGAAGAACCCTCAGACCTGCGTCAGGGGTGGTACAGTGGATGAATATAGGTATCTGTTGTTGACTGCAAGTTAATAGAGGCAAACATGAGTCTATTTTCAAGGCAACAGCGTCTATTTGTATTAAGGAAGCTTATACATTTTAAGGTTGATGATTCATTGTTGATCATGTTTTGTCAGTCTTGTATTGTAATATGCTTTTACCCTGATTTACTGGTCTGGGAATCTAAATCTGAGAAGTAGCAACAAACTGGGTTGTATTATTATACCCTGACAGAAAGACATTGGTGCTGATCTTTTGGCCCAATCCTATGTCTATCATTTACGAGTTTTGCATAAATCATGGTCCAATTTAGAGGTCAATTCACTCTCTTTGTTTAACAAATTCCAGTTACAGATACAGATTTCCCAATTTAATAACAAAAAAGTTAAAGTTCTCATTTATACTTGCGGTTATCACCTTACTTAATAAACGGTTCTTTTAATGCATGTACTGTATATGTGTATTATTTGTGATTTTTCTTTATATTGTTTGTTGCTGTAAAACAAATTGCCCCTTGGAGAAAGCCAAGTCTCTGTTTTCCTGTTTCTGTTGATCTTCATCTAGGAATTTCAAAATCACACATTTTCAGCATAACTGTGGCAACATACTGTAGATCCACCCTGAAATGCCACTGTTATCATTCTGATGGAACCCATTCATACCAGACCTCCACTACAATATTTTCCATCAGTCAAAAAAGACAGCTGATCTTCAATAATGTAACTAAAGGCAAACTTGCATCCCTTGCCCCACACTGAGAAAATGGCATTTAACTGCCAGACATCACATCAGCCTGTCCTTTACAATATCAAGGTCAGAAAATAAAGGTTAAGCAACATATCATTAGATATTCATGTCTAGTCTGGCTCTAGGGAACCACACAGCTGGTGTTTTTTTTTATTCCATCTGAGGATTAATTGAATTTGTTAATTGAATTCTTAACTGAGCTAACAAGCTGCTTGACTACTTGTAGTCAACTTGTTGCAGGTTTTTCTTCTACTTAGAAGATGTAGATACTTCAGAAATGCAGTGGTTGAAAGTCAACTTCCAGCATAGGAACTGAAGACATAGAGTTCCACCTAATCCTATTATAAGGTCAATTAAGGGTTCAGTTAAGTAACTGAGAGCTCAGCTGGAACTAAAACCTTGTGTGGGTTCTCGGGACCAGAATTGGGAGCCACCGATCTATAACAATAGAAGAAAGGTTCTGAGAACATCTGTCTTCTCATCTAGTAGACTTACCTGCACAGCTGAGAGTAAAAGCGGAATTGCATTCTGAGGAGCTATGGAGTTTCTTGCATGAAGGCTGCAGGATAGTGATACTTAATACTTGCTTTGTTTTTTTTAATCCCATATTTTTATGAATGGTCTCTCTCTATGTGTGTTCAATCTGAAATTACAGTAACAATGAGACGGGTAGATATTGAAGGCTCATTACAATGCCTACTGCTGAAATTTCTCCTATTTAGCATTCAAGAATTCTTTTGAGAAAAGTTGCCTTTAAAGATGTCAGTTTGGAGCCTGGACATCTGAATATCAGTATGATAGGCAGTGTGGTATACAGAGCTGAAAACACTGAAACATGAGACATGTGCTTGACCCGTTTTCTTTCGAGGAGTGAAACCGATCCAAAACACTTCAGTTTCACCTCTCTTTGTATCAACACAAAGATGAGGGTACCCACGTGTCCTCTGGGTTTGCAAGAGCTGTATTATTTTTCGCTAATCGAGTTCCAGTCTCTGTAAACAAATGTCAAGTTTTTTCCATTCAGCAGCTGGGGCAGGCAGTGTGGAATAGTGATTAGGGCTCTCCACCTCTATGTGGAGGGTCCTAACTTCAGACCCCAGCTGGAGATAATGCTGCTGTACCCCTGAAGTAGGCACCTTACCCAGATTGCTCCAGCAAAGCCCACCTGTGTAAACCTGCAAGAAATTTCTATGCAAATTCTTTGAACAAAATAAACTAAGTGAAATTGTTTTAATCCAAGCCGATCATTATACCTTTGCATAGCAGGTACTTTCTGCCCATAATTCATGTTTTAATCCACAATTTATTTGTGATCTATTTGTACTATGTACTTATGACTGAAATTTACAATGTAGTTTGTTTTCTATGTCCAGGGCTTTGCAAATTATTCTAACAAAGAAGCTCAGCTTGTGACCTTTTTATCACACATAGGTGTTGGCTTAAGGGGGTGTGAAAGCGAGCAGATGAAGTCTCCAAACACATTCGGCTGTTTAAAGTCACAGAAACAAGGATGATAGAGTGTCCAGTGATGCAGAAGAATTACAGGAATCTTCACATTGCTGGCTGAACATTAATGACCCATACAGTAATTACCTCTACTGCTATAAATGAAAGCACCAGCAGCTTTAAACTCATGCAGGTTATAAATATTTTATACGCAGTTTAGATTGCGGATAATTAAAATTCTAATTCTAAACAGGTGATGTTTAATCCATATAAAACTGAACTGAAGGTTTGGAATATACACAAAACAGCACCATGTAGAAACTAAGGTATCTCTTTACAGGTTTTAATGTCTCAGCTTTGAATGTCTACAGGTTTTAATTTTGAATAATGTCCTGGAACAGGGAGTTTGGCTTGACTCCTGAAGAGTCTGAGTTAAGTGCACAAGGAAGGCCTGAGGATTTGTCTAGTACTGTATGTTCTGCCCTCCGGAACCAGGGCAGGGTTGTTTTGCTGAGTGGGCTGGAATACTGACTGACCATTTCATATCGCAGGGATTTATGTAGAAAAACAGAATAGTGTAAATAAATAGAGTGGGAGGAGAGAGTAAAGAGGTAGGGACTTTAAGAATGCCATTTCAAAGGATGGATAGCTTAATTAGAAAGACATCCCTGCTGTTCTTACTGGTATGGAATTGGAGAATAGCTGGATAACAATACTGCCTGTAAGAGCTCGCTGATTTGTTCTGCAATTTGTACAAAATCACATCTTCAACTAAATATTTATGTAAATATTTTGTAAATCTTTTTGTTGCTAGGTAAAAATCCAAACAATAACAAGGGTACTTTTATGCTGTATATGTACTAGGGACTGAGCTGGTAGTTGTGCTGCTGTGTGCACTGCTCTGGGCATCGTTATTTAACATTGTACAGTCTCATAGTGTGAGATGAACTTCCTGCAGGTTTCAGACGCGTGTTCGTCCTCCCCTTGACAACGGACTGGTCTGTAGGCCTTAGGGATTTTTTTTACTCGTTCGGCCATGCCTGATGCACTAAAACAGATACCAGAGAGATAGCAGCGAGTTCTTCTTTACATAGGGCTGAGGGTATATGGTACAAACTCTGTAAAATCCCCTAAGACCCTATAAAAGAAAATACTACTTGATGAAGTCCCTGCATCAAATACTAATGAGTATATTGACAAGCAAAATAGCCTGAGTAACCTTGTCAAGGTTGTTGCCTGTTATATGTGATGGAGCAAACATCAATTGTGACACCTTCAAACTGAGACACTGATGCGGTAGGAGAGGGCTAATTATGTTGCACATTCGCCTGTTTCTTAGGAGTTCAGTGGCTCACCTTTGGGGGGGGGGGGAGTTTTAATATTAATAGTTACATGTCCTGTTTTGCTTTCGTAATGATTATGTTCTAAGTCTCAGGTGTTTGATCTCTATATTGAATTTTTAAATTCAAGTTAGTGTTCTGTTTTCTCTCTATGCTATTGTGACCTGCTGATCTTACCCCTTGAGCAGAAGAGCTATGAGGACCTGTGCACAGATGACATATCCATCTTTTGGAGGCATTCAGCATTTGACACACTGTGATCTCTCGGAGTCAGGTTAGGCTCCAGGAATGGCTGTTGACTGGTGTGCAGAGGGGACTAATAATAATAATAATAATAACCTGTCATTCTAACAATATCGCTCAGCGGAGAAGCACTTAATTGTATTTCATAAGACTGGGCATGTTTAGAAAGCCTTTCTAGGAACATAATGACAGCACATGGAAAATGGCACTACTGTATCTCCTGATCCTCGGACACTACTGGATACTCCTTGTGCCCCAATGAGCAGACTAGAATGGATCACTGCCAGAGGATAATTTTCCTTTGGTGTCGTTAGGGTACTTCAGACCACTGGGGAATCCAGTTGTACTGCATCAAGGAAACCTAGTTGAGGCGATCCTGAGAGCTGAACTGAAGTACCGCAAGGCTTTCATGGGGCTCATGCAAGCCAGATGAAAGAAGTCGTTTAGCGACTATGACTGATAATTACAGCCTCTTTCTGTTCTGCAGGGTGGAGTTTGGTTTTTTGTTCTAATGTGTGATGCACAGCCTTCTGATTGACCTGGCCACTAACCACAGCTCTAACCACTGCCTCCCTCTGCCTGTGCCAGGCAGCGGTTCTTTCTTTCAGAATGGGTGCCTGGCAACACAGTCAGAGCCCTTCCCATAATTCAGTCCTTTGGCACTGTCAGTAGCTAACCTTCCTATCCCAGGGGAGGAGTGGCAGGCTGTAAGGTTCTCCATCTGTATAGCAGCTGCACTGGTTTAGTTTACTTCATGGAAGACCACAACTGGTGCCTTTTTCCCCACTGGCCTTACATTAAGCACAGCACAAAATCAAATTAAGTTATTTCTGTATTTTCCGGTAATGTGATGCAGGGAATTGGGGTTAGGAGCTTTGGGAGAAGCTTTTACCAAAAAGATCTTGAAGTTATTTTTTTTCTAATTTTTGCCTTTCAAGGTCTGTCCCTAATTCATTTAGGAGGTCTCCAAGAGTTAGCAAGACTACGAAGCTCCTAGCTTGTGAAGAAATTGCTCTTTCATGTATTTTTTCTGAGGTAAATAGTTTTGTGTTTTTGTAATTTTTGCAAGGCAAGGGTTTAACAAAGTACTTTCTGTGTGACTAAATTGAGACAGCATGGCAATTTGGTGGGAAGTTTAGTAGTTATGTATATATCCACTTTCTCCAGCAGTAATGTGTCAGACTGTGGCGCTGTGACTGACTCAATTCTAAATTGATGTGGCTCCATCTCTTTCATACAGATTTTGTAAGCTTGTCTTAAAGTGCTGGTGTGACAGCTCTGGGCTTTTCCTGAGGTTCCAAGCAGTGCAGTGTACGATATGGTTCAATACATGCATTATTCTCAAAATGTGTAGTTTTCTCTGACATCTAGATGGTGAGGGTTACAGGAGACACACAAAAATCATGACAGGACTTCCTCATAATGAGGGTAGTCTGATACTGTGTAAGTAGTGCAACACTGCCACTCTTTCCACTGAGTTTATATGTGAATGTTTTTTAAATTATTATTTTTCCCTAAGTGAAAGATGTGTTTCTACATGTCTACCCAGATTACAATGTCTATAGATAGCTGAATTCCTGCCCAGCGTGGAAGACATTGCAATTTGTAGTAGTAGCCAATCTGTCTGGTGCATAGGGTGGTTCAGTTGATACTATATACACTATATCCAGTGAAGGTAAATGATTTCATAAAGGCAAATTATTAAGACTGTGAAGAAGGTAATGGTGTGTAGAACTGGACTGCATAATCCAAGATTTGCACCACACTCCAGTAGGATTGAGATCTGGATGTTATTGTGGCCTGTCTACTGCTCAGGAGTAGATTACCTGACACTGAGAATAGTCTGTTAATTTCACTTGGATGTCTTTCATTGTTTCGGTTTGCCTCTTTTTGCAGTTAGAAAGGGGACAAGGATTACTGTTCCATACTCGGCACACTTCTTTGTTCCTCCCAGAGCAATGAATAAGTCTACTGTGTGTGGCTGCTCACGCTCTGTCTTTCCTTGACTTCTCCTTTAAGACACAGATGTGATCAGCGGTAGATCTCTGAACCTGGCTGGTGTGGAGGTCAGGGCTGTTAAAAAATCCAAAGCCTCTTCCTTAGTGGAGCTAAGGGGGTTATTTCAGTCATGAATTACGGTTCTGTGCTGTCTTTAACTGGGACAAAGAATGCCATAGAATTAGGCTACAAAACATCATTTGAAGCTGTGAGAAAAAGAAGGGAAGGAAATGCCCCTTAACTTCAGATAAACCTATAATGTAACTTTGTATAAAAAGTATTGTAAATGAGCACCTTATTTTATATATCTGTAATTGTGCCATCTTTTTTCATCTACAGAAAAAGAAAAGTCTCCTTCTTGTGGATATTGTAGGGTCACAAACGAAGGTCATATTGCACTTTTTTATTGACTCTACATAAACACATGGTTAGCAGCAGCAGGACACCTGCTCTACACTGCAGTGCTGTAACAGAAAGGAAGTACCTGGTGTTACATGTGTTCACTTAGTGTTTTGGCAAGTGTTTAGAATTTCTTTGCACATTTTTCTTCCAGGAATAGTTAATTAAAGCAGTCACACTGTAAGCAGGGACAGCAGCACACAGCGTTCCCAAAAAGCTGTAAAAGAATAACAACTGAATCTCACATCAAGTGTGTTTGCCTTCAAGGCCTCAGACTATGTATGAAAACTCTTAATCATCAAGAATGGCAGCTCTAGAGCATGAGTACAAACTAGAAGTAGTATAAACTGGAGCAGGGCCTGTTCGCCTAATTTGCCCAAAAAGGAACTTTATGAAATTGCTTCTCCGATGATCCAGTTGAATCATGTTTCATAACAAGCCTAAGCCATTTTTCTCATGCCTGCTGCTCTTTCTGCAGCACTGACCGTAACAGAGGCTCCCCATAACTTCCCAGGGTAATTATTGGGATGAATCGGCCAATCATCTCTGGACTCCAAGCGACCCCTTTTAGCTCCGAAGCTTGTGGTTTTGTTGTGAGGGATGTTGTTCTCCACCAGTTGTTGCTGAACCTCTTGTACAGAACTGCATAGCCTGTGCAAGGAAGATTGTTTTGAGGGAGGCCCTCAGTTCCTTAGTCTCCCCCGTGTGCGGTGGCAGGATTCATAGTCATAAAAAACACAAGTGGCCATGCCACATTGGGTGGGTGTATAAAAGAAATAAATTATTGGTTGTTTTGATTTCTTTAAATAATTGCCTTTTCCTTTTATCTGCTGTGACTTTCTGGGTACTTTCAGGCTAGAGGTGACATCAGTACATCAGTGAAAGATGGCTTGCTTCTCCAATCGGTGACAACTCTCCTGTCAGGCGCTGTGGAGCCCGCTCTGTGCAAGCAGCTGTGCCCTGATGGTTGGTCAGCTTAGAGAAGCATCAAGATGCCATGATTGGCAATTCCAAAGAAACAGCTGGCAATTCAAAATTAGTTATCTGTAAAAATGAGAAATGCAAAAAAATCCAGTTCCATCAAATTTCAGCACAAGGAATATTTGAAGTAAGAATATTTGCTCATTGTTTCTGGGTCAAAAATGTTTGATCTTAGATCACATAAATTCTGTACTTATTAAGAAAGCAATTTCGCTGACGAAATCTTGATTTACTTAAAAGTTTCTACTTTATCTCCCAGATTTTGAATGCCATAGTCTGATTAATACAACAGTAAAGGTTTATTATTGAGGTTTGTTTATGTGTGATGTATCTGTTCAGAGTCAGGTGTCCTACCGGGGCATCTCTGGAGTAAACGGGAGAGTCAGGCTTTCCATAGCAATGCGGCCTGCTCCACTCTGCCTCCTGCAAGTGATGGGTTTCCATAGCAACGTCGGCGTGCGGCTCAATTCCCGTGCGGAGACATCTCTATCAGTTTTTATATTGACTGTCAACGGAGCATGTATAAAACTGGGCTAATTAAGATGCTTCCTTCACTAGGCACGGGCATGTTAGCTCTCCTCCAGGGACTCTTCGCAGGCAGGGCTGAGGTAACCAACCCTTGTGCTGGAGAGGCTGTGCTGGGATGAAGGACAGAGTGCTAGTAATGGCTGACAAGGGTGGATGCCGTTGTGTGTGAGGTAAAACATAGATACTCTAATGGCAGTTTGTTGGATGCTCATTCTTCTGAAATCGGACCCGATGGTACATTTAAAAACTTGACAGACCCTGCAGAACACTATTTTAAAGGAGCTAGGTGCTACATCCATCTATGTATCATATATCGACATCATGATCTGGATATCATATACAGCATGATTCTTTCGTAGTCAACAATTTTAAAGTCACAGTATCTGTAAATATTGCTATATGACATGCCATAAGACTTACCATAAGCACTATGACCTATACACCTGCTTTTTTTACTTTGATTCTACAGAATGTCCTCATAGTGCTCCTTCTGGTCCTGTGATTATCCCACGGATTGAGATGGAACAAGACTTGAACCCGAATGAAAGTAGGGGGGCTTTTGGCTGGTTTGATCTTAAATGCCTTTTTAAAAATGGTCAAAGTACCACAGTTCAAAATCGTGCTCTTTTGAAATGTGCCATGGGATCTTTAAAGCCCACATTAGGGTCAGGACCTCTATTTAGTGTCTCATTCAAAGATGGCACCACCTAGTGTGGTAGGTATATGGGTCAGAAGTTTCTTAGTTAGGGAACGCAGAGATGAATGCCCCCTGCTGGCTATACCTCTCTATCTCCAGCAGGAAGGGAGACCCCAACCCATCCCAGATGTGGCTTCTAAAATATAGGCTCATAGGCTCATCTCAGACAGTTCTCCTTTCTGAAGGTATCTCTTATTTAGGAACCAAGAGATGATATTCAGCATGTAGACAAAGTACATGCCTCTTAAATGTTAATCCTTTAATTACCGGGACATTGTGATTTATGGCAATATGGCCAATGCCCATACAAAGCGTTTTATTTGTGAAAATGTGCATGGCTTGCAAAACTACACAGCATCCCTAGTCCCACACTATTTCCAGATCCATGACTGCTGAGCAGTGCTGCATGCTGTTTGGTGCATGCTGATTGTCAAGACAAAGAAAAGCGAAATGAGTGTCTTAGAAGTTAATTAAAATACAGTAGTCTAGGGTATAAGAGAGGCTTTGGAAATCTGAACTCCAGTGTTGGAAGTACAGCAGAGCATGGAGGTTCGTTTGTAAAACAAAGTGAGTATCCATGGAGCTCTGCTACTGGAGATTCCCTGGCACGGCTCCGAAAAGGGGGACATTGTGCAGCCCCCAGATGCAGCAACAGCTGCACTTCCTTCTTTTTAATATCCTTTGTCATGACTGCCCTGCTTGTCGATGAAATCATAGGGTAATTTTGCCCTGCTGTGTATCGATTTTCCTCCCGTGTGTTGATACTCAGATAGTCTGATGAGAGGAGAGGGCTGAGTGGAGGCTTCTTGGAGAAATAAGGCCTCGGGGGATAACTGTAGACTGAAACAGATTGCTGCCATTTGGGATAACTGGCTTATTTCCTCATTAGAAAGTCCCTGCTAGTGCACATAAGTGTCATGTTACTCTCTCCCTGCCTCTCCGGGCCCTTTGCTTGTGGAAAGTTCAGGAGGATTTTTTCTTCTGTCTTTGTGTTAGCAGAGAGATGTAAAATGGGTTTTCTACAATTAGGCTCATGATTAGATTTGGCACGGTGTGCTGTAGGCGGCATGTGTCAAAGTTCGGTAGTTGCAGTCGCTTCAGATCGACTCTCTGTGAAAGAAATAGGAAAAATACAGGATTGGAGTTCTTGTACGCGATGATTACACTGGAGACCTATGTGTTGTTACTGGGGAGAAAAAGAGACTGATAGCATCAATTTTCTGCACTTTCCCTTAAAATAACCACCTATAACACATAGCTTCTTTTCAAGGTATTAACAAAAGGGAAGAAGATAATAAACAAAAATATTGTTTTTCTGTGTATATTCATCTTCTGTACAGTGCGTAGCTCAGTTTCACTCTGGTTCAACTGCCAGGAATACACAGTGACAAAACACACCAGACTCCACAGATAAAATGTTATGTTTATTCTTCCTACTTTTTTTCTTGGAATTAACCTCTGCACATTCTTTTGGTTTTTTTTTAAGATTACCAAAGTCCCTGAAAAAGCATTTATTTGGAAAAATGGAATGGCGTAAATACCATTGTTCTCTGCAGATGTTACTTTTTTTTATAACATTACGATTGGTTTATTGTGTATTGCCTGTACTTTAAATAATGTGCCCATGAAAAGTCTTAATTAATCACAGTGGTTCTGATCCTCGCCAGACATTTACATGTCTAGATGAATAAACTAGCACAGGGCTCTGATAACACAGCAAGTTTCACTATCTTAAAGAGTTGGTGCACTGCAATCTGTGCAACAGCTTTCTGCTGACACAGTTTTCTCAATTTGTTGGCATAGATTAATCCTGGGATACTGGGATTTTAAAATCTCACTTTACAGTTGCACATGGCACATTTCACAGTCCCTACTCAATATAGCATCACGTTTTCTAAAGGTACTATGATTGTAGATGTGAGGTTACAAACTTGTCATTGCTAACATGATCTAATATAAAGTGAGGTAGCTCCATTTCTTTCTGTGCCAGATATTAGCTTGGCTTTCAGGCAGTTTGTCCACCCAAACTGTGTACTGAATGCAGGGGAAAATGGCTTGGGTTACCAAATGAATTACTATTTTAGGAGATTTAGGTTTTCTCTCATCTTGCGGTCTCCTTCACAGTCTGTAACCCAAATCTGATTGCTTACACACATGAAACTAATGTGTCTTTTGGAAAGCTTCTGCAGAATGAGCCAGATTACTGTACTGTATTGTACTATATTGTATTGTATCTATGCACTTCTCATCTCTCCCCCAAGAAAGAGTGGACCTTTTTTTCTATGCATGTGCAGTATATATCTTCTGAAAGAGTTCTTCAGAATACGAAGAGCAAGCAAACAGGAGTCTAACATCCTCTTAACTTTTACATGCAAGTGTCTGCAAATATTTACTGTGATATTTTTTAATTTCTTTTTGGCGCTGTTTCCTAAAACGTTTTCCCAGACACAGCATATACAGGAATTAAATCTCGGCAAACCAGCACCCTGCTTCATTCAAGATTTGGATGGCATGAACAGAACACCAACATTATGCTTGCAATGTCAGTAAACTCTGTAGTTCTCTTTTAAGGATCTTATGTCAGTTGAAGGTCTGTCTTGTAAAAAGCATTAGATTATCAACTGGAACATTCCTCCAGCACTGGATTAGCAATGACTAATTAGTATTGCTATTCTAAAAAGTCAGATATCATTATTTAAATCGTATTATAATTAAAGATTCAGAACAGTGATGTAGATCTCTAATGAACTAAACTGAGGAAAAAAAAACTTGTGGGGTACTGCATTTGGAGAACCTGTGTACCCTAGAAAGCTGCTGGGATGTGGCCGTTTTAAGAGACAATCTGTGGTTTCTAATTTAGCCCAAGAGCAGTGAGGTTAGGATTCTGAAAAGAGGTGTTACCTTTTCGTGGGGTTTAAACAGTTCTGAAGGTGTTTTGGGGGTATAGCACAGCATGTAACAGGTCCTACACATCAAAAAACACTTGAAATCCCTCCTTATCCTCCGCCAGGAACAGGAAGCCTTTGGAAGACTGTGACAGATTGTAGCATTTCCTTAATCATTGTTTGTCATATAGTAGCCTGTATGCCATCTGTAAAGGAACTGTTTTTTGTTTCTGCCATTTTATTTTTTATCTCCTGCCTTTCAGGTCTTCCCAACATTTTCCCTGCGGGGTTTTTAATCCTCTGGTTTAACGTGATAATTCATATCAATTAGATTTGGATAACTGATCGATGGTGATGAACACACACTCCTTCGTGACTCTCTCCCTCGTGAGCAGGCCTCACTCTCTCCCTGAACCCTTGGCTGCAGTCTTGACACTCTTTCAGGGATGCAGAGCCGCCTCCTGCTCCTGCTAAGCCAAGTTAGCCGAGAAGGCCCACATTAATCAATGGGCCGTGTATAATATAGTATTGATTGAATCAAGTGAGGAATCATTACTCAACTAATTACAATCTGGAATTAATGAAACTACATTGCTGTACTTAAGGCCGTGTCTTGCATATTTGTGACCCTTATACACACACAGACCCTTTGACCCTTGATATGTGCAACAGTACTCCTTAAAACCTTTTTACGATTACATTCTCCTCTTCTGCCTTTGTAACCGGATTGCCACACCTGTATTATGGCGATCCAACACTGTTCGAACAGAAATGGAAAGCGAAGCAGGTTTGTTCTCCTGTAGCGGTATTGAATTAGACTAAATCAGATTCTCTTTTTCCCCAGCGGTCTGTGTGTAACACAAGAGTGTCCTAAATGTTCTGTTAATGGGATGCTGTGTTCAAAGTGTAAAACACACTAGCAAGACCTCATTTAGAATATTGTGTGCAATTTTGATTGCCACATTATAGAAACAATAAAGCTGCTCTGGAATCAGTCCAGAGAAGGGTAACCAGATGCACTTTGGGGCTCAAAGGTTTGCCCTACACTGACAGGCTGAAGGAACTGAACCTTTTTAAGTTTGAGGAGACCTTATACAAGTATTCAAAGGCAAATCCTCAAAGGCTTTGTCATTTACCCAGTAAATGATGCAAGTGGAAGCTGTGATGTGATAGTTTCCAGAACTGCAGGCACTTCTTTACACAAAGTGTTATGGGACTACCCAGCCACGTTGTAGAAGCCATACCCTGGTTTCATTAAATAAACGGGTTGATGAGATGCCTGAATCAATTAATTAACTACCAAACGAGCCAGATAGGCAGAATGGCCTCTTCTCGTGTGTTAATTTTCTTATGCTCTTATGGCCTTTTTGGTTGTTTTTTTTAAGCACAGTCTTTGCTCTGCACTGCAGTGCAGTATGAGTATTCTGACAAGCTGTTTAGTTCCAGTTGCTACGTTGTAGATCAGGTGGTTAAAATGTTTTAACACAGGGAGCCAGAAGCGAAGTAAGGAGATTACACAGAACCCTCATTTCTCACATGCCAGCTTCTGGATGTGTGTCACCAAGGAGAAAGCACTCTGAAGCAGTGCCCAAGAACTCCCTGGCACTACTGTTGTAGTGGGGCCCTGTTTCCGTTCTGCATTCATACAGTTGATTATACTTTTTTGCTCGCTCACAGCTGGATGAGTCCTGAGATTGTAGTTTATAGTTCTACATTCAGAGATGACTGCTAGCTAAACAGTGGCAGAAGGCTGAGAATGTAAAGCAATCCTTTTTGTTTAGCATTTTTTGCTTACAGAGACACTGTGCTTATAACAAAGCATAATTCCTGGCACAGTTGTACAACATAGTAAAACATTGTGTGGCTGCTTCATGTTTTTTAGCCTTTATCAGAACATTGTTCTTAGCTGCTGCAAAACTGTTTAGCCATGCAATTAAAGTAAATATGACTGCTTAAAATATTTAAAGCTTCACAGTCAATTATATATAACAGCTACAATAATTAGAACTGAACAAAAGGATTATTCATAGTGTGATTTGTGGGACTGAGCTAGAATGACCCTGACTGAATTAAAGCTGATATTATAGTGGAATATTTGTCACCTGTAAAATGAAGAACAACTGTAGGAGTCTGGAAGTGCAGTTAGGGGGGGAAAAATCAAAAACGATTTCACCTGGTGAGGGTAAGAGGATGTTTTCGTACACATTTCAGGTTTCACGTTTTATCTGTTGGTCTTAATAAAACGCACATGGTTGTGAAAGCTGGCGGTGGGATCCCTGCTTCTGCTGTAGCTGGTAGGTCAGGCTTGAGGTAGGTTACAGACCTGACCGATCAGCTTCTCAGTTCTGGGGTGGACAAAGCTGCTCTCTTGTTTAATGGCAGTGTAAAAACAAGAAGTGTAGATGAGGAACACTGAGGAAAAAAGTTTTAGGGGAATAGGAGAATATCAAGCTGTAAAAAGTCACTGATTAAAAAATATGACCAGTGAGAATTTTTCTAGTTTTGGGGTAGTCTTAATTATTAGCATGATGTGATCTTTAGCTACTGTATGTAAGAAGGCTATAGAATTCTATATGATATATAGGATTATACTTCATTAAAAATATAAGACATTATTAAATGAAATAGGCCCTGCAACCATTAGTTACTAAAAATACAGTATGTAAAATACAAAAAGAAAGCAGGTTTATTGGTCACAAAGTTTTTCCACATTTTCCAAGTGTAAACCTATATCTGCGTACTTACAGAAAGACAGATTCAGCTTGGCCTGGGAATTTGCATCTGTATAGCAAGCTGACGTATTGAAGAATGCCTCACTCGGATCAGGACAGTAATGCACAGGAAAATTCAATGCTTAAAGTTTCAATCATTATTTCACCTCTTACTAATTACCCTTCTTAAACAATCATTTATTGACAGTTTTGGGGAAAAAGTTAGGGAATGATTTATTACTGTATAGTGTTCTGTTCTTATAAATGGCAACCTCTTTATTCATGACTGAGAAGATTCTGAGTACTGAGCAGTCATTACACCTGACCATGCAAATTCAAGCTACCGACTCTGGAACTAATTTCCATCTATCGGCTCCGCAGGCAGACGGAGCCTTATAGCATTTGCTTAAACATTAGAAGAAGCTCATTCTGACCGTATTACCAAAAGGATAAAGAACAGAGTTGCAGACTGGTTGGAAATAATATGGTGTTTAATGCAGTCAAGTCAGGAAAGTGTGGATTACATTACAGCGCACTTAACACTCCGAAAAGGTTTTGCTTCTTAAGCCATTTTAAATGCATTTGACCTGTTAATTGATTGATTTTTTTTAAAGGCAGGAAGCCTTTAGAGTTAGGTGGAGGATGATGCTTCAGGCTGATCGACTGCTGCTTAGTTTAACTGATTTTCTGAGAAGCGGCTGTCGGAGATTGATTAGAATCGGGAGACAAGAGCAAACCATCTTAGGTGCATTGAAAAGCCTCCATCTTGTATATTTAGTCTTCTTGGATTCCTTTGTGAGTCTTAGGTGGCTAGGTGGTCTGGTGGTTAAGGAGAATTGTTCATTACCTGCAGATTCTCGGTTCAAGCCCTGGCTCATTGTGTTTGACTTTCAACAAGTTCCTATCCCGGTGAGCTTTCCTTCCTGCAGAGAAATAAAGCTGGGGCTCTATTACCAGTGGCTTTGAAGCAGCAGTTGTTGCTCCATGGATCTCCATCTGGCCCTTTGCAAGTTGAAGGGGTGGGTGATAAATGTGGAAAAAAAGAGCATATCACGTGATACAGACAATATGCCTACTGTATCGTGATATTGTACAATTTTGAGCAATGGCTTATAATATTTGTACTTGCAATCTTGTAACCAGGTGAGTAGTACAGAGGGTGATCAGATGTCACCTTTATGTGTATCTCAACACATTCATAAAGAAATGTGGATTAATATGACAGATATTTCAGTACTCCATCAAGTTTGGACTGTTTAGAAATACCACCTCTGGAAGTGTTCGCTGGGCTGAACAATTTGCTTTCTCTCTCACCGGATGCGTCAAGTTCTTTGCTTCCATGGAATAGTGGATACCAATGCCTGATAGCTGTTTGTAAATGCAAATCCTTGTCATTCTATCCCCCTCCCAGCAGACATCATATTTATTTTGGACATCTTTGCCTCGCGAGCAACAAAATAGTGGGCACTTTTCTTCCTTTCTTGACTGCCAGAAAAATTCCCTAGAGCAAGCTTGTCCCTAATTACAGAGCTACATGGCAACGAGGAGTAGCAGGCGATGAGCCTGGTGGAGGTATCTATGGAGCTGTTCTGTGACGTAGATTATGGAAACATACCACTGGGGAGCCTCTTCCTTAGTAGAAACCCCTTTGAAGAGGGAGGGGTGCGCTGTGTAGCCTGGACTCCACTGCCTCTTGATTTCTATGATTTTCCGATTGAGCCCAGCAAGGATAAGTCAGTGCCTGTGCCTCTGGGGCACAGAAAAAGCCGGAGTAAGAAAGAGCTGGACCAGCCCTGCACTGGATTCTGGGTGTTCCGCTTCACTGTGCCGAAACTCCAGCTGACTCAGTGAGCAGGGCTGGGAGGGTACTAAATTGGTCTTTGGTTCCCAACAGTGAAACTGATTGAATAAGAAGTGGTATTTCTCTACTTGGAATTAAATAGTAAATGGAAACAGCACTCTTTCATCCAAATCCGGTGATCCTCTAATTACTGTGATCCTCTGAGTCCTGCAGTCATGACCATGCAGTGCTACCCAGCATCCAGCAGTAAATGGAGGTATGATACCTGATACAGCAGAAAACACTAAAAACCGAGGAACTTTGCATAATAATTCTGCACTTTAACTCAGATCAATAAATATTTAGGCAGAACTGTAATGAAATTTTACAGGACTAGATTTTATGTATGCAATAGCCATCAACAATTATAATTTTTCTATTTGTTTTTTTTTTTATTGTGCACAGCCTAAATGGCTACAGACCTGTGCTGTTCATTTTCACTTTAGAAATGTAATACTTACACTTATCACATAATCGGTTTCCCATTGCCTCCCATCACATTACTTTTTGCCATTCTCCAGATTCAGGCCCTTCCACACATTGCAACAGTGCAAAACATTTATATGCAATCAATCAGTTTGTATTAGTATGTATTCCCTTTGCAATGGTACACCTAAATTGGTTTTAATTTAAAATTACAAATTTTGTGCACCTAATTAATTGAATGACCTCTGTCTGGGTATAAGAATGGCAGTTCAGTGGCTGAGAACATGTGCAATAACATCCCAGTCACTCAATAAAACTCATGGCCAGCATATATTGGGAAAAACAACAACAACCTCAGATCTCAAATAGACTTTTTTAACATAGCTGTTAATGTGCAGCGAAAGCTTTAGTGGTCAGATGAGACAAAACTGGAAATTTCTGCTCTAAATACAGAACATTGCATCTGCTGAAAACCCAACACAGTGTATCACTCAGTCAACACCATCCCTCCTGTCAAGCGTGGACGTGACAGCCTTATGCTGTGGCACTGCTTCTCTTCAGCAGGAACTGGGAAGCTTGTCAAGACTGATGAGAAGATGGAAGGAACAACGTATAAGCAAATCCTAGAGGAAAACCTGCCTCAGTCTGCTAAAAACCTAAAAATATGAAGCAAATTCACCTTTCAGCAGGGCAGTGACCCAAAGCATAAGGCCAGAGCAACAATGGAGCAGGTTAGCAAGAAGAAGGGAATGGATGTCCTTGAGTGGCCCAGTGAAAGTCTTGACTTGAATCTAATGTAAAATCTGTGACAAAGCACTATCGCTGCTCCCCAACCGACCTGACTGTACTTGGGCAAGTTTGTAAATAAGAATGGGTGAAACTGCATCACCTTGGTGTGCAAAGTTAGTAGATCCTTATCGGTCTCTGACCCAACAGAAAAAGTCTTATTTTTCTTTGCTTCAAAAAAGAAAAGGCTGCGATTGCTGTCAAATGTGCTTTTACTGTGGATTGACTTGACTTGGATGGGTGAACACCTAGGCAATAACACAACATAAATCAACATATTTTAGTTTTTGACATTTATTTTGCAGTTTCTGTTGTCGTGTAACTGATTACACCTGTGTTGGGTTTATGCATTCAAGTTTCGAGCAAAAATGTTCACTTTAAAAGGGCATTATTTTGAAAGCAGGGATCTCAAGCGCTAAAAAAAAGAAAACGTAATTCTAAAACAAATCTGACCTGAGGGGAGTGCCTAAAAAACATTGTTTTGGTGTCTTGATTCAGGTCCCATTATAAAATGCAGAGTGTAGCCCAAGAGCTAGGGCAGTGTGTGTGTCTACGAATTAGATTGGTCAAAGACTATTCAGAGCCAGGCCTCTGACTCTCCACCCCATCTCCTGCCTCTTCCCTGGTACAGTATGTTTCTCTGGAAGCCTGTGAATTTCTTTGTTTCTTAAGTCATAGAAACTCTGCCTCCTACCTCCTCCCTTTTGTTCTGCACAGTTCTTGGAGCATCACTTGGGCATCGCATGTCAAAGACACCTAGACAGGACCATGCTGACGAGCAGGAAAATGTGCTTTTAATGAGGCCTCATCCCCTTTTCTTCAGAGGGAAGCTACTTCTCCGGAGGCACCACTGTATCTAATAAGGCAGCGACGTCACCTGAGAGTAGGCACTCAGTTTCCAGTTCCTCAAACCTACAAGGAAGTCATTTTAATTTTTTGTGTTATTGTTACTCTTTGTTAAGACTGGGCTAACAAAAGCCCTGGGTGGGATTTAAAAATAATACACCTAAAACGTTCCCTTACATGGGAAAGCAGTTACTATAAATTCATTTTTTAACACCTCAGCAGCTGCTGTTTTGTTACTTAACAACTACAGAGTAGTATTACACAGATCTGTGGGATGCTAACCCGAGGTTGTTAGTTGTAGTCTCCGCTGTGGACATGCTGTTGTCAGCAAGGTGCTTTATCTCAGTTGCCTCCAGTCCACCAGATGAAACAAACATTGCTGATGAAGTACTGTCTGAAGCTCGTAATTTGCTTTATTTCAGGGTTTGTATTTTAGGACAAGTCAGCTGAAAACCAAACTCTCACCTATACAGCTAAGTACTTGGTAGAGTAATTCTGGAGTTCAGTGAGGTCCCATGCTTAAGATTACAACAGCAGCATCGTATTTTGGACCTGTGACCCTCCAGTTTAGACCACTACTCCATAATGCTGCTTTCTAGTTACTGGTGAACCACTAGGCTGGAATATGCAGATATTGTGAAATGACACTAAAGTTTGTACCAGGACTTCACCATGAAAATGTTGCACACGTTATTACTCACATTGAACTCCGGCTTTCATTACTCTCGTGCTGGTGCAATTGTATATATACAAGAATATCCCTGCTATTCCTGGAACTAAAACCCGTTCTTTAGATGTTTTGATTACTTAATGTGTGCTTGATCCCTGTCTGACATGCTCAGCCAAGGGCTTTTACTCGCACTGCATGTGAAATGAGAATTAAGACATTTCCCGGCTCTGGCTAAGAAGTAGGGCACTGGGCCATTCACTCCATTAAGCTCATAGTCGCTCATAACTCAAGCTGGCATGAGGGTGACCTTTGACCCTCAGGAGGAGGGGGAGGGGCGGTGAGGAACGAGTCTGCTTGGAAGACTTGCGTCGGCCTGCCATTGGCCATGTTGTAATGCCACTGCTGTGGCAAAGAGGGTTTTCCACGTTCTTAGAGCCCCGGTGAATCGAATAAATAAGATGACTGCTGCCTGGGCTGCAGGCTGCAAAGTGTCCATCTGCTTTTGTTAGCAGGTAGCTGGAGCCCTGTCAGAGAAGCTTCAGGAAGGCCTAAGCCTTGCAGCTATCACAGAAAGGGAGGTGCTGTAGAGTCACTTATGTTCTGTGCAGTAAATCTCAGCTTCAGCATTTTTTTAGAAACAGTATTGTACAGCTTTTTGAAAAACAACTCCCTGCCCTAATAGGGGAAATTGTCTTTCCTGGCTAAAAGAATGAAACGAAAAGGACACTGTTGATGCCTGTTAAAGGACGGGCCCACTTGGATATGCAGCTGCTCTGAAGCATCTCCTCAAGACCTAATGGGTCAGGCAGCTCTTTGGGTCTTGCAGCTCATCCCTGCGTTTGCAGTGGTTGCTGCGTCGTAGTTGACTTGTGTTGCTTATTGAATACTTTTCCCGTTTAGATTTCTAATTGGTACCCCTGTTTTTCTGCATAGTCTAAAAGTAGCCTCCTGTCTACGTTCCTAAGAGTTTTATTTATTCATGGATGACATCTTTCCTGAATCACCATTATTTTGGTCCTCAGTGCACCCCTTTCTGCTTGTGGGGAAGCTAATAAACCAGTGGCACTCTAAAAACTGATGTTTTCCCCTGGCTGGGTTTTTTATTTTGGACAATTTCGAATTCACATTTGGAACTATAATACTGTCCTCTTGCTGTCCCAGCACAGAGCTGCACCCCACCTCCCCTTTGCCTTCCTTCAGAACTGGTTTATTGGCTCATTGATTCACTGGTTCATCGGTTGCTTTGAGCCAAAAAGACTGAAGAGTTTTTGATAGAAACACTACTAGGTTTGGCTTCTTTTGGGGGTATTTGACCTTGAGACTTCAGTAGGTCTCACGGGTTCATGGTAGGGCTGTTTGGAGGAACATACTGCTTCAGTCCGAGCCCCACATCCAGAACTGGGATCTCAGAAGTCCCCCTGAGAGGAATGAAAGTCTATTAAGACGCTGGTGAGAAACACCTTGCCTTACGGAATGAACCATGAACAGTTCGCAGGAGACCACCCCTCTACCCCCTGTACTTTCATGTCACCATCGAAAAGCAAATCCTGACTTGGGTAGGGAGGGAATACAGAACCCCAGTTTCCCTTGGCACATTTCTTCTCTGGTAAATATTCCTGATGATGCTGTTGAACTTGAACGTAAGAGGGATCTTCTATGAATTTCGGATTTTGTTTAATTTGGGACGCGCTAACTGCATAGTGATTCTGGAGTTTCGTTTTAAAAAGGCTCTCTTTGGTGCTTGTTTGCATTATTTTCCTCAACACAGAATATTGACACCAGCATTTCCTGTAAAGACCATTCTTCCCACTCATTCTCCAGGACTGTGCCTCTTGCGTCTGACGCATTTCGCTTTGTAAATGTTTATTTCCTGCGCTGCATCTCAGATCTCGCACTGAATTCACAAGCTATTTTATGCTGCCACCCTTCCTACGTACATTTGTTTTCCGATCCAGCCTTTATTGTGCAGGGAGTTTTGATGGGAAGTATTAGAGTTTGAGGTTTTCGTTTTTTTTTTTATTTGCAGCTCTTTCATCTATAGACAGTAAGGTGTTCTCTGCAGGAAAGGCTGCACTGACCTTTGAAGCAGTGATAATTGTTCAAATGAAAAAAGCTCTTCTTACTGCTTACCTTCATAGTATAGTAATCACTTTTTACATTAAATTTAATCCGAAGAAATTTGGAAGTCTCAATATTATAGACTATACCATAGAGTATTATAGACTATACTGTTTTTTTTACCATACATGTTTTTTTTGTTTTTTTATGCTAGGATGTGCCATGCTGTGCAGAGGTCTTTGACATTTTTCATTGTCCTGCTCAATATTTTCTTCTCCATTTAGAAACTCAATAACGGGGCCATCTTCTATTGAAATTGTAGCTATTTTCTTGTTTTTATGTTAGTTAAGTTAGTCTTGAAGGATCTGTATTTTTTTTAACACAAAAAATTGCACAGAGATCACCTAACAGCAGTGTATATAAAGCTGACAAAACATAATACATGATATTTTTTAGGCTTAGGGATATCTAAAAGCGAATTGTTGAAACAAATTTGAACCTTGTAGAAGTGTGTGGCCCTCGAACACCTGACTGTAGCCAGTAAGGAACACATCCATCCACTATCTTACCATTTCTTCCAATGCAGGGTCACAGGAAAGCTGGAGTCTATCCCCATAAGCAGTGAGTGCAAGGAAGGATACACCCTGGACGGGAGGCCAGTCCGTTACAGGGCACACACACACACTTACACCAGGGCCTGTTTTCCCAGAAGCCAATTACTTACCAGTATGTTTTAGGACTATGGGAGGAAACCAGAGCATCTGGAGAAAACGCATGCAAACACAGAGTGAACATACAAAACCTTGCGCAGATAGCACCTCAGGAATTGAACCCTGGGCCTCAGCGATGTGAAGCCACCATGCTGCCTGTGAGGAACATATCTGTGCCTCTAAAGCACGTCTGAGAGTTGTCTGGAATGAAAGAAAGAGTCAGCCACCTCAGTCACACAGTGCTTCTTTGATTCAGAGGGCAACTTAAGGTCAAGTGCAACACGCAGTACTCCTACCTCTGACCCTGAATTGATGGTTCAGTTATTAGACTGGATAGTAGCTGAGGGAAAGAACAGATGCGCCAACATTCATTTGCTGTTTTTAACTGACACCAGCTGTGAGATAACTGTACAGTCATTTTCAGAGAACAAACATGGCTGCAGGTTCATTAAATCTGTAATGTCTCTCAGCCAGTTCAATTTGTCAGGTCCACTCCTGGGCCACTGATCTAGGTGGAAGGTACTGTATGATATGACCTTGACATGTTTGTACCTCATGTTTAAATGCTGTGAGAGGAAAGAGTATAACTGGTAGACTGTTTTCTCAAGGGAACTGGGACCAGGCAGCAGACCTTGAAAGTCATGCTGAGGATGTGCCTTCACATTTGCATGGGCTTTGGATTCATACATCTTGCTTATACTGTAGATTGTTGCCTATCTGTTAATTTTGCAGTTAGTGTAGTGTCGACTTTTGAAATGGATAACAGGGCTCACAGGTGCAATTTGGGTAAGTTTACTTCTGCTGAATAGATTTTGGTAATTGATTTCAGGCTGTTAAGGCCTCATTTAGAATTATAATATGGTACACCGTGTTATAGGAAACATTGCTGCTCTGGAATTCCACTTGACTGAACCTTTTTAGTCTTGAACCGAGAAGACCACAACTACACTTGGAGAATTAATTTCTGACCCAGTACAAACGGGCTTTACACAGCCTTTGCTCCTACACAAAGCCATGGTTTTAAGCCATCCATCACAAAGCCTGCTACCAAAATGACTTGTGCTGAAATGTTCACTCAGAACTATCTAATCTTCTGTTTAGTATTCCAGGACACAATGGTCAGAGACATTCAACTGCATGCAGGTAGTATGGGCTGTTGAACAATAAATGTAGTTATCTCGGTCTGTTTGACCGTGAATTGTTCTGTTTACTGAAGCACGAGAGGTTCTCTAGGGCTAGTTCAGCTCAAACAGTGGAGGATGGAGCATTGAGGATGAGTGATTCTTGTATGCTTTTTGTGCGAATGCTATTGCTATTCTAGTCAAAGACACTGCTGTTGGTTTTACTATTATTCAAACTAATGTCAAGGCTCCTGGAACACTATGGGGAGCAGGCATGAAGGAGCTGATCGGAAGGCAAGCGTTGATTCTCCTGATCATGTCCGTGACTTTTGTCTTCCACCAAAGGGCTTTTTAAAATATGACTCCAAGGATCATGAATGCACATTCACTCAGCTCTCTTGCTGAAGACCAGTCATGAGCTGTCACAGATATTACTTAAACAAGGTTAAAGTAATGGCTGGCCTCTTGTTTCTAATTAAGCGTTTTTATGAATAGTCCATTATAGATCCTCCTAATGATCTTCATGGCTTTTCTAATTAGCTCCTCGAGGTTTGTTTACTTGCTAAGGAAATCAGCAGCTTCCGGCCTCCCTGATGCCACCCCCACCCCCATCCTGTCACTTCCCAAAGCTTTTATCTTACTGGCTAAGAGTTTTCCAGATCTCTGTTGCACAGAGATTTTCCCTTACATGTCTGTTAAGCAATGTCCCTCCTTCTAAAAAAATAGTTAATAAACTCCAAAAGCAGGCTTTTAAGCAGAATAAGAGGTGTGCTGCTGGCAGAAATGAAGCATGTGAGAGAGAACCATAATCTCATTCTTTCCTGTATCCCCGACTAACCTTTTTTATTAAATTTATTGTTGGTGGAAGCAGGGAGCAGGTCAAATGAATTCTTGTGTAAATGAGAGTAATGGGTTTTTGTAATCATGTGTATCAGACGGCCACTGTGCATTTTGTTTGATCAAATTAAGCCCTTTGCCGGTCGTTCTTTATTTTGACCTTTTGTTTTCTGTTGATTTTTTTTTTTAACTAAGCAGTAAGACTCACAATGTTCCTCTGAGATTAAAACAGGTCTCTCCTTTTAATCTAAAATCCAGCCGTCATAATCAGGCTGGCTATTTCACTTTGGGTTTATACTACTGTGCTGTTTTCCCCTTTTAAGGTTACCATAAGATAAGATCAGATCACTTTATTGGCCATATACAATTTCTTGTATTAGGAATTTGTCTTTTTGCATACCCCAGCTTGCACTCCACACACAGGCACACAGACGGGGAGAGAGAAGCTTGGGGTCAGAGCGCAGAGTCAGCCATTTATACGGCACCCCTGGAGCAGTTGGGGTTAAGGGCCTTGCTCAGGGGCCCAACGGCGTAGGACTCCTCTGCCAGCCGCGGGATTTGAACCGACAACCTTTCCGCCATTGTGGGTTGCTACACAATGCGGAATAGAAAGAAAACAACTCCCTTTTCCCCCACTTCTCACTCCCTTTTATGTCAGAGCCACAGTTCGGAGCCCCTGGTTCTGCAAGCTTACCATTACAATGGTGTTGTACTAACTTATTCACTGCAGCATTGCTATTGGGCCATCATTCATTTGATATCACATTTAAAGCCTTTCTATTCCATCTTTTTTGTGCACTTGTATTAAAAGCCTGAAGAGATTTAGGGCCTTGAGGATGTCTTCAGAGATCTAGCCATCAAGCTCTAGATGTGGTTGGTTCTTAGGTCATTTCTCTTCTGCATGTTAGAAATAATGCATACACTCCTTATGTTAATAAGCTATTTTTTCTCTAATAACTGCACCAAGAACCAAGAATTCAATTCATGACAATATTGTACTTAATCAGCCAAAATGTAGCTGTTAGTGGAATGTGTTCTTGAGGCTTGGATACAGTGAAAGTATCTGTCCCTTTCTGCAAGTCACTCGGCTTCCGGTCTCTGTGATGCAGTGCTGTGTTTCTGTTGTGGAGAAGAGAAGCAGGTGATGAGCGCACTCAGCTGATGATTTTGCATTCGCTTTCCCATCCAGATATTCATCTGAGATTTTAACGTGCAACAAAATGGCAGCTAATGGTTGAGCTGGCTGAGGAAGGAGAGATGAGGGAGAATAATGGGGCAGAGAGAAAAAGGAAGTGACCCTTATAGCCATGTGCTTACAGACAGTGCAGCTTGTCGCTGTCAAGCTAATTTCTGTAACAAAGATGCATTGAGAAGCGTCAGTGGTATGAAGGGCTCCATTGAACAACTATGAAGATGAAAAGTTATTTGGAGATTAAGCAGAGCTGCAGAATCCTTTCACCCAGGCACGCAGGGTCACAACCCCCATGAACATACTGATTCTTGTATTGACAGAAAAATGAGCAGCACTACTTATTTTCTCTACCCACCTCCACTGCAGACTTGCAGAATGTTTGATCACGCAGTGACACTGCTGCCCTGTGAGCGAAATCAAAAAATCAGGTTGGGGAAAGAACAGCTTCCCAGCCTCTGATGCTTCAGAGTGCTGTTCTCCCTTTTCGCTCATTCTCATTCAGCTGCTGTGCTGCTCCGCTCCCAGGCTTCAGAGTGCATAAGGATGAGCTTTTCTATTTGAACGGAGGTTCAGTAAGATATGTCTTGTTCTAAAATGTATCCGTGTCGAATGCTCTTTTGTTATGTTTTTCGTGTGACAAATTCTAATTTCCTAATGCCACCTCAGATCCACAGCATCCATCCTTATCTCCTCACGCATGGAGTGCTGTTGCAGGCTAAACAATACACACCTTGGGCTGAGAGCTTTATTTGTGTCTGCCACAAGAATTATTGTTTTTTCCTTGACCTTGTCCCAAAACTGCTCTTTAACATACCAGTACAATCAGCTTCGGTTCTTGCTGAATTGATAACTAAGCAATTATTCTAATGACAGTGTTCCTCACAAAGTCTTTGAGTAAGTGCTGGTATTATTTCATGTTGGACATTTTAGCTCTGCATGTGTCTGTCTCTCCAAAATGAAGTGTGGAAAGTGCACTCCTAACTTCAGATATTGCAGAACCTGTTACATTATTGTGCAGGTGCAAAACTCAAATGTTAGTTTTCCTCGGTTCTTTTGTCTCCGTTTTATCTTCTGGTCCAGAAAGGTAATAGTGACAAGCCAGGCTTGTCCAGACTTGATGGATGAAGCCAGACTGATTGATACACAATTTTTAAAAAGCTGATCTCTTCAGAGACCCATCTAGAGGTGACCCTCATGTCCCACAGGCCCTTTCAAGCCCTACATTTCTGGGACAGAGGGCACAAATCATTAAACACTGCCTTGGAATAAAGAAGCTTCCAAAATGCTAATGTTCTCTCAAGTCTAGAGCCCTAAATGCCAGAGTTGATAAGAGAAATCAAATGTTTTGCCATAAGTGCTTCATGACTGCTCAGTCTAGGTGCCTGTCAGTGGACCGTTCTTTTTTTGTGAGGTGTTTTTTAATTTTTTTTTTCCATAACTTGCAGTTGAAGTTCAGTTTGTTGCCCAACTGCGGATGCACGGGAGAGGCTGTGCTCCTCTGTTGGAGAGGCGGAAAGCCACTTTTTAAAATATCCAGAAGTCTGAGGAAGAAAAAGTGAAACATACTTTCTCCAGCTTTTAGGATCCAGTAGTGCTTAATTAGATGATGCTGAATGAAACAAAAAAACATTTTCCGATTGGGGAAAAACATTTTTTCTGGTTTTGGAAGGTTGAGATGTAGGCTTGAAGGCTGATTCCCCGCCTCCACTCTCCAGATACAGTCACGGTGGTTTGAGGAGGAATGATGTTACATTTCTCATTTCCTCAGTCCTCTGAAGAGTTGCAGTCTCACCGGGGACCAATTATATCTTTTATTAGTGTCCCCCAGCATTTTGACATCGTGTTTGGGATTTCCCAACAACCAAAAACCAGACAATCCTTCAGCCTGTCCTGAGCAGATTCACTGAAGTCTCAAGTGTCTTTTCTATGGGTCTTTATCCTCAGTGCTTGTTTGGTACGTAGCATACCATAATGATAAATATAAGATATTTGTCTCTGACAGGGTCATTATTTTAACCAGAAGCACAAGAAGGCTGTCCCTTAGTGTGATATCTAAAAATAGATTCAGGTCGCTGGTCTATACAGTAACTCTTTTAGTTGATGTTAGTATATGCCCTTATCTCCATTCTGGCAAACGTGTTATATACAGTATAAGTGTGTTTGACAGCAGTGAACTGCATTCTGTGTAATTTAAGGCATTTGACAAGAAGTCTCCCTTTTTCTCCATTCTTCCATTGACCATCCAGTATATGGGAACTAAAATTGTTGTAATTTATGTTGTTTAGAATTAAGTGAAATTTAGTAAATTAATGAACTTGAAATGATCTTTAATAATGATATTTTTATTTCAATTAAGAGTACAGTTACTGTACTTTTACTTATCCCGTTATATCACAGATAAAGTATTTGTCTTTTTATAATCATGTTGCTATTCTTTAAACAGACTAAGTTAAGCGTGTTCCAAGTGTGTGAGACCTTTGTTTAGAGTGCAGATTGTGCCCTGTAGTCTCATCATTTCCAGTTATTTACCTAGTGTGTCTGGGATTTTGCAATTATATTTTGTATTACAGCTTGTGTGATACCCCCCCACACACTGGGAATTAATACTACATCCACCTGGGAGACACCTGAGCCCCGAGGTGTAACAGAAATAGATTCAGGACATTTTTATAGCCAATTTTATTTCTGAATAACTTAATCATATTTGTTTTCATTTCTTGAAATCTTTTTTATCCTAACTTTTTTGTTGGTGATGGTTGTTGTGGTGTTGTTTTGTCTTGAACTCTGCTACAAAACAAATTTCCCTTAGGAGAAATAATCAAGTTGGAATTGAATTGAATGCTGGCAGGATCCTGTAAAGACCAAGTAGATGCCATTATTAATATTAATTTATTTAACTGTACTTTTGTACAAAGCTACTTCTACTGACCCATTTTTATATTGAGATTTATATTTTATATTTATATTCTAAATCACAATGCACACTGCCTCAGCAGTACAGTCTTACTGCATCTTGTAAAGTATACTGTAATATTCCTGAAGGAAATCCTGAACAAATTCCCAGTACATCCTATCAGGGTCTTCTTCAGTGACGTTTTTACGTTTCCATAGGATTTGGCGAAACCTGGGGAGAATCTACACAGGAGCTTGTACACTAAAACTATGCTCAACTAACCCTGCATTCTACAAGATTCTACTGAACCTCCTGCAAGCGTTCTACAAGGTCTCATGAGAGAGTTAACAAGGATATAGAAAATAAAAAAATGATGCTCAGGTACTACTACAAAACTGTTTACAAATATTTTTTGGCTTGAAAGCAAAAATATAGTTCTGTATCAACCATGTACATAGCATTACTCAAGATTGCTTATGTTTAAAAGACTGCAATAACACTCAAAGTAGTGACTATTTTTAGTCACCATGGTGACCACTTTTATCATACGGCTGCACTAAATGCAATTTTAGTTGCTTACAGATAACCAGTTTTATTTTTATCATTTCAAATGCACTTTACTCAGTATTTTGCTTATAAATAATACTTATTACTGGTAATATTATTTTTAAGCACTGTTATACCCATGTTTAAAAAATAGACCTTGTAATGTCTGACTTCAATACAGTTGCTTCTGTCCATATAGATTCCAGCTGTGTGGCTGCTGTGGAAAATCTCTAACCGTAATCCATTAGGGGAAAGCGAGTGGAATAGCTGTTTGTGGGGGGAAAGAGCAGTGGACATCAAGCAGACTGAAACATGCATGACTTTACCTATGACCCTGGCTGATTTTATTATAAAAGAAGAGCTTCCATCCACAAGTTTAGCCCTGTTTTGTCGTGAAGCTGCCTATACCAATGATATAGGACATTAACTAGATGGATACAATAGCGTCAATGGACAAAAAACTCAACTACTCTATTTCTGTATGAAATGTATACCACTGAAAATCACCCTTAATCAATTGTCTCCCATCTGACCATTTTCCAAAAGCTTTATCCAAGTCAGGGTTGTGGGGAAGCTGGAGCCTATCCCAGCAAGCAACAGGCACGAGGCGGGACGCACCCTGGACAGGATGCCAGTCCATCCCAGGGCATACACTCACATCAGCGCCAGTTTTCCCAGGAGCCACATAATCTGCCAGCATGTCTTGAAACCAGAGCACCTGGGGGAAACTCTTGCAAACATGGAGCGCACATCCAAAGTAGGCCCCAGTTCTGCAAGGCAAATTGCAAATTCATAATATTGTGCTAAATGGAAGGTGCATTGCATTTGTCAATTTGGTAAATCCGCTTCAGATGGAGTCTTTCCTGGAACACTCTAAAATCCTAATCAGTGTTCTAAAAATGTAATATTTGTACTGCTATGCAATCCTTAATAGAAGCATGTTCATCTTAGAGTCAGCCATCATAGGGTTGGTGCTGGGATCCTGTACCCATATAGGATATTTACCAGAATCCTATTCCTGGACAGATGTAGGATGATGATTGTTATAATAAATTTGATTAGTAGGTGCTCTTAACCAAGGAGAAGAATAAAGAGAGCACAGTAAATTTACCCAATAAAGAAAAAGTAAAAGTAAATTGGAATTAGAACCCATCGCGCAGTGATGAGTCTTTATACAAGTTATAAATATGTTGAAAGTGGCAGCGTCTCGAAAGCAGCTGGCAGTGAGTTGCACAGACATAGTTCAGCACACATGAGAGTCTCCCATTGTGTAGAACCTGGTCTTTGGTTGAATAAGAAGACTTGAATCAGCAGATCTCAGATTAACAGCAGGACTGCATTCATAAAATTCATGTAATAAGTCCTTAAGGTAACCTGGAGCTAGAAAACTCGGTGCTTTAAAGAGCTTTAGCAGAACCTTGCATTTCACTGTACATTTCACAGATATCAATGCAGTTTACAGAAGATAATATTGATGTGCAGATGCACAGCGCTTTTAGTTAGGACTGAATACTGGATATGCTAAAGCATATTTAAAACCTTAGAAGATATGCCAGTAAGTTAAGCATTTTAATAGTCAAATCCTAGCAAAATAAAGGTTTTGTATTTCGGCTTCAGATAGGCAGAGCAAGGACCTTAACCAAGCAGTGGTATGTTGGAAAAAAAGATCAGCTTTGTGATGTTCCATACTGTACATGCACTTCAGGTGATAAGACAAGATTTAAAATAAAACCAAGGTTGCTAACTTCCATCAAAGGTTTGATTTTGGCACCATCCACAGCAAAGCTGAAATCATCAACGTTGTAAAGCTGGTGCTGAGAGGCTTTGAGCATAACCTCAGTCTTGTCCCAGTTTTGCTTAAGGATATTGACCAGGATGCTACAGGATTTTCTGCCAGGCAGTGTGAAGAACAGCAAATCTTCCATCTGAAATCATAGCTCAGCTGTCGCTGCTCGTAGTGTGAAAAGTAGATGACCTTACAGCACACGAGGATGTGTATTGTCTTCAGCTCTGCCATGCTGATAAGATTTAAATTGCTTTGTGCCGAGTGAATAGAGAGTATATAAAGAACGGAATAGGAGCAGTTATAATTGGCAACTAATGTCACTGCCACTGCTACTATTACTTTTGAAATAACTATTATTTTGTGTTTGTGAGCGTACCTTTTTGTGTCTTGGCTAAATTGTAGGCCTGTATCAGTCACACCTAAGTTTGATTCTACTTCTTCACCTGATCAACTGTGTAGGGGACTGCTGCTGCAGATCGGCTATCATGCACCATTCAAGTAGTGGCTGCAATTCTGTGGTGGGTGAATTGGGTCCCCTCCTGTATGTAAAGCAATTGTGAATCCTTTTTGAAATGTAATTTTTTTTTAATTGATGTAAGTAATGCCTCTGCTATAGAATAGCCTATAGTATACTACAATGTTACTACTACAGTATATTGTTATAGTGTTACTGCTGCTGATATTACTATTCACATTGTGATTTCTATTGAAATGGCATCACTTTTGCAACTTCTATTACTATTCCTTTATCTATCACCATTACTAATGCCTCTGCCTACAGTCAATACTACTACATTACTGCCTCTGCTTAATGTTTTGGCACAGATTGTTCCTGTGCGTAGGTGCAGTTTTCCCAAACTGAAGCGCACAATGTTTCCCTGCTGTTCTCAGGTTAAAAACGGGCGGATTTGTTCTGTTGTTCATTTTGGCTCTGTAGAACTGTTTCTCTCACACTTTTATGGCTCTCTCTCTCTCTTTTTTTGGAACAAAACAAGTTGTTTATACTTTTTGAAGAGGATTTGCAAACCATCCAGACAAATCGCAGTCAGGGGGGGGGGAGTAGGCCTGCTAGGATGTGAAACCAGCAGCTACTTTGCAAAGTGAGTGAAATAGATTAATTGAATACAGAAACAATAAAAATAGATCTGCCCTTTTGCAAATGACAGAAAAGCTACAGATGGTAGAAAATGCATTACTAGCAAACTACACAATCACATATTGAGCAAACAGCAAAAAAAAAAGAGCAAGTGAATTATTTAATAGGTCTGATCGCTTTGCTGGCTGTAGAATTGAATTGTAGCATTTATGTTATGATGTGCCTTCAAATAATTAATTAAAAGTTTCTCTGTAGCTGCATCTCTGAATCTCTGGCACTCTGCATATTTTTTTGCTTATTAGTTTGTCTTAACCAGGAAAATATCTGTTTGTGCTATTTCTTCTTTGAAACTCCAGCTGACAGCACAGGGAAAAGTGCTTGAAGCGCATACTGGAGTTGTGTAACAACTACAGATGAGAAATCGTGTATCTGCAATGAAAAGAGAGGGTGTATGGTGCAGCAGGAAATCACTGTATCTATAGACCAGGCTCTGGGATGGTGTATTGTGCTTACCACCTGTGGTAAGTTATTGCGGGTATTTATGCAATGTTTTCCCAAGTAAAATGGAATAATAGCTTGACTCTGTATAATTATTTGTACATTTGAGCTGTAATACCCACACTCTGAATGGCTGCATAGATTAGGGTGAAACCTTAACAGGTTTCTGAGGGAACAATATAATATACTGTAACACTAAACATTTCATTTGAAAACAAATCTTTCGAAGTAGATATTGTGACCAGGAGCCAATATAACCCAGTTCTTCTACACTACAAGCTTTTCCGTTAAAGGTTCCAGTAAAGTGAAACCTTTACCTGTGACAAGGTCTGTACGTCTAGGCCTTGGGATATTATGACCAAAACCATAGCTGGAAAACTGGGTTTCGGAGTTTGACCTCTCCCGTAAAGTCACAATGTCTGCATTTCAGTCAAGAAAAAAATTGGGGTCTCTTAGTGAATCGACCTGTTAGGGAGTTCACTCTGAATACAGTGAATTGAGTTCTGTAGCCAGGCAGTTCTGTAAGGCTTCAGGTGCACAGTTAGTCTTTGGATGGGAATTGTAAGACAGTAGGAAGTGAGGAGTCAACTAAAGAACACTCACAGAGCAATAACGTATGTGGAAGAGGATACACAATGCTGGAAATAGTCTCACACTCCCAGGTTTATCTCATACTTTAGGGAATCCTCCACAGAGGGTTATATCATAATAGTTCCTAGAGGATTGGAAACAGTTTTGTGGGCTTTACACTAGCAAAAGCTCTCAATTCACTTCATTGATCCAGTTTGGCAGTGCTAGCTGTATTTTTAAATTCGAGAGCTGATAATGTAACAGACACCTCTATTTCAAAGTAGAGCCGCTGTACAGCTGCACAGATCTGAATGTGTTAAAAACCTGATCTTCACTTAATCACACAATCAGACCTGTTAACTAACTGAGACCTTGATTTAAACTAGAGCTCCCCCTGGGAACCGAGTTCCCTGATCATTTATCTACCGACAGTACCATAGTAGGGAATGTGGCGCTAGTGATTGCAGCTTACATGATGTGGAGTAAAAGTAAGAGGCGGCCTATTGCCTTTCCTCAGGGTAATCACTGAGACACAGTAGTTTCTTCTTGTCCACAATTGATAAAGGGATCAGCAGTGTCACTGATGTCACTGAACAGAGGGCAAACTTTTCTCCTCTCTCCACTCTGTAGTGACATTCAGTGCACGTGCTGGAGGGCTCTTCACAGTTTGGTGGTGATGATTCCCAGACAGACCAAACTCAGCCTCGTCTAAACACTGTACATCCGTTTAGCTGGTTGAAGTAGCAGACATTTTGTTATATAAAGTTATTTAGATTTTGTTTATTTGTGTGGAATTATTCAGCCTGCCTCTGTATCTACAGATAAGGGGTTGACGTGTGAGATGGGACAACAGATTTTTACACATTACTGATCCATACAGCGGTTTCATTCCTTGTCTTTTCAGCTGATTTATGTTCATGAATAAAAACTAGATATACAAAACATAACGGCACAGTGAGAAAGCTGAACAACAACAGTATATACAGTGCCTTGCAGAAGTATTCAGATCCGTCTTATGGGGTTCTATTTTGTGAACTTACAACTTGACGTGGAGACTATGTTGATGTGTATGCTAGCAAAATATAAAAGGAAAAGGCTAAGATATGTTGATTAAATAAATATTCAGACCCGTGAGCTCATGATTATTTGGAGGAAGCAACAATTACAGCTGTTTTTTTTCGGTAAGTCCCTACTCTTCACAGCAGCTTGATGAACTTCTTGCCAGGTTTGCCCAAACTCTCTCCAGTCATTTTTCCACAGATTCTCACCAGGATTTGAGCCTTTGATTGAGCAACTCAAGGACATCCATTTTCTTATTAGTAAGCCATTCCAGCTTTCAATCACTGTTCTGCTGAAGGGTGAATTTTCACCCCAGTGTAAAGTCTGATACAGACTTAAACCTGTATCAGTCTGCAAACATTTTCTCACGTACTTGCTTGCACTGTACTTGGCTTCAGTCATTCCTGCTTTAAATCTAGCCAGCTTTCCAGTCCCTGCTGAGGAGAAACCTCTCTGTAGCATAAGACTGCCACCACCATGCGTGACTGAGGAGATGGACAAATGTAACACTTGACATTTGGAAAACGTTCCAGTTCTGTCCCATCTGATCCCAACACCTTTTCCCACAGTTTTGCAGGATCAGTCACGTGCTTTGTGACAAATTCAGTGCGGGATATGATGTTTTTTCCACAGCTCAGCAAAGTGGAATGGTCCTGTTGACTGATCCACATTGTCTCCCATCTCATCCATTGAGCTCCGAACTCTGTAGCTCTTTCAAAGTTGCTGGCCTCACAGTGGCATCCCTCACCAGTTCCCTCCTTGCCCAGCTGCTGTTTTTGCAATTAAACTAATCGAGGTTTGCCACAGTAAAGGGTTTGAGTAATTATGCATTCATGACTCCATTTCTCTTTCATATAATTTATTTAATTTTCTTTTTGTTTCGTTGCAAGGCACTGGATATCTGTAATGAAACGGGATGAGTGTACAGTATGTGTAATAATCTGTTTTTGACATTTTATAAAACATTTATGTTTCTTAAAGCGAGGGAAATGCATTGTTTTTTACAGTAACATATGTGAATTTGGTTATTTGGATGTATAAACAATTGAACACCTGGCGCCAGCTCTTATTAAGAATGGTGTAACTTCTGGCCTGCTCTAGGTGAAGGATTAATGGAGGCTATTGCATTTGAACCCGGGGCCCTGACATATGAAATACTGATTTTTAAACAGTGGTTTAGGCAATCACCTTGATGGAATGGCAAACTACGGTCCTCTTCCAGAGCACCGATTGCATTGTCGTTTATCAAACAGAAGCAGACGCCATCAATTTTCACTTTGACCTCAATTTGTGTTTCGGAATGACAAACCACAGGATATTGCAGCCTGCTGTCCCATTTCGGCAATGCACCTGTGTTTCGGAGACAGTTGTGTGACATCACAGCCTGCAACGGCCGTCTAGTTGGCGGTGTGATGTTCCAGCGGATTGATTGGGTTTTAATTTTGTGTACTGTAATCCGCTCTGCAGGTTCAGACTCTGGAGCTGCGTGGCGTGTGGGGATTGTTAATGGCTGCAGCCCAGCAGACTGCTTCTGCATCACTATGGTAACTGAAATGTCCAACCAACAGGCTGATAGAGAGAGAAAGCCTGCTCCCATCTTTTCCCACAATGCAGTTTTCCTTTAAAGATTTTTTTTTTTGTTTTGTCGCCTGTGACAAAGAAACATAAATATGTATTTGCTTTCAGAAGAATGTGAGCTCCAGGAGGAAAAAGGGAGAACTAAATTGAAAATCGATCAGAATACCATAAATACGGTCAATTCTTATCTTTTTAAAGAATACAGTGATGTGCAAGGGAAACATGAAAGAATCCTGATGGTAATAAATGTGAGAAAACTGCTCCGTTCTATGCCGCTGACCCGCCAATGCCTGCTCTGTAATTAAAAATTGTTACCATTTTAGAAATGAAAGGATGTTTGCTCTTTAATAAGCCAGTGTGAAAGAGAGCATAGAATCAACGATAAAAGTAATCTGTTTCTTTCTCAGCTCCTCTGAAAACAGGGTTGGGAAGGGGGAAATTGATGTTATACAGCTTCTGAGCTTGTCCTTACCTATACAAGACATTATGAATACTTAAACATGGCTGGGTGTGAAAGTGAAAGTAATGGGGACTCCCCTCCACAACCACCAATGTGTAGCCCCACCTGTGATGCGATGGCAGCCATTGTGCACCAGGATGCTCACCACACACCAGTGGGGAGGAGAGCGGTGATGAACCCAGTTCATAGATTAGGAGGCCATGATTGGTAAAGGCCAACACCCCTGTTCTTTTTGAGAAATGGCGTGGGATTTTTAATGACCACAGAGAGTCAGGGCCTCGGTTTTATGTCTCATCTAAAGGACAGAGCCCTTTTCCAGTATAGTGTCCCTATCACACAGACCACAGACTGAGCGCCCCCTACTGGCCCCACTAACACCACTTCCAGCAGCAACCTTAGCTTTCCCAGGAGGTCTCCCATCCAGGCTTACACCTGCTGAGCTTCAGTGGGTTGTCAGTTGTAAATTGCAGGGTGATATGGCTGCTGACTATAAATACTGTATCTTGAAATATTTTATTTGGCGGTACTTCTGGGCCATCCATTGAGGTGCTTTCAGAACTCAACAACCAGTGTCCAAGCATCTCTGCACTGTTTGTGTTTTTTTATGTTTCTGTTATTTTAGTCTGTAACCATTTCAGATAAAGGTCAGACCTACGTGGGTCAAAGCTGACCAAAATAAAGCATAGACTTTGTTTTTTATAGCACCTGTAAAAGAAATCTCAAAGGACACAATGCTATATAAGAGAAACATAAATTCATATTTTGTTGTTAAACTGAGATCAGGCAAGAAATGAGTTGGGTTTTAGTACTGTATTTTGGTTTTAGACTGGGAGGGAGGTGTGATTCAGTTGTGGACACTTTTTTCAGAGTGCTGCAATGCAGGCCCAAACAGTTCTAAATCTAGAATCTCCACTGTAGTCTGAGTGACAGCTGTGGTTTTCCATTCCTATTAAGCAATTAGCATATTGCAATTACTTGGCCGGTGGTAATTAATGACTCAGTGGTGCTAAATACATAGCGTCACGCAGTGGTAATTATGTGCTGTGTTGCCTAAAGATCAGATAACTTTTTAATAGGAACAGACTGCTAGTGAGTTAATGTAATATCTCTCTGGGGTGGAGGGCGTAATGGCTACTTCCATATGAGTTTCATTTTCATGCCTTAACTATGTACAAGACAATGTAGCTCTTTCAGGCCTGGAATGTGCAGAGAGTTAAATTGCTTAACCTCTAAGCAGACCACCATTATTTGGATTTTACGTTCTGGGAACAGGTTAGAATGGCACTGATTGAAGTGATTATATTTGTAACAGAGGAAAAGCTTCGTCACTTAAACTCATTCACCCTGCCAGAGAAGAAAGAAATCCTTCGCCCACGCTCATAATGTCAGGTTGTATTTGTTGGTCCTAAGCGCACACCAAATTATTTTTAATTACCGCTTGTTTGAATAGAACTGGAATGAGCCGACAACTGTTTCACAGAAACGTCAATGGACCAAATTGTCTTCAATCTCCTTTTACCAGCTCCTGCTAAACCCAGTCCAAACAATTGAACTGTTGAGCAATAGTTGCGTTGTGCAGCTCTGAATTCTGATTTTCCGTCCAGGAGACAATCTATTCAGAAGCACCTGAATCCAAACCAGAATCAGCAGCAGATTCGGGAGCACCTGACAAATCCAAGACTGTCATTTCCTGATAGCAGTGGACTGTTTACATTTTGTTGGGGTTGGCTTGGCTGCAGCCAAACGGCCTGTCCTTGGTTTGCCATGCAGCAGTGACCCCCAAGGATGTTCGAAACGACTGTGATTCTCCTCAGTGTCTGTGAAGCCTGTGATGTGTCAGATGGCAAGCAGCTCAGCCGTTGATCTGTCAGGAAAGAGTTCGCAATCCTTATCACACCGGTACTGGTACAGGGGTCATAACAGTGAAAGTTGATAAGGTAGTGGTGATTCCAAATTGGGACTCTATGGTAAGAAAAGTAATTGGTTTCTAAAGAGAAAAAACAGGATTCAACAAAGTTGTGCACAATTTGTGTTCAAGCCCTGGGGAAGTCCAAAAATGAGTGAAAAGAGTAGGGTCCATTTTCAGGACAGAGATCAGATGGTCAGGATCTCTGTAAACACTACGTGGAGCAGCTCCACATTGAAAAATCTCTTTTCTCCCACCTGACAAGTTAATGAAGCACTACTAAAACCAGATGATCAAATGATCAAATTCATTTCCAGTATTTTAATGATTGGGTTTCCTTCACAAGGCTGGTACCTTGAAAATGAAGTTGTTAACTTGATCAGTAACACCCATAGTGCCAGTGCAATCATACATCTTGCCATGAACCAGATGCGGTCGCCCCAGTGGCAGAGCTATGTGATGTAGAAACTACACCATCGTGCTGAGATGTGGATCTCAGAAGGATATTGGGGAAACTAGATGTTAAGAAGGACAATAGAGGAGAACATGGTGTGATGATATGTTGAAGCTGTAGTGGAACAAGCCTGTCCTCAGTTCTGTGTCTGATTGGCTTAATCTCACAAGACTATTCCTCAGTTGAGAAGTGTTGCGGCAGAGTAACACCAAAACCTTTCTTATGTGGTTTCATTAATTAAATGTGGAGTGGGCAGCCAGCACTCTACAGTTGATAGTGGTTAAAGGGTTAGGAAGCGTGAGCTGAAAGAACGAAACAGGTTTTCGGTCTGAGCTGCTTGAAGACAGCCATGGTGATGGATCTGCTTGCTTATCTGACAAGGCCATTGGTCTAAGCCTCTGCACTTCACCCATCCTCCATCAGCAACTGACAGCTGCTCTCTCTGTCTTTCTCTCCAAAAAGCCCTGTGTTACAGTACCTGCTGGCTGCCAATTCAGCCTGAGCAAGCCATCACTGTCAGGAGTCACTGCCGAACTGTCAGCCCTAGGCCCATGATACATCTTATTCCTTTGCGCAAAACCAACAGTACTTAATAACCGCACAACAAGATTTTTTTATGAAATAGCCGCTATCTTAACACCATTCTTTGTTTTATCGATCCCCACTGTATTGCCTAGAGCCCAGTGTGCAAGAATCGATGCTTAGAGAATTAGAATTGGAACAATTTCCCTGAGGCCTTATCACCTGGGATTCTGATCTTCCCTAATCAGAGACATTAATCAGAGCAGCAAAGCTGGGGCTCTTCGGTTGACCAGTTTCACCCCTACAGGTCAGCCGGCTGCTGTCTTTTTGCTACCTTTGTACCTGGGTAACCCAGGATGAACACATGTGGGCAGGAAGAGGCGGAAAGTGTTATTCCAGGTGCCCAGAGATTCTGATTGCTTTTTGAAAACAGATAAAGCATGTTTAGAAGATCTCTGATCTTCTTTGGAGTTTGGAGTGCTGTGTGTTAAACACAACTGTGACAGCGGAAGAAAAAACAGTGATTGCTTTTAATATCTTTTTAGCCTTAGTGTCAGTTCTAATTGAAATTTAAAATTAAAGCACCACTGTTAATTGCAAATGGGCATTTGAGTGATATTATACAATCAAAGTAACGATTACATGAAAGTGTACAGGTCAGCTAAGAAGGTATGCAATTATCAATAATTCAGATTGCACAGTTACTACATAATTGTCCAAATCCAAGTCATCATTAATTGACTAGCTTTGAACAACCCCAACCCTTTCAGTTGGACTGAAAATAAGCACCGTTGAGCTCTGAAAATAGCTTATCTATTTAACAATTTACTTTAGAGTGACTCTAGAGTGCAGTGGGAAATAAACATTGCATTTTAAATTTGTTTTAATTCAAGTTGCAGATTGAAAGAATTTGAGATTTGTCTATTCGAATGTGATTGTTTAGGCATGATTCAGCTGTGCCAATGGGGAGCAAAGATGCCCTTTTTATATTGATCCCTTTATAAATAAATGTCTAATATTTCATTAAAATGAAACCAAAACTTAAAATAAAAATGCATGGTGGTTTCAAATAGCATGGAATGCTCTGTGATTTGATATAGTTTGATTAGGGAAAGAGGTGGTTTTGCATTAACAGTACGTAACAGTACATACAGTACATTACCTTCAGTTTGAAGTGTGAACCGTGCTGATTGACATCATTACAGGCCTTCTCAATACAAATATTTACATCACTTGTACCTCCATCTCCACATTTTTAATGGGGTGAATATTGGAGCCAGTTGCACTTTTCACTTAAACTCCTATCCAAGTTTGTCTCCAAAAAATACAGATTGCAAGACGGAATGGTCTCCCTCAGGATTACTGGTAATCCAAAATTGTCCTGGTGTTTCCAGGATTTAAAGATTAATCTCCTGTCACCTGTTGCAAACAATCTGGGAGATAAATTTCCTTTTGAACTGACGGCATGTTGATTAAGTGACCTTTCTTTTTTCCAAGGAAAATGTCAGATCAAGGGGGAATCAGATCGTTTCCACATGGCTCTAATTTCGGTGGTAATAACCCGAGTTGTCTGTATAAAAGGATTGCTCAGATCTTTTCCAAGAATGTCCAGGTGAACTTCAGCAGACCGAACTCTGGAAAGGCAGAGATATAATGGAGGTTCTCTAGCTTTTTAACTAAACCAAAATAGCTTGACAGGCTGTGTTAATGACGCTACACTTTAATCAATCCCAAACACAATTCATGTACTGGAGCAGATAATTGATAGCTCTTTCCGTGCAGTTCTTGTGCTACTAAGTGTGTGCCTCTTGGGTCCTTTTGCTTGTTACTTCTGTGGTCACAGTAGCAAGCCAAACTCTAAAGACCTCAACTGTCTGTCTTACTTCCTTTATTCTCCCAGATGGGAAATTTCTCTGCAGGCAGGTTAAATACCTAACACAATACATAATACATTTTAACATAACATGAACCCATTAATAAATAAGTGACATACATGCACAAGATGAGAAGAACATGTTAGCAGCTTTTAGTATGACAAATAAAGTTATTGAGTTAGCATAGTGTGAAATACTGCAGATACATAAGTTATCTGCACGATGAAAAAATAAATAAAGTAAAATATAACAATCATGGGGCCAGATTCAGCAGGTTAATAGTTGGGGGATTAAAGAATAATTTACAGTAGTTCTATTGCACTTAAATCTATATAGTCTAAATCAGTGTCCTGATGGAAGGAGCTCGCATTGACTGTGCAAGGGCTGGTCATGAGAGTCAACTATTACATTGGCCTTCTGCACTGGTTTTTGGTATAGATGTCTGCCAGCTGTAACTGTTCTGCACCGATAATTTTGCCGGACACCTTCACTGTCCTACATACTTCTTGAGTTTGTTCAGGTTACCAAAGTGTATATTGGAGCGATTCAGTAAAAGTTACAGTATATTGTATATAGTCATCCTTGTCTGGTTGGAAAAGCATTGTCTCATTTCGTTTTGGTCTTTGTTTTAAATGAGAGGAGACATCTTTCCTAATCCAATAATCTCAGACTGTTTCTGGAAAGACCCCTGGATGCTTTACCCAAATGAGTGAATTAGTCCAAGTGGCAAACAAAGTTAATTGCTTAAAGTCGATTTTGACACTTGCTAATTGCTGTCTCAGTCAGAGGAGTGGTGGGGGAGCTTCTTCGTTTAACGTGACAAATGTCGATTAATTAGCTGGTTATTCCGCGCGCGCGCGCGCGCGTGTGTGTGTCAATTAATCGTTAAATTAAAGCTGCTGCAATCAGAAATGCCAACACAGTGGGCGCAATGCATCTTTTTAGTCTTTGGGGAAAAAAGGGGTGAGGGGGGGTACAGTATATCGAACAATTGCATTCTCTGAAAAATAATTTGAAAATCTCAATGCTTCATTGCTGTGCTGTTAGCTTTTAAAGGCAAAGAATATTCCAAATTGCTTAGGGCTCATGTGTTGCCTAGTTAAACAAGCTAAAATAAGTAAATCAATACAACATTTTTAGATTCAGAACTTTTATTGCACTATTTTATGTGCAGCAAAAATATAAATATTGAAAAGCAGCATACCTGCATATGGCAAGAGGACATTAAGGGGAGAAAAATACCTGTTGTACTCCTGCAGCAACGGCAATACACGCACAGCATTAATGCCAGAGGAGGAGACAGATTTGAGGTGGGCTGAATGATGTATTTATGCTTCAGTTAGGGTACTGGGGTAAACGGAAGGACAGGAAGTCGAGTTTGTATGTTGGGTGGAGGGGGCTGAGGGGAGAGGGGAGGAAATTCTGCCCAGAGTGTTGCTTTAATTACAGGAAGGCTGGAGCACAATCGCTGTCATCTGGGGCTCACCCAGTGAAGAGAGTCAGCAGAGATCAAAAATCACCCCTCTACAAAAACAATGCTTCCTGTTTTACCAATTAGCGACATTTTATAGTCATCCCCAGACAGGCACGTTCTGCCCAGCAGGCTTTAGATTTTGGATTTACAGGGATTTTCGCTGGTGTTTACAGTTAGTTAGCCCCAAAGCTACTGTGGCACTTTTGAAGTGCCCTCAGTATTTGTAGAGCTAAGGAGCTTTCGGGTTTGTATACAGTACACAAAATACTATTTGCCAAATATTAGCTTGAATGAAAAACAACTTGACAACTGGCTAGTTCTCAGCAGCGTGTATGTACTGCTGTAATTTTTATCTCTTCAAGGTATAGTATAGTACACACTGTATCATTGGCAGTGTGTACAGCATATGGACCAGGGGAAAAGGCTGCTTGTTTTGAGAATTAATTTTAATTAGTATTCTTCTTTGTTTTGCAAGTAACAGTATTCCACTCAGACTCCCCTGATAATGTGTTTTCTTTTTTCAAATCTGGAATCACCGAGCATTATTTTTATGGCCTGTTTTTCCCCACATGGGGACTCGGCCATCCTGCCTACCCATCGAATGCTGCACATTTGGGCTTGTTACAATGTTTGTAGCAGCACGAAGGAGAGTGAGCTCTGATTGGAGGAGTCGTGCATCTCTCATGACATCACTACAAGCCGGCAGTTGGCTGGGAAGTTGCCAGGGTTGCTATTTTACCAGGAGCTAGAAGAACTCAGCACTTCAGGCGCTGTGAAGCTCTTGGTGTGAATCAGAAACAATTGGCTCTGGCAGTTGGCTATGAGAGTGTGAAAAGCAACTTGTGTGGCTAGGGAATTAATGTGCAGAATAAAATAATATCACAATGCATGATTTTAGCACTGCTTTCTGTGTGTCTTATTAATGGTGATAAGTGCGAATCGCGTTTCATTTCAAGTGAATACTGAAAATAGATCTCTTGTAAATGAAGAGGCAATTCCTTCTCTTTTGGAAGTATTTTCATCCACCTAGCCTTCACAGTAAATACACAGCATTTGTATGTGCAGAAGTTAATAAGCAGTTAAACACACATTTTAAAGAGCTTCGCATTGGTGGAGGAGCTTTGAGGTGAGCAGGGCTGCCCTGAAACTGGCCGGCCAGGGATTTATTTGAGCACAGAGGGCTCGTCCCGTCACGAGCTCAAATTTCGGGGCCGCTTCCTCGCAGCTGGGGGGGGGGGAGGGGGGTGCTGTGCTGGAACAGCTTGCAGAGGAAGGAGGGGTGAGATCACCATTCAGAGGGAAGAGACCGCCCCCGAGGTTCTGAGCATCCAGACTGACTGAATGAAATGGTAATGCACTGCACACTATAAACCGCCTTCCTAATAAATGAATTATGTGCAGAGACCTGTGCTTGTCCCTTCTTGCTCACCACTTTAAATGAACACCAGCATCATAAAAGCGTAATGCTGTGCTTCTCTGGCTACTGTGCAATTTCTGGCCCAGGGAGCTGCGAGTGTATAATCTATTGGCATAGATAAAATTTGAGAATAGAAAAAGACTGCAACACGCCCTACAATATGAGGCCCATTGCTCGCAGTCCTTTACAATCAAGAAGTTAAAAGGAAAGAACAATCAATAGTAGTGTTCAAATATCTTGACACATTTATCATCCATGTGGACTGTTTTGCCACCTGTCTGTATTGCTGTGGCAGATTAAAGGCCTGCTATTGTGTTTCTGCCATGTCCTGTTGCAAGGTTTTGAAAAGTTTTTGATACAACTGTATCAAAGGGCTGTAAGAGAGAAATGGAAGAATCTGTGCAAAAGATTCAGATATCAAAGTTCCAAGAAAGGACCATTCTAGGAATTGACCATCACATCTGAAAAAATGCAAATCTTAGTTTGAGCATAGACAGTGTTTAAGCAGCATAACTGTACATAAATGAGCATGAGTCAGAGTTGTATTGCACTGTGCATGACCAACACAGAGCAGAGCAGGGCAGGTCTGGCACAGGATTTCTGTTTGGGTCTTGTTAACTCATCAGAGAGAGGTTCGTAGAAGGTCTATCCTCAGTCTTTGACAAGACTGTGGCTCTGAGACTCAGCAGGAAGAGACTGAAAAAAATTAACTTCTTTCTCTGCATGCGCAATGACTAGATTCTCTATTTTTTACCTGCTTTCCTTTCTGGACAGTGAATTGAGTTGGCTGCATTTTAACAGAGACGGGGCTTTTGTTAAGTTTTTGAATTGGTTTAGTTAGGGTGTCAGAACTGCATTATGAGCACCCGCTGAAAGTCAACCACAAGTGTAGTACCCATTTTGCTTCAAGTTGCAGACTAGGTTTATAATTAAACTCAGAGTCTGACTTTGGGATGCTCAATCACAATTCTCTTCAACTATACTTTGTGTATAGCTCTTTATTATTACCTTGCTCTTGAAACACGACATTAGACATTAGACATTAGAAACACGACATTAGACATTAGAAACAAACCAGAGGGAAATCTACTGAAACATTATATATCTAGTCTGTAACTTGAAATACATTGCCACCTCAACCCCCTGTTCCAAAAGAAAGACAGATATGGAATGGAGAACCTAGTCATTGCCTGTGGAGAAAGAGAAGGGCAATTTTTAAAGTTTAATCCTCAAGTTTGCATGTTTTATTCTGGGGAAAAAAGTTGGCAAAAATCCTTATAAGGCTCTAGCTGTAAAACAGCAAAGTTAAAAATGATAATGGGTAATTAAAAGGCTCTTTTTCCAAGCTGAATAGCTTGGATCAAATCCTAGAAGTTGTTTTTATTTTAGAGTATGTCTGAAACACGAAAGATTTCCACAGAGAACTTTCTCAAGGTATTGTGAAGAGATTGAGAAAGGCTGAAAACTACAGCTGTGACCAGAAAGTGTTTTAAGAGAGGTTGTAAACAGGCCAGAATCTTGAATGTGATTTCAAAACCAAATAGATAGCCACTGCAGATGAGCCAAGACTCAGTCAGAATTCTGGATTTTGGGTTTTTGAACCAGGTGGGGTCTGAAGATCTTTGGTAATTAAGCTAGAATATAAGTATCCATATAAATGAGGGGTGTAGACAGCCATCACAGTACATTCACAAGAACCATATCACTATAGTGGAGAAGAGCAACTCTAACCTCGTAGAATCTTTGGATTCTTCCTGTAGAAGTTCATCAGCTTTCACAATTGAAAAAGCCCAGGGGACAGGCTTCTGGCCCTGTTTTCCGAAATGTGTTTCTGCAAGCCATGCCTGCCTGCTAAGAGACATAGTTTACTTTTTTTTCTTCTCAAAACACAGCTTTTGCAGCACCCTTTGCACTTAACCAGACAACCAGATTCATGCACTGAAACTGTCACTCAAGTGGATCTCAGAGAGGCTTCTATTGGTTTGCGATATGGGTGGAAAATCACAGCAGTCCAGCAGTGCTACATACTGCACATTATCCACTCTAGTTAATGAAATTTGCAATCATTCATTCATGAAAATACATCCAATTCTAAAACCTTATCTAAAGCGATTGTTTTTTCTCCTCAAGCTATTTATATCTGCTCTCCTACTGGGTCGGTACTGTAGGATTTCACTCTTAAAAGCATTTTTATTTTAATGCTATTCTCGTCAGGTTTTCAATGGTGTATAAAAAACATTTTATTGATAGAAAAAACAATTCTGCCCTCTATGCCACATAGTAAAATGTCCTGAAACTTTGAGAGAGGAATATGAACTACCATGGGGGTAGTGTTAGATCAGAACTGCTGTGACTCCTGGTCTGTTTTCTTCTCACAAAAGCAAACCACTGGTTGACCATTCAAATTAAATATGAGATGAATGTACTGTTATTAGAACTGCTTAATAAAAAAAAGAATAAAGTTCAGGAGCAAATAGATAAACTGCAGTATCATCAGTATCATTTTTAGAGGACTTGGGGGGAACTTTCAGAGACTTCGTCTGTACCTTTGCAGCTTTGAATATTTTAATTTAATCAATTAGTCTAATTTATGGTTGGGGACAATCGGTTGCTGTAACCCATCTGTGACTGTGCTGTCACTCAGAGTTGTCAGTCACCCTGTCCCACACAGAACTCCTTGTGTTTAGGTTTATACTGCTGTCAATGGCTTGGTGATGCACTTCTCAGACTACTATTGAGTCCTTTGTGTTGCAGTTTGTTGCAGGAGTTGCTGTAGTGAGTTTAGAGGTGTGGTGATCAGCTACAGTATATGAATAACTGGTAGTATAAAATGGGGGAAATAATTGCTGATCGCAAATGTAAGAAACCACAATTAGAAAAAAGAATGGAAATTGGGGAATACAGGAATAGTGATTTGTGATTGGGCAGCTGGATGACTTGTTACAATAAGAACAGCACTGCTAATAGGAAACCTGGCTATAAAGGGATAAGTGCTCTTCAGTCCTCAAGTTGTCTTCTTTAATTAAAAGACTTTTCTCTCTGCTTTATTGTGGTTTCTGTGGTACACACCAACGCCAGATTAGCGTTTCTCCTTTTTCCTGGCTGCTGCTGCTCTTAATTAAAGAAAGAAGAGCTTTACTTAATGTCTGCAGCAGCCAAATTACTGAAAGGCCATTCTGAAGGACAGATTAATGAGCACCAAAGAGCTCTTAGGGTTTTTGTCCAGTTGGCATAGAGTTACAGTCATGCAGTGCCCTCTTGGAGATCTCAGAAAGCCACTCAATATGATGGATTTAACATTGGTTGCATAAGATAAGATCACTTTATTGGCCATATACAATTTTGTGTATTAGGAATTTGTCCTTTCACATACCCCAGCTTGCTCTCCATGAGACACACAGACAGGGAGAGAAGCTGGGGGTCAGAGCGCAGGGTCAGCCATTTATACGGCACCCCTGGAGCAGTTGGGGTCTGCTGTCAGTTTTAAGAAAATAAAAAGCTGTTTCTTGCTTCCAGTAATGAACATAAGAGCAAATTGATGCTAGAAATAGGTGGAGGCTGTTTGACATAACGCATCTGACCAAATCAGAAGGATTTGTTGAGGATCTAATCAAACCATTTCTTGAAGGATCCTAGTTAAACAGTCTAGATTATTGTTATAGTCTCTAAATTTCCACTAGTGTCCTTGAGTCCTTATTTTTTGGAATGCTGTAATCCTTGGGATTGTCATTGTATCTTTCAGCATTTTAAATACATGCTTCTGTTGTGTCCTTTGCTGTTTTCCCTTCTCCTTTCCTGAGGTTTCATGACAGGGATAACATTTGAAATGATGCATACAAATAAGAGCTATGCTGACATGCTTCACATGGCTGGATCCTATTCCCGTCTTCGGGAGTGTTAAGTGAAATGGAAGTACAAGTCTTGCCCCTGCTTGGCATGCTAATCCATCGCAGGTTTTGTGTCTCCATCAGGACACGCTTTCAGAATCGTGTCACGGCTTCCTCATTGTTATGTCACTGTTCATCTCACTGAGAGTGCTAGTTCCTAAGCTGTGCAAAAGTAGGCATGTCTGGAGGTGGGAGATGGAGGCGCTGGCAGATTTGATAAGAAGCAGTCTGATCTGCAGGTGCTGGTGTTCTTATTTTTAGTTCTTTATTTAGCTGGCACCTTTTTCGCACGGTGACTTCCTTTCGAAACATCCAGTGAACTGTGAAATGTGAGACTGGCATGCCCAAAAAGAAATGGTTCAGTGGGTGAGATGGGGTGCGATTTGGGAAATGTAAATTTCTCTAGATGTATCTTTCGTGTCTTCAAGAGGTTTTGTACAGTGAGGCCATACCAGTCCGAGCTGTAACTTCCAGAGCAATGGCCGAGTGGCCAAGCCCTTTCTACGTGAACGTGCTGGCCTCTGTCATCGCAGTCCTTTCCCATAATACATTGAGCCAAATGAAAGCATGGTGCAGGTGTGTGTGAGAAGGTGATCTGGTTACCAGGAGCAGTGAAGGGAACTCTGTGGCACTGCAGAAATGGACAATAGAAAGAAAAACTAATCTGGACAAGGAAAGCCCCAGCAAGCCTGGAGGTAGAGTAGGCAAGGTCTGCAAGAGGAGATGAAGCTGAGGAATGGGGAACGAATTCCCCTCCATCTTTTCATCCTCCTCTCAGCTACACACTTTGAAATGTGAGCCTGGTACCAGGACTCTGGCTGCAGTCTGGGATGATGTAAGAAGGCAGCTATGTAGCCACACACCCCAGGCTCCCAACTAGTCAACTCTAGTGGCAGCATCCACTGTTAACCCTTTATTTCCTCCCTTTCCCCGGAGGAATTTGTGTGTGTGTGTGATGGTCTGTGTATCTTGATATATTGATTAGCTTGGAATGCCGGCAACTGTTTTAAAAGGGGTGTGTCGTTAACTCATTCAAATCTATGGATCTGTGTTCTACTGACACATTTTTAATATCAATAATAGTTGTGCTTGCATATTGATTAATTAAATGTGCAATATATTCAAATTGATTTTTTTAAAATTCATTTAATAATATTAATTGTTAAAAATCACTGAACAAAACATCCCAAACTGAGAAAAGCCTCTGTTATGTATTCTGCATTGTTGGATTGACGTCACATTGCTCAATTTTGTAGCTTCTTCTCTTGATGTTTACACACACAGAATTTGCTAAAGATGAATTTTATTCTTAAAATAAGGATAAATGTATTAGTTTCCAGACTTTGCTATGGTCTGTTTGACTGCCTAAGCCATGACCACCTGATCCTTGAAGTGTCTCTCATGCTTTGCCTGAAAATGTTATTGGACATTAGATGTGTGACAAACAATGCTCTCAGAGCTTAAAGAACAACACCATTGTCTACTGTATATGCTGATCCAATCCTTTTCCTCTCTTCAGGAGGGCTGAAATGAGCTAGCGTCTAACTGCTTTCTTAGGCACAGTCATTTTGTCCAAAATACTTGACTTTCCATTTAAGTATAAGAAATGATAAGTGATAAGTAAGAAGATAAGTGATCTGTATTGCAAGCTTTCCTGTGAATTAAGATAGGCTGTTGCCACTGAAAGTAAACCTGTTGAATAGCTTTTGTTTCTACATGAAAGATCTTTCATTGGCTAGTATAATGTAGGAACTCACACGTCGGTCAAGCTCATAGTTTCTATCCTTGTTGTGTTTCAGTTGAATTTCTTTGCTATACCACCCATTTTTTCCAAGGCAAATCAAATGCTTTTCACACTGGCACACCCAAGCGAAAATGACAACAAGCATGATAGACTGTATTCTAAGAAAACCGACCCACAAAAAATGTTCTAGTAAGAACTAGACAAAGAGATATGGAGATGTAGGCAACATGGCAATACAACCATTTGAAATGTTTTGATCACCTTCAGATCTAAGCTGTGAAGCCTACCTTCCAAAATGTTGTTTTCTCCATTCATTGTGAAACATTTTAATTCTAGACATTAATAGGATTTTTTTAGATAAATCCACAGATTCACGTGCATAATTAAATTCATGATTTGGTTCAATTCTTTCGTAACACCATGTATCGGCTTTATTGGAAAATGAGCCGATGGTAGCAAGTAAACTATCAGCCAAGGTTTGCTAGAAATTTGATCCTCACATCTGTTCCTTGTTCTTATTTCCAAAATATTCAGTTTTAGATACAGTTTTAGAGGCAGGTAACCAGATAACAGATGAATGATAAATTCTAGAAAAGGGTTGGAAAAGTAAGCCAGGACTTGGGGGGGAAAAAAGTTAATTAAATTCAAGCTTTTCAAATGCAGTGAGGCTGAGATCTTATACAAGTAGGACTAAATATCAAATAACACCTGATGACACCTGAAGAAGGCTCCACAACCAAAACATTGTCTCTTTTCTTTTCAGCATGGAATAAACCTTTACTTGATCCTTTGCAACCTACACATGCTGACGCAGCTTACCCACCTGAGCTTCTTGTACAGTATATCAAATCAAGACTGACGTAAAACAACTCTGGAAATAATGACTCAGAAGCTCAAATACTTAGACAAACTTAAAAATATATATTATATGACACCTGGAAGGCAAAACAGGGAGTCCATGCAAAACCTATACCTTCAGGTATAATATACAGATTATACCTTTGAATGGACTGCTTTAAGCATCTTTCGAGATTCTTTGCAGCAGGACTGGGGACTGAAGAGAGTTTGTGTTGCATCTTACCTGTGTTGAAGACCTGAAAACGTGAGAAGAAAAGAAAAGCAGGAAAGCCAAATTAATTAACCAATCAGTGAATTTAAATTTGTAAAAAAAAAATGATAAAAGGAACAAAGTGAATAGCTACAGTATAAGGATTTGCTCTGATGGTGCACTTAATTACACTATTAATAAAACATGTGTTGTGGAAGTACAGTATTGTGTTAGTACAGAGCTCTGTTCTGGTGATTCCAGACTCAAGGAAACAAGTGCAGTTGATTGAAAGTAATTTTGTCCCTGGTTCCTTCTGAATAACGGAAACGAGGGACTGTCTGGGTTGGGATACGGGAATGTGGGCGTGATGAATCTTTGGGGTTGTAGTTCCATGATTGATTGGTTGTACTTGGAAGAATGGGGTCCCAAAGGTGAGGAGAGAAAACAGCCAATAACAGTCCCTCTACAGGCCTTCATAAATCTACTCAGCCCATAGTGCCTTTATGCGCAAGACAGACAATGACATAAATCACCTGGTTTCTTCTAGTTTGTCTGGCCACCTTCTCAGTCCACAGCTTTTTTCCTTTGAGAAGGATTTGCTGTAATATGCTGTAGGTTCCCATTGTTGTTTCAAGCTCTTCCTGATCCAAGTCAGCTCGGGCATTACTTAACGACATGTTGTTGTACGCTCTTAGTAAATGAAGACAGATTTTGGAAAACTGTGCTGTGGAGTGCATCTACCTTAAATTATTTTTAGTGAAACTGTTGAGTGTGCTGTTCCATAGCCTTTTTGAACAGGATTCAGTTTACTGCAAGCAATTTAGAGGCATGTATAATACATTATTGCTGGTCGATTTCCCTGACAAATATATGGCACATTGTTAATGCTTGTATATTTTTGTACAATGCGATCCGGAGTTTTTGAAATAGTGAAAGCAAACATTATGGATGTGGTATTTTTTTTTCAGAATTCCCTTACAGTTCTAAGTACTCCTCCATAAAACAACTTTCCTGTAGCTGCTGCAAAATTATTATATCATGCATATAGTATATGAGAAAGTAGTATATCATGGAGTCTCAGTTGTTCTGTGTTGTGTAATACTCTAGCTTGATTTACTCCACAGATCTAACAATGCCAGATATAGTGCCCATGTAGAGGCTATCACTCAAGAAATTAAGTTCATTTTTGTGAGTTCAGCTATATGCTGCGATTTACAGCAAGTTGCTGTTGGTAGTTTTACCATGAGAGGCAGCGAGCCATTGTGTAATTAGTTTTAGCAGGAGGAGATAATGTACAACCAGGCTGCAAGGATAATGCATTACAGGATTGCAGTCAGATTGATCTCTCCAGCCCTCTGTTACTGTGAGCAGGAAGATTTATTCCTTGCTGATGAGGAGGGGGTTACGTGTGTAAACAAGCATTATTTCACCACATTCCAATTTATACAGCACGCGCTGGCATGTCTTGAGGGTCGTTTCTTGCCATAATGAGATGTTTCCACTGCTGTGCCAGGTCGTTTCATTGTAGAAGCCATTACTTCTAGGGCCTGAAAGAAGACTATCCTGTTTAGGAAAACACTCTTACTGTTGTTATTATTATTATTCATTTATTTGTCTCTCTTCTAGCCAAAGTCATTACAATTCTTATTTTTCTGTTAGATACACGTTTTGTTATCTTAACATAGAGTTAGGCATATAGCAGTCCAGATTAAGCACCTTGCTTAAAATAGAGAAGTTCAGATTACTCTGTTATATTTCTGTGATAGTAACACTGAAGCATTTTTAAAATAAAGGTGAATAGGTGACTTGTGTGAGGAGAACAGCTTTATTCATGGTAATTGGCTGCAATGTTCTACATAAATGCTTTAAATTGGCAGTAAAAAACTGCTTTACAGTTGTATTGGCTGAAAACAAAATATGCATCAACTTGCTAAACTGTTCTTTTTAAGGAGACAATTCACACATGCATGTCAAAGCACTTAGCATGAAAGTGTGACACAAAGACAGCATTGTTTATTGGGATGTCTTCATGGCAACTGTCATGCTTTCTGTTGTGCAGGTGGAAGGAAGGGGTTAAAGGTAGTCTTTAAATGGACTGTTCCAGTTACTGTCTAATTTTCAGTGGTACAATATACTGTATGTGTGTAACAGCAAGAACATACTTGCCTTCTGTATGTCCTGCCTGTGTCCCAGTGGTACATTTTCTAATTCGTCTACTCTCCGCAGCAAAGTTCTGCAATGGTCCTTTGAAGGAAGAACCAGACTAAGGAAGCATAGTAGTTATGTCAAATCAAAACGGATCTGTGCCTGCCCCACTGCCCAAATGAGACTTCTGGTTGACCCCAGTGCCAGTCTGAGCTGAGACCTGTTCCTATGAGGAGATCAGTGTCCAAGAGCTGATCAGAACAGGAGGTGCTGAGATTATGTGTGCCTGACCCAGCTTCGTTAATATAAAGTGACTTTAAAAAAGCAGCTGCCTCCCAGCCTGCGCTGACACGAGAGTAAAAAGAAGATTCCAGTCACTTTGAATCATTGCAGATCTGTCTTCTTAAGGGGGCTGAGGGTTTCTGTCAGGCACTGTAGCTTAAACACACCTCCGTCAGACCAAACATTCAAGGTGCCTGACCCCTTACTATCTCAGTGAAACATTAATGTAAATCACACTTTTACAGAGTTTGTTTGGGTTTTTCTATATGTCCTTCTTTATATACCTTTCTCAGAAATCTTTGCTTACATTTATAACATGATTTTTAAGGACTTAATGTTTTATCTTATGTGTGTACATGTAAATAAACCTGTCATTTTTAATTGTATTTTTGTGGCCATTTAGCATAAAAATATATATATTTTAATTTGTTGTGCTATATTTCATCCAATAAAATGAGAGAATTGCATGTTTCCATGCAACAACAGTGAAAGAGAAACTTGATCTAAATCGCCCAGTAACCCAGACTACATATTATATCACTTTAATGGGCAGAAAATGACAGGCAGTAGTACTAGTTCTTGGATGGAGTTTTGGTCTTTGTTTGAACCTTATTGTTGAAACCTGCCTGAATAATGTTTTAGTCGTTATTGCCTGGGACTCCACCAAGGGGAGGGGCAAAATTGGCTGGGCCTGTCTGGTGTTGGGTGAGAGAAAGGTGTCATCAAAGATCCACCACGTGGCTGCAAGCCTGTTGCCTTTCCTGTATGAGTGTGGAGCTGATGTGATGAGTGCATCTCTCCTTGTTCCTGCTAACATTCAATCACAGTCACTCCTGGGCTCCAAGCATTCACAGTGCCCAAGGCAGTGGATAACTCTGACATGCTAAAAGACCTGGTTCTCCGCTGTGGGAGAATCCTACATGACACCAGTAACAGGTTTTGCTCTACTCTACTCCTTCCAAAATTCAATCACAGTCACTTGTGGGCTCCAAGCATACACAGTGCTCTAACAGGAGATAATATCACCGTGCCACATGACTGTGTGGTCTGCACCTTAGAATTGTACCCCGTTTCGATTTCAGAGGGGATAACATCCCTCCAGTCGCTTGCTGATTGCCCGAGTACACTGAGCCCTGTTACACTCACAGATTCACATGGCAAATGGCTTTCACAGGTGAGTGTGTCAGAAGAGTGATAGACAGGGGTTTTCTTCCTGTGCTATACAGGGGTTTTTTCCTCATAATTGATCAACAGCTGGTGATTCCAATTTGGTTGGCCATAAATAGAAACCTACTTGAATATGAGACATTTTAGGTTTACCCTAGCATATGGCCTGACTGTGAGGTGTGATCATCATCACATCAGCACAAGTATTCAAGAATATTGGGTCTTTTCTCATTTCCTAATCAGTGTGTTTTTTTCCCAAACCTCACACCTCTTTCTGCCATCACTAACCCCTTCTCTCCCCACACCATGATTTGTTCCTTAACCACGACATTCTTCCTCTACAGCTTCAGCTTTCTGACCACGCTTGTAGTATTGGTGCGTATATTATTGTCTTGCTTGTTCTCGCCCCGTTGTGCTTGCAAGCCGGAATTTGCACGGTATCATTTCCTCCTTTGGATGCCCAAGATTGCATAGAAACCTGTTATACTCCTGTTGTGCTCACCCTGCTCCTCTCCTGTTCATTCTGTCTCGGCTGTCAGGAAGAAATAGGTCAGCACGTTAAATTGCGTCCCACAACGGCATTTACACAACGAGTCAGAAAGCAGCAGCTGCTCAACTCCCACTTGGGTTCTCCCAGTCAGCGTGCAGGAATGTGAAATGCTCCTTGTTTCATTACCTAGTGTGCATTTTGAATTCAATCATATATCAAGGAGAGCTGCCATGGAATAGCTATGCATTTATTCAGATGTTGATTTCCTTGGGAGTGTGGGGTGGGGGGGGGTGTGAGGTGACTACCCATGTGTGAAATCAGAAATTCATTAATGTCTCACACCAGCACTATTAGTTGTAAGAAGAAGTACCTGTGCCTGACCAGACTACACAAGATGTTAGACGGCTTTTCCTTCCAACAAACAAGAGGGATTATTTGGGCTGTGATTTCTGGAAGCAGTTCCAGAATGGTCCTGTCTGAGCTGGTGAACGTGTGGAACTGTAGATGAGTAAGAGATTCCTTTGATGAAGCAACACTTGGTGTGTAAGAACCCAAGAACTGAATTCACAAGGTGATGAACAAAACGGGATTTTTCAGTTGTCAGCATAACACGGCCTCCAATACATAGAAATCGCATTGCATTAACTTAAAAAAAAATTGAATAGGGGCTTTCCTGAATTGTAACCTGTTCTTGTCAGATCTCAGGAGCCTTGTCTTTGGATGGGACAGGTTGGAATGGGTTCCCTTGAGATTTTCTCCGAGGAAAATCTAGTTGCTGCTGTAAATGGTTTTAGTGGATGAGTAGGTTCCTCTAGATGAGAATTTTTAAACCAGGGTTAAGGTATGGTGATCGGACACTTAGCTGTAGGAGGTGCCATCTTTCAGGTGATATGTTAAAAGACAAACCTGATTACTTGGTCATTAGTGCTGTTCATGAGAATACAGATGTTAAACTTGGTGTCCTCGGTAAATCCCACTCTGAGATCTGCACAATTTGGCCTACCTAAATTGTCTCCTTAATTCAACTGATGAAGCCATTTCACAACTCTTCACTTGTTCTGCTGTGCAGTGGGGCTGCTGGTCCAGAAAGCCTGCTCTGTGTTGCCCAGGTGTAGCTGTTGTGAATAAGGGATGAAACACTCTAATCACATGTCAGATTTTATGAAATCCCTACTCTGTATGAATAGTCAACTCATTTTGTGTAGCCCTCTATTTAATGGTCTTCAGTATCTCCTAGGTACAGATATTTTTTAAAAAATTTGTCCCAACAGATTCAGATTGTAATGGAAGTAACAAGATAAATTTTGTGTATGTTATGTTCCTTTTGAAGTTTTTCACCCCTTGTCTTTCTAATGACTTAATAAAAGAGGAAGGCTTACATTATGGTTCTTTCAAAAAGTGTCGATCTCCAGGCAGCCTCAAGTGTTTCGTTGGCGGTGTTGTCTTTTTTTACTTCCATCCAAATTGTTACTGTGGCGCTCTTATTTAGACTGACTTCAACTACTGCTTTGTCCAGAGATCAAGGGGATTAATGACTAGTCATGGCGGAAGAGAGAAACTGCAGCAATCGGTGCTGTTTGTTTTTGATTGTGATCCCAAACCACTTTTATTCTGCCGAACATATGAAATCATTAAGATGGGTTTCATTGCACTCCCGTAGTCTTTTTGGACTATTCTTCGATTCATGCTTCTTGACCATACAATAATTCCATAGGCTACTGCCTGGAGAGAATGGGATGTAAAAATGTAATTTTATTCTTTCACATTGAATATTCTGTGCTCTTAAGCAGTGATTTCAGTAAAGCAGAAGGGTAACTATCATTTGATTTCAAACGGTCAGTTCTATCCAGTCGGTTCTAAGGTTCATTCTGTCTTTTTTGTAGAAAGACATTTTACATGAATACACATACTGTAGCACCACTTTGCTGTCACAGAGGGTTTCCCTTTTTAATTTCCTTTCAAATTTGGTGTGAAATTGAATGGGAAATCTTTCTGATCCATTCACAGTTTTATACCGAAGTATGCTGATTTAATCAGAACAGCTGTCAGTTCCTTTGTCTGTTTTTACTCCTCTGCTTTAAAATGTGTAATAAATCTAATGGAAGGTTCATTTTGGTAGTCTCTGTTTGGCACACATGGTTGTGAGCTTTTGACTTAGGGTGGAAGAAGAAACCTCAGGTGCAAAAGCTTAAATTAAGTCATAGAGTTGTGTTACTGTATCTAAAGATCCTTTAAAACGACAGTATTTGCTTTGTGAATCATCTGCATTACATTTGGTAAGAAACCAGTTTATGGGTTACAGATATCCAGCTACAAAAGCACAGCAGACTACGCAGGCAGACAGCCTTTTGTTGTGCCTGCCAGTCATTATGAAGAGAGAAACGTCAGAAGCAAAGCCTTCTCCAAGCACAGCGGTTCATTTCACACAGCCTCCATTCTTTTGAGTCTCCTTTCACTCTGCAGATTGTTCACTGACCTGTTGTTTTAACATTTTGGGGCAACCCGGACATTTTTGTCCCTGAAAAAAAGTCTTCACCTAGGAGAGTGATCTTCAGAGAATGGGAAACTGGAGATCTGGTTGAAGATCTGGAATCAGCGATGATCTTCCTCTGTAACTGACTTAGTGAAGTCATTAAAATCTCTGGCAGAGTGAAAGCTAGAAGACTCCAGATTTCTCCATGAGCAGGAGTGAGGAGTCAACACTGGAGTCTTGTGGAGGCACAAGTCATCGAATACACCGTGAATTTTGGTGATGAGAAAGGGATTGCCCAATCTGTTGTCAGAGGACTTAACTACTGTTTTATGGCTACCAAAATTGCTCAGTGGATTTATCCACCCATTTTCTAACCGCTTTATGCAATACAGGGTTGTGGGGAAGCCAGAGCCTTTCCCAACGAGCAACCGACGCAAGGCAGTATACACCCCGGAAGGGACACCAGTCCATCGCAGGGCACACGCAGATACAGACATGCATGCACTCGCATCTGACTGATTTTCCAGAGGAAACTGGAGCACTTAGAGGAATTCCACATGAACATGAGGAGAACATACAAACTCCATGCAAATAGCACTCCAGGAATTGAACCCAGGGCCCCAGTGCTAAAGGCAGCAATGCAAACCATTGTGCCACTGTGAATTTAGTTCGCAGTGGTTATCACTGCATTGAAATCTTGGGATGTTTATTCTACATCATGGATAAAGCACATAATACAAGTCCAGTCTCCACCCACATATACTCTGATCTCCTCAGTTATACCGTTCATTCAGAGCTCTTTAATTACTTTCCCACTGCTCTCCCCATTCTGCTCATCAGCTCATGTGAGAGTGTGCAGCAGCTCTGCTTTCAAAGAGGTACATCATTAAGTAATACTGTTGAGGAATATTTCCTCCACATCTCTATCTCTTTTTAATAGCCAGTTACTGGATTGCCAGTCTTTAAAGACGAAAAACCTGAAACTCATCACAACTGACAAAAAGCTGTTTTGCTCTTCGCATTTGTATGGTTGTTAGTAGGTTATTGATCCACAGGCCATAGGCTACAAGACGCTGGTGTATCAATGTCTGCAGCCTAGCTTTAATTTTGTAGCAATAGTGACATTATTTTAACACTTACTGTAGCTCCCTCAAGAAAAGGCTTTAGTGGTCTGTAAAGGGACTGGGACATACACATTACTTTGTATGCTGAAACCAGAATACTTTAGCCAGCAGAAGTGTTAGGAATAAAAGAACTAAGCTTGTCTTTCATCTTGAAAACAGAATGCGTTATTCTGCAATGTGAGACAGTCCATTCCTTTAAATCTACCTAATCCCTGTCCCTGGAGTCTCGTTCCTTGAAGGCTTCATCTCATGGAAAGGTGTGATTCAGTGTAAACTTTCTGCCCTCTCCTCTCTGGGGTTCTCATGCAGCTAACTAACTCTCTCTTCTCCTTCTCTCCTGAGATGTTAAAAGGTCCTTGTTTTTGCTTTATGATGCCTCTTCAAGGTCCCTTACCTTTTGAAGCCAGATATTGAATTTGATTCTCTCAGGAAAGCAGTTTATCCCTTAAAGAAAGGACAGAGGGTATTCATTAGAAGAATCCCCTGGGTTTGTCAATGTAGGAGCTTGTGTGTGTGTGCGCGTGCGTGCATGAGCAGGGATAATGTCTGAGCAAATGTCTCCACAAAGACTGTCATTTTGTCATTTTGGTTGCTTGTGGCTTGTTGTTGATGTTGATGCTTCTTGTTGCTTTGTCAAAGTAGCTTCTAATACATAGCTTATTTCCTTGCTCCATTCAGCCACAACTCTCTGTGTGAAGAAGTGCATCCCATTCATTTTCTAAAACAAGTGTTTAGATTGTTCCAATGTTCTTCCAGGCATTGCCTTTGTAAAATGCCTAACCATGACCTATGTAAAAAGCATGTATTCCCAGTATGCAGTGTCACAGATAGGATAGGACCACTGTGCCGGTGGACTTGTGGTCTCAACAAATTGCTGCACTGAGATTGGCGATGGTGGACATAATGGGACTCTAAGAGCACTTTCATGGGTGAGTGTAAAGCATGTTCCTCAAGGAGAATGAGTAGAGCAGTGCGGCATGCTAAATATATAAAGAAGATTGGCAGGGAGAGGCCTGCCCATCAGCTACTCTGGAACTGTCTCCAGAATTAACTTTTAATCTGCCCCATGTTTCCCCATGATGCCTCTGGCTGTCGTGATTTTTTAGATGTTTCTAAAGCCCGATTCAGTTGTTTGGTCAAATTCCAATAACGATAGAAGCTGATGAATATAAAGAGATAACGTGCTTTGTACTTTGGTTTTAACTCGCCTGGCTGAGGGAATGACAGTGTTGGTCAGAGATCAGTCGTCCCCCGCCTCCTTATGAGGTATGAGCCAGGGAGTGCAGTGGTGATGGAGGGGTGCTCGAGAGAATGCACGCAGCACCTCTGTGTTTAGCCATGGAGTTGTGTTCAGCCAGCAAGCTTTTCTGCTCGGGGAAGTGGAAGTATAACTTTGGAATTTGACCTCCACCTGAGCTTCTTATCAATAACATTATTGCTAGAGTACGCAAAATCAGCGCATTAACAGCTGGTTTCAGAAGAAGGTGGGGCTGACTTGAAAATTTCAGAATGCCATTCCCTGTCTTTTTAAATCCTGTGTGAATCGACCATATCAGTGCTTGACAGGGTAGATATAAGGATTTTCAGGGTACAGTATTTCACCTGCCAGCTACAATCGAGGAGAGGCTGAAGATGGAGAGCGTAGAAACAGATGCTGTCAACAATGCATTTAAGCTTATCTAAGGTGATTCATATCAGGAGGGGAAAAAATGCATCAATTGAACCTTGCCAAGATGGTAGTGTCCTTGAAAAAACAAGATGCATTGAAATCAGTAGGCCTTCTCGCTCTTAGCTACTTCAGTGGAGATTCCTTCCATTCTCTCTGCAATATACATGTTAAAGTTTGTTTCTAAAGTTCAAATTATTTAGCTTTTGCAACTACTTATTTCAAAGACAATATCATTCTTTGTATCCCTTTCATTGTTAACTGACCATGTGCGGAAGCCTCTTCTTTGACTGCGTCTTTGCATGTAATCAACTACTGACTTGCTAACCCAAGTCAGCTAGTCCTGTGTTAATTGTGCTTCAGACATGTCCAGTAGTCTCTTTTGGTTTGTTTCTGAAATGCACAGGATGACACACAAGTGCTTCTCGCTGTAACGGAGAAATTACAACAAGTTAAGGTACACTGAGAAAACGGTAGTGTGAGCAGACACTGTTTACTGTCTCTACATGTCACTGCAGTAAATATTTGCAGATCATTGATGCAGTTTTATTGCTGCTGACTGCCCACAGAAACCCAATCGTTTTCCAGCAAACCTACGCTTGAAATGAGAGGTTTTTTCCATCTGCTTTGCTGATATTATTAAACGTTTTCTTTTGCCTTCTGTTTATACAACACTACAATTAAAATAAATAGTATCTCCATTTCTTTGCATTTATATAGCATTTATCATCCCAAAAGACCATATAGGAAGGAACCAACTTCATCCAAAACAGAAACGCAGGAGCCATTGCAGCTGTACAAGCAGCCATTCTGTCTTATTAGTCCCATCACACAGCAGGCCATGGGTAGGAGTGAGAAATTATTTCAGTAGCTGAGTTAAGGGGAATCTTTAGTGAGGTTAGACTGTGCAAGCCCTGAGTGGATCTCGGGGGTCTGCAATCCTACTCTTATGAATATTGCCACAGGATCTGTAAACCCCAAGAAGTTGTCAGTTTAATATCTCATCCAAAGACCAGAGCTACGTCCCCAGTCAGCATACTGGGGCATTGGTTTGGAAATTCTGATCCCGAGGGAAATGCCAGATTACAGTAATTGGATTCCATTTTAGGAGCAATCAAGGTCCTGAAGACCTAATAACCAGGAAGGGAGGAATGAGAACTTTGCACCCCTACCTCTGAAACAGCTTCTCAGCTAGCGCTCTCTGCACGCACCACTGTGCCTGCAGTTTCAAATGGATTGTATTAATGCAGCTCTTGCCAGCAGAACTGCAAGCTTACACGCACTTGGTGAGTCACAAGGGACATAGGTCTGTATTAGACTCAGGTGCCCTGGCTGAATTAAACCCTGCCAGCCCTGGTCACAGAGTAGCTAATGTCCCAGTCCAGCCTTGCACCATTCAAAAGTGTTTCCTGCATTTCCAGTCTATCCTGTGCAAAGACCCAGACCCAGACTGCGGACATTTGTTTGAACATCTGAATGCGTTGGTCCCAAGGAAATAGACTGAGGAAATCTTGCCTCACTGGGCTCCAGCTGCCCCATCTTTCCTGTTTCACAGTGAGGTAATGCAGAGATCTGAATGATCGTTAACCCCTGGAGAATTCCCCCCCTGGTGATACATGTTTTAAGTCCAGTGAGCAGCTTTTTTGGAGTCCTTGCTCATTTGTAAGATGATTTATGACTTTTAAGATAAAGAGCTGCTATTTTTGTGCCTTCTCTCTTCATTCCTCTCTTAATGTTCTTCCTCATCAAGTTAATTTGGTCTCAATTAGATCCCTCTGGTTGGCGTCACATGCCCCACTTCACTCTGATGATGGTCATGCAACTTTAATCGACGGAGCAGACTGCTTCTTCTTTTTTCTTTTGCCTTTTTTTTCCTTCTTCAAGACCCAAGGCAAGAGAAAACACTTAGCTGACATTAAAATTTCAACAGTGTTCCTGCCTTGCTCATTACAGCTCTTGGAAATTCATCTCATTCTTGAAGTGCCACACAGGATTTATGGGGATTTATGCTGAAAGGTCAGGTTTCCTGGACCCTTGTGTGTCAGATGTGTCCAGTTCCATTTTCCTCTAAGCTCTCTGCAGACGCCTGGCGCTATTACAGCCAGTATAATTTTATAGGCTACATTTCCTCATTTCTTTGTGAAACGTCCTACATTGGTAAAGTGCTGCTGAGCTCAATAGTAAAAAGACAGGTAGTGTTGGGCCTTCAGTAGCCCTGAATAGCATCTGAAACACTAATCAGGTTTTGCTTCGGAGTTAAAGGGTGCTCCTTGGCTCAGCATGGAATGATTTCCGTAAAAAAATCATATTTTACAGAATTTGAGATATATGGTTACGGATGGTTCTCCTGTCTTGACCTTTTAATGGCAGGTGGATTTTTTTGTCAGACAAATTTCCTGTATGGTACATATGGTACATGTATGGTACATAGAAGTTTTCCTTTTTGTTATATATCAATATCTTGCATTTCTTTAGCAAAAAAAAACAGTGGCTGTGGTTAAGGACTGTAGTTAAGTGGCAAAACCTTTACCTGATATAGATGGATGTAAAAAATTTAAAAACGTGGTAAAGGCACTTCTGAGTGCAGGAAAATCTAGGTATCAATACGTTTATATGTATATTGTATGATTTACTAGGCTGAATATTGTTAGGTACATCTCCACCATCTGAAAGGGGGGACTATCCTAGAGATGTTGTGCTTTTGTGTTTGGCATGGCCTGTTATTGCAATTTAAATTATACAGAGACATGTATCTCTCATAATGCCTGGTTCTGAGAGAAGGTCTGGAAATTCTGGGACTGTGGGACTGACAAAACATGATTAGGGTCAGTTCTTTCTGTTGCCATTCTTGGCCTTCCGGAAGGCAACAGCTTGCATGCGTGTTGAGTGGATGGGTTCGACATCCTGGTCTGGCTGGTGGGATGGCAGATATTCCTGGCGTAGACACCAAGAGTCCTGGCCTTTTCAGGGATCGAACAAGTAGACCCCACTTGTGTCGAGTGGAGATCATGATGTCCCTCTTGGAAGGATTGTTGATGCACCATGTCTGGCAGAACCAAGGCATTATCAAGGGCACATGGCACCACCTGCACAGTTCAAAGATGCAGAGAGTTACAGTTTGGCATCATGACTCTGCCCTGGCCTGGCCAGTCATCAGACAGCAACTTAATGGAACACATTCAGCTTACTGAGCGTATTGAGCCTGTTAACACTGTGACAATTCTCATTGCTTCAAAGTGAAGCACAGGCAGGCTTAACAAATGAATAAGCTGCTTTCAGACCCACATTTGTCCACATTATTTAAGTGTAGAGTGATTCAAGAGAATATCATTCCCCTCAGTAATGAGGCATGTTCAGATTGCCTTTTGTCAAAGGGCTGGTATTTTGCTGTAGCATGTGTGACTCTCATTTGGGCAGCCAATTAAACTTTTTAAGGTAAAAAAAGTGGTGTTAAAATTTGTTTTAAAAATGGTCTTACAAATATCCAATTTTTACATAAGGATATAGGCAGGATTACAAATTAGAGGAGGCCATTCTTCCTATCTAGTTTATTTGATTATTAGTAGCTAATTCTAGATTTCCACAACACTTCATGTAATAATCATGTCCCGTTTCCCTGTTCAGTCTCAGAGACTGCAGTGGTAATCTTTCTTTCTTTCTCTCTTTCATGTCTTCCTGTTTCCTGGCATCATGGGATCACATTGGATGTTCATTTGTGCAGGTAAGAGTATTTTATTTTTATTTTTCTTAGACCGTGATGCCAGACACTGTTCCCCCTTGTGTGGAACAAGTAAAATCCTGATGCTGAGTTGTCTGTCATTTTTACTTTTCTTTGAAAGAATAAAGTGAATTACCAGATGTGTTTAATAGGAAGAACATTACGTATGGTTTTGAATTTGATGCGCTGTTATTCAAGGGCATTTTGTAACGGGTTATTGGTACTCATCTTTATGGAAAACAACCAGCTCGAACTCACTGGTGGTTTTCCTTGAGAAGAGAAAGCCAGTAGATCTGATGAGTTGCTTTTCTATTTTTTTATTTACAGATGAATACTAATAATTTGATTCTTATGTCGTAAATGCCCTGTAACCCCATTTTAAATTATGCAGAGCTGCTAGTACAATGAGACCTATACCAGATTTTCTACATTATCATTCATAAACTGCTTGTGCTTGTTGCTCATCTCTGTCTGAGAGCACTCTGTCCCAGCAACCTTCACTTTGAAATGACACTGCAGATTAACTCAGGTTATTGAATGAATCCCTGATGAGATACAGGAATCCTGTCATTAAAATTCTGTAGCTTTCAAACAAGCTTGGGCAAATACAGCAACAATAGGCACTTTGACAACAAACTGGGTGCTAAACATTAGTTGTTAAGATATCAGTGCTAAAAACATCCTTAACATTGTAATGGTTTTGGGAGAATTTAAAATGATTATCTGTTTTACGTGAAGGTAGACATTAACTGCAGCACTAAATCCCTGCATTCTGCTGTTCTATCTGCATGGAGTTTGTATGATTTTCTCATGTTTGTTGTGGGTTTCCTCCAGGTGCTCTAGTTTCCTCCCACAGCCCAGAAACATACTGGTAGGTTAGTTGGCTTCTGGGAAAATTGGCCGTGTTGTGAGTGTGTGTGTGTCTGTGTGTGCCCTGTGTATCCAGTCTTGCACCCATTGCTTGCTGGGGCAGGCTCCGTTTCCCCTGCGTGTCTGAATTGGTTACAAAATGGATGGATGGATCCATAATCTCATTGCTGGATTGATTGACCATAGTAAAACATGAAAACATTCATTTCTGTGTATTACCTTGAAATGAATAACTGGCCTTAGTCTGTCAACCCAGCACCCTCTTAGCTGAACGTTAATCAGCTTTTTTAGGACCCCCTCCTCCCCAGGGTCCTAAAGATGGGCAAATATAGGTGCTGACTCTATAGTGACCATTTCAGTGCTTGGGTGATAGTTTAAAAAATATTCTGCAGAAATCTAGTTTTTAAAATGCAGGAGGATCTTTCCCTACATAATTACATGTATATCACAGGATAGCAGGAAATTACTATTTACCACAGGAAGGTAACCGTTACACTTTGGGAGCATGGCCTTTTCGGTAGTATGAACTTCATACTTTTTTTATTGAGAATAAGAAGCATTAAGGCTGTGAAACAAAAGAATTACATTCCTGTTATTTTAATATTCAGTCCTCTGGTTGTTGTTCACGGAAGCTCATAAGTCTTTTCCTTGAAGGATCTCAATGACTGGAATTCCTCTGCGTGGTTCAATCATGTGTTTGAACACCCACAATCCTTTGTGTTGAAACGTCACCCTTTTTTCAGTCCGAAACCATCTCTTCTTGTGCTTGTGTCTGCAGCTTAAACTTGGGAATGTTAAAAATGTTTAAAAAAACACCCCTTGGATTCTGCCACTGCCATTAGTCTCTCCTAATTTAGGATTTTTGAAAGATTTTCTGCATTTTCCAAGCAAGTTTTTTTTTCTCTTAAACTAAATATGACCCAGTGAGAATGATGATAAAAAAAAAACAGTTTTCTGCAAGAGAAGATTGTTTGAATTGTGAAATTCTAGCCTCTGCAGCTAGCGACACATTCTTCTGTGGTGTTGCATTGATAATCACATTGTGGAGCTTGCTTCGAGCAGAAAATTCAAAACTGCTTTAAAATACGACGTGCCACTCATCCGCACAGCACTGCTGTGGATCCCTACAGGTTAACCTCCTTAGATTTGCAATAGAGCTTTGTTCTTGCCCTCGGTGCCCTGCATATTTCCCCTGCCAGTCTGGTGCTGTCGGCAGCTGTGTGAGAAAGCAGTGACCTTCGCTGGGAGATGACTTTCTCATACCTGTGAGACATTGATTATATGTACCAGCACTCCTAGTCATGCACACGCACTGTTATCGCAGTCTCCCCTGCTCTCCACCTCCCACTCTGTAGACCTTGTTGCACGTAGACCTGCATACAAGACAGGTATGACAGGAAGGCTGGATTTCTTGCCTCCACAGTCCACTGTTATTAAATCCTCGCTTGCTGTCCTGTTTTCTATTAGCAGAAATTGCAACCTCTCCTGAAGAGCTTTGTTCTGTACTCAGGCAAGTCTATATATATGTTGTCGAGCCAAACGATTTCACACCCTTTGCTAAATATGACTGGGCTCGGCAAAGTGTTTTCGACAATTCCAATGCTTCCTCAGGATGGCAGGAATGATTATGGGAACGCCTTGGCATTCATGATGCCATCTAGGTGTGGAGATTCATGTGCAGAATCTGGATTTGCTGGCATTTTACTGGGAGGTTATCTCATGAAGAGTAAATCACAATCAGAGTTGTACAAACTTTGGGGATTCATTCACACAGTGCCAGTGGTGTCCCACTACCAGTCTGTGCTCATCACACTAGTCTCCATCTCTCTCCTGTCAGACCTGTTCCAGAGCAGATCTGCAGCATTGTGCTCAGGGGCTTTGACCAATCAGCTGATACGTTTGTGTCTCCATTCATTATCAGAACGTTACTTATTCTTGGCAAGGCAGATGTGTTCAGAGCAGGGTTCGAAGTCCTTGTCCCCATGATCCCACCTCTGGGTTTTCATTCCAACTGTGCTCTGAATTAATTTACTTAATTTTGGGTTTTTTTCGGCCCTTTATAATTTGCAAGCTACGGTAATTTAAAGATAGCTTCAATTCTTGAAATGAGGAAATTGGCCTGGCCAAATTAGTTCAATTAAGTAGCTGAGAGTGTAACTGGAATGAAGGTCCAAAATTCATTGGGGTCACAAGGACTAGGATTGGGAAACACTGGTCTACAGTAATGGCCATATTGGAAAAGGGGCTTATAGTTCAGAAAGGAACCCCCTAAGAGCCCTGCGTGATGATGAGGAATGTAATGTGAAGGTTTGGGATTGCTCTGCTGATGTACAAATATGACTTGCTTGAATTTTCCATTTTCTTAAATTTTTCTGATACATGTGACACACTTAACCATTTTTTGGGCACCAAATACTGGACATTGAAAACTTGGGAAGATGGATGTCTCACACAGAGCTTTCACTTTCGGGGGGCTGTTTTTTTTAAGTTTGTTGACTCAGTAGTTAGACCTCACACAAACAGTATGTACTAAGAGCAAAGACAGTATTATGTTGTAGGAACCAATGGAGACAAGCCTCAAAGCAACAGTTGTTGATTGTAGTGTTCGCTCACATACAGTATGTGATACATATGTGTATACTGTTATAATTGCATTCTGGGGCTGTATAGGGTACTGCTGTGTAGTCATGACCGGCAAACCAAGACAATTAGTATCTTTCAAGTAGAAAAGAATGATTTCTTGAGCTGATAGAGAGCACTCACCATGTTTTCAAGATTATTTTGAAGTTACTAGAACAAAAAGAGGTCTTTGTTCACTTTTTTGTCTTATGAATTTTGAGCATTAGAGAAGTTTTTGTTTCAACATTACTCAAACCTGAGTGAAATCTTCCCAGTATTCATAATATATATTACTAATCAATTAATATAATTATTATTATTTATATATTAATATATATATAAATATATAGTATAAATAAGATGCACACTATTCTCACTATTAAATGCTATTCTCAAAGCTGACTGCTGCTGTCAATATTTCAACTCAGGGTGGATGTTTGGAGTTAATTCAATAAAGGATGTTATAGATATGGGGAAGGCTTTGTTTAATACATTATCTCGTGTTTTCAAGCATTATTCCTTTTGTCATGCAACACCACATAGAGTATAGGATTCTTTTACTGTGTCCGCTTAGTAAATAGAACCCAGAGACTGAAAACACTACCATATCAGTGATTGATGTTACTGAAAAAACTGCCTGTGGAATTCTAATTCTGTCCTGTTCTGACAAGGAGGGGGAAAGTGTTATGGAAGTGACACAAGAAATAAAAAAAAAAACTTAAGCTGAACAAAATCCCAGATCTTTCACTTTTTATCCATTATACAGCCCAGATCTCGATGCACATACTTGAGCCTTTTGAAAAGTTTCTTAGGAACATTAGAAAAGTTATGATCACCAGGAGGCCATTCCACCCTCCACTTCTAGCCTGGAGCCTATTTGAATCAAAGACTGCATTGAGGCCAATCTGGAAGAAACCCAAAGGGCTAGAATCTGCAGTGCTTCACAAAGGCTTTGGCTGTTTTGTTAAAGGTCTTACAGACACTTTTTCAGGAATTGGAAAACCGGTGCAATTATTAACATGCCTGGTACCTTGGTTTTACGATACTATATACTGTATATGGTACTATGCATAAGTTCTTATGCATTTTTCATATTCTGTGGCTTGCTCTTTAAGTGATTTATAAAGATAAGAGCATAACGAAAGCTTACAGGTCAGATGATGTCCATAAGTCCATCTTGCTTTTTTGGTTGGCAATAGATGATTGTTCCTTGAATTTCATCAAGCCTTTTCTTTAAACATCATACAGAGTCAGCTTCAGCAATAAAAAGGCTTAGGAATGTATTCCAGACTCCTACAAATCTTTGTGTAAAGAAATGTCTCCTTTTGTCTGTCCTGAGAGAATCTAATCTTCTAATTATGTCCCCAGGCCTGTGCCCAGAGTCTCCTGAATTGCCTTGGTCAGTGTCAGGATTTTTAATACTTAAATCACGCCCCCAATATAATTGCCTCTGTTTCAGGCAAAAAAGGGTGATGTTTACTTAATCTGCCTGAGTATCATAAGGACAATTTACATGACCGTGTGGGACCTATTGGTCTTTTTAAAGAAGCAACAGCTGAAGAGCTGTGAGGAGTTGTTAAATTGGTCCAAATAAGCCAGCAATGAGCTTAACGAAAGGTTGCAGGTGAGATGAAGCCATTCAGTCCATCTTGGTTTTTTGGTTGGCCATAGATTATTGTTCTGTGAATTGCTCCTGGTTTAGATTGTGAAGATCTGAGTGTAGTCTTACTCTTGAGGAACCTGATTGCTCAGTTTTGGTTTAGAGTCAGGCTACTTATTTTAATTAAGGGTTACAGCAGTGGGCCAGCACTGAAGCTTAAAATGTCTTCAGCCTCTAAGTTACTCAGTGAGGCTCTGTCTAGTTGCCTGTGGATGCAGAGAAAAATTACAGGTGTCTTTCTCTTTAGAGCACCAAAACCGTGGAATGGCTGACACCCCTTGTACAGGAGCCTCCCACTGTTGCCGCTTTTAAATTAAAGTTCAAATGCATTTTTACCACCTAGTATTTGGAGCTCTGTTAAAGGACTGCGTTGCTTATAGTTGATATATTTTAGTTTCATTGTTACTCTGCTTTTCTTTTATTTTCTTCATAGCTTTCCTTTTGTGATTTCTCTTCTGATGGTGTTTCTGAGGTCTTTTCAAAGAGTGAAGAGTGTCATGTAAAAATAAAGATCCATTAATATCAGAATAAACATCATTCAACTTGAAGGGTCAGGGGACTTCAGTCAGCGCTACAATCTCTGGTTGTGTGTGTCTTTATAAATTGTCCAGTGTTGACCTTAAGAACTCGAGAGGACAGCCTACTGTCCTGTGGTCCCTGACCTAGGTCACGTCTTGACTGAGTTTCCCCCCAGTGATGAGTGAGGCTTAGTCAGGCCCTTTGGCTTGGGCTCTCCATGCTGTATATAGAATTGAGCTGTGGTGGACATCAGCCATGTTTGACTTTCCACTCGGGATATTATTACCCCTTATTTACAATTTTTGTTTCTCCTTAATATCCATGTCTTTAAAAAAGCCCCAGTCATGTCTTTTTAGTTGCTTCTGTGCCCTCAGCTAGAGAGGTTTGAGTTTGTAGATAGTACTGGGGATCTGACACATCTTGCTAGTTTCTCCTTGAAAGAAATTACAGACCCATTAGTAACACAGCTGAATGTACGATTGTGCCTTGAGTTTGCTCAGTCAGAGCAGTTGAGGTTCTAATGTTTTGCGAGTGTGTGTTTGGCTGAGAGGAGGTGGCTGTCAAGGAGAATGGAGGCCAGGAGGGTTTTAATGAGGTGCTGCCATGCGGAGCCTAATCAAATCCACAGGAGGAGACTGGATTGCTGTAAATAATTCAGCGATTGCATTTCTGTAGTCGTCTCTGGAACCAAGGTCTCAGACATGGTATCGACCCGGCCAAGCTGCTGTTGCTGTGTTCACCCATCCTCGCTCCCCATAGAACCGGTGCAATCTGACTTTCCTGCAGGTTTTGATTGAAGCAGTCATCCAGGTAGCCTTTTGCTCACCTCTATCATGCAGGATCGTTTCTCCATTTCATTTCTCAGCGTTACTATGCGTTATTCACATCAGGGAAGACATTTTCAGGGTTTCATGAATGTCTACATATTCTGGGCCACTGAATTCCACTCTGGGCTTGTTTAATCTGGTCATCTTTAACACTCTCCCTTAATTTTATTGGTCAAGCAGTTTCTCACGCCTGCACCTGATTGGGATCATTTTCTATTCTCCTTCAAGCAGTAGAATTCTGTGTTTTTTTTTAACATTTTCCATCTATTTTTTTGCACAACACCAAACATGCACGATTCCTCACATACGTTGGAGAGCTCAGATCCATAGGGTTGAAGTGTGCTCCTGACTCCACTGGTGCCAGTGCCTATTTCAATAACATCTGTTAGTAATCTATAGTAAATAATACCTACAGCCGTGATTTTGTTTGCACAAAGCCTTTTTAATTAAATTTGATTATATCTAAGCTTTGTTATGAACAGGGTGTGTAGTGTAATGGAGTGTGTAACACAACAACAGTGGTTAAACTCTCTAGGAGTTGCCACTTCTCAAGGTGTGCACTACAATTTCAGATCACATAAGGTATACACTATATGAACAAAGGATTAAATTAATTTGCTCAGATGGCCCCATAATATTCTGAGTGTGCTCAAAACAAGGGGCATGTAATCCAAAAATGACAATAACATAAATCCTGCATGTGAATTTTTAGAAGTGCATTCAGCCAAGACATAACTGAAGTTATGGTACAACAGGCAGGTTGTAGCTACTGCCTAACCAGTCCATCCTCAACAGCTCCTCTGCTTCTCTCACATGGGCGTGAGTACACCATTTACATTTAATGTACAAAAGGGCTGTTACAGAACAGCTTTCAATGTCTTTAGAGCCCTAGAGATGTAAGGAATAATGTAGTGATGACAAGCTGTTAAAAAAGCCCAGAACCATATTGAAATATGTATAGTTTAGAGTCCTGAAGAAAGGCAGCTACAGGGGCTCGGCTGGTATGTTAGGGCCAGGGCAACCCTACAGAGGCTGATCAGTGGGCGCGGGAGTCAGCAGTGGCATGATGCAGATGATGGAGCTGTGTGCCTAATCCTCTGTCTGTTAAACAAGCACAGACCCTCTTTTCATTTAGCTAAAACGTTCTTGCTGTGCAGTGCCTTTCAGCCTTCTGAGAGTGAATTAGAGTCTTTTTTTTCTTTCCCGAAGTGCTTTCTGTGACCCCAGATGGGGATTAGAGAGGCTTTTTCCATGGACACGTCTGCCATCCCTTTATAACTTTCTGGTACCTCAACATCTGTCCACATCTGGCTCCTGCCCAGTGTTAATCTCCCCCCATACACATCCCCTTGTCCCCGAAGTAAGCCAGACTGGACTTCATCTATTTGGACAGCCTGTGTGCTTTAAAAAGGGAACACGGGTTATATAATCATAGTGCATCTTTAGTGTCTTATTTTTGCTGTAGCTATGAATTACGAAGGTTGCTCCAAAAAAGAATTTTTCCTTTGTTCTGATTGACTAAAACTTCAGCTGTTTGTTTCCTTTTCCACACTGAATACATTACCACTTCCCTATTAAGGTCCACTCTGGCTCATATACCTTTACAATTAGGCCTGGTTCAATGTGGAAACTCCCTGTGATTATGTTTTAAGATTAGAAAGGGAGCACTCGGAATCTGAATCCTCATGGCAAGCTGGAGAGCTCTTTTCTATCATAGACTGGTAAGGAAGGGTGCAAACCCTCTGTACATCAGTTATGAATTCTCTCTGAAAATATCCATAGCTTGTCCAGTCCATTTGAATAGATTTTGCTATCTACATTTAGACACTCATCTTTGAAACATGACGATCTTTATGATCCACGTATAGCTACTGTGTCAGTTGGGGCACACCATATACAGTACCAATGTGCATCCTGCCATCAGTTCTACAGTATTTGTAATATGCAGCATCAATAAATTTACAGATTATTTGCAGTGTAGAGGAAGTCCCCTCCCTAAAATTGTGCCAAGATCCTTCAAACCCCTAGTCCCCTTTCACCTCTTTTTTAGGACAAATAAGAATATCAAAGTGTTGATGGGGCAGTCCTGCCACAACTCTGACTGCCTTATCAGCTGGACTGCTGCAAAGGTTGCATATCAGGAATGTGGAGAATCCGCACAGTTCTGACACTTCGTCTCCACACAGACGAGGTTGTGAGGGGTTTCCTGAAGGGAGTAGATAATATTGTTTGTATATTTTCTATAATTTTGTCTCCCATTCTTTGCATGTCCTGTAGTATGTGTTGTTAGGGCCTTGTTGTTATTCCTGTCATTTTGCAAGCTGACAAACTCTCCCGGCACAAAAAAAGATTCTGAAATCCTTCAGTAATCTGCATGTCAGGGAGAACAGGTGGAGCAGAAATGCAAATTGCGCTGTGACTTTTACAAGACTGATTTACCCATGTGTTCACGTTGAGCCTTGAGGAATATCTCCTGATGAAATTCAGTGCTAGAATACAGAATTTAAAGAATAACAACTTCTTTAGTAGAAACAGCAAGGGATATGCATAATATATCTCTGGATATGAAACTTTTAAATGTGACAACATTTCAACAGTGCGTTTCAATGGTACTGGGTAACCTGGATGATTCATTTTAATCTGAGCTTTCTTGTATTCATTCATTTGAGAAACACTGGTTAGGTATTAGTAAGTATTTATATTTAAGTTGATCTCTAAAATACTTAATTGGACAAACTACCTGTTAATGTGGTTAAAAGCAGTATTCCAGGAGGTTAAAAATTTAAAGCTGATTTGATTTCAAGCTGAAATGTCTTGCTGAATTGAGGGGCTCTCTTGGACCAGGGCTGGCTATAATTAGCATACACTATGTTGTCTTGTCTTTCAGTTCTGCACCCTACTCTAAGGTGCTTTGTATAGCTTAGCTATATAGTAGTATACTTTGTATAGGTTGGGTATATACAGTAGTAATGTATTTCTTCACACACAAGTGAAATACTGCTCAGAGCTAATCCTACTGATCAGCAAGGAGCATAGCACCTGGAAAGAGGAGGGTAGCAGTTCTGGATCACGTGCAAGGAATTTCAAAGAGCCAGTATCATACTCCCAGCCCCTGGCCCAATCTGCTTCAACCTCTTTCCTTAATTATTTCCCAGAGGTTCTGACATTTGAAATAAGTTTTACTATGTCGTTGTTCACAGAGTCATTGCATTGTCAAGTTAAAGATCATTTGCACTTTGGAGACTTTTATCAAGACTTTGCCAATTTTTCACCTGGCTTTTATTTCCCACATAGAGGTCCAGAAAATGTATTTTGTTACAAGATGAGGACATTTGCTTGCACTTGCTTTTGCTAGTTAGAATCAGTCTTTGTCCACACTAGCGCTCTGACCCTTGTGTTGTGTGCCTTCACACAAAGAAGAGTTGTGTTTTCCAGGAAGCGCCTGCAGACTGTATGAATGCACAATGATGTTTGAGCGTGTCACTTAAGATTCTTGATTGTTTCTCTATTTTTTTGTGAGCAAATGAAGATTTCTTTTTTTACAGGTCACAAAACAATACAGCCTTTTCCCTGCAGTACCACCCCTTGTTCATGTGTCCTTTAACGATTTCTCAGCTCAGGAATCCCCAGAATCCAGAGAAAATGTCTTGGTCTCTATGTACAATATTTCATCTGTCAGCTGGAAATGATCAGATAATCTAATTTGTTTATTAATTTCAGCATTTTTATGGTGGCAGAAATGGTACTTCCTTGATGCCTAGTGCATTGTAAAATTGGAGTTGGAGATAGCCGCTGATTATTAAAGCTGTTAAGAACTTGGATAACTTCCTGAGTCACAGTCAGATGACATTTTCATGTTGCAGCTCTGCTACCCCATTTTTCACCTAGTTCATATTTCCCACTTTCATGTTTAAGAGTTGGGTGGCATGGGGACGCAGAGGTTAGCGTTGCTGTCTCGAAGTGCTGGGCTCCTGGGTTCAGTTACTGACCTGGGCTGCTATCTGCACGGAGTTTGCATGTTCTCTCCCTGTTCACATAGGTTTGCTCCAGGTGCTCCGGTTTCCTTCCACAGTTCAAAGACATACTGGTAGGTTCATTGGCATCTGGGAAAATTGTCCCTAGTGTGAGTGTGTACATGTTTATCTCTGTGTGTGTGCCCTATGATGGACTTACCCCCTGTCCAGGTTTTACCCTGCCTTGCGCCCGTTGTAGGCTCCAGCTCCAGTTCCCCTGCGAGCAGCTCGAAAATGGGTGGATGGATGTTTAAGAGTTCCAGTTTATACCGCCAGTATAACACAGAGTGAGGTGATAGGTTCACGACTGATGGAGCCACAGGCATCTTGTTTCCCCACTGTCTTTCTTTTTTAATCAGTCATGCAAATCAAACACCTCTTACGCTTAAAAGAGGCATTCAGCCATTGCATGTTTGCTGTTTTTCAGTGTTTTCCACCTGTCTGTGTCTGGTATCACACACTGCTTGTAACTGTCGAATGACGTGAAACAATTGTGCATTTGTCATTTGTGAGACATATACTGTATGCTGCCATTTCTCCCAAAATAGGATATTTTAAAATAATTCCCAGAACAGAGATCAGTTGAGTTGACACTTGAATATTAAAGTTTAGTTTAAAATTTAAAATGCTGAAATTAATTTTAAACACAAGGCTAAGAGGTTTTTCCTGAGAAAAGAAAGCTGTAATTTTCTGTGTCTCTTTAACTGTCATACGGTGATTGCAGAGGGGTGCTGTGTAGTTGTATCTTCATTTCAGCTCACTGCCATGGAGGTGTTTGATTCTGGCAACCTTCTGGCTTGATCATCTGTTCACATTGTACCAAGATTGTTGTGGCTTTTCCACCACTTACTTTACTGTCCCAGAAGGGTAATGTGATTTTCAGTCAGGTTATGTAACACAACGTATTATACATTTAATGCACCGTGAATCTGCTAACAAAAAAAACATACATACATAAAAAACAAGTTAGCAGCTTTAAGTAATCTTCACCATCCAGCAAGAGATACATCAAAGAAGTTGGGTCATCAGTGAGTGAGATAGATACATAATAAAATAAAAAAATAACGATTAGCTACTTGTCTCAAGCTGTGGGAATAAAAGATAAAACCTAGACTTTAAATATAGCTAGTCTAAATCAATGTCCTGATGGTAGTAGCTCAAAATTCACTGTATAATTGGTGGTCATGACTGTCAATGATTATATGGCCTTCTGCAATACTTGTTTGGTATAGATGTATGCCAGCTGTAGCAGTTGCGCTCCAATAACTTTGCTGGCTACTGTCCCTATCCTGCTCAGTCTGTTTTTATTGCATATATTCAAGTTATCCAACCAGACTTCCACAGTGAATGCTAAAATGATATAGAATAAGGTCATAAGTAAAAAGGCTGTCAAGAATAGACCTGTCTTTCACCTCTCAATTCCTTCAGCGCTTGGGTGGTTGTCCAGATCAAGGAAGATCACACAGATGCTACTCTGCCATTGGCAATTTGTCAGTCACTTCTAGCAGCCTGTAAAGAACATTTTCCAGAAGCTTCCCAGTTTGCTCAATTCATGGATTTGTCCGTGTGTGACTTATCTGTGCTGTTGTTCTGCGTGATCCTCGAGCTGCGTTTCTATGCAGGTTGTTATAGTGACTGGTGACGCTAGCAGAAGTCACATTTGCTCCTTGCACCCTGTCCAGACTTCCCCCACCTGCTCGCCTCGGGGAGTCAGATTTAGAAGAGGTGTCTGCAGGAGCTGCTTGCTTGAACGGCACAAGTGAATTGATAGAGGACAAAAAAAAATAGGCCAGATTAATTGCACGCATGAGAGGATGTCTAACAACAAGGACAAAAAGAAAAGCCGAAAAGCCATGTCTGTGTCAAACCGCTCCTTAAATCAGGTGGACTTTGCTTGTGAAGGAAATGGAGTTTTAGAAAAGTTGAATTAGCAACAGTTAAACTGGAGGCCTTACCATTTGTGATTTTTCTCGGGGGGAGGTTGTGGCTTTTGAATGGACTTTCTGGCCCATCACTGTGCTGTCAGCTGAGTTTTTCAGACCAAGATCTGTGGCTGAATCAACCCGAATGGCTTTTCTTGCCTTGTTGGAGAGGCATGGCAGGCAGGCCTGGCCTTTTTACGGCCTCCTTGGCTGATGGTATAGAAAGTCAAGCAGGAGGGCCTGGGATCCCAGTCAACTGTTTTATTTCCTAGAGAGGGACCCCACTGGTTTGGGGCATTGTGATGGAAAGAGAGTGATGGAGGCCGACCGTACTAGGAGGCTGGTAGGCAGAGCTGTCTACAGTAAGATCCGACTTCCACAAAAAGCCACTTTTGTGGCCACAGTCCATTGTGGTTTGTGTGAGTTACTCTTGAATGTGGAAGTGTTAGGTTTGAAATTACAATGTCCTTTAGCTAATGCGTGTCCTTCTTTGTGTAATCTGCATCCTGCTTGCTAGAGTCTGCGCCCTCCAGGGGCTTGTCTGTAGTATCATTCTTGATTTGGTCTTTTCGAACAGGTTTACAGCAGAGCGGATGTTTTAATTACACAGTGCAATACAGGGGAGGATCTCTGCACCCTGTGACGGTGAGCCTGTGGTCCTGCATCTTGTGTCTAATTTTATTGCTCAGACACAACATTCCTCCCCGCACCACCTTTCTCACAAACACAAGCTGCTGTTGGATATCTACTTGCACAGCTTGGATCTGTTGGATAGACTGTCTCAGACTCTTTGATGGTAGCTGACTTCCCCCTTTTCAGATATGGAAATTTGAAATAAAGTCTTTTATAAAAGCAAGTTGCAATAACAATGTGAGGCAGTTGTGTTACTAACAACACCTGTTTGGTTGCAGGGAGGGCAGCTTTGCTTTTCAGTCACCCATCTATGGATATCTTAGTGTGGGTTTCTGCAAACTAGCACATTTAGAATAAGGCATTTCCTGTGTTACCAGCCCCAGGAATTTATTTTAAAATGCCTCTGCTGTTGACTCCTATATTTACGGCTTCCAGCTGTGACTTAATCATATCCCTTATCCTCAATTCATACGATTGTGGTTATCAGTGTCCACACCCTCTACAAAATACTGGGGTAGTGGAATAGAAGTCAAATTTACAAATACAATCCACAGCCCAAACAAACTCCCTGTGAATCACAAATTAACTAAATTCTAGTCTGAAAGGTTCTAGGAGGTATCTTAGTTTAACATTTCAGAAGGATTGCGTTATGTCTGGCTGCCCTGACAGATTGTAGAGGATAAAAAATTCATAGTCATAGTGAATCACTTTTAGTACAAGGACCATTTTTAGAATATTACTAAGCTCGTTATCCAGAATGGCTGATTAAATAGCTCCCAGGCTTATCAGAGAAAGGCGGATAATTTGGTTCTCGTTGGCTCATCTCCTCGAGGTGGCCTCGTGGAGCCCAGATAGCCCTGAGCCTTGCTCCTCATGCCAGTGACAGAAAACTGCTGCTGCTGTATTTGCGACTTACTCCCATTTTTGCTTCTCTCCATTGTCTCTTTTATCTGATGGCAGAAATAAAGAGGACAGAGGGAATGCAGATGGCAAAGAAGTTAGTGTCACCCTTTTACTTTGTGAGAACTGCTCGCTTTTTAACAGTTCTTTAGAGAAAAAAAAACAACCGCTATGGCTTTTTATTCATTCTACATCCAGCCAAACAGTGCAATGGAAATCTGTTTTGCTAATCTCCTGAATGAATGAGGAAGTGGGTTTTTAATGGCTTTTAATAGTTTTCTTCCCCCTTTCAGATATCATTTCCTTCCCCCTGTGACTCCAGGGTAGTGTTCCATAATTGGGGTGCAGCATAAAGCTACTGTATACAGACTTTATTATCAGTTATTTTCTGGTTGTTTTGTTTTGAATGGCGCCTTACCATCGACCAGGTTTGTGAAGCAGCACCCGGGATTGTTTTTAGATCGTCATGCTTAAATCATCGTGAAGGAGTTGCCTTTGTAAATCTCTTTTGAGCTAAGACTTAGTTTGCTCTTGGTACGTGAAGATCGGTTCTACATCCTTGCTGTTTACCTAACCGTCTGTTACATGCATAGACAACCTTTCACCTTTTTGTCGAAAGCGTCTGAGGTCTGCTTTGTTCAGAGTATATGTTCGTAGGGAGTTTATGAAATGAAAGGTTTCATCTTGGATTGCTCATTTGGTTGCTAATATCCTAATAATCCGGCAATCCCAGTTTTGGTGTAAAATGCATGGTTAGGGTTTTTGTTTCAGGAAAATGCCACTCATCGTGTAAAGATGTGTCCCCTGTTTCCTCTGCTGAATTTCCCAGTGTATTTTGACGTTCTTGTATTGCACTGTAAGTGAAGTGGAATGACATGTCTGGTACTTTCACAATTTATAATAGTCGCTTTTTTACCTTTTAATGGTCTTGCTTTCACATTTATTACAGCTGTGCTATTCTATTTGAGGCACATTTTTCCCTCAGAGAACCGTCAGGTACATGAGCCAGGCTCCTTGGTGGTAACCTCAAGTCCCACGTGGGGCAGTCTCTGTCAGGGAACCGGCAGGTACTTTTCCGAGGGTCCTGAGCGTAGCCGTGAATTCTGCGAGATGCAGAGGCAAACGATCCAAAATCGTAATCCAGAAGCAAGGTCGATAGGTGAAGCTAGAGGTCTGTTAACCAGAAAGCGTCGAGACAAACTGAGAAGACAATCCAAAAGGCGAAATCCAAGAGATGAGATCGAAAAGGGAAAAGTAAAGTCCAAAAACCGAGAAATCCAACAAGACAAAAACGTGCACTAGAAAACTCTAAAGGAGGCTTTTCAATAGTGAGCATGGTTTTGGTGCGTGAGGGAACTTTAAATAGTGAAGGGAGAGGGACCTGGTTGGATAATTGGTTCACGAGCGAGAATCTGTGGAATCTGGTGCCTGTGAGAATGTGATGGGTTCAGTCAGGAATGGGATCGTGAAACAGTGGGTTTGGGAATGTAATGGTGTTTGCGAGGGCGCGTGCAGGGTGTGACAGTCTCCCTGTCAAAAGTGACAAGAAGCTCACCTCAAACATCACAAACCTCTGAAGAGTTTCATCAGGCAGACCCTATTACTGTATGTAGTCCATCTCTCACAATAGAAGCCTTGTGTCAAAGAGAAGAAAATCATCCAATTCACATTGCTCCTTCCTGAATATCATCCCCGAATATTCAAAATTGAAACTGTATGTTCAAAATAAACCAGTGATATTGTACACGTTTGATTTCTAACATGTGGCAAGATTGTTTGCATTAAAAAACAGCGATTTGAGAGCCAGCAAGAAAGGACTCATTCCTACTATAATTCCATGAATATTGTAAAGAGGCCATTTGACAGCTTGCTAGCTTGCTATCGGAGTTAAATTTCTATAATAGGTTGCCTTTAATGGTAGCAGATATGCTCTTTCCTTTAGATCTGCCACAGAGAATTTTGCATTGAGATTGCTTCTCTGCAGAAGATCAAAGAGGAATATTTTTGGTTTATGGGGGCCACATGGGATAGTGCTTGACTTTTAAAATACTGCAAGCTTTTTTGATCGTGATCCAAGCAAATAAGATAATGATAAGGATAGGGAGGATGAGATAACAGACTTTTATATGTTTTTATTCAGGTAGGAACACTCAGCAACTTTATTCACATTGGCAGCTTAGTCACATGGAAAACTAATTTACTAGGACTAGTTTAGATATTATTCCTGATGAAATGTTGTTACTTGCTGGTTTCTTATGACTTTTATGCTGCTGAGGTTTGTCGTTTTATTTTTTAAATGGCCTTTGGTAACAGAGTGTTCAAGTTCTGTTTTGAGTTTTTCTTTTTTATTTTACTGTGCTAGCTTTCTTGCACGCTATACAGTAGGAAATGTTTTCAAAGGATATGTTGACATGAAAATGACGTTTCTGTGCGACATTTCATCAACAAGTGCGAGTCTGTAGCTTGCCAAGGTCATGGAGAGGTGAGGCTTTAACTTCTGAGAAAACGCATTTTAGCAACTCTGCCCTTCATTTATCAAAGCCCTAGGTTTTTAATTCATTTCATATAAAAAAATTCCACTTAATATAAAAATCCTTTAGGGTCATTTCTAAATATTCTAAGCAGACACTTTTGAAGATTTGTGAAAAAGCTATTTCAATGAATGTTCTCATACAGACTTATAATGGTCCCTTATAGGATTTCTGCTGTATTTTTTATAGATACCTACACAAGCTTGGAACCTCATAGGAATCTTATGGGAGTTCCTCTGGATATGACTCACAATGCTTCCAGGAGCTCTGTGCTGTATGTGGACAGACATGGTGCTTTGGGTGTTGGTCTGAGCTCTCCCTCTGGGCTGGGTTCTGGCTGTGTCTGACAATTAGGCTAATCTTAAATACGGTCTTATCTCAGCTCAACATAAACATCTTCAAGGGGAGTTTGGGGGGGGGGGGCTTGTGGTGTTGCTCTTTCTGGTTGCCATGGGAACCCTCAGACCAAAGTCTCCCCTGGGGGATTCTGGGCTTCTCCATGCTACAGACTTTTACACTTGCCATCACTTCTCCTGATGTCTAGCTCCTTGCCCGACAAACACAGTTTTGTAATAGGAGCGCAGTGGGTCTGTCTTTTTCAAGTTGGATTGATGGCAGTGAAGAAATCAAGGCTGACTAGCGGCGCTATCGTGTTTCTGTGGGAAGGCCCCAGCTTAAGCTACAGTACATCTTACAGCACAAATGAAAATCTGGCCTGAAGGGAGAAAAGGAGGGGTTCTTAACCACTCCTTGGGGCCATCGTTTGGGCCTACTTACATTTGATCGTTAATTCTGAAAGGTGCACTGCTTGCCTTTGCAATGCATGTCCTTATCTAGTGGGGTTTAATTTCTGACTCCGGGGCAGGCGAGTGTTTGTACAAAGCAGTATAATGATCACTGAGCTGGATGTGTAAGACATCTGGGCTATTGCTGTGTTTTCTTCCTCACCATAAATGAGGACATGCCCTTTGTTTTGCCCAAATATACGCATACTGTGGACTATCGTAACTATCTGCTCTCCTTTCCTGAGGGTTCTTCATTTCTCACTGCCCTTATGAAGCTCTGACTAACAAGGCGTGTTGTCCAACAGTGTTGTTGATCCACACATTGCACCCCTTTCTGTTGCACCTAAGCTGTAACCAGGAAGCTGCTCTGCTTATCAGTTCCTCAGCTGAAGCGACTGCAGCAAACAGAGTAGTGTCTAACACCTCATCTCCACTGAGGGAACTCATCGACACTCTTCCACAGCTGGTTGCACAACAGTCCATTAATTCATTAATTGAAACAGGAGGAGCGGATCACAGAGTCATAGGTATTTAACTTGGAAACGATCCCCCACGGGCCTCACACAGTCTGAAAGGTTTATCTGCAGCAGGATCCTGTCCTGCAAAGCATCCAGTGAATTCTTTTGGGAATTCATATTATTTTGGGAAGCTGAAAGGGCCAGTCCTGCGCTGTTGTTGCGTACTGTATATATAGTTGAGTTCAAGGGACTTTAGAAACTCCCTGAATTCAGTGGCAGAACATCTATCTCCAAGGGGAAGAAGCCCATTAAGACACTATCTTAATCTAGTGATCTGCTCACTAGAAAGTCTCTTTCCAGGCAGCTTCAAGGAAAAGAAGCAATTGAACTGGCAGGAGAGGGCCTAAAGGCTCTGAAGAGCAGAGCTCTCAGTGTCTTGAACCCATGTGGATGAGAAGGGTCAGGGCAGGCTGCCTATGCCTGGCTGCCCAAACCCTCTACACGACATGCGGCTGCTGTCAGGCATGAGGGCTGCTCTTTTTTCAGTGTGTCTCTGGGTCTGCTGTGGGGGATCATGGTGGTGCTGGTGTCAGACTCGGCAAGGACAAAATATTACTGTACATGTGGTTGCTCAGCAGATCAGCAGCACAGTGCAATTCCGTAGGGCTGTCTTTCAAAGCAGCGCTCCAGAATACATTTTGCAACAGTGAGATGTCAGTACAAGTAACTAAAACACAAGTGGAGCCTTATACAATAATCATATTTAATATTTGTTTGTAGGGCACTGTAAAGGCAGTGATCGGGGTGCAAACATTTCTACACCCTCCCTTTTATGTAACATCACACACTGGCAGATCCACAATGAAACAAAGCAGGCTGCTCCCTCATTTGAAATTCATCAACTCAGCTTTACACTCTGCAAAATTGTCTGTCTTCCCTTTGAAAACTACTTTGCTGGCCATGGGAAGATGCCCAGCCCGGAAAAAAAAAATCTCTGTCTTAATCAGTCTGGCTACTGCGTCAGTCTTTTGATTTTTCTTTCAAGAGCGTCACTTCTATGCTTTTGTGGCAGAGGTCATTAAGTATCACTTTAGGTCATGTGGTGATGCCCCCCCTGCAAATATGAAAAATTGCTGCCTTCCTTTTTTATTCTTCCTGTATTTTTCTCTCAAAAATTTCTGTTCTGAAACCAGAATATTTAAATACCCCAACCAATGTAAAAAATAAACTTTTGCATGGTTGTCCATGTAAGTTACATACAGTCCATACTACTGATCTAATCCTGGCCTTAGCCAGATTCTGTTATAAACAAAAGATGGTTGAATATTAAGAAACTAAGAAACTATGGTGAGTGAAACACACTTTCAGTATTAGTTGTATATAAACAAGTGAATCATGAGAAGGGTATTAGAATGATAACTGTATCTTTCTAAAATATACAGTATTGAACTCTTTATTTGTCAAGGAACAAGTAATAGGTTTATTCCATGCTGAAAAGAGAAGAAAGAAAACACAACATTTGGCCGTGGAGCCTTCTTCAGGTGTCTGCTAGTTATAAATATATACTGCTAGTTAAAAATGGGCCCAGTAGATGCAGGGGGGCCCAGGAGGGCCACTAGGGGGCCCCAGCTGTACCATCGCTGACCATAGGACAGTTACCATGAACACCGTATTTGTACATCTCCATATAGTGCAATAGACTATTTCACTGAAGGTGATTAAGAATGCTGTACCCTGATTTTTGAGCTTTGAATTCAGTCTTGTTTTTGGTCTGTTAGCTTTGTGAATTGTTTTCTTTTCCCCATATTAGTCTATTAGTGCCTTTAAGCACTTTCACGTCGCTCTTGCCATTAAGAGGAACTATGAAACACAAGAGATAATTGAATGATCTGTTTGCTCAGCATAAGAAGGAACATAGCCTGTGAACTGATCAACAGTTAACATTTGATGGGCCCATCCTACCCCCATACACAAGGTTAAAAGTGGACATGATTAATTCGCTGGGAAAAGTGACTTTCTGTTTAATTACAGTGAAGGGGAGACGGAGTGGGATTTAATATCTTTGCTCTTTATGATTTATCTGTGTCTTTGAAGCATATTAATGCTTTAGTCCTTCTGCATCTGGAGAATATTCTCTGGGCTAAATTTAACGGACTGCAGAATCCTTCTTGGATTTCAGCTAAACTTCAGAATGAGATCACATTCCAAGGGGGCCTGTAAGTCTTAAATCTTTAGTAGCTGCCTACGCAAAGAAAATTCTGCAAGATTCCCGGAGAAGACTCCTGTAGGAGCTGGAGGTCATAATCATCGCTATTTCCTGCAAGAATCAACGAGAATGCCATGAGGATTCCTTTACTTCCCTGTGAAAGGATATTTACAGGATGTTCCCTCTGGCATTCCCGGAGGACTCTTGCCATAGCCCTAAGGATTTTGACCCATGAGAATTCCACAGGATTTCTGCATGCGGCTTTCACAGTGTCTGGTAGAATCACTTTGTTTGGATTGTTTTCCCTGAAAAATCCTAAATGCAAATCATGTTTTTTTTTGGCCTGTTTAATCATTAGAATGATAACCCTCCAGTCAACACAAACTAGATGAACTTGTCAAGATCTCCGTAGGGCAGATCCATTCATTACCCTGTACAGCAGTGTTGTAGAAGCTTCATAAAACAAAACACTGAGATCTGTAGCTGATTTTAACAGCATGCCTAGAAACTTCAACCTGCTAGAATTCTGCACTAATTTCAGTCCATTTCAAACCTGGAATTAATATGGTGTTCGAAATCACTCCTAAACAAGTACTATATGAATAATAACAGGCAACATCAGTCTTTTATCCCTTAATTTACACAGCATATACTGTAACTGAACAGCAGAATAATACATTAAAGAAAATGTATTTTAGAAGGGAAAAACATGTACTGTAGTTCCCATTGTTCATGTGAGTAATTTACTCTTCTTGCCAAATAAGGAACAGCTGACTACATGTTTGCATTAATGGGGTAGTAACTAATCAAATTATTAATGAATAAGTAATAATTAATCAATCATTGTCCCATCAAGGCAATAATCTAAATGGGAACCCTGCTGCAGAATGTAGTTCCAGGTGGTAGAACATATAAGCTAATGCTTTTTGGAACACTATGCCCTCTGGCAGTTCACATTTTTTAATAATGTGACAATGACTTCAAACACTGGGGCCCTCTCTGCCTGGAGCCGGGTTGAAAAAGGGGCGCAGGAATCTGGCTGGTGTGTGTCCTGTATGTGAGAGGCATAGCCTTATTCACCCACCAACAACCAATGAAAATTAAGGAAGGCCTCCCCTCCTGCAAGTAGAACTCCAAGCCAAATGAAGGCAGTATGGGCATATCGATTTCCTGAAATCTTTTCAGAGAAGCAGGTCACCTAATGTACAGTATCAGCATTACATTTCTGTACTTAGTGCGTCGTGTGCTTCCTATAACTGAACACAATATGTTTTCATATCGCAAATGCAAAACTCTGAACTAGTCTGGAGACATCATGACACTTCCCCCCACATATTTACAGTATGACGTGTAGAGAAACATGTACGCTTTTACTGTGCTACATAACAGAGCTTACTGAAGCAAAGTTTAGTCCATATTTAAAAGAAAGTCTTTGAATCCTTAAAAGTACTGTACTGTCTTGCAATTCCCTGACCTCCCCAACTGATCCAAAGAGTAGATAACCCTTAATGCCAGCTAATCTGAGGTAATATTAGCACAGAGGCTGTTGTTTGAGTAACCTGAGGACTCTTTGTTCAGATAACCAGGGAGAAATCTCGCATCCTCATCTGTCAGTAGGTGTGGCCATCGTGGCACGTTCCTTCAGTCTCTTGATGTGTCAGGATTAGAGCTGCAGTCCTGAGAATCCCTCCCTGAAAGTGTTTCCTAAACCACTGAGGTCAATCCAATTACCGGCTCACCAGGAATTCTGCATTATTTTTTTTCTGCCGTTGCTCCTTGCTAATGGTATGCTCCCTGGGGTTTCTGCCGGGTTTGTGCCAGCTGTGTAAGTGACAGGATGCCCACGTGAGGGTTTTAAAGGAGGCCTCACACGCATGCAGTCACCCAGTTAGACCAGCATCTGTCTGTGGTATAATACAGTGCAGAGTATGCAGGAGATGTGTAGAAATCCAAGCCCAGTTCACTGGCAGTGGGTGCTGTTTTTCTTTTCCTTTGAAGAAAGGAAGGATCTGCATTTCTAAATTGAAATGTATATGAAATATACAGTATGAAATGCAGCATGTTTGAGGTTTCTCTTTAATCAAATTTGCATTTCACTAAATGCTTGAAAATGTTTGCTGGCATTAAAGGTGTGTAAACTTTCTTAATAGGCTTTTAATGGACAAGTAAGATACGATTTTAACACACTGTCCTTCTGTTGCTCAAACTACAGAACTTTGCAAATGATCCACGTCCACTCTGGCTGTGGCTCGTATTTCTGGTCAAATCAACAAACGCCTGGAAGAAGCTGTCACGTACCCACCATGTGCATCATATCAGAGTAACTAACCTTTGCGGTTTGTTGTCCATTCCACTTCCCTCTTTCCAGCAGTTGGACGCTTAAAGGAGTGTTTTGTGAGGTTCTTAATAGGGCCTCCTTGGTGGTGAAACACAGTTTAGTTTCCCTGTTGGCATCTTTGAGTAAAATGCCCTATGTGTTGAATGTAGCTGTTCAAAACTGTTGAAAAGGCTTGGACAGAATGGGGGACAAATTACGTTTTAAACCACACCTGAATCCTTCTACAAAAGAAAGTTAAATAATAGCTTACTGCAAATCTCCAATTGTAATTCCTAAGCTATTGTAGCATCTGTGAGCGATTGTTGCCAGTTTCTGTACCAGGTCCCCACAATTGTTTAACTAGTACAGTAAGTACTGCCTGCTATGGGGAAGCTTTGAGATAGGGTTTCATTTAGTTTGGTATCATCCCAAACAAACAAGCGTTTTAAACATACTGTATATCAAAGAAAGACCGATTCTTTTAGTGTTAGCCATGTGGCCGTGTCCTGACTGTAATGTTATCGCTTTTTTTTATTTGTTTCCTCTGTCCATTCATTGGTAAATAGGAGGATGCCCACAAATGATATTGTATACCGGGCATCAAGCAAGATAATATTTAAAGCTTTGGCAAGCAGAGCATATTCTTGAACAGGCTCAGGTGTTCATTTACATCAAGTATTATATAATAATAATAATAATAATAATAATAATAATAATAATTGCTTACACTTATATAGCGCTTTTCTGGACACTCCACTCCACCGCCACCAATGTGCAGCATCCACCTGGATGATGCGACGGCAGCCATAGTGCAACAGAATGCTCACCACACATCAGCTATCAGTGGTGAGGAGAGCAGAGTAATGAAGCCAGTTCATAGAGGGGGATTATTAGGAAGCCATGATTGATAAGGGCCAATGGGAAATTTGGCCAGGACGCCGGGGTTACACCCCTACTCTTTTCGAGAAGCGCCCTGGGATTTTTAATGACCACAGAGAGTCAGGACCTCGGTTTTACGTCTCATCCGAAGGACGGCGCCTGTTTACAGTATAGTGTCCCCATCACTATACTGGGGCATTAGGACCCACATGGGCCGCCCCCTGCTGGCCCCACTAACACCTCTTTCATGAGTATCTGTACGTTACAGTACATCAGTATTAGAGCCTGGAACTAGATTTAATTTCATCTAGCAACAGTGTCATCACTAGGTTTTGTTTGCCAGTGTTTCTTTTTCTGTTGTCCGTGGTTCCATCGTGAAGGGTAGCCTGTGTTCATGGTGCGAATGACATCAGGTTGGTGTGCGCTGTACGCAAGCTCATCTCTCTGACTGCACGCACGCGTGTGAGCCCAGAGAATGTGTGCGTGCCGGAACTGGAGTTCCTTGTGTTTGCGAGTCAGCCGAGCTGGCTCTGGGGCAGGCCCAGCGCAGATGGAGACGTTGTGAACAGCCTTGATGATTGTATTCCAGAGCTGGGCAGCCACTTAAGCTCTGCAGCTGCTTGCGGGTCTGCTGGAGCTGTCAGTTCCTGAACTCCTGACCAATCGTGGCTCCTGTGTGCTGGAAGATATTTGCTGTGTGCTAGATTGGGGGTTAACATTAGTGAGCCAGCTTCTTCCAAGGGGATGGATGTCTGTATGACACTGGGCTGACAGAGACTTGGGTGCTCTTCTAGGCTGATGCATTTTTGACATTCTTCAGAAATATTGTCTTCACAAATATTTAACCTGTGGTTTCCAAAGTGACTTAAGTCTGATAAAGCACTCACATTTGAGACCACATGAATCCCAGTTTTTGCTGGTTTAAAAGTGAATAGAGATGCTCACCATTTGTGGTCATACACTGCATGTTGTATGCTTGTGAGTGTGGGGGTCGAGTACTTTAGTATTTTAGTTTCTTGCTACACAGTCTTCACAACTTCCATTTGCATCCATCTGGTCCTAATTTGATGGTGAACCTTTATGAACCTTTTTTGTTAAAAACTGTACATCGAAATCAACCTCTTGGTTTGTTAATACGATTATCCTTAAAGTGTTTTACTGGTGAAATTACATTAAGACTTTTTGTTAACAGGGACTGTAAAATAACCATATTTTTTCTTAAATTGAACTCAGACTCTGCACTACAGAAGGCTTCTGTCATCACTATGCAGGCTTCCTTTCTGTGGTTTTATTTGTGACCATCTCTAAGATGCTCTGTATTAGCAATATGGATAGTGACATTTTTAAATTAGGGCTGTAATCTATTTTTTTTTACTGCGGCTTTTAAGCAATTAGGAACCTTGCTTTAATGTTCTTGAAGCACCCTTTGATGTTTGGTGATGAAGGTTGCTGCATAAATGCAAATGGAACAGCATGTTTACCTACCAATTTACTGCCCTGCAGTCTGAGCTGAGCTGCTCTTGCAAACAGTTTGCTAATTGCACAGGGTACACAAAGGCACCAGCTATAGGAAGATCAATGATCCCCATAGTTGTTTAAACTCTTCAAGTTCTAGTTAATTTGATTAATGTTATCTTTCCTGTGCCGGGTTTTGGTTCCCCGTTTTTTGCAAAATGCAGATTATATATCGAAGGTGCAGGTACTGTGTTGTGACCCCGTTGTGAAGTAAAGTATGCAACTTTTTTAAAGTATTGCTCAGGTTAATTATGTCTGCCACTTTAACCTGTTACTGTGTAAAGGATACCTGAGGGGAAGCTTATGTATTTCTAAAAAACAAAATAAACGGCACAGTTCCAGGTTATAAAGCAGGCTTTGAAATGTTGAAATGGTCCCTCTTTGTGGATCATGACGGTGTCCTGCAGGCTTTGGTTTTCAATATTTGTTTCAGGTTTAATCCCAGAAGATAGTTGAACTGCTTTTTTAATAAACAAGTGGAAGATAGTGTTTTGTTTTGGAGTTGGAATTGGCCTCCTTTGTTATTTATCATGAAAATAAATTTGTAGATTACAGTGAAATGCTTTAAAAAATCTTCACACGGTTCTATATGCGATAGGTAGCCCCCTTTAAAATAAAACAGCAGTACAGAGTAATTATATAATGCCTTTCTAAGGCATTTCTCTCTGATTTGGTGGTATTGTTAGATTTAAAGTTTTTTTTCTTGTGAATATGTAAATTATGATGGGAGGGTTAACAAGTCGCAATACTGTACAACAATACGAAACAGACTTTCCCTCCCTTTCAGCATGCTACCCCTGTGAAATGGGGAGTGAGAGGCCTGTGGTACAATTAGGCTTATTTACAAGTTTGAGTGGCCAGTTCCAACTTGAAAACAAAGGAGCTTTTGTTTTTCTCGTAACGGATACTTGAGTGCAGAGCTGGAACAGCTAATGGAGTTTGAAGAGACTTGTGCTATCTGCCTTTGAAGGCATCTTCAGGAAGAAAAAAAATACCCACTTGTGTTTCTTTTCCATTCTGCTGAGGAAAAAGTACTCTCTTTGCAGCCAATGTTGCCGTTTCCTTCCAAAGAATGTGCTGTGGGATTGGAATGTGGAAATATAGGAAGTATAAATATGAGTAGTGATGGGATCCTCAACTCACTGTGAAATGCCTTGTTTTTACCCAGTGTGCCTATCCTTTGGTTGTTCCAGGACTTAGTCTCTAAGGCACTGTGTCTCTTCTGCACTGACTTAGCTATTATTTCAGTATGCCAATGGTGTTGGCATGACGGTCACAATTTCTTGATAAATAAAATCAGACTGGTATTTCAAAGAAATACAACTGTGATAGGCCCCAACCTACTCTCTATGGTGGCTCACAGGCACTGAGCATGTTATTGCTCACAAAAAGTCTTTACTGGGGCAAGTTGTCCTCTGATACTCTGAAAGAATTGATATTCACAAGCCAACCGCCACCTAAAGCTGTGAGCTAACACATTTTCATGTCAAACATTCCTTTAATCACACCCATGTGAAAATGTCAGCTAAACCTTCACGAATTATTTAAATAATTAACGAATTCACCTCCAGTTAGGGCTATTTACAGATATCAGGGACCTGAAACTGCCTTTACCTGCAGATCAGCAATAATTCTGCCACAGTAACAAACAGCTCTTTAAGGTTCCATGTTCTTGTGCACATTTTCACGTTCTGAATCTGGCTTTCCCATGCCTGATTTCTAAAGGTCTCCTGAAGGAGCTTTATGTTAAAAATGTTTTTGGCCTGTGGGACTCGGGAGCCCCCAGAAGCTGAAATCGTGATATTTTATAATACTAATTGGTAATGGTAAGTAATGATATTGAAAGTTTCTTGGAAAGACCTTTATGCAATGATACATAGCAGAGTGTAGCACTTTGAGTATCTCCATCTATCAAGGCAAGTGTTATATTTTGTCTTTTTGCCAGCATTTGCTGTTGCATTCTGCTCTGCTAACTTAACTTTTGCTAATACTCGCTGCCTGTGATTGTACTCTGTTTTGGCTCGGTTCAGCAGCAGAAGGCATGTTGGCAGGCAGATGGCATTTTTATGCCATCGTGTGTGTCTCTGGATACTCTGATACAGTCAGGTGAAAGTGACAGATCGTTGTCGTCTCCAGTGGAAGACGCTGCTCTGGTTTGACACCATTATTCAAGTGCTTCAGAAAACCTGATAGCTAGAGCATAAGGGCTGTCTGATGATCTAGGGCCTAGTGTAGTCTTAAAGACATATTTTACTTGTCACTGTTACCAGATTGATGGTGCCGCCTCCGAGACAAAGATGTTGCCTGTGTGCTCTTTGGCCTGGATGTTGTTTAATCAGAGTTTTCCTCCTGCTAGGGATGAATGAGAGTTTAATCTCTGCTTACGTAGCTCTTTCACTGTGACTTGCATTTTGACTTCAGTTTAGGCCATGGGTTAACGCTATAATATTTGAGATTCTGGTGTATCACAATTGAGCCAGCTTTTGTGAGTAATCTCTGGGGAAAGAAGAATCCAGGGTGTAGTCCTGCTATGCCTGTAGTGCGGCTGTGGTTTGCCACAACTCTCACCATAAATAAATGGCTTTCTGGTAATGGATTGATGGATAGCTGGTTTTTATTTTTTTTTGCACAAATTATTAAAGGCGCAGTAAAATCAGACCTTTCCATTTCATCTCATCTTGTATTAAATCAAAGCTTTGATTCACTTGACCATCTGTAGATCTCAGGCCCACAACCTGATGTCAGGTCTCTAATGAAAAATGTAAGTGATTTCTGGCAACAAAAAAGCACCAGGAATTTAAATTTGCAGCTGGTAGTTTGTTTAAAACTATGACATTATCTGAGACTGTGCTGTGTTCATTTTGAACTTTAGTTATGTCAGCAGTGCTTTACAGGCAAAAGAAAATTGAATTTAAAGTGAAAGTGGTCTCCTAATTGGTTGCCCTAAGGCTATGCAGAACTGGGCCCTTTTTGTATGTAATTTAATCAGTCCTGATCAAGTGTTTAACCATCAGTCAGATATTACTGGTGAACCACGTGTCATCAAGCATGTGTCTTGCATATTTCTACAGTACTAAAAGTACAGAATCATAATTGTCCAAACATTGCAGAGCTTCAGATGCTTTATAGTGGGGGGGGGGGAGACCAGGATTTCCACATTAACTGTGATATAAACCTAGCTTCTGATGAATAACGTTGCTTTAAGTATCTCTAAAACCGATAAAACTTGTCAATCATGGCTCCTATAATACTCTCCTATAAATCTTCCCACTAACATTGACACTGAAGAGTATGGTTTTGGGAGACAAGCTCGTGTCTTTTTTACTTAATCAGTATCACAAATTCAGCCTTTTCATTGAGCCGGTTTTCTTGATTAGCAACATGGTAGCTGTACTTTTGTTACGTCGTGAACCTCTTTTTCCTGAGCGATTGTTATGCACAGCTATTGATTGGGAAGAAAAGACAAGCCATTTGCAGTCGTATGGTAGAGAAACACAAGCAGGTTGTGTTTTCTTTGTTGGGGAAAGACCATGGACACGAAGAGGCCTTGCTACTTGCAGTGGGATAAGATGACTGCCTGGAATCTCCTTTACAGCTGAATTCTCGTGTGCCAGAATGTCAATAATACTGTAAATCTGGGCAACTTTATTTCCATATCACAACAACTCTCATGGTGGCAGGACGCTGACAGAGTAGAGAAAGCACTGTCAGTCTTTTTGGAATACCTGGGTGTCTGGCAGATTAAGTCAAGCCACGTACTGCTTACAAACGCAGAACCTGATGACAGATTTCCATCACGTAGAAGGAGATGCCTCTGGCAAAAAAGGACTGTCATCAGGCAGCACTGGCAGGTGGGTAAGGACTTTGATTTAACATTAGAAACATGAGAAAGTTTGCAAATTAAAGAAATCAATTTTTAGTTCCATTCTAGCTTATTTGGTTGCTAGTAGGCAAGTGATCCAAGGATGAAGTGAAGCCATTTCTTTAAAGAAGCCAAGGTATCTACTTCAACTTTATAGCTGAATAGTGTCAGATTCCCACATTGGACTGGTTACAATGCAGCTACAGTATGTCCTTTTTGAAGTGTTGCAAAAAAGTCAACAAAGTATTCTAAATCTGTCTTTACCAATGTATTTAGACATGTTAACATCTCTTGACCTGTATTCTGTAGTTTTCACGATATATTGTAATGTTTTGTTAATCCTTTTTCTAAACAAGGGCCTCAGCTGAGACTGCTGTAATAGTTTGGATTTTCGCAGTCCTTGTACTTGGCCTTTGGTGATCCCTATTTCTTTAAACTTAACAACATTTGAGGCCTTTGGAAAGAAAGTCTTTAAAGAGAAGGTATTTAAAAAGCAGCAAATAACTCAGAAACAATGTTGATTCACTTCCAAACAAGTGTCAGTGACTGTTTATTTGTACAAAGAATTTGATTGATTGTTTTATCAAACCAAAAACAGACACCAAACAAGAAATGTCAGCCCTCTGGAATGAGAAAAAAAAAGTTGTTGTTTCTCATATGCAATTCAATTTCTGCTGTGCCAGAGAGTATTAGCCAGTGCATTCTAATCATGTTAAAGGGAGAGTTTGGGTTTGTGGCTGCATGTTAATTTATTTTCTGTAATACTTTGTTAAAAAGAGCAGAGATGTTATTAGATTAGAGGTATTCAGTGGCTGGCCTGGCTCCAGATTACTTTGTGGATTGAATTCATAACAGAATGGGTGCTCTGTGTGGCAGTGCTGGCAGCTCGCATATGGGAGGGAGAGCAACAAGATCAGATTGTGTTGGCAGAACGCCCCAGTCTATAACAGTGGCGATCGCGGATCATGTGAAAAGTGTTACAGGTTGAAAGGAATAAATGGCTTTCTCGTTGTTATTGTAGGGCTCCAACTCCTTTCACTGTACAGTATCAGCATCTGATGCCAACTGGGGATCTTCAGAAACGTTCCATTACCAACGGGACATACAATTCATATTTTTACTTAGAACATATAGTGGATTCTGCTCCCCTGAAGTTCAGCTTTTAATATTTGTGAGTTGATTGTAATGTCAGATATTTAAGTTATTACACTTAAATCGACTTTGCTAATTGAGAGTGAGGTCTTGAAATAATACATAAACGTTGTATTATTCCATTTAACCAAGAACATCAATTGTGATTCAAGGGGAACATGTCATAATTCAAGACTGAAATGGTACACTTTTCTCAGTGGTGTGGACTCTAATTGCAAAGCCTTTTCTTCTATAAGATGAACACTGCTGTTTGAAGGTGCTTTTAGGCACATTCACATGTATTGACTGTTCACAGAGAATGTCACCTTCAGCAGAATACAAATACTCAGATTGTCCATACCAGTTCCTGGGATGTCTAACCTCTTACATTGCTTCTTATATGAGCATTGCTGAGAGAGTGATTAGTTTCTCTACCCTGATGTCTCTCTAAAAAGACAGATGGAGCAACAGGTTGTGCATTTAAGTCTTAAGACTAGATTTAAGAACAGGAAGCATGTGTTTACATAAAATTTTGTGAGGATCTGGCACAAGATATTCACCCATATTTTTCAATATTCTTCAAAAAATTGAGATCCTGATTATGCTATTTGCAACCAAATGTGCCAGATTGGATAAATGTCCTTCTGTTCTTTATAACCTGCCTTATAGTCTAAATATGTTACAATGACTCCTACTGGCCAGAAAGTTTACTGCATTTGTCTAGAGTTCTGATGGGCACCTGTTTTAAAGGCAAAAGTGGCAATGATGCCAAGTCTCCACCCTGGGTGAGAATTATTTGACTCCTCGTCTTTGAATTAAACTGTGGGTTTAATTATGGCCGGAGTGGGATTTCTCTGTCTCACTCACACCTGGACAGGAAGTGGCTGCAGAGCAGAACTTTGTTTGAATCTTAACCCAAAAATATCCCGTCAATTAACGCAGTTGTTCTTCCTGTGTAGCCCTGTGACTTGATAATATTGCTGCTTTCTCACCAACAGGAGCAAATTGGATCTGGCCTGAATTAAAAAAAAAAATTCAAGGCCCCAACTGAGTGCTAGTAGACTTTCATTCCACTTTAATCAAAGTTTAAAGAGCTCTTTTCAGCTTCGTCTATGAAATTGCCTCGAAGTGTGCACAGTGACACTTGCAGTGAATGTCTAATGAACGGCTCATCCTGTCTTTGCCGGACATGCTGTGGCGGGAATCATTTAATACAATTTCATGTAGAAATCAATTCACTGCTGCTGAAGGTAACGTGGGAAAGCTTCATCCCCAGTCCACAGTTTCTCCTTTCAGGACAGTCATATAATGTCGGCCTGCTTGTCAAGTCCATTTGCTAGGCCTTGCTGCCATGATAAGAATAGCCACAAAAATCTCTTGACTCCTGACATCACAAGCGTCTCTCTCTCTCCCCCCCCCTTCCCCACTTCATATCACTTAAAGCTGCTTAATGAATTTTTTTTTGCCCTTCTGCCACCCGCCACATGTATTTTGTAACTGAGTGATTAATGGCGTCGGCTGTCTGTGCCTCACCATGCTCTGCGGCATCATCATCTGCTTAACCCTGTGCTTTCCTCCCTCTGTCAGGCTACTCACTGCTTCCCCCTGGAGCTCTTTATTATCCCTTTCCCAGCTGGGATTGACTAAAAAAAGAATGCTTCCTCTTAACTGATCGCACAACAAGCTCCTTGTGATGACATTCTTCCTCGCTGAGGTTCATCATGGCAAAAATTCCACCCATCACTTATGCTGTCTGGTGCGGTTCTCAGGGTTCAATGGTGGCCTGTCAAAGTAAAACACCATATACTGCAGCAAACTGTAGAAAAAAATAGTCAACATTGTAGAGCAGCAGTTAGCATGGGTTCAGTTCCCAGGGTGCTACTGTATCTGCGTGAAATTTGTATGTTCTCCCCGTATTTGTGTGGGTTTCCTCCAGGTGCTCCTCCCAGAGTCCAAAGACATACTGTACTAGTTGGTTAATTCGATTCTGGGAAAATTGGTGCTATTGTGAGTTTGTCTGTGTGTGCTCAGAGATGGACTCATGTCTAGCGTGAACCGTCTTGCTTACTGGGATAGATTTTGGCTTCCCTGTAACCCTGTAACCCTGTATTGGATAAAGTGACTAGAAAATAGATGGATAGATAATATTCCACCTGAAAGCAGTGATATGGTTCCTTTGAAGCATTTATTAGGTTAATTAATTCACAACAGTTAAATATATATATGGCATAGTAAAATAATTATGAAGTTTATCGAGCAGTAAAGATTTAAAGGGAGCAGTAAAGATTTGATGAATGTCTCTGCTTAGTGATTTTTTATTACAATTTCCAAGCTCCACAACATTGTGCTCTGCTCCTCCTGTGGAATGCCTTCATCATAGACCTTTACAGTGGAAGATTCAGCATCTTTCATTCCCATTGAGTAAAAATGGCTTGATCAGCACTGTGATTTCATAATGGTTATGCAGGAAAGAGCCCAGTGAATGGTGGACACGGGTTTCTGAAATGTATTTTCTTCACTATTGTTAGCTGAAGCAAATAGATCAGTCTCCCATTACACAGCTGTTTTGCCCATTTCTGGTTTTACAGGTGAAGTAAATAAGGGAAATATCCAGTGCTCTATAGCTCAGATGTGGTCACCTCACATTGGCCTCATCTCTACAGACAGACATTCAGAGTTACTGTATTCATTTTTCTACTACATCAGTAAAATTTGCATCTGCAGCTCATGGAAACCTGGAGTGGATCTAGAATTTAACATTTGCCTTGAGGTGACAAAAGCTCTCACGCAATATCATGGTGCCTACAGGGTAATGTTGATGGTATAGCATTGACCCAGCATTGCTACATTTTGAGGGCTTTCAAAACTGTGGCTGGGAAGGCTGACGAAGAAGGAAAAAGAACCATACACATCTATCTGTGATGATGCCAAACAATGTATGGCTGAGACTGTCAGGTTCACACTTTGAAATTGTCACCAGCCAGACTGTTGCTGCTGTTCTGCCAAGGGATCAAAACAGTGGAAACCAGCCAAGTTGCACAGCATTCTCAAGATTAAATGGGCTTCAGTTTGCATTAGAGACTATTGTGAGTAAAACAAATGTGACAGGCTCCCCGTGTGTAACCCGCGATGGTCATTGCGGCACATGACTCAATCCTGACATTTGTTTTTGCTGCATGGTAAATGGTATCAGATAAAAACATATTAAATCAGGAAAATAAAACAATAAGGGGGGCAGTGAAGGTTCTGGTGTGATGCCTTCTAAACTATAACATTGCAAATGCTTGACGTAATGGAATAGTTCAATGAAGACTCTCAAAACTAACGTGATAGGGAGGGAAGCAAAGTCTCAGAGTCTCTGACTTTGCAGTTGACTCTGATTTCCAGTTATCCATTAGATGTGAACAGCAGTAGTTCTTGCCCATGAGCAGTTGAGCCATGAGCCGCAGCAATCCTGGGGCATCAGAAGGATGGCATTGTCAGATGTGGACCGGACGCTTGGCCATGGCTCTGTGAAGCCCTCTTTTCCCACCCTGGGCTGCCGTTCTCTCCGTGCCCCCACTCTCTTTTATTCTTCCTCCTCTAGTCACCCAGGAGCCTCTGTGCATGAAGGTCAGTCTTTGACCCTGTAGCTCTGCTCTCCAGACACACTGTTCCAAAGCCCTCCTGGGGGAGAAGTTCCTCACAGGCGCCTGGGACCGAGTCATGGGTCAAACTAGCAGGCAGCGGGGGAGATGGAAATTGGACGTTGACGCTGCCTTGTAGACAAGTGTGTTTTATTAATTGTGGAAGAGGAAGGATGAGAAACGGTAACCCTGATAACTCCACTCCTCCAGGACATTCCTTGACGCACACATTTTGCAACAGTAGACCTGCAGCTAGCGTTCACGACCACGCTGCCGATCCAGCCTTTACAAACCACCAACGCCCAACACTGTGGACAGATGGAACTCTGCCTTCTTTCAAAAAGACGTCTGTGGTACATATTAGTGGAGCTTCTCACTAATCGTGCAGACACTGGCAATGTCTGACACCACAACTAGCAGCATGTGGGCGGACAAATGTCTTTCAGAAACACTACATAATTTTGAACCTTCAAAAAATTCTACCCCCAAGTTTAAAATAATACTTAAAGATTGTGAAACAATAAAATACTTGAATCTAAAACCCAATTAATTCTTAATTTCTATAACAGTATACCTTTTTAAAGGCGCCTTTCAAAATAAATTCCCTTGGGACGCAACTCTCAGTCGCAAGTTTAATGTAACTAAGTATCAGACAGTCAAGGCATATGAGAAAGAGGAAAAAAATGTGGAAAAAAGTGGGGGGGGGGAGGCAAAAAGTGGGGAAAAATGCATTCAAAAGGACCATAGTTAAAAATGGCAACAAAGAATTCTGGCAGTTTCTTGACCCTGGACATAAAAGTGTGACATAAAATAGGGTCATAAAAGTGTGTTTAATCTAGTTCAACCTGCGACTCCAGAAGGGGCTTCCCAGGAAAGGCCTGTATTCCTGACACTTCAGTGAAACCAAGGCCAGGAGGCAGGAGGGGGTCGAGAAGGAGTGCACAGTCCCGCCGGGAGGCTCTCGGGAACTCAAAATGAGTAGGCAGGCCGGACAGGGAGCTCAGGTGACTTGTGACGATTAGAGAAAGCGTGAGTCTCGGAGAGGCGCCATGTTTTATTTAGGTGCGCATGAAAAATTCCTGGATGTTTTTCATGGAGGCCCCTTTGGGACAGAACGCCCAGTGGAGGGGGGAGGATTGCAGAAGGAGGTGGGAAAGATGGAGTGGTATACTGGAGTCGGGAGGAATAATGTTGGAGAAGTCTGACCTCTGACCAGAACCGCAGCGTTTAATTTAAAAAAAAAAAAGCAGGAGACCTGACCTCCTGGAAATGATGTATTAGTTTGGCAGGAGAATAATCCTTTTAGTCTCTGAAGACTGAGTCATGAATCCTTTAACTATGTGCTGCATTTAAAATGTTTTTCTTTTATTGACTTTTATGCCCTTTATATAAAAACAAAACAAGAACTGCATAGCTTTCCATCCATCAAAATGTACTTGTAATACTTTACCTACATACAATATCATCAACACCAGCTGCCTTCTTGTGTGTATCTGCTGCGTACCTTTACAATTCAAAAGTAAGTTTATAACCATTTTCTTATTTCTTTTCTGTAAGTTTCATTGGCTACTCAAAGGACATATTGAACTCCACCTCTGAGCCTTGCAATCTGTCGTAATCACTCATAATCTGATACGTAGGAGATTTATTTACTAATTTGGTTTTGTACATTAAAAAGCAGAGTAAGAAGGCTTATGAAAAGAGGAAGATGTCTGGCTCATCATGTTCATTTGGCTGTTAGTTGTCAAGATCTATAAATTTCATGGAAGACTCTGGAGCGTTAGGTTTCGGTAACATGTCTAAGTAGTTTAGTTGAAGTTGGCGTTCAGGGACCAGAAAAAGTGCAGCTCTAATTTGAAAGTTATTAGTGTATTTATAGTTCATGTATTAGATTGGCTCACTAGTTAACCGTGTAAGCCAAAATAACAGCTAGATCAATGCAATACAGTAGGTTTAACATCTATATATATTAGGAATTACATTCATTGTGTTTCTGGAAGTGATGTCATGGTGGATGAGGAGTTACAGCAGCAGAAGTGAAGGAGAACTTGGTTGCTGTTCATTCCTCCCAAACTTTCATTAATCTTCAGATGCACAAAGGATGTTGTTTCATAATTTAAAAGTTTAATGTATCACCAGGCCCCATTCTAGGATCCTCCTCCCCACTTTATAGGCTTATAATTGCACCTAACTTATGGCAGTTCAGTTCATCTGGAAACTACACTCCCTGAATTTATTTTCTGTCATAACTAATAGGGAATTTCTTCCTTGTCATAGCAGTGGCAGAGAATAATGACTCCCTTTGCCCTGAACATGTGTAGCTGATTTTTTTTTTAAACAAGTAACTGCTGGAAAATATTTAATGGATGGAGTGTGCTTCTCTTGCTCTTTTAAGGCTTTATCCCATCTCGGATCTCCCACAACACACAGCTGGGCTCCAGAGGTTTTTTGAATGGAAGTCTGATTAAAGTAAACTGAGTACATGAGTCACAAAAGGTTCACATTCACATTTGTGGTCTCTGGTGGTGGCGTAGCTGAGAAAAAGTGAAATAAATTTTTGAGGTGAGTGAAGTATTGTGTTTCAACTCTGGCTTACTACAGTGAGAAAAGCTTCAGTTTCAATCAATCTAAAACTAGTAAACTTTCTTATGAGGGGATGCTAATTTTTTTTCTGGTATGAAATGAATATGAAGCAAATTGTTTTTGTACTGATTGAATGTTTAATTGCTTTTTGAATTGAGTTTGTTTTGCATTTTCAATGGCCGGTGCCAGATCTTGATGTTTTTGTTGTACAGTAGATGCTTCCATGCGGTGACTATAGAAATTTCAAAAGACACATTTCAGGCTTGTTATTTTGCCGACCTTTGTAGATTTTAAGAACAGAGTTAACCAGCAGACTCCTTCTAGCGAATGCTGGGACGGACCAGACCCAGTATAATGAGAGTCACATGTTTTTAATGACTAAACCACTCCCTTTCGTAATTGTCATTACAACACTGGCCTCCTGTATGACAGATCTATACCCTTTTGAAAACAACATTTTCTAGTTCTTTTTGTCATATACCCATTCGCTGTGGAATAGTAAACTTTGTGCTTTGCATGTTGCAACTCACAGCTGCAGAACCTGTACTGCGCACTGGGAGAGTGAATATGTGTAGGCACTCCTCTGATCCCCTCATCTTGGAGCCAGTTACCTTTTAACAAGTCAGGGGATACGCTGCCCCCTTACAGGGTTCAGCACTGACTGGGGGAGAGGCGTGTCTCTCTCTGCCATCACTGTATGCCTACATATGCTCAGGAGACCACAGGGGGCACTGTTCTGACAGGAAATCTCTGGCTGACCGACTGATCTCTACCTTAGGCTGTAAGTGACATGACCTACGCTCAAACCAGCAACGGTTGGATCACAGGGTGCAACCTTGGTAGAGTGCCTAATGAGTTAGGGCCCCTGCATTGTGGACTTTTTTCATTGACAGCGAATAACCGCATTTATTAATGAAGAGTAAATCACTTGCTTTACTGTTCTCCAACACTATCACTCTGCACCTTCGTAATAAACTCTCTAGCACTTGGTAGCTTTAATTCCCTTCAGCCCTGTCTCACTGATAATGAGCTATAAAAAGACTATTGTGGGCTTGGCAGTGCTCTGCTTTTGTAATGAGCACGTAAACTGCCATTGTATCATCCTGCTTTTAATGAGTCCTCAAACAAATCATTTCCCAGCTTCCCCTTTTTTGTTCTGTTTCGTACAGCAAAACAACATTTTTGAAAAATAAGTTAAAAGCAAATCGGCAGTTCCAAGAAAACATCATCTCTGCAGCTGAGCTGTAAAAAAGCGATTAAACCGACAATAATGGGAATAAGACCTGGGCCATTTCCATCTGTGACGGGAGAGTGGTGTCATTCAGATGACAAACAAGACTGTTAGGATGATCGCTCTTTCTGATTTGCGTTTCTGACCTAGATTCTGTCTTAATTGGAAAACCATGTTGCGTGAACATTTGACAATAATTCAGAAGGGATGGCTAAAGCATCTGACAGCAGAAGAGGAACATCTGAAGAGGAATAAGAGCATAGCCTACACTGTGCCGATATGATTCCTTGATTCCAGGATTATGATGGAAATATTTATTTCCAGTAGGTATCAAAAATGTGCTTCATCATGGGTGAACAAGAACATACGAAAAATGACAGTCCAGATGAGGTAATTTGGCATCCTTTTGCACATCGGCTTGTTTGGTTGTAAACTTATTTTGTAGATCCAAAAATCACATCAGACCACTAATCCACATGTGATCACCGTAATCAGTATGAATAAGGAGTTAGGTCCAGATACCCAGGACTCTCTTGTCTCTTGTCCTGGCTACAGCTATTTAAAAAGATTCTTCTTTAAGACACATCCACACAAAGAGCATGTGACCACTCTCATTTGGGACTGGATGCCAGTCCATCTCAGGGTCCCTATGAAAGGAGCAATGAAACCTAGCCAGCCATATCTTTGGGAAGAAGGCAAGAGCCTGTATTCTTGGAGAAAGCCTGCAAGAGGAGAGAGGAACATGCATAGCCTGTACAGAAGGAATTGAACCAAGGTTACTGGAGCATTGAGACAACATTCCTACTATACTACTGTGCTACTTCCAGATGAAACCTACTGTTTAGTAGCAGCACAAGTCTGAATATTGGAATAATTAATCACTGCAGCTGAGTCAACATTGCCCTCATCCTGACAGTGAGGTTTAATGATCAAAACCAAACAGAATTCATGAGGGTGCCGTTGCTTACTGGAGGCCTTGGTCACTGGTCTGAACATTTTGTTTTACCTTTGAGGATAAACCATTTTCTAAAGGTCAGGGGTTCACTGACTCATCAATGAGAAAATGTTACCACCCAGTTTATTTTGGATGCAAAATCTAATGGACCTAATGGAACATAATTGCTCTTGGCCCACCTGTTCTAATGGAAATAATAATAATAATAATAATAATAATAATAATAATTGCTTACACTTATATAGCACTTTTCTGGACACGCCACTCAAAGCACTTTACAGGTAATGGGAAACTCCGCTCCACCACCACCACCAATCTGCAGCATCCACCTGGATGAAATTCCAGATGAATAAATCACAGAGGACTGTGAAAGTGACCAAGAGTTAGGCGTTGCAGCCGTTAAATGCAAATTGAAGTTCTGAGATTCCAGAACTTTTAAAAGTTGCGGACTGGTCCCCAATATGAGCATAAAAACATTTTTCATCTGCAGATGAATGTAGGGATGTTAATATTTTAAAAAGCTACATCATGAAACTGAACTTTCCAGCTTCATTTCAGCCCTCCAGTGGCCTAAATGGATTTTTCAAACCTAATTCAAAGAAAAGTCATTACCTGCAACAAGATGAAGCTGATCTGCTTCCTGCAGGACTTTTATAATTACTGTGTCTAAATTGAAGTTTCTCTTTTAAGGAACACCAGTGGACAGCTGATTCCCTGGTAGCACAGTGCTGGTGAATGGTGAAGCATGTCATGTTGCAAAATGATTCAGTGCTTGACTGCAAGCAACCAGACACACTGAGAAACTCCATTTTCCTTCAATGTGGTAACTGGTATACATATAGCAAAATGGGATCTGTTTCACGTTAATTCATTTGGACTCATTTTTAGTTTATAAGGCCAAAATTACATTGCCCACATTGCTTGTGTTTACAACATTTCATGCAGTTTTTGCCAATAAAATTGGATTTGATGCTTCACAAATAAATTGGCTGACAATGTTTAATCATTTAGTGTTGGGAGAGGAATGGCAGAAGGTATTCAGGCCACTATTGGGGTGTTTGGAGAACTATGACAGGCCCATCACAGCACATTACTGGATCATCAGAGATACGTGCAGGATATCTTGCAAATTTCCATTGCCTAAACTGAATTACAGCTTGGTGGCTTTCCCAACCTCTTATGTTCTCGGAAGGCAAACATGTGTCATGATGAACAGCCTCACAATTTCCTGTCGTGCTTGCTGCTCTGTTATTTGTAGGAGCAGAAGTCAGTACAGTGGGCTTTCCCCCAAAGAAAAGATGTCATGAAGCACACAGTGTGGGCCTCCTAGGCCTTGTTCCTTTAATTTAGCCCACCAACCACAATCGGAGCTCTGTACTTTGCTCAGGCCCGGACATGGTGAACCTTGTGATCTGAAAACATTTTTTTTTTCCCTTGTACATGTTTGTCCCCTGAACTTTCGAGCTAAAGCTGGTTCACACTGTTTCTGTATGGCTTTTTCTCAATGGCCCTTTTGTACAGTGTTTCCTTTCGAATTGAATTCTTGTAAGATCAAAGCAGGCGGTATCCTGTCTTTGTGTGTTATCAGGCTTGCGCCCAGAAATGTGAAAGGAGGAAGTTACTTTGCTCAGTCCTTAAGCTCAGAAATCCTCTGTGTCAGCTGGAATGAAGATCAGCTGATACAGGTGTACTACAGGACCAGGTGCAAAACAAGTCCCTGTGCCCCAAGTCAAGACACTGCTACCTTGTATCAATAGGCACCCTCGACAGCTCACTCCAATTCCACTGTAGGTTGTCAGCCCAGGCAGTGTTTTATCCATTTAATTGATCCTTCATTATTTAGTCCATAATTGCTTATTTGATTGAGTTAATTGGTTTAAAGTAAGAACTAAGTGGGACTAAGACCTGTACTACTATAAATGAGTGAGTGGGAGAGTAATTTTTGTCCTGTCATGATGTTTGTGGAAATGACATATTAGTTGACTTCCACTCACTGGGCAGAGCTGTGCAGGCACGCTGGCAGGAGATATGACCTGCTGGCACTGCTGCAGCTCTGGATATGACACTCAAATTCTGTCAGTTTGTAAGCCACTGCCAGTGCAAGAGTGGCCATTCTTGATACACAGTAAGACAGTTAGAAATGTCCCGGAGTTAAAGGTTGCTCTTAATCATCCGCTTCTGAAGACATTCATCAATCTGTGAGACTGTTCAGTTACAGTAAGTGAGGAGTGACTGTGACATTGAGGGCTACCATGCTGGATGTATTCTTTCCGGATCTTTGAGTTACTAATCACCTGAACCTAAAAATGCAACTGCCTTCAAGGCTATACAACTGACAGGATCGTGACTCTTCTATTCCCAGCTTAACCAGTTGTTTCCATTTTTTAAGTGGAAGAATTTTAAAACTTACCATTCTTCAAGATTAAACATATTTAGTGCAAAAGATATGTTTCCTCATAGGCAATCAAATGACCAATTTGCTACAGTATGTGTATGGTAGCAAAAACCCAGGGACCAGTCCAGACCATTGGAATGTACTGAAAGGTCCTGGAAAACAAAATTAAACAAACCAAAACTATGTAGCTTACTTGAGTCCTTACTAAACTTTAGTATTTTCTGGAGTAGCTAACTATGCTTGCCCCACACAAACTGTAATCCAAGGTGGTCTGCTGACAAAGCTTCTTTTGTTTCTGTGGTCTACCAACCCCAAGTGAACAAACTCCCTTTTATAAGCCTACTTTATAACAACCTACTTGTGAATTCCACAGTGTAACAGAGAAACGATCACCCTATTTACACACTTACTTAGCTGTCCATTAACTGTTTGTACATGAATCAGTTCTGAAACTATTTAGGAACTAGTAAATTAATTCCATGCTGAAAAAATCAGAATTTCAGCTGCTGATCCTTTCTCAGTTGTGACAGATCCTGGAGGATTATGGCACCTCAAGAAGGATCAGCAGCCAAAACACTGTGATTTTCTTTAGTCTTTTCAGTGTGGAATTAACTTTTACTTGTTCCGTTTCAGCCAACGCACTACCCTAGAGGCTGGTTTAGCAGCCTCGAGTGGTGAACTTATGATAATGTCTCAGGCATTCAGCCACAGTATAAACGGAGAAATAAATCAGTCATGTGACTGGAGGTCATGAACGTCCTTTTCCTTTTCAATAGCAAGTGAAGTGAAACGTGCAGACCATGACATCTCTTTTTGTCTCAACCAATGCTCGGTGAATGTTTATTCATTCTAACATGGGCCGTCTGGCTTGCTTGCAGGCTTATCGCTGGCCGCGAGCTTCAGAGGAGGTGGGCCCGATGGACACAGAGGGTTCAACTGACGATGGGTTTATCGACGATGAGGATTTATACTCTGGCTCCGGCTCTGGCTGTAAGTATCTCAAGAGCAGCGTTGACCATGACATTTTTAAAAACTGAATAATGAAGATGACAGCACACTAGTGCAGTCGTAAGACTTCATTGATAATATTGTGTCCAATTTTGGCCACCATGAAGATACATTCTTGGGGTTAAAGTGAAGTCCTGCACTAAAAGTTTTAGCCTTCAATGGGGAAGACTATGACAAGACCTGACTGAACTATTCTGATTCCTGAAAGGTATTGACCAGGTAAAACATGAACCAGAGGACACAAGTGGAAACTATGGGGGAGTGCATTTGCAACTAAGAACAGAAAGCATTTTCTACATTATTCTTGAAGGTGAAACCTAGACTTCTATCTAGAAATAGCTGGATGACCCCCTATCTAGATATGGCTGGATGATCCTCATATCAAGAACCAGATTAGATTGATCAGATCAGCTCCTCTCATTTGTAACCTCATCAATGCCTACTGTATGTCAAAATGGAAACTAAGTATGAAAAGACCAGTTTTGGTCCTCGGTTCGTTTACAGCTCGAGTCACAAAAGAGCAGGTCCACTCTTCTGAGATCTGGAGTCCTATAGCCTTTGAAAATAGAGCCAGCAAGTGATTGAGATCTAGAAACAAAAGTGATCTAACTCTCCTGCCAAATCATTTTAGTTTAAGTAGTTAATTTTACTTAGCTGTCCAGTGTATTTGTTTGCTATGATTATCTGATTATTATCTATGATTATTCCACCATAATGTTTTAGGAAAAAAAATCACTCCCTCGGAAAGTGTACCACAGAATTTGTGTTAACCAACCGAACTCAGAGGAATCTGTGAGCATTATTCACCCTAGATATTTCCTTAATAATGTATGGAAATATTGTTAGATATTTGTAGATTTCAATATAAATATCACCGTTGCTACAGTAATTAACAGGCATTGTTTTAGCAATACACAACATTATGCATAGGCTTTGCCATCATGCATGAGCAATACACAACATTATGTAGGACTTTGTGTTTGACTTGATATTTGATTGCTGTCCAGTTCATTCACAGTATTGTGCTCCCTGCTGCTCTCTCGGCCCAAGACCATCACTCACAAGATGATACAGAAATAAGAAAATAAGCTGGAATAAAAAAAAAAAATATTCTGTAATTCACAAAAAACAGAACCATAGATATAGAAAACAGTGGAATTAGAGATCAAAAGCCATATTCAGAAGAGTTATTCGTAAAAGGTAAATCTGTTCTGAGAAGTTTTATGTAATGTCCTCTTACAAAAATGCATTGTTCACTGTGTTCAATAGGGAATAAACTGAGATGTCATTGTACTTATTTCCAGTCTGTTTTGTGGCTTCATCAAGGGCATCATTACAACAAAGCCAAAAGTACTTTATAGTACCTTGAGCAAATTGCTACACAGAAATGTAATCTGAAATGTAGTCTGTGACTCACTAGAGTGTCATATGACAGCCAACCTTGTTAAAGATTCCATAGCACTGCTTGTAGCAGTAGGGATGTTAACTCGGGTGACCTGGTTAAATTCCACTGTGGACTCGTACAATGTGGCTTACTTAAATATTCCACTAAAATCAACATGTCATTTTTTTGTTTTCTAAATGATCAATTGTGTAGTCGGGGATACATTTTGGTGTTGGATAAAGTGGGCCCCCTCCTAAATGTAAATTGATTTGGGAGGCTTTCATGTCAATTAATTTATATAGCATGTTTCATAATGCACATATAATAACGTTATTATTTCTCGAGAGGATTGCAGCATGAGAAGAATCTTCAGAGTACAGACTGTACTTATTCTGGTTTTATGGGGGGATAACAAGCAGTATTTATAAGATTACAGGCTCATGCTTTATCTTTTTGTTGGGGGGAGCATGGGAATGTGTGGCTGGTGATTTATTTTTTATATCAGTGTGCAAACGTGTTTTTTAAAGTTATCTTCCCCAGTTTCAGGGAAGAGAGATATTTTCCTTCTCCTCACAAAATTTGTGTCTCCTCAGAAAGCTTCTGCACAGATTGTGAGCTTGGAGAGAGGGATTCTGCCTCCTGCTTTTCTAACTGTAATGATATTCAATCTGCTCTGCACTGGCTAGGTCACTCCAGGGCATTAATTAATAAAGACACAGCTCTGTTCTCTCTCGGTATGCAGCCTGTCCCTCGGAATTAGCAGATTGGTTACCCTGCTGTTGTCACTCAGAACTGAACATCGACAAAATTACAACTTGTCATTGATTACAAACCTGTGTGTTGAGAGGGTGTCAGAGGATAGAGGAAGATAACCTTAAATGCACTGCAAACACAAACTGTGATACCCCTACTATATGTGAGTTGTCAGCCTTACCAGAAATGTATAATATACTGTAACAGATGTTATAAGTGTTATGTATTTGGGAAAAGCTCTTTTTCAGTGGCTTTGCAGAAAATCCTCAGTGATTGATGAAACAAAACTGGTAAGGAGGAAAAATAAGACAACAGTCTTGACAGTTTCATCTGTAGGGTGAAGATTTTCACTGATTACGTCATCTTGTATTGTGTAATCTGATCACAGAGAGACTGGACTCTTTAAACCTGCTTGAAGTCTTCTATAGTAACAACCTGCAAATGGAGTTTGAAAATGAAGCTGAATTATGAACATCTCTTTGTTAACCATTATAATGTGACCTTAGGTCCCTTACCATTAGGGCAACTATAAATGAAATTGAGACTAATAATATAGCTTCAGGGTTCCTATACGCTAGTGTTTCTGCATGTTGTAGTTCTTGAGTGAATCCTGTGCTGTTAATGTTTTATTAAAGCAATATGCCTGTTCAATATAGGACTACATGAAAATTTGAGATTTAAGTGCACATTGAAGATTGGTAAATAGAACACTTCATTGCGGTATTATCACTTTGCTAGACAGGACAGTATTGCTGTTACTACAGCCCCAGGTGTGAAAGACAAAAGCTTGATTTATGTTGTGCAATGCAATGCTCGGTTAGCTTTTATTAATACACGAGCCATTATCAGGCAGTGTGTTCCCCCTCTGCTGTGTCAGTTAGAGAGAATTTAGTACTATTAGTACTATGATTACAGGGCTCTGGAACAGAACAAAAGCAGTCAACTTATTTTTCTTGCACCCTGTATGACCAGCTGTGACATTCCTTGTGTACTGTAGCCAGAATCTGAGAAGGGTGGTTGTCAGTACACAGTTCAGACTCCATTTTGAGCAACAGTGATCTGTTAAATTGTGTGTAAAGTTAATTTTTCTTTGCCTTTGTTAAGTTGTTTGCATCACTACATTTTTAAAAACTATATGCAGACATTAACCTGTGTGTTCTGGTATAAAATGCCTTTCATCTCTGTCTCCTTCTGTGGGATGAAATAATTTAATTAAGCTTGGTGCATTTATAATTAGACTTTAGACACTTGAGTAAATAGATTCTAAATGCAGTGCATATTACAAGCTGCTGGCAAATAAGGTTAGAGTGAAACATATTTAATAGAGGCAAATAAAAAAAAAATACAAATGCACTCAAAGTAGAACAATGTGTGAAACTAAGCCTTTAATCCAGCAATGCATTATTAGAAAGCTGCTTTTTTGGGTTGTGACAACCCTGAACATATGCTGGATTAATAGTAGGAGTCCTCTTCTAGAAATGGCTGAAAATTCACATTGTCTCTCGCTTTCTCTTATCCACTCCTCCTAAAGTCCCTGTTGTACAGCTGAAGCCGAGAAACAAGGTGACCTTCAGCACAGAAGTGCCAGTCTCGCTCTCCACCACGCAGGCCACCTCACCAGCCCCCTCCGTGCCACCTGCTGCCATGCCAACAGGTTCCCAACGCCAGCTGGAGGAGCCAGGGGAGAACGAGAAGGAGAGCAGCTCCCTAGCCACGGAGTCAGGCCGCCAAGAGCCCGGCTCTTCCGCTTCTGTCCCCATGGCGACGACCAGCTCGGCCACCACCACAGCCCAGCAGACAGTGCCCATGACCAGTGCCACGGACCTCAGCACCACAGAAGAGGTCAGGGAGGACGTCTTTATCCCAGAGGAGACCGAGGAGAGACGCACCACTGCCCTGCCCACCGCTGAGCCCGCCGCTGCCGTTACAACCACGATCACGGCGACCACGGCAGTCCTCCGCAGAAGGATAACCATGTCAAGCACTCCCACCGTTCCTACGGCGATGTCTACCACAGCTGCAGCCTCCACCCTTGGCCGAACCAGGCCCTGGGCTCCAGCAACAGCCTCCCCCACTGCTGCTCCTTCCTCTTCGACTGTGAGGCTCCGTCCTGCACAGACCACCACCCTCCTCCCAGGGACAGAGCTCCAGACAGAGCAGACCACCTCCGGCCTGTTCCTCAGCTCTACAGCACAGGTGAGACAGTCACAGTCCATCGGACAGTCAAGGGCCACGTCACGTATTGAAATACTTTTTTCATTTTCCCTTGAATACATTTTAGAACTTATTTTATTGCTACAGCACTCAGGACGTTTCTCATTTTGAAACCTTTGATACAGAAAATATGTCAAAAACTGCCTGAATCTGAAGCCAGAGCTACAGAATCTAGAATCAGAGTCTAGATTCTAGAAGAATCTAATACACTATCTCACAATGGCCTCATTCATAACTGAGCAGTACAACAAACAGCAAAACTTTTAAGAACTACACAATTTTGTTCTCTTGGCTTAAATGCAATACCAGATAGTGAAGGCAATTGGTGATAACACTGAAAAAACACGGGGACCTGGCCAGACACAGGGGTCAGTGTTGTGTAATTGGACGAGATATTTTTGAGCCCTAAAGAATCTTACTTACATCTCGATATTGACTGGACTAGACAACAGGGCCAAACCTGAACTTCAGCTTGGGTTCAGAGTGGAGTTGATCCACTCAGTCTGGTTCAGGCAGTGTAGGAATTGCACTTTTTCTATCGTGTTCTGTGAGCATAGTCTTCTAATGCTGTGATGAGGCTCCCACCTCAGACAATACACAGCTGCTGTGAGGAAGCTGCGATGTACATATCTGCTTTTATCTGACTCTAGAGTGAAACAGTTACTTCTCCTTGTAAACAGACCAGGGAATGTCTGGGAGGATATAAACAAAACACCTGGTTTGCTGAAGACGTTGGTGCCCTACAGCTGCCTTCTCACATAGCTATGAGTCATGCCTCAAGCATCCAGGAAAGATTATTATTACTGTGAGTTAACAACATTTCTCAAATAGCAGAATGCTGACAAACGTTTGCATAAACCATAAAGCTGTGTGTTTTTGTATATTCCTGACTAAGGCTGGTTGGTGAGCTGGGACTAGAGAGGACCTAGCTCTAAGACACCTAAAATCTCCATTAGCATTTTTCACTATTATAGTTTTGCCTGGTATTGATACAATGGAACATGGATGAGAAATAGCCAGATTTGACTTTCATTCACATTGTTTGACGCACGATCTCAACTCAAGGTAAAATGTACAGAAGCAGCCTATTTGAAGTGTTGTAATAGCAAATCTGTCCATTTATTACTCAAATCTATTTGACTTATTGCTAGTTGTTCATCAACACTGACATCATTCATTCCTCTCTACACATCCATTAAGCTAAAATGCTACTTTTGTGACTAAAAATTCAGATTTGTCAGATTTAGCTTAAAACAAAATGACTAAAATATAAGCAGAGGATCGCCATATAAATGATTTTGTGCATCAGAAAGGAAAAGTTTTAAGTGGCAAGATAAGATTTTTACCCGGAGGTTATGTTCCTTCATTGTTTGGAATCAGAAAATGGCTATTTCAGAAAGAAAACAAAACAACAAGAGTGACTTAACTTCCTAATTCTTGGATGCCTGAATGTTTCCGAAATGTAGAAGAGGTATATTCTTGACTAATACCTGCTCAAGGGCATTTATTATGCTTCATAAAAGAGTAAGTTGCCTCGTTTGAGATCCGAAGCACTTGTGACTGCAACTATATTTCCACATCAAAGACTCTACAATAGCTGTTGCCCAAGGAAAACTACTACTAATCCAAAATGGTACGTTTTTTTTTGGCTTTCGGCTGCCCATGACCTTCACTTAATCCCTGTCAGGCTGCGGCAGACAGTTTTAAGAGAGGCTTTCTGAAGAAGCGGCCATGCGTGCAGAGCCTCCTCCTTTTATTCTCCCTGCCCTCCCTGTTCTTCTCTCTCCTGCTGGTTCACACTCCAGTCGGGAGACAGGAGAAGCACTCGGCATCAGACTTGATGGAATTTGCAGACAGTTGGACGGTTTCGTCTCCTGGGACGCTCCCAGGCATTAAACCTGTAATGGAACCGGTTGCTGGTATGACGACGGATGTCAGGGCAAAGTTAAAGAGGATTCCGAAGTGTCACAGTTAGCGTCTGAGGAACCGCAGAGGAGAAGCAGAGGCTCCCCATCTGGGCTGATTGGTTCTGCTCATCAAAATGCCACTGTTGCTTTTCTAAGTTTGGGGTTTGAGAAGGGAATGGCAGATTTTCTTAGTGAATTCTCAGCTTTCCTTGCTGCAACGAAGTCTTTAAACTTCAAAGTGCAGTTTACCAGGTTAGAAATGTTTCCACAGTTAGTTGCAGTCAAGTTGCTTGCAGATTGGCAACAGCACCGGAGAAACTGACAGCCACATCTTTTGTTCTGCAATTACTATTTTTTATATTTACAAAGCATCCTGCTCGTTAGGCCTCCCTGTGAGCTGCGTTTTCAAAGTTCAGTTTGCCATGGTTCAGCAGGCTAGTACAGAAGTGGCTATCGACACCATTGAATAAATTGTGCACAAGCTACTGAGAGTGCAAGCTGTTTCAAGTGCATGGTACTTGGGGTTAAAGTGTTGCCTGCAGCATCCTGAGGTCTCTCGGAACATCACTCACACTCCTTAATAAGGATAAATCTAAATGTGCCTAAATGTTCTGCAGATTTATTTTCATCATTAAAAAGTACATCCAGAACATGATGACCAACCAAATGGGAGGATAATTACATTAATAAGTACATTTAGTGCTTACTGCCAATGTTTAAGGTTTTATGATATCGTCCTCAGTAGCCCTTTTATTAGGGCATAAAACTTTCTCATACTTTTCTCACACTTTTTCCCCATACTGCAATACACACACATTCTCACAAATGCAACCTACAGTATATTCAAAACGGAGAAATTGATTGTTGAAGTGGCTCAGTACCCAGAGCTGTGCATGCCCAGAAAATGAATGCTATAAAGTGATCAACAAGACCACATCTGGGCTTTCATATTTATAAATCAACAGGCATCAGCATTTAAAAATATATAATCATACTTATTGAGGATTTAATCAATCGGGTTTCATTTATTTTGTGCTTACTTCATTGTATTTTGTATTTTTCTCCTTCTGACTTGTACTACTATTTTTCACCACAACAACCGCTAGTCTCATTGTCAGTATTTGTGCCACCTCCAATATGAACACCAAAAAATGTGTTTTGTCACTTGTGCTGCTGCGCTGTAGGTGTGAATGCCCCATTAAGCAGAACATGCATGCGTCTACTTCCTTGCAGCTTATTCCTTTTCCTTTTTGAATTTATAGATATTTCTGTAGCAGTGCATTTGCACTTATCACAAATGTATGAAATGGATGTTCTAAGCAGTTCGCTGCACTCTGGGTCTTTGGTAAGGTTTTTCATTGATTTAAGTAAAATTCATGTGAGTGCGTGTGCTAAAATGAAGAATCTGAAGTTTACCTGTCATTGTCCTCTCCAGTATTTCTGTTTCACGGTTCACAGTTTTAGCAAACACAATGGGTTTGAATCTCTATGGAGGGTGTGTTAAATATTTTTTTTTAACGCTAGCTGGTCTTGCATGTGAATGCTTATGGGCCTATGAGGTTTCCTCATTTTCTACAGCTGTGAACTACAGCAATTGCTTTCTTGAAACTCTCCACAGCCACATTACTTACAAAATGGAGATATCTGTAAATACGCCTAGCATCAATACCCTTGCTTGAGCAGTGGAGTGCCCATGCTGTCTCATCACTGGCAGCAGCAAGTACAGTATAGATGTGTTTGCTTCTTTCCCCACAGTCAGAGTGAGAGATGTCCTGGTATTACAGAGTGTTTTTCCCTCACGCAGACGGATGTGCCAGAGGGCAGCCTCACGAACGAAGTAGGCTTGGCCGGGCCAAGCGGTGATTTCGAGATCGAGGATGGCAACACCAGCAATGAGATTGTGAAGAGCAAAACCAAGGAGCAGGAGGACAAAGTGGAACCCGACTTCACCGGGAACACCATTGACACTGGTAGCTCTGCTGCCCAGCTCCCACAGAAGAACATACTGGAGAGGAAGGAGGTTCTCATAGGTGAGAAAAGCCTGCAGGATCCGTGTTGGACCAACACTGAAGTCCCAATAGCGCCCCCTCCTGCCTGTCCTGTGTTCCTTCAGCTTGAAAGAATCACAAATGTGACATCCTTTCATCCTGGAACCTCCTGGCATTTCTTCCTTTTCTTTTTTAATTTTCTTCTTTCTCATTTTTTGTTGCAGTGAAATTTCTATTTTTCTTTCTTAATATTCTCATTTTTTTAGGAAAAGTGGGTCAGACTTCAGAAGGAGATGGATGCTGTCTACTAGAAATCTGCTTCTTGTTACTTGTTAATCATCATTACTTCTGTTTCTCACATTTTCACTGTTTTCAAAATCAATATTAGTTATTTTCCCCTATTTTTCCCTTCCCACAAGATATTGTGAATATTTCTTTTGAAAGAAATATTCACAGGTAGTCTCACATTATCTCAGAATGTACAGAAATTGACTGGTTTTTATTGATGTACATATAGTCATATAGGACAGAAAATGGGACATATTTCTGTCTCCTGAATACTGATTATTTTCTTTCTCCAGGAAGGAATTTTATAACATCTGCTTAGCACATACGGATTCATTCCCGGCTGTCAGACAATCTGACAGGTCTGTTCTGAATTGTTTCAACTATGAGCACAGCAGCTGAAATTATTCATTTGCAGGAATCATGGAAATTAAGTTGTAATGTTTCTCTTGAAACAGCTCATTCGAAATAGGACTGGAGCTCTTTTTGCTTATATGGATGACTCTTCATTTTCATTTCCCATTTTTCGTATGTTCACCGTCAATTTGGAATTGGCAGTTATTGCACCCAGTATGTCTCTACAACCCCTGCACGTGGGTGAAAATAGGATTTCTTGTTCTCCAATGAGCCCAGTGTGAAGTTTTTAGATCTCTGACATACTGCAAGTCCTACTGTGCCTTGCAGGGTGTGTAGCCCTAATCAGTGGAATGATGCAACTCTCACTGACAGCACTACAAATGTCTGAGCTCCTGACATTGAGTAAGTAAATACACTAATCGTTATATCCCATTACAAGGAAGTGTGCATGTCATTAGTGATCTTTGTGTACAAGACACCATTAATTAGATAAATCTGAGGAATATTGTTCCTGACTTTGCTGTGCAGAACAGTATTACCAGGATTCTGCATTCCTTCTGGCAGTATTCAACATGTATGGGAATTAATTATTCTGTATACAAAAAAGTGCTGGTTTTATCACAGGTTACAGGATTCATCTTGTTAACACAGCATTGAACCGTAACAGTTACCCAGCTTGAAGTAGTGAGTTTTGTGATGCTCCTTGTTTCTCTAGACAATAGCAGGCAGAGTCTTTCAGTACCACCCCTTGGCTTCTCCCACTCACTCTCCTCAGCCTCCGAGAGCTCAGCTAGCAGCCCCCCTAGCCATCACTGACAGCCATGTCCTTGTCTCTCTCCCCCAGCCGTGATGATGGGAGGCTTGCTGGCAGTGGTCTTCGCAGATTTCCTGGTGATAGGTAAAACAAGCAGATAGACCTAGACCTAGGTACTGTAGATGAACCCGGTTGGAGTTAGAACCCAAGTGTGTTCCCTGCTTTGTGTGTTTTCCTTGGACCTTTCCGTGACATGCAGTATAAAACCAACAATTAGAACTTCCCTCTAAATCGACCACATTGAACGGTCATGAACCAACCCAGGCTGTACTGTACATCTCATCTGGCCAGTGCTGAAACAGAGCAGATGGGATAGTGGAGCTGTCAGAGCAGAGTTTATCATGGTAACTGTCCCCACCAGGCATTGTTTCATACTGTTTTCCTGAATGGACTCAACGGCAGAATTTCATCATTTTATTTATCCCGTCGTTGATAAGGTGTTAAAAAATGATGGGGCAACTGGATCAAAAAAACTGACTTGTTAGGTTATTTTATACAGGATCTTGTTAAAAAAATGGTTTTGTGTTCTTGCTGATGTTCAGTTTGGATTCTCAGTTGTTGTGTTAACATAATAATGAAAAGAATTGACACGGTACTGCACACTGCAATTCTGAACTACCCCTCAATTAAGTGAACAGAATAAGTCCCGTATGCATGAAAAACTCTTGATTAATTATTAATGGATTAGTTGCTAGTATTTAACAAGACTATGTATAATAGAGCTTCTTTCAGTTTACGAACAGGGCTGCGTCTTGCTTTGCAGACACGAACAGACAGAAAGAAAGCAGGCAGACACAGATGCTAAGTCTTCAACAAACCAGCAGACAAACAAACATCATCACCTTACACCACAGATAAAGACTTATGTTAATTCTTTATCAAGAAAAGCAGCATTTCTGTGGCAGTACTGATGACGTGCTCATGTTTGGCACATCTTATGTCCTTGCTGTTCATAATGGTGAAGCAAACTGAATGCAAAGTCTTTATATGGGCATTTGCTTTAAAATAATTGTTTCTTCACCGGCTAATCTTCCTTAAAGATCAGTCAGACCTGAAAAATAAGAGTGACTTGTTTCTCAGGTTCATCTTCAAATACTACAGCTGGACCGGTCTGAAGTCTGATATGTGGGGAGGTCTTGCTTACGTGGTTATGGACACGGGTCCCTGCTTTTGTACATGTTAAAAAGTCTTTTGGCTTCTCCCTCATGGTCAGCTATAAAAACACTTTTTTAGATACAGTATTGTATTTTCAGGGCTCATCCAGGGTGGTAAATAAGAGTGTGCATAACAGATGAGTGATTCCTTGAAGGCTGTCCTTAGCACTTTCATAAATCCAGATTATTCCTTATTACCAATATCAACGTACAAGGCTTGGAAACTGGCATAACAAGCAAGATGCCATGTGGCTTTTTAATTCTGAAGAGCTGTGTTCCCATGTGGGTGACTCACTCATTGAAGCAGTGGTCATCTGAACAGATGCTCCAGTCTTCAGCACTGGGATTGTGGTGTGAGATCAACATCCTAACCGTTTGGAAAGCACGAACGTGGCCAGTTACATTTACTGAGCAACCATATTTTCTCTGTCTCGTGGTTACCATGGCAGGCAAAACGATTTTACCACAACGAAATGACAGCCTACACTGCTTCCTTCTAGTGGGAAAAAAACAGAAAATAAAATAAGAAGAGCCGAATTGACTGTTTTTGTCATAAGATAGTTTGGGTTTCTTGTCATTTGCTCTCCGACCACATACCTCCCTTTAAACTGTAATGAACGCTCTTGAAGTGATCTCCGGATCCCAATTAAAAGTATTCAATTCCATTTGGCTTTCGGATGATTTCTGGAAATCAATACAATTTTAAATGCAGCACTTAGGTTTTGTAGAACATCCTACATGGCTATTTCATGCTGAACTAATATTTTTTTAGCAGATTTCTTGCTCGGTATGTGGCAAAAGTAAAGACCCAAAGATAAAAGGATTAAAACAATTAGCTAAACTGGGAGAAATGGAGGACTGAAATTAAAGTTAAATAGATTTTATGTGATCTGTCGTTTTTTTTAACTAAAAATAAGGCAAAACAATTAGCAGGCTGAAGATAGAAGCTAAGAGCTATTCATTTTGTTTGGTGATTTTTCCACCCAAACAGGGTTTTACGGGGATGCATTTAAATGGCATGAAATTGTGTTCACCTGATGCATCATGGAACTCTGTTTTCTGTTCTGCTTTCATGCTTTATGTACTGTACATTTCAGTGGTTACAGACTGTGGTGTGTTCGGACCTGTCTTTGGGCAAAGCAAATCACATTACTGTCCACTTCTCACCCCACACTTGTCATTTTTGTGCAACTGTCCTCTCTCCTTGCTCTCCCCTCAGCCTCTGTTCTGCTCTCTCTTTTATGCTTAGCTGAGCTGTGCTGGATGTCCTTTGCAAACACACAAACCACAGTCAAGCTATTTCCAGAAACTGGCATTGACAAACATACCAAAGGCTTCAGGCTAAGGCACTTTCCTGAGGTAAAAAAGGCAGAACTCCGAGTTCTGTGTACACCACTTCCAGATAAAACCCCACAGTAAAACAGTCTATTATTGACCCACTCCATGTGAGAAATTCAACTAGCCAGTCCTTAAATTGTTAGTATTTGCATTCTTGGTTTTTGGTTTTTTTTTACTATATTTTTACGTTATTGATTGTCAAGGTCGTACTGTGTGGGATTGCTTTATTCCCTTCTCTCACATCATTTAGGGAAGCTTTTATCTAATTCAGAGTTATTTATCATGTCCGTGATAAAGTTATAAACAGGAACAAGTAATAGGTTTATTCCATGCTGATAAAGGAGGCTCCACGGACGAAACGTTGTGTTTTCTTTCTTCTCTTTTCAGCATGGAATAAACCTATTACTTGTTCCTTTGAAGCCTACACATGCTGACGCAGCTACCCACCTAAGTTATAAACAGTACCACTGGTCTTTAGATCTTTGCAGGGGGACACAAATTCTAGTTGCCAGGTGTCACATTTCAACATTTCTTATAGATTTTCTTCCATTTTTAACAGCATAAGGTCAAGGAGGTGACCACTTTAACTGATAATTAGTTGACTTTTGCTATTTAAAGAAAGCAATCCGTAAAAGACTGAGCCATCAAAATGACCGATGTTGTGGGTATTTTTTGCTGCCTGTGTTCTGTTTGCGATGTAATTTACCAGCATTGGCTTTGAGTGACGGGACTTGGTAATTACCTACAATTCTGTGCTTTTTCTGTGACTCTTCTCTCCTCTCATTTTCTGCCACCCTGCCTGCTTCTCCTCTTGTCATTTCCTTTTCACTGCAAAACTGTCTTTTTGTGTTCTTGGGTTGGATTTTCCTGTAGTGGTTTGGCTGGGATGTCTCTACAGTATGTCTCACCTAAGGTCCTGTTCCATTGTGAATTGCTAAATATCTCCCTTAGTTTTCTTGTACCCACCTCGCCAAACACTATCTCAGTTTTTCACCTCCCTCCCTTTTGCTGTAAATATTGCTGGTTTGTTGAATTTTACTCTTCTTTTGCCTTCCCTCGAGGTTTTTCAGTGTGTTCCAGTAGCTGTGATCTCTGAACCTGTGTAGCTGCTGTGAGGCACATAACTGTGTTTACAAAAGGCCCGTTCCACAAAATACAGTGTTAAGCCTCACCAACTGCTCTTACGACCGTGCAAAGCTATAATTTTGCTTCTTGTTTTTTTGCATAGTGACATGTTTACAAAGTGTCGGCTGCAGGTTCTTTCAAGATGCCGGCCTCCTTTGAGAGCAGCAGGGCTGCATCCCAGTGCCTGCTTCCTGCCAGCACTGGAAAAGCACCTACTAGAGGTGCTTTCATCACGTTACGGTTTGGAGTCGGGCAGTCCTCTGGCATCTGCGTGTGACGTGCGACGCCTGGCAGATAGCGGCCTGAAGGACGCGCCCCAGCTGAATCAAGCCACGACTAAAATTGAATTACACACTGAAAAGTGGAAAGAAGAAACCCAACATGTCAGAAGAAGGCTGAACAGCCTGAACGTGGCTCCTTCTTTCTCCTTTTCAGCGTGGAATTAACCGTTACCTTGTCCCTTTGCAGCCAACGCACGCTGACGCAGCTCCCTGCTGTACCTGCTGAATAAATGCAATCTGACTATTTGGGAACGGTTCTGGACTTAATACATTTAAAAACTTGTCAGGCTTGTCAGGCACTTTACTTAATGCAGGGGTGCGTGACACTGTATTAATCAGCAACTGCTTCAGTGCATTCCCTCTCCTCTAATGCCTCTCCCTCTCTGTCCTGACTCCTTTAGCCGTGATCGTGGGTGGAGTGGTGGGGGCTCTCTTTGCTGCCTTCCTGGTCATGTTGCTGGTGTACCGGATGAAGAAGAAGGACGAGGGCAGCTACACTCTCGAGGAGCCCAAGCAGGCCACAGTCACCTACCAGAAACCAGACAAGCAAGAGGAGTTCTATGCATAACCAGTGGCCAACCTGAGAGTGCCTATCGCTCCACGGACTCTGAACGCAAAGAGAACTCTCTTTTAAACTTAAGAAAAAAAACAAGAGAAAACAAAAAAAAAAGGAAAAAAAGCTCAACTTTTTTTTAAATTTTTCATTATTTTATAACGTTCAAGCTCTTTTAACCTTTTCCGGCACAATTGTTTCAACCTTTGGTCCCAGCACTGAAAAAAAAAAAATGAAGGTTGAGGCGACTGCAGTTGAGCTGGTGGAGGGGATCGCTGTTGGGCTATCAGGAACCAGAGGCTATGTTTTGGAGCTGTAATTGAATCAGAATTAGGAACAATTTGAACTAATTTCAGTCCTAAAAATCATACAAGAGGGCCATGTGATTTGCAGCACAATCCTTTTAATGAAATGATCTTATAGTGACTGTTGTGTTACCAGGGAAAAGCCGTCTATTGTGAATATCTGTCTGTCTGACACAATTCAAGATATGTTTCCCCAGCTGAAAGCATTAGGGCTCATAACTAAAGTACGGCTAAATATAGGGCAGGTATTTTGTCTAAACTGATTTACTGATTTAAATTTTAATTACTTTTTAGTTATCTTAAAAACATTTCTGCGCAGTATAATTCTTCTATCTGCTGCGCTCCTGGAAGGCAGAGAATGAGACTGTCTGCCTTCATCTCGTATTGCCTGTTAACAATCAAAGCAAACTGTAATAAAAAAAGAATGACAACAATTCAAATTCCGATGTAGTGCCTTTCACAACTTGGTGTTATGTTGCTCAGATCAGCTTTGATTGCATAGCCAACTGTTCAGTCCTTATTGATACATGTACAGTAGTTTGAAAGACATGTATCCAAATGAGCTGTCTCTTGTTTTCTCAACAATTCTACTATGATTAGTTGAGCCTAGAATTTTTGGGGGGATATTTTTCTTAATAAGCTAAATTTACAAAGCTCTAGGATCCTGATTTACAAATCTATAGGCGCCTAATTTATAAAGCTATAGGAACCTAATTAAAAAAACCTCATCAGGAGCCTAATTTGGGAAGGTATAGGAACTATTTAAGCTTTCACTGCAAGTTCGTTTCTTTATTGTATATAAGGAATAGTGCATATTTAAGAGTGATTATTGTATTCCATTTATCTGTAGGCTTTTAATGTGCCATAGAGAGAGGTTTAATCAAACCTCTTGACTATATTGAGAATGTTTTCTTGGTATACTCTGCTTAATATAAGGACTTTTGGGGATTGTTTGGGAGGGATGTTTCTCTGGGGAAGGGGATATACTGTACCATAGTAGATGTTTTGTTCATTTGTTTTCCTTTGCATAAACTTAATGCATATGCATGCTGTATATGCATTGTGTGCAATTTCAATTACCTGTATTTAAAGCTTGAAGCTTAGTCTTAAGATACCTGCACCCCCTACCGAATGCCCCTACATGTCTAAGTAACCTATGATAGCCATATTGCAAAATTATATTGATTTTGTACAGGGCTGCCTTCAGGCTTATAATATAAAACTGAAGGTTTCTCCTTTCCCACTGAAATGCACACAAATAATTTCAGTCTGACTCCAGAATTCAGTCAGTTGTAGGTGAAAGAAGCACATACTTCCATGGACACACATATGCTCTGAGTAGGCAGTTTAGTATAAACTTTTAGGATGCTTTTTAAACTACAATTTAAAAGTAAGAAAGCTGTGAGTCTCTGTGGTGTTTGTAATTCACAATTAGTCTGAAGACTGTAAAGCAGACAGGAGCTTAGCACACTTAAAAAATCACTTGGCTGTAAACCCATTTGGATCCATTTTTTATGCTGTATAAAACAAAATCATACTGTTGCGTAAAGCTTTATTGATGTAAATAGCTTATTTTTTAATGATTTCATTGATAATTGTTATACAGTCCTTTGTTTTTAGATGCATTATATTCATTCTTTGCACCAGCACATGAGTTAATAAATGCAGAATCCATTCTCACAGTGTCCACATTCTAAAATGAGTCTGGACAGGTAGTAGAAGCTGAGAACAATCAATTACATTCCAAATTTTATTTAGTAGAATGTGATTGTGATTCAGTCATAAAACACCTAACAACAGATTTATAAAGCCCCTTGTGACCTAGCAGTGAAACTGTGGAATCGGACAGGTTAGCTTTGGGTTTAAAAGCAGAAACAGATGGAGACTGTTTTCTTTAGTTCTGGAAGGGAGAGTCGTATGTTACCTGATCACTTTTCAAGATGTGACTCTCTAAGGGCTTTATAAAGTCTTGCTACATAAAGGCTAAAACTGTTACAATATGACATTGGTGTCAGACCATCTCCTTGGTAAAAGAGAAAAATATTTCATCATTAACTCTAGATTGTTGATTGTGATTGTGTAAAACTAAATACCAGATTTAACCAATATAAGCACAAGCTATTACTTGGAGGTTCTGCAAGAGACAACCCTGTAGTGTTTTTCTTCTTTTTTAAAATCCCTGAAATATACCAAAGCAGGCCTCTGTTTAGTTTAAGAAGTTGCTTTAATATTTTATAAAACTCACTGACATCTTAGAGGGCTACACATCATTTCATAACTTGCATGTACAGTAGACACAGTATTCCAGAGATTCACGTGATAACCTGATAATTTTGTAAGCTTGACTCTTGTTCTTCTGCTACGTCCTAGCTAAAGGCCTTTTTAGTGCACAAAACTTGTTCGGTGTTCTTTGTTGTGGCGCTGACGCTAAGCTTTTGGTGTAGAATATTTCACCAAAACTGTCACTGTATAGTTTCTGTCTGGAAAATGCAGCTTTTTGCATCTCTTACAAAACTATATGAATCTGTCCAACATGATACTGGGAAGATCTTACAGTTATGTGTCAATCCTGAAATGTCATAATACATTTAGAGCAGTAGTTCTCAACCTGCAGGATCCTTTCATTTTGTGTTTTTTATATCAAATTAGCTATTAATTGGAGGCTAATTAATTCCTGTAATTGGACTTGATTAGACCTTGTCAGCCTGTTGCTGCACTCAGTCTTAGTAACTTCAAAAATATTCTGTAGTTCTGAAGTAATTCAAGAAAAGGAGCCTCAGCTTGCTATTTCTCTATTTTTCTAATAAGCTTTCAACAGGTGACCATTTAAAGGTGGCTAGATGCGGTTAGGAGTTTACTTGCATTCCACACTCCTGATTGGAGGCAGGCATGAAGCTCAATAATTAATCATTAATTGATAGTAATTTATAACCCCTTAAATGTTCAAATGAACTGAAGTGAAGTTACAGTATCAATCTGTTGAGATACCTAATTTCTGTGTGTCTTCAATGCTAATGTAAATGCTATCAGCTGATCCTTTGGAATAGGATAGAAAGTGTTGTTCCTACCGGTATCTACTCATCATAAACTGACCACCTATTAAGAGCTGTTAAGAATGCAATAAGGGGGTAAACTTTTAGTAAAGAAATGAGGTGTGACTCATTAAAGTTCATTATGGTAAAGTTGTTGGAGCAATCAACTTAAGTTGGGGATTTTTTAAACCAAGGACTGAATGCAGAAATAGGTAAGCATCAACTAGCACCAGTAGATCAACTGCTTAGTTGGAATGTTAGAAGGTAGTTGGAAGGTCCTAGTCACAGGTTGAGAGACCTTTGGGTGTTCTCTATAGTGTATATAGTGATCAACTGCCTGAAAAAGACGTGCCTAGAACATGGGCTTTTCTTTAAGAAACAGAAATTCCGACTGTGAATTGAAATATTTTTGAAGAGGCAAAGATGTAATCATAGTAGTGATTGGGGAAATGCGAGAAAATAGCTGCCGGCTTCTGAATCGGTTTGCGAACTGCATGTTTCTCCCCCTCTCTAGAACAACAGTGCTGGGACTGAGGTGGAGCGTGGAGGAAAAAGTTGGGAGTCTTGTACCAGAATGAAGTAGCTGTGTTGTCCAAGGTGTCTTGTAATGTATTGATGGACAATGGGAACCAATGGGGTTTCCAAAGGTGGAGTTGTCAAATCTTTAACAGCTGTATATACCTGTATTTGTGTGCGTGTGGGAGACCTTGAGAGGAGCACACAACTGAGTGAGTGTGCTTGTTCCTGTTCCTTTTCACATATCTACACATGCTCTTGCAGAAGATAGCCTGCAGATGACGATGCTACGTGCCGGGTAAGACGCAGCAGGCGGTTAGGGAAAAGCAGAAGAGATTTTGAAAATCTGTGTTTCTTAAAAATGTCGAGGGCCATGCTGTGCTGACTTTGAAGGCCCATTACATGCACAAGTGGATTACACCTCAATGGGAACCAGATGAGTAGGACTGTACATCTCGGACCACGTCGACTCGGACACTGGATCCAGCTCAGGGCTCTTCTGGACACTGGGATTGAATATGTTGATCAAGCACGTGGAGGTTTTCCATGTCCATAGTTTAAGAGCAGTAGTGTTCAGTCAGTCACTAAGAACCAGAGTCCTACTGATGCTCTTGCACACAAGCAACATGAATAAAAGCTGTTTCTTTCCCTGCTTTTGCCTTTGGCGTTGTCCCACTCCAAGCCAGTGTTTTCTGTTAATTTCTGGGCTTCACATGTTTTTGCCTTTTGATTCCAAAGCATTGACACCATGGTGGATTTTAATCATGTGTATATCATCTCTTGACCCGTAAGATGGTTATTGCAAAATCCATTTTCCATATCTGTCGGAAAAGACAGAATATGTACTGAGTAGGTTAGGTGCAGCTAACAGGTGCTGTGAAATGGCGTATTTTGTAATCCAATCAAGAACCTAGCTAGAAGCTGAGCTACAGTGGAAGATGTGTACAAGGACTGTTGCCTTTAGCAATAGTGACGTGAAGCTTATCAATTGGTTCAGTTTTCCCTGTGTAAGACATTATATTCCCCTAATATCACTGTAGTGCTGATTGCTGGCATGCGTGGAAAAGAAAACTTTCTAATCACCAGCTTTCTTAAAAATGTATGACCTTTTTAAGTGTCAGAAAAGTGTTTAATCAGTATGGAACAGCTCTCTTTTCTCATCTTGACCTCTGCGATGTTCAGCTAAAGGCAAATAGTAGAAGTACTCATTATCAGTCTGAAATGCATAACATAGTGACTCCTATTTGTTTAATATACAAAGTGTGACTAATGCGTGAGATACTGGAGGTGTAGAGAAACAGAGGGGCTAACTGGAGCTGGGAGCCGGGAGCTGGGCATTATCCAGTGATGTCAAAACTGGTTTCACCAAGGCCAAACACCATTTCTACTGCCCTCTATCCTTCCTTCTCTTCTTTTCTTATTTTCTCTTTCCTCGTAAATGTGTCACTGCCAAATTGTCCGTAATAAAAGGTCTGATTGGGCTTCACTGATTCCACTGCTGTTTTCATTGGCTTAAGGTTCACTGGCTCTGCTCCTTCTTGTACAGTGTAGATCATGAATGTCTGCTTGAGTTGCAAAACTGGACACGAAAGCATCTCCCAAGACATCAGATGGGTTATCTGTAAAGCTCACTTGTACATTTTTCCTAACAATCCTGACACCAGACTCTTCAAAAGTCATTAATTATCACATCTATCTTAATTAACAAGCTTTAATAAGATCATTTTAACAGCGTTGCAGACATGGCCTTATAAATGTCAGAAAAAAAATCAAAATTAAGAATTTGAACTTGAAGAGCCTGGTATTGAGAGATCTGGCTGCCTGGCATAACGTTTTCTTATGGGCAATATTTGTCCATTCTTTCTTCAACAAAATAGCTTCCACACTGATCTAGAAAATTCAAAGCCTCAGGAAGTGAAGTAGATTCATACATTTAAAGTCTATCCAAACACTGCAACTGTAGCGATATGTAACACCTACTTTGCTTTACTCATCTATGTATAACTGCAAGTGTTTTTTTCCTATTTTTGCCTGGAACTAAAAGTGGGAATTTCCCCCCACTCTAATTAAAAAAAAACTTTTAATTATAGTTATTTACAACCTGGAAAAATTTGTTTTGTCAATAATTCTTCTGTTCTGTTTTAGCATATTCAGCATCTATTAGTCTGTTTAAGGAGAAACATCTCAGTGTTTTTGGCCATGTGACCATGTTTTTTGCAGGGTGATTGAGAAGACATTTGTGCCAGAATGAGTCCATGAGCAAAGAGTGGCCTGTCCTGAAATTGCCCACAGAATGATTGGCTATTACAAGATCTGCCAGCTGAAGCTAACTTTTTCCTGTGATTAGAACTTCAGTAAAATGTGAATGGCTAGAGATACAGCCAGCATGGTCTTGGGGTTTTTCAGCTTCTCACTGGGGAGCATGGGTGGGTGGTGCCCTATCTCAGAGAACATGGATCTTCTTGGGTGATGGCCTGAGAGAAACGTGGAACCTTTTGGGGCTTCAGACTTGGTTCAAGCGTTCAATCATTACCCCACGGATGGCAGCTTCAGACAACTGGCTGCTCAGCCAAGCACAGACATGAAAAGTCAGAGCCTGTGGTTCCACTTGTACTGAGCAGGATTACCATTGCAACAACACCACATCAGTAAGGTAAAACTAACCTCGGAGAATAATAATCTCCTCAAGACTTCATAAAGGAATGGAGAGTACATCACACTCTTACTCTCTGAAGGCAGTGCTATGTTAACTGGACATGTCCTGAAACACTGGGTTCTTCGTGACAGTCCTGGATCCAAGCATACATTCAATACCTTCTCTGTATACCTGGTCACCCACATTGAGTGTCTGTCCCATTACATATACAGTACTCCTTGTTCATTCAACTTGTTATTATCATTGCCTTTTCTATATTGTAATTGTCTGTCTTTGTCTTTAGGGGGCACCATTTCCAGTGGTGTTTACTGGCCTGGTGGTTTTAATGCCCAGAGTGTGTCTGTGGCCCTGAATTGGATTGCCCTGAAGGCTTTGCCAGCCTACCTTTACAATTTAAAGTGTATATCATGAGAAAGTAATAAAACAGGGGATTTTCTTGTTACACTGCATTGAAAACATGATTTGCGTTGGTGTAGAGTTGTCATCTTTGTTATTATGTTTTATCAAAAAGAAGTTAGATGAACATATATCTTATTCAAGAGGAGGACAGGCAATTCAGGAAAGCTACAGTACCTGAACCACATGAAGAGGGAAAGATAAATGTTTTGCAATTGCACACACTATTGACTCAAGCCAGTGCTGTCTGGACTAAATGAACATCTTTACTCCTTGAATCACTGAATCACTTTCCTTGCCATCTGTTTTTTTTCTGGCATTTTTCTTTGCCCAGCCCAACCAGCTGAGTTTCTGATGGAACTGGCCTTGATCCATGTTTACCCAGGCTTGGCCCAGTGGAGGTGCAAGGGTCAATCCCAATACTGTCTACTGCTACAATCCTTTAGGAGGCAGAGCCATTCAGTGATTATCCCACTGGCGGCAGCTTCGCACAATTAGCTCCTCAAACTACCCCCCCCCCCAAAGTAAATGTGGAGGAAAATCCCTTCAAAAAAGAGCCCCCTATAGGGACAAATCCTTCCGCATGAGAGGGATCATAGAAGGTGGAAAATGTGCAAGGTGAGCTGAATTGGCCAACGTAAACACAGTCATCATCTCAGATTGAAAAAGATGGTTATCTCTCATGATCATATTACTAAAATGCTCTAGCCATTAAAATGTAATTTAAAGATTTTGCGGTTTTTTTAATTTAGCCTGACTAACATTGAGACAAGATGCATGGTTTTTTATCACAGTTGGAAATGACTTGGCTACTGAAATTCTTACTTGTGTTCTTTTATCTTATCTGACAAACTCTCAAAAGAGCGCGTTCCTAAAGGAGTCGGCATCTTTATCATTACACATTTCAGAAAAGAAAATTGCCTTTAAAATATCCTCATTTTCCAGGAGGAGGCCACATTTCATTAAAATTTGAGAATGTAGACATTAAAAATATATGACCTTTAACTGAATTGCTAACCTTGAAGGTTTTTGTTCTTGAGAATTTAAAAACATTCCAGCTACACATACTGTCTGGAATACAGATTAAGATATTGACTAAACAATAACCGCTAAGACTTTATTGCTTTATTCCTTTAAAAGCATTATGAATTTGTGCCTGTGACACACCTCAGAAATATCTACTTAGTTTCACGTGACTGGTTCTCTGTGTATCTTCTGCCTTAGAAGAGGAATTTATACTGAGTTTCTGAGTTTTAAATGATTATAAAAGAACAAGACATGAATCATTTTTATTGGCAGGAAGGCATTATTCATATATTCAAAATGAGATTTACAATTTCCTCTGCATTTTTGTTTTAAAAGTGCTAAGATAATTGTCCTTTTTTGAGACAGTGTTGCACCTGTTTCACACTAGTTTAGTTCATGTCCTTCTCCCACTGCATTCATAAGCTGCAATGCTACAGATGTTTAGTTTTACTGGAGAATAAATTGTCAAGAGGTGCTTACTGTTCGATTAATTTGGAGATGAGGTGCTTATTATTATCTTCTAAGAAAATGTAAACTAATATTAACTGCGCAATTAGATGATGATTTGTTTTACTGAATTACTTCTTTGAGTTATTGCTAATTCTCTGAAATAATTCAAAACTGTCCACAGCTCTGACTGTCCCATACTGCTGCTCTGAAACATGAGCATGGTAAGAAATGACTCTGAAATAGGTGAATAATTCCTTCTCCCGTGTGAATAATTCTGGTTTGGAATGCTTCAGGCGAAAGGATGTGAACCTGCTGATTGACTCAAAGGGGAATCTCATGTTAGTCCCATAAAAATCCCTAAATCCTGGTAAATATATGCTCAAACCTAGTGTCATCCATACTGTACAAAAACTAATGTTTTTTTTTGTTTTATTACCAAGTTAATTAACAATTAATCATTTTATCTGTATTTGAATGAGGATATGCGTCACTTCAAAATAAAGATTATTTATCTAAGCTTAACTAGCATATTGAGAACAAGCATAAAAAGATATCAAAATATGGTGGCAAAAAAAAATACATGACTAATACATGCTTAGTGAGTAACACTCCAACTGTTTCAGCTCACTCTCTCTGCACTCTTCCTCATGCCTCAGGGGTTTCAGATCAGCCAGCTCCATACAACCTGATCTGTTCAAAATCTCCTGAACTGAGGCCCAGTTATCCTGCTGACATGCTATGAGGAATGTCCCACAAGTATAATCGTACATTAGCCCCCTCAGTCGTTCCACTGAAGGATGAGTTGCTCTCTGTGTGCTCAGAAAGAGATATTACAGTAAATAATTAAGTAATAATAATAATTGCTTACACTTATATAGCACTTTTCTGGACACTCCACTCAAAGTGCTTTACAGGTAATGGGGATCCCCTCCACCACCATCAATGTGCAGCCCCCACCTGGATGTCTGCAAGTAGCACATAATCAACTTATGGAAGTTATGGGAGATGGTTCAGGGTTCCTATTGGATGATTTTATCATGGCAAAGGATTCAAGTTTTGTGTAGTGTCATGGCTAAAGCTAGCAAACTTAACAGGAAGACATGGTAACTATCATATAGAGCACAACCACCAGACTTATGAGATTCCTGCAGCAGGGCACTAAAATGGTAGTATTGCACAAACAACATCTGCTTGTCTCACAGCTGGAGTGTGTGGGGGGGGGGGGTATTTGAGCTGTCTTTCACTCACACATTACATTGACTGTGGATAACTCCAAATTCTCTATTCCTGTGCTGACAGCCACATTGTAGTGTTTTAAAACACCTGTGATTTTCTGATTTCATGGCACATGTCCAGAATCTATCCTCTAGAGATTTTGTCTGTCTCTTGTTTATGAGGTGTTATTCTACATTACATTGTAGAAATGGGGTTATTTAATGAAGAGGGGTGCTTGTGACAGTGGTTACTCTTTAATATCTCATTCCCTGGTCCTGGAAAGAGACAGGCTCTTCTGGTTTTCATTTCAAACCATCCCTCAATAATTTCACAGGACCATATTTTAGTGCATTAGGGAAACTTAACTTTGTATTCAGTGGCTGAAGACAATTATAGTCCCAACCATAGAGCTTATGGGGCTTTCTAGTTCTAGGCATTGCCACGATAGAGAATGTCTGATTGAATAAATTTATAATTGAAGGCATTGCTGGCCTGTTGCCTGTTGTTTATTTAAAACAGTGCTGATTCTTGAAATAAATAATAAAATAGAGAAAAATGAAAAAAATAAAATGATAGAATGATTTATTAAATTCCTTGGCTAGGAAATTAACTGCATTGTGTCTATCTAGTGGACTGTTTTACTGATTACCTTATGCAGAAGGGTGTACTGAAGCCAACTAAATTAATTCAGAAATTAAACAGTTTATCTCCACGGCTCTAAGTTATAATTAGTTGGTGCATTCTTGCAGAGAATATTTATTCAGGTCTATGCAGGCTGGCAGTATTTGACTAGAATAACCAATAAATGCAGCATTTTCATAAGTATTGTTTGACCAGTAACAATCGGTATTGGTCATAGCAAAGTACAGTAAATGTATAAAAGGTTCCTTTTTCAAAACATGTTTGTTTTTTACGTCATACTGCTCTTAAGGATAATTCTGTCTTTCTATGGGTAGCACTTCAGAAAGCAGCTGAGGGAGACTGGAACAAGCTACTCAGTCATGCTGTTGAAACAGATTCCCTGGAATATTTCAGGGTAAGAGCACTGGATCAATCACCTATTAGTAATCAAACAGGCTGGACTGACCAAAAGGCTTCCCTTTATTCTTTCTGCATATTCTAACAAAAAAAGACTGAGAAACAGCAGATATACTGTACTGTGGCTCTGCTGGATGAGTCCAGCACAATATCTGTGCTTTGGAAATATATATTTCCAAATAAATGTTGTACAATTTCCAATGCAGATTTTGTGCAATGATTTTAAAATGTACAAGTCAAACCAAATTGCTCCTTTTTACAGTGAATGAGAGTTGTCATGCGAATGTGACCAGTTAAGTCTAGCAATCAGTGGGTCAGAACACAAGCAAAAAGCAAAATGTTTAAAACTGAAAAGGAAATGAAAATGATGGGTAATGTTGAAGTGGGATATGCTACCGCCTGTGCTATTCAGCGTAATGATGTATATCAGACTGATGATTTGATTTTCAAGGCATCACTGACAAATGTCCCTAATTAGAAATGACTCATTTTGTCTTATGGTTTATTAGAAATGTTCATCACCTTTCTCATTACATCTTCCAACAAATTATTGCCTTTATAGACCATGACATTGTAGAAAATAATGCAGACGTTTGCTCACTTAAGTAATATTCAGGCAGAACTAATGGCTGCTATATGACATCAGCTGAGCTTTCTGCATTCATCTTTACCACTTATTCAATGCATTAGTATTCATTAAGAATCTGAGCTTACTGTGCTCAGCATTATAATTGGTGATAAAACAGGCAATGTTAGAAAAGGAGATAGAAAATAACCTACTATTTTCTAACAGAAGGCTAAATTATTATATTAAAAGCCATACCCACCTGATTCCAGATTACTCAGTTTACCTCAGCAATTTTAGATCACCAAATAGTGCACACTACACCTCTCACAGAAGAGGCACGAACTGCATCTCTTGCTAATAAAGCAACGTAACACACCCTAGCTTGATGCTGGCAATACCTATTTAACCTGAATGATTGTGTACTGCTAGATGTTTCAGTGGTCGAAACTATACAAAGGATTATAAACATCTTGTTAGATCTTGGTTATTTTGTACAATTTTAATAGCTTCAAAGGATGGTCTCTTTACTGCTGTGTTTCGGTTACTAACCAACAATAACCAATATACTCAGCAATCACAGCCATGCTCGACAGTTCCTACAGTATGTCTCATTATATCCTGTCCAGTAAACAAAGAAGTCAAATGAGCACGTGTTCTGTGGTACCTGGTTACTGCTGGAACACAGCTTTGTTGTCTTAGTGAAAGCGTTCATGAAGCAAGCCAGTCCATTACTCACTCATCTCCCACATGTTTCAAAGGTTCACAATAATCGAATCATTAAAGGTTTAATTACAGAACCGAGAGAGCTAGAACAAACACCATGAGATGCTGGATTCCAAATGACCTGAATTTGCAACCCCAGTTCCGAAGGGAAGCTCAGGGGAAACTTTAGGCTCAGCTGGGACAGGACTGCCCTGCCCTGGTGTGAAACATGCCATTAGTTTGTCTGTCAGCTACTTTTTGCTTGTTTTGGGGTTTCAAACAGCTGGAGAATTCAAGGTACAGTTTTGCATGTAACTTGAAAGCCATCTCAGTTACATTTACCTGCTGAAAATCCTAAAGATCTAATTATTTGAACTTTAATCAAGAGTTAAATGAAGTTGTAGATTATCCACCTGTTATCTGAAATCTCTCTTTGCTTGTGTAAGGGTCATGACCACCTGGACCTACTCTGAAAGCACAGGCAGCGGGAGGATTGCACCCTGAACATACAGTACAGTACCCAATACCCTCGGCAGGCTGCACCCAGTACATTGCAGTACTTACTGTGCATACTGTACTGTACACATGCTTACTTCTCCATCTTTGTGAGACTTCCCAATAGCTCCCATTTTATTGTTATTAATTATAATCTACCTTACATTCAGTTACTTCATTCTAGCAGCTTTGCACCAATCTTGCTTTGTATTACATTGTCAGTATAACATGAGCAGACAGATTTATTTCATTGTAATGATGAGATACTGTACCTGTCTTATAAGGCACATTGCTAGAATGAAAAGATATCTTCTGCAGACCTGGAACATAAGATTGAAGTGACGTTTTCAGGTTAGCAGCACAAAGTCCAATTGTATTCTGTGTTGACTTTGATTTTCAGAAAGCTTTTGATAAAATTCTCCGTAAATGATTAATTCTCAAATTCCATGCAATACGCAGTCGGGGTAGTGAGTGTATTAGAACTGAGAACTTGTTAATGGATAGAAAATAGAAAATGCTGATATTAGTTTTAATTAGTTATGATACAGATCTATATTATGGCCACTGTTCTTAATTTATACAGTAGCAATGATCTACACTCTGTACATTTTAGTATACTAGGTATCTGCATATTATACCAAAATAGAAGGATTAGCAAACACTGTAGAAGCACCAAAAATACCAAACATAAATACAAACGTTTAAACGTGCCATTAAAATTCTCAAAACTATAGTGAACTCCATTAAGTAAGAAAAGTACTTCTGTTTTCATTGAAAGTTTTAAACCAGTTAGAGACATACCTGTACTGTAATGTAAAAATCACAAAGCCTCAAATTTATTAAGCACATTTCACTGTTGAAGATAAATTGAATTAAAGAGATTCGTTTAAAACCACAAAGCTAAGTAAATAATTGGTACGGCTCAATTCTGTGTCCTCCCGTAAAAGAAATCAGAAAAAGTAACTCGCACTGATTTTTTTTGTAAGTAGCTTCTGAGGGCACACACTAACGCCTCGCTTTTACCGTGCATCCGTTTGCAGGATTTTCTGTGTGCTTACGGAGTCGCAGTGCAGAGCCGAAGGCACGCACATACAGTACATTGTGAGGACAATTTGAATACGCCAATTAGTTTACCTAGCAGGTAAGAGGAAAAGGGAACACCTGAGAACACCCCCGCAGAAAAACATGCATTTCCCCGATAGAAGGCGCAACAGCAAGGAAACGACTAAACTGTCGAGAGGCAGAAGCGCTAACCGTTACCCCTGCTTTCCACTAAAATATAAAATAAAGAATTTTTATTTGTATTTGTGTGTGGTTAATTTAAAGATAGCTACAGCTATCAATTAAAGAGAAAGAACACTTTTATGTTTTTAAATACTAAGACAACTGAACAAGGCATACTTTAAAGGACTGAGACTACGAAGGTGAAAAAGCAATCGTCTTAATTCCAGTCAGGTGTTTGCACCTAAAAGTCGCGAAGCAGGTGTTACTTTGGATCGAGCCATTAAATTATCCTGCGATAGTTACATTTTAAACACTAGAAACTTCAAAGCACACCCTTTGACTTAGAACACAAAATTAACCGTTCATTTTCCGCAAATTATCTAATGATCTTCAGATACGAAACCTAAGTTTTTACAATTAAAGAGTGAACTTCAATTATTTCTGTTGGCATCACCCACCCCGTGCAATCTCTAGAGAGATGGGCTATTCTACTTTCAGAAGCGAGGTCAGTCTCAGATTAAAAAAATAAAGTCGATTTGAAACGTTAGTTGACAATATCCTGTTTGTAAAATGGAGAAGAATCAAAGCGAAAACCAGGAGTCCGTTAATGACTTCGGTAAGAAATTGGGTTTCTTATTTTATGCGTGTAATCATTGCATTAGTCAATAACTTAATAAACAAAGCGATTGATTGTAAGGGTATTTTGAACTAAGCATTGTAAAGAACCACCAATTTGCCTTTCCAATAATACCATTTCAGTAATCCCACATGCGAGTTGTGTATTAATGTATAATAATAAGGTACGAATTAAACTCACCTTCCCAGTCAGTTAAGGAACTGTTAATGCATTAGATCCATTATATACTATTTTTACAACTCCAAATACGACTTGTTAAAAGAAGTTAAATTATTTCATATGGAACCTAACTGTTGTCGGTGAAACTGTTTGAAATTACTTTACAATTAGGAAATATTTCGTTCCTCGTTTAATCTGGGTTAGTTGGATTGTTGTGTTTAAAATTCACATTTTACACTGTGAATCGGGGGTTCTTTCGAGTTTAAGAAAGAAAAACACCCCTATAGAATGGTAGCAGATCAGAGTGAAGGTTTCTGTAGTTACCACTTACATTTCTGTCACTGTTTTTCACCTATTGTGGATAAATTGCAGTATTTTGTTGAAACAAACTGGTGATTTGTATACGAACGTGCATGACTATATGAAGTTGCTTGACTGAATAGGCTGTCTGTGGTTTGATACAGTATGTCACCTTGGGGTACTTGTTTACTGGTATTAAATATGCTGGTTGCCTTACAATTCCCATGTTTTAATAGCAGTCTCTTCCATAGTGTAGGCCGTGTTTAATGAAACGGTGACCAAATCCTAAACGTGATTTATCAAGCATCATATATAATCGCCCCAGTTGAACAGATCTCGAAGTGTAAGGAGAAATCTAGCTGCTGTCTCACCTTTGGCATTGATGACTTCCTCATCAATGTATAGAAAATGTATAAAGAGGAAACGGCCGTTTATGGGTACAAGATATCAATAGCAGGAATTAGAGCGGTGAGGAACCATCGGTATTATCTCCGTCTTTCTGTGCAATTTGTTGCCAAACCTTTTATCATTAGAAGATGAACGTGGGTGCAGAGAATCCAGCATACAGTATTTAAGATGCAAGTAGCCAAAGCTGATTTATCAAGCAATACATGTAGTATCATAATTTCTACAGTTCAACATACCATACCAGAGCCTGTAGCACATAACTGTACAAATGAAGAGACTTTGATAAACAATGATCAATGTTACTCTCTTTTCTGGCTTCTTGGGATGTAATGTGCCATGTTGTTTCCAGACTTTTAAATGTTTGCATATTTCATACAGTGCTGCTAAAATGCTTGGAATCACTCACAGAGAAACTTGGGAAGGACATATATGTATCTAAAGGAACAAGTAATAGGTTTATTCCATGCTGAAAAAAAAGGAAAAAAGAAAACGCAACGTTTCAGCCGTGTCACACCTGAAGAAGGCTCCACGGCTGAATCGTTGTGTTTTCTTTTTTCCTTTTTTTTTCCAGCATGGAATAATCCTATTACTTGTTCCTTTGTAGCCTACGCATGCTGACGCAGATACCCACCTGAACATATATGTATCTATATACACATGTATATGTGAATTCCTATCCCAGCACTTTCTGTAGTTGGACAGGGGGGTCCTTATTTTGAGGGACTGCAGGATAAGGAGTCCCCAGGTTTAGAGTACTGGGGGTAGTGAGACCCATAGAGCTGGAGAAGATGAAAGTGGGAAATGTGTGATGGAGGTCTGCAGTCAGTGAGGGTCCTGATTTCAATTCCAATGTCTCCACAAAGCATAACATCAACTTCTGGTACTTGTCAGGCACCTGTAGACTTTGCAGTGATGTCAGTGGGGGGTGTAGTGCTCATGCAGCCAGTACTGACTCACCTGGAAGGACTGTGGAGCTCACAGCAGTTCAAATTCTGAATGGCTCTGACAGGTGTGTGTATTTAAGGCCCTCTTTTTCCCCAGTGCAATGAAGTGGCTCAGTTAGTACGCTTCCTAGTAAGAGGAGTTAATAGACAATTAGTGGTTACAACTTGAGTGGGTGCCAAACAGAAAATAACTGATATTTCCAAAGAAATGTGAAGGGCACCCAAAATGGCATATCAGATAAAGAAGAGAAGATGTGTGTGCAAATTAGGTAAGCTTCTCTTACAAACCATCTACACATTGAGTGAAGGCAAAGTATAAATTCAGGATAATTGTATTGTTGGTATATGCGACCTGAAGAGGAGTGTTTACTCTCGTTAATCAAAGTATTGTTTAACAAAGTAAGTGTGAAAAGAGTTATTTAGAGATGTGAATGGCAGAATCAATAAAATATTTAGGGTTTTTTTGTATTTAACACCAATTATGCTTGTTAAGAAACAGTATCAGAGGCTCATTAGATGTTGCAGGGATAGATAATTTGGTATCAAATGAAGGATGAAAAATAAGTATTCAGAATACACCAGCATTTTTGCTAATCAGAAGGAAAAGAACTGTATTTAACGGTATTGAAAACATAATTGATGTCAACTATATGTATTGTTCAGAACCAGGCTCCTTACATGAGGATGGAATTATAACCCTGTTCAAGTGGGGAGCTGCAGCAGCATGTGTAGGCTGCAAAGGAAGAGGTGAAGGTTCATTACATTCTGAAAGGTCAAGAAAAGAAACTCAATATTTCGGCTGTGTCTGAAGAAGGCTCCACAGCTGAAACATTGTGTTTCTTTTCTTTAACATTCAGCATGAAATGAACCTCTACCTTTTCCTTTACAATCCTGTTGTTTCTTTGCAGAGGAAGAGCAAGATGGCCTGCTATGTAAAGAGCAGCTGGAGAGTGACCCAGAGAGCAAGGCTCAGCTGGGTCTGAGGCTGCAGCTGTCCTGTGAGGAGGATGAGGTGGTGGGAGAGGCTGTGGCGAAAGATGTGAAAGCAGAGGCAGAGGAAGAGGAGGAGGAGGGGATCAGGAGGGAGATCACAGATGTGAGGGAGACCCCCCCCATGTCTGCCTACCGCACGGTCATCATCGACAGTGAGCAGGCGGGGGGCGGACCAGAGGAGAGCAGCGTGGTGAGCTCAGAGGAGGACTTCTGTGTGCTACAGGTAGAGGGTCGCGGGACCCCCAGGGGGAGTGGCCAGTTCCTTGGCCAACCTAGCATGGAACCCGAGAGCCAGATGAACTTTGTCACTGTCTGTGGACGAGTAACAGGATTGTTCGACTCCCGGAGGAGGGAGCAGGCAGAAGAAGAGTTTTCCAGCTTGCCCACCCCATACTGCCCGCAGAACACCTCAGGCTCATACCATGAGGAGGAGCACACGCCACAGCTGGGTACCAAGAGGCCTCGGCAAGCTGCAGCGAGTCCGGCTCAGCAGCAGACGGAAGGACCCATAAAGCTAGAACAAACCGAGGCTTCGTCCAGTGACCCTGCCTTGGTGATCCCCTCCAAAGTGCTTAACCTGACCGAGTTTCAACCAGTTGACCTCAAAATCAACTCTGCTTACGTCACTCGACGCCATACCCGCTACTCCAGCCGGGCTAAAGTCTTCCCAAACTACAGGGCAGCCGGAGGTGGGGCGGCCCTGGGAGACTCGAGGGATGGTCTGAAACAGGATGAGTTAGCCGACAGCGGGCTCATGCCTCCTGTGCCCAAGAAGAAGACAAGGACCCTCTACACCACTGGTTAGTTCTGTCGTCCTCGTCGCTGATTAAACTCTTCGGTCACTTCCACTGGACAGCTCACCAGTGGAAGAGTCAGAAGGTGACTCAGTAGAAAAAAGTGAGTTGATCATCAATAAACAACTAGCAATCGGACCAAAAATACGCCAGTATATTTACTTTTACTCTTCCTTAAGCTACTATAACAATTTTATTTTGAAATTTATTAATTTATTTGCCAGAAAATCTCATGGGACTGTGCCATAATCTATTGTGTTTCTTACAAATTGTGATATAAATCCATACAGCTGGATTTTCTTTAGCACTTTGGGTAGGGAACTTTGCTCAAGGGTTGAGGAGGAATCAGGAATCCAGAACCCTAACTATTATGCCACACTTCCACCCCTTTTCTTACAGTTTCCTGGAACCTTAAAATAAAGGTAGCATTATTTCTTGAGTTATGAGAATGAGTGGTTCATTGTCCTCAAATTTACTGGATAGTTTACTACTCTAACGTTCTTGCTGCCTTTGCAGAACAACTGGAGGAGTTGGAGCGCCTGTTTCATGAAGACCACTATCCGGATGGAGACAAGCGCAAAGAGATTGCCGCAGCGATAGGCGTCACACCCCAAAGGATCATGGTGAGGGAATTGGTCATTCGCTTCCTTGTACTTGGGGGTTGATTTTTGTTCTGCAGCTTCTGCATTATTGTTCTAAAAGTCTGTGGGGGGGGTTTAAAACTTGGGCCACCAGGGGCAGTGTGAAAGCTAGAAATCTGTAAATGAATGGAGAGATTTGGAAAGCAATTTGATCAAGCAAGTCCAGCCTCCTGCATACTTTCTGTGGCAGAAAGGTTTATTCTCTTGATGCATAGGACATATTGATACCTTCCTCTCTTGTTCTCTATTTGACTTTACCAGACGTGTTACTCAGTAGGTTAAGTTGAGTGTATACCGGTTCTCAGTCAGCTGTCTTACTAATGAGGTGATTTAGTGCTTAGATAGCCAAAAATAAAAATTATGCCAATATCCAAAACACACATACCTTTTTAGTAAATAGTAAATATTGATGTTTCTTTTGATGCTCAATATATACATTGAAATGAAATATTTAAATTATTTAAACCATTAACGTGCATTGTTTGTATTGTGTTTTTCTGCATGGAATGAGTGTATGTTTCTATATTCTGCAAATTTAATGCAATTTGGATTTCTTGCATGCTCTCATTGGTTCAGAAATATAGAATATTTCAGTCTTTTGCACATAATTAAAAGCGATGCAGATTTTAAAAACAGGGATGTGGTAATAGTTAGATTCAAACCCTTCTTCTCTGTCTTTGATTGCAGTCTAATTTCAGCTTTTCAATTTAAGGCGTCTTATTGACAGGAAGAATATTATCTGTGCTGCCAAAAGCACTTTCACAATAGCATATATAAAGTCCACCATCTTCCTCTCTCCTGTGTATTACTGTCTGTGTCTCAATCCAGTCTTCAATTGCAGTGACATGCTTCCCTCTCCAGGTCTGGTTCCAGAACCGTAGAGCAAAGTGGAGGAAAACGGAGAAGAGCAACCTGAAGCAGGAGAAGAAGTCATCTGCGAGTAGCATGGGAGTCACACTGACCAGCACCATTGCAGTGCCCCAAGTGTCCAGCCATATTGCCCTCACAGCGCCCCCTGCTGGGTAAGGTTTACATGTCTTACAGGCATGTAAGATGCAAAGTCACATGCCTAAGAACACAGTCCTCTCTATAGTCCCTACTTTTGTACATAAAGGTGTGTGATTTTCTTATTTTATTTTTATAGAGACAAGTCTTGTGCCTTCTTCACTGTCCAATTACATTGTTGAGGGAATTAGTTTGATTGATATCTGCTTAAAGAAGACAACAAGCACAGAGTGAAAGAAAAGGAAGTGACAGCATCCTGCTGGTTACAGTGCCATGTCGTTGGAACCAGTTAATTGAGAACCGTGCCAAAATAGCTAGATAAGATCCTCAGATTAAATAGTTTTAATAAACAAGCATTTGAGTGGAATTCTTCATTCGTAACCTTTTCCTATGTCCTTGTGATCTTGATCATCTTAGGTATTTTTAACACCAACACTTTCCACTTACCGTACATGCATTATTGAAACTTCAGCCTGTTGTGTTCAATCTGTGTCTCTTGCTAGAGGCGGTGTGCTGGCTACAGTTCACAGCCAGCCCATTGTCCCACGGATTGTTCCACAGCCGAATCAGAGTCACTTCAGTGGAGTGATGACCACCTCCTCCAGCCCTCCTGGTGAGAATCCCAAAGTTTATTTATTAAAAACTTCTGTGCTGCACTTTTCATATGGTTTTACTCTGATCGGTGGAATCAGCACAACACTTTAAAACGGCAATAGTATGACCTCATGCATTTTGTGCAATCTATGCTTTTTTTGAATGTCTGGCACACATTTGTTCCCCCACTGTTCAAAAGGGATGTATTCTGTACAGTAATGCATTCATGTCTTATTCAAAGCACAATGTCCTTTGCCAAAAAACATCACAAAACTTAAGATCAAAGTTGGCTGTTGGCTCTGCTGGGCGGCCCGCTGCTACCCATCAAGGTTTCTAGTGGGAAGCTCAATCAAGATTTCGAGTGGACCATCCTTCAGTGTTGTCAGTTTCCAATGCTGTTTGCTTTGCACAGGCCTGATGATCACAGGACACAGAATGGCTGCAGAGATGGGACAGGCTACACTGGCGTCCGCTGGCCAGCAGGGGGCACCGATGGATTACCTGCCGTGCATCCCCAGCCCTCCCCCTCTGCGTCGTGCCAGCTTACCCCTCGGCACCGCCTTCAACCCCACCAATCATATCATCCCCCTGATGCTGGACACCCCTGAAAGCTCAGGCACACAGGGCTCCCAGGAGGGCCCTCCCAGGGAAGGCCTGAGCTACAGCCTGCACAGCGAGAGCTCTGGGTGAGTGGAGAATGCAAGCTTGGCATCCAGAGCATGACCATACTTCACCACAATCGCTAAAGGGTCATGTCTGCCATTTCATGTTTATTGCATTTCTGACACAAAATGTACGGAATGGTCAAGCTCTCTTATACTTTATTGAAAAAGCAGGTTTATTGGAATGAGAACTTAATCATGGCTGCCTGCATTTCATGGTAACAGTGTTACATGCGATAAAAAGGTCAAGCAGCTTGGAAAGGTGGAAACTCACTTCCTATCCCCTCCACCTTTCGGGGTGCGTCGCTCTTAACACAGCCCCGTCACCCTCAGGGGTGTGTCGCACTTAACACGGCCCTGTGTCACACTTGAAGAATTTGAAATCACACTCTCTCAATTCAAAGCAAAACCACATAATTATCATATTGCTGGCTGAGACCTTTGAATGTCAGTGTTTTACTATCAATAGTTTAGTAATGTAGTAACCATGTGTGTTAAAAAGTTGTGATATTTTTGCTCAACTGTTAGATGATTTGCTGCTGTAGGTCAGTTTCCCAACAGCTGTGTTGTTTTTCTGTCGGCGATACACAGTTAAACAAAGGAATTAGAACTCTTTATGCTTTAATTTGTCACCATGTAAACTAGACCATATAGAAATCGGAAACATTCTTTATTAGTTTTATCCCTGTTGCACACAATTTCTTTTTCAGACAGCAAGGACCAGTATACAGTAGTTTTTTTTCTGTGGTTCACCAATGACAAATCCTTAGAGAATGTTTGCAGATCATGTTATAAACAAATTATCAGTTCATATTGGTATGCATGTTCCTTGTTTGAAATACATCTGCTGGAGGTTTTTATGTTGAAACTGCATTAATTTTTCAGAGATCAAAGGGTGACCTTTCTTTTCAAGTGTGTGTGAGCTATTTCAGGTATACTCCCCGTGAAATCAAAGCACTTTTTCTTTTTTCTTACTTTCATTTGTTAAAACCTAGACCACTATTATTTTATGGGCTCTTGGTTTTAAGAGAGGCAGATTTATAGTTGGAAAGAGTGATGAATAAATAATATCAGTGATGAAAGCCTTTCAGTTTTCATACTGTTGTATGACAGGAATTGGCAGCTCCAGTCTTCAATGTGATGGAATCCTGCAGGTTTGCCTGTCAGTCATCTATTGATGAAGAACAGTTAATGTGACATTTTATCTGGGTAATTAGTTTAATTGTTTAATTAAGATCAGATCATAGGTGGAAGGGAACTAGAGGAGTCTGTGGTTCTTCATGAATGGAGTTTTCCATCCCTGATCTACATTGTAGATAATATAGGGGTGTTTTCAAAGAAAAGGAAAAAACACTGCTAATGGGTGAGAAATCCAGAAATGAGAAAAAGCATAACAAAGAATGAACAGAAGTGTTCTGTTCATTGCAGTGGCAGACATAAAGCAATTTGTCATATTGAGTTTTGTTTTTTAGTATATCATCACAAGATAAAGGTGTTTTGACAACATGTAAAAAATCCATATGCTGTGTGAGAATGACAGCGGTTTGGTTCTGTCTAAAAATGATCCGTCTACCCCCTGAGACAATCAGTAGAAGGGGCTTTAACATAGGAGTGCAGAGACCCCATATCTAAAATGGGCTGATTTATTGATGATGAATATTGTATGTAAAACTCTACAAGTTACAGTTAAGATGTCCTGGTAATTTTATTCATTTGATTTACAATATATAGAGGCAATGCTTATTCTTTGAACTGTACATGTTACTAACACAAATCTGGAAATAACTAATAATGTACTCCAGGATGCTTTGTGAAGATCTGATTCCTCTTACATTCGCTCCCAGACCTTTAGCCTGGCAAAACCATCAAGACAATTTTTTTCATGCTGAACTGTGCCAAGGGCTTCCTCCACATGCTTTTTTCATTCTGTGATTACAGAGCAATGACAGAGAGCAAGTGGATCTGCTTGTTAATTAACTCGGTCGCATTAAAAGTGTGATGATCTGAGAATAAAAAAAAAACATAGCCTAAAGCTATAGATGACCATCTCATGTCTGTGCCCAAATATTTTAAAGCAAAGAGAGGATGTTAAGAAATTACTCTGCTCAGGGTGACACTGGGTAAGTGTCATGATATCTCAAGAGCAGCTCATGCTGATTATGAATTGAATTGGCATGAAAAATAATTATAGCGTGAGACTAATGTAGTGCCTTTGAGAGAGCTAACACACATTAGCAACAGTGATTATAAATGAGATATTACAGCTTCTAATCAAAGCATGCACATGAGCGTAGTCTTTAAGAAAACCTGTAAGATTCGATTTGGCAAGGAATGCAGTTTAATCAACAGCTAAAAGTCATTAATCACGCCTTAACAGTTTCATAGTTTTTGGTGTGATTTCTACAGTGTGGTTTGTGAAATGAATTATTCGTATTAAATTGATTTAGGAAGATTAAATTGTCAAATGGAGCAAATTATGGTTTAGTGGTTTTGGAGCTTTGGCAAGAGGCTACAAAATATTATGCTTTTGCATAATGAGACGTAGTGCTTGCAAAGAACTAAACAATTAACAGCTGTATCCAATAGCTTCACTTATTCTTGAGGCAGAATTTCTGTTTTGTATCCATATGCAGTATGCACACTTTACTTTGCATACAGAATTGCCATTGTTTTCTGCAATCTTATGAGAACTCCGTCACTGAGCAAATGAAATCATGATCAGTTCTGAGGTTTGTTGTATACAAGGCTGAAGGGTAGTTTTCAGCAGTGATTAATAGCTGACATTTGTTTAATTTGCAAGTGTCAAGTGTGATGCAAATTCAATAATTTTTTAACATTATTTTGCATTATAGAAAAGAAATATTTGAAAATGTTTAAAATATTTTCAATACATTAATGGTAATGAAACAAAGAAAAGCTCTATAAAATATTTTTTTCATGCAAAGGTGTCCACAAGTGGAAGATTACATAATATTGTTGAGGCTAGGTTTAATATTGATAATGTTGTGTGAATGAATGGTGTATGAATGGGCAGGCTTGTGATTTCATCGTCCCTGTCATGCTTGCTCATGCTGTAGTATCACTAACTGCACAGGAAACACTATCGATGGAGCTCTCAGTCAGGCCATCGCCACAACGAGTACCAACGAGATCAGGAAGGAAATCAATACCACCTGTATTTAAGACCTGCCCTTGTGACTCTACGATGCCCAGTATTAGTGTGTTTTCACCTGGTTTATGCATTGTCATCTGTGAGCTACTTTGTTTTCGGCTGTGCTAGTTTACCGACCTTTACTCACTTTTCAGATTACCTTCTGGCTTTTTGCTCATGGTCTCTCTGGTTTGGGGGTTTTTGCCTCCTCAGTTTTGACTTTTGGATCTCCTTTGGTACCTTGACTTGTGTTTTCATGGCCTTGACCCCTGCCCGTTTGCCAACTTCTATAATAATATCTAAACATTGAAAACAAAATAAAAGTTCAAGACATACTGTATTAAATGAAATACAAAAATATTAGTACAGTAATAAACTTTCTTTTGGCAATGCTCTTTAAATGAAAGAAAAATTCTAAGTAGAAGCTGAAGAATGTGCTTAAGACCTTCCAAGAACTGGCAGTTCCGGGTGTTTAGAGCAAGACCATTCACCCAGCATGGTGCGGTGTGACACAAAACACCGCCTCATGGACATCAGAGTGTGAATGTGATGTGTTTTTGTAACATCTCAGCATTCACTTCAGTTGTTCTCTTTGTCACTCTCCTCCCTTCGATGTCAAACATGATGTCTGTCCATTTTTCCTTCCCAGTCCTGTTCACCCATCTTCTGCCAGTCCCTTATCTGTTCCTTCTCTTCCACCTCCTGCTCTTCTGCCACTTTTCTTCTGTCTCATCTGAAGTGGAACCAGATATCCCCCCTTTCTACCTTCCAGCTCTCTTCAAGATCCACTTGTTGTGTGTTCAGCTCTCACTTTTTGTTTTTGTTAAGGTTTTGCTGTGAATTGTTTGTACCATTACATTTTCCAGTTCAGTAATTGTCTTGACCATAAGTTACCTTGAAAAGTAACATCAGCTAAATTGAGAATTTTAATGATCAGTACTATTGCAGAGAGCAATTCTTTTAAAATAGTTTAGTAACAAAGTTATTTCTTTTCCAGATCAAATACCTCCTCACTGTGTGACTACAATGAACATTTGGGCACCTCCGTGAAGGTGGACACACAGCATTATCTCCACAGCAACCCGGGCACCAATCAGCTGGCTTCTTACCAGCTGAGCTCGTTTCCACAGCAGCACAGCAACCTGCTGCCTACCCATAGCCTGAACTCTGGCCAGCTCCCCCAGTACCAGCGCCTGCCCTATCTCAACACCAGCTGCCCCCCAAGTGCCAGCCTGGCACCCACCCCACCTGTGGACTCCAACCCCTCCTACCTCGCTTTTGGAGCAGCTGGCAACACTGGGGTCATGACCTATGCCTCAGGAGGCCGTGCCTACTTCCAGACACAGGGAGGCAACCAGATTCTGTTGCAGCAGGGAGTCCACGGTGAGTTCCTTTGAATTTGGTTGTGTATCAATGTCTAAAGGAGAAATAAGTTTAACAGTTAGAAGTTCTATAGACACACATTTTTAAACAGGTAATGAGGACTGACATATGTTCTTAGCATGTTTACATCAATGGCAACATGTTTCAGGAGCCAAGGAATAAATGCAACAAATAAAAAAAAAACATATAATTGGGATAGAAAAATTGTTCTAAATAGTAAGATAAATGCAACACAAATGAGAAAGGACAGAGGATCTAGAGGGCTCATTTAGGGAACAATCCTTTAAGATTTATTTGGACAATAACAGTAATAAAGAGGTGAGCTCAATTGCACTGTTGTTCAGTGAAGAACATAAGAGCCCCACTATGATGTATGGCTGTGTATCCAGATGCTTAGCGACTTGCTACGAGAACTTCACACCTTCCTGAATTTCATGTGCTGTGAATGACTGGTTTCTGCTAATGCAATCTCAGTGAATATTCCCATATTGTTGCATTGGCCTCAGTGTTACCTTACTTACCTTTCCTCAGTGTTGCCTTAGTGTTACTGTACAAGGTTTCTTAGAGTACTTCTTATTCAGCCACAGGGATCAAGAAAGGTTTTTAAAAAGATAGGTCCAGGTTTGTTTATGTAACAGGTCTGGAAAATCACAACATCATCTGCAGGTCTCTGAAGAGTGTGCAAACTCTTGGTGAGCAGCCAGCATTGCTGTGTACCAGGTATGGCATTCTCCTAGGCTTTGTGGATCAGGCTCTGAGAGTTGAAAAGGAGTCATGGGGAATTTTATAGTTTGTGGGAACAGAGCATACAGATTTACTAATAATACAGATTTGTTACAATAGTGTGATATCCTTATATTGTACACCCTAAATGTATTGTGTACACTTTCCTTAAATTTATACTTATTGTTAAAGCGTTTTGTGTAGCCTTTCAGAAGGTAATATGCAGGCTACATAAAGCCTAGTTATAGGAAGTTTGATCCTTTCCATAATCTTAAAGTTAGCATGATGAAAAGGCGATTCATCAAAGAAACAAAATGTTCCACCTTCACACTCTCTGAGGACTGCCTCATGGTATTGAAGATGGAAGCTTCACCTTCACAGCTTTCACTGCACATGGTTAAGAATGTAACACCTGTGTGCCTCACTGAGCAAATGTACTGAAACAAGACGCTATAAGAGGTGCCACTGTAAGAGGGCCTTCTCTGCTAACAGCCCTTAATGTATCAACATGCCCTTGGTGCATGTCCGTCCTGAAATGGAGGAGCTGATGTCTGAAACTGGCCCCTACAGATTGTCCTTACTGAAAGGTACAGTTGTGAACCTATAGTGATTTGCATCCATCCAAATTGACTTTGCCAATCAGTAATGGATGTTACTGGCCAGAAGCTGTTCTTTGTGTGAGTGAAAAGAACAAATGGCCAATTTAACATCATCTTCTTAGGGCCATCATGAAGGTTTCTGGTTTCCTTTCAACCTGAGTACTAAATTACCTAAATTAACTCAGTATTTGCTTAATTGAACATGTTGAAGCTTTTCCTTGTTCCTTAGAAGCTGGAAGTTTAACGAGACTTATAAAATCTGCTGGACAGCGGCTATGAGGACCGGAACTGGTTACTCCTTCCATAACCATACTTAACCTTTGGACAGTATTATAGGATTAGCCAAAATATGATGAGCTACTGTATGTAATCACAATTGGAATAAGTTTTACCAAACTGGCTTAGTTTGTTTTAAGTAATTGAACCGAAAACAAGTCTGGTTATGTCTATCTAATTCACACTTTGCAGGGCTTTGTGTATAAGCTTTTCAGTCCTTCACCACACCGTCTCAAGTTGCCATTTTATGGATTAGAGGATGTTTCACACTCTGTGCTTATAAAAGGCTTTATCTCTTTCTCGGAGAGCACTTCAAAATGGCGAATAGACTGTTTAATGTGTTTCATAACACACACGGGCTCCAAGGCTTCAAGAGGTGAAAGGGAAGGTGACATTTTTAAATGGCAGACTAATAAAGGCAGAGTAGCAGCTAATAGATGAGTCATCAGTCTTCTCTGATATTCCTTTCATTCTGGAGTGTTATTCCATCTCTTTCCCCTGAGGTCAAAGGACATGACAGCCGTGGTTTCTCTGGCAGACTTGTTTCTATAACATATAATAAATAAAATGACAAAAAAGAGATTTTTTTCATATCCATCCAATTCCTAAAGTATATTGCTTCAGGGGAGGAAGGCCAGAGGGTCAAGCATTTTGCCCAGATTGGATGCGCTGAGCCTTGTAGGAAGGCCGTTGAGGATCACTCAGACGGCCAGGCTCCGACACCAAGCTGCCAATCACTTAGTTTCAGAAGCTATAGATTTTTTTTGCTTTGCTGCATGTGTTGCTCCGCTGGTATGAACGGACAGGGCCTGTCAGCCTGTCCTCTTTCAGTCGCAGTCAGTGGGCTGGGGGAGGCTTCTTTATTTCCTGCCCCGTCAGCCCTCTGAATGCTTCTAGAGGTGACCAGGTTTGGGTGTCATTCAGTGAAGTTCGAGTTTTGTTTCCTGATTTCTCAGCTGGTATACCTTGGCACAGTGGTATGCCTTCAGCCATTAACAGGTCTGAAAAAAAGCCACACTTGGGCGAAAACAACCCAAAATATTTTTGTTTTATATTGTTTATACTGTTCATTCGTGGTATGAAGTAACCAAACCAAAGTGTTGTGTTGCATATTTAGTACACACACGTGACAAAGGCCATGCTCCAAGATTTTTCGTGTGGGAATCACTTGCGCGGCGAGTTCAGTTTTTCAGATTTGTCAGATGTAAAAAAACAAAAACAGAATACTTGAGAGTGGCTGAGCCAGAGCTTCTTTGTTTCACTGACAGCGATTCTGCAAAGCTGTTGAGTTTACAACATGAGGCCTGCACAGAGATGCAGGCTGTTTTCATATGCGCACTGAAATGAACAAGGGCTCCTTTAGCTCCATCCAGAGTTTGTCAGTTTGTCCTGGTCATTTACCCTGTTGAATGCATCTGGATGCAGCTTGGTAATGGGTTTATTTATAATTCTAAAAACAAATCAAGAGAAACTTAGGAGAAAATTGGAAAGAAGCTGGCATTGTACTATGGGTATGCGTTTACTGTAGCTGTCATACTGTACATAAAAATGAGAATGCGTGTCAGTGTGTCCTGCAATCGAATCTGGCCTGTTCAGGATATATTGTATCCCATCTTGCTTTTATCATAAAGGGTCTTGGTTGCTGTGATGTTTGCCAGAATTAAGGCTTGTGGATGGACTATTGTTAGAGTGGATGTACATTTCCAGTATGTCCAAGGTGATAAATTCAAATTTGTTACTTTACCTCTAAACTACAGTCTCGGCTAGTTTTGTTCTCTCAAGATGTATATACTGTATATACCTTCTTAAGCATCTGCCACTTTATCTTTCTCGTGTGTCTGTCCCACTTTTTGTGAATGGTATATATAGCCGAGACTGTATTTTGCTCTATTCAACACATTGCATACAGTATGTACAAGCCTTAATAGCAATGTTTTATTTTTTTCCTGTTTTACCACTTCAATGCGTAACATCTTTAGGGTGTTTAGGCCATTTTGTCAGGCTATTGCATAACGGCTTTGTTCAATTTTTCATGCTGCATTCTGCCGAAAGCATCTTAAAACACTGAACAACCACAACAAAAATAAAACTGTCAGATGATATTATTTTGGTAACCATAAAAAAAGCTAAAAGGATAAATTACAAATGTTTCTCTTTCAGTTTGGAGGCATAGAAAGAGACATCAAGTGTGGCTGGAAGGTTTTTCCATTATTCACAAGTCTCGGTACTGAAGGATTTTCCTTGCAAGCAGGGTCTATGAGAAATTAAAGTGCATTTTATATTTATGTAGCTTGATTTATTTAGTGTATTATGGGGTCATGAAGCAGATCTCTGAAATTAAATGCATTTCAAGTTATTCTACAATTTATGTGTGTAATTGAACTATAGTTAAATTATTTTCTACTATATATTCTACACTAAACACTGCTGTTGCATCTTTTTACAGTTACTCAGTATTATTTACTAACTTAGTATTCAGTTAAGCATTTTGCCTATGTGCACTTCACAGTAAACAGAAAATAACATGGACCAGATACTTGCTGGCTGGAACAATCTGTAAATGTATCTATGTCCAGTTGAGTAGGATTGTCATACTGTAAGATGGTTCACCAAAAAAATAATTCAAAAGCACCCGTTTGGTTTGGAGCCATCTTACAGTATACAGTATGTCCAAATGTCGTGACCCAGTATGAAGCAGCCTGGAAGTGAATTGGCTTTCCTAAAGCTGTCTCTGTCTGATTTCATAAATTTCAGATTTGGTAGTGATGATAAATTTCAAATTGGTAGTGATGTAAAGTTTAGAGACTCTATTGTAGGCTTGGCGGCGAGACACTTTATCTTTATAGATTCTAGCTGTATTTCAGCACAAGGACAAAACTGCCTGGCTGAATAGAGGTCAATGAGAACAGCGTCTGAGATGATTTATTGTAGTGCCAAGGTTCAAGAGCTTTGGACCAGCCCTTGTACTGAACTACATAGTACACGAGCAGTTTGAGGTACAGATCTGTCTTAAACCCATTTGGCTGTGAGAACAAAAGCCAGGCCACAAGGATGAAATCATAACTTCCCCTCTGACGAGGTGGAATGAAACAAGCAGTTGCTGCAGTAGGGAAGATGAGGTGTAGGGGAGGATGATGCACAGGTAAGAATGTCTGTTACCCATGTTTGGTTCTTTGGATGCGGTGGTGCAGTAGCTCTTTGCTCTTGGACCTCAGCTGCCAACTATTAATCTCATGTCTGTGCATGTTCAGATGCAGCACCTTGTATTGGACTTCTGTGTGGCCCAAGGCAAGCTGGAATAGATAACAGACATGAAATAACCAATTATGTACATGCAATAACTAACAAGCAGGAGCACTTTTCAGCTTTACCTGGAGTGACGTTTCCTGTTGGATCACTATAGGACCACTTAAAAGAATATTTTTGCTCCTACTCCGTTATCCTCATCTACTTTTCTATTACCTTGTCTTGGAATTCACGTTTCACCTTATGTGAAGTTTTATGTCTGTTTGTTTCTTCTGCAAAACGATTCCAGAAACCTCAAGTTTAATTAATAATCAATAATACATTTACAACGTGGATTTAAAAGGTCATTTTAACATAATAGCTTCCCAGCAATATTAGAAATTCTCCAGTGTTGACATATAAATTGCTTTTGTGTTTTTTCAACGGAAAATTGCAATGCTTTTTTTGATATTGGGCATCTGCTGCAGGATATAGTGATTGTTTAGGCCCTGTTCCAGAACCACTACACTGACTGACAGAAAATGCAGGAGCATTACTTATTACTTATGTTACTTGCTAAGGAAATGTTTGCTGTAGTTCTACACTCCAGTGAGGCAGTCTCTATTCTCTAATAAAAATATTTGGCAGGGTGCCTTTCTTCAGGGGAACCAGGTATTGTACCGTTGGGTGGAAATAGCCATACCGTTTTTAAAATAGCCAATTTAGTCAACCAATTTAAAACAGCCAATCAGGTTATTCTGCTTATCACCGGGAGGAGGGAGGAAGCCCGAGTATCCCAAGCACATTCCCAAGACCATGTGGAGAATATGCAACACAGTATCCAGGGTTGGAACTGAAAACAGGACCCTGATGCTGTGTGGACTGTGTGGACAGCAGTGCTAACATTGTATCACCCAGGCACCCGCTCTAAAGCAATAGAGTTCATCTGATTTGTGTTGTGTTTCAGGGGGAATAACAACCTTTCAGGCCTTTCCGTGGAACGACATATACGGCCAGCCCAGCCAATACGCCCCTACACTCTATCAGAGAGCGCCGTACCAAGGCCTAGCCCGGGAGCAAAGCCTGTATCAGCAGGCCCCAAGCCTGATGCCAACCCAGCGTTATATTCAGGTCCAGAGGCCCGCCGCAGGGTCGGCACAGAACCTTTTCCAGGGGACCCAAAGAATACTCCCTGCTCCAGCTGTGTACCAGCCTCCCCGGCCCATGCGGGCTGAATTCCCGGCCCCGGAGAGCTCCGAATGTCAGGACACGCCGGCTGGGACAAAAGAGCCGGACTCCAGCAACAGTAAGTCAGACTGCGACTCCATACAGCAGACGCTTCCTGAGCAAGTTACAAGCCAGCAAGCCCGAGGCACGGAATCCGACACGACATTCGAGTGTGACTTTTCACCCATTCACTTCTGAATGCTTATCTAGCTTTTTTTTCTGTTACCTTGTTTTGTATTTGGACTCGGGGATTTTGCTTTCAATTAAAAGGCTTGGCTGAAAGTGACGTCAAAGGTGTTTTCTCTTCGTTCCCTGAGCAGCAGTGCAGAGGTCTGGGTGGGCATGACTTGGCCAAGCTGTTCTGAGCTTAGCTGTGCCACAACAGCCACTGCAACTTGCCTGTGAGTTTACAGTGTTATCAGTGAAAGATTCACCATTCCCCAGCAAAGTGTCATAGAGCTGACAGTGTACCAGGTAGTGTGGGTGGTAATAGCGGAGAAGAGTCTCCACAGTTCTTGTTGTTATAGGTGCAGCAGTAAGCCGAGATAATGAACTGTTGATTCCAAAGCTGGAAAGTACAAAACAGAAAAATAATTAGTGACTCCAGATGTAAAAAAGCCTAGTATTAAGCTTGTGCACACCTAGTGTAAGCTCTTCCGTTAGCCATGCCCAACCTTAACAACAAAACGGGGGTGGCACCACAGTTGTCTAGACCAGGACCACCCTAAATACACAGAACTCCTCTTTCAGACACAGGAAAGTTTTAGCATTTCCCATGTCACCTGTTCCCTTTCTTCTCCTGATGTCAAAAAAGGAGTTAGTCACTCTAAATTGCCTGTATGTGTGCACCCTGCCCTGGTTTTGTGTCCTGTCCTGCCTTGTGCCACTGGGATAGGTCCTGAGTTTTTGTGACTCTTAGATGGCTTTCTGATTATGGGCAGATGCTGTTTTAAATGGCTTGACTTTAAAGTGCCACATTGGTAAAATGAATAAGAAATCTGTAGCTCCTTAAATGTTCTCTCTTGCTACTTGTGACGCTAGCAAGTGTTAATATGGAGAGTGTATGTCTCCATATTAATTGAATCTGGCTTTGGCAGAACATGTCGCATATCAAAATGAGTTTTAAATCCGAGTTTAACAACAGCTGCCAACTATTAAAAAGCTCTGGGAAGTTGGCACCACTACAAACAGCACAACAATGAAACCCAACGCATTTGTTTGCACTTTGTTCCCAAGATATAGCGACTTATTTCTTAGGAAATGTGACATCACTTTCCTCCCTCCCAGGATGCCGCAGGAGAATCAAACCGGCTCATTCGTTTGTGCTCCATCTGTGCTGTTCAAAGCAGTATCTGAGGGTCTTTCGTTTCCGAGATATGGCACCTTCTTGTGTGGGGGAGTCACATGACTCTTGTTTCTGTTGTAACAGGGCTGAGTGACGTCACACCTCCTGAGACATAAGGCGCTATATCTTGGAAACGAAAGCAGGAGAAACACTTCTTTCATCGGCACAAACTAGCACTAACAAATGTGCAGGTTTTCATTGTTTATGTTGTTTGTAGGGGTGCTACCTTCATGAAAGTCTATTAAAACTGTCAGTGATGTACAGTAATAAATTAAAAGATAATTTAAGTGAGAAGATATTCTGAACTTTCAGAATCTGATGATGTCATTTAGGGGAAACTCTCCAAAAGTTATTTTTGGGGGATCTACTTTCAAGTGCTGAAGATTCTCTCATTGTTTCTTTTCAAAGGCGCAACACTTAAATTTCAGTAAAAAAAGTAGTGGCAACAACAAAAAAAATCTTTCCAATGCGTCATGAACTTGTGCTCCAGACCTGTACAACATCTGCTTGTCCTGTTAAATACATCTTCCCTTGATTAAACATGTCTTGTAGTATAACATCAGGAAAGAAAGTGATCCTTGTGAACATTTGCATTACATAATTCAGCGTTTTAAGGCTGAACTCTCTGGTCTGTCTGTGTGTCTTCAGCCACAGTCCACTGGGGAGCTGCTAGTCTCGGGCTGACCCTGATGCTTTTTGCTTTGCACAAGATGTATTATTTAGAGTTACTATCTATACATGGAAATGTAATTGGTTTATTGACCTGGCTCCCATTCTAGAGACAAACCACATGTGTTCTCACCTGAACTCGGTCGCCCACATAATTGTTGACCATCACTTCACTTCACACTTGTACTTTTGTACATGTTAACCATGACAAATTCTCCACAGTAAGCTTTCATAAAGGAGCTTTAATGAACATAATCTCATTTACCCTTTCCTTAAAGGATTTAGACACCCAGTGTTCTTTTGTGTAAGAAAATGCCTCCTTTTCTTAGTCCTCAATACACCTGTGGGTGACTTTTTTGCATAATTGTGCCTGCCTTTGAAGATTTGAAATGCTTGGATCAGTTCGTCTTTCTGATCAAGACTTAAGGGATTTCTTTAACTTGTCTTTGTGTGACATTCCTTTCAGACTGGGAATTATCCTATGTGAGTTCTTTTCTGCAACAATAATATTTTTTGTAGCTGGGAGACCAAACCTGTGCACACAATACTCCTGGTGTTTTGAGTAATCCTGAAAACCCTTCCTTTGGATTAAATTCTACACATTTCCCTAAAATGACCAAGCTACATATCTGGACTCATTGTAATGAGGTCTTAAAAAGATGAGATTCTGAATTCCCCAAGGGCATTGATAAAGGCAACTCAGTGCATTTCTTTTTAAAGACATGGTGGTTAGTCCTTTGCTCTCAAACGTTAATTAGAAACTCAGTTTGAAAGACTTCCAGGAAAACAAGGCTGAATAAATGGCTAAATCTTAAACTTAAAAAGAATTATTACACAAAAGTCATTACACTGATTGTTTCAGTTGGCTTTTCTATTGATTGTTGTGTGTCTCTGTTGACCTTGGGGACTTCAGCATACCCATAATGGAATCCTGTCCTTGGGTGGTGGCAAAAAGTATTTTTGGGTAGCGTTGGCCCACACGCTTTAAAAATGCCTCCATTCTTTGAAAAATGTCCAAATTCTTCTAACACCCTATGCCACATTCACTTCAAGCTCAGAATTTCTGTTTCAGGTTGTTTAGCTCACTGTGATAATTTTTTTCTTGTGGGATTTTTTTTGTTATTGAGCATTACAAAATTGGTAGTAATTTCAGGTTTCTTTGAATAACTTTCTTCAGACCTGCAGTTCTGTGGGATGTTATTTGTGTTTAGAACTAAAAATGTAAAAACTCGTACCAGACATATGACACATCCTCCAGGCAGGCCTTAAACCTCACCTTTAGGTGTTTAGCAAAAACAAACTTGCCACTTCCTCTGACCTGTTCTCTAAAAACTCTCTGTGAGGATATTGGTGCAGAAAGGCAGCTGCACATCAGCCAGGTGGAAACTGCAAATCAGTGGTGCTTTACAAATGGGTGCCGTACTATTTGGTAAGTTCTTTGGGAACCTTTGTGCACTATACATTGAGGGAATGGTATTACAGTAAAGTATTTAAAAGGTTATTCTAAAAAATTGTAATCTGTAGAAGACTTAGTTGCTTTACTTTAATCACAGCAGCATTTTAAAAAACCTAGCATATCGAAATTGTAACACATACATTTATTATACCCAGCATCTCAGGCATTACATAACATTTGCCTTTTATTGGTACACAAATTAATGTAGTAGTGTGATGAGAAAAATATTGTTGGTGAATACAAGCATAGGACTTAGTCATGTGATTGGATCAGAATGCTAGAACACATTTACAACAGGGCTCTTGAGCAGTTCAGCCAGTCCCGCCCAATTGCTCTCTTGTCCACTGACACGAACGTTTGACCACATGATGCTACACATATGCAAGAAGAACAGCTTTGCTTAATCTCCACAGGAAAGATAAATTAATGCTTTATCTGCTCTAAATACAGCAAATAGGGTGACCATATGATCCCAAGTACATGGGGAAACGTGACAGAATTTTATACCTAGCATTAAAAGAAATTGCATTGCAGTTCATGTTTCCTAAATTGAGAATCGTTGTTTAATAATGCTGCTTGAAAGTGACAATAGGAAAAAACAGAAGATGCATTTCTGTTCTAAATATCCAAATATATACTCTCTGGCTCCCCAGTGAGCCTGTATTGAATAAAGTGGTTAGAAAATGAATGGAAATTCACATGTATACTCTTTTATTTTTGTCACAGTGTACAGTTTTATAGTTATTATTCATATATTGACCATTTAGCTTCTCAAAACAAATCATTAACATTGATCAGCTGTTTTCTGGGTCTGACCAATTCTGAGAATAATGACCAACTAATCATTATCAGAAAAGAATTCTATTAAGTACCAGATGTAATCTCAGGCAAAGTGTACTGATTCAATTACTCAATTGTGTTTCAGTTTAACAGTGTTCTAGTGCATCAGTTTAACATACAGTAGGATCATATCATCACAAGCAGAATTGCTCTGATCCAGCTTCGAAAACCTTTTAACAGCTGCTTTTGCTTGAATAATATATGTGCTGAAGCATATGAGGATGCATCATGAAGATGCTTTATTTCAGTTTTGTTATGACAACTGGAATACTAGACTAGACTCAAGGGCTTGACTAGTTTTTCCACAGGAAAACTTCCACAGTCTTTATGTGGAAGACAGCCTAGACCCAGCTGTTGGATTTATTTTGCTCTGTAATACCAGGTCTGTTTCATGGCTGCCAGACATCACCTACTTCCTCTATGACACTCTCCATCCAATTGTGGTAATCAGTGAAACAGTACTCTTTTAAAAAGGGAGATTGTCAGGCACAAGGCAGGATACACCCTGGATAGGACGTCTGTACATTGCAGGGCACAAGCAGACGCAAACTCAGACATGCACACACTCACACCAGGGCCGGTTTTCCAAGAAGCCAGTTACCCTACTAGTAGGGAAGTACAGTAGGAGACCAGATGAAACCAGAACAGAAGAAAACCACATGAACAGGGGATAAACATTTAAACTCCACACAAGTAGCACCCCAGGAATTTATCCCAGGACCCAAGAACTGCGAGATGGCAATGCTAACCATTTTGCTACCATGCCACCCCCCATTAGTTCAGTGTTCATACATTTCCCAAATTTTCTGGCATTCTGAGCCTTGAAAAAGACTCACAGCAAGACACAAAGGTGAATAGCAATAAAGTATCCACAATCGTCATACTTCTGACTGCTCAGCTTGTGTGGTGAGATCATTAAACTCTAAAATTACTGTCAGAGTCCTCATTTGTTTCTCGTTGGGGGCATATTTTTGCCTGTAGCTCTATTCTTCATCATAGTCTCTCTGTTTCTTCTGAACAGCAGGGTGGTGATTAATTCTCTAATGTATTTCAGTGGTTCTCTTTGCCTCTCTGCTGTGCTGTTTAACATTGCACTGCTCTCTGGCTAGGGGATCAGTGCAGATACAGATCAATAAGGGCTTGTGGCTTCTGCTCTCAAAGGCTCTAACCTTGTAGCAATTCAAAGGAGTTGGTCTCCTTCATTAAATGCAAAAGAAATATTCTGTAGTCTTCAAATCTGACACTTGAATGAGTGATGGCATGCCAGGAATATGGTTGGCACTGCAGACTGAGGTCTGTGATGCCAGTGTATCAGTGCTGTGGTGCAACTTGAGATTTACGTTTTGAGACAGACTTATTTGCATTTTTAAAAGCTGTGCAAAATTGCACCCTTGAGGTGCCAAATTATTAAAGTACTGTATATCAATATTCCCTCGATATGCTTTGTTTAAGTAATTATTGCTATTACACTGCATTTTCTTAGACAATATGCAGCTATCTTTTGTATCCGCAGCATTTCTGAATATTCTTTTCATTGCAATGAAGCTGATCAGCATCACATTGATTCTTTGCTTTGATTGAATCAAAGCTGCTGTGTGGTGCATAACATGTCATACGTAACAGGAAAGCTGTGATAGACAATCAGGAAAAACACAGCAAACACAGAGGTTGCTGAGGTAGACACTGTTTTGTCTAACGCTGTCGGATAGTAACATTGGAATCATTAGATACACAGAATTATTTAAATTATTTCATAGAAGTATATTGGCACTGAAAAAGCACTGGAGAGTAAATGGAAAGAACAACTCAGAACCAAAAAATAACAATCAAGCTCACACGCAACTGTAACTGAAAGGAGATTTTTCTCATCCATACTGGCTCTGACACTGGGCTCTTCTTTCAGCCCTTTTTTCCTGCTGCACACTGTGACACTAGATTCTGAGCTTACACCAAGCTGCAGTGGTGAATTCCAGTGCAGTTTTAGCGACTGCACTGTTAAATTGCCGTTTTCAGCCTTCTTAGCCTGCAGTCAGTGGGTGAGCCTCATATTTCTTCTTTGTTTCTCCCACCGACCGGGCTAAACCTAATTAAAGGTTTAACGTAAGAAGCGCAGAGAAATTGTGGTTCTCAAATGATGAAGCTCTCAGCGAGGTCTGGTGAAGCTTGGTACAAACCATTGCGTTTCGTGAAACACGTGGCGTGTGTGACAAACAGAAAAGGCTTTTCTAGGGTTTCATAAGGGAAGGAAGGGCCAGCTAGATGGGGAGACAGATAGAGAGCAGAATCGGAGGTAAAGTACTGGGCTGCAGAGTGGGTGTGGGGAGGATTCCTGGCGCTGTGCTTGCCCTCGCCATCTGGAATTGCCATCTACAATATGGCAGTCCAAGGCCTGTCTCACCTCTCTGCCAACCCGTTCTCATTGATGATTGTCCCACAGCAATGGAGCAGATGTGGGGGTGGGAGCAGCTTGGAGAACTGGCCCGAGCCAGCTGTCGGATCGTCACGCATGTCGCACTGCTTTTTTTTGAAGAGGACAAGAATTCTGGGAAAGGTGTTTTTAACCCTCTTCTTTCTTTTCCATTTTCTCTCAGGAGAAACTTTAAGATTCCACATGGATGGGTGAGGTGGGGCGTTTCTGTGACTCTGTGGGTATCCCCTGTAAGCTGTAAAAATGGTCAACTTCGAGCTGCCTAAAAGCTCTGTAAATATTATGATCCCAGGAGAGTTGCTCCATTCTTCCTGGCATCAGTACTGGAAACCTACTGCAAGATGAGCTCTTGCGAATCATTGATTAACTCTAGATGTCCAGCTGCACATCATTTGTACTGCTCACATTTGTGAGACCTGGTTTCACTTTTCTCTTACCTTGCCTGGTATGGGGTATAGCAGTCAGCAGTTCTAAAATATGAAATACTGTATTGAAGAAAAGAACTGTCATGCAAGACCATTTTAAAATCTGAAGACATTTTGCCATGGCAGGACATGTACTGTGGACATGTATAGTGCACATTGTACACATTGTACTTCTCCAGACATACTGTAGGTATTGACACAGTGTATCTGAGATATTATATATATATATCTCACACTGTAAAGGAACAAGTAATAGATTTATTCCATGCTGAAAAGAAAAGAGAGAAGTTTAATTTTTTTCAGCATGGAATAAACCTATTACTTGTTCCTTTGCAGACTACGCATGCTGGCGCAGCTACCCACCTGAACTATCTCATACTGTATGTATATGAGATATGTATATGAGACATTACTTCCCAATTTATTAATTGTAATAAACATTATTAGACGGCAATTCCTTATCAGTGATGTCTCCTCTGAGTTTATTGACTACACAATGATCCTAGCATGTGGTAATTAGGATGATATAGTGAATTAACTTAGATTTACAAAGTAGTAAGCAGGCAATATAGGGCTTTGTGTAACAATACAATTTTAAGCAGTGTTCACAGCAGTAAATGCCTCCATTATCATTATTCTTTGAAGAAAACATCAGAATAATGGATGAATCATTTTTAGCAGTGTCTGCTTTTGTAAAAAAAAAGCTCAATTCTGTCAGAGAAGAAAAACAATTTTAGCTGCATTAAGCACATTTTGAAAACCAAAGTCAATTATGAAATTGCAAGATGATGTTTGGGATTAAAATTAAAAAGCAAATGAGCAAGAAAATGAGTACATTGTTCTTTCTTTATATAGTTATATTCAAATATACAGCATATATATATATATTTTAGTGTGGCTGGTAATTGCTCATACCCTTAATCAAACATTATTACTTTCTCATAATACTTATTACATGAGTCTTTGTATGCTTAAGAAAGATATGGCTTTGATTTAAATGCCCACCTCTAAAGCTAAAGTGATTTTGACTATTTTTTAAACATGCAAAAGTCTATGCATACAATGTGTCCAATAATTATTAAAACATAGTTTTGAAAGATTTTTAGTTTTCTTTATTTCATGCGCTGCTTTCTTATTATTTATTTCAGTTCAATATTTCTTTTTACATCTATTTCCAAAAGTAATATGAAAAATAAAGATATGTTCTTAGAATACAAAATCTTTGTAATTTGTTTTTGTTTTTTTAACCTAACATTTGTCCTGTTTTCAAAACACATGATAAATCGCTTCATAACAGGTAAACTGATTACAGATCTGGTGACTGGCAAAACAAGTCAGCTAAGGGGAGCACATTCACTGAATCACTTTAAGCTCTCCAGAGTCCTGAGTCCTGAGTCACAGGAGTATTACACTAACTCCCAGAATTGGTGTATTTTCGACCTAAAATGTAATTAGATCTTCATGAAAGTCTAAATATGAAATGAAAATAACCTGATTAAACACATGATACAAAGACATAAGATGTATTTTGATAATTTCTCTTACAAAACCATTTGAACAGTAAAGATCCTTGTATGAATAATCAGTGACTTAATCTAAACATCTTCTGTAACTGTTAATTAGTCTTTCACAATGTCTTTTAGAATTTCTTTCCCATTCTCCCTTACAGAACTGGTTCAATTTAGCAATATTTGAGGGTTTCCTTGTGTAAAGAGCACGTTTCCAGTCCTGCCAAAACATTCCAATGGGGTTTAGAACTAGATTTTGGACTTGGCCAATCCAAAATGAAAGGTTTCTTCTTCTTATCCGTTCAAGTGTAGGTCTGCTTGTACTGCATATTTAGGACCATTGTCTTGCATGATGACCTACTTTTGGCTCAGCTTCATTTGACAAATGGATAGCCTGAAATTCTCCTCCAGAATTTGCTGATACAACAACAAATTCACGATTTTATCAATGAATACAAGCTGTCTGGGTCATGAGACAGCAAAACAGCCCAAAACCATGTTACTCCCATCACCAAGATTGACAGTTGGGATGAGGAAGACAGCGTTTAGTATCTATCACAAAACATTTCTCACTGAGACCAAAAATTTTCAACTTATCTTGCCAGTCTTGTGGATCATCCAGGTACTGTTTGGCAAAGCGTTGTTCTTTTTAGAGAGCTATGATTTCTTCCTGGTTGTACTCCCAATAAAAGCATTTCCATTAAGTCTTTTCCTGATGGTTGAGATATGAACACTTACATGAGACACAGCAAAAATGAAATCTACAGTTCCTTAAATGACATGCTGAGGATCTTTGTGACTTCCTGGGTAATTTTTCAGGTTGCCCTTGGGGGACTTTTTAGCAGAAAACAAGTTCTGGGTACAGTCATTATGGTTTTGAATATTTTACATTTGTAAACTATCTGAGAGTTGATGGACAGACCCCTTTTTATACTTTCCATAATGATATTGGCTGCTATGGACTGGCATCCCATAATGGATGGATAATAATTTTGGAGGTTAACAAATATTTCACATCTTAAATATTAAATATTTTGTATAAACATGTTTGTGTAAGTCTTTAGTTAATAAGCTACAATCAATGAGAAGACATCTGAGGGAGAGATAAGGTACAGTGAGTGTCAGCAAGAACTAAAGGGAAAAAACATAAATATGTTGATTGAATAAATAGTTGAGCACAATATTTGGTGATAGCAACATGGACTACAATTATAGAAACAAATATTTTTTGGGTTAAACCTAATTTGTGACCAGTTTTCTTGGCAGATTTTCTCCTCTCTCAAGTTTCTTGGGGATCACTTATGGACAGTAATTTTCATGACTAATGAACATTGCAGTAATGAACTATCTGGCCAAGGATCCTTACAGAGTCAGACATTTTTGTTCTAAATAATGAGAATCTCTGTTATTGCACACAGAGGATATTTAATTGGTTGCGTAGCTCATTAAGGTACATTTGTGCACCCTAATTAATGTAGGTTTGCCAAAGCAAAGGATTTGAATAATTATACAGTCATGACTCTTCTTTTTTTTGTTTCAGATGACTTTATCTCTTTAATTCTTTTTGTTTTTTGATTTGAGTGTTTGACATGACTGGAACCTTTAAAATAACCTTGTGAAAACCTTGTCTGAATATTTTTGCAAGGCTGTGTATGGCAAACGTGACAGGTACTGTATATAGGCTTGGCTCAACACAGGTTCCCTCTGCTGGATTAGGTAAGGAAATGTCACAGTGGTTTATCACTGGCAGTTTTATTTTCCATTCGCTCTCATCTGCATAGTAGCCTAAACATTCTGTTGCCAAAAACATCAAAAAGGGCATCTATTAGACAAAATCACAGTGAAACCCAAAAGAAAAGTACCATACAATTCAGAAGATGAATGAATAATGTGCAAAACATGCATGCATGCAAAATGGATATGAATGCTTTGTGGGCAAAACATTGCATGTCATGAACCTTTATAGTTTTGATGGATACCATGTTGATGCATAACATTGTTCAAATTCATATTAACCAGCAACGTCTTTATATTTTACTTGCTCAAACAGCTAACATGTAAAAATTAGTTTGTAAAAAGATCAGCTTCAGGAACAATTAAGAAAGGTTGTGTCACTGACCCTGGTCTGTCATCTAGCCAAACTGCCCGTTAGAATTTGCTTTAACAGCGTGGTTGGGCTATTTGTTCCAGAAACCCACCACCCTCTGTTTAAAAAAAGGCCTCCTATTCTCAGACTTAAATATATTTCCTTGTAGCTTCGAATTGTTTAGTATTTCAGATACTTTTACCAGGTCCCACCTGGTCCCACCTTCACCTGATTTGTTCAAGAGGGAAGAGAGTTCATCTTTTAACCTGTCTGAGTGTGACATTCCCTTTAGATCTACAGTATACAGTATTTTGTTATGCCTTGATTTGTATTGAGGGCAAAGTCCCTTTTCTTTTATAGTGCTCACTATTTTGCACATTTTAAGTGAGGTCGAAAGAGTGCATTCTATAACTCAAACATCACCCTCTGCGCATTTGCCATTTCTTTCTAAAATGAGGAGTACTCTGTTTAAGGGCATATATTTTAGAAATCAGATACTTTTTCTTCATTAATATTTAAAATATATATACACTGTAGCTCTTTTCTCAAAAAGCCTTACAAAACTATTCTGACCATGTTTAAATAAATGTCCTAAAGGTTTTCCTAAAGGGTTTACATTGACTTCCTTTTTAATGCCCAAGGGGCAAATACAGTTCAGTTTGTTAAATGACCTTTTTCCAGCCTTGGTGTGTACTAAGAAAAGAGCCTCCGGTATTAAACTGGCCCGCAGGGCAAATAGTTTGCATTTGATTACTCTTAATGCAAAATACATTGCATGACTGTAGATGGCCTGTGCCTTAAATGAGTTGATTCACTAGAACTTTTTTAACACTCTTTGGATATTATTTATCAAACTAACAAAAGGTATAATTTACAAATAGGTATAGAGTAGGAAATGCTATTTATCCCATTTAATTAATTACTGAGGGATCTTGCTTCTTTACTTCAGTATGCTCAATGAGTTCCAGGGCTCAGCAGGATGTTCGAGTATTCTTTAACACCTCAATTGTTAAAGCCTAGAGGAGCAAAACGGACTATCGATCAAATAAATCCTGAGGTCTGGAGTTTCTAGTTTTCCTCTTATCAGGGTTTTAACTGATTTAGGAGCTTTGTCAGGTACCTGTGTTTTATTTTCCAGGACTAACTTACTGAGAAATTAGAAAGAACTAGAAAACCTCTAGCTACAAATTGTGCCAGTAATTGTCTAAGTCATGGATCTCTATATTAACTTTAACAATACGAATAGCTGCACTATAGTTCAGTTAGCTAAATGGATGGTGCCATTACTAAGTTACATTTAGGAAGTTTGTTTTCATTTGCTGGTAGTTATGATCATTTGATATATACAGTTCTTACAATTATCACATCATGTGGGTCATCCTGATGTGACATAGGTTCTCTCTGAAAGTGTGGAAAGTATTAACCTCGAGACTGCCCTGCAACATCCATACTGTAAATGAGTTGCCGTTCTCACAGTCTGTGGAGAGAGCATTGCACATCAGCTTGACACTACATTTAATTTCCTGTCTCCTTCCAGCATTGGAAGCTTGAGCTTTAAAATTCTCAAGCTTTGGAGGCGTGTGGAGGGGGAAGAAATGTCACAAAAATAGCATCAGTGGCTAATGGTGTCACGGCAGAAGCTCCTGGGGAATCAGGTGCAGAGCTAAGCAGATGTGTTGTGTCTAACCGAGCAAATTAGCTTTCTGCTCTTGGTGCTGGTGCTCTTTCTTCAGGCCAGTTACTGCAGCCAAGGCCTCTTTGTACTGTATGTCATTCAAGCACAGATACGTGTTGAAGGGAAGTGTTATCATGCGTTTAATCAGATGTAATGTTATTCAGTCTAGTAAGCTTAATAATGTGATTGCAATTAAAATATTCCTCAGAATGAGGTCTAGTGATATGTACTGTATTTACAGAATGAGGTCCAGTGATATGTACTGTGATATGTACTGTATTTACAGAATGAGGTCCAGTGATGTGTACTATCCAGTAATTCAGGTATTGTGTTCTTCACAGGTAGGATTCCAAACCTCCTGTACTTATATGTAGTGATAAAATGAAGGACTCATTCAGTTTTCATTTTAGAGCTTGTGGAAGAGAGAGACTGCAGTCTCTAAAGCCTTTAGCATAGATTTATCCAATGAACATCAAGTGTAACATTGATACAGGATCTAGATAGCTTTTGGATACTTGCAGAGAAACTTTGGGTTGCTCTGCAACAAGCTTCATTCCCAAGTTTATTGACTCCTTTAGGAAATAGCTTATTGGATCATTAAGCTACATTCAAGCAATGACCTTAATGGATGCCTCATCTTTGATGGTAGTAGATTTTTCCTTCACACAGCAGTAGACACATTCCTGTTTAAAAATTAAATATCTGCACTTGCAGCTTCTGAGGAATGATCACAATTTTGTTCCTGAAACAACAAATAAGTAACATCTAGCATCATTTAAGAAAATTAATACCTTTTTAAATGAATAAATTACACTACTACTTGCTTTTCTAATTGAACTGTGGTCATTTAAGTGTGACAGAGTGAATAGTCTGAATAAATGGAGGACAGCTTTGTACCAGAAGCTATAGTCAGAAAATAATGGATGGACATGAGTTCTATCAAAAAACAAATTCCTGGAAAATATTAACAGCAGCCAGACAAAGCACCTCATTGAAAACCTATGTAATTCCTTTGCTATTGCTTGCTACGGGTCTCAAAAACATTTCAGGCTGCAGTCCTTATAAAATATTAAAATGTGTGAGTGCACTAATTTTGTACTGCATATAAATATTATCCTGGTGGGCGTAAGGGGCTTGAAAATATGTTTGCTTGGAATGAATAGAAATAAAACTATCAAACATATTTACTTCAAACTATTGTTGATTTCTATTACTTTCACAGAATTGTGTTCACTCTCTTGCTTGTGTTGTCATCATTAGGAGCAACAGATGTTGCATTGAGTTTGTAGAGTAAAAAAGCTAAAATATCTGTAAAACTGATTCCCTCTACTGTTGAAGAAGGGTCATTACCACGGTTTGCAGTCAATCCATTGAAGCTAATCTGCTTCAATGAAATGCAGGTTGTGTAACATTCTTGCTAAGCAATGAGCACACGGGTCTGAAACTAACAGCCATTGTCAAACATCAGCACTGCTACTGGATCCCCAGTCCTGGTCCTGGGGGACCATACCTCTTCTGGGCTTTGTTCCAGCTAAATTCTCATTTACCCATTTGAATTCTTAATGGACTGGATAGTAGGATTCATTCAAACTGTGTGACTGCATTCATCTCTTAAACATGTAACAGGTTGCCTTTTAACTATTGCATTACAAAAGCAACAGAAAATGCTAAACTTTTGAGTTAAAAAAAACTTGCAGGTGTTCCAATCAAGCAATGTTGAGTTAAGGCTCCAAGTCAGTAATGATGAAAACCAGCAAATATGGATCTCCAGGACCAGGTTGGGAATCCCTACTCCAGGGTACAATCTGTCATGGTGCAGAGGCTTCTTTAAATAATTACTTTTTTTAAAATAACTATCTGCTCAGGAATGCCTTTAGTTTTAGTAAGCATACTAGTGATGAGCATACTGTGCCCAGCTAAGATACAGTACGAATTGTGGTACTAGTAGGATGCCAGTGATATTTCACATTATATATATTGACCCTGTAAGTGGCATTACTGTAAATTCGAAAAGGTTTTTTGGAGCCAATTACAATTGTCAGCTAAAAGCCAAATGTTCAAAATAGGAAAAAACTTGATTCCTAAGGGGAAAATATTCCTGTGACTTCAACGTAGATGCTTCGACCAAGATGACAAGAGGGAATCAATAAGGAGAAGGAGGCTGGATAATGCATGCCAAAAACAGAAGATGATAGAATAGTCATGGGGAGGTCTCTCTTGTTTTTTTTAGTTTCCTAACTAAACGAATAACGTTACAATCTCATGCTGGGCCCTGTCTCTGTTATGTGTTTTTAGAGGTAGGAGTTTAAATTAATTCCATGTTGAAAAGCAAAACAAATGATTCAGCTGAGATGCTTCATCAAGGGGGAGTCATATATTAATTTTTATATAATACTATTTTCATTTACACTCACTAATTCAGATATTAGGAATCCCCTGTCAAATGCATATACTGTGAGAAAACATCAGGGTTAGCATTAACACCTCACAGGGTTCACAGGCTATCCATCTAGTCCCAACACATTAAGTTTCTGAACTGATTTTATTGCAAAACACAGGCTTCAATACGGAGTATCGAAAGGAGGAAACCTTTATTTGCAGTGACACCAAGCACCTTCTAAACCTTAACAAGTACAGTGAGCAATATGCTTGATTTGGGAGTGACCTTCTGTCCTGGGTTATCTTTTGAGCCTAATGTGCCAAATATTCTAAAGAAACTGTTCTTTCTTCTTGAAAATATTCCCAGGCTGTGTCCTACACTGTCCATATCTGACAAAAAAACTGCTTTATGCATGTGTTTCTTCAAGGTTTGATTATTACAGGGGGTAGGCAGCTACAGTCCTTGAGTGTTGCACTTATTCCTGGCTTTTACTCTATAAAAGCACATAGCTTTTATGGCATATAGCATATATTCAACATAAAGCATATAGCCCCTACAAAAGACTGTTGTGTCAGTGTAGAAGAGGCAAGAAGGTTTTTTTGTGATACAAGGGTTTGGAGTCCAGCCTTCTATATTATACATGACTTGTTCATTTGCATTCTAAGGGAGGCTAATTTCATACCTTCATCTATCTTCTCCCATGCTGATGGGAAGTTTGCAGGGGTGTGGCAGTGAGCTGGGATGAATAATTATTTGATTATTCCAGTGGGACACGAAAAGGGTAAACATGACTGTCCAATATAAATGGAAAAGGAAAAAGAGAGAATGAGGAAGGGAAGAGGAAAGGTCAGCTCTGGCAGCAGGGAGTGCAGCTTAACAAATTGAGACACATCAGGAGGGATCCTGCTGTGATTGCAATCAAGGCAACAAGCCTATTTGCACACCTGACTGAACAATGCAAATGTGCTCTCGGCTCCACCTTCCCCAAGGTCATGCCTCTGCCAAAAGCTGGGCTATTACCTGCTCTTTGTATCCATGCAGAATGTACAGTGAATGCCTAATGACCCTGTTAAGCATTCCTGCTGTGATTCTGTTCTTGCGTTGTGACTATGTAAAAGGTCCAACAGTCTGTGAATCCCCTAGGGCTTAATCAGAATAAACTCCTAGACCCTGAAAGAGCTACTGTACATTAGCACTAGTCAAGATTCTCTGAAGATCCACATGCTGGTCTTGGGACAGGAATTGACTATTTTTTTAAGGAATGTACCCTAGTCACCACTTCTTTTGTTGTTCCTGTCTCCTAAGCAACTTTTTTTAAACCATCAAAAATTGACAATGAAGGGAGGTTCCTGAGTGACACAACAGATAAAGATCTAAACTAAAGTTAAGAGTGCAGGTTGATTTCTACCTGTAGGTACAGTAATCACTGGCTGCTATGGACTGACTGACAAAATATAAGCTGATTGATAAGCTGACCTGGAGTCCTCAAGTCAATTTATCAGACAAAGACATCTCTTGTTTTCTACAGATTTATGTGGACTGAGATCACATGAATTCCTTGAACAGATTGCTGGTTTATCACAGGTTTTTAACTCCACCTACAGTAGCAATGTCTCATTTGTGTCCATAACCCTACTGAACCCTGTCTTACACCACATTTGCAATAACAGGGGGCATAGTAGTGTGTTTCCTCATGCAAAGATTTTATCATCTAGGCTTCTCAAATTAAAAATGACACATTCAAAGCAAATGAATGAATGATGCTCAGTTTGGTCATCATTCCTGAGAAATTTGAATTTGAAAATGTGTTTGCATGGGTTTCCTCCAGGAGCTCTGGTTTTCTCCACAGTCTAAAGATATACTGCTAAGTTAGCAGGCCCTGGTGTGTGTCCTGCATGGACTGGCATCCCATCCAGGGTGTATCCTGCCTTGTGCCCATTGCTCTGGCTCTGGCTCACTGTATTGGATAAAGCTGATAGAAAATAGATGGACATATGAATGCAAGAGAACAGGCCTGAAGACAGGTGAATATGTCCATGAGAAATATTTTAGATTGTGAATGAGTAACTTTAACTCAAATTTTGTTGCAAGTTTCATTTACTCAATAAAACTGATACTTTTTATACATACTGTATGGTGTATCTCTTTGAATTTATTATATTCTAACGAGGATGCTACTATTTTAATACTGAAAAAAATCTGAAACTTAAAATACACTTCTTTCAAACGTGCATTATTGTAACTGAAATGGTGTGTGAGCACAGGGACAATTCAGAGATACGAAATCCTGGTTTGCAACTTGTACTTCCAGAACAGGGTCTGGTTTTCCTCGACCATACCAGAGACAAAAATCTTGGTAATGGAAGGCGTTATGGTACCAGAACCGTTCTTCCCAAGAGTTAATACTTGGGGGTGTGTCCTTAAGGGGTGGGCTTCACCGCCCAACCTGGTTGGTTGAAATGTTTTTTAAAATACTATTGGCTGAATCTCACGTCATAAATATTTGGTAGGCGGGATGTTATAATTTGACAGGATGATGCGCCTCGCTATTGGCTGACAGGATCCTGTCAGAGGATTGTATTCGTGAGTCTTCGTCAACACTTCACTGAAGGGGTGGGTCTTCCACATGGCCGGGTTACAGAGTAGAGATAAAGGTATGCTTTTTAAAAATGTGTTTTGATGTAACTTATGGCCGGAGAAATTGCAACTTAGTGAGAAAAAAATGTTGTTTAGACTGGGTTGTAGGACGGGGGCTCGAAGAGTATAAAGCGGTGCAAGAGGAAACCGCGATGAGGAATGTGATGTCTGCAAGAAAAAAACCCACAAAGGTAATAACAGCCTGGGCAAAGAACTGACATGGATCTGCCCAGAGGCCGAGTCGTCTCATCCAGCCCTTGGTTACGTAGTGCTAACGTCCCTCTTAGCAAAACAATTCTTGTTAGCTGTTAAGTCATTCTGGCCTTTCTCTGGCTCTCACGTCGGTGTCTTTTGCTGTTCAATTCTCCCACTCATTCTTGCAATTTTGTAAGGTACTTTATTGTGGTGTGCCGAATAATTGCGTGTGCGTTTGCAAATGTTCTGCCATAAATCTGTTTAAACCCGCTTCAGTGCGTTATATCCGTCAGTAATCCCGTGCCCTGTTGCAGAAGTTATTAAAGATGTCCCCTACAGTGTTTTGTTGGTGTTTAGCCGTTGTGTTTTGAAGAACACTCGATTTATGTACAGCATGTGTCGTTATACAGTAACTAACCAGGTTCAAGCCTTTCATTTTAAGCATAAAGGAGACTCACTGCAGTCGTGCACTGTATTGTAGGATTTACTGTAGCATATGATTTACTTTTATGCACAACCGTATGTTGTAACAGAAGTTACTGCAAAATGCTGTTCCCGATGCTGATCATAACCGAGATTCGTTATTGTGGTGCAAAGTGCACGAAGTTCGGTGTTGTTTCTGTAGAGCTGAAGTATGCCAGCTGAAGCAAGTGATGTCCTTTTTTTCTTGGCACAGGATCTAGCATGAAGTCCCTGACAGCCAGGGAAAAGAGCAGCATGCAGTCCAGTGGAGAAAATCCTTTGGCCTCAGGGGTAGTTCATGTGAAAAAAGAACTGGTGCTGTTAGAAAGGGGGCATTCTCAAGACAAGTCCTTTGACTGTACCAAAGTACCGCTCAAGCCATACTGTGAGATCAAAACTGAGACGGAGGACTGCCCAGCCACCTCAGACAAGCCCCTTCCCCAGGAACCGTCTTCCACTACAGCTGGAGGATGTAAGTAAAGGCCGGACATGGGTGGGGTATACACAATCTGCAACCTATTCCAAGCCACTCCATCACGCAATTTTGCTTTAGCCAGCTCCCTAATTAGTTATTTGAAAACCATCAGATCAATATAACAATTAAGGAGCTGGTTTTATCACCGTACTGGAGTGGAAGCACAGTGGAAGGGTGATGACAGTTTCATGACAGGGAAGATTACTTTTTTTAATTGGCATTCCTTATTGAGAACATGCAGAGGTCAAGGTCCATACACCATATGCATGACCACCTGAAACTCACCCCTGTAGCTGAAACGTCAACTGGTCACATCGTGTAAACAGCAAAATTACAGGGCCCAGTGTGTGGTTGGCCAGCTTGGGGGGCAAGCTTTGCGAGCTGATACTGACCTCTGACGATAGTGTATGCAATAAACACTTTGAGGTCTGTTATACTGTATGTTGCTCTGTTGGATGAAACCAGTCATCTCTAAGATCTCTAACATCTTGACAGAGGGATCCAGAAACTTCCTTAAGTGGACCTCAGAATAACACATTTGCTGCTAGCTCGTCTCTTGGTAGAATTTGTACGATATAAATCTCATGCAGACCATTGTAATGATGCCTCTGTCCCATTTAAAATAAATTCTTCTTGTGATTAATGCAAGATTGAGATGGAGGTGCATGTCACCATCAGTATAATATACTAATGTGTTGCGTGGCCATATCAAGTTGTAAATATTACATTAAAAAGTAATATTGCCAGATTTTTCAGTGACACAAAAAACATTTTGATCATGATGATGCATACAGAGCTGCATAATGCATTATGCACCACGCTGCAGCAATCTCTGTATTGACAGCTGCCGTTTATGATGGATTACAGTTTTTCAGATTATGACAGTAGCCCATCTTTTCTGTTGCTTTGAAAGGCAGTAAAATGTAAGGCCCAACTTTTTGCCTTGTCAGTTGTGTCCAATAACATAATACAATGTGCCATCTGCACACACTTTTCAGGCAGTGATAGGTACACCATCACTATACCATCTGTAACAGCTTGCTGTCCAACATACTGTAACTGACGTCATTATGTTACACCCAAGACAATCCAGGACATAAAACCTGTCAAAAGGTGTCAGATTACTGTAGTTAAGCCAATTGATCAACTGGGTCAAGCACCCCAGTTCTGCTCCTTATGACTCCAGTGTCTTCTGGGTTTGTGTGCGTCCAAGCCCATAGATTAAGAATGAGCTCAATTAGAATTTGAGCACAGTAGGTGCTGATTTCCTGTTACTATTAAATGTAGTTGACTGCAAACCTCAAGCATTTGTAAGAAATAAAGAATAAACCGTTAAAATGATTTGTTCAATTAAATGATCAGTTCATTAAATGAGAGCTCGGCTGGAACAGGAGAGCCAGGACTGGAAAGCTCTTAATGGAGCAGTGGAGAGCTGAACTGGAATGAAGGCTGCAGATGCTGTGAGCCACCAGAGGAGCACCCCTGCTAAAGCAGACTTGTTTTTATGGGCTGTTCTTCCCCAGTGGTGTGAATAATACAGTCCATTACTTTGTAGAATATTAAGGAAAAAATGCTTAAGTTCTCTTTGACCTACACAGCATTGTTTGTTCCCTGTAAAGACATATTAAAGGAACTTTTAAGTAGAAAACATTTACATATCAGCTATTTTCTATCTTTCTGAGGGAGTTACAGCAAAATAGCTTGCAGCAGAAAATCAGAAACCACAATGCAGTAGGGTATTAACTTTCCATTGGAATGCAGTATATGGTTTCATTTTTCTTCTCTGAAGATTTCTGAATAGCCTTCAGAAAAGGCATTGCTAATGCAGAAGCATGGAAGCAAAGCATTTCTAATGAGTTTCTGAATGATACTTCCTAAAGTAAGTAAAGCAAAGAGGACCGGCAGAATGGTAATGCATTTGGATGGAAAGTTATTGCTTCTGTTCTAAACCTTTAAGGAAAAAAACACCATAAAAGAGTTTGAGGGGTGCTGGGATGATGAGCCCCTGCTTCTGTACTTCAGTGTTCATCATCTCTGGGTGACTAAATGAGTAGTGTGCTTTGATACAGAAATACTTGCGAGAGGCAGGGGACTTGAGAATGTTCTGAAATCTGGTTCATGCTCCAGATCTTTCACACCAGGTGCTTGAGACATGGCTGCATTCACATTTATATCCAGATTATCCCTGGAAGATAATCTTATCGATATGAAAAAGCACCCTGGAACAAATGGACTTATGTCTACCCAGGTAGCTGTTGCGTTTGAGAAAAGATTTAGTTTTACTATGTGTAAGGCTTTTTGTTCTTTGACAATTCAAAAGGTATTTTAACAAATTGTCTTTCCAGTTTAGGGTTTAGCTGTCACAGAGCCAATCAGAAAGTCTTGTATTGTGCTATTTTAATATTTAACTTGAAATAGACACGCAGAGCTTATAATATGTATTCTAAATCACAAACATGTTACTAAATTACAAATGTTACTGTGTGACTCCGTATCTGCTATGTTCTGCTACAGTGTCTGTAAAAGAAGAAGAGGAGGAGTTGTCCCTGTGTCTCCACACTGATATCCTTTCACCTGGAAGAAATGAGCTGGAAAATCGCATCAAGACACCAAGTGAAGACTGCAACGAGCCTGAAAGTGTGAAAAAAGAAGACGGCTTGCAAAACCAGCAGGTATTCTTCCCCGCCAGGGTTCCCGATCAGCTAAGCCTGAGCGCCAGCAACCCAGAACAGAAATCATCGGTGTCGCCTGCCTGCGCTGCCCAAAGTGGGGCTCCTCCGTCACTGACAAGAGAAGGGAAGGCCGTGAGGCAGAACGTGTACGGCTGCGATCAGTGTGAAAAGAGCTTCAGCCGGGTGGGGACTCTCAGGGCACACCAGCGCGTGCACCGCGAGAAGCTCCCGCTCATCTGCAGCGACTGCGGCAAGGCGTTCAGGGATTCGGCCAAGCTGAAGATCCACCGGCGTGTCCACACTGGCGAGGCTCCGTACCGGTGCGAGGAGTGTGGCAAGTGCTTCAAGGAGTCCGGGACCCTGACCAAACATCGCCGCGTCCACACGGGAGAGACTCCGTACTGCTGCACCACCTGCAACAAAACCTTCAGCATCCTGGCCACCCTACGTCGGCACCAGCGGATCCACACGGGGGAGAACCCGTACAGCTGCCAGCAGTGCGGCAGGAGCTTCCGGGACTCCGGCAGCCTGCGGACGCATGAGCGCGTGCACACGGGCCAGACCCCCTACCACTGTCACACCTGCGACAAGGGCTTCAGCCAGCTGGGTACGCTGAAGAAACACCTGCGCATCCACACCGGCGAGCAGCCCTACCACTGCACCGTCTGCGGCAAGACCTTCAGCATCTCGGAGACGCTGAAGAGGCACCTGCGCATCCACACCGGCGAGCGGCCCTTCAGCTGCGCCACCTGCGGCAAGGGCTTCCGCGAGTCGGGCAGTTTGAGGAAGCACCAGAGGATCCACACCGGAGAAGCTCCCTACCGCTGCTCCGAGTGCGGGCAGAGCTTCCGGGAATCCGGGAAACTGAAGATTCACCAACGGATCCACACGGGCGAGACTCCGTACCACTGCACCGTCTGTGGGAAGAGCTTCAGCCTGTCCGGCACCCTGAAGATCCACCAGCGCATCCATTCCGGAGAAACTCCCTACCAGTGCGGCGTCTGCTCCCGCAGCTTCAGCCGGCTGGGGGCCTTCCGGAAGCACGAGCGCATCCACACGGGAGAGAAACCGTATCTGTGCTCGCTGTGCGGGAAGGGTTTCCGGGAGTCGGGCAGCCTGAAGAAGCACCTGAGGGTGCACTCTGGGGAGACGCCCTACCACTGCACTGCCTGTGGGAAGAACTTCAGCGAGCTGGGCAACCTCAAGAAGCACCAGCGAGTTCACACTGGCGAGAGGCCTTATCACTGCGCCCACTGTGACAAGACCTTTGTCTACTCCGGGCAGATCAAGACACATGCCTGCAAGGCTCCTCAACCAGCGCAGGCCCCGCAGGGTACTTAACATAGCTGCTCTTCTGATCTCTTCAGACCTAGAGCACAACACTCATTAGTGCAGATACAAGTCCATCGAAGCAGCTGAAAATCACTGACTGTGGGAGAGCTGGCCTGTGATTGCTGTCTTGTGCTATTGAAAAGGTACTTTCTTATACAGTTGTGCATACAGTGTGACTGACTCAACAAATGAGGAACTTCAGAAATGTAATTTTGGGAGTCACAGCTCCACGTCTGCTAGTTGTTGGTTATGCAAATAATTAAAGTATTCTTTGGACTGTGCCATCCTGGCTGAGATGTGAAATGCTGGCCAGGAAGATGAGGTAGTCAGAAACCCCCGATGTGAAGCAAACCAAGGCAACGTAAAGTATCATAACGGTACTTCTTAGCCTGTCAGGCTCATTTAGTTTGTGTTAGGTAAAACACTCCGAACAAGGACTATTTCAGCTTCTTTAATGTATTTAGGAAAGGTCCAAACTCCCATGACTCAGTGTGCCATGGGAGTTTGGACCTTTCCTGTGCCCCAGAACTGTACATTCACCTGTGTTCCCAGGTCCTTGTGTCATTAACCAAATGTAGGAGGGACAAATGGGGAGAAACACATTTAGGGTCATTCTGGGAAAGACTGAAAGGCATGCTTGAGGCGGGAGTTGTCTCCCGTCCCAGAAGTTCATTTTTAAGTACCGTGGCAAGAAATCTTAATTATTTTTATATGTAAAATAATACAATTATTATTTTTAAGTGTCTTGCACAGTTATTAAAGTGTATATATAGTGAGAGGGAATGTTGGTCATTCTGACCTCACTCTAGGAAATGGCATGAGAATCTTCAATTTGGCCTCTCAAGCTTTCAAATATTATAGGCTTTTTCTTTAAAAGCTGTGATAAAGCTAACAAATGGCACGAGATCTTAAAAATTATTAATGAAATAGAGTAGTTAGTGTTAATGATGTTTTATGAGATGGTGCATAATATCTGTAAAAATTTCCCTTTGTGGGACTGGATCCTTGCTTCAGTGTTGTCCCAGGACCTGGATGTCAGGACTGAGAGGATTTTGAATCCCTTGAAGTCTTTTGAAATCCCCTAGTAATCTCCTCTTTCAGAGCCTTAGATGAAATCTCTTGAGAAGAGATGCAAGCCTCTGGTTATATTATTATTTCTTGCCATTCCTGAAGCTAAAAGGATAAGCACTGTGATTGTTACATATATTAGGAGGTGCTGAGTTAGTGTTTTCACCTGTAGCAAAGATAAAGTCTCCTTTCCATGGGAATTGGAAGCAATGTTATTAATGCATGGTAATTTTCTTACTTTTAACGAGCAATACAGGGATTAATGCTCCCTTTCTGTCTTGGTTATAACACAGTCTTATGAACTGCAAGCTTGCAGTTTTTTTGTATTAGGTTCACATTATCATACAAAAACCTTTTCAATGATAAATGGAAACACATTTCTGATTCAGCACTAGTGTGAGCACAGAGTGCTCTAAGGGAAGACCAATTGTATTACATGCACCTAACAAATGAGTTATCTGAATGAGATAGCTAGATTGATTTATTTGTCATGAGTCATAAATTGCTAGTTTCCAAAGTCAATAAATTACCAAATCTGATTTAACAGAATGGATGTGAATTTGGTCAGTCATTTTTTGCAAATAAATCTGTAGATGCACATTCTGCTACTGTACAGTACTTGAGAAGGCTTATTATTGCATTGGAGCCCATAGGCAGTAGTGTTGCTAGGTTTTTCCATTGCATGGCAAAAGTGCATTATTGCTACAGCTCAGATAGAGTTGCAGTTACCTGATAGATTCAACAACAGCCTGTCATCCTGTTCCATGACAAACTCTGTCATTCCACACTTTCCTGACTGCTGCAAGGCCTGAGGTCCATACATTGTACAATATTATCAAGTTTTCAGCTGACCCCCTCATTCCTCAGTCCTTCTCTTTATTGTGGTTTTCTGCTTTTAGAATTTCTAAGGGGCTCTCCTCTTAGCAAGAAAAAGTAGAAACATTGAGTAACACCTCTACAAGCTTATCTATCTGTTAGCTTTACCTGCATTCAGTACCTTCTATAAAAGTAAAACTGCTGCTTAAACTAGTGATAGATTATCATTTGGCAAATAAGTGCTTTAAGAAACTGCACCCCTGAGTGGTATATAGGTATACAGGATGAGATGCTCACCTTAGTCTTGTGTCTTTTTGACATTTGTAATTTAGATGAAAAAAAGTTTCAATCAGTTGTGTTTCTTTATTAAGTTGTTCACTTAAACCTAATATCTAACAATTGTAGCTAACCACTACGAGCAAAGCATTAAGCACTCTGTAAGTTCACTGTATTTCATAACACTTTATAGAAATAGTACTGATAGAACAGAGCATGACTTGTTTTTCTTTTGACAAGGATTTTATAAAGCCGTTTTATTTTTATTTATGAATTCATTGAAGGTTGACTTTCAACAGGTAAACTTTGTTCTCCAAGCCAGACTGCATGTGTGATTCACAGTCGCTGTAAGACAAAATTAGCTCATTTTAAGTTCAGTGTTTTCCGGTTCTGTCTGTGCTTTTAAAGTCATGCCATTTTAAAAGCCTAATTGAACTTTGTTGTACCTCTGCCTAATTGCAGCCTAGTTTATTTTATGCAAATTAAAAGCAGAAAGGCTTGGCTGAGAGCACTTTGTATACTGATGGATTGGTTTTGCTAAGGAAGAGGAAGGTAAATCATCAAGAAAGCCTAGCGGAGCACAGCTTAGCGAGGCTCATTTTGTGCTTCGTATTGTACCAGGAGGTACAGGCAATTTTTCAGTTAAGTGCAAGAATGTTTTTTATAACTCGGTAGACTCAGGAGTCATTTCTGAATAATTTCTTGAATTGTCAGGTGGCTGGTATTTTGGCTTCTGTTAAGTAGTTGTCTGATAATGTGCACCAAAGGAATTTTTGGGCAGGACAGTGATCTGACTCCTGTGATTCACTATAAATTTTTAAAAAGGAACAAATTGTTCTTAAACTACAGTACATAACACTGCTTATAAGTATAGAAGGACAGTTATATGTTATTGGCAGATAAGAAGCTAAAGAGTCTGAAGTATTGGGGTCATATTGGAGAAATAAGAAACATAACAGAAGGTGAATGTCACTAAGTACACAACACTATTGTTTTCAGATTTCACTATTCCACTTCTAGACCAAAAAGAACGACACATTTGATTAATGTCCCTCTTGTGATCTTTATGAGCCCAACGTCTGCCTTTTTTCCTCATCTGAATCTGTTACTCAGAACATCTGTACAGCTGGCTGTAACTGCATTTGTGATCACATTTAGTGCCTAAAAGTGGCAGAATTTAAGTTATGTGGAAAAATTTAAAATTTGAAATCTTGAGCAGTTCAAGAAAGAACTGATATCAACAGTTGTCATTAATCGGATTAATAAGAACTCCTTGCATTTATAAAATGCTTTATTGTGCATGCTTCAGACAGTATTATCTGAAGCAAACATAAGAAATATTATTTAAAATAAAAAAACTGTACATTTGTGTTAAAATAATACATTGTCGATCGTATTTCTGGAAATACTGTTTTGTATTTCTGTCTCTTTTTGATGTGTTCTGCATGTATTTTTTTATTCACTGTGCACAGCAAGTCAAAGCTAAATGAAATCAAGAGATGCTATTTGGACATGTTGCTGCAGAGAGTGAGAAACGAGTCAGATTAGCCAGCCCTATCTCCTCATCCCATTATCTTAAATACCCCTGTGTTTTGCACTCTGGAGGCAAAGCAGGGAATCATTAGATGCTTAAATGCTCATTTCCTCCCACCAAGTGTTTAACTGCAATCAGGAAGGCCAGTCTCCTGGAAATATCTCTGATCCATTTGCTATCTTAGTCAAATGATATTTTGAGGATGTAATTATGTTTTTCCTCACCTCCTATCTGACCAGATTTCAAACTAGAAGAAAAGGGGCAAAATGTTTTTGTTAATTTTAAGAAGATTCACACAAGTGCATAAGTGCGTTCAACAAGCACACGTCAGTTTCAGGAGGACATTTTTGCATTCTCTGCACTGTAGTAAGCGCACTTCACAGAAAACCAATAGGGATGCTATGTTACTAGACATGGTGGGAGATACCTAACTATTCTCAATTGATGTAATTAGAATGAAAATAAGTTGTGCTTAGGCACAGTTCTAAAATACAAACCCTTAGCACTGCACTGCTGTTTTGTGCATTGAAACATACATTTGCGGAGAGGAATCCTTGTTTTTAATATTTTCATTGAATGAATATTATCGTCTACCTCTTAATACTCAACCTGTTCAAATATTTCCATTTTTGCTAGACTCATGATACTTGTTTTTCCCATTTAGAATCTGGCTTTATGAAGTACGTATCTGACCTGACTCAGGTAATTGTTCACTTATTGTGTTTGTGGGTTTACCAGCTGTGGTAGAGCAAGGAGCTGTTGTAATCATTCAGCCTGCAGACTGTGTACGAGACATCTTGAGGTGTCTCTCTAGTCTTCATTAATTTTGTGCTGTCACATACTGATCCAATAAACTGGTTCAAATGGCACATGTGCCTTTTTTGTCATTGTCCAAATGAACATAGGAGAAAGAAAGTGCTGTATGCACTTAATAGTAAGTACTTAGTAGTACTTTGTAGTGTACTGTAGCTGCGCATATTCGACTGACTTACTGCAAGATTACAAGTGCTTGACAAATTCTGGACAAAAAAAGACAAAAATGTTAATCAGAGAAAAGCCTGCTAACCTGAGTTCACCCAACACTGGAAATGCTTCACCTGTTGTGCATCACCACTTGGGAAGTGCAGGTTACACTGAGCTGAAGACAGTCCAGGTTAAACCTGCTAATTCCTGCACCACAGGACTCACCCTTAGCTCTATGTTTCTAGATGGCAATGCTTAGATAACTCATTCTCACTATTACTACCAGTGAAATGCTAGTGAATAATTATGACGTGAGAGCACATTCGTAGACACTTTTTATAGAAACATCTATTTCATAATGTTCATTCTCCTAAGGTTCCCAGTAAGGCAATGATATGCACCTGATTCCATTTGTCATAACTCCCACCAAGCTTTCTTCGAATGCACTCCTATATTGAGGTTTGTGTGTCACAGAACCCAGCACTTTGTTTAAGTCTGTTTTATATTTGCTGAGTGTTGTCAGTAGGCTTGAGAAACCATTTGCTCTTTTTAACATGACAGTGTTTGCAAACTGTGATGTCAGTAACGTCACTGAAACTCACTGCATAACTTTGCATTGTTCAGGTTTACCTCCAGTTTAAAAACTCTGATTGGTACATAATATTATGTAATTATATCTCTGGCATCCACCAATATGAAGCAACAGTGTTAATACGATTCTCTTTTTGGAAACAATTATCAGGATATCACATAGGCACACGAAATCGAAAAATGGCTTGCCATGTTTGTGAAAACCTATCCTTGGCTTCAGGGGAAAATCATGAGATAGACTTTCTTTCTGTTTCTGCTCTCAAGTGATGGCACTTGACCTGCTGTTGGAAATTAATAGATGAAACAGGGTGTTCGGGAGGTGAGATATTTGTGTATAGAAGAAAGGGACAAGATTAGAATTTTACCTCTTCCTGAATGTCTGTGACACAGAGATGAAACATATTTGAAGTTTATTTGGCCTAACTGACCTGAATAATCATAAAGATGAGGCTAACAAAGTAAAATAGAGGAATTCTGGGGCAGAGTTCTTCAGTAAAAGAACTTGTGGTCTACACACTTTTGTTGATTGGTTAAGATACTGTATACGTAAGGCCTCAGAAGAACACAGATTTCGGGTTGATTGGTTGACACTGGAATTCCATGATGTTCTGTGGAAGATGTGGTATCATGAAAGGAGAAACTCGAAGCTATCAGAGCTGAGATTGGCTTAATGTGCCCGACATGGTGAAGGAACTGGTAGTGAAAAGACTATGTTCTGATGCTTGTTGAAATGGATGAAATGGTTGAATGTTAAATGTGAAGAGAGTATGAATAATAAAGAGACTTAAGGGTCTTGGAGGAATTATGCTTTTAGTGCCCTGTCTGGTCCCTTTGAATGAATGAGGACAGATTTTAGGCAGAACCTCCCCAAATAGTGGCTAAAATGATGGTCTTTAAGGACAAGTAGGAATCTAGAGCATTGGGGAAGAAGGTCTCGGGTATCTGGACTGCTGGGCTGCGGGTGGAAAGGTGGGGGTTGGAAGAGAGTGACGGGCCTAGGTTACATCCAATCTGACACTAGGGAATGGAGGGGGAGAGAATCCTATCAGGTCTGCCTGGGGCACAGGCACCAGGGACAGCAAGGGCAGAGCATCAGCGGCCGGGCAGACGCCTGTGGGGAGAGCAGGGGAGAGGAATAGGCATGCGTCGGAGATACAATAGGCACCCAACACTGAAATGGGGTAGAGAGTGGAGCGTGAACGAGGTGTGATGTTGCAGAGGAGGAGAGAAGGAGAGAAAACTAGGAGCTGGGATGTGTGCAGTTGTACCGGAGCTCTGGGGAGGGTTAACAACACCCAAAGAAGCTGGAAAAGGAGAGCAGACATCATGGCACCTAGTGGATCCTAGTTATTTCCACAGAGAAGTTGCCGAGTTGCTTGTTCGAGGTGGAGCGAGGAGGCACCTCCCGCCTGAGCTTGAAGGAAGAGTAGTCGGACCGCTGAGCCCGGCTGAGGTATAGAAACGCCGGCGAGCACCAGGAGGCAGTGGGGTGGGAGACAAGTGAAGGTGCCGATTGCTGCAGGAGCTGGCAGGAACGTTGGGGGGTGAAGAGACGGAGATGTGGAAGTGAAAGGTAAGAGCAAACACCAAGAGGCTGCTTAGGAGATGAGACATTTACTTGTAGGAGATCGGAAAAGGAGAGATCAGACTTTGACCCTCACCAGAAAAGCTGCGTAAAAATGTCATTTACATATCTAAAAAAATGTTTTTCCACTAATTTAAGTGGAATAGATTTTCACTACATGTTGGTATACACAGTAACTTTTTTTTAGGTTAGTCAAGCACTGATTCATCCAAAGATCAGATGTGCTGCTGCACTCTAGAGGTGGTATGGACAGTATACATGTTTTACTGCTTCAGTCCATAAGAAACAGGTGTTCCCGACACTTATGTTTAAGTTTAATGGACTTGGCTTCTGTTTCTTAGTGTTTATACCTTCTGTTCTTTTGCAATTTGGTCAACTGTTATTAAGTTATTTTAGTTGTTTAAGCATTTCAATCTTGGCTTAGCCCAGTTCCTTTATGTAGTACATTGAATTATGCTTTATTGTTTGCTTACTGAGGTGTGGTCTCATGGTGAGCACTGCTGCCTCACAGCTCTTGGGTTTAGCTCTGGACTGGATTGCCTTCTGTGAGGAGTTTCCATACAATATTCTTCCTGTTGGCATGGGTTTTGAATCTGGATGCTCCAAATTTGAGCTGAATTGATTAGTTAGTGTCCCTAAATCGACACTGTGTTTTCATGGCCTGGTTATGACCTCTGCTTCTTGCTTCCAATTACTCTTGTCATGAGAATAAGCTTCCTGTTATTGGATAAATGGGTTTCCTCACTGATCCCATTTATTAAGAATGTGCAAGTCAAGCTTTTACTGTATGTCTGACCTTTATTTCATATAAAAAATGTAAACTGGACAAAAATATTTTAATCCTGTAATCTGAATTTGTTACTGTACATACTGTAGTTATACTGTAGGTACAGCCAGCAACCCATTAACTATATAAATGAAATAAATAAATGTATAAAGAATTTCATGCTATTATTACCACTGTCACTAAATGCTCCTTGGTGCAAACAAAGTCAGTTGTAATGAAACTTTTTTCTGTGCAAGGTCTTCATAGTTTGAAGGTGTTTATATCCCTTTACCTTGAATAAAAGTTTTAACACAAAGGTGGTTAGTAAAATTTGTGAAGGTGTCATTCTAGCCGTCTGCTCACTTGTATTTGTTATTGCACCGTGGTAAAGCAGTTTGTCCAGATGGAGGCACTGTTTGCCTACAGTTCCACTTAATGTGATTTGTGTTATTTGCTGTTACCAGTAACCTTTAATTAACTGTAATCTACTGTACACATATTTTATCATATCCAGCACATCTGTAAAAATGGCTTGAACTACTAAGAGTTAATGTTTACAGTACCTCAGTGTTTGTGTTTTGTCTGTTTTTTGTGTCTTGTTAAAATTACGTGTGGAACATATTACTAACATAAACCTACACAGACATGAACAGTTAATTTAAGCCGAAGTTTTCATAGTCAGGGATTCAAACATCTCTTCACGCAAAGCCTTGTTTCATACTGTAGATAGGTAGTGTAAAGTATGCCGTTATTATTATTATTATTATTATTATTATTATTATTATTATTATTAATGTATGCTTTAGTCCATCTTTAACATATTTAACTCATACTGCTGGTTATTTTATTGGTGCATTCTGAATAAAGTGCTGCAAGATAACTAGAACTTGAACTAAGGTCCTTTCAATTAAGTCCAGGGCTCCAAATCACTACTCCACACTGGTACCTATAGTAGGTAAGCTTACTGAAATACAATGAAGATTTCTGCTTATTGACTTAAAACAACTTTTAAATTAACCTAACCAAAAATCTAGTAAGGAAATGGTACACAAATCTGACTGGGAAGCAGTACACTGGCTTGGAAATATTAAAGATCAGAAAAAAAGCTTGCTTTTTAAGCACCAACTTTAAAAATAACACAGCATACAGTAGATTAATAGTTTGAGTTACTTCTTCATTGCAAGTTATGAAAACATATTTGTAGACTACAAAATTACACATACAGTAATTCAAAAGACAAACAAATGCACTTATTCCACTCTCCAGATGTCTTTGTTCATGAGCTGTCAGGGTATCCTGTAAGGTGAGGTGGAGAGCTAGAAGGTGCAAAGTCAGATTGAAGTTGCATGAAACCTGGTATCCAGTTGTGGAGACTGTGATATAGTACAGGCCATCCTATACATACATGCACTACATGCCTCTAACAGCTCTAAGAGCTCTATGAGCTGTGCACAACCACAGTTCAAGTTCAATGTTTATTTGCCATTTGTAGCAAGTACATTGGAACTTTTATTAGTGCTTGTTCTCTTAGTGCACAGATAGGTGAAGACCACAATGTATAAAAACAGTAATAGTGTAGTGGAAAAAGGTGGTATCATCCAGTTTACAATACCATATAACATAAAGTGTATGATACAACATAGTATAGAAAACAATATTGCACAATATTCAAAAGATGGAGGGAATGGATCAACGGTCAGTCAGTTTGCATTTAGCTATTGTTTACTATAATGTACATTTTAAGAAAGAACTCTGTGCCATTGATATATGAATGTGAAAGCAAAAAATGAAACCACATACAGCACACTCTTCCCAAACACTCCACTCACATTCTTTGCACCATAGAAGTAACCGGGGCTGGGAAAAGGGCTTCATCTCTTAAAAAGCATGAGAGCAATGTTTTTGCATTGCATGGGCAATGGACGTTTAATAATGTCTTGTGCTAAACTGTTTATTGATTGGAGTTGTCTTATGGCTGTAACACAGCCAGCACAAAAAACATGAAAAGCAGAAGTATTTTTATTATGCAAGTCAGCATTAAGCAGGGATTTAGTGTATATTTTCTTTGAGTGCTTTATTTTGTTTTTTTTCATAAATTCACAGATAATATCCAAGATAAATATATTGATGGTTAAATGCTATCCATTTTTTCACATTCTGATAGCATTAAAGGTCATTAGCCTCTACAGGATGAAACATATTTCTTTTGTGTCGGTGTTTGTAAGTCAGATCAGAAGCATGTTAAAGGGATTCCTTTAGACAAGCTCTTAGCTTCATGAGCAGGCAGTCTACACAGACACACCATTTCTGACAGCTGCTTAACTTCACTGAGACACAAGGCCTGTTCTGGAACACAAGCTGGCTCTAACACCCTGCCTGGGGGTGTTATTCCTGGCAGAAGCTGACCACGGAGGAGTTATCAGGGAAGAAGAATCATTTTGGTCAAATAAACTTTGAACACTGGAGGCTTGATTTTTTTTTTTTTAAAGTGACCAGAAAAAACAGAATCCCATTCAGGGAGATTAAGTTTCCATTAATGGGGTGCTACAGAAAAAAATATATATCCTTTTTATTCATTATTGCCCAGAATACTGCAAGGAGTTTTTCAACATAATCTTACGCTTTTTTCTATTGTTTGGGAGTTATGTCAGATTTGTTCACAGTTATTTCACAAGGCTGTTGCATTGAATAGATGTAGCACGTCAGTTTTGATAGATTTAGTAAGTTAATTGGTGCTTTTCAATTACTTCAATAGCTGTGACCTACTGTGACGCTTGAGAGCTACTGTAAATGGTGTTAGCATTTTAATTTGAAGTGATATCTAAAATTCAACGGGTAACCTGCTTCAGAAGCCAAAATGGAATTGTTCCAAATGCTTAGAAACATATAATGTCAGATACACCTATCACAGCTCTTTTGTGGCTCTCCAGTCCTACACCTGGACTCTGTAGAGTAGCTAAATATGTTTTTAAACAAAGGTTATATGCCTACCGCACTGCAAGACAGTGAAAAATCTAGTTTCATCTCCTCCCTGCAACTAAATAGCTAATGATAAAATTGAGCCTGATTCATTTTTACAATTTGGCAATATTTTTGGCACTAACCGTTAAACAAAGCCACAGATTTTAAGGGCTTGGATGAGGTCTTCAAAACCCCAGGCTTGCACAGTGATATAGGGAAGCATCGTCATGGACTGAGGGGGTGATGAACTGACATTTTCTGTGCAGCTTGGCCCTGTGGAGAATCGTGAATGAAGACCCTTGAGCCTCTCCTTTGACAGGCATTTCTATAAGGTGCTCTTTATGCTGAGGAAAGGAAAAATGAGGTCTTTTTTCATTGCCAGTCACAGTGGAATATAGGGCAAAATCCCAAGAAATGCTGTTCCTGAAAACACATCGTTCTGTATTACAGGACTGCTGGGAGCAGTGCAAGACATCTTTGATGTCTGGAAATGCATTTTATAAAAAGGCTGCAGGAAAAAGTATCCCGTTTCACAGTGTTTTGGGATTTATGGCTCTCTGATCGTCTGTATGTAGCCACCATCCTCCTGGCTTTCCTCCTGTATAATACAGGGCTTGTTCTCAATGAACTGCCGCAGACTATGAAGCACTTTTCTGTGAACCTTCCTATAGACTTGTGTGCTGAAAAGGGACTGTGAACGGCTCCCTCTAGTGGACAATCCCCAGATGTACAGAAGTATAGATGAGCTTTGCCTTCACACCATTCTTGATTGTGGATGAAAGTGTTTTAAATGCTTCAAAGAGCACAAATAGTAAAGCAAGTAAAGCACTTCCTGTGAATTGGAAGGAAGACTTTGAATTTGAAAGGCAGAAGGGATTGCTCCACACGAAGCATTGCATTTTGGAGATGCATCCATTCATTTTCTAACCAATACAAGGTTGCAGGGGAACCTGTGCCTGTCCAGGAAAGCAACAGGCTCAAGGCAGGATACACGCTGGATACACGCATGGCACACGCAGGCACAGACACAGTTTTGCAAAAACCAATTAACCCACCAGCATGTCTTTGGACTGGAAGGAAACCCATGTGAACACAGGGAGATCAAACTTCACGCGGATAGCGCCCCAACAATTTTTTTTCGGGGCCCAGAGTTGTGTGGCAGCAATGCTAGCTACTGCACCACCATGCCGTTCCCGTATGGAGATTTGTGTTTTTGTTGGCTGTTACTCTACAGGGTCATAATAGACAGGACTTCAAGTTTGATGCTTCAACCAGTTCTAGAGTATGCATAGACTAGGAGATAAATGGTGTGACAAGAGCAGAATGATGCAAAATAATGTTTTCTTTTTTTGTTTAATGTTTGCATCAAACCACAGCTTGGAAATAACTGTCGTATTCCCCAACAGAACACAAGCAAGACAAAGATTTCTAACAGACCAGTATGCAATGTTTCTTACTAGCCCTGCATCCTTCTCACTGGAATTCCAGTACACGTTTTATAAATACAGCTCTACAGCAAAACCCCCTCCCCTAGGTCTCAGCTTAGGGACATGAGGGCGTTGGTGGTTGTCAGTCATTTTAGTTGAGGTAACTTTACATTCTGTTTTAAAACTTACACATGACATGATATCTTGTCTTTTTAACTTGTTCAAGTTGAGTTGCTCTGCCTTGCTTCTTCTTTTAAAGGCCAAAAGCTTAGTTTAACTAGATGAAACATCAGTAGCTTAAAAAGTACAAGACAATATGCTTAAAGTTGCCTTAAGATACACAGCCCATTTTTTAGCTTGTAAATAAAAAGGAAACGTACGGCACTCTATGTTGAGTTTGGCTGACTGAAAGTGGACTGCTTCTTTAGGTGTGTAGATGTGTAACCTCCATTCAGCTACCATCCAATGACTTTGTTGAAATGGGAAAGTAGAAAACAAGCAGGGCACTATGTGATTGATGTCAGGACACAACAGTCTGTTTAGTTACTGTGTATAAGCACAAAAAAGGTACAGTCTCAAATTCAATTCATATGTGGTAGTTTGAGGGGTGGTTCTAATATTGTGCTCTTCAACAATGTTTGCTCCCAGTCTTCTGAAAAAGCACTGTAAAGTATGTTAATTGATAACTTACTGTATGTATGGAAAAGAATAATAGAAGGAATACTTGTTTTCAACTGATTACTATTTTGGATTATTTAAAAACAGAATAAATTAGTATGTTAGTAATGAATAAAAACATTGAATGCCAGAGGATAATTGGGGTTTTATTTTTGTATGCAATGCACTGATCTTGTGAAAAGTAAAGAAAATTGCCCACCTGATGCAATCTAATTAACAAAGGGACAGAACACACACTAGTGCTGGTTTAGTCCCCATGATCTCCCTTTCTATCTTGCAACGTCATTAAGTTCTCCACCACTGAAGATCCAGGTGCTTTTTTTTTGCGTTACTCTTGGGGGAAATTCCTGGATCAATCGTGCAAAGGTGCAGCTACACCTTTTCTAATTCACATGCTGCACACATTAAAGTGAGAATTTTAGCTGGGGTGTAGTTCATCTCTTGGCTCAGAATGTCAGCAAAGTGGGAATCATCATTAATGCTATCATTATTATGATCAATGTTATGCTTTCTGTGGAAACTGAGTAATCCTCAGTTCTTGTAATTCTGTTATATACAGTATAAACTCAGCAAGAGAAGAACAGCCATTATACTTTAATCTCAATTTTATAAACTACAGTAAAAGTACTTGCCTCTCACTGCACTATTTTCATTCTTACAGTATTTCATTGATTTCATTTTCATAAGTTTGATTAGAGATCTATTTTTTTATTCATAGTAAAAGAAGGATATGTGGCAGTTTTATCTTATGGAGCCTTATGGAAAGGATAGCAGAGGTAGTGTCTTTGCTGGCTTTCAATTAAATTTACTATCTTCATGAGACTACTCTGTCCACAGCGTTTCCCACCCGACTGAAACGGAACTGAGTCTGGTTACACAATTCCAACTGTCAGGGGAAGACAAAGACAGTAAAGTGGTTTGTGTTTTTAGAAGAGGTGGAGTAGCAGATGTTTGTGTCAGGAATCCATATTGTGTCACCCGGAGTGCTGACGAATCAGACAGCATGAAAAGAAGGAAGGAAGGGAGGGGAGTGAAAAGGCCTTTTCCATTTTGTAACATCTCTGTTTACCCATCCAGGCTCATGAACAGAATTCCCATCCATTACATTTGGCAGTGTTCCAAGACTTTTGTGGAAAAGTGTGTGACTTTTGTATATATTTTATTTTGTATGTAGGACATTTATATTTCTGTGTGTCTTTTGTGGTCAGTGCTACTAGCTTGCAGCTCATAAGTCCCATGTTAAGTTTGGAGACGTTACTATCTGTGTGGAGTTCACATGTTCTCCCCATTTTCCCAGGAAGTTCCTCCTCGTGCTCTGGTTTTGTCCCACTTTCCAAAGACATGCAGTCTAGGTTGACAGACAGAGTTGTTCTTGTTCATTGTATGTGTGCCCTGCCATTGACTGGTGTCCCATCTAGGGTGTAGCGCAGCCCTGTGCCCTATGCTTTTGGGATAGGCCTTGGGTTGTTGTGACCTTTATCAAGAATGAGAAGATTTCTGCTAATGAATGAGGTGACTATGATAAAAAAGCATTGTATTGAATTTGCAAATGCCATACTGTAAATCAATGAGGCGTCACCCTCAGGTTTTGTACTAAACGTTTGACATGGTGAGCTGTTATTAAACGTGGATAGCTTGCCCATTGATGTCTATAGTATATTATACATTAAAAGAGTGATATTCCTTCACATTAATACAGGGGGCAAATGAAAAGCTTAAAAGATGCCCCCAGACTGTTTGTTAAATTACGCTGCAGAATTTATAGCATGTACAATACTGTGTATGTTTGTAAGTCACTAGCTCTTTCATGTTTCATGCGTAGATCAGGAGGGTGAGGTTATGACAGAAATCCAGAAATTGTGGAGATTTCCTTGCCTTGAATTATTTGGTGATTTCCGAAAGACCCATGAATTTGATTTTGTTTCATAGCATAGCTTGCTGTGTGCTGTCCCGGGGGTCTGAGCAAGCTTGAAAAGAGACGACTCGTGCGTTGCTGTTGCTTTTTTTATCAGAGGGAAGGAAGTGGTGACGCGCTGTTGCACCAGCAGCGTTTCCGAGCAGCAGTGTGCGTGGAAGATTGCATCTGTAGTTGTCTCTGCACTTGGGTCACAGCTATTTGCATGTGTCAGTTACACATTTAAAAGTGACATGGATTCTTTAAAAATAACAATTGGAGAGTTTTTTCGTAGAGGAGCAAGCTAGCCCTCCAAGAGTCACAGTATTTCATGTTTTTATGTGCTTCTTTTAATTAGCAACTGATTAGGACCATGTAAAAATGGCTAGTTGAAGTTATGTATTATATCATTTCCTACTCAAGAAATTATAATTGGACTTTAAATGAATTACAGGAGCAGCTTTAGGAGTGACTTCATTACCCATGATTTTACTGCTTCATGGAGTTTGTATCAGAAGTTCCTAAAGAAGTCAGCTCCTAATTTGCAATTATGCACACTTCCACTTGCATATATAAGGCTCGCACCCAGGACTTCCCTTTGTGTATTTTTTTATCCACCCCATCTACACACATGCAGCAACTCCTCTGCAGCCTCCTCGCGCCGACTAAACTTTACATATTTTGTTCATTTATTATATTCAATGGGATCAAACCAAACTTCTGAAACAACATTTGGTGCACTTTCAAAAACTGTGTAACTTTAAGTACAAATATTTACTAGGTATACAGGTACAAATCCTAATGAATGCAAAATGGAGACAAAGAATATTGAAGGTTTATTGGAAAACATTTTGTTGGCATCACTCACCTTGTTGAGGGAATAGCTGGTTGACCTTGGCTCAGACGCCCTACCTTAACTGCCTTAGCTGTCTGAGCCTAGTGAAAAGAGCAGATCAGGGAAAGCCTTTTGTAAATTAGTCTTTAGCATATATAACGACCACACCTGAAGAAGGCTTCACAGCCGAAATGTTGTGTTTTCTCTCTTCTCTTTTCAGCATGGGATAAACCTGTTACTTGTTCCTTTGCAGACTACACATGCTGATGCAGCTACCCACCTGAACTACTATAACGATTAGTATATTTATACTTCAAACATAAATCCATGATCTCGGGTACTTAGGTTTTTAAAAACGAAATGATCACGGTGCTCTCAATAGCCCTCTCTCATACGTTGACTGCAGTTTAATAAGAAAGAACATTTTATTAATTAACATTTTATTAACAGTTCCCGAAAAGCTAGGCTATATTGGAGCTTTGTGATTTGAACTCGGGTGATAGATTACTTTTCTTCTGTCTGGCAATGTTAAAGATCATCTCCTCCTTAAAGCCTATTGCAGCTGTAGCCTCTCAGGCACAGTCAGTGCAGACCCATAGGATTGTACTGTACAGCCAGGCGGTAATGTTAGCACAGCTCTGCAGAAGGAGGGCAGCTTGAACACTTTGTGCTATGAAACACGTCCCCTTGCTAATCAAGGAAACAGATTTATTTCTATAATAATCCCTATTTCTGTTCCTTCCTAAAATATTCCTAATTTTTGTTCCTTCCAGGCTATGTATTGCAAGCCTTGCTTCTCTAGTCCCTGTGCTCTTGTTTATTAGGGAAGTGTATGGAACGTGAAGAAATTCAGACAGTAATTTTCCACAACTGAGAAAACCGCACAGCACAGTCCCTGGCATCAGAAATCCAAGACCACATGTTTGTTTGTGGCACAGTGGCTTGTTAAGATGATACCTGAGCTGACCGAAGATCTTAAAACACCGTTTTTGTGTTTTTTGTGTGCTTTGACTCCCTTTTCACAACAGCAGCTATTGTTCAGGACAGTGCATGTCCATACTTGATTAAGGTTTCCGTTGTTATTTCTGTTTTTTTTAATCATCAGAGTGCTTTGAACTAGTTTTAAACTATTTTTAAACAAACCCCCCACAGAGCATTCAAATGTGTGTGTTCTCACTGTCACAAATAATTCAAAAGGAAGTGACATCTCATTAACATACAAAAGTGTTCCTCTGCAAAACAGAAGATGTGTTCACCCTGAGTACATGCAGATACAGTATATCAAATTCAACCCTTACTTGCTATATCAATATTCCCTCTGACCAGCCTGCATTTAATTTTATAACACTAGTCAAATGATACATTCACCAAATTTATGGAGGTTTTTCTTGACTAGATATTACCTATATTTAGTTTTTAGATGTGGTGACGTGTATTGTCAATATTTAACTGACTGGACCCTTTATTTACTGTTAGAAGTGCCACCTACAGAATATCAAATGTTCTCATATAGCAAAACCTGTACTTGCAAGGCTCAACTGATGTGTGAATAAATGCTTGTATCAGCAATGCTTTTGGAGTGGCACATGTATTATACAGATTCATTTATTAATGATTTATAAGCTATTGATAGATCTTGAATAAATTAGTTACATATTAATGTACCAAATTGATTCCATAAATAATTAACTTATTTTGTATGAGAGATTCCTTCAAACTAAACTGTCTGCCCTTTATGAATGTATTACATTTTCAACCGTTCATAAAATTGTTTTTTGTCAATGAAATGAACTAGAACATAATGCGTGCAGTATATAAGTTTGAATTTTTACCATTCATGTAAATGCATAATATTCAGTTTACGCCACAGATGTCATAGTTTGTGAATTTGCTGGCTTAAATCCAGGTGCTGCTGTGCGTGTCTAGGACAGTAAACCTCAGACCTGAAGAGAAAGTCATGGCTGTGCAGGTGCATGATAAAATTACTTTAAACAACATTTCACGGTGCTGTGTAAAAAAAAAACAAAAAATGAAATAATGCAGCTTCATGTGGTATTAAACAGATGAAGCTGTAAAACAGCAGTTGTGGTGAATCAACATTTTCTCAAACAAAACCAGAGTATGTTGTATTTTTATAACCAGATGAAAGATGGCTTGTAGCAAACAGACAGCACCTTGTCTGAACGGTTTTAGTCTGTAGGTGCTGTAAAACAATTTTTTAGCTTACATATCTAGATGTAGATTTGTCTTTGCCTATTTAAATTGTCTGGAAGGGGTGATTGTCTCTCACGCTAGCTCTAATGATACAGCTAAAGAAGTTTGTTTAACAGAAATTTCATGGAGTCTGGGCAGATCATGCAACTGATACCATAACAGTAAAGTTTAGATGTGATGGTACAGTTGAAATTCTAAACACAGTGTAAACACTATGCAAGCAGTTTCTGTTGTCCAACAGCATTTAGTTTCTTCTAATTTAAAGAGTCACTTGATTTACAACAATGTGTAAGGTAAGAAGGCACATTAAAAATGTAGGAGAGACTCATTACATTTTTAGCTGTTAGAAAAGTTTGGTCTGTCTGCTCTTCAGACCTCTCAAATATCCACTCTAAATTACAAATATTGTACTGTATGTTCAATGGCGGCGTGATGGCGCGGTGGTTAGCATTGCTTCTTCAAAGCGTTGGGGCCTGTTCAATTGCCAGGGTGTTACAGTATCTGTCTGGAGTCTGTATGTTCTCCTCGTGTTTGCGTGGGTTTCCCCCCATAGTCCAAAGACATACTGGTAGATTAATCAGCTTCTGGGAAAACTGGCCCTGTGACTGTCTGTGTCTGCTTTTTGGGATAGGCTCCTGATCCCCTGCTTCATTGAATTAGATAAAGAGGTTAGAAAATAAATGGACTGTATATTTGCTGTCAGTGAATGAAAAAAAAGTTAAGTTCAAACTGTTGCAGCAACTATATGTGCTATATATCTGAATTTAAAAAGCTGCCTTAACTACTAAACTCAAACCTTTTCTTGGCTTTCTTTTCAGGTTTGAAAGTGAAACAGGTAGAATAACACTTACTAAGTATTATTTAAAATAACTGAAGTTGTTTTAATTATGGAAACTTAGTACCATATTTTGTTGAAAGGGACTGTCCAGACAAGATATCTGCACAGCACTTTGTTCTTTGAAGGCAGCAGTTCACACTTTTCTTCTGAATGAACCACAGGGCACAAATGGAAACTACAGTATGTAGAAGTTTATTTAAAGCTGAGAAAGGAGGGCAAAGGGTTGTGGGAGTATAGAACAATCTCCCTAGCCATGTTGTTGATGTCGATACTCTGGCCTCTTTCAAGAAATGGCTAAATGAGATTATTGGATCAATTAACTACTAACTGCCAAACAGGCTACATGGGTCAAATTGCCTCCTCTCATTTGTAACTGTTCTTATACAGTATCATTAACCTATGAAACCATGACGTGAAGCAAATTTCCTGGGATCCATTGAAGAAATTGATTAATACATTAACAGCAAAAAAAAAGCAAACAAGATGGATTAAAGGGCCATTTTTATTTCACAGACAAGCAATGGTCTCTCAGTCTTTGGACAGTTTGGTGCTTAAAGGTACATAAATCTTCATTAATTAGTTGATTCAGTTAAAGAACTGAGACCCAAAATGAAAAGTAGAAGACTCCAGTACTCACTTAAAGATTCTCTTTCTGCATCTAATAAATATCTGTCCCAAGCCATTCTCTGATAATTACAAAAATGTCAACCAAATTATTAGTAATTCAAATAAACTGCAGCCTTAAACTGCTCTTTTTAAAGCAGGGGTTCTTTCTTGGAGTTTTAGAAGTCTCTTAATAAGGTGCACCTGAAGTATCATATCAATTTATGTCCAACTGCTGTAATTAACCTATTTATTAGTTAAATTCGATTGTGAGGAGTATTTCCTGGTGTGAAAACCTACAGGACTACAGTCCTTCAGCACTGGGCTGGGGGTCATAAAACCTGAGCTTGAACACTCTACATTCTTGGACATTCTGAGGGGAATGTTAGCTCTTTGTGTTCCCAACAGTGTGCAATGCTTCTTAACGGGCGCAGAAATATCTGGTGGTTTCTCTCTGGCCACCATGTGACTCCTGAGTGACGAACAGGAAGGAAGCCTGGCTCGAGGCGTTGTGTTCTATTTGTTTCTTCACTTTCCTTCTCCAGACAAACACCAAAGAAGTCGCATCATTTTGAGAAGCCAAAATGATGTCCAAACCAAATTCTGTCCATCTGGCCTTTGCCTATCGGGGATTTTGCTGTGATATCCGAACTGCAACCTTTAGCATCGGTGTATATTACCTGGTAAGAGCTTTGCCTTTGATCTCAGATACAGACATCAGGTGCATTCAGTGTAGAGCTTGAGTCAGTTATACTACTATGTGCCAAAACAGAAACCAACTGAACTTTAATACAAAACCATTCTGGCTCTTTCGAAAGTTCCTAATGGAAACACTCTCAATTGTTGTCACTTCATTTCAACTCATGGGACCTGTTCATCTCCTGTTTTCTTTACATGAGTTTCTTTTCATGGATTTGAAACCAACGGGTACAAAGCATATAGTGCTTTATCAAATTAATTTGAACTTGGTGAAAAAATCCAGTATTCCAGGAATGTGTGCTCATACAAAGAATAGCAGAAACATTTGATGAATTTGTAGCTATAAAGTACTTAAACTGGAGAAGTGTAAGGTGAAAAAAGGTTGAAACTGTATGTGAAGGAGGCTCTTTTCTAGAATTAAATTATACTGCCATTAAGCTATAAAAAGCATAAATGTGTTTTAGTGAGATATTCTAGTGACTAGTGTCAAAGACAAAGTACTAGCAGCAATAGTACCTAATGTTCGCTATATTTTTACTTTAATACTTTGCCACCTCCTTTATTGAATGGGATTGAATAAGCTGAATGTTTGAAACCTTTAAGTAAGCAAGAAAAATACAGAAGACCAATACTATTAAAATTCTGATCTTAATTGCTTCACTTGTCTTCATTTCATAAAAAAGTACAGCCTGTCAGACTTGAGTGAATAATTTTAACATCTACCCTGCTGAAACCAGAAGCATTTTCCTACGATATTCGGAAGGATTTTACAAAACTGTGACAGCCTGTCAATATTCTTAAATATAGAAATTCAAATCAAGAAATCAAAATAGCTGAAAACATTGACAACACAATATGAATTTTTTAACCTTAAAAAAACCTTTTAACAAACTATACTGTATGTGCAGCTGGGGATAGACAGCTTGTGTCTTAAATTGGTTAATTTGCATTTAGAACGAAGCTAATTACAGTATTTTATTAAAGCTGGAAACCATGTTGTCATTAAATGTTTTAAAAAATTTTATAAATAAGTGATGGTGCCCACACTTTATGTAGTTATGTGTCAGAATGCTTAACTCACAAAAATAACAACCCTTCAAAACTATGGCATTTTATGTTCTGGGAAAAAAAATAATTCCATATTGAAGAGAGTGGTTTATTCAATTTATAGTCTTGTTTATGTGTTTTTCTGTGAATGTGTACCTTCCTGTTATGACAGAAACAGATGAGGGCAGAACTGTTAGTATTGGCAACTCTCATGTATAAAAAAGAAATGTCTCTGTGACTGGAAGCTATTTACCATAGATCACCAGTGTTCAATAATTACTCTCCTTCCTCCACATACACACCTGTTTTTAAGTTATACTCTCCCTTCGTCCACTCCCTGTCTCCAAACTTATCATATCCTAATGCCACCCTTTGTAATGTAACCCGTTTCAAATTCCAACATGCTTGTGTTGAGCGGTGCTTAATAAATGGAAAGAAATAGATGAGAAACTTATTTTTTAATGGATTGTTTAAAAGTGACAATGTGTATGTAGGAGTAAGAGGTCGAACTTCAGTGAGTTCAGTAAGTAAAATGCTTGAATTTAATATTAAATATGACATGCATGTGCACACTACATTTCACAGTTTCAGGAACAATGAATGATATACACACAAACTTAGGAAACAGACTGAATTCTTCCTTCATTGTCACTCAGATTTAATAAATAATCTGATCTCTAAAGCTATCCTCTACCCTAAAGTATGGCAAGGAAACTAATGAACAGTGTAACTGTACAGTTAGGGAGGGTGGGTCGGTTTCCTGGAAAATTATCGTAGAACACTTCCTTTAAAACAAGTCTGATATTTATGAGCACAGATAAACATTTTCTTTCTTGAAGCAGGTAAAAGATTCAAATCACACTGCCATGGAAGCTATAGTGTGGCATTGCAAGACAAGGTGGATCCTTGACTCTATCTTTCCCCCATTATGTCAAAGTTAATAGTATGTTGTGTTTTGCCAGCTTGTGAAGACAGTACAAAATATTCCCAAAGGCACAATTAAGTATCGTATGTCTCTTGATTGTTGCTGTGGTGGGGTGCCATTAATGCAGTCTTTATACTGATTTCTCTCCATCACTTTCTGCCCTCAACAGATTTATTCAACTAATGATACTGTCAAAAGCAGACACCCATTAGCTACAGCTTGAGAAATAGGAAATCCTAGACCTTTTTTTCTGTGTCATTCCTCTCAGCCTCCTCTTCTCCTTCACTCATTGTTGACTGAATCTTATCCTAGCCCACACAGTATTTTGAGTTGATTTGGTACATCATATAGGTTGAAGAAGCTACTAATCCAATTGCATGAGTACATTTGGATATACAAAGCATGATATTAAACTCTAATACAGTAGGTGTATAGTAATCTAGCATCTTCCTTTCAAAATGTGCACAGTGAAAAACACTTTAACTCACCCATATAGACATTCACACCTCCTACACAACACACCAGAACCTTCTAGGGTACTGTCTAGCTATATAATAGTCTTACTATTTTAAAATAGGACAATTGTTTTCAACCCAACATCTTGTATAAGGTGCATATTTAGACCTTTTGTTAGGATGTTGAGTCACATATAATTTGCCTGTCAAATCAAAACTACGGAAGAAATAGTGTGCCCTTATTTTGAGAAAAAAAATACTAATTTGAAAGACATCGCTGGTCATGTGATTCACGTGATAAGTGCACCTTATCTGCCAGTTTCAATCTTGCAACTTGTCTAATGGAAAATGTTCGCGAAGGGGAAGTCAGTCAGCTCAGACACTCGCCACAGAATACATGACGTGGAGAAACATACAGTTCCTCCAAACCTAAACTGATATGATTCTCAGTATGATTCTCAGCGGTTCATCACAGATAAATAACGTACACATGTACTATATATATTAGATAAGGATCACAGAGACCTCTGTTTTTTTATCCTCCCCCTTAATTTCTTAACTGAACTAATCATTTGGAAGAAAACCAATTAATCTATGTTATTTATGTCTTTATTTGGTGCTAAGTGAATAATACCAGTAGGGCTTAAAGAACTATGATTATTGATACCTGGACTTACCCTTGTAGAAATAACCTGTATCTTTAGATTTACAAGTGTGTCATGTTGATGAGCAGGTTATGTTGCCTGCATAAAAATTGCCTTTGAAACAGCTTTTTTTTTATTTTCTTGTCCTCTCTGGTCATCTTTAGGGATGAGTACCAAATACAGTCTTTCAGAAACTGATCCAGGGCAATAGATTCTGGGCTGCCTTCCTGTTCCTTTTATCGCAAAGATCTCTCTTGAGTGTGTTCCTTAAAACCTGAATTTTAGGGATTGTGAATTACCATACCAGAATCTTCATACAGAATTTGAAGCCCCATGTCCCTGTGTTCTGAAACAAGGGCTGATTGTTTGAATCTGGGGGTTGTACACCGTCTTCCATCTTATTATTTTGAAATATTAGGTATCTAGTTTGTTAGATATGTTGAACCAGTTTTTCTTATGCATATGAGTTGTGTGACAGTACTAACAACTCTGAAAGCAGGACGTTAGTTCAGATGAAATGGCGGATATTGTCTGAACCACAACACCGACAAAGCAGTGGAATGTGCCAGTCTTATTTGCTATCCTTTCTCTTCTGAGAACGTTGTCACAAACCCATATAAAGTGCCTCATCACGAGTGGAGGGAGGTTTGCCAAAATGCAGGGTGCTACCCCATAAAATAAATTTCAAACAATACCAGAATGTTTGAAAAAAGGATGACCACGTCACATTGCTTTCAATAACCGCTTATCCAACTCAGGGTCATGGTGGCCCAGAGCCTATGTTGGGAAGCATTGGACGGAAGGCAGGATATGCTAAGGACAGGACGCCAGTCCATCGCAGGCAGACTGACACACACACTCTCACCAGGACCAATTTTACAGAAGCCCATCAACCTACCAGCATGTTTTTTTTGTCTTGATTGTGGGAGGAATTGGAGCATCCAAAGGAAACACTAAAGGAAATGCAAAGTGAGGGAGAACATACAAAACCCACCCCGGTAGCACCCCATTCAATTGTTAACTGAACTAATGATCTGGAAGAAAATCAATTGAACCCAGTGCCCCAGCACTGCGAGGCAGCGATGCTAACGGCTGCACCACCGTGCAGCTCAAGGTTGAAATTCAAAAGAGTTTGAGTGTGGTCTACTTTACAGATAGTCCAAAAAAAGGAATAAAAGAGAGGAGAAAATGAAAATAGCTTAAAAAATAAATTACACTAACGTTTGATATATTTAACATATTTTCAACGATTGGACCCAAAGATTAAATGAAAAGGACAATGTGGATTCTGAAACACACATTTGAATTAGCAAGATAAGGTGCTGCAGCTCAATTGCTGAAAATCCTTATTGCAATTGCTGGCCATATTCCTAACCTTAAACTTGATCCTCACGGTGCTGTGCTGTTTCTCTGTCACTGCAGGTGACGAGTCTGCTGGTGTGCATCGACATGATCCTGGGCCTGGTTAAAGGGAAAGACATGTGTGGCTTCATTCACACCCAGCAGTATACCAATGGAGAACGCATCTGTAAGTCACACCATTTCAACTCCGAGGGTTTAGCACCACAAGACTGGGACTGGTCAGGATTGGGTGCTTGTTGACCAGTAGATTATATTTTTGCTCCTTACCACAATTTGCAGTCAAGTGTCCTAGCAAGGGGACAGAAGACACTGAGATGTAGGAGGTGCCACCATTTGCCTTTTCAATGAGAGATTAAACAGAAATCCTGACTTTTTGTGACAGTCTTTTCCATCTGAGTTTGAAGGCTCAATGTTACAACATTTTCTAATGAATCAGTAGTGTTTTCCTGGTTGCATTACACATTGCTCACTGAACATATGAGTTGCATTGGTGTTTAAGGAAAAATGTTTTAATTATTTATAAGCAAGAAAACACTTTATTGAACAGCTATGAAATTCAAGCTGAATTTATTTCACATCCATGTCCTAGTCTTTGTCTTTTGCTTAAGTAAACCCATAACTGCCACTTATATTTTAATAACATTTTAATAACATGACTCAGCTCTAACATGATTTCTTTCTGTCTTGATTTTGTAGTTGATACGACCACCAACTTCTTCCTAATTGCGGTGATGATCATCTCAAGCGTTTATGTGCTCTTTGGAGTTCGAAAAGTAAGTTATTCTTCTTCACCTTTAAGGAATTACTACAGTACAGTATGTTTGTTCCTGGAGTCCAGAGATCTTTAGCTCAGATCTGGGCTGCCATACTTTGTTTTTATAAAAGTCTTTATTTAAAATGAGCATAACTCCTGTTTCTGTACAGTAACTCTACAGGTAACTGACAAAGGCCACTGTAGAGGAAGCATTTCTATATCTTTGTATTGTTCGGCATGTCAGTCATAACTAATGGAAGGGAGGATTCTACTAAATGCAAAGCTTGATTGTAGCAAAACTTGAAGGCTTCTGCACAACTATACACCATACTTTCCATTTGTAACCTATCTGCAGAACAGGCTTTAGGTTCTGAGTGATTTGAAAGGGCATGCATAGATGAGTCTCTCAACTAAACCATACTATCAGACAGTAGTATGTCAAAGGCTGAGAGTCAGTGTTCCTTGCCAGGCTTGCCTGGTCTCATCCTTGAGACCCTCTAAAGTGTGGCACATGCCTGTGATCATAAGGTGTTTTCAGTGGATGAAGTGCCAGCCTCCAATGATCTAGATCAGGGGTGTGCTAGAGAAATCTTAGGCCTGTAGTTCTGGTGTCTGCATCTTTTCATTAGTAAAATTGGTGCAATTAAGACAACAATGAGCTGATTGAAGTTAGAATTTAGTTGATTTCATCGGAATGAAAAGCAGCAGACACTGCAGTTCCTCCGGAACTGGATTTGGACCACACTGCTGTATACATTTTTCATTATTGCGATCATCAAGGCTACATTAGTTATCAACTAACCAAAGCTAACAGCTAATAAACTATGCTTTTCTATGTACCAGTCAGTATCACTTGTCCTTTTCATCTAAATTAGGATGATCACTCTTAGCTTAAGAATAAAATGTTCTAGATCAGTTATGTGCATACATAAACTGTTTACATTTAGAATTTCACAAAAGATCAGTCTTGCCGGGTCTTGTCCTAGTCCAGTTACCCTCTGAAGTCATTGAAGCTTACAATAATTGAAGAACTTTCCATGAATGGCCTGTTTAATGACCTAAGCTGTCTTTTAAGCATAAAGGCAGAATAATGACATAACTGGACAGTTGTGAGCAGACTTTATGTCCACAAGAAGAGCTCGTAAAACCCAGTTATTCAATAAATGAATGCACCTTTTTACACAAACAACATAAATTCTATAATAACCTACATACTGACAACAACACCACATGATTGCAATGTATACTCTCCATGCTTTATACTCATTACACTATTGAACGGTGGCCTAAATGTACACTTTTCCGAATGATCTCATGCAACAATGTCAATATTGCATGCAGGCAGGCTACAAATTTTTACCTCTCCATCACACTGTATTGCAATATAGTGTGTTGATGGGTAGCTGTGTTGATGTAGGTTTAATCTTCAAGCTTGGTTGACTCAGTGGAAACTCTTCCTGAAATTTGACATGCATACGCACTTGGAGCTGTCTTGTGGACTTCTTGTGTAAAGTAGGGCTTTACTTTTCTCAGCATTCTGTCTTTACAGTTTTCTTCACATAACTTACATCATTTTCATTTCTCCATTTTAGACATGTAACTATCTTCCTAGCGCATACACAATGTGGCCATATCATGGCAACACACTGAATGGTTTGTTTTGGAAAAAGGTAGAAATGCAATATATACAAAATAATATATTTACAGTGCGTATTTGGACCCTTTCTCAGTTTTCACATTTTGTCACTTTAAAGTTTGTAGTCATGATGCTTTGAAGTAGCAATTAGTATTGGTTATACAGTATATGGTACACAACCTACTCCACATATTGAAAGCAAAAATAAAAAGAGAGTAGCACACAGATAATAAATTTGAAAGAAAAAAGGAAACATCATGATCACATAAGCATTTAAACTCTTTCCTATATCATACCAAAATTGATTTACAGTACTTAACTGTTATTTACTCTATCTAGCCACTCAACTAATTGAGTGGGTTCTGTCTGTGTGCTTTAATAGAGGATCATCCAAATTCAACAGCAGGTAAAGGAGGAAACTGGTGAGGGATGCCAGTGTGAGACCAGCTGAAAGAGCTACAGAGCTCAATGGCTCCATGAGATGGGAGACAATGTGCATCAGTCAGCAATATCCAAATCACAAAGCTGGGCTGTGTGGTGGAGTGGAAAACCCATCTTATATCCTGCATGGAGTTTACATCTGAGTGATAAGCAAACACATGGTAAAAGATGCTGTGTGCAAACGAGACAAAAAAAAACTATTTGGTGTCAAGCATTATGTTGACATCTCCCAGTCAACACCATTCTTACAGTCAAGCAGTATTGTGGTGGCAGTATTGTATTATGGAGATGCTTCTCCTCTGCAGGGATTGGAAAGTTTGTTAGGATAGATGGAAGAATAGCTGGAAAAAAGTATAGGCAAATACTAGAGGAAAACCTGTATCAGTTTGCTAAAGACTTAAAATTGGGGAGAAAGGTCCACTTTTGACAGGACAATGATCCAAGCCTCAAGGCTAAAGCTATACTGGAGAGATTTAAAAATAAGAAAATGAATGTCTTTGAGTAGACCAGTCAAAGCCCTGGTTTGATTCCTACTGAGAATTTGTGGAAAGGCTTGTGGAAAGCAATCTCCAAAGAACTTAGGAGAACTTGAAAAACAAACCATGAACAACAAGATTGTACCTGGCTATTTCAACAGAGTTGATAGAGACTTGCGGAAAATGACATGTGGCTGTAACTGCAGGCCAAATATACTTCCACCAAGGGGCTATGAATTCATGGCTATGAATATATATGAAATCATAACATGAAAGTCTTCAGTTTGAGCATTCAAATGATGAAAATAATATAAAATTCACAAAAGGGGCCACTTTAGAAAGGATTTGAATATGTTTGCAAGGCACTGTACATGCCGAAAGTAAAATATAAAGAGATATCAAGAACTTCCATCTTTGTTTTCCCATGGGGAACAGTTGAACATGTGTGTTAGGAACAACATGTCAGAACTCTTAAAACCTGCTTCTGCCTATTTTTACCAAAACAGTGATTGGTTTCCTACTGATACGGCTCCACCATAGCCCAGCGCTCAGAAGGCTCTGACAGTCAGACCTTGCATTCAAGTGGCATCTTTGGACGTGTCCAGTTTGAACATTTGCTCCTTTGTACTCGTGTTTACTGGGAAATTCCAGCAGCTCATATCGATGCAGGCAGAATGTAAATTGCAGGTAATGGCCCAGGCATGTGTGAGACGCATTGACAGGGTAACCTGGGAGGGAAATTGCTACATAAATAAACACAATCACAGTTCAGTTACTCCTTAAAATTAAAATAATATACAGTAAATAAAAGCATTCCTGCTGAGGCACTTGGAATTCCTGGCAGACGCTCGGCAGCAGGGTTTGGATGACAGCAGCAAAGCAGATCACTATATGAGCAGAAAAAAAAGATGAAGAGAAGTCTTGTAGCTAAACGGAAAAGATGTGATTCTACACACAGTGTGGTGACATCCGACATCTATTTTCCTATGCTGTACATGTAGATGTCTTGTATCTGATATGCCCGCTGCATAACATGATTGTTGGTCATTATTTCTACTACATTTTCACTTCACGCCAACTAAGCAACCTGCTACCTGCCCCCGAAGAATTCTCCTCAACTGATTTTTTCACTGTCGCGATGTCCAATGTAGAAGCAATTTTCTATTACAGAATTGTCCATGGGAAAGCATTCCTTTTATTCTGATCACATCTCCTTTCGTTCCATTCTGAAGGGCTTTATGGGAATATCCAGCTGAGGAAATAACAGCCTGCAACAAAGAATCACCCAGAATGCCGTCATTAGGAAAACAGTAAAGACAAAATTAAGTAAGGAATGTAATAAGAGGTGGCACATTATAAAAAACTGCACGCCAGCTAACAGAATTTGTAGGGACATCCATTTAATTTAGAAACTTTTCATTTAGGTCTTGTTAGAAGACTGCTTATGTGATCTGGCAGTGTCCTTAAATCCCAATTTTAGTTTATGTCCACAAATCTTATTTTAAGTAATAAATAGCAAACAGGTCTGTAATGAGAGGGTGCAGAGGGTACATACATGTGTTAATTGCAGTGCAGTGGATTTGGTAAGTTTTTGTATATTGTTTTAAATGTGAATGTTCATGCATTTTACTGGCAATTCTGTGATAGACTCACATAACATCCTAATCGGAAATTAGAAAGACTATATTATAATATACTGTATAATATCTTTAATTATAATGTTCCTGCCGTACAACTATTCAAATAACAATGCAATTGCATTTAGTGTATTAATCAGACAAAACGATGTTGTTTTTGTTGCTGAATGTAAATGAATATTGTATGATGAACAGTAATGCCTACTCTTGAACATATCACCTGATCTCAATTAATATCTTCAGACTGAGCATAGAATGCCAAGGACATGAGATATAGGGATGATCAATCCTGGCAAGGAAAAAGCCCTTTTACCAAGCCTTCCTTGATTTACTCTCCATATTCTTCATGAAGGTGTCTGTCCTTGGGAAAGTATCATTTTGGGACAGCAAAGCTGCCTCCATTACTATGCACTAATGTAGCACAGCTGAGGCGTGATTAATGAAAATGTGCAGACCTCAGCTTCTCAACTCAGAGAGACTTTTCTGTACATTTATTCACATCCACCAGCAGATATGAGATGTCACAGCTGAGTGTCACTCTAGGCTTAATTGCGACAAGGATCACACTTCTCACGAGTACCAAATGAAGTGTATGAAAATTGCAAAGATTCGTGCACCAAAACAGCAGTGCTCAAGTAGCAAAATATGTCTTCTTCTTCTAGGTTCACACTGACAATAAATTAAGAGTCTGAGCAGTAAGAATGAAGGCAGAACACAATAAAGACACCACACTCGTATTTGTTTTTAAAATCACCTCTTTAGTTACAGTGGAATCAGATCAGAGCTGTATACAATAATCAGAACAAGCCTGAACTGTCTCCTTTTCAAAGGCTATGGGTTGATGTCCTTAATTAACTAAAGTGGTTTTATTTGCAAGGGTCAGTAACAAGCATGTTGTCACCAGCAGATCGAGTTCTCATAAATGGCTTGTCTTCGTGCTTCTATTTTCTAGTATCAACTGGCAGGGATTCTCCCTTCTGTGCCCCAGGTCATATAGCATGTAGATCTCACAAGCTGTAGGGATTGTTACATATTTAATCACATTAGTTTGTCACAGCTGTAGACTGAAAGTCTGCAGTATGTGAGTAATGGCGATAAAGAGCTAGACTGGGCAAAGCATGAACATTCCACCTTCACCAAAGAAGGTTCAGGTCCTGGGGAATGATATGGGCTGCATTTGAAATTTTCAGGACTATGCAATGGTAAAGGAGTGAATAAAAGGGATATTTAGGAAGGGATATGGTAAGAAGGTTATTCCAAATCACACCATGATCATTTTTGCTATTTTCTTTCAATGAACCTGAGTTTGTGTATCATTTTCTTATTTATTCTTCAACCAACTATTTTAAGGTATGAGATATAGAGTATGGAACCTGGTGCAGAATTCATACATAGTGGGTTGATGGGAATGCACTGACTATACAGTACGTATCTCTCACGCTGCTGAAATTTAAGGATGCCACAGAAAATCTTAATAACCTTTTGAGTGTCTCTGTTACGTGTCTCAATGTTCCAGCACTTTTCTCCATGCACAACAGTGAATATATTAATAAATTCCGCATGTATGAAATGTTTTTGGTTTCTCCGATCATGCCACATAAATATTTGTTCAGTATTTTGAGGCACGAAAGGAGTACTTGATTCAATATTTGTGGATGTGGTCAAACATGAAAATCCTCACTGTGTTCCAAGGGAGCTGGTAACTTACAGCCATTCCTTTACAAAAATGAAAAGCTTTTTATTCTTGGCAGTGCCAGAGCTTCTCAAGACAGAATTTTGATCTTGTCTCGCACAGTGCAGAAAAATGTTGCCAGACATCCAATTTCTGTTTCACCATCTGCTGATTTTCATTTTACCCAATGCAAATAAAACAGCACCTAAACTAATTAATTCAACACAAACCTTACAAAGGTTTGGGTATGTAACTAAGAAATCCTTTGATAACATTTACTGAAAAATGTTTTGTACAAATACTGTCTTTCCATTCTTATAACTATGAGTTTAGGCTTTCTCATCATAATTTAATCAAACTCATATCCTAAGCCCAGAGGAGATAACGGTCTCAATCAGATTTTCTTAAAATTTATCAGCAAGACAACTTCTACATCACACACTGCATACAAAACTCAAAGAGCAGAGATGGTTTTTGTGCCCAAGGAAGAGCAGACATTTACTTTAAGGTCTATGAAAAGACTCGCTAGGTCTCGACCAGACACTGGGGTCATGGCTACAATATGCACCCTACTGAGAGTCGGTGTCTCTTGCCAGCCTCTCAGTGGTGCCCTCTGGGAGCAGTTGGACACACAGTGCCAATGTCTACTCTCCAGCCTGGATTGGATGTGGCAGATGCAAAAACATTGAAAGAATTGTCGATGTTTTCCTTGGTAACTCAGACAAAGATCAGGTTCAAATCCTCTGAACTGTGTAGTAGGTTGTCATGGTTTCACTGAATTTTGGGATCATTACAAAGCAAAAGCTAGCACTGAAAAAATCCAATGACCCATGGTGCTGAGCTTTCCGTATTTGCCGATTTAATTTTACATGGTGTTTACCCTGCACACTCTTTCTGTGTTGTGCAGTATCGTCCACGCCTGCTCCTTCCCTTCATCATACTGCTGATCCTGGACATCAGTCTGTGCGTGATGTCATTGTTCAGCGGTCCTTGGGGACTCCCAGGGACCCTCACCTACGAGGAGGCACTCATGATGTGGGTGAGTGAAAATGTGGAAGAAAATAGCTTCTAAGAAAATAGTTAAAAGGTCTAATAAGCATTTTGAAACAAAATACCAAACATCCTAAATTAGTTATTAGTTTATTATTACATATATACTCCCCATTTATTTCACTCTTCCCAAGGTCATTTCTTGCAAAACAACCGCTGTGAAGACACCCCAAACATATTGGCCGAAAATTCCAAAAGAAAATGAGACTCAGAATTGTGAAGTGCTAAAAACAGCATTTAACCAAGTTTCCTGTGGGCTTTCTGATATTTGCACACTTCCCTCCCACGAGTCCTTACAGCATTTTGTTTTCCTGAAATAGTTAGGATAATAAATCATTTCAGGTGAGAAAAGAAAAATTCTTAAGAATCACAACCAGAGAAAGGGGCAAATGTGATCGTACTGTATAAACCAATGGTTTCAGACCTTTTTTTTTTCTTTACTCTAAAGGCATGCTGTGCAAAGCATGCCACACTATGAAAATAGATGGAGTTTAAAAGTAATAATGGTAACAAATAGAGAAGCATGAATACAAAAAACTGTGCAGTAGAAGGATGTCTGGAACAAACTATCCACCTATGTTGCCAAACTTGACACCTTGTTTACTTTATTCAAGAACAACCAGTGTGTTCCTTAGATCACTTGGTTATTATCAACAGGATGGGCCAAGTGGCTTCCTTTTATTGTAATCTTTTGTTAATCTTATGTTCTTGCGAACTTGCTGTGAAACCCAGCTCATTTCTGTCCATCCTCAACTGCAGGACTCTGTTGGTGTGAAACATGAGCTGTCCAACAAGGAAATTGCACGGCTGACGATGATCTTCGGTATCACCTTTGTCATGTATCTCCTTATCAAGGTACCATCTCATCCTTCTCCGCCACAAGGCAGCAGCATTAGTGGGAAATGGGAAGAGACTGCTGAAAATAATGGTGGTTAAACTTAAGTTACAAGTTAGGAAATCTTTGTCATCTATTTTCCTCCTGCTGGTGACAGATGCTATACTGAGAGTCAGTTAAATTATCTGACATGTGGAAAAGATCAGGATATTCTGTTAAAGAAAATGTAAAGGTCAAAGCTGATTAATTAACCTCACCTTACACAGCATGCATTAGAGAAGGGAAGGAGAAAATGCTTCAGTGTTCTTGGTGAGTTCCTAATTAAGATGGTGATACTGGATTCAGATAATTCATTTCAATTCAACATGAAATCTGAAGTAAATAAAAGGAACCTTCTTTACAGAAGGCCAAGGTAAACCTAAAGAAGCTAATTTCATTGAGGACAAGTACATTTGATTAAGATCTTTTTATGTTGTGTTTATGTTGTTTTTTATGTATGTACACACATTCAAGAAAATATTTATACCATCCACCACATTCTACACACCTTCCCACTTCCTAAAACACAAGCACCTCAAGCACAGCTTCACATCACAGATGGGTAACTTTCCATCTCTCTCGATCCAGGAATAACAGACATTAAAATGCTCGAAATCTGTATGTTGCGCTAATTCTTTAATCATCCTGCTCTATTTTGGTCCACGGCTGATACCTTTTCACTCTCTGTAACCACCAAGCCATTCCATCGCTTTTATAGATACTGTAAATGGTGTTTATTGATCTAACAGGGCAGCAGTTATTTTAGGCAGACGGTTCGTGTTTTTTTTTTGCCATGATGATGTTTAAAACAGATGCATGTTGATCTTTTGCATTTTTTTTGAAAATTCACGGCTTGACATCTCAGAGGACCCCCAACCCCTTCCCCCCAACATGATCTTTGAGCAAATCTTTCAAACTCCTCTAGCTCTGCTCTCTACCCCCCTTGCCCCCAGGCACCCTGTGAATTCAGAGCTTGTTCAGAGAAGACTGAATCTGAGACAAGAAAGATGGAACTGTTGACAGGATCCCTTTGATATATCTGAAACTATTTGCACAGCGCCTAAACCTTACATGTGTGTCACCACTCTGGCCCAGTGTTCACTGAAATTGAATGTTACTGAAACATTGCAGATGGCAAAACAATCGCATTACAGTTATTTCTGCTTCCATGTTTTTACTCTCTCAAGTCAAGGGTAGTACCCATTGACTGGACTATTCCTAAAGTAATGTCCATCCATAAAAATGGCAACCAAATTGGACCAATTAATTTTAAAACCGTTTAGTCTTATGTTTATTATATCAAGGTTATGGAAACAATAATAAGAACTATACTAGATGTTCATTGACACTGGGGTGACATAATTAGTGGAGTACCGCAGGGATTTATATTTGGATCATTGATATTTTGAATTCATATCAGTGTTCTACAGTAGATTAGATTCTAGTACAGATCAAAAACTAGAAATGTTTGTAGATGGTTGTGTACAGTTTTGGTCCTCAAAATAAAGATGGCAGTTCTGTTATTGACTTCTTGGAAGAGCAAGAAGATAAATTTCACATAAATGAATGCCCTTCTTGGACAGGCTAAAAGGACTAAACCGTTTTTGTCTTGATCAGAAAAGACTATGAAGCACTTGATTCAAGCATTCAAAATCCTCATAGACATTGACAAAGTCAACACCTTCTCACTACGTTCAGTACTTGAAACCAACTCAGATACCTGTTTTTTAGTGTTTATGTGTTAAAGATGTCCAGAAAAAAGCACTTATCCAGAATTGTGAAAGAGGGACTTTAAATTAGTTCTCTCTGTGCCATTACTGACCAAATGCCAGCCAGACTCAGTGCTTTGTGTTACACTGCATTGTCTTTCCCAGAAAGTCGGGACCTCTCCTCTCCTCTCAGCTTTTGCCCTAAATTACAAACAGAAAGCTATGTTGGCATCCTGGCATGCAGGATATGGCCTCAGGTTTCTTCTGGTGCCAATTTAGTTTAGTGATTTTAATTTAGTGTACACTGTGAAGAATAACAACCATGTTTAAACATGGTTTCCAAAATTCACCTCTAAAATTCAGGTTCATGGCATTCTGATTTTGACTTAAATTTCTGTTATAGAAATTGATACTGAAACCGACACACCGTGTTTTATGCCAATCCAGCACTTTACTTCCACGTGAAATTCAAATATTAAAAATAATACAGATATTTTATTGCACATATTAATGTTTTAGACACACATAAAAACGTAAGTTTGTCTTTTCCAATTTCAAACTTTAGAGTTGAAAAGGTTTGTACACACATACTGTACAGCAGTTTACAATAAAGAATAAGTTCAGATCACATTGGAGAATCAGGAAATGATAAAACATAAGAAAGAAAATCTAAGTAACCAGCGCAGTGCCACAGCTGAGATCACTAATCTATATTACAGTTCAGAATGCCCCATGAGGAGCACGTTTGGGCCCTATAAACATCACAGAACTGAAAGAAAAGACAAAATCAGCCACTTAATCTCCATCTAAATGAAAGAAGCAGACTAGCATGATAGTTCTTTGAATTGCCAAAGGAAATAATTTACATCACCTGCATTTGGCCATGATTACTACTTGTGATTGTGTTCTTCTTGACACTCAGGTGTACATGGTGAATTGCGTGATCAAGTGCTATAGTTTCATCAAGGCTCACAACGCCCCTGCCAAGGACACTCAGACAACTGATGAGAAGAGCGCTGTGGTAAGTCACTTTACAATAGTGCAGAACTCAGGTTTAACACAAATAACAGCCATGTGCAGCACAATTGAAAAGGGGGCTTGATCTTTTCCATGTCAGTGCTGTTGTTACAAAACAAAGAGATGCTTGTCGCATGGCTTATCCCAAATTACCCCCCCACTTGGACAAAACTGAAGCTGAAAGGCCAGGATCCTCCAGCCGCAGAATTTCAAATCCAAGTATCCAAGTTACGCACAAGCAGGTTGTAGGTGAGAGCTCATACTGATAAAACTGGGAATTGGATGGTCATCCATAGGATGCCAAGAAAGCCTTGGCTGATGTCAAAGCTGCCCAATCATTTTGTGATGGATCCCAGCCCTTGAGATCTCATGGGCATATTTGGCATAATGACATAGCCCACACTGAAAGGTCTATGGCCTACAGAGCTCATGGACTGTGAGTTCTCCTGGCAAGATGACATCAAGGATTTTTTCTCAAATAAAGGAACACAAATTCCAGTTTCTTAAACTTCAGTATCAGTATTCTTTGTACACTTTTTTAATCACCTGCCTGTGGATGAGTTAAATATATATAGTAATACATATACCAAACACGTCATGCCTTTATAAACATGGACTTTCAGAAAAGCAGTCAGTAGACAGGCTTCGACCAAGGACCCGAGGCTAGGAAAAGGACAGAAATGACACTTGATGGGCAACTGAATCGGTGCTTGATCTGGCAAGTTTCAAGCTCTAAATGTGAGAGACAAGAGCAATGACAGATTATACTTTAAAGACAATCAGGGTAATTGTCACAGTATTGCTGTCTTCCCTCCAGGTTGTGCTGCCTTCTTATGATGAGGCCCTAAAGCTCCCCTTGAAGGAACTGCCTCCTACTTACCAGGAGCCAAGTGGCCCTCAGGAGTAAAAGAAGCTTAACGGGGATGCCATGCTACCATTCCTTGTTGCTTGCAAGTCTCTACACTATAATCAACCCTGCTCAGCCTGAGAATTCCAGCACAGCTCCATGCGGCTGTCTGAGGTGACTCGTTAGCTAAGGATACAAGTCTGGATGCTAGATTTGCCATGCAATCATATTATACACATGAATGGCATCACTGAGTAACTTGATCTGCTCTGTCTGATTTTTTTTTGTCTTGCTCAGAATGTTCTCTGTAGAAATGATGCAGGGAGGTTGTGAAGAGTGATGTAGCTGTAAAATGTTTTAAATGAGTATTCCTGCTGACAGTGATCCGCTGTTCTGAGATATTCCACCCTTTATGAAACAAAAGTAAAATTGCAACCTTTCCAATTAATTTTGTTTTAGCATCTGGCAGGATTTTAATTTCCTAACCCTAATCTTACATTTCATTTTTTGTGGGATTTTAATGATAGACACTCTTCATGCTTTTAGTTTGTTAATTAAGATAATATTAATAAGATAATTAAATTAAGATAATATTTTTTCTTTGTCAACAAAGCTGTACTGAAGTCGGTATAAGGCCACACAGTTTTATAACAAATGATAGCCTCCTCAAGTCATTTTAAAAACATCTCAAAATAGATAATTTTTTCAGAAATATTTTTAACTTTTTGTAGAATTCAATTGCAAATGCTTAGAAAATATTGCTGGGTGATCAGTGTGCTACTGTTTCTGTTTTTGAATAATAAAGATGGTTAAAACACCTCTACCTCTTTTTTTCAGTTTCTTCTACACTTACCAAGAAGGTCACGTAGTCTACAAAACCAAAAAAGGATTTGTACATATTTAATATTCAGACAATTACCTATTGCAAGTTCCTTATACTGCCATACTTTCTACTGGCATATTTAGTTCCTGAATGTGATATCTGATTCAGGATGTGTTTATGTCCTAAATATCAAGAAGTACTTTGCTCTTATTGGACCTGATAATGTTGGAGATCTCAAAGTCCTAGATTGAAATATCTTTAGTACTGTTATTCCACAGATCTGCGAATATGCCATTGCATAAATTTGTTGCTTTACAAAACAAGTCTGTCCCCATCAAAAAATGGATTCATGCAAAGCCTTTTTCAGCATTTATTTTTAATATAATCTCTTATTGGATTAAGGATTACCTTAATCCAATCTATGCCATAGGTCACAGATGCCATATTCTCTTTAAAATAAATCTACAGTGGTTACCCAATGAATGAAAACCTTCAATATCGATATTGATAAATCAGGTTTTACATTTGTAACCACACTCTCAAATAGTTGGCCGATATTTCCAGGTATAATGCTGGACTGCATTTGAAAAATACTGTATTCTAGCTTGCAATTTTTTGAAGATTTTGTAGAAACGATAGTTCAATCTCTCATATATCAGGCTTGCATAGTTGCATTGAGTAGAATTCCAGACATTCCACACCTGCACTTGCTTACATAATGTGGTCCAGAACAGAAATGACACAAAACATCTCTCCCGTCATTTCTCCATAGTGATTCTGTGCTCTTCTCAAAACACTTACTGTCCGTATTGATAAGTTCCAAGTTACAAACGTTTTTGTAAATGGGGTGACATGTTGATGCTGTAATTAGCCTTTCTGCCTCACATCACTGGGGACTAAGGCTTAATTCTTGACCTGGGGTGCTATTTGTGTGGAGTTTTTGTGTTCTCCCCTTGTTGGCATGAGTTTCCTCCCACAGTCTGAAGACATAAAACAGTGCCTATTAACACTGTTCAGCAGATGAGGCAATATACAGCTTTGTTTACTGTTTAATACAAAACGCTAAAAAGCTACAGTGGTGTGAAAAAGTGTTTGCCCCCTTCTTGATCTCTTATTTTTTTGCATGTTTGTCACACTGAAATGTTTCAGATCATCAAACAAATTGAAATATTAGACAAAGATAACACAAGTAAACACAAAATGCAGTTTTTAAATGAAGGTTTTTATTATTAAGGGAAAAAAAAAATCCAAACCTACATGGCCCTGTGTGAAAAAGTGATTGCCCCCTAAACCTAATAACCGGTTGGGCCACCCTTAGCAGCAACAACAGCAATCAAGCGTTTGCGATAACTGGCAATGAGTCTTTTACAGCGCTGTGGAGGAATTTTGGCCCACTCATCTTTGCAGAATTGTTGTAATTCAGCCACATTGGAGGGTTTTCGAGCCTTAACCGCTTTTTTAAGGTCATGCCACAACATCTCAATTGGATTCAGGTCAGGACTTTGACTAGGCCACTCCAAAGTCTTCATTTTGTTTTTCTTAAGCCATTCAGAGGTGGACTTGCTGGTGTGTTTTGGATCATTGTCCTGCTGCAGAACCCAAGTGCGCTTCAGCTTGAGGTCACAAATAGATTGCCGGACATTCTCCTTCAGGATTTTTTGGTAGACAGCAGAATTCATGGTTCCATTTACCACAGCAAGTCTTCCAGGTCCTGAAGCAGCAAAACAGCCCCAGACCATCACACTACCACCACCATATTTTACTGTTGGTATGATGTTCCTTTTCTGAAATGCTGTGTTACTTTTACGCCAGATGTAATGGGACACACACCTTCCAAAAAGTTCAACTTTTGTCTCGTCAGTCCACAGAGTATATTCCCAAAAGTCTTGGGGATCATCAAGATGTTTTCTGGCAAAAGTGAGACGAGCCTTTATGTTCTTTTTGCTCAGCAGGGGTTTTCGTCTTGGAACTCTGCCATGCAGGCCATTTTTGCCCAGTCTCTTTCTTATGGTGGAGTCATGAACACTGACCTTAACTGAGGCAAGTGAAGCCTGCAGTTCTTTGGATGTTGTTGTGGGGCTTTTTCTGACCTCTTGGATGAGTCGTCGCTGCGCTCTTGGGGTAATTTTGGTCGGCCGGCCACTCCTGGGAAGGTTTACCACTGTTCCATGTTTTCGCCATTTGTGGATAATGGCTCTCACTGTGGTTCACTGGAGTACCAAAGCTTTAGACATGGCTTTATAACCTTTTCCAGACTGATAAATCTCAATTACTCTGTTTCTCATTTGTTCCTGAATTTCTTTGGATCGCAGCATGATGTCTAGCTTTTGAGGATCTTTTGGTCTACTTCACTTTGTCAGGCAGGTCCTATTTAAGTGATTTCTTGATTGAGAACAAGTGTGGCAGTAATCAGGCCTGGGTGTGGCTAGAGAAATTGAACTCAGCTTTCCAAAGATGTGATAAACCACAGTTGATTTATGTTTTAACAGGGGGGGCAATCACTTTTTCAGACAGGGCCATGTAGGTTTGGATTTTTTTTTCCCTTAATAATAAAAACCTTCATTTAAAAACTGCATTTTGTGTTTACTTGTGTTAGCCTTGTCTAATATTTCAATTTGTTTGATGATCTGAAACATTTCAGTGTGACAAACATGCAAAAAAATAAGAAATCAGGAAGGGGGCAAACACTTTTTCACACCACTGTATGTTTTGTATTATAAAAGCTGTAAGGTTTAAACAAAATTATTACATTTCAGTAGAAGGTGGCTAAGGAATTGTGTTTCCCAGTAAAAAGTGAAAAAAGCAGGAAAAAGCAAAATGGCCTAGACTTAATACATAATTCATATATACTTTCAAGGCATCTCTGACTCAGTAGAACAGCTGCCTCCAGTGACTTCAAGGGGACATAGCCAGAACTCAGGAAGCCCATCTTCAAGCTATAGGTTTTATCATGCTTGGTGAGGTTTTAAGACACAAGTGCTCTGTGTATCCTGCCTTATATGGTCTCTAGTTTCAGCAGACGGACACTGTTTAGAATTCCTAATTCCTTTTTTTTTTCTTTTTGCTGTTCACAGAGGTAGCTACTGAGCCATTATTTCACTCTGTGTAGTCTACTGCTACACCATGTTAATTGCCAGTCTGGCCAAATAAAAAAGGTGAAAATAAATGTGTTAAGACGTGTTTAATGCTGAATGAAAAGTGGCTTCTCAGCCTGCAAAGACTATCCTGTTCATACTGCAACTCGTTATATAATTCTTCAGATCTGTTGTTTAATTTTAATCATTGTTATTCTCAGTAAAAAAACAAAAATGTTTTACCACAGTACATAAACATACACAGTACATTTTAATTCTATTTAATGAAGTTTAACACTAAAAACGAGTAATTTGTAATTTGTCAGTTGCAAATAAAAAAAATGCATTTCTTATCGTCTTTCAATATTTCTGCTTTAGTTTCTAAATATTACAGTATACCAATATTTAACACATCCAGCTCTTTCAACCATGGTTTGTAGTCTCATTTTTAAATTTCGAAATGGATTTCTGAAAATACTGTGAGTATAAGTATCTAACATTGAATTTTAATTTAAATTTTAATTATACCAATTGATTTTAATGACTACTTTTTTGTTAGTATTTGTTTTGCTTTTTAAATATTGCCCCGTTCACTTGTTTTGATCCAGTAGAAAAGCAATTAATTTGATATTACCTGAAATTATCCTATAAAAACAGAAGAAAAGAACTAAATCTGTTTAGTTGTCCCCATTTATTCACCAAAACCCCAAAACTCCTGGTGCCGCAAACTCAGCCCTGAGTCTATCCAAGCACCAACTCAGTCAGCAGGCATCCAACAATCTCTTCTCTCTTTACTGTCTCCTGGCATCCAACACTCAGTGGGAGTGCCTACTTCCCAGCCCCCATCTCCCCCTCCTCCTCTTCCAATATACTTCTCCACTTCAGCTATTCTCTATTGAGCCCCTTTTGTTCTTCTTCCAAGCTCCCATTTCTACTCCATTTGGCACAGTGACATCTCATGAATCCCTTCTACCATCCTTTCTTCAACATATGGTGTCCAACACCCCATGTCTTTGGTCCCAGCAACATCCCTGCCCTGCTGTCATCCCAGGAACATCACTACTACATGCACATACTGTAATTTTGGATTAATCAGTTAATTTTGGGCACTTGATACTCAATGATTGTCCAAGCAGCATTCCTTTAAGGCTACGGCTCGTTTTTGAAACCAGCATTCCTACTAGTGAGCTCTAGACACAGAGCTTTACTGTCATAGTTTTGCTGGTGCAGTAGTTCCTCCCCTGCAGTATTGCTTTGAACCTCCACCACACTGCTGCCACCAGGATTGACCTTGATCCTTTCACCTCTTCCAGTTCCCCTTGCTGTCCTCACTCCTAATAAATTCTAGCAGCACGTTTTCTGTAATCCCTCTAAAGATCTTCACAGCCATTCTATAGTGTTTGTAGGAGGTAAGCAAGTTTACAAATAACTTCAATTCTGTCTTTCCTCCTGGAGCCCCATCTTCCTGTGCCAATCAACCTCACATATTCCCAGAAAACATCTCAATTGCTATTCCTGACCTTCCAAATTACTCAGTCACCCTGATCATATATTCAATGGATTCAGTGGATATTCAATTCGTTTTTTCCAGTTGCTCATTCATTCTCCTTTAATCTCTTCCTATCCCTTCCTCTCTCTTTATTATCTGTAAAAAAAAATCTGCCACTCTACTCGCAAATATTCTGGAAAAAAGTGATTGAAAGTCAACTTGTTAGCCTTTCATAACCCTTCCATTATGAACATATACTGTACAGCTTAATTCTCATCTTATTTTGTTTTCTCTTTATTATGCCACCATCAATCACACCACTTCTCTCATTAAGATAGCAGATCAGGAGTATATTTTTGTAAACATGATATCTCCAAAGCCTTCAGTATCATTCCTGTCAGCCCCTGTTTTTCACCCCCTTCAGTGTGTGCTGTTTTTGTACATTTTGTTTTGCAGGTAATGTAATCTTTACCTCGAGAGCTGGCTAAAGTTTTTAACACCCAACGCTGTCCAGCGCTGGATCTTGTTAAATAATTATGATCTCCCCTTTCTTCTTCATGTCCTTAAAGGTGTTCTCACAAAAATGTGCTTATCCTGTCTATTTAAGAGTCAGGGTCCCTCTTGCTAAAGAAGAGAAGATCACACCTCACCCACTGAATTTCTTGGAAACTTCATCAGTTCTGACAAGCTCAACCATATTCAGCTGTATGTTTCCACTTATTGACAGCTAAACCTTGCAGTAAAATGGAACCATTGTCTTTACTGGGCCACATAAACTATGCAAGATGAATCATTGCCCAGAACCCGATCATTTATCTTGTATCTCTTACATCTCACCTCATCAGTCTTTTCCTCACATCAACATGTCACCCTTACTTCAAATTGCAAAACAGAGCGTTGATTGTGGCACTTATTTTTGGAACCAGAAAGGGCTGACATTATACAATGAGTTTCTGTCATCTTGTGTAGAAGCCCTGTTTTTCACTGATGTAGCCCCTTCCTTTGGCTTGCTGGCTATTTGCAGCACGCTGGCCTTCACAACTGCATTCCTTCGGTGCCTCCCTGAAATCCTAACACCCTTTCTATTCCAGGGAACATTAATGACAACTTCCCCATTTTACAGGATGACTCTTCCACCGGTACCCTCTTTCCTGACCGCCCCGTCATCTCATATCGCTGACCACCTAATCCACTCAACCTTCCTGCTCATAGCTCCCTTAACTGCCCAAACCAATCATCCGCACTAGGCACTTTCCCTTGCAACAGAACCCGCTGCATCACCTTCAGATATACTGTGCAGTATATGTCCAATACAGCACACATGCAAGGCCCCTGTGCACTATTTTGTGTCATCCAGATGACATCATACATTTTCAGTAACCTCATTTACTGCATCTCATGCTGAAAATGCCCAACCATTTACTTTGGTGACAGAGGAAGAAGAGTGATAGACGTTTCAGGGAACGTGTCACACTTGTGAAAATCAAAGATCTCTTCTAACTGCTAGTTCCTCATTCCATCTGTAATGGCCAGGATCTTTCTGATCTCTCCGTCTGTGTCCTGACAGAGAGGTTTTAGAACTCCTACTGCAGAAATCAAAATTATCCTGAAACTTCTCCCTTCTCTCAATGACAGACTCATTTCTTCCTAATCCTCTCTATTCTTTTGCAGAGATTGGCTTTTCACACTTCTCGTGTTCTCCCCAAGTGTTTATACTCATTCTCAGCTGCTAATGTCCCATTTCCTCCCTGTTGCCTACCCCTTCATAACTACTCTGTCTTTCGTTCTCCTGTGCCTTATTGATCTTGTACTTCTCCCCTGTCCCTCACATGTGAAGAAGCCTCCACAGCTGAAACGTTTTGTTTTGTTTCTTTACCTTTCAACATGGTATGAACCTTTACCTGTTCTTTTGCAGCCTATGCATGCTGAAGCAGCTCCCTACTCGAACTTATACAAACTCCACACAGAGTACCCCAGGTCCCCAGCACTGCGAGGCAGAACTGCCAGCCTTCCTCTCTCACAAAGTAAAACACTGTGCTGCCCTCCACAATCACATATTAGGGCCAATACATTTTTTAAACCACTTCATTATATACTAAAGCATTTCTAAAGGTGTTTTGTTGGATCAAAGAAGCCTACTGTATATTAATCTGAAGCCTATTTTAAATCAAAGCCTGTTTTAATCTGAATTTCAGACTTGATATGGAACAAGGTTTTCTTGATGAATTGCTTCATCGTTTAGGGGATAATTAACCTTGCTAAAATCAGGGCCTCAGCATAAAGATTGAAGGAAATCCCACAACTGGGGAACAGAGTACAGAATCACCACCGTCTGCCACTGAACATTACTGAGAGGTGAGGGAAAGGTACAAAAATGGGAGTATTGATTGCTTGCAGACACCTGCCTGTCTGTTTCCCCACTCAGAGGGACTTCAGAGGGATGTGTTTTCTAGCTTGGAGAGTGCAGTCTGATGAAAGGATCAGCTGAAGGGCAGCTCTGAAATCTGAAAGGAAGTTTACATTGATCTGGGATCTTATGGGAAGGGGAGAGTGTTTGGAATTAGGGGTCTGGGGGAAATGGAGGGGAGGGGAAACGGTTTGAGTTATTTTAAAAAACAGAAAAAAAAGCCTATTGCTGGCCAACATAAACCAGCCACAAGTCAGCTGACAGGGAGACAGGCTGAGTTTTGATGGGCAGCGTGTGCCCAGCTGTGGGGAGACACGTACTGTATGTACTGTAGTTTAGCCTGCTATTCCTCCCTGTGGTATTAAGAGGTGTCATGACTGGAAGGACACGTTTTGAACTATAGTTATCCATCAATAACTGCAGGATCTTCACATTTTCAGCTAACTTCGGGTTGAAAAATTCAGTGATCATTGGCATAATTTGTTGAGATGAACAGGATTTTTTTAGTCACAGAGTGAATATACATATAAAACTATAAGGAAAATGCAAAATGTGGCATCCTCATGCATAACTTCATTGCCCAAGCTAGAGGAAGGTAGTAAGAATGTTGAATCTCTGCCTGTGAATGGAAGAGTTACACTGCAGACGTCACTGTCTTGCCTCACCGGTGTAATTGTAAAAATCCAGCAATAGAACTTTACTTCACAGAGCACTATTTTACCAAGAGAACCTTTTACCACATGTTACAAACAGCCAAGTCACACTAGGGCAAAATAGTGAAGGACAATAGATCAAACAAGAAAAGTGAAACAGTCTTCACATTTCAAATCATAAAGTACATTGAGCTAGATAATACTAAATGAAATATGTTATGTTCAATTTGCAGTTTCTGCACAAAGCAGAAAATTCCCATGTAAGGCCTTACTGCAATAATCAATAAAGGTACATCCGGGGCACAGCCCTGCCTAGCATTCTGGAGATGGAAAAGCAAGTGAAACGGAAGTCAAGAAGAGATGATATAGAAATATATCATATAAAAAGAACATCTGACTGAGCACCATAGCAGATATACAGTACCAACATTATAATAGTTATAGTATAGATATATATAGATAATAGTTCTTGAATATGATTTGAAGCCACATAAGCAGTCAGCATGAACAAACCATTTCTAGAGTAGTGTGGTTACCTGGCTATGGGAGCTGGGTTTGGCTTGCCCAAGGGATTGGCAGAAAGCAGGTCTTTGCACATTCAATGCCTGAATTTAGACGAACATAAATTAGGTGTTAATACAAGAGAGCAACTAAAGTTAAGAAGGCTAAGTTATTATATTGCAGGTACTACTCTGTCTGGCTTTGTTCAGCTCCTCTCTGAGCTCTTTCCGATGTCAAACAATCAAAGTGATGGCTCAGGAGAGGAACTCATTCAAGCCTCACACTGCATACTCGCGTCACAACACTTTTAACTTGCACAGGCAAAGAGGTGACTTTTAAGCGATAAAGAAAACTCCGAAGCAATTACTCCTGCTGTGCATTTAAATTCACCTTTGGCCTGTATCGGCATATTTGTCTTTGCTTGATTTGGTGGCAGTGGCAGCACCTTGCTCAACTTCTCAATATTTCCACTACTCATCAAGTCAGGCATTAGAGATTTTGCAGTCAGAAAGCATTTTGTAAAGTTTAAATCACTCTTGCTTGCCTCGGTGAAATATTCTGCACCCATGTCCCAAAAATCCATTCACATTTGAAAGTGCAGTATATCTCTCATTTTAACAAGGAATCGACTCTAAACACTTTAAAAATGCTTCAATTAATCATTATAACAATCTAAGCTCCTTGACGTGCCTGTATACAGTAGTACTGTATATGACAGTATAGTAATATATTGAGGCAACTATTAAAGTCAAGCAATGATATCTTTGTGATCCTTAACCCCAATCATCTTGCTGATGTGGCACTGTTAGCTGCATAGAGTATACAGTATATGGTAATACCTTGCTGGCAGTCATCTTTAATATGCATTCCTTTCTAAAGCACAGAGGCAAAACGAAGTCTTTCACAGCCTCAGAAACAAGACACCTTCCCAAAAGAGCTCTTGTTCTCTGTAGGCTGAGATATTCCTCAGAGGGCTTCCTGCCCCAGCTCTGTGTCCTTAACCAGAGCTCTTTCTCTTCCAGTCTCCCTAAACCCACGGTACCCCCGTCAGATCATGTCTTGGCTGCCTGTAAACACAGAGTCAAGGAAAGACCCGTGTTCTTCCTTTATCATACAGCAATCTCCTCCCTCCAGTCTGTCTGCTTACCTGATTCACTTCTGAGGTGCTTTCTATCACATGCCACTTCTCCTGTGCCTGCTGTGTCTCTTCCTTGGCGCTCATGTGTGGTGAAATGGGCTACCTCTGGACATGATGAGGACTCCACTAAATGTGACCACTTTCCAGCACCCCCTCAGGACATTGTTCAGACTGAATGTGTATCTTTGCTCTTAAACATACATTTTGAAACATCCTTTTTCTAACCATTTTTCCAATTGAGGGTCACAGGGAGCTGAAACCTATCCCAGCAGGCAACAGGTGCAAGGCAAGGTACACCCTGGACAGGGCTCCAGTCCATCACAGGGCAGACACATAGACATAGATACACACACACTTACACCAGGGCCAATTTTCCCATGAGCCAATTAACCTACATGTCTGTCTTTGGACTGTGGGAGGAAACCGGAGCACCCAGAGGAAAACCTGAGAATATGGGGAGAACATACAAACTCCATGCACATAGAACACCAGGTACAGTCAGAACACAGGCACCAGCTCTGCATTAGCAGTGCTAACCACTGTGCCAACGTGTAGCCCATTTTGAAACATTACAAGTTATTATAAAATGCACAATTAAGTTATTTTATAATACCACAGGGCGCATTCTGTTTGGTTTAAAAGGTAGCTTTCTCTTATTTTGGCCTTTGTAGGCATTATATACGAGTATGAATACTTGGTAACAGCCTGGGGTTTTCCTGGGAGGTTAGGACATTGGGCCTCTGTGATGCTTTATTTGAAAGTTTGTACATTGTGTACCTTGTGCATTGTGTTTATGTTGTGTGTTGTTTAATGTGAGTTTTGGCAATATTATGAATTTTTACTTTTTTCACCAAAGCTGTGTCAAAGACCTCATGTGCCTCTAACTACCAACCGCTTGGGTATATTCTTGGTAAAAATTGTTACCAATATGACTATTTATTTTACTTAGTGAATTATCCGTTCTGTCATTTTCTGACTTTCACTATTTTCGCAACCCCATATTTGCAGCAATATAAATAGGGCCCTTCAAAAATGGTCCAAAATAAATCAAAGACTAAAGTTCAGATCAAATCCCCACTAATCATTTTATCATCTATCTACTGTACATTCTTCAAAATCCATAGTAACTTATATTGTTTTAAGGGTGTTTCAGGATATAAATAGTCATGTTTGTTCACTCTGTATCAGCGTCAGGCAGGAGACAGATGCATCTTTTTCACCGTTATTATTTCTGACAGGGGCAGTGCAGAATAGTGGGTGGGCTTCTGCACTGGCAGGTTGTGGGTTCAAGTCCATGCTGCAAACACTGTTGTTGTACTTTACCCAGAGTACTTCAGCCCACCCAGCTGTGTGAATGGAGAGTAGACTTTGCTAAGGGTAGCTCTCCAATTGACTGACTTCTCATCCAGGAACGGGAGTCTTATATTTTTTGTTTGCTTAATGCCGTATTCACATCTGCATACAGCCTTTTGGACATCAGTAACAATATAGCACACCACTTTATTGAAAACAGACTATTTTGGTAAGCATTTTTTATTCTTGCAACAGCTAATCCATCCAGGAAAAGCTCTGGAATGATGGGCCATTGTGGTTTGAATACTGATCTAGCTACTACCCACTCTATCACATTCCTGACAAGCGCACCTGTTTTTGGAAATTTTTACTTGAATTGTGGGAGCAGCGTGGTGGCAGGGCACTTAGTGCTGCTCCATCACACTTCTTTGATCCTGGGACGACTCCAGACTGGAGAGCCATCTGAGTGAACATGTTCCATGACCTCATCGTGTGCACTAAGCTTTTCTCTGGATCTTCTAGTTTCCTCTCTTCTTCCAAAGACATGCTAGCTAGATTAACTGGCATCTCTAAATTGCCCCTGTGCATGTGCCAAGTGATGGACTGGCATTCCATCCTATCCCATGGAATGGTTATAGATCCTGACCAGGAATAAGCTTGATGATGATGGCTGGATGAATCATGAGCAGAGCTGCCTTCTGTGCAATGTTCTCTGACCTGCTTAGATTATGATGCCCTTTTCAATAATAATTTAGTTAGATCACTAAAAGAACACCCAGGAGCTACACAGTGTTTCTACACATTCTCCAAACATGTCTCAGTACCAACAAGCTTGAAAGATGCCTTTAGTGGCAAATGCATTTAAACTTTTTTGTAAATTCTTCAAAATTGCAACTTTTTTTGTAAACGTGAAGCAACACAGCAAAACATAATTAGCTTTAAAATGACTTAGCAGCAAGCCATTTCCAAGCACTTTAAAATGCCATCTGTTCTGGTATTACTAAGCCGGTGTGGTGCTTGTTACAAATGCAGAAAGCGAATGCCTATGAGTTAAATCAGTGTCATGTCAATGGCTGGTGTAATTCATGAACTGCTATATACAGTACTGTATGTTGCAGGAGATCGGAGAGGGACAGTCAGCGGTCGACTGCAGTGTAGGCACTTCCTCCTTAGCTAACGCTAAATTGCACAGCCAAATTATTCATATATGAAAGCAAACGTTTGGCGAGTGTCAAGAACGGAAAACAAACATTGGGGGAACAGAACGTCTAATTCATAGCTTATGGCCTGTGCAGACAAGTGTTTCAGTGATATTCAAGGTCAAATTTTGGGCTCTCACGTGCAGTGTTAGTGTAAGCACACAAAGAATGTATTTGTATTTGACTGTTCATGACCCATATGAAAAGACGACTAGGCTACTGCTAGGCTATTCCAATTACACAGGTGAACATACACATATATATGTGTTTCCTATACACACACATTAGATGGTTATCTTGGAAGCTATACTTCTAAGCAACCACTGGCCCCTGGTAAATGGGCCTCTCCGTATTGCTCTCCATGTAAATGTTCCCATTGTGAGTGCCCAGTGATGGAGTGGCATCCCATATAGAGTATGGTCCAGCTCTGCACCCTGTGCCTGAGTGCCAAGTGCAGTTCAGGTTCACCACAATCCTCTACAAATGAACTGGTTACTGAAAATGGATGAATGAAAATAATTGTCAATCCACCCAGCCAAATAAAAAAGGTTTTATATTTCATTTTCTAAGTGCTTCTTCTAATTCAGGGTCATAGGGAAGCTGAAGCCTATCCCAGCAACAAATGGGCACAAGGCAGGATACACCCTGGATAGGACACCAGTCCATCACAGGGCATACACAGACACAAACACACTCACATGAGGACCAATTTTCCCAGATGCCAATTAACCCACCAGTACGTCTTTGGACTGTGGGAGGAAACCGGAGCACCAGGAGGAAACCCACATGAATTTGGAGAGAACATGCAAACTTCACACAGATAGTACCGCAAGTCCAGAATTGTACCCAGGGCCACAGCACTGGCAGCAATGCTAACCATTGACCCACTGTTCTGTCCAGCATGATATGAATATTTCTCTTTGCTGATTCTCTCCAAGGCCACTGCCATACCTTGGTTAACCTTCACTTCAGGCTCAAAATGATTAAAATGGATGTACAGTACAAGAAGAAAGAGTGAGATGAAAGTCTGAAACACACAAAGTTTCAATTTGAGTTCTTCCCACTAGTTCATTTCTGACTTCCCTGCTATCTTAATTAAACACTTCAGAAAACGTCTGAATAAACAGAGACAAAGAATCGCTATTTCAACAGATCAAGAAGCAGGTTAAGTAACGCTTCAAGCAGATGGTAGAAAATAAACAGTGAACCACCATAATTCCCAGTGTCGGTTATCAGTTAATTGTATTTTCAGGGTTGACTAATTTTAAATTCTAAAAAAAAAACCCAAACAAACACAAAAACCCACCATCAACAAAAAATGATTAGAAACCCAGGTTCTTCTCCAGAATAATTTCTGCGGTTGTCTCTTTCCCCCTGCGGTGTGTTTATCCTTTCATTTCGGAATTCTTTATGCATACTGCGTCCACAGCTCCGGGCCAGTCTGTGAAATCCGAAGCAGCCTGTGTTTACCTTGCTTCGTTAATTAACAGAGAAATTACAGAGTCGCTGTTACATGCTGGCCCAGGACTCCCAGCTCAGACAGACGCTGTTTATGTGCCCCCCTGAATGACTCTTATTCATTCACCCAGCGCTCGCTGGCCGCGGATCACCTTCTCCTCGAAGCGAGGCAGACACTGCGGGGCTTTCAGGCTCCGCACCAGCCCCGAGCTTCGGCTGAGCCACGGCAACGCTGTCCGTGGCTGTGCGGTGGCAGGCGGCTGCACAACCACAGCGTGCATAATCCACTCCACCCCAGAGCCTTACAGGAGCCGCTTCGAAACAAAATGTGTTTTTAGCTACACAACGCTTCGCCAACTTCTTTTATCGGTTCTCGTGTTGGGAACGCTAGGAAAGGGGAGTGTGCATTCACATCCTTCAATTCACCTTTTTTGTCGTCTCTTAAGTTTTAAATCATTTCTAGCTAATGCATCTCGTTTCCCATTTGTTATCCCAATATAAACATACCTTCCATTTTAGTTACAAAGACCTGTGTTCATGGTTTGCCACTATATGCTGTATTTTCTAAAATTATATAAACAATATAAAACTATATTGTTGTACAGGTGCATCATATTATATATCATATTGGATACAGGGACACTTAACCAATTTGTGAAGCGCCATCTGTTGTAAAATGATTCGTCAAGTCTGGATGAGGAACCAAAACATCATCCACAATATCCACATCATCACTGATGGTATCTAAACTGGCATCTGGTAAAGCTCAGTGCTTGCTCATTCACAAAGGGTTAGACAAGCTGGGTATACTATGTTGGTGTTTCTCAAAGGCTGGGGAAATGGGTATGTGAAACGTTTAGCTCACTCACAGATGGGCCAGTGATCCAATGGCAAAAGAGTTGGGAGTTCCCAAGTGGACAGACGTGGTCCAGGGTGAAGGAACCCTGTTAAGATTTAGACAACAGGAAAAACTGGGTAGGTCATTAGGTTGTGAGACATATTATGGGGACAGTGAACCACTGATTCAGGTGGATCTTCCACAGCAGCATGGGATTAGGTCATCATGGCCTTAGCTCTGAGCTACTCACAGATTTCTTTGGCCATCCAAGCACTTGCAGGCATGCAGTACTATCAGTGAAGAATGTGCTACTTCTCCAATAGTTGCTGAACCTCCCGTATAGGACTGTATACTATTAACAGTATACCAGTATAACAGGACCAGTGACATGAAGCTTAGGAAAGGACACAGAGATTATTCTGTATACAAGCAGTTGAAGAATCCTAGATCAAACTCCCTGACCACTCTGTAGGAACTGATTCTTTGAGCTCCAATAAGAAACAGTTTGGTTAGGCTTCTAGATTGTTAAGATATTTGCAACCAGGCAAACAAGAGGGACTGAATAGCCACCTCCTGTTATTTGCGATCTTTCTAATGTTCCTGTCTTCTAAAAGACACACTGGATTCAAGTACTGTAACTGTAAGATGTTTGCAACCCTCCTTGGACAAGAATGTGTAACACCGGGGATTCTGAGTGGCTAGACTGGTAATGTGTAGGCTAAGCTGTATGAGCCAAGTGTCAATGGGGCATGTTGCCAGAAGACTGTGACCTGATTGTTCAAGGGGAACACACAGCTGGCTGAGGGCCACCAAGTGAATTGCTGGCAACAGCTGGCTAGGAGTGTCTTTGTAACCCCTGTAAACCCCCTCCATTCACCTGTGAAGTATAAAAATGTGTGTCTCAAAGGTAGGTGGTTAGAAAGAGATTCCCTGTATGTCCTTATTCTTCCCAGTATGAGGTTGCATTTGTGATAGAAATACAATGGGCTTTTCTAAATTGGGTGTGCTGATAACCAAGAAAATAATCGACCATTCAATTTTTTTTCAAAACACTTGTGTAACCTTTTCAATCAAACATCCAGTCCATCACAGGTCACACAGACACAAACACGCACACACTCACACCAGGGCCAGTTTTCCCAGAAGGCAATCAACCTTCTACTATGTCTTTGGATTGTAGGAGGAAGCCCACCTGAACCTGGGGAGAACATGCAAACTCCACACAGATAGCACCCCAAGAATTGAACCCAGGTCCCCAGTGCTCCAAGACACCAATGTTAACCACTGTGCCACCCTGCTACACCATCAATCAAACAATTAAACCAATTAAGTAATTGTCTAACAGGCTTATTCAGGCCACAGCAAGTAGGGTAAAGGGATCCTAGCAGGGAGTTTATGATTCTACATAAACTAAATCATTTTTGCACCATTGCTGCGTTACTAGTTTGGCAAAGGGGGACCTGCCACAGGCTCCTAACCTGATCTGCACAATAACTTCTAATATTGGTTTGTATTGAGATAAGCCACTGATTTTATGAGATGTATCAATGTGTGCTCCACAGCCATTGATCAGTATCAAAAATCTTGTATGTATCTACTTAAACATCAGTGCAGTGTATCTGATTCATTTGGGGTCAAAAGATTTGGTGATGGTACAATCTGTATCTTGTGTGCACAGGTGACACAGCCTGAGCCAATCAAGACTGTTTCTATAGTTTAGTGTTATTGCTTCCTGTGTTCTGACCGCAACATCAAACTACTCCATTAATAAAAATGTCAAAGTCTTTCCTCAGAATCATAGTGCCCTGTTTGTGCAGCCTTCCCTTCCGAAAGCCATCACAAAGGATGTACTTCATTCAGACCGGAATGTTACAAAGGGCAGTTTCTCAGCAAAAATCACAACCTGGCCTAATCCACTGATAATCTGAGAGCACTTGCACTCTAAGTGCACTGCTATCAGTAATATGAACAGAACTTTTAGGGTTCCCTTTTTCCATTTGAGGGGGAAGTGGGTGGCCTCCAGAGTTTGGCTGAAATAAATCTCTTTGCTAGTTATACAATTAACAGCTATTTTTAATTATGATCCTTATGTGAGGAGTAACTGGTGAATTCATACAGTTAGTTTCTATCCTACCAAGAGGAATTAAATTCATTTTGTTTATTTTTTCTGCCACAGGGCAGTTTTCTCAAGTATTCGATTATTGAATGCACTGTTAACTTTAGTTCCCAGTTGTTTTTAACCTAAATGAAATCATTTACAGACCAAGTCAGGTCCAGATCTTTGTGTCTAGGAACTGGATGCTTTCCATCTTGATTGAAAGATGTTGCTGATTCTGCTACAAGACCCTTAGGAAGAGTGATATTTCCCTCCCCAGTCCCTACAGATAAGGAGATTGAATCCTATGGGACTGATGTGCCTCCTGTTATGTCCTGTTCAGTAGAAGTACTGTAAGATCATACTGAAATTGATTTCGGTGAGAGGGTCACAGAGTGGGTAGATTGAAAATCCACTAACTTGGAGATAAAATTGACTTTCTACTAGCCTACAGAGATTGGGATGCCACAAGCAGAGCCACACAATTGGCTATTAACCCCAGTGTGGTTGGGTGGCAACAACTAGTTGATCACAAAGTGACTCTTTGTTACCTGCTATGAGTAGTGAGAAACCTCCAATCGGAGCTAGCTCTTATGTGACCCTATCATAGCCTATTGATACCTTAGTCTGTCTGAACAGTAACTGTCCCTTTATTGATATGTTGTAAGCAGGAAACACATTCTTGCTGAACAAAAGAAACTTTAAAGGTCTGTACAGCCAAAAGTCTGAACACTCATTGCGATATACAGTACAAAGTCAGCTTGGTCTTTGTCTCATGGCATTCTTACTATTTAATTTTATGTTGTACTGTTGTCTACTGTCAGCCAGTAATATAATATAGAATTTCACTGGAATTTAAATGTTAAAAACATTATTTAAATGTGTGTCAATTTTGTTTTAACATCAACTATTGTTATTAGTTCATTAGGCTTTATTCAACAATAATACATCAAACTTATAGAATGGATCTTCACGACCTTTCAGGTTTGCATAACACCTGCTGTATACAGTGCCGGTACAATCGAACAAGTTTCAGGAAGCAACATGAGTCTAATACAACAGGTTATTACAGTAGGATAGCAGCAGTGATTATTGTGCAAAATTAGAATATGTAAGAGTGTTCAGCATAAAGTATTCAGCAAAGGTACTCATGATGAGCCTCTCGTGTGACATCAGCTCCATAGTGATGTCACTGCTGCAAACACAGCGTGTGTTATCTTTTAATGCGTGTCATCAAATGGTATATACTTTTATATATCAAATGATATACAGGCTAGAAGGTCATACTAAGGCTTACTGCGTAGAGAGGTGATTGAGCTGAGGACCCAAATTGCTATTATCATTCTCTGCATGAGGAAAAGTGAAGAGAGAATAAGGTTTTCAAACCTTATTTTGTCATTTTTTTGTGGTGGACAAATAGAAACGCATTGCATTCATGGATGTTACAATTTCCCTTTAGCCTCTTCCATGATCCGCAAAAGGTAAGGTTGAGGGCAAACCATCACCTTTGTCTTTATTGTTTTATTTTTGTTAAAGCTACCAAGCCATACAGTTTTGTGACTGACACTTCACATTATAACTGTAAAAAGACACAATAAGAGTCTGCCATTCATTTCTCTCCGTTTATTTGAACTACCCCGGTCTTTATTTAACTCGCTGTCCTCCCTTAATGCACCTTCCACACATTTTCTGAGAAGTTCAGCAACTTAGGTTACAGAAGACATCACTCACATAGCTCTCTCCCCCTCTCTGCCTTCGTAGTTTTTGGCAAGGTGTTTGTGAGTGCATTTTTTTTTTCCTCTCTCAAATCAGAGGTTGCATTTTTCAGGTATTTCCCCACATCCCAGGGGCTGGATTTCTGGTTTGTGAAAGGAGTGGTGTGTTAGTGTTAATACCTCGCCGCCAGGACCCCAGACAGCCACTCTCTAACCTGTCCTCCACTGCCCAACAACCATGAGGTCTCTGCCATGCGGATTGCTGCTGCTCTGCCTGATCCTCGCTGGCCAGGAGTGTGGAGCTTTGGTTGAGTACAGGAATGCCGCGGCACTGAGTGGTAAGGACACAGCAGCCAGCGACCCTTCGGATACTGATTTTTGGGAAGGGGTGGGGGGTGGGGGGGTGGTGGTTACTGGTAAGGCCAGAATTGATTGTTACTTTTTTTTACAGAAAAGCCAGTTTGAAGCCACTTTGGTTAGCTCTGGTTTCCAAATAAGCATTGTCCCTTTTTCCCCCATACATTAATGGCATTGGTTTGAGCATAGAATAGTTGTATTCTACTGAACTGACTATTTCTGTATTCGGGAAGGAACTTTTGTTCTGTTTTACTTAAAGTGTTTAGGCATTACTTTCTTCACATTTTCACCAACCCAGCACTGTTTTGAGGGTCAAATTATGCAATTTATTTTTACAAAGATTTGTGTTCTTTCTTTTCCTTCAAATTCTCTCAAATTCAGTTGAAGTGTGTAGCTAAGATTTTGTAAAGGTTTTAGAGGAGGATGTTGAATTCTGTGAGACGTTTAGCCTCAGCAATATTGCTGTTGCCCAAAACTTAATATGCTAAAGCAATGGAGCTAAAGAACAAGGAGGTTTTTGATCTTTAATAGATTCATTTCTCACAGGCCTGAATATCTGCATTTATTTTTACTGGTGCATGCTTAAGTTAATTTCATTTGCTCTGTAGAGGACACAGACAAAATGATGCAATCATTTCCAGTTGGCTCCAGTGATGTTCACCGTCTCAACCTCATTGCATGTCTCATAATAGCAAAGGTGATGAATTCTTTACAATTCCATATCTGTGAGGGTTTAGCTGGTTTAATTCTGCACCATTACTGGAACTGAGTGTGGTCTGGGCACTATGTCTTCCTACAACAGACCAGCCAGACTGGCAGTTCCTAGCTTGTCCTCAGCTTTACAATCTTTCTAATTCTTAAGCACTTTAGTTTTGTAAAATGGAGGAATGACCACAATAGCAGGTGTAAAATGGCTTGGTTACATCTCTTGTATAGCCCCAACTCTCCTCACAACTTCAGATTTATTTTTTCTCAGTCAATTCACTAGATTTTGGAGATCCTTTATATTTCAACATATGGTTTTACCGACTACAGCCAAATACACCACCTGAAATGGACTTGTCATTGAAAACCAGGGTCGAGATCCAAACATTAGGTATATCTGTAACATACTGCCAAAAGGAAGATGATTTTGCATTAATTTACTGTTTGATAACAGCTAATTAAAAAAGTCCATTTTTTTTCTCTGAATTTGAAAAGGTTACAAAGGGTTATGTAAGATTATTTATTACGTTTAACAGATAATGTCTGTCAACTAAATGTATTTATCTCTTCTGAATTTATTGGACACTAACTTATCCCTACAGGTGGGAATTGAAGAGGTTATATAACTCTATTTAATTATAGGCTGATCAATGTCTTCACAGTGTGGAAAGCCTATTTAGCTAGCTCAAAATTTTACCTCTGGAAATGGCTGCTTCCTGTGGTACCATAAAGTGAACCCTTTCACTCCTGCTGAAAGGATGCCATTCTTCCCCATAGGATATACAGTAGTTGTGGATCTGGTACAGGGCAGCTTGCAAGGTTATTCATTCTACAGAACTGTCTTTTAAATGGGATGCAATTTACAATACACGCAGTAATACTGTGCAGTGTGACACCTAAACATGGTATTAGAGGAAATGTACACCATGCATGTGAACTGCAGTTCATTTTTTCTGTACTTGTAATGGAGGTGCAAATCTTAAGAGCTTATATGTTGTGCGTTTTAAGTTGATTATCGGGACAGGTAATCTTTATAGTTCCAGCAAAACAGCATACTACAGTATACTGTATATACAGAGAGGTCATATAGTCAGAGAAGAAAGATCATACTGTTTGAGAACGATAGCTCTTGCTTTACATTGCAAGGAAGGCAATCTCCATTATATGTTATACAATATCCCTATTCAAAATAGTGTAATTATTACATATAAATATTCCTCCACTGTATTACATAATATATGGTTATAAATGTTTACATTTATATACAATATTTAAAAAATGTCTTGCACTCTGGTCACACATTCTTTGGCATTTTTACTGCACTTGAATTTTTACTGCCTATGAATCTATTCATTTTAATCAGGCGTCTTCTGTCTTGGAACTTGGAAGTACCAATTTAGCAGAGGATCTATGCAATCACTGAAATAATCCGTTTTATTTATGAAGATTTCTTAAACAGATGTATTAAGTAATAGAGAAATTTTAAGAACATGGTCCTGCACATGCTGTAACCCTCAAGGACCAGATTTCCTGTCATTAAACACATTACTCGTTTAATGGCTCAATGAGTTCCAAACAATTCCATTTTGGGGACAAAGGGGACCTGCAGGACCAGGGCTCTCCAGGACCTGGGATGAAGACACTGATTTGAAATTGTTTGATGTCATCTATTCCAGTCACAGCAAGAACACTCAAGTTCAGGGCTCTGGACATGTAACTGGATTCATAACTTCAGTTTTCTTTCTGTTTATCCCTGCTATACTTAGGTCCCTTTAATTCATTTGGAATTCATAGCACATTCTCCCATTTTGCTGGTTGCTTAGCTGGAAAATAACTCATCTGAGCCGTACATTAGCTAAAATTACTACTGAAATTGTGAAGCCGATCCGAAACAGTCGAGACGGAATTTGGCAATGTAACTGCGGCACTAATCTACAATGACTGGAAAAGAAAATAGTCCCTCTTCTATTTAGTTTATTGATGGTCCTGTGGAGACAGCAGATGGTTTGCTATTTAAATATTTAGAAATTCTGACCTTCTGCCTTTCAAGCACGCAGAATGCATTTAATTTTCACAATGCATTAGTTTGCTTTACAAGTAATGTTTAAGCCTGTTTCGTTTACCATTAAAAGCAAAACAGCCTTTTCACTCAAAACTGTCAAGAATGTTTTGAGAAGTGAATATTTTAACTTGCGTCTGTGCTCAAATTAGATATACTTGCACCTTCTTTGGTAAGGATCTGCACATGTCTATGTTGCTTTACAGACAAAACAAGACTCAAAAGTGTTTCAGATATTTGAATTATTGCTTCAAGTAAGCCCAAAATCCTTCAAGGAATTCCATGTCTCTCTAGTTACAGACCAATTTAGAAACACTTTAATAAAACAAAGCAGCAATTCATATACCACTGAGCATGTTCGGGTCATTTCTCTCCTCTCGCTGCAGAAAAATAGATAAATCAAGATTATTCATTAACCTCTGGGAAGTAATACCAATAATAGAGAGTTCTCAGTAGTTCCGTAAGATCCTAACAAATGCAAGAGAGACAAAATACGCAGAGTATAGTTACTAGAGCTCATCTGGCTGAGTGAATTTCACAGCTTCACTGAAAGGATAAAGCCGCCCAGCCCCCCTCTCAGAATCACAACGATTGAGCTAGGGAGTTGTTACAGGGGTGTAGATGGGTGAGGTGCGAGATTTATATGCGCAGGCAAGCGGAAATGTGTGAAGTGGGTCTACCCTTCCTCCTGGATTTCTATCATAGCTTTGTTATAATTACATGAATGAGACACAGAGCAGGTATCCACAGAATGCGCTTGAAATTTCTGTCAGCCACCACTTATAGGAACACTGAGCACCCCCTATTGGCTGTCTTCAGTATTGTCAGACACTGAAGCTCACAGGTTCAAGACTGCCATTCCTGTAGTCAGCTACTTCTAACATACTCACAATGTGCTTATTTGTAACTATAAGAATTATACATATATAATAACAGTAATATCATTATATATTTTTATACTATACTGTATATACTATATTATACGTGTTTATACTATAAATACTGGTTTTGTAATAAGGTGTGTTCAATGGTGGTGGTCATATTAGAACACCGTTATTCCATATGGTGCAGCCTTTTGTTTCCATACTGTCAGCTGGCCCAGGACAATACAGAATTATGCAGAATGTATGCTGAACTAACTTGCTTACTGAAATCCTGCGGCACTTGTAACACACATCAGTCATACCGTATACCATGTATGAAGCAGCTCACTGTCTAGGTTACAAGGGACAGAGTTGTAAGATTTTGGTATACATACTGTATACAATATTGTATGACACTTCTCTATCAAAATGAACATGAACACTCATTCAGTGTTGTTCTTACACTCATCTACAGTCAGCAGACGCTAAGTACTGATGTACCTTTTACAGTCTTCTGTACGCCATTCACAATTCATTCCATTATTAGATATTTTTCACTTAGTTTTCATTGCTGTTCTCATTTATTACACACCATACATTTAATCTTTTACACACCAGTCCATCACAGGGCACACACAGTCACAAACAGTGTTCTGTATAACATCCCAAGTGCTTTGGAAAGTTTCCTACTTTTTTGAACCAAACTCACATTCCACAAACCTAAGAAAATATCCTGTCTAATTGCTATGGGTTGCTTTCTGCATCACAGAAACTGAATAAAATAACTTCTGACAGATCATTTTTGTTCTCTAAAGGTTTGTAAAAGCAATTTTGAACACGAGTCTTGACTTACCCTACTTCGCAAAATGTCCTCAGGAAACAGTGACATTAGTGACACTACAGTCTCTAGCCTGCAAGATTTGTGACAAATCACAGAGAGAATGAGAGAATTCCTTTATAAAGCTACACGTTTACAGATTTTAGACATTTCTGTTTTTCTGCTGATTGTCATCCATAGAGATTTTCTGTGCTCTCTTTCATTTGTTAGTGTACTTGAACCCTTGTATATTCCTGTCAACTATCTTCCATGGATTTTCTGGACTGATCATGGAACTTGTTTTGACCCATTATCCTATACCCCACTTCAACTGCACATTGCCATAAACTGGTGAAGATAGCAGCCTAGCCACACATTGGCAGACTGCTGATGTGCAGAGACCCTGCAAGCCATTGGGTTTTACATGAGCCAAAGCTGCTGCATTTCATGGATCTAAACTGACTCCCTGCTCATGGTTAGCCAGCAGTCATATATGACAATAGGCACTACACCAATGAGCAAATGGTTTAGTTCAAAGGGTAAAGATAAAGGTAAAATGATAATTGCTAAATATATGTCTATAACTTTAACTATTTATAAAGCATATTATATAAGTATAATAACTGTACATAATTTGAGTACTATGGGTGTCACAAAGCCGTTTGGTTCATTCTTCTCCCCCAGGTCCCAGATTCTGTCCGAAAGCCCACAACATCCATAACCTTGTTTTCATACTCACAGTTCTTTATGTTTGCAGTCTCGAATTAAGTTGCTCTTAAATCCTGTGAATGCTCTCGGGCTCTGATCTGTGTGATTATTTTTAATTGAAGATTAGGGTGGACTGTGCCAGTTCCTTACACAATTTGAAACACCTTGATCATGCTTTCCTGAATTCATCTTCACTTTTGGCTTAAAGTACAATTGATAGTGACAGACTGTGAGGTATGTGATACTTTTATTATGCTCCAGCTCATTCACACAGTTTAAAAAGAGATCAGTAGTTAACATGTATATGGTGAGCATCTTCTTATGTTAAAAGTACTTTTTGTTACTGTTTAAATTTGGATGTCATCTAAACCTGCCTAGAATTACGTCTGTGTTTTCCAACTGATTTGTGCTTCAGAATTAAGACTTCACACGCTCTCTAGTAAAAAGGATAGCAGCACGCTCAATATATACGTGATCCTAAGATACCTTGTTATTCAATTTGCCAGGCTGCTATAACAAAGAAGATGATTATGTCAATTAATCAAAATCCTGCCTTTGCAGACCTTTTCTGATATGATCCAACAACACAATTATTATAAATAAAGTCACCGCTATCCCTTACTGTTAATTGCGTAACTTTAACGATGGAGACATTTTAAAAAAAAGAAAGGAACTGGTGCATTCCAAAGTCGAAAGGCTTAGTGGCCTTATTTAATCTTGTAGGATTCCAGTTTTTAAAGACAGCTATTTAAACACCTTTATGTAATGACTGAATAAAGCAACTATTCTGTTAAATTCACAGAATGTTGGTCATTGATTGCTAACAGGTGTCAAATCACCTGCTTAATTTATAAAAATTAATGGCTTTGTGGTAACCTACTGTATAAATCCCGCTCATGGAGGCACAGATCCAAAGTCCTGAATATACACAGAAAGATATTGAATTCAACTCGAAATCTGGAGGAAAACCAGTGCAAGGACTCCAAGACATGAATTATCATGTGCACGTGACTTAGTCTGGTAGTTACCATACATAAATGATGGTATAGATGAACATTCACACTTCACAAACTTTAATAGAACCTTTTTGGAGGGGGGATATTTTGTGAAACCCTGGCGTGGCCAGCTAGCCTAAAAAGGGGTTGCAGTTACAGCCACCAACCTGGCCAATAGAGGCCACTATATTACCTGTTTACCTGTAAATAGTCACACTAGGGGTGAGCAGGGTTTTCACATTCACACACAGGTGCAATTAAGTTTTTGTTTGGTATTTACAGGGGGTATATGGTGATAGTGATGGTTTGGAATTTTGAATGCTGCCATTTTTTTGTTTATCTTGAAAAGGACCACAATAGTGGGTTCTAGATTTCACTACTTTGTGGTCACTTTGAGTTTTTGTTGCTACAGGCTCTGGGGAGTGCCCTGATAGGGTATGTTACCTGTGGTTTTAAAATTATGTTATTCTTCCTGGCTTTGCCGAGAAGCTTGTGTTATCCTATTAACCACAGAAGCAACACCAAAGCTGAAGAAACAGCTTGCTTGAAGTTACATAGTTAGTGATGCCATGATCACGTACTGAATAAATAAGCTTACACAGCTATTAAACTGAGGGAAAGGTTGTTTTTTGTTACTTCTGAGATGATCTTGGTGTTTCCAAGGTCTGCATTCCTTAACATGAGTCAAAGGAAAGTTTCTTGTTTTGGTGTTCAATCATTTGTGAAAAGCTTGAGCAATTTCTGAAATTGTTGCAAATCAGATATCAGAGTGTGTCACCTTTCTTAAATAAGTAATATCTGATCATATGAAATAAAGGAATAATTATTAGTTCTTCATTAAAAATTAATGAAAGATTAGAGTTGCAGATGACACTGAATATCATTACCATAACATACCGTTATTAATATCGGGTAAGCTCATAAATAAAGTTAAAATATTGAACTGTTTGCTTCATAAATCTTTATGCTCTGAGTCCTTGGTTTTAAAAATACTGTTGCCTAAGGAGGTATTGACACAAATCAAACAACATTACCTGGATGCATTTGGCTCCGTAAAAGGTTGCTTCCCTATAGTTTTTAAAACCACTTTTAACAGATTTTCAGTCAATAATGTGCCGATTTAAATTTGTAGGGGCAAGTCAATTAAACTTTAAACATCAATGATTTGTTCCAGAAATAATGCTAGTTTTAAGAGATGAAAAGCGTTTCACAAGGAATATGAAGACCTAAGAATTAGGCACATTGGGGGTTAACCTGGCCAGAGGACGAGGAGGCTGGGACCCCTGAGCCCCCCGCAGAGTGAGGAGTGACCAAGGCGCAAAGAGTTTTTTGGGTTGACTTTTGGAGTATTAAATGCTTGAATGAAGTGCTCACAAAAAATCATGATTGTGGGTGACATATTAATGTCATATTGCATATTAAATGTACATTAAATGTTTTCACAGCTGACTGAAATGCCATGTGCATTAAATTAAAACAAATCTTAAAACAAATATTGAAACACATCTTTCTGTGGCTTTGCTAAAAAAATTCTTTTCTACCTTCTTTTAAAATAATACTGTACCAGAGACTACAGCACCAAAGTATGGGGTGTGTAACTTTGTGAATTATCCCACTTCGTTTCAGGTCCTGCACACTCTCTGCTTTAACTATTTACAGTATATACAGGGTCAAACACCTGTTCAGGTACCACGAGATTACATGCTCAGTTGAACAGACAGTATATCAGAGTTTCAGGTAGTACTGATCCTCCTAATGAGCTAGACTGGAGGCAGAGTGGCTATAGAACAATAAATCAAATACTATCTAATTAATCAAATTAAGCATTAATTAATACATTAATAGCCAAAGTAACAGTGAGCTAGAAGCTATTTTATAGGGTCACTCTGCTCGTTGGAACATTATGTTCTGTGTGGAACTTATAGCCCTTTGCATCTCCCTATTGTATGTTTGTTCAGCAGTGTTATTTAGGAATCCTGAAAGAGTCCCTTAATATGGCCACTTACTAAATAAGGTAATAAAAACAACAAACCTTTTCACTTGATGACATGGTGAAGACGCTGCTGAAAGGCACCGCCTCGCTCCCTCTCGCCCTGCAGCAGGCCTGTGCCGGACTCGGCCCATGGACCTGGTCTTCATCGTCGACAGCTCGCGCAGCGTGCGGCCCTCCGAGTTCGAGCAAGTCAAGGTCTTCCTGACCAAGGTGATCGAGGGGCTGGACGTGGGGCCCAACGCCACACGCGTCGGCGTGGTCAACTATGCCAGCGGGGTGAAGAACGAAGTGTCCCTCAAGACGTATCGCAGCAAGGCGGCCCTGGTCAAGGCAGTCACCAAGATCGAGCCCCTGGCCACCGGCACCATGACTGGCCTGGCTATCCAGTTCGCCATGAATGTGGCCTTCAGCGAGGCCGAGGGCGCCCGAGTGCGCTCCTCAGACATCAGCAAGGTAAGATGTCTTCCTGCCTTGTAAGGGATTTACTCTGAGAAAGGGAACAAGCATTAATGTTACCATTGGGATTGGACATGTACCCTACTGACAATTAACTTTATTCCCCCCTTGGGAATTTGTCTTGCCCGTCAAGAGCTCATTAATATATAATATATATAACAATAATATAAAACAACATATAACAATAATATAATATTGCAATACCATAATCCTAAAGAACATTCAACAACATTGCTCACTCAGAACTCTTCCAGTGTCACAAAATTAAAAAAAAACAGACAATTAGCTTGTAAAGAGTCTGAAAAGAATAAAAAGAAGATCCCTACATGCAAACCTTTTTTTCATTATTCTACAGTTGAATGCTTATAGGTATAGAGGGAGCAAATGCTCTCTTTACTTTATCTAGGGGAATCTGGTACCTCCTCTAGGTACCAGTAGGACAGTATATTCTAAAAAAAGTGGATGAGAGGGGTCATCTAAAATTTTATGATCACATTGTTCAACTTATTTGTTTCTCTGCAAGGACAAGGCAGCTTCCCAGATCTGAATAATATAGAAGGCTAGAATCCTCCGAATAGAACTTCTGCAAAAAAGTGTCAACGTTGTGCTTTCTACATTTAAACTCCATACCTTCTGTGAAAACTACAACTTTTGTTATGCCGTCAAATACCATACCTCTGCATTGGCGGTCCACATCAATTTACAGTCAGTAATAGTGTCAAAGTATTTACAGCATATTCATTTACCGTTTCAATATCAGTTCCATTAACAGTTACAGGAATCATAGAAATAGAACTTTTCTTTCTACAATCACTTATCATGGCCTTTGTTTCATTTAAAAGCAATACATTATCCTGACACCACTTCTTAGAAAAAGGTTTATCTCCTTTCTGTAATTGTTTTTGTCGTCTCAAGTCCAATCAAGGCAACATCATCCCCAAACCTAATGAGTGAACAGTTGTCATAGTGGTTGTTGTTTTCCTAAATCACTGGTAAGAAGAGCATTTGCATTAATACCAGAGGTATTAGATAGAAACTAAACATAGATTATTTAACTGCAAAGCTTTCGGTAGGCTGGATGGCTCACTAGCAGAGTCTGAACCGAGCAGACACAGCTACTGGCAATGTTAAGGTGTCTGTGTCACACTGCTGCCATCTAGCCAACAGAATATGTATTGCAGTAGTGTCCATTGTCCCTTTCCCTGCTGACCTTAAACAACTATTGAAGAGACTAGTATGTCCAAGGAACACTTCACCCTCAGAGTTATCCATTATTTACTGTGGAAATTATTTATAAGACATTTTAACCTATTTCAGAAAGGCAAGAAGTGTCCTAGATACTTGGACATAGAAATCGGATAATCATCCATCCATTTTCTATAACCACTTTATCCAGTACAGGGTTGCATGTATGCTGTATCCTAGCCTAGCAAGCAATGGGCACAAGGTGGGATTGCACCCTGGACGGGTAGCCAGGCCTTGCAGGGTACACACAGCCACAAACACCAGGGCCAATTTTCCCAGAAGCCAATTAACCTATCAGCATGTTTTGGACTGTGGAAACTGGAGCACTCAGAGGAAACATGTCAACATGGGGAGAGCATACAAACTCCACACAAACAGCACCCCACAAATTAAACCCAGGGCACCAGCGCTGAAAGGCAGTTATGCTACTCACTGCACCCCCATACTGCCCACATAAGATAACTAATATAGAGTAAAATTAAGAAATACGTACTCTCTTAAACTTACATTTCACAATATGAATAATCACCTGAGTGGGAGTTTAATCTCTAACTGAAGTCTATTTCTTCAATTAGTTTTCAATTGAAAACACAGAAAATATTTTCTAAAATGTGATAAGCACATCACAACAAGTATTAGGAAGCTAAAAGATTATATAAAGTGTAAAAATGTGACATTACAAATAACCCCAAACCGTCAAAATGTAAAATATCATTAAGGGCATTGAAAATGCAATGAAGTTTATTTATTTTTACATACACTGTATAAACAATTTAAAATAATTCCTTACACTTACACTCCACTCAGAGCCCTTTACAGGTAATGGGGTCTCCCCTCCAACACCAACAATGTGCAGCTCCACCTGGATGATGCACCAGTATGACCACCACACACCAGCTATCAATGGGGAGGAGAGCAGTGTCAGGAAGCCAGTCCATAGATGGGGATTATTAAGAGGCCATGATTGGTAAAGGCCAGGGGGGGAATTTGACTGCTTTACATACAGTGTGTGAAAAGTAAGGTTAACTATTCCAAGGTTAAACACTCTGATGGATTATTAATGTAAGAATGCACATCAGGAACATAATGATGTGTTGATTAATGGTGCTGCCTCACAGCTCTTGAGTCCTGCATTCAGTTGCAGAGCACTGTCTGTGTAGAGTTTACATATTCCCTTTGCATTTATACAGCTTTTCTCCAGCAATTCTGGTTTTCTCCTGTGATTCAAAGACATGCTAGGTTAATGAGCACCTCTAAAATGCCCTCTGTGCAAATACATGTGTCTGTATGTTTCCTGCAATAAACTGGAGTCCTAACCAAAGTGTAGTCTCACCTTGTGGTCTGTGCCTGTCAGGTAATGCTATGATCAGACGTATAGGCATAAACTTCCATGTTCAGAAGTCTAAAACTTAGCATCTGAATACGAAAAGGTACAAAGAAGCTTAAGTGACGGTATGCTTGATGAGGATCATTTTAAACACTCGTGAAGAAGTGACCACTTTGGACAACATACTGTAAGTTCTTTCTGGTCAAAAATAACTGACCATCCCCACCCCACATCAGATTTGTTACACTAAGGGACTGCTGTCGACTACTGTTCCCCTTGGCAGCAGAGACGGTTCAGGTGTGTCAGGGCTGTAGAACAAAAAGATTAGAAACAAGTTAACACAGCTGCTTCTTCTCTCGGCCCTGGTCAGGTGGCCATCATCGTGACAGACGGGCGTCCTCAGGACAACGTTAAAGACGTGGCGGCGCGGGCCCGGGATATGGGGATCCAGATATTCGCCATTGGCGTGGGGCGGGTGGACATGAACACGCTGCGACAGATCGCCAGCACACCCCTGGAGGACCACGTCGACTACGTGGAAAGCTACAGTATCATTGAGAAACTCACCAAGAAGTTCCAGGAGGCCTTCTGTGGTGAGTGCACTGGCAGCGCAGTCGAGACACATTTGATTGTCTGTCGTATATGGCTGTTCTGAATTGGGCAGGCGGTTTTAGACCAAAACAACCACATATTATCCACTAGAAGCGCAGCACCTCAAGATAAGGCAGTTATTAATGTAATTTGTATCTGCTATTGTCTTAGCATAATTTACACACAGGAATAGTTGTTTTTAGTAGCTTTTTTGCCGTAAAACATCCTGCAATGCAATAGCAGGAACTACTTCTGTGAAAAAAGCTAGACCACATCAATTGCCGCAGTTAAACACAAGTTAATAAGGGTAATGCTGAAAGAACACAACACTGCAGGAGTGCAAAAGAAATATGAAAAACTTTGAGAAAGCTCAAAGCATCTAGAGTCATTGTAGAGATTAAAGAAATTACTTAATGAAGTTATGAAAACAGATTGCAGGACCACAATCTGTCTTCATAATCACAAACAAAATCACAATTTTTAGGTTTTGCAAAAATCTGTGTAAAACAAGATTTTAAAGGGAATAAATAAGATTGACACTGCTCTACTTGTAAATTTACGTTGGGCAAGGAAAATGCAACCACTCAATTGGAACCATTCAATTTGGAAAAAAAACTTTTATTTTTTTTTTACCAAGGATGATTAATGGATGGAAAAGATTACCAAGACATTCAGGAAGCAGCAACACTCAAATCTTTGAAAATTCATCAAAACTATTCCTATTTCCTTTTTAATTTTTAAGTAAAGAGAAGCACCACTGATGCTCACTCATTTTTCTTTTTTAATGTTTTATATCACACCCAGCCCTCAGACACAGAAAGTTTTAAAATATTGAATGCATTCAATCTTCAGGAGACTAGCTCCTCAAGGGTCAAAACTAAATTAAAAAGAAAACTAAAGACTAAAGATTCCAGAGGTGTGAACATTGACCATGTATGACTAGTTACGGAACCACATTAATACTGGAAATATAAGCTGTCCACTTTGGAATGATCTAGATGAGTATGAATGATAAGTTAGCTGACAATTTTGATGCAAGACATTTACAGTACCTGGATAATCAGAAGAGTGTCTTTTGAAGTGAACAGAAATGTCAAACTGAGAAGTCTTTTTCCTGAGTCCTAATCATTTAACAAGGAATGCGATGTTATCTGCATTATCCCAGTGCCACTACAGGTGTAAAAAATAAATTTCCCAGGTAAGTAAAGTCAGAAAAAGCATAACTAAGGAAAATAATCATAATTCCTGCGGACAGCGGAGACAGGTGTGTTGTAGTAACTACTTTTGTTTGTCGTCTCAGAATGGGGTGTGGGATTGCCTTTTGTAGGCCTGATCTGTTTATGCCACAGCTTGCTGTGCCTTGCTGCTGATAATACTGTATTTGCTGTGCTATCTGTCCCAGTCTGTGTTAATGATTACCAGAATTCACAGCAAATACCCCAGTTCAGCTCCCTGACAGTGGTCTGTGGCTGTGACATCACTGTAATCCTACAAATGTCTGAGACACAAATTCAGTAGTTGGCTTAGAGTTTAGCTATTAGCTGTCTAAAAGCTATTCTTTATACAATATAGGATAACCAAATTATGGCTGCTTAACCATTTTTTTAATTTTGTTTTCTCCAGCTCTTTAACTGCCTTTGATTTCACCTTCTGTTCATACTGCAGAAGCAGTTGGTCATCTCGATTGACTGCTTCTGCACACCTGATAAATGTTGATGTTTGATTACAGGTTCAAAGTGTCTCATACCTGCAAAACCTCAGATCTGACCTCAAAGTGAAAGTTTGTACCAACAAAAAAAAGAAAGTCTGTTTCAGACACCAGCGCAGTGTACGGGAGGTGAAAACAGGAAAGTGGGTTTGCATAGGTGTGCTACTCCTCTAACTCTGTGCATTCTTGGCCTACTCAATTAGATTTATGCTTAATGTCAACTGTGTGGTGTATCCTTAAAATAATCCCACTGTCCCTGTGTTTGGACAGAGCTAGTACTGTTTTCTCCTCTCTAACGCTAACTCTAACCAGGCCCTCGCGGCTCCCTCCCGCAGTGTCTGACCTCTGTGCAACAGGTGACCATGACTGTGAGCAGGTGTGCGTCAGCATGCCCGGCTCCTACAAGTGTGCCTGCAATGAAGGCTTCACTCTCTTGGAAGATGGCAAGTCCTGCAGTGGTAAGTGTCCAAGGCGTGTCCCAAGTGTCATCTCTACTGGACACTCCTACAAACTTCTCAGCTCCAGGATGGAGCTGGCCATCTGTCTTCCAGTGCCTGAGTGGTTAAAGCTGCCCATATCCCACATAGCTGACAGCAGCCCTCACTGAAGTGTACCAGTCTGGTACTGTAAAATCCAGCAGCCATATCACCCTGCAACATACAACTGGCAGCCTACTGACGCTCAGCAGGTATGAGCCTGGTCAGTATCTGTATGGGAGACCTTCTGGGAAAAACTAAGGTTGTTGCTGGAAGAGGTATTAGAGGGGCTAGTAGGGGGCGCTCACCCTGTGGTGCGTGTGTGGGTCCTAATGCCCCAGTATAGTGACAGGGACCCTATACTGTAAAAAGGCACCATCCTTCGGATGAGATAATGTCAAGCTGAGGTCCTGATTCTCTGTGGTCATTAAAAATCCCAGGGCATTTCTTGAAAAGAGTAGGGGTGTTACCCTGACATCCTAGCCAAATTTCCCATTGGCCCTTTACCAATCATGGCCTCCTAATAATCCTCATCTATGAATTGGCTTCATTACTCTGTTCTCCTCCCCACTGATAGCTGGTGTTGAGAGAGCATACTGGTGCACTATGGCTGCCATCGTATCATCCAGGTGGGGCTGCACACTTTGTGCTATATAAGTACAAAGAATTATTATTAATAATAAAAGCAGAGTAAAATAATTGAAAAGCTGTGAGTTTACTTTTCTGTTTAACTGATGTCCAGTTGGAAAATACTACAAATTTAAATCTTTTTGATTTGACCAAGATGTGAGTGTTGTCTTTTAAGCAAGGGAAAAGACAAATTACAAAGAAACACTGGGAATGTTAATGTTAATATTATTATTTTACAAAAAATGTCTGTATTTTTTAATATATTTTATTGTTTCCTGGTTGCATCCAGAAAATGGCAGGTTGTGCCAGTCGGAAAGTGTGCAAATGCCTTTTAAACCCATCAATAATCAGCTAATGACAGATTCTAATGTTCAACTTTCAGTCTACAAACTGTTTTCAATCCTGTCTCTCACTGTACTTTGTTAGATATTTGTACGTCTTAATATATCCAGTATCTCCATTAAAGTTTAAGTTAAATAAATGATATCATTAAGCACAGCCATCTCATTCCCAAGTGTGTGTACCAATCTATTACATTTATCACACATAATCAGATGACAGCACATGCTGAGACCAGCAAACGATTAAGATTCACATCTCTCTTATTATCAGGACACAGTCTGGTCAGTAACGGCCTCCATAGCAGATAAAATACTGCCTTGACAGGCAATTAAAATGTGCAAAGGTCTATGTTTCAGATTGTCCCAATACACTCTCCAGACTCCAGTGCCTGTCATTAAAAATTAATTGCTTGATGTTTTCATAAAAGAAAATGCAGCTCTTCCAGTCCACTCCATTGTAGACTTTTGCAAGAAAATAGCTCTTGATATTTTAACAGACACTAAGCTGAATCAATACAGCAATTAAGAAGCTGATAGTATTATAATGGAAAGGTCACAGCTTTGGCAGCCCTGAACCTAGAACACTTTATAGACAGGTGGGGGTCATTTGGCCCATCTAGCCCATTTGTTAGATAACTCCTTGAGTGGAGGATCTCAGTGTGCCATTTCGTTAATAAAACCAAGTTATTGTCTTTCATAACTTGTCTAGGTGGCAGGATTAAGACCATCACAACTCTGGTATAACAGGTATATTCAGAAATTCTGGTAATAGGAATTGATTAGTAGTTTGCCTAAAGGGTTGACTAAAGCCCTCGACTGCAGTGATAGATTGCTTCTTCTCACCTCCTGCCCTCACTGTAACACCCCTGTCTCTCCTTCCCTGCAGCCTGCAGTTCCTCCGCCACTGACGTGGTCTTTCTGATCGATGGCTCCAAGAGCGTGCGGCCTGAGAACTTTGAGCTGGTCAAGAGGTTCATCAACCAGATCGTGGACAAGCTGGATGTAGCAGAGAACAAAGCCCATGTGGGGCTGGTGCAGTACTCCAGCTCAGTGAGGCAGGAGTTCCCTCTGGGCCTATACAACACCAAGAAGGACCTGAAGGACGCGGTCAAGAACATGTCCTACATGGAGAAAGGCACCATGACTGGCCAAGCTCTGCGGTACCTGGTGGACAACAGCTTCTCAGTCAGCCACGGGGCTCGTCCTGGAGTTACCAAGGTGGGCATTGTGTTCACCGATGGCCGCTCCCAGGACTACATTGGGGATGCTGCCAAGAAGGCCAAGGAAAAGGGTAAGGAAAGAGGGATGTGACCACTGTGTGATGCCAGGCTAATAAATACGCCCGTGGGGAAAATAAAATCGTCTCCCTCAGCAAATAATGGATTTTTAATAAATCAGATTCTAATGCCCTCAAAATGTCAAGGAGGAGAAATTGTGTAAAGCACACCATTCCATTAATAAACAAAAATCCTGCAAATAATAAATACACCACATGCTGGAGAATATACAAGTTTTGCACCAGTTTTAAACCCTCCAATGAAGTCATGTTGAAAAAGTCTGTTTTCACAGTTTGCAGAAGCTATGACAGCTCCTGAGGATCACACTGACTTGAAACACTATGGCAGTGACAGTGGGATAACTGATTTTTTCTTTAACAAGAAGTGACAGGAATTTCTGGTAGATAATCCTTATAAAAAAGTATGTCTATAGGCATTTAGAATAGCACAGTGGCCATTCTGTTGGAAGTCCAATAAACAATATAGTTTCTGTAACTGAAAGAAGAGAATGTGTATTTTGATATTGCTTATAACAGTTCCACCCTGATATACCTAATTTCATCTAATCTAAAGAGAGCTGGGTCTGGTTAAGGCATGGATAGGGAATTTACTTATCATCAGTGGTTTATAGTTTATCGCCGACCCAACATACATATAAAATGGTGAAGCAGGGGTGAACTAATAGCCCATATTATGCAAGATTGTAGAACAATAATAGAGCTGAAACATAGGGAGACCCAGGTAACATTCTGTGAGGGTTTCAGTTCTGAAGAGAATTTCTCCTTGCCAGTAGTGCTGCTAGATTTCAAGCTTTAAATTTCTAGACCCAAACCATCTGCTTTCAAAGTCTGTCATACAGATGAAACACCAATTAGCCCCAGTCCGAGTTCAGCCTTTTCAGACCATATCCAAAAAATGATACCATCTCATTATTTGGTTGCTGCAACCCTGTTGCGTAATTGCAGATTGTATCTTAAAGAACTACTTTAACAATGGAACTGCGTATTTCATCTCACTGGGTGCTCTGTTTTGCAGAGTTTAAGATGTACGCAGTAGGAGTTGGCAACGCTGTGGAAGACGAGCTGAAGGAGATTGCCTCAGATCCACAGCATTACTTCTACACAGCCGACTTCAAGACCATTAACCAGATCGCAAAAAAACTGCATGTCAAAGTCTGCAAGGGTATGTCCCGAACTAGGAAAGACACACACAGGGCTCCAGCTTCAGAGAGGCAGACACACAGTTCATGTTTTCAGTGAAGGAAAAGCAGACTCATGGAGTCACATTTCCCATTGTGTCAGCTGTGGGAAAATCACCTAAACAACCAGTCAGTTTACATGCAGGAAAAATAAGAACCAAGGACTATGCCTTGAAGGGGTGGATGGGCACAGACACATCTGCCTTAGAAATACAGAGATGAGAGAACGTTTCATTAAGAGAAGTGCACACAGATGCTGCATCACACAGTGAAGCCTATATATATATATTCACTGAAGGACAGGCAGACGGACACAGACTATAAAGACACACAGGCTACAATGACAACAGGATATAACTGCTTGCCTGTCACAGTCCAAATCAATCGAAAACCCTAATACTTTCTACATTTCTCCTACAATGCCTTTCAGAAGAAAACCCCTGTGAATGTGAATCCATCGTCAAGTTCCGGACAAAAGTAGAGGATGACATAAAAGCGTTAACAAAAAAATATATCCTTTTTGAAAGTGAGGAAGCACTGGGGAGTGTAGTTTTTTTCCCGAGCTGTGGTAAGTCATACAGGAATCTTTGTGCATTCTGAAGATAAGTGCATCAAAATGTCTTGTAGGGCTTTTTGAACACAATTGTAAGAGACGGTGAGTGGAAGAGGTTGTGACAGATCTCTGGAGGGGGGTTATAGAGTGGTGGTTAAGATTGCCTGCATTTCCCTGCAGTTTGGTTTCCCAGTATCATACCTTTGCACGCATGCTCTCTTAACAATTCCCTCTTGCTGCTTCTGACTATAATTCAGTCTTCTAAATTCGCTCTGTAAAAAAGAGCTCATAAAACCAGAGGTAGGGCTACAAATGAGAGCAGGCCACTTGGCCCATCTGCCTTGTTTGGTTGCTAATAGCAATGGATCCAAGGATCACCCATCTATTTCCAGAAGAAGTCAGGGTATCAGCTTTGACAGACCCCCACAGTCATGCAGTCCTACTTTCAGTTTTAAAAGTACTTCCCCATAGTTTCCACTTGTGTCCACTTATTCGGGATCATCTCCCATCTTAGGTCAGCCTGCCTAAGAGTTGGCGTGAGAGTTTTTCACGTGCTTATCCAGGGACAGAAAATTTAAAATGGAAAAAAAAAAGACAGAACATATATGTTGCAAAAGTGAGCTGCATTCCTTAACCTCAGCATCACTGGAAGCAGTAACGAAGAGAATCGCAGCGCTGGAGAACAAAATTGTCTAAAGCCAAGCAGAAACCTTGTCAATCATCTTCGCCACCACCTCCTTCCCTGCACTCCTTCCTACTCTTCGTCTTCCAAGCCACATTCTGAAACATACTGAAGACCCTTCCTGGCCAGGCCTGCAGGAGGTGGGCCCAGCTTTTCTCTTGCATCATGGAAAGGCGTTGCTTTGCTTCTGTGCAGCTGTCACTGGCACCAAAGACCATTGCTAACACTCTGAGCAAAGCACTGAACTTGAGTGTTAGTCAGCACTGTTCTGCAGAGTGGGCTTTCACTTAACCCCCCCGGCTTTATCTGCATCTACACCCCTGGTGATGTCTGGTGAGGTGTATAGATATATTTATTTACTTCACCAACAGCAAGGTGGATCAGATTTATTGTGTGTATAACTGTCTCTTAGTTTCTTCACTTCCTACTATCTCACTACACAAAGGTATCTATTATATATGATATAAAAAGCTAATTTAATATATGATTGGACTTTACTAACTTACGTTTTGGTGCTTGTTTTTATAAATTAAAAAAATAAACTAGAATATAATACTTCGGCATGAGTCATGTATTGCACACAGCCCCAAGCTTGATGCTGAAAGAAAAACTCCAATTCGCTTTCCGTTGCTGAAAACCCAGCGCCTTCTCTTAACTAAAGGAGACTTTAGCGTCCCCAGTTTGCCTTACTCCAGCGCAAGGACAGTGGTTACAGATTTGGTTCATTCTCCTGGGTTGTTAACAACGCAATCTTTCAGGACTGTGGGATCGACCTTCAGACAAACCACCCTCCTCTGACCAGTGAGACAGTCATTAAACTGTAAACTGGGTTTGTTTGCAGGACATGAAAAACCAAACATTAAAAAATGCTGAAAATTGTAAAGATCTGATGTGTGTGGTTTTTTTGGCTTCTGAATACACATAAACCAGGCACTAGTTGTTTTTAATTTATATTGCTATTATGCTAATTACTACCCTAGCTCAGTATGTGTGTCATTAACTCAGCAAAGCCTTGCATTTTCTTCATTTAAATAGTCATTAAGCCGTTTTTGCCTAATCACTTAGAAACTCCCTCTCCACTCGGTTGGGTGTTCAAGTGAAGCTCAGGATTAGTTGGCTGTGAAATAAAAGATGCCACTCCGGTAAAATTCTAAAGAAGAACACCCAGAACAATCTAGGCGAGCTGACAGGCACATCTGTAACACTTTCAACAACCTGCAATTTTGTCTTTTGACCTATCACTTGAACTGAATTTTGGAAATAGATGCGATACATTAGGCGAATCAGATCAACTGTTCAGAAAGATTGTGTGTGGGGGGGGGGGCTTCACAATTACAATTATTGCTGTAAGGGGGTTTCAATGTTAAAAACAGGAATTGGTGCAGGAATGAATTCAAACCCAGCAGTCCTCCAGGACTGAGACCTACTGAATCAGCATATAAGACAGCTCACAAGTGGGACAAAGCTCTGCAGCCCATCTCAATCAAAGAAGCTTATTGATCTAAGGATCTTGTCTGGCTGTTCTTATGGGATCCCAAGGAATCCATTTCTACAACCTGGTGGGGCAGGTCCTTCCAGACCCCACAATCCTAAAGAAATGCTTTGAGTTTCTATAGTATTCCAGTTTGTTTTTTAAATACTTGCATCAGGTCCCCTTAAAGTCACCGTGTAAGTCCAAAGACAAGCAGTTCTTGGAAATAACCCCTATTCCCCAGTCTTTTTTTTTTATATATACACACACACACACAACAGAGATCGTATCAGTTAAGGGCACTAATTAGCACTGGTGATTATGCGTCCAGCTGGAATAAAAATCTGTCCAGAGGTACTCCAGAACCAGGATTGAAAACAAGTGTCTCAGACATTCCCAATTCACTCGGTTTTCATCTTTCTTTACAAACCAGGAACCACGATCACGATCCGTTTTATATCCAACACAAGATTTATTTACTTATTTAAAGTGAATTCACACAATCGCCGGACGTCAATCTTTCCGACTGTGAGGTCTACATTCAAGTGTTACAAAGGTGGTCATCTGTACCACGAAAAAAAGAAAAAAAACAGCAGACTCTTGTCAAATGAAAAAATAATGACGCACATCAAGTAGTGTCAAACCACAAACAGCAGCATTGTGCTTTCAAAGCAATCAGAATAAAGTGCTGTGCCTCACACCTTAAGGAGACTGCAGATGCTACATACTCGGGTTTTCAACCATTTACCTACCTCACACAACTGGTTTCCATTCCAGCCCTGTCCTGCGGTAAGAGCCCTTAAATGAACTAGAAATTCACTACATTAGCCTTTCCAAATGTTTTTCTGCTCATAAACAATTGGGAGGTTTTAAGTTTATGTGGCAGAAATGTTTTTTTAAAAGAATCACCAATCTGAAGTCATTTGAAAGCGTCATTAAGCTGACCTCTCGAGAATGTCACCACAGTATTGCAGGAGTATCACAGAGAACTTGGTTCTGTGTAATATCTTTTTCAAGGTGAATTATGAAACTGTAAAATTGCTAGAGCAAATTAACGAAGGGCTTGAGTGGAATGAAAACCTGAACATACTTAGTAGGGACTGGGAAACCCAGTAATACTTGGCAGATTGGTAGAAATGGCTTTAGAAAATACAATTTAAAAGTAAAAGCTAGCCAAAAAGGGGGCATTCATTGAGAATCCCAAAACCTTAACCATACCCAGACTCAATTCTCATTTAAGAGTCCTGCTTCTACCTAATTCCAGTACTTAGTGCTGCTCCATACCTGTGGCAGAAAAAGAAGAGTTGCAATTTCACTAGCCCAACCCCATTTAGCTGGATATCCCCAAGCGTTAACCCTATTCCATCATGAGACAGGCTGGAACAGCCCAGGCTCACTAGACTGGTGTCTGTGTTGCCCAACACATAAAGCTAGATTTCCAAACAAAACAAGCATATAATATGGGTGCACATTCAAGGTCCACAGATGCAGACCATTGCTGAATGTGACTGAGGGTCACTTTGTTGGTTTTTAACTTCTTCCTCTTGTTAGATAGAGCATTAATTGTATATAATACATCCAATAGTGCTGATAACCCAAATATAACCTGATTTATCTCTCTGGAAGGAGTTAAATTGGACTCAGTGCAGTTTTGCAAGATTCGGGAACACCTGGTTTCTTAAAGTTTGTACTCATCCTCACAAAATGCTGTATAAAATATCTTTGAAATAGTACAAAACGGTTAATGACTGTCATTTGACTGTACTATAAAGCTTTCTCCAATACAAGGGGTATAAAGGACCATTGATATGTTTTGCTATTTTGTCATTCTTAATTAGAATTACATTTTGAACAATGCTTTGGAGAAAGGAAAGCTTCAGATTGCCAGAAGCTGAACTTTCCCTTGAAATGTCACAGTCACTAACTGAAAACCAACAGGCTTTCCATAGGTAACACTTGAACACTGACAGCTCAGAAACACTGTACTCGATCACCGCGGTTACAGTTTCAATCAAAGAAACAGAACACGGAAGCAATATCCCAAAATGTAAAAAAATGCATCACACAAGCTAAACAGCCCAAGAAAACAGTTCAAACATCCTGTGAGCAAAATAACAGGAACAATCTACTGCAATCTATTGTGCTAATAATCCAGTGCCATGCTGTTAAGAAAGAAAGAGTCTGCATGAACATGAGACACGAGGGGGGGGGTGCTAATTGGCACTTAATAAAGACTGCAGTTCTCCAGCACATACTCCAGTTCGTAGTTCTGGGGAAACTGGGGAAGAATCACTAAGACATACACTCTAGAGCTTGACAGAGGGAGGAGAGGTCAAGGAGGCAGCAGATATTGTTTCATATGAACAGGAGGCCTGAGCCTCAGAGAACCCATGACAATTGCCCTCATGGTCCTCTCTTTCTCAGCTTTAATATACGAGCATATATTCACAGTGAACATTCGCATGAAGTGTAGGGATCAGCATATGCTCGAACATGTACATTTGCTGAAGCTGGATTGCAGTTATTTAGACACGTTATTTAAATGGTGAAACTGCACATGGAGTAACTGATTAAAGAATTTCCTTTCCATATTGCATCCAGGCTGCTTTTCCAGACCTCAGATGAACTCTTAAAGGGAACTCCCAAGTTCACTCTTCTCTAAGAGTTAACTCTGCTAACATTCTCAAGTTAAGTCTGGTCTGCCACAAACAGAGCTGGAAAAACAAAGCGAGGTTGGATTTGACACCCCTCCTTTCATTTTGTCCTTGGATTTTGCACCACAGTATACAAAGTGGTATTAAACTGTGCACCAAATTCTCACCAAGTAAACACTGATACGGGGGTGAGAATGGCAACTCCAAAAAGGGCTGTTTGCTCAAAGCTGAAGACATATCCATGAGGCTTGACGAGTGAGGTGTGTAATGACTCGTGGTGAGGTAGAAATTAATGAGAGGCAAAAAGGATGGGAGGCATGAACTAAATATTCAACTAACCCCTAATAATGAAAAATCCCCCCCAAGTTATTTTATTAATAACCATTTCAAAAGTTAACTTACAAAAACCAATCTACGCAAAAATTTCTGCATCACTGGTGAATAACCATAATGGATAAAACAAACATTTATGAAAATATCTGTTTGAAATATCAGCAAAGCTTGCGATGGCCTAGACGAGGCTGCCATAATTACAAAAAATAGGTGCACTGTGGTCCTGAGACATTGGTTGGAGACATGTTAGGCACAAACACAGAGGTTGAGAGCAATTTAAGAAAAAATATGGGTATAGAAGACACAGTAAGAGGTATAAACCTGCAGTCTAAAATTTCTGATGGAATTTCTTTCTACTGAACAAGCATAACATTTTCGCATTAGATTCTGGGTTTCTGTGACCGGACTAAAGTTGAATGCAATTTTTTTTTTTCCTAAAGTGACAAAGCAAAAAAACAGGAAACCAATCAGAGATTGCATCTCACAAGCTGCAGACTCCTGAACACACTGTAGTAAAGAAGCAGTGGAGCAAAGCAAGCAATATTATCGGAACTTCACACAGATAGAAATACACTCAAGATAAGGTAATACACATAGAACCTTCAGCACCAGCTTCACAGCTGGTCTCAGTTCAAAGGTAGCAAAGCTCCTGTATAGTGGTTTCATAGCATTAGCAATCTAATTACCTGCTAGAACAGGTGTTTGCATTGACTACACCAAGGCAAACATTTATCCACTTTAGCTGACAAAATGATACAACACCAAATGTGCTCATTAACCAGGCAGATCGGAGAAAGGCAGTATTGACTTGGCAGGGCACCCCCAACAGGACAGCCTGCAAAGCATGATGGGCTCTTAAATCAACACTCAATGAGCTGCTGGTGTATTAGTTCGATTTATTGAACAGAAACTACACAGGAACCAGTGTAGTTTTACCCTTTTTTCTCCAGTTGAAGCTGGAATCTATGTGCCAATGAAAGAGCCAGTTGGCAGATGGGTGGTACTTGGTATCACTGCCCACCACGGACTGGCAAGGTGAGTTAAGTTGACCAGAATCAGAAAACTGGGATAAGCACATACCTTACAGCTTTCCTTTCAGAACAGTTCTTAAAACATTACAACATATCATAAATAAAGAATAAACACTGTTAAAAACACAGACATCCCACACCAAAGTGAAGCAGGGATAAATGTGAATTAGTTTCAAAGTCCACAACCATATAGAGACAGAGCTGTGAAGTCCCCTGTTACACCTGGTGCACCGTGCAGGAAAGAGCTGGAGAACCCGTGAAGCCTCCGTACTGATTTAGAGTGATACAAGCCATTATGTCAGAATCTCCTCCCAACAACAGGTAACTAAATTCCTATGCACTCGTGAGCATTAGGGGGACAGGGTGATGGCAGTGGAGAGTGCCACATCCAGGGCCAGCGGGAGGGAGCAGTGAGGTGCCAGGGAAGTGGAAGGCCTGCCCCTCACGTCATGTAGCGGGTGATGGCTCTTAGGGCGTACAGCAAGGCCGCCTGCATGCGTGCTTCCAGCAGGATCAGATTGACGTGGACCTGCAGCCGGGAATCAACAGCAAGTGTTATTTAAAAGTAGAGGGAAAAAAAAAAGACTGTCAGAGTACCATACAAAATAATTCAATATACTGTGCTTGCGGTCTATAAAACAGAAAGACCCCCTTGCTCATTTCCAAACTGACAATAAACGGCAGGCTCAAGCACAATGCACCACCCATGGGCTGCAGTCACTTCTTTAAAAAGGAAAATCAATAAGACAAAGATTCTTAAAACATCACTTCCAAAGATGAAAAGGCTTGGTACAAAATCAAAGGTCTTTAAATTACTGGCTTGATGTTCTTATCCAGCCAGCAGCCAAATCACCCGGCAGCTCTCAACTGGCAGCCCACTGAAGCTAATCAGGGTTGAACCTTGTCAGTACCTGGATGGGAGACCTCCTGGGAAAACCTGTGGTTGTTGCTGGAAGTGGTGTTAGAGGGACCAGCGGGGGACGCCCACCCTACGGTCTGTGTGGGTCCTAATGCCCTGGTATGGTGGTGGAGACACTATACTGTAGTGGGCGCCATCTTTCAGATGATACGTTAAACTGAAGGTCCTGACTCTCAGTGGTCATTAAAGATCTCTGGGCACTTCTCAATAAGAGTAGGGAGTTATCCCCGTGTCTGAGCCAAATTTCTCCCCTCGGCCTTTACCATGGCCTCCAAATCGTCCCCATGTATGACAGGTTTGCACTCGTCCTGTGATGGACTGGCGCCCCGTCCAGGGTGTACCCTGCCTTGCGCTCGTTGCTTGCTGGGTAGGCTTCGGCTTCCCGCGACATCGTATGGTATAAAGCAGTTTGGCAAGTGACATGACGTGTTCTTATCCAAAGCAACCTTCATTGGCAGCCATTTATATTTTAATAACTGTGTATTTTACTGGAGAAAGGAAGTGCTTTGCTTAAGGGTACAACAGAGGTGCCCCACTAGGGGTTTTAAACCCACAACTATCAGGTTACAACTACAGGCCAAATTGTGCACTTTCCCAATCAACTCTTTGACATAAAGGTTGGTCAATAAGTAGCCTGTAAAGCGAGAAGACCTGTTCACACATTGTTAATGATTTGCATCTCTCATCTTTACTACATCAGAAGTAAGAACAGATCTTGGTCTAGCTAGCCCCACTGTACCTTCTCTGAATGTCTGAAGTGTCTCCAGAAGCCGTTGTACATCTTGCGGGTGGTCTTCTCTGGGTAGCAGGCCACAGTTTTGATGTAAACCTTCAGACTTCTCTCCAGTAGGTGGTTGACATCCCCATAGTCATAGTCATCATACCTGCAAGAGCCCACATCACACCCACACCTCTTTTTAAATGAATATACTTTCACAGATTGGCCATAAATAACAAATTGCTGGCATGACAATGCAAGACCACAGATCTTGGATAACAATAGCACAACTCTGGAAAGGAAAAGGTAAGCTCTTGATGTAACCAAATCTTCCACCTGACATAAAAACCATCTGTCTGACCAAGTTGTCGAGGTCATAAACATGAGAAACCTGCAACAGGACAACTTTTGTCACATAACTGTACTGAAGTGTCATGTCCCATACTGAAAACTTGTGATTCTTAGATTAGTTTTTGTTCATATTATCTGGGATCTTGGTAATAAATTTGATTAAATACATCAGACCTCAATGTCACATTTGTTTTGTGCATCATAGTACATTTAGCAGCTCAAAAGATATGAATAAAAGGAGGCCACAGTCTCTCCAGCTCATTCAACTTCTGATCACAAACCAACTGCATGTCTTAAGGGTGCTCCCACTGCTGCAGCTTATACCATGCTTTTATTGACAGTGTGTTAGGAGTATAGTAGCCTGCAATAGAGCCCATTTCAAGCCTTTGAGGGCTGTGAGAACCTACACTGTTAAATATAGATCTGAGAAAACACTAACAAAAACGCTTTTTTGTCATTTCATGTAAAGCTGCATTGTACCCTCACTAGGGAAAAAGGTTTCCTGAAACTGGTTGAAATAGTTAAGTTCTGATTAAATAGTAGAGAAACTACTTAAATATGTGATTGCAGAAAGAAAATGAGATGAGAAAATGCACCTACTATTTCAGGAATATTTGTACACAGTTCAAGTTTTAAGAAAGAAAAATGTTTTAAGACAACACGTTCTGCCTGAGAAAACCAGAGTTCTCTTGACCGTTTGGAGCAGGTTCAACACATGCCCATGGGCTGTGATCCCAAAAGCCCACCTCGCACAGAGCCTCACCTAATCCCAAAGACGCAGTGGATGTAGTTCCACACGGCCTTGCGCAGCATGTAGGTGTCCACACCAGAGTGCATGGCCATGGTGTTGTAAGTCAAGTTGGAGACTACCTGGAATTTCTCGTCAAGGTGCTGCCCCACATCTGGGTAAAGCCGGTTGATCAGGGAGTAGCCGTGATCCTCCCAGGAGTAGTCCTGTTCAGAGAGAGACAGCCATGTGAAGATAAGAACCTTGGCAAGACCAGAGGACAGTACAGACCCATCAGCGTAAGGCTAGATTTGAGATACACAAATCAACAGTCTGACTGCCTAACTGGGTATTTCACCCACTTGCCATGGAGAAACTGTTCTTGCAACTTCAGTTCCAGCTTTCTCTGGTGCTCCGCACAGATTATTGGTATGAATGAAAGATTAAGGGTTAATATATTAATACTCTGTTACAAGAATAGAACAATCTAGCTCTTGAATGATGGACTCCTGCAAGGTACACCTCAACTGAAAGCCAATTAGTGTCTACAACAATAAGTGACAACACCAGTACGTTAAGAGCAGGGAGTTGCGCCGGCATGCAGACTGCAAATGAATAAGCAGAGTTTAAACTCATGCTGAAAAGTGACAGAAAAAGCAAAGGATACAACACTACAACTTTGGAGCCTTCATGTCAAGAGAAATTTCTTCACACCCTAATGCTTCACATTTATAAAGGTGAGTACTGTGCTCTTTTTACTCTTCAGCATGGTACTGACCGCTGTTTTTTCTTATACAAGGACTAGTTCAAAGTACTGTAAATCCCGAAACAGAATGAAAATAAGGGGAGTCTCATTAATGGGGTTGCCTTTTCATGCTGAATGAAATACAATCTTTTTTTTCTGATGCATCTGGAGAAAAGCTTTCGAATTCATTTAGAACATAAGGTTAGAAACAAGAGGAGGCCATTAAGCCAATCTAGGTCATTTTGTAGGCAGTAATTGAACCAAGGATTTAATTTAACTATTTCTTGAAAGAAACCAGGATATTGGCTTCAACAACATGGCTGGGTAGCTTCTTCCAAGCCCCCAGTTTTATATAGTTTTATATTTTACTTCATAATCTCACGGCCCTCCACTGTGTACTACATTTATGCTAAAACCTAATTTTGCAATAGCACCGCTTAGAAAAAAGGACAACAAATTATATTTAGCAGCCAAAATTAAGCAGATACGCAAGCAAAAAAACCAAAATAATACCAACTGGTGTCATTTAGAAAATGCAGTAAGAAACCTTTGTGAAGCCCTCTCCTTTTAAGGAACAACAACAAAGCAAATTGGTGATCAGAAGTCTTTGAAAATTAACAGCCACGGTAACGGAGCATATCTGAAAAGAAATGTTTCACTTGCAAACTCTGCACATTGTGAACACAGCCACAAGGTCACCTCCGTTAAAAGAAGGGTGTAGTACCTGGGCACGGAAGGTAGGTGGCGCCTGCTCCCCACGACGAGTGAAGTCCTCGTAGCCAAAATCGGGATCCTCCACAAAACAGGACACAGTGGCAGGGGTGGGCCGTGTGCTGTCATCTACAGAACACAATGCATTACGTGATGCAAGATATATCTGTGACACACTAGGGTGGGGTGTCACAAGATCTTTTAAAGGAAGGTGTAGCTAAAAGAAACACAAAATATCCTTAGGGTAAAAAGACAGTACTGCTTTATTTACAGCTTCCCACTTTGCATAACCAGCTGATCCGCTCACCAGCTTAAAAAAAAATCAATCTTTATGAGACCCAAGTTACCCACCAAAACCATGAAACCCTCACAAACCAGTTGATTTCTCTTCCGAAAGCTATCAGAGGGAGAAAGATCTACTCTATTCCTGGACTTCAGATAATGAATGATACTGGGCAACCTCAGCTTCTTGGTTTTTAAACTGCCAGGTGACTTAGGGAAGGCAGGACATTTTGCTTCAAGGGGATTCGGATTAATACAAGAAATATTAACAGCCTCTTACAATAACCCTTTCAGTCTGAACTGAAACTGAAGTCAAGACATTTTAAAATATCACAAGAGAGTCAGATCCGGTTTTTAAAGTTCAGGCCAGGTGTTGGAATTGTGAACATCGCATGACTGAACGTTCCAACACTAAAGTAACCTGTGTTTTCAGTCACATCCTACATTTGGCTGATAAGAGTGAAACATCAAAGTTTCACTGGCTCTGACAGCGCAACACATGGCTCCAAACATCTGTATTAAAAAAAAAAGACCCCAGGCTGCAGGAGATTTCAGTGACAAAAATGGATTGCATCCAGCTCCTTGTCTGTCTGGTGTTAAAAAGTATTTTTTGGTTTGTACAGCAGCAATTCTCTTTCGAATTTTAAACAAAGCACCTGCTAATTTGCTTTACAATTTTTCATGAATGTGATTCATGCAGTAAAATCTCCAGGTTGAGATGTCAGCTGGCCTTGAATACAATAGCAGGTGTCCTCAAACCGGGTGCTTCTCAGACAAATGCTTAGGAAACACCCCCGGGCTCTTTCATCCATGCAGAGGTGGGTCTGCCACAGCTTCAGAAACCGGCTTTTTAGGTCCGAAGGAACTGTGGGTGATGCGGAGGTTCCTGTGGGTGCAGCAGGCACCTACCAGAGGGCGCCACCAGCAGGCTCTCGCTCTTCTCCCTTTCAAAGCGGGTGGCCATCTCCTCCTGACTGGCCTCTTCCTCCTGCTCCTGCAGCAGTCTCATCTTCCTCATCAGGGCCTCCACTTCCTGCAGGGCATCCCCCGCCTGCACGTGGACAAGGGTCCAAGGTGAAGCCGGGAGAAAAGAGTGCGACAGGGAAGGGTCAGAGTAGGAGTGACCGTGCGAAAAGTAAGGCGCAGTGTGAGAACGGCCAGAAAGTTGCACATTTGTCATCGTTGCCTGCTTCTGAAATTGCAGAAATAAACAGCCAGCACATTCCAACAAAAGAGAGGTCTCAAATGCAACTGAATGAACAAAAAACAATGATAATCAGTCCTTGAATGTCATAAGACTTTGCTTCATCCTTATCTAATCCACTCATAACCCCCTCCCCCACGCCCTCCAGCAGTACCTACCCCCGGCCTGCTGGCCCCCTCCTCTGTCGCAGGGCTGTCGGTGGGGTGTGGAGACGGGGAGCGGAAGGCGTGCCCCCCCTCGTGGTCCGGCTCGGGGTTGATGCCGCAGCCGAAGACGAAGGAGGAGAGGGAGTGGTAGTGTGTGAGCAGCACCACCGCGTGGATCAGCTCCGCCAGGCACCAACCCTCGCCTCCCGGCCGCACCAGAGCCTGCAGCAGCAACACCGCAGCGCTCAGACGCCATTCAAAACACTAATTTAAGCCTTCATTCAGGAGGGAACCGTCTGGATGACTCCATCCCCCATTCATTAATCACATTTTTACGCATCTTGAAGGTTACAAGGATAAATGGTCCAGTTTTCAAGATGTTGGCTACAGCCGGTGAAGGCAGACTGCTGTCCATCTCATGTCACTCACCAGCACCAGAGAAATAGCCCCACATACCGTAGTGAGGGCTGGGGGGCTGTAGTTTGGAGTCGCATCAAGCAAACAGCAGCCTCACAAACACTCCCCTTCGCAGCTACACTGCTGCCCTGCCCAAGGTTACGCCTCGCAAGTGAGCAAACCCGGTGGTGAGAGGAACAGTGAAAAGAATACCAGGGGAAAGCTAATTTAACAGTCAGAGAAACAACAGGGGGTATCTGGTCCCGCGTCAAGACCCAGAATGTGGGGTTTATAGCAGCGTTCCAGGCCGGGACGGCATGCTAACCTCAATGTGCTCCTTGGTGACCAGCCAGGGGCGGTGAGCCAGCAGTTTGTTCAGCTCGTTCAGGCTCCGCAGCTTCCAGGGCACGCAGCTGAGCCCCCCCAGCCACTGGGGGTCCCCGCCCACCTGCAGGAAGCAGGAGGCATGCAGCTGGACCAAGTAGGAGCACTGGTGACGGGCAGCAGCCTGGACCAAAGACAGGACTTTCAGACAAAGGAATCGCAGGGCTTTACAGCAGAGGAGACGGAGGTAGAACACTGACTTCTGAGTCAAGTGAAGATCTTAAAGCTCTGGGGTTAAGTGATAAATGAAAACTGTATTGATATGAAACAACACGATATGAATGGCACGGTGGAGCAGTGGCTAGCTCTGCTGCCTTGCAGCGCTGGGTCCCTGGGTTCAAATGTTGGGGTGCTGTCTGTGTGGAGTTTGCATGTTCTCCCCACGTTTGTGTGCGTTTCCTCTGAGCACTCCGGTGTCTTCCCACAGTCCAAAGACAGGCTGGTAAGTTAATTGGCTTCTAGAAAAATTGGCGCTGGTGTGAGTGTGTGCATGCCTGTGTCTGTGTGTGCCCCGTAAAGGACTGGCATCTCGGCCAGGGTGTATCCTGCCTTGAACCCGCTAATTGCTGGCATAGGTTGTGGCTCCAGTACTGGATAAAGCAGTTAGAAATTTCATCAATTTCCCTACGGGATTAATAAAGTATTATCTATCCATCTAGAAAATGGATAGACGAACCACCAGGACAGACAAGGCGGTACTGTACCATGATGGCAATGTAGTGTCGCCAGGCGTACGGCAGCGGCCCGTCCAGCTGGAGCAGGTAGTGCTGCGCGCGCAGGAAGCTGCTGAGGTACTCGGGGTGCAGGCCCATCACCATGGTGACGTGATCCACTCGGCCCAGGGACACGAACGCCTCGATGAGCACCTGCTCGCCCTGCTGGACCCCCTCCTCCGCAATCTGAGGAAAACGCAGCACACGGGTAACATTCATTACCTCTCTTCATTCTAGAGACAGAGACGTCTACACATGTACGCCGCTCGAGAGCTACACAACAGCGCACGTGTGACACAGCAATAAAAGGTGTGGGGACAAGCACAGCAAACTGAAGCAGTGAAAAGAAGAGCAAAGCCAAGAGAGCCATTTAAAAATGCTTAGTGGAAAAGCTTTAAACATGAGAGCTGCCGAGTCTCTGGTCGATTTGGGCAGTGAGCTGCACTCGAGAGGCTCCATGTGGAGTCCAGTCTTCAGAGTAAGACGACATGAACTGGCAGTTCTCAGATTAATAGATTGATTACACTTGTGTACTAAATCCCTAAGGTGAGCTGGAGCTAGACTATTCAGCGCCTTATGCTTTTACCATAATTTCACCAGATTTAATTCCTCCAGTTCTTCCCAGATAATGCTGCTAAAAATCACTAAAACCCGACTGTCATAATTTTTCAGTTCTATGTCTTAATTACCAGTGTGTCATTCACTCCCTTGCAGACAAATAAAACTCTCTGAATGATTAAAAAAAAAAACAAAAGTGACCATTTCACAGAGAGGTCAAGTTTCAATTATGTGACACATGATTTGGGAAAAAAAGGAGAAATCAGCATCAGTTCAGACTGAAAGTAAAAACAGCAGCCTAAAACAAAGTAGTTAGAGATCAGGATAATGTGGTAAAAAAAAACAACAAACAGGGACTCTTGAGTGGCTCAAGTGGTAAAGGCGCTCACCAGAGAGCAGTGGTGTACAATCAGCCGAGTACCACTCGCTAAGTGAAGGGTGGGATACACATATCGGATGGGTGTGAGAAAAAACGACTGGAAATTCTAAATAAAATAAATAAATAGGAAATTCCTCTTACTCCAAAAAAATAAAAACAAGCTGTTTTATCTCATCTAATGAAGCTTTTCCTTTAAAAGTTAGATAAGCAAGAACACTTAAGTCTTACATCAGTGTATCTGCCTCAGGACTAGGGATTGAATAACTGCACTCCTGCCAGAACATCCTCTCACTCCCAGCACCTGAGGGAGAGGCCCAGTCCATGTAGGCATTGATTGTCTCTACTCTCTGTAAACATTGTTTTATAGAGCGCAATTCTTAACAAAAAAGGAATTATAAAAACATCTGAAGTCCAGAGAAGGCAGAGTTAAAGTACCCCATACGAAGGAATGCTCTTTTTCCCCCAATAAGTAACAGGACAGTATGCACGGCTCATTCACTCCTCAATAGTCCCACGTCCACAAAAGACAACTCTCTCTCTCTCTCTCACTAAACTGCACACACAAACATGCTTATGGGTTGTTTCAGGAGCACTGTAGTGGTGAGTTTTGATTTATGTGCTCACTAGCTCTTTAAAACAGGAGATGTGCTCTCAGCAATGTCACAAGCTGGGGGTGCAGTGAGAGGGACAGCACTGTGATGGGTACAGAGACGCTGACATGGTTAATGGAAAGCAGAACTGGCATTTCACTGGCTTTTTCTTGCTGGATCTGGAGAGTCAAGAGCTAGCACTGGTCACATCACAGACCTCAGTTTCCCAGTTGAACAAGTCAACACCCTAAGTGATAACTTTGCCTGTTCCACTTTAAACGCAGTCAGACTAAACTGCTTTTACCTTTAAGCAAATGCAGCCTATCACTTGGTCTCCCTGCTCAGCACAGTGAATAATGTTGGACCCTTCTGGGATACACAGATGGTTGGAAATATCTTTTTGCTACCTTACCTCTGTTGCTGGGATGAAGAAACTTGGTCCTCTCCCTAGGACTTGTGGAACCTCAACACCTCGCTCCTAAAAGGAAACAGAAAAAAAATCCACTCTGGTCACAATACTAGTTGATATGAATATGATGTTTTCAGAGAGCGTCAGTGTAACAAAGCTTGGGCTATAACAAGCCTTTCATAATGAAGGTAGACGGGCAACAGAAAACTTCTTGCCCCAAACATATAAGGGAAGCAGCGTTTTGTTGAAGTAGGTATAGTCTCATCTTGCACACTCTGAATTGTCGTCCACACAATATATAGCCTATAACACCCAAAGTTTAAAAGCTGAAAATGATCATTTGCTCATTTGTGGAAAAAGCTGAAGTTTTGGTTTATGTGGAAACCAGACATGGGTTTAAAGTTTTTGCAAACACTGTTCAAATGTTCTTAAGATTGTATTCAGCCCTAATCATCGAATCACATCACTTCCAATTAGCATCCATTCAGCTCAAACAAACCCACTCATGGTCTCCTAAACCACCTTAAAACTGCCCCCTTCATAGAGTTAGAAGTTTTTGAACAGGTGAAAGGACAGTAAAATCAGTGTGGGTATATGCCAAGCAGGCCTCACCTTTAAGTATACAACCTTAGTACTGTTTTAAACATATTTGCAAATAAACACAAGCCTCTGTGTGGTCTACAGACTTGAAAATCCAAAAGGGCTCTAAAATATCAAACACAATTCCAGTAAACCAAATATACACAAAGAAAACCATCAGACTGGCATTTCATCTCATTCTAGATCAATAATCCAGGGTACAGCTCTTTCACTTTCTCTATCTTACTGCATGATGCAATGTGCCTGAATGTTGCCCGAGAACTGTAAAAATAATGAGACAGCCGTTACAGGGAAAATGTCGGAGTTGTGAGAATCAAAGCTCTCTCCCAGTCAAAAACTGCCCATTCCACCTCTCCTGGCAATGATGTCACTGGCCTGTCTACATCCCCTTACAGGAGTTTCAGGACTCCTACTGCAGAAGAACATCAGAAGCCAAGATTGTCCTTAAACTTGGATCACAACTGTCCCCTTCTCTCACAGATCTGTGATCTAACGTCTTTTTAGGACCACCTCCCTTCATTAATTTACAGGTTTCAGATTTTCACACCTCACCCTGTGATCTCCCTTTGTTTGGGCACTCTTCTCTCACTAGCCGTGTTCTTTGTGTCCCTGCTACCCTCCCCCTCTGTCCCTCACACCTGAAGATGGCCGAACAACTGAAACACTCTGTATCTTTCCTTCTCTCTTTCAATGTGGAATTAGACTTTACTTGCTCCTTCGCAGCCAAAGCACACTGATGCAGCCCCTAACTTAAATGATGGTAAAAACCTGCTCTTTTTAAGTTTGAAGGAACTCGTACAGACGAGCAGCTTCACAGATGAATCCCGCATACATGGCCCCAGTTTACGAACTGCTGTTACTACAGGAAAGGAACTCTCTTCAGTCACAGTTCATGTTCACTAAGGTAGTTGGATGGCACAAGATCTTCGACACAACATTATCACGTCTGGCTGAGACTAAGACTGGCCAGAGCCAGTGTAATGGGTTACACAAACTGGTTTTCAGTAGTGAAGGAAGGCAATAAAAATATGATAGGATATGACTCATCTCTCTTGCAAACTGGCTGTAGGGTTACAAAACCAAAAATCTCACTGCTTGACTGGGTTAGGATCCAATGTTAAAATAAAATAGAAGAGTCTGGACTTAAAAACATGTAGCAGTGAGAGAAAAAGAAAGAATTTACCTGAAACTATCCTTTATAAAGACTATGATTGTAGTGCACTGCCACATGCCCTGTAAGGAGCCCTTCATGGAGATTAACTTTAAAACAGACAACTCAATAGGATTATCTATGAACTCCTAGTTGCACCAGGCAAAAAGAAAACTGCACACTGAAATTAGTAGCATACTCTGACAGGATCTATCACCACTTTATTTGAACTGAGCCTTCACACACTATTTAAAATTGAACAAATTTAACACAGCATGGCAGAGCAAAACCTCAAGGATATCAGTAGTAAATCAGTCTGTAAACTGTATACAGCTCGTAAGTATCTAAAAACAAAGTGCGTACATTTTCCACTGGCAACAGGAAACACAGATTGCCTTCAAATCCATATCTCATTCAATACATAACTTCACTTCGATCTCAACTGATCTTGCGGAATGGTACTTAATCCCTCTGAGATTAAATACACAAGTACACAAAAAGTTTCATGGAAGAAAAAAAAACATTCCTCATTTAAGAGGAAGTTTAAGAAGTTCAAAACATCCTAGAGCATTTCATAGGACAACTAGTGCCAAACCATTATGTTCATAGAGTCATTTTTCTTTACTTGTTGAGCAAGTGCTTTATGTATAATTTTAGTTTTTAAATGTTATCACCATCATTCTCTATGGAGTACACATTTATAGGAAATAAACGTCTAAAAAAATCTTACAAAAGGTAAAATTCTAAGATCACCTAGTCCTGTTTTTTCTCCAGGTCACCAGATTTTCAAGTGCTTCAACTCCTTTTGAAAACAAAATGTACAAGTTTCCAAAACAGAAGACACGTAAACTTTGGCTGACCTACCAATGGTCAGTACCTAATCAGTACACACTGTCACATTTCCAATTGGATTAAGTAAAGCTCTAGGACACAAACAGCTGCCTTTAAAGACAGGGCATTCTGCTCCTGAGTCCCTCCAGCCCTTGTAATAAAAATCACCACCCGGATCACAACAGCAAGTCAGCTCAGACAGCCCTGCAAAAAGGACCGAGTTGGGACGCGCGCCAGCAGGCAAGAAGGGCATCAAGGAAAAAAAGAGAAACTTCTGTATTCTGCAATTGTAAACCGACACCAGAGGAGTGCTGTAAATCAGGTAAAACACAGCACTCCCTCAGTAACCCTGCTGAGATGAAAATTTCAGCACTTTCCCAAAGAAAAGCAGCTCTTCCTGACAGTGGGTGTTCCATTATTCTCCAGCTGAGGACACACAACACCCTAGGAACCCCTGAGCAACTGTAACAGCCTCCTGTTAAAAATGCAGCCCCCACAGAAAGTTCATTTTAAGCATGGGGGGGTGGGGGTGGGGGGGTGTCTTTGGACTTGGCTCCTTTGTCCATGAATCCCTTCTGAACCTTGTCTTATACCTTAAAGATAAAGATGATAAAGTCCTCCAAGTCACCCCAGAGCTTTGAGTGGACAGTCATACTAACCTCTTGTCAGTTCTGCAGTCAAATTCCTTACAAACAGATAAGAACCCCAGTATGTTTACAAATTCGGCACCTCTGACTTCCAACTCATCACGCCCAACTGTTTCGAAAATTGTCTTCAACAACACGCCCGAGTAGCTTGTTCCATACTCACAAAGCCCTTTCTATAAAGGGAACCAACTGCTTTCAATTTTGCACGCACAATTTACTTTGAGGATCAAAAGCAAATATTCATGGAAAGCATTTTAAAAAGTCTTTCACATCCTGAACCATAATCTGAATAACTACATTCAACTTCGAGGTCAATTTGTTTCCAGATACACAGGAAAAAGTTTCTTGATACCTATACTGTTTGTGGTAATTACAATAAACTTGAAATGCTAAAATGTTTTACATACGCCTATCAAAACAGCCGGTTTCCTTATAAAGCAGCATCAGAATTATGTTAACATATAACAGACAGTTACCACGGAGCAGAATTTTTGCAAATGTTATTCTGATCTATAAAGGTGGGTGTGGGTTTGGGGCGGAGAGAGAGCAGTGGATGAGAAAGGAATCATTTGTATTACATCAGTCAAAAAAACAAACATAAAACCGAACGCCGAATCTACATGCTTACTGATATTTAAAAAACGTATTTCTTGCCAGATTAAACTGCTCAAAGTATTTCCCTTAAGCAAGAACCTATGATCTGACTGCCATATCAAATGCCATATCCAAGAGACCTTGGAAAGCCAGGAAATATAATCTTGCCCCGAGAGGGGATTTGAGACGGGTTCACCACACCATCTAACTTGCATAAATCAAACTTGTGCCCTCCATTACACGCAAATAGCGATATGTTTGACCGCAAAAATTGTGTCGACTATGGACCAGATAACTGGCCCACCTGACAGAAAATATGAAGTTCTGAACTCTGCATAGAAAGTTAATAAAGACCCACAGAGCAGATAACGCAGAGACATCGATAACGACAACGAAATATTTTGACAATGACAATTTTAATAGCACAACTGCCCGAAAAGCACGAAATTCGTTTCGATGGCAGAACGTACGAAAATGTGAAACACACTGGAGCTAACCTGCACTTTTAAACACCCGCAAATAAGCGAAAAGACAAGCTGCAGTAATACGGACAAAGGCGAAACCAACCTCGTTAGAAGAAATCTTATTTAAAAAAATCGCAAAAACTTGACAAAATGTGGAAAAACTGCATTTGTAAATAGTTTTACCTTCATCGGAATCGGTCGAGACGTCCTTTGGAATTAGGAGAAAATCTACCGTCAAACCGTATTGCATTGCCTCTGCTTCTCTGGGCTCACAAGCGCAGCACACAACAGCTGAAGCAAGCGCCAAGGCACGTCATAGAGTGCAGGTTATTGCATCACTTCTGACGTAACCAGGCAGAAAGTCCCCGTCTGTGCTTCACAGCACCAGCACAAGACGAAATACTCGAGCTGGAGAACTACTTTTACACTAGAGCTGACAAAATACCAGAAGCACAGTATTACGTTTTAAATACATCACTACTTCACTTTATCATCTATTTTATTATATAACCATCTATAGTATCTGTTATTTAGATATTTAAAAGTATACAGCTCTTGTGGGTAGCTGCGTCAGTCTTTGCATAGTCTGCAAAGGAACAAGTAATGGGTTTATTCCATGCTGAAAAGAGAAGAGAGAAAACGCAACGTTTTTGCTGTGAAGCCTTCTTCAGGTGTACAGTATACAGCTCAAACTGGTTTGTTAGAATTTGTATTATACTTTTTGTGTATAACAATAAAATCGCAAACCAAAAGAAAAAAAAACAGGATTTATAATAAAACAACAGGTAGGCTGGCTAAACCAAGGTTTTTTTTTTTTAGTTTTCGAAACAGACCTTTTTAGACATTTTTAAAAATAACACTCCGCGCAACACCATGCCCAAACGTCACGTCAAGTCACGATAAAAAACGTTTTTTTTATCTCGATTTATCAAATAAAGTGACATGTTCTCTGTTTTGTACTGTTCTGGCCATTCCCCGTTGAAAATAGAAAGCTACAATGTACTCGGCTCCAGGACAAGTCTTGACTTGCGCCAACAGCTCAGAGACAAGTCCACTAACCAGCAAGCACGGAGTCGCGGAGGAAAAAACACATTTTTAGAATTTACAGAAGTGTGAACTATGAGAACAGACTGGTTAAAAAGTAAAAGCGCTATCTGGCCGTACCAACTGAAACCCCAATGCCCCTCTTCCACTTTTAAAATCGCAAAAATGAAAACACTGCGTCTTTAATAACTACATGCCAATTTAATCAGTTACCTGCTGTTGCATTCTTTGATGGTCGAGGTCTCTATCAGAAATCCACATGTTCCCTTTCTGTTCCTATGCTGTCACTAAAATGAGTGGGTTTTTTCCCTGCCTCTTGACAGTGCGGTATGTGCTCAGCTTAATTTAAAATAAATCACCCACAGACTTCACTATCAGCTCCGTGTTAAAAGAATAAACGCTTGAATCGGGAGGCAGGTCTGAGTTCCTCGCAAAATTCCTAACGCTAGTAATGACCAATTAGTCAATCTCATCTAGAGATGCAATGTAGACTTTTAATTAACTATTACCCTTTACAAAAAATATAAAGCGATCTTTTCAATGTTCGTGAGAAAAAAACCGTTTCAACATAAACCTCTAATTGTCCATTTCCGTGTAGTGTTCTGTTAAATAGCCGAGATTTGCAGATGCCAAAAACGCTGTAAAGGGTTCGAGTTAATATCCCTTTTCATTAGGCGGTTGTCTGCGGAATTAACAACCTAATACCATTAAAAATAATATCGACGTGCAAACGTATCAATAAATACTGCCAGTCGGAATCCCCGTTTGGGAATCACACAAGCCCAGTGGGACGTATTTAAGACTTCATTTGTTCCTACTGCTTCCATTCTGATGTGAAGTCAACCGCCAGAGAACCTGCCTGGGTGATTTCTTCGCAGATGCCTGTGAAATGTTTCACTTTTTAGCTAACCTCCCACACCGGACAAGGTAAAATATGTGTGCGTTTGTAGGTGTAGAAGGAAGAGCGTGGTAGAACACGCGAAATATTCAACGATAAGCTTATGCTAAATTGGGCTAAACACGCGTGAAGCAATCTGCGGGTGGAATACACGCATCCCTTCTGGCATTTCGGCCAGTGCGAAGCTTCAGTTTGACGGGATCTGGTTGGACCCCGGCAGCCATTCTAGGTGGCTGCATAAGGGCACCATGCTTAAGTTACAGTGAGCCTGAAGGAGGGTCAGCAGGCGGCCATAAATCACGCAGCGGTCACTCCCAGCGGGACAGAGCTGGGCTCCCAGGAGCGAAGCGCACGTAAGCGCTGTACTGGTAAACGTGCCGTCCCGGGGTGGCCTAAATAAATGCAGCAAGAGCAGCGCCCAATTGCGTCAGGCACATAGCAGTTTTCACAGCAGCTCAGCGCTCTGCTAGTTAAATAAAGCACTTTTTAATTACTTCGCTGTGAATGGGCTCCAAGGATGTTTCAAAGCCAAATTTTCCATTGTCGCCAAACTCACTTTTATCTAACACTGAAGCGATCTTCAGCACGAAAATGACACAGAAGGCATTATTACTACTGTGGGTTCCAAGAACAGAAAGCTCTAATAGCAGATGTTTTTGTGGGGAAGGGGTCAATCTGCCCTAAATCTATGCTACAGTTTTAGATTTAGATTAATCCAGTGATTAGTCAAGGTAATTCAATGCAGCATGGGTCCTTACTCATTTTAACAGCACAAATGTTTGGGATTAAAACCAGTAAAAAGCAAAGGACTACTGAGCTGTGGAGCTGAGAAGCACCAGACAAATTATAGGCTGGTTTCTGTCATTTGAGGTTTTGAACTTACTTCAGGAGTCTGTGTGTTCTCTTGTGATTCTTTGTTCAAAAGGGAGAAACTGAGAGAACCTTAAGGTAATAGTAATTCACTATTACTAGAGTGTTCTTTGAAAAACAGGCAGTGTGCACAATTAAAACAAGATACAGTATCTACAAGGTTTCTTCAGTTATTCCAGTGACGAGGCAATAGTGTGGAGCAGCGGTTAGGATTTCTGCTCATAATGAGCAGGTTAGAGGTTTGAATTCCAGGTGCTGTTCCACTCTAAAGCATGGGACTTCACTAAAATGTCTCCAGTAAAAACCCAAGTTCTACAAAGCTGTTTTGGATACGTCTGCAAATCAGTGTAATGCATTTGAGTCTTCTATGATTTTATGCAACCATCTTACAATTCAGCAATGAGTTTAAATATTGAACAAGCAAACAGCCTTCAAAAAAATGGGAATGGAGTTAATAATGTAGCAGCTCTACTGGCAATGCACCAGCCTTTAAGAAGGACTCGTCTAAAGAATATGAAGTTCACATAGTTCTCTCTTTAATGAAGAGGAACAGGTTTTATAAATCAGTCAGGTCCATCTAACCAATTAGTCTGTATTTACTCTAAGATGACCCTGGCCTGACCCTCAGGGGTCAGCGTGAGAAGCAGAATCCTATATGTCACTATGTGGTATAGAGCACACTTTGCAACAGAAGAAGGAGACTCAATCTCTCCATCCTAAAAAAAACAACTAATTATACCATTTGCATGGCTGCCCATTAATTTAAAGACACTAATTTAGTTCTTCAGTCGTTTGTAATGTTGTGCTGCACTGTGGAAGCTCATAGTGCAAGTGTTGCACAACAATATCTCATTGGACCTATGAAACGTGAAGATGATTCCTCTTTCTAAATAGTCGGTAACTGTTGCGTTTTTTGCAGAAGTTGAGAAGCGAGTTTGGTTAGCAAACTACAAGCAGAAATATAATACATTTGGTTATCAAACAAGATTTCTGCCATTCATGCCCAATGTCAGAAGAAATGGCTGCTTTTCCTCGTGTATTGGTAGTTCCTATTGGTTGTCTGATTTATAACAGTTTACAAAAACAAAATAGCCATGGGGCAGCACTATGGCATAATGGTTAACACTGCTACCTTGCAGTGCTGGGCCAATGGGTTAAATCTTGAGCGTGGGTGCTGTCCGTGTGGAGTATGGACTGGCATCCCGTCTGGGGTGTACCATTCCTTCTGCCCATTGGTCAAGCAGGCTGCAGGGAATCCTGGGAGAGAGGGTCACATGGGCTCCCCCATATACTCCCATCTACAGACCTGCTGTTCTGTTCCTGCCACACGTCCTCACACAACAGCCCTCCGTGTCTCAGAAACACAGCTGATATTAGACCTCCTGAACGTCCCCGGCAAGCTTCTCCTTTCAGGGCAGCAGGTCAGCTTGCTCCAAGGACAAGATAAATGCAATAATGGGAGTCGGGTTTAAACCAGTGGTCTTCAACCACAGTCTTCGTGATCACAGAATAGCCTTCAAACATGCCACTGCATTAGATGACCACCAAGGTCAGAACTGTCGTCTTATGATAAACAAGAAGTGGCTCCCATGGGTGATGACTGCTCGCTGTCCTACAGGATTGTCTGGTGTGCAACCCTGTCACCGCAAACACTGCTGAGAACACAATCTAGAACACATGGCAATGCAAGTATTTTTTTTTAAATAAGGTTCGACAGCAGTCGGCCTTATTTGACAAAACTCAGCTAGAACCCCCTTTTCAGCACAAACTTGTCTGCTAAGTGAGGTTTCTGTGAAGCTTTGGCTTTTCACAGGACAGTGAAGATGTAGGTTATTTAACAGACAATTAAGGAAAAAGGGCACTGAAGATCCTCATTTTATCATCTAATTATTTTACGTGAATGGTATGCAATAGAAAGAGGAGTTACAGAATTGTAAGAGAAAGGGTGTTTATTCCAGTGTTGCCAGCTAAATTCAACCCTAGTGTTGTACATCTGGGGAATTACTGAAGTTCCCCTGTAGTTCACTGCTAAATTTGTCATTTCGCTGCTGTGCCGTAGAATTGCTGGAGAAGAATAACTGCGTTGCGTCACCCAGGCTGGAGCTGTGCTCCAGGGGTGGGGGGGGGGTGGATGTCTTCTTATACGTAATGCAGTACATAAACGCAAGCAATTACCCATCCATCCACCCAGCCATTTTCTAACAACTCTTTTCCACTTCAGGGTCACAGAGAAGCCAGAGCCTATCCAAAAAAACAACGGGCACGAGGCAGAATACACCCTGGACGCGATGCCACTCCATCACAGGGCAGACATACACACACTTGTACCAAAGCCGATTTTCCACAAACACAGGGCGAGCTATAAACCCCACGCAGACAGCAGCTTGGGAATTGAACCCGGGGCCCCAGCACTGCTCAAACATGCCACCCGCAAGCTATCACGAATATAGACAATGGCAACAGTTCAAACAACCAGTCACATCTAGGCTGGCAGCTGTGCTCAAAGAAATGCACCATGGTACCAAATATCAAGAGGAAATAATACTGTAGAGTGGAGGCTACAGTATCCTAGGGGTTTTCAGCATCACCAAGACCTTTGGAACAAATGAATAATAAATAGAATAAATAACAAACCCTTAAATATAAATACAATCCTTATATAGCACATTTCTAGATACTCTACTCACAGTGCTTTACAGGTGGTGGGGACTCCCCTCCACCACCACCAATAATTGGCCTTCACCTGATGCAACAGCAGCCAGAGTGCACCAGTACACTCACCACACAACAGCTATCAGTGGGGAGGGGAACAGAGGGATGAAGCCAGTTCATAGATGGGCATTATTTGTGAACCTTGATTGGTAAAGGACAATGGGAAATTTGGCCAGGACACTGGGATAACTCTCCTGCTCTTTTTGAGAAACAAGCTGAGATTTTTAAAAACCACAGAGAGTCAGGAGCTCGGTTTTATGTCTCATCCAAAGGACAGCACCTTTTTTTATAGAATAGCGTCCCCATCACTATACTGGGGCATTAGGACCCAACACAGACCGTAGAGTGAGCACTCCCCATCGGTCCCAGTAACACCTCTTCCAGCATCTAGGTACTGGCCAGGCCAACAGAGACCTTCAGCAAGCTTAAAGATTGTCTCAGCTTGGTTAGGGCAGCAGATGTTAGATTTCACTACTTCATTTCAATGCACACAGACACAACACCAGAAACAGCTAAAGTGACAGGTTGCGAGCAAGACCACAAACAGGAAAGAAGAAGAGAAATATTTATTGATCTGTCCCAAGGAGCTTAAGAAGCTCTCAAATAAAAAAAAAATAACAAAATACACACTTATATACTGTTCCTGCAGCTATGTTAAACCCCTCAATCTCTCGGTGTTCAAGAACAAGGTTTATGATTAACCACTTTTGTCATCGGCTTACAACTTAAATGAATAGGTGATTTTCAAGCCAAAAAAAAGAGCTTAGTGATGAGAAATAAAACGCATTAACCTTCCTCAAACATCCAAACATTCAGTTGTCAGCTAGGACATCCATACACAACTACTGCAGGTGGATCTACAATACCACTTGTCTGTTGATAAAAGCTGCGGTTTCGCTGTACATGTCCCTCTCACCTCTGCGACGTGAAGGAGCTCTGCCGCTTTTTCTCTGATGTCGCGGAAGGGGCAGCTCTTGGACACCCTCAGGAGCTGCAGCAGAGTCTCTTTGTCGAGTTTCGCCGAACTCTCTCCCGGTTCCGCCAAGCCGGGCCTCTCAGTACCCAGGCACAACAGCACCGCCTGGCTCAGCGCGTCCAGGGCGGCCGCTCGCTCCTTCTCGTCTCGGCTACACAGCCGCTCGAACTTCCTGGAGTCCCACACCGGTTCGGACCTCGATGGCTTCGGACATGGCTCCGCTTGATTCCGGTCACCTGCCTGGCTCCATTCCGAGGCTGAGACAGGAACAGGAGTCATCTCCAGCATTTTTATAATACGACCAAGTCGATTTATTCAAAAAGTCACTATGATCTTTCGCTGCGCTATTGGCCCTCTGCTCAGATGGCTATACTATTATAAATAAACTTAGACACAGCAGATATTTTTCTATCAGTATTAAACGATGCTCTAAGCTTCTTCGTTGCATAGTGCAAAACATATTTGCCATCTTCAGGTGCTGTTATACGGCTAGCTTGAATTCAGAGCTCAAAAACAGAAACTGCATCCATGGCGATAATTCGTTGCGACGAAAAAAAAATACCCCCCGTAAAGTGCTGACGTTTAAGCAAAATCGGGGACAAATGCTAAACTGATAAAAGGGGAAAATACGAGCTAAAAGAACGAGATCGTTAGGAAACCAGCTGATGCAATTACTTCCGAAGCTGCTGTAATGAGATAAAAGCAACGGTGTACAAGGGTTCATGGGAATTGAAGTTTTATAAATACAATCCTATTTTTCAAACCAATGAAGCCGAAATATACAAGGGACTACAAACATGGAGACCCCCGTAAAATTTATTTGGTGCTCGTGATTGGCTCCCTTGCAACCAACAAAAAACGCAGTAGTGAAACTCACTACGGTGGCTGAGAAGTGAAGTTATTTCAGAATCGCAAAGTAGAAGAGATGTGTTAAACGATTTTAATAAAATAAGCCAAAGGAACCTGATTCCCCTTCTTGTTTGTAACCGTGGTTATATTGTTGTACTTATTGTTCTTTCCCATTGTTATCTGGGAAAGAAAACATTGAAATATGAACAGAAAATTGATTGTTTCGACGATGTTTTAGAGCCAGCAGCCATATCACTCTGCAACTCACAACTGGTAACCCACTGAAGCTAAGCAGGTGTGAGCCTGACCAGTACCTGGATGTGAGACCTCCTGGGAAAAACTAAGGTTGCTGCTGGAAGAGGTGTTAGTGGGGCCAGCAGGGGGTGCACAGCCTGTGGTCTGTGTGGGTCCTAATGCCCCAGTATAGTGACGGGGACACTACTGTAAACAGGCACCGTCCTTTGGATGAGCTGTAAAACCGAGGTCCTGACTCTCTGTGATCATTAAAAATCCCAGGGCGTTTCTCGAAAAGAGTAGGGGTGTAACCCTGGCATCCTGGTCAAATTTCCCATTGGCCCTTACCAATCATGGCCTCCTAATGATCCCCCTCTATGAATTGGCTTCATTACTCTGCTCTCCTCCCCACTGAAAGCTGATGCGTGGTAAGTGTTCTGGCGCACTTTGGCTGCCGTCACGTCATCTAGGTGATTCCCCATTACCTGTAAAGCACTTTGAGTGGAGTGTCCAGAAAAGCGCTATATAAGTGTAAGCAATTATTATTATTATTTATGTTTAGAAGTAGCTGTATTTGGCCCAGCGAACACGGTTGACACCAGGTCTGCTGATGATCAAGGTGCTCCTTTGAGAGCTTCTCAAAATGTGGTTTTAGGGCACACTTTGAAACTTGAAGATATTTTTTGTTATACAGTAAATATTTTAATAACATGCTCCTAATTATTCCTTATTCATTTAGTTATGGTCTATTTATCTTACATCCGAGTAGCTTATATATCCAGAAAATGGAAACGGGGTGTATTTATATGTCTTACCGCTAGAGGCGTTATAGTCACGCGTACCCCTTGCCCAGCTTCATTGCGCGGTCGGCTATACAGAGTACTTGGCTGTTGGTAAACTGTGTTTAAAAACTTTCACAGACAAGGCTGTCTACTGTATATTATTATTATATTATTCGTTCAGTGTGTTTGGAGTTTTACGACATATCTCTGCGAGCTGGGACTGCACAGCTCCAATGCTTTTGATGAATATTATGAAAAACAAAATACGCAAAGAAATGAAATGAGACTTTTTTTGACCCATAACCGCTATCCGCAAGTTTCGTGGCGTTGTACAATTCATCATTATTATAAAATCATGATAGCTTGGGCAGTTTGCGTTGAAAGTTTTAATAATTCGACAACATCACTCCATTCAAACAGTGCAGTAGAAAACATATATACCAATTCTTTCCACACAGAGTGTCCTGCAATAGGATTCACACCCTTCCAATGATGTCTCACTGTGTTGAATTGAACATTAGTACAGTATGCGCATTTTCTTGGAAGTGAATGCATTTTTTATTGAAACTTGAATGGCTCAAACTGAACACTTTTATATGTAAAAGTTAAATGTCAAAATGCGATATCAGTGGCTGAGGGTGGCAGCGTTTGCATGGCACTGTTGTGTGTAAATAGCCAGAGAAAAGGAAACTGCAGACAATGCACACCATATTTCCACGGACCTCCTCCACTAGGAACCCCGATTCTTCCCAGGATGCAATGTAAAATGCTTTTCTTCTTCCTTTGACCATTAAAGTACTTCTGATTTGTGAATAAAGAATATATTCTTAAGACTGAAAGTGAGTAGTTTTCAATAGTTAATGTCACTAATGTATACAAATAAATAATAGCAAAAAAAATGAAATTAAGGTTATTAATGACCTGCATATTTAATTATGAACTAGCATTTTAGATAACTCCACTTTCAGCACCATTTGAATTGTCGTAATATCATAATCTTATTGCCTGTGTAAACATTAGAAAATTAATCTTTAATTCTTTTAACTATTTAGAAATAGTTTTTAAGTTTGAATTCGATTTTTTTTAATTTTGAAAATGGGGAAAAATATGCAGGTCATATCTTTTCAGTGTATTATAATGATCAGATAATTTATGAATTATTTGTAGGGTAATATTGATTTTAGTTCATGAAAACAGCATGCGTTTTCATTAAGTGCATTTGTCTGGTGTATTTATATTGTAACGCAACGGGGGCTCCGCGGGCGCCCTTGCCGCATCTGGTCGGCCCAAAGTATAGGTGGCTCGAACCCGGGACTTCCGCGTCTCTCTGCAGCGACCCAACCCCGTGAGCTAAAGAGAGATCTCTTTCCAGCCCAGTAGCTGTAGTCCTGCTATCATAGGGAAGGGCGGTGACGTCACCTGCTCTGGTACGCCGGCTCTTACACAGTACCTGACGGCCGTAAGCGTTACAATATTATTAAGATCAATTGTAATATAGTGGCAGTGTAATTCCTACAGCTGGGCGCAATTACAAATCAGATCTATGTGAAAGAAGCATTCACAGATTTTTAAGTGCCCATGAAATATAATTAGTTCTTACATGTTTGATTCTGGCATGCTAAAATGCATTTGCAACTGCAAATAAATGACTTCATTAATTAGGCTGCTTGAAATACCTGCAGTGTTTTTCCCATCATTAATGAATGAATGATAGAAGTCAAACATCAACATCAAAACCTCCCAGACTGCAAATGAAGGACTTAATCACCAGAGATGTTTTCTTGCAGTTGATGACTTTTTTATTTATTTTATTTTATCGTTTGGATTGAGACTGTTATGTAAAGACTCTTTTCAGTGCAGCTGTCTCTACAGACTGCTACTACATGCATTGTTGTTTCTTTCTTCTGTTTTTTCTTCTCTGGATTCCTTGTCTCTGGCCATGGTGGTTATTTACCCTGGGATGACAAAGCTAAATCTGCCAAGTAAAAGCTACGTTTGTCATATCTGTGCTTAAGGTGGGACTGAGCAGCATCTGTGAGGCATAAGATGGATCCATGCACTGGGTAAGAGATAGAGTCAACACAGGGAAAGTGCAGGCAAGCATGGTGCAGGCTCACACAGTCCGGGATTGTGGCGAGATGCACGCATAGCTCAAAGCTGGAGAGACAGTGAAAGCACAAAGGGAATTCCAGAATTATAATCAAATCAAGTGGGCAAAGTTCAAAGCATGGGAAACAAACAGGTCCAAAACAAAAAGGAGCAAATCCAGAGGAGTGGTCAGGGAAAATCTAGGGTTGAGAATCCAGGAAGAAACAAAACACAAAGGAACTCAGGAAGGGAGCTTAAAAAAAGGCTGAGGTCAGAGTTAATCTCTTTATCAGAGCCCCAAGAATTGTCTGAGCAGAACTGAAATATTCTGCACCATCTGATGCAGGATGTAAATTGCCTGCAGGTGATACAGGTTTTCTGTCAGAATCTGTTTCCATGGTAACCAGCATTGAATGACAGGTGATTGCATGGCAAACCCAAGCTGGATCCACAGTGTTCCCACAGGAGTTAAGATAAGCCAAGTTAAGGTGTTAAGATAAGCCAGGTGTTCGTAGTCTTGTCCTAGCCTTCCTGGCACTGGTTTGAAAGCATCACATGTTCAGAAGTGTGTTTCAAGAGGTTTTTGAGTGATAGTTGGAGTAATACTTAACATCAAAAAAGTATTTATTCATTTTCTTGCTTATTCCTTCGGAGTGTGTAGCATAAAAACTAATAACAGTCACGATAGGTTACCTTTTTTTTCAAAACTGACTGAACACCATGTTCCCAGGGAACAGACCCACAGTTAATGACCATCATTTAAAATGTTTTATGTTGTTACAGATTCTTAGGAAGTTCTAAACGTGGGCTTGTTGCATGCATTGAAAGTAGAAGAAATGCCTTTGTGAGAGTCATTAAGTGACTGAATGAGCCCAAATCAATTGATTTTTATGCCATGTTTCCTGACATAGCAGGCAGTTAAGCAGCTCACCTAGCACGAACAGGACAATATCTATTTATGACATGACAACCAGGTCCATGGGGTAGGACTGTGGAATGTTTGCTTAATGTTCGAGCACTTTTACAACACCCGGTGCCAGGTGCTCTCTCAACTACTCTAACACAGACCACGAAGCCCAGCTGGGTCTCTCCAGGAAGGGAAGCATAAGTGAGTCCAAACACTAATATGCGGGTGGCAGTAGTGCCTTCTCATAGGTCTATAGGAGGCACAAGGTCACCTGACTATGATGCATATCTGAATTTCAGAGCACATAAGGTGTTGGACCTAGTATGGTTGCTGCTATGATTTGGGCAATAATGTACAGTTTGAAATACCTTTAAAAGATCAGCTAACTAAAAATGGAACAAAAAATATGACAGACTCCTGAAACCCTCTTCTTAAGCCTCCTTTACTTCACTACTTCACAAAAGAGAGATGGACTGGGATTCATTTGTGGAGATGCAGAAAGCTTATTACATTATCCTCTGTACCACGGGGATACCAGGTGAGATTATAAATAATGTACCAACATTGATGGGGTGCATTGTAGACTTGTAGTATTTTAAACATGTTAGTGTTGTAACTTGCATAACAAAATTTACACTGGAAACACAAACTGTAGAGTTGTATAAATAACATATATTGGTTAATACAATAATTTAACATAATTAAACAAGGTGTACAAATTACAATTTTAGGAAGGATCGCTGGCTCTTAAAACAATCTATGCTACAAGGCAGACAAATAAAAGTCATACAAAATATTAAAGGTGTGAACAGTTTTATGCAAATTATGAGCAAACTCTCAATGTTAAATAACTGTATTTTATTACAAATAACGTTACAAGCTTCCTCAAAAGTTTTTGAAGAACGAAGCTCATATTTAATTTTACTTAAGGGACATTTTGAGAAAATGAGATACCTATATTACAGTGCTTCTATTGTTTTGCTTAATCTTATTGCTATGATGCTGTGGTATTCCTAAGCAATATTAAGAATTAATAAATAATATGAGAACTGAGATTCTGTTCTCATCGGCCTGATAGGATGGGGAGTTGAGTACTTTTACTGTTGAGCCTCTGTATCCATGTCTAAGCCCTGCGATAGGAAGAAACACCCTTCTTTAGGGGTGAGACTCACAGTACTTATCTGTCCTTGTTCTTGTGCATGAAGACTACTTCTAAAGGCAATCCAGCTGCATCCATATCAGGAGCCGTCCGCTGCTTCAGTGCCTTGTGAGTCCAGTAATGGCTTGGGGGCAATGAAGATACTGTATCACACCATAGGATAGAACCAGGGTTTACATATCAGCAAGACTGCAGCTGCCGGTGATCCAGAACAAAGGACAGGAATAACTCCCCCCTGTACAAGATTTCAAAATCCCTCTGTTTCCATGACTATCATGTAAACAAAGGCAATAAAAATATGGGTACCTTGTTTTCACAACAGCAGACTTTCATTTTAGTGCCTAATGTCTTGCTAGGTGCTGGTGTCTGTTTTTTTTTACCATAGGTGATTCTCACTCCTGGACTCCTAGAGCCACAAAGGCTCCTGGTTATCATTCAGACTTGAGCTTCTAATGACTTAATTAAATTGGTTATTGACTTAACACAAGCCTTTAGTCATCAGGGGAGTGTTCCCTGTGAATTCTGTAGATTTGCGGCTCTGCAGGACCCATGCTTTACTTGCGAAGCACTGCTCTAGATCGAAACCACTGCTGGTGTCACAGCCCTTTCCTTCATTTAACAGCATTTCCATCATTTACAGGCAAGAAATGGATTTCCATTTGGAGGACAATGTTTAAATCCCAGACACAAAAATTAATAGGAATAAGGGAGGAGTTATCAACTTATTTTCCAGAGGGACTGGTGTCTTTTGTTCTGTTTCACCCTGAGTAGTCAGTTAAACAAATAATCTAATTACTCTCTTAGATAAACATAAATGGATTATTTTAAGGTCCTACAGTCGATTACTTCAAACATTTATTCAGTTAAAAGTACAGTTAACTATAAATTACCTCAGAGCCCGGTTAGAAGAATTACAGTTATGCAGTTAAATAGTTAGCCCTCCTATGTAATCCTGATGCTAGGAATTGAGTTTGAGACTCCTGGTATAAAGGTGTGTCTGCAAGAGGTATTACTGAGCAGAGCTCTCCAGCTCACTAATTTAGGTTCAATGTTCCCTCTCCCAAAACCCTTGGCATACCAAGGGTTTCTTTGGTTGGGGTAACCTTAAGATACCTTGGATCTATAGGTGCATGAGTCCTGAAGAAATGCTGGGGAGACTGATCAACACTCGCTGAGAAAGCATCTGTGTCTGGGGAGTAGGAACCCCCTTCGCCATGCAAAACAGTTTGAGGAAGAGCATAGGATGATTTATCCATAAGAAAAACATTTAAAACATTTTAAAAAATTCTTAACTGCTGTTTGTAATAGTGCTGATCTCCTCAGTCCCTGGAACCATATAAAACAGTGCCTGTGGTTTAATAAGTTTTTCAATGATACAGTCTGGGACAAAATATGATTCACAACTTTTGAAAGTCATTAACATCCATTCATCTATTTCCTAACCGCTTCATCCAATTCGGTGTTCATTCGCCGGCCATCTCTCCCATTTCTGTGTCTCACAGCCAACCTCTTTGCTGCCTTCGTCATCCTCACTCGCCCCTGCCACCTCTCCAAGACCACCACCATCTACCTGGTAGCTCTGGCCTGTTCGGACACTCTGTCACTGGTGTGGGCGGGGACTTTCAACCTCAGTCAGCTCTTCCTGGATGCAGATGACTTCTGGGGCTCATCTTCGGGCTGCTGCTTGGCCATCGTGCTGGAGTACGGCACGGTGTTGAGCTCCGTGTGGATCATTGTGGCGTTCACTGTGGAGCGATACCTCGTGCTCTTCCAGGAGAGGGCCAGCCGGTGCTTTGCTCAGCCCAGAGTGGCCCAGGGAGCTGTAGCGGGGCTGATCACCCTCTCCTACCTGGTGTCCGTGATGGCCTGCCTCCTGAGCGAGCACAGGCGCTCCTCACTTCCCCCCGGGGAGGCCAACGTGACCGAGCGGCTATGTTCCCTTTTCAGCAACACGAGCTTCGTCTCCCTGCTGTGGATCCACACTTTCGTCTGTGGCCTGGTGCCCTACCTCCTCCTCATTGCCTTCAATGCCCTCATCGTGTACCAGCTCCACCTGCGCAGCCGCATCCACCCGCCTCCAGGGGAGAGTGCAGCCACTGCCCTGTGCCGCACCCAGCTGCGCCTGCAGAGAACCGCCCGCCTCTTGCTTACCATCTCCCTGACGGCCGTGGCCCTGGGTCTTCCCCGTTTCCTGGTGTACTCAGCTGGCCTCGCTGGCCCGGGCACGGCGCCCCCTCTGGCCATGCTGGCGGAGATCTGCACCATGCTGGAGGCACTGAACTCTGCCATAAACTTCTGCCTCTTCTGTCTGGCCAGCACAGCCTTCCGGCAGGAATGCACTGCGCTGGTGCGGGGATGTGCTACCCCCTCCAAACCTGCGCCCCAGCTGCAGGTGCCCTCTGACATGGAGCTGCCAAAGATCTGCAGCAGCTCCAAGGAGTGACTTACTATTCATCCCTAGTGCCAACAGTGCAAGGGGCACAGTGGGCATTTTGGGCAATATACCTTTATAACAACTCTACAATTGCAGGATGTCCACACAAAATAATGCCTGCTACAAGAATAAGATGATAAATGAAATGAGCTGAGCAATCTTGCAGCTGAGGGACATAGGGAAAACAGTTAGAAGAATGTCAATACAACTGTGATTCTTTCTTAAAAGACACTGCTGTCATCCCCATCTAAGATGAAGCACCTTGAAGGATCTTTCCCTGTTACTTCAGTTTAAGAGCTTCCCTCATTAAGCTCTCTTAGATGAACAGCATTCAGACAAGCTACTTCAAAGGTGACAGGAATGACGAAGAAATTACACAGTGAAATAAAGTTGTTTAATATTACAAAGCTTTCTCATCTGCTTGTGTAGTCTGTGGTGTCTGTGTTGTTTTATGAACTGGAACACAATCTGAAAAGATTTAGCAGTCCATGGAAAATTATGTATAGAATAAAGAAACTATAATTCTATGTAAAGTCTGTTTACAGCTGGTGCATGCAGACATCAAAGGTTCTAGAGAGTGATGATAAGACCTATTAAGTTTTGACATTGTAGTATTCCCATCCATTTTTGAGTATTTGTAGTTGGATTTGGTTGTGTTTTTGTTACCATTCCCAATAAACAGCTTTACTTACTGTAGCTGTTGTGAAATGTGTCATAATGGGTCTTGGATGTTGAACAGTTTTGATCAAACTCATCATGAAGAAGTGACATTAAATTAAGTGACATTAATAAACATATGCTTTTTTATACAATTGGCTGACTTTATTCCTTTTTAACTGCATTTATTCTATATTGCCCAAGGCATTCCTTACATTGTGGGTGATGAATATTTATGGTTTTGGTTGAAGTTGCCTATAATGACTAGAGCTACAAATAGTTCCATGCAGCATTCAATAAAAACAATACCATCTGGAGCTATTGAGCTTTTAACTGTTTATTTTCTAAAGTCCTACATTGCTTAGAGGGAAAACAAAGTGGGACTAATGTATTAGTGGTTTGTCATTTCAAATCAGTCTGTATTAAGAATGTCATTCAAAAGCCCAACAACACTGGGGAACATTTTTAATACAAGCCTGTTGATAACTCTATCCACAGGTCTGAAGATGACAAACAGGATTGCTCAGTTCACGGATGCCTGTTAAAAAATAATTTATTTTTCAGATTTTGATGGTATCAATAATGCACAGAAACCAGTTTAAACGCAAAAACCTCATCTGTAAATCTTAAATGTACTTTGGATCTGTACACTAGAAGATAAAAATATCTTGGGTTTCTTTTTTAATAGTTTTCCTATTCCTCCTGTTCAAAGGGCTTAAACCCCTCATTGACTAAAGACTTAGACATAGTTTGATAAGTATCTCTCCAACTCCAAGAGATGAACAAGGTATCGTTGCACAATGTTCTGATGTCTAATGGTGAAGCGGGTTACACATAACCCTGCATTCATTTCTTCTCATTCCTTCCTCGAGAAGAGTCTCCAGCATCTGTTTCTGCTGCTGTAGTTAAATATGATTGTTTTTTTGTGCATGATAGTGCAACAGAAATATAAAAACCCCAGAGTTGTGTTGGATATAAATTCCCTCTTTCAGAAAGAAAGCAGTTGGTTTTAATTCATATTAGCATTGCATTGTTTTATTGTTGCGCTGTGAAAGTGATGTTGTTCACTTGGATTTGACGCCATTTTGTTGTGCTTATTGCACATTCACAAAGGTCACAGTGGGGTCAGTTAGCCTCTTGGACCAACCAGATGACACATGGCATGTCTGGTTGCGTGGATGGGGCTTGTGCTTCACTGAAGGAGCTGGCATGAGACTGGCACTGTCTCCGTGTCAACCACGGCTTGATCCTGCCCAGTTCGCCTGGACAGCCCTGGCATCTTAGCAGGGTCAGGCTCTCTCGGCGGAACCCGGAAGACACACAGCAGAAGAGGCAGAAATGGATGACCAGGCTGAGCCACTGCAGCATGAGGCCCACGTCGGCGGCAGTGTTGAGCGGATCCGCTTGGTTATCCCTTTCTTGGGCCGTTAGACTTGTGCTGGCATCAAGCAGGCTGTACGTGACGTAACGTGGTAGAGTCAGGCACACGGTGGTCACCGCCACCGTGATCTGGATATTGCTGGATCTCCGCAGCCTGGTTCGGGTCAGGTGGAACATGGCGCTATGGACACTCTCCACAAACACGCGGGCCTTCCTCTTGAACTGCAGGGTTATCAGCACACTGAAGGACAAGGTGAGGCCCATGGGCAGGAGGCCGGAGATGATAATATGCACCCACACCATGGCTCTGGAGCTGGGGGTGCTTCGGAACAGGCAGCGGTAGGTAATGGGCTGCTGGCTGAAGTTGGTCGGCAGGCCAGGTTCCACTCCTCCACCAGGCCAGGCCTCGTACAGCCAATAGCAGGGAATGCTGACCACCTGGGAGACCAGGACAGTGGTCAACACCAAGGAGAGGGCCACGTGTGGCCGGGAGAAGCAGTGACGCAAGGTGCCATTGCGCAGCACCAGGTAGCGCTCCAGCGTGAAGGCGGTCACAATCCACTGGGAGCTGAAGAGTGTCCAGTACTCGTTGAAGGTGATGGAGCCACAGAGCAAGCCGCTCTGGTAGGAAAGCTGTGGGTGTAACCAGCTCTCAATCACATCCACAAGCCCCCCCAGCACCAGGAACAGGGTGTCTACCACAGCCAGGGACACCAGGTAAATGACCGTGGACTTGGATATACCGCAGGGCCGGAAACACAGCACAAAGATGGACAGCAGGTTGGCTGGAAGAGAAAAGAGGCAGGAATGAGGGCCGAAGGCTTTTAACAGAACCATAACAGACAGCGGGCGTGATTAGAGCTTTTGACTCACCACATTGCAAATTCCAAACCCAGTATTTTATGCCAGTACTCTGGGTAGATGAAAGAGGTATCTGGTAATTCAAATAGCGGGAGGGCTAAGTGTCAATTTCATCTAGGGCAAAGACTGAAGTGTACTGGAGAATCACTCAGAGAATGAAACGCTGCAATGGAGGCTGGCTGTCATTACACACTGGCAGTCTTTAGCCTGTACCAGTGGAACATAAATTCAAAATTATTTTATATGATCTTAGCACTACGTTCCAGAAACCTTTTCAAAGATTCTGATAGGAAGATGTATGTATAATTCCACATACAGGACCATAGACTAGATTTTAAGATTGAGATACGGAGTATAAATAATCTGTCCAGTTATGCTATTAACAGATATGAGGAAAGAGGACCTGAAGTCACTATAGCCTACACTATGGCCCCACCCAGAGTTGGGGAGCCCTATTAGGACATTTTGATGGTGTGACTTCGAACAAGAGTAGTGTTATATACATACTACTCACAGAGGAAAAACCAGAATTAGAAGCACAGAACGTCTGGAAGAACACATATCCTCACCAATGAGATTGATTGATCCGTGCCAAAATCTAAACACCATTGAGAAAGTTAGGGAGATTCACCCAATACAAAGTACAAGTGAACTGTACTAGAAAAATCACTGTGAAATATGTTATTCTAAAACAAAGCAAATCAGAATTAAACCACATTAATATTTACTGAAGTAAAAGTGCCACAATTGATAAAAGTGATTACTCTAGGACTTTAAAAAGGTGCTGCAGAAAATGTAATTATCATGGTATAACATGATTTACATCAAATAAAATAAATGCAATGCTGATATTATATTTATATAATATAATATTTACTACATTTATTGCATGGATTGCTCAAGGGAATTACAACAACACTTTTTTTTAAATCTGGAATTGCCCATGTTTGCCTAATGTTAGATTATCAGCCCTAGAAGCAGCTTCTTACCAGATTTAAAGTTATTTAAAGTTCTTCATTAAAAATAATGCTTCAAACTTTAGAACGACTCTGTCCGTGAAAAGTGCCCTTAAACTTACTGCCTGAGATAATGAGCTCACTTACTTTTTTCCTGATCTACATCATTGGACAGAAAACCATGACAGCGGTAAGTGCTGAGTCAATAATGGGCTTGTGTGCATTGTTCTATCCTCATTTAATAATGGGGGCCTTGAGGGGACAGGTGTGACTTTTAAACAGTAGCAGTCCCTTCCATTCAAGAAGCAACAATATACTAGCTAATGCCTTGATAATCTGCAGTTACTTGTTTGCTTCAGCAGCTCTTCTGGATCCCATTCAACTGAGCCATTTATTATCGGGCTCATGTTGACATGGCTGAGCCTACACTGACAGGAGATTGAGAAACATTCACACACCTGATAATGAACAGCTGAATGAGGGCGGATGAGCTGAGAGGATTGTTTGTACTGAGCAATGAAAAACATTTTAGTTGTAAGTCACCGTGCTTCAAGCAGGAAAGGCCTCGTCATGGACTGTCATTGTACATCGATAAAAAGAACATTTTAGAGGACATTGTCAAATAGAAAGAAAAAAAGCCAGCTCATTTTGAAATCCCCTGTTTTCTGTGCAAAAACTTAGCAGAGTCCGTCACCCCCCCAATGGATGCTAACTGCTAACTAATTCTTTATTATTTCTCCCAATATCATTATTCCTGATATACTGTAGGTCACTCTGAGCCTATTCCAGCAGAACAGGGCAGGCAGCAACATCCTGGACAAGACATTCGTCCATCACAGAGCTCACACACCTACAAGTGTACAGGGAGAATCAAGAAATGCCAATTGTCCTAGTCTGTGTGTATCAGGCAGCTGTGGGGGAATCCAGGCCAGTCAGTCATCAAAACCCCACTTGAACATGGGTAAAAGATGCAGACTCTATACAATACTTATTCCAGTCCAGAACGGAACCTACTGTAGGAACCAAGAGCTGTGAGGAAGCAATGCTAACTGCTGCACCACTGTGACGCCCTTCTTCAATACTACTAGTGCCACACATTCAGCAGGACTGTACTTTAACATGGGGTTTGCCAGTCTGGTCCTGGGAACCATAATTCCGCATTTGAATGCTTAATTAAACCAACCCGTTTCTCGGATTAGAACCTTTTCAAGTATTTTTTTCTACAGAAAAGGTTGGAGATTTTAAGATGCTTAAGAAAAACAATAGTTAAAAGGCAACCTCCTACATGTATTGGAACTGAAAACAAAGAGTTAAAAATTTAACCTGGTAATAGGTCTGTTAAAGGTTTAAAAATTTAATTGAATATCTGGTGGAACAAAATACAGTAGCTGTGAGGAGGACATGGATTGGGAAGATTTGATTTAAAATACAGAGTTGTTTCAATGTATATGAATGTGTTCATAGATATTTTCTGTACAACCTATTTTCTGCAATTTCACATTATAGGAGCATGCAAACTTTTGTTCAGACACAGACTTCTCCTAGTGTATACTCACATTCTATAATCCTTCTCACATATTAGCATCACAGTTCTCTGAAAAAACACAGTACTACCAGCAGGAACAACATGACAACAGTGAAGCACACGCCACAGATGAGCAGTTGCCTTACTGGGGATGCCGAGGCTGGCCACGAGGACGAAGTAGATCCCCTCGAAGATGGAGAACAATGACGAATCCAGAAATTCAACCATGGCTGGAACCTTTCCAAAAAGTTGTGCAATGTTAAATATTTAGCATACGGTGCAGGACTCCAGGGAGTTCAGATGAAGAGCAGCTTTGTAGCCCTCCAGCTCGTTCCTGGATGCCGTGGAAGGGATGAAGTGGGTAGAATGGACAGGTCGCAGTGAGTCACACAGCGGTGATGCAAAGAGGGTGTCCTGAGCTCCTCGGCAGAGCGTGGGAGCAGAGCAGCTGCCCCCGTGCCCAGCCTCTGCAGGATATGTGGACACAATGGCAGAGAACGGAGAGACAGAGGACTCGAATCAAGCAGTGCAGCAACGCAAACAGACTGCCACCTTTCTCCTTTCCCTTTTTAAACCCTCCCTCCACCAGTGGAACAGCTTGTGCCTCAAATATAGACTGGAAACAAAGCTTAGATCTTTCTTTTTTTAGAATCTTGTGCTCTTGATGGAAAATGCCTATTGCTCCAATGGAGTTATCTAACCCATTGAAAAATGAGCCAGACCCTTTCTACATATCCTACCTTATTTGAGTCACCCTAAAACAGTGAACTGATTATTGAGGGTCCCCCCTATCTTGGATTGTACAATTCCATTTGAGATGTTTTTAAGTACTATTGTATTAAACATTCTTTATACGTTATTTCTGAGGGCTTACCCTATCGGCCTTGCATGATCATTCTCAAGTGATGACTTCTTTAGACCACAAGCAGTTCAACTTTTCAAAGCTGAACGTCAGACATGAACAGTGGAAGCAGAAACGGTTTACAATTAAACAAAAATCCAAACTTAACAACAGCACTTCTCTCTTTCACAGAGCATCAGAGTATAATAAGATACAGATATCCTTTGATTTATGAATAACTGATTTATGAATTTTTGCTACAATGAAGTGTGAATTTTTAACCATTTTTATTAATAATGAACAATGTTTTTTCTGTCAAAACTAAATTCCTTAACTGGTGAACATGCTACTGAAGGCCAAGGAATACACTTCATGACATAGGCCCAAGCATCCAATATCGTCCACTACATTCGTATTACCTATTGTAGTGCAACAAAGCATGCAAATTTATCCATATTTTAAGAAATACAAACCTGTTTTTGGCAATAAAGAGCATAGTTCCTTCCATCACAACTTGCTTACAATGACAACTTTCTGGTGTTCAGTCTTTAATATGACCTTAATTTTAACATTTAATAAAGAAGCTTTATACTCTTAATGTATTCTTTATGTAATTTAGCTAATTTTATTATTAATGTAAAATGTTAAACAATATTTTATTAAAGAAAAAAAATATTTAGTGTTTATTAATATTTTAATAAAAGTATCCATACATACTTTTAGTACTTTTGATAAAAGTATAGTTAAAATACTATAATGAAAGTGCAAGCAGTTTTTCCACACCTAAAGAAGGCTCCACAGACTAAATGATGTTCTTTTCTTCTCAGCATGGAAAAAACCTTTACTTGTTCCTTTGCACTTTAATAAAAGTATTTATTAAACTTTCTGTCATGTACTGCTTGTTTAGTAAGTTGTTTACTACTTTATATTCCATAACTATTGTACAATGTAAATATAATTTAACATCAGAAAAGTGGTTTGTTAGGTTAACACGGCTTTTAAAGTCAGTAACTAACAAAGTTAAGGGTTTACTCTTCCTTGCACCTGTTAATTGCTGGGAAAAACTCCAATCCCTTGCAACCTTGAACTGGATAAAAAAAAGTCGGTTTGAGAATGGATGAATGGATGATTTGCTTTCTCTGAAGTTTTTCTTAAACTGTTTAAAAGGATGGAATCACTTTTGAATATTTACTGCCATAATCGTCCTACCAACCTAACAGAGATTAAGATGGCATGAAACACGCAGTCACAGTGTGCACTTTTTTTACACTGACAGCCAAACACAGGGCTGAGGTGTTTCTGAAAGAGGACTGAGGGCTCAATAGTAGCATGGCAAGTTCAGCAGTACCCCCGCGAGCTACAGACACTGCTGTAAATGAGCAAACAGGAGAAAACTGTTTGCGAACTTCTTAACACACAGTGTGCAGGGTAGTTCCTGGTCACAGCAATATAGCGCTGATCCTAGCTAGTCATTTTGGATTATTATTAGAATGTAAATATTATAGTTTACCACTTGAGCCATTTAGGAGCCTCCTAAAGACAAATATTCCAAGTAGGAGCTGCAATAATAATAATGAAAAAAATTAAATTAAAATGTTAGTGATCAGGATTATTCTGTTGTGTGTGTCTTACACACATGATTCAAAGACTCACATCTTTATCTGTAATCAATTCAGTAATATAAAAACACTACTTTGCTCAGCCACAACTGTGGCTATTCGACATTTTAAAAAACAATTTTAACCCTTGTTGGGATTTTTAAATCTTTATATATAATTTGAGAACACAACTACAGTTACAAATAATGGAGTCCCTTAGACCCATTTAGCCTGTTTGATTTTTAAGGACAAATTGATCTCACCCTGGTTTCTTTCAAGAAGTGACTGAATATCAGCTTCCTCAGCATGGTTGGGCAGCCCTGCTCCAGACCCCCATAACCTTTTGTATAAAAATGTGCCTCCTTTTCTCTGTAATACATAAACACAAAGGTTTTTTGTTTCTTCAGTGTGTCTCTGCTTTGCCTATCTTAGCATTCTACTCAGTAAGCATGAACAATTTTAACGCTGCAGCTAGTTATTTTGATATTCTGTCAAAATTCAGATACTTAGAAATGTATTAATGCTTTACTTGTGCCTTTTTAAAGCATGAAATGACTGCTGTAACCAGCCTGATTTTAACATTGAAACCCAGAGCACCAAATCTGTCTCAGGAGCAATGCCATCTTTTATGTGCCTGAGAACGAAAATATTTTGTAAAAATCATCGATAATTCTGTTACCCGAGAGATGGATAAAATAAGCTTAAAATATTGTACATGAACATTTGCTATTGAAATACAGTTGACCTCTACAATTCTCATACGGATACGGATACAGGTAAATCTTTATCCTACGTTCCATCCAAAGTTCCTACACGATTTTTGATCGTTTATTCTACTTTCAAAATTGTTTATATCTAAAAATACATTTTACCAAAACCGAAAACTAAGGTTGTTGATTTTATATAGTCTTCCTAGTATTTAATAAATGTAGTAGTTCAGGTGGGTAGCTGCGTCTGCATGCGTAGGCTGCAAAGGAACAAGTAATAGGTTTATTCCATGCTAAAAAGAGAAGAAAGAAAACACATTTTGGCCGTGGAGCCTTTTTCAGGTGTGAAGAAGGCTCCACGGCCGAAACGTTGTGTTTTCTTTCTTCTCTTTTCAGCATATAATAAACCTATTACTTGTTTAATTAATGTAACTGTGGTTAAATAATTGTTTATGTCTGAAAAAGTCTTGTTACAGTTTGCAGTGATAAACATGGTCCAAATATTTGTCCTGTTTCAAATATAGTGATGTTATGAATTTTAAGTTGTGTTCAAACATTGTATCAATACCTGTGCTATACACATACTGTATATACATTTAGGTGTTTATTAATGACCCCCAGAAAGGAATGGAAAATTCTCTCTTCCAAAAGCCAATTTTTTAAAATCAAAACTTTGAACTGTTATTTAAGACCACACAGTGCATTCAAAAGTAAAAAAAAAAATTATCTGGGGATTTTCCGAAGAAACTTTTTTGAAAAGGCTGTCATGGTACACATGACATCACGCATTCTGCATATACCTTTGTTTCCAAAAGGTTTTCCAATATACATAGTCTAGTCTTCCACATGTCAGCTGATCTGAATCCATGTGATTTTTTTCCTGTGGGGATGAGGGAAAGACCCAGCATTCCAGGCGAACCCACAAGCTATTGAGGATTTAAAAGCAGCAACTGAATAAAACATTCATGCTCATTTTTCCCTGACACACTTGCGAATGTATTGTTAAAATTGCCTGTAGTCTTCCAAAATGTGATTGTACGTGGAAAAGGACACACTGTATGTTCTAAGCCACTGTATGATTTTCTAAATTATAAGAATAATTTAAGTGCTAATTTGGTGCTTCCTGCTTATTAGAATAACAAACTGTAACGGTAACAAGAATAAAAAACCTTGATTATTTGAATATTTTTGTTTTGAGGCCAAATTATGTACATTGTGTGCTTACTCTTCAACTACTAACAGTTTATTAAGACTTTGAAATCCTAAACTCAAATTCATGTGGAGTCCATGTGATGTACAGATGGATCTGAACCCTTACATCGGATTCCCAGGTGTTTGTGTTTAAAACAGGGGCACACAACACCATTCCTCAGGAGCTGTTGTGTTCTATGGTCTTCGCTGTGTCTCTTTTATTTAATCAAATGAAACATCTGAATTAGAAGCAAAAAAGCCTGTTTTTAAACAAATCCCTAGATTAACATCTGCAGAAATCTGACCGTTTCCCATTCCAGTCTAAGTCTGCAGGGCATGTACAGCTCTTCATTGACCTTTAGCAAGTTTTACTGAATATTAGCTGGCAGTGTAAAACCCATCTTTTGATCTTTCTCTTCCTGTTCTATGTGTTTCTGTGTGTTTCACATACGCCAATGCTACCGTTTTCCCACGCTACCACCCAAATGTCTTTGTCCCTTCAAGCTGCCCATCTCTACAACTACACGAACTAACAACGTCACTGCCTCAGCACACGAGCAGCTAGCCAGGTGGGGTAATTTCTGGAATTTCAATCACTGGATTAGAGAGAAAAGCACATTGTATAGAGATTCTTTTTTCTTTAATGCACAAAAGTGAAAAAGAAATTAAAATCATAAGAGCATGAAAAATCAAGAAATATTACAAATCAGAGGCCTTGCTTGCCACCATGTCCAGTGTGTAGCCACCTATGGATCTAGGATCTTCATTCAAAACAAGTCTTGGAAATCATCAGAATGTACAACACAGAATAAGCAGTTTGTTACGTAATCCAGCAACTTCTTTATGCAAAGTGCTTCTTCGTTCCATTCTGGAATTTAGTTCCATGTCCTCTGTCCATATGCTCAAGCCTCAGCCAGAAGTGGAATTCAGGAAAAAGACCTCAGTCAGTCCGCGAGGTCCTCAATTCCGGAAGGATTCCATTCTGTTCATGTGACTGACCTCACAAGTCACGGCTGAACTGTGTGTACTGAAAACAAAACTCACCCTAGTTTGTCTAATCAAGAGGCAAGAGACCCAGTAAGACACTCAAATGTGATTCAGAAGGTTTTGAAGGGAAAAAAAATCAAGATCCATAAAACAAGATCAGAGCTAAAAGAAACTTGAGTCGTCAGAGACTGTATTAAATAATTACATTAAAGAATACAATAAAAATAATGATAACTAAGATTTTTTTTTTAAATCACTTCTAAACCAATCCAATATTCTTAAAAGCTTCCTCCCAACTCCCCACAAGCCCAACCCCAACTTTTTTTGGAAAAATTACTCAATTACTAAAATATAGGTAGGCAGTAATTTAACGTAATGCAATGGTGTGGAAAGTGCTTGTTCAAAGCCTCCCTCCACCACACCTACACCCCCCCCCACTTGTACTGTTTCACCTCCCTGCAGAGTTCATACCCAAATGCGCACCTAAACCTTTTAGGTACTTAAGCTTAAGCAAAAACAAAACAGAGGCTTCTACTTCCATCTGCTCTGCTCTGTGTCTCTCTTCAAGGGAGGAAACCCAAGGGAGTTCTAGGCATGGCGACTGAAAGCCCTTATCAGTCCTTCCCATACGATGCCAGCCTCAGGCAGAGGTGTAAGGTGGTAGCAGGAAGTCAGGAGCTGCCTTGGCACAGCTCTGACCAGACTGTCTTTGCGTCAGGACTCAGGGGCGAAGCGTTTGTGCATAGAGGCGCCCTGATCACAGGTTCTCCCCTGGCTGGTACTGTGGCTCAGTGGCGGTGAAATAGTCTTCCAGGAAGCCCTGCAGGTACTCGAAGGTGTGCCTCTCATCGGGGTCCTTCTTCCAGCACTGTAGCATCATCTCGTGCAGCGAGCCGGGACATCCAACAGGGCATGGCATGCGATAGCCCCTCTCTACCTGCTCCAGCACCTCGCGGTTATTCATCCCTGCGAGAGGGGCAGGGACACGATCACTGCAGGTCAACACCAGACTGATACACACCCATGGGTGCTCCAAACAGCATCACTCACCCTCACCACAGCTGGATATAACTTTCTAGCACACTTACTGTGGCTGGAAACTGCCCCACCGGGCACTTTACTGAATATTAGCTGGCAGTGTAAAACCCATTTTTTGATCTTTCTCTTCCTGTTCTATGTGTTTCTCTGTGTTTCTGTGTGTTTCACATACGCCGATGCGTCAGTTTTCCCACGCTACCACCCAAATGTCTTTGTCCCTTCAAGCTGCCACTCTCTAGAACTACACGAGGGAACTAACAACGTCACTGCCTCAGCATACGAGCAGCTAGCCAGGTGGGGTTATTTCTGGAATTTCAATTACTGGATTAGAGAGAAAAGCACATTATATAGAGATTATTTTTTCGTTAATGCACAAAAGTGAAAAAGAAATTAAAATAATTGGGCACTTACCCCGGCTGGAAAATGAACTGTACTGTCACTAGCTACTAAACTCTAAAGTGTTTTTAGATTCACTCTTTAAAAAAGATGGCTATAATATAGACTTAAAGCTTCGTTGCCCAGTATCCAGTATGCATGACAATGAGGTAACAGCAATTACCTGGGTAGGGCACCCTGCCCTTGGTGATGAGCTCTGTCATAAGGATCCCAAAGGACCATATGTCTGACTTGATGGTGAACTTGCCATACAGAGCAGCTTCTGGCGCTGTCCACTTAATGGGGAACTTGGCCCCTGCAACAGAAAGTGCAACCCTTTTACTGTGAACAGGGGGTACAGTAGCTGCTACTGGGCTCTTCCGAGTGTATTCTGGACAGTTAAAGTCCACACCCTCACACACACACAACACCTTTTGCTGTAGAGTCAGTTGATCTTTACTGCATATCAGAAGTTCCCATTAAATTGTAATTCATAGCCTTTTTAATAAAAATAATATCAATAATATCAACAAATTATCAACATACTTCCTATTAATGTAAATAACTGTAATTATTATATAGGTGGAATAAAAGAAACAAAATATTCTGTGCCAGTAGATTCCTGTAAACAGAATTCTTGATCTAGCCAAAGCAACAGACAGCAGGTCTGTCTCTTTGCACATGCTGCAAGACCTTTGTCCTCTGGTTTGGCCAATTTTTCCTGTCATGAACTGAACTGAACTGAAAATCCGTAGCGGGACTTCTAAAGCCAACTTTTTTGTTTCAGGAAAGTGCCTCATATCCCTAATCCCTCATATCCCTAATACAGAAAATTGTATATGGCTAATAAAGTGATCTTATCTCTTATCTTATCCCCTGAATGAACCCCAGTTCATGTCGATTTATCAGCTTAATGAATAAATGTGTATGGGGGGCTCACCTTGGCGCGCGGTGTACTCGTTATCCTCGATAAGCCGCGCCAGCCCGAAGTCGGCGATCTTACACACCAGGTTGTCTCCCACCAGGATGTTGGCGGCCCGCAGGTCGCGGTGGATGTAGTTCATCCTCTCGATGTATGCCATCCCTGCCGCAATCTGAGAACAGCGCAGCACAGCCTCAGACACCTGACGTACCTCCCCAGCCAGCTGCCAGCCTTTACCACTCTGCTGAATGCTACTGCTACTGTGAACAGGCCCCAAACAGCCTTTTAAGCCCTTTCAAATTTGCCCGCGTTTCGAACGTTTTGCGTATTGCAACGAACAGAAAATACTTTGACACCACTTTGAGTTTATCTCACTCTTGTAATTTTTCTGTCATTTCCATATCTCATTTCGTAATGCCTTGTTTTGGTTACTGTAGACTATACATTTATAGCCACATATTTTTTGGTCATTGTGTTATGTGATATTATTATACAATATAAATGTTTTTTGCTTGTATTTCTCCACACTACTGTACATGCTTTTACTCTATCAATGTTTTTTACTCTGTTTCAAACTCACGTTAGGAGAAGGCATCAATAAAATAAAACATCATCATTAAATCTTCCTATTCCAGTTTGGAAACGCATTTCACAGTGTGGCCTACTGTCCAGAATTTAATGCAGAGTGCGATCCCGTATGTCGAACAGTACCTGTGCTGCCATATCAACCAGTTGAGGCAACTTCAAATTCCGTCCGTCTCCGTCTTTCAAGAAATCCAGCAGGCTTCCTGCAAAGCAAGCAGAGTGAGCTCAGTACCTGCACGGCCTGGTCTGCTTGGCAGGGGAAGTGAGGAAAATGAGGTCTGGTCTGGTGGTTAGGACTATGGGACTCAGGGAAGCAGCAGTGCTGAGTGGTTAGCTGTGAACGGGGAAGCGAGGCGGCTGCTTTAGGGTCCCAACTGACCCTAGGGTCTGCAAATGTGTCCCAGCACTGTGTGGAACAAACAGTGCTGGGCTTTGTGAATGTGGGTATCCAGCTCTCTGTTAGTGCTGGCTGCCATGTGTCAGCACTGCACTGAGCGTGTATTTGTACTGTATGCATGTCAATGCTGAGCTATGAGTCAGTGTTGCTCAGCTTGTGTGTTAGTTAGTAAGTACATGTCTCTCTTTTTTAATGTATCAGCGCTGTTGTCTGTGTAGAGGTGTGTGGGAGTTATTGTTGGTCTGGTCAGTGTGCATGTCAGTACGCACCCTGGCTCATGAATTCGGTGACGATGTAGATGGGCTCTTCTGACACCACAGCATACAGCTGCACCAGCTTGTCGTGACGCAGTCTCTTCATGATCTGGGCCTCCTCCAGGAAGGCCTCAGGGGACATGGTGCCAGGTTTCAGGGTCTTTACTGCCACCTTGGTGGTGCCATTCCACATGCCTGAAGAGAAATAGTCCCTCAGTCACACAGCACTGGAGACCACTGGATAACACACAATCACTGTAGAGTCATTGCAGAAACAAGTATGAAGAAACTCTACAGTTAGCATAATTAATTTTTCATCCATAATGCATTCCTTTGGTTTTATAAAAAACCTATTAAATGAATTTTAGGCTATGAAAAAGGCTATGCAAACTTCATAAAAATGGCAATGTAATTACCTATCTGAAAAATCAAAATATTAATATGTACAGTACATTGTTATTTCATGTGTTTTGTATCCACATACTAAGGAACCACACTCAAATGTGTGGCTGCTGTGAGAGGTGTGTGTTCACTGCTATAGCTGCATTGCCACTGAATAACGTCCACAATGACACTTGCCAATGCACTTGCTCCATTTAGGAACCATTCAACTTGTGGTTTAGAGCAAATTGTGTTTTGCAAAAAAAACACAGTTTGAAATTACTCATGCAGAAACCAAGGTTATACGAAGTACCAGTATTTAACTGTTTTCCATTCATTAGTCCTGTGATCTTTTAAGCAAAGATCATTAATAACCACCATTATGAAATGCATTATGGAATACCGAAGAACTCACATCTCACACACTGTTTGGCAGGGCAAGGTAATGAGAATCTGTGAAGTGAGGTGGTACTGTGATGACAGGGGAGAGCGGAGGATGTAATGCATGCAGAGGTGTGTTACTGTGATGAGCAGGCAGGAAGGGTAGTAACCTGCATGCAATCGTGTTATCTGTTACTCACTGATATCAGGGTCTGACAGAACACATCCCCTCCTGAGGAGTGCCTCAGGCACAATGAACCGATTCAGAAGAGGCTGAGATGTTACAACGAGGGCTAGGCTATGGTGCTGTTGCTGCAGACTCAGAAATAATGTTCTGAACAACAGAGGTTCAAGAAAAAACACATAATGTCACTTAGTGACACTTAGGATCTGAGCTTTCCATAGACAACTAAAGACTTTGCATGTTCCTGACTAGACCATATGTATGCTGTGAGTAGTCATTTAGGACCAGTTAAATGAGGATTATTTTACACTTTTAGATCTCTGTTGTTCACATAAAAAAATTCAATGTCCAATGCATTTGCTGTATTGTTAATGTTAGTCAGTATATTACCATATTCTAAGATAAAATTATGATTCTGATCGCTATTAAAACCTTTTGAAAAACTAAAGTAAAAACACTGTGCCAGGCTCACAGCGGCTCTGACCTCCTGTAGGGTTTTCATAGCGGTGTAAAGGGCCAAATGAATTAGCCCGCGAGGAGCTGCTCCTCAGATCACCCTGGCTCAGCCCAGCCAAAAACCCATCATCCCCAACCTACTCCAACTGCTCTTCCAGATTGCTTATTGGTTCTTTATCTTTGCTGTATTGTATTGCATCACAAGTTCCAACAAAACCATCTTGGACAGTACTGAAAAAACTCAGGAGCTGTGCAATGAAATCAGCCCTTCAGTGAAAGATACAGATTCCTACAGTACTTCTGCAATCGTGCCAAGCTGCCTTGTGTGTGAGAGAACAAGTAAAGGTTTATTCCATGCTGAAACGAAAAGGGACACAATGTTTCGGCTGTGGAGCCTTCTTCAGGTGTGTTCCACACCTTACTCCACACCTAAAGAAGGCTCCACAGCTGAAACATTGTCTGTTTTCTGCATGGAATAAACCTTTACTTGCTCCTTTGCAGCCTATGCATGCTGGCACAGCTACATACTTGAACATTCTTGTGTGTGTGTGTGCATCATCTGCTTTTCTTCAGACTTAATTGCATCAGAAAACTTGGGTCTCTTAAGTGGGATGGCATGGATCACATTTCACTGGATCCTCAACATACAGCTCCTACTGGGCATCTGGACTGCAAATACACATTTACCAAGAGAGTGACTTGAATTCCTCTCTGCACCGCTCTGCAGGTGTAGTCAATCAGAACATGAGCTGAGCGCCTGGCACAGCCCGCCTTACCCATCCACACGTCTCCAAAGCAGCCCTGCCCCAGCTTTTTGTTCAGGCTGAGGGTGTCACGGGATATCTCCCAGGCATCCCTGCCCAAGCCCAGGGTCTGGGGGGTTGAGTTTGGGCAGGCCTTGGTGAGATAGTAGCACAAGCCATCGTTACTACCTGGAGAGAGGAAGGGGATGCAATGGAGATGGAAGGGGATGAAATGAATTGGCATGCAAAGGGGTTACCCTCCTGTGAGCCACTCCAGGGGGCGAGGTGAAAGGGATAAGAGAGAGGGGACCCACAGCACACTCTATGTAGGGGGGGTTAAACCAGAGCCATTTTAGACGTGAGTGTCTGTTATATTTCTAACCTGGTAAAAGCTTTCCAACCTGAATGTTTGCAAATATACTAAAAAAATCATTTTAAAAATCCAATTGATCCCAGGGATTAAATTTAAGAATCTAATTGGAATGTACTGTATTGAATGTATTCTTGTATTCCAGTTTCACCTGTTCAATTTTCAATAGTGGTAACCTGATCAGCCTGCCTGTGGGGTAATGATAAAGCGAGTGGGGGCTCTTGTGAAAGTGAACATTCCTGCCAGCTCCCCCTGTTGCAGAAGTGCGCTGTTGATTCCCCTCCCACCCAACACCGCCCCCTGGTGGTTGTGGCTGGAGGGGGTTTTGAGTTCCTACCCATCCAGACTTCCCCAAACTGCCCGTTGCCCAGCTTCTTAATGAGCTGCAGCGACTCCCGCGGGATCTCCCACACATCTTTGGTTTTGACGGACAGGTCCGCCAGCTTAGGCATTCCCTTGTGGCAGGACACCACCAGCCGACAGCACAAGCCTGCTGCACGCTCTGAGACAACAAGGAGGACAGCGAGGGCAGCGTGGGAAGAGGTGTGATTATGGAACAGGAACAGGAGGAGGGTTGAAGAAACAGTTGAGAGAGCAGGAGAAGGGGGGAGAGAGAGGGACGGGTCATTTACATGATGGGGTTTGTGGATTCAAATTCAGGGATGTGTGGGAGGAGGTCAGGGGTAGAGAGACCATTATAAATGGAGAAAGAGGGGATGAGACAGGGAGGGAGAGATTGTGAAGGGGTGAGAGGGAAAATGACAGGGAGAGCCGGGAGGAGAGAGGGCAAGGCAAAAAAAAGCACACAAAAAGTTAAAAACAACAGGCAGCACAGACAGTAGCCCCCCCCAAAAAAAAAATAGCTGAGCCATGACGAGGTGCTTCAGTTGCTCCTGCTAGGTCTGATAGCTGTTTGTGCCGGAAGAGCAAAATTAGCGTGCTAACCAAAGCATTAACACCATTAATTCCCTTCAACACCAACATCATAACAAAAAAAATGAAACAAGAAAAAGCAGCGCACATAGCAGGGGCATTCAATCCTGTTGCGTTTCTAGTTTTTTAATCCTACTCTACTATTAACAACATAAATCAGCTCATTACTGGCTAAACTGGACCCATTCAGGTGCAGCTGCCGGAAAGAGAGCTGGAAAACTTGAAGACACACTGGCCCCCAGGGAACAGCACTGGACAGCCCTGATGTATAGGATGCCACTTCGTGCTAAAAGTAGAATACTACACATCTCATACTCCGTATGAGGGCAGTTTTATAACAATTAAAGCTAAAACATTTGCATTCAACACATAAGCAATTTTTAAGACGCAGTTAATAAAAAGCCTCACAACTCTAAAGTGGTTACACAAAGCTCTCCGTGATGTGAAATTAGAAGTGCCCTGGATTTTTTTTTCTACATTCAGCACTTAGCAGACTTCAGGCCCTGTAGCACAATCATCCCAGCAGAGGGCACTTGAGGGTGTAATGCTGGCAGAATCCTGTTAGGAACACAGTATTTACCAGTCCAAAAAAGGGGGACCCTGAGAGTTTACCCCAGTTCTAATGAGAAGCAAAGCCAGAAGACAGAAGAAAGGATACATGTAGTCCAAAGTCAGCCATGGCAATTTGGTGAATAAAATTACTGTTACCAAAGTAAATGTAAAGAGAAAGCACTGCTCCAGAATTGATTATGTTTCTCTCTACAGGCACTGCCACGAGTCCAGCTGTCTTGAGTTCTTTTCACAGAGTTCTTTTCACACATACCTGGCGGCACTGCCCCAGCACACGTCTAGTGACAGAGTGTAAAAGTCCCTCAAAGCTTAGCAGCAGGAAATGCCCTTGCGGGTGAGACTCAAAAACTATAAAGTACTGTACAGCAAGGGGTTTGCTTTAATAACAGAGTGATAAACTGATAAGACCAGCTACGACTGTGCTACCACAACCAGAATGCAAACAACATTAACCCTTGAGTGTGTTAAAGATAATGTGTTGTGAATTTTAATTGAAAAATGCTAATTCGTTTAAATATCTTATTAGGCTTTAGTCTTACAGACACTGATAAAATTTCCATAGAATTTCTCGCAGCAAACCAGCTCCATGAGGCTAGAAAACTGCTAAAAAATTCAACTGTTGCAATGAACCTAAGGATAAAACAAACTTATTAGCACCACGTGGGTTTAATCTTCATATATAGTTTTCAAACTTATTTGACATAGGTTTTTGAGTCTTTCTGAGCTTGTGACCGACACCGCCTTTTGAGATATTCAGCGGAATATTTGTTTCTTGCAGGGCTGCTGTGATATTGGTCCACACCTCTTTGCCCTCTCGTGAGAGCATAAGAAATCCATCTGGCCTTTCTAATCCATCTGGCAGTACTGAACTGAAGGATCATATCTAGCCAAACCAGTCTTGCACCTGGGATTTGAGCCCACATGTTCCAGTTATGAGTTCAGATCCTTAAACACAGTCTGTCACATTCTTGCCCTATTATTTACATATCTGGCTGCCTCTTTGATGTTTTTAGGGTTCTTTGGGATGTTCATCTGAATCCCAAATGAAACAATGCTTCAGCAAAGGTAATTCACCCAAACGGAATACAGTGAAAACACCGAGCTGTATAAATGGGTTCAAATGTAAGTTATTTTGAATAATTTAGTTAATAATAATAATACCACCTTTCTAATACGTCCCTTACATCACAAAAATGATTATCTGTTCACTGTTCCAAAGGCATGGGCTTCCATCAGCGGGGGCTGCGTGATTCAGCAGCTTTGCTTCTTGTCCTTGGAACAGCCTTACATACAACACCGGGAAGGCAGAATCCCCAGATTTTTTCAAATCAAAGTTGGAATCATGTCCTCTTTCCGAATGCGCAACATCTTGCATCTGGAGTGCATTTGAATCATTAGGTGCTTCAATTTCATCTATTGCATTGTAACGGGTTGTATTCAACCTTGTAACTGACTTCCTATCAGAATGCATCAAAGATAAGGACTGAACTGAAATCAGATGGCTCAGGATGTTTCTTCTGACAATTCCACACAGAACAAGAAGGCAATCCAACAGCACAAATAAACCAAAAAATAAAAAAAGAATTGCACACAAAACAAATGAACTTCTCTTCACAGAGAAGGTCTGTACAGCAATAGTGATGCATTATTGAGCGATTACACTACATGACTCATTTACAGCGCATTTGAAGGTTTACGAGAAAACAAGCACCTACAGCGTTTATCAAAGGGACATTTCCGCAGGGGCCACCCCCTCCACAGGCGCACATCCAGAACACAGCACCACCTCTCTTACCTGTGTAGTGCTGCACCAGCTGCTGCACTGTGTCAAACTGCGTCCGCGTGGTGATGTAATAGCCACCGTTGTCCAGCTTCCGGATCTTGTAATGCTTGACGTGATCCCCCTTCATTTCGTCCCAGTCGCGGATGGACAGGGAGTAGGCTCCTGTGGCACGAGAGAGGGAGAGGGAGGAAGCGAGGCAGAGAGTGAGCTAGCGAGGAACAGCGAAGAAGGAGGAAGTGATAAAGGGAAGAGGAGCGAGAAAGGGAAAGATAGAGACACACACACATGCACGTACACACGCACACAGAAAACTGGGGAAAGAAACGAGGGGAAAAAAAGATCTATAACTCCAATGAAAAAGAGAGGGGTGGGAAAAAATCCACAGAGGCTCGCTCAATTACCAAAGGCCAGAGCTGGCCAATTTCCCATCGCAGACATCTCACAGGAGGCAAGGATCAGAGAAAATTCTCTTTAAGCTCCGTTTCTAATCATCTTTATACTTTAATAGCAGCCCGTGATTCATATTCACAATTAAACTATATAAGGTTCTCCTAATTTAAATTGAATTTTTTTGCACTTTTCCTTTGGACTGCAGGTACAATGCTAACTTGTGGTGACACATGTACACCTGTGGATGGTTAAGTAAAGATGCAACCTGATCCATAGGTCTCACTGAGTAGTGGACAGGGCTTTTCTTGGGAGAGCATTGCACCTGTGAAACACAAGGAAACTAGCGGAGAGGACACCGGCCAATTTCTGCTGCTGGGGTGTTTGATTAGAAAGAAAACAGTACTGCAGTCAGTGTCAAAATAAAAGAGAACTGGTTTCCTGGGCTGAGAATGCATGCAAGTTTAGCCATGTCCCAGACTTTAAGCATTATGGGGTCTGATTAGTGTCTGATTACTGTAAAGCATTACATTTCTTGTAGTTTTCAAAGCTCACACCACTAACAGCTGTACGTGGTGCCATTTTTGTCTTGGTTTCAGTACTTCCTCTTTTTTCTTTATTTTTAGATTTGACAATATCTTTTCAGTTCTCAAGGGGAGATTTTGGATGTGGTAACTCCCTTGGTTGGCTTTATACTGTAGAAGTTTTTAACTCGAGGTCACTGTGTCTGGTAGTTGTCACTCCAGCTGAGCTCAATAGCTAATTGATTACTTAACTCATATGCTTGCATTGTTATTGTATTGGTATTGTTGCCAACAACTTGAGCATACTGAGTTTCCCACAGCTCCCAATTAGCGTGCGATTGCGTCCTGTAGGACCAGTGTTGGGAACTACTGCTATATTGCAATAAAGCCGGATTTGGTTCCAAACTGTAGTTGACCACCATGGGGAGGTTTTCAATCGTCATGTCATTTGGATATTGAAATATCATTTCATTGACAACTTGGTCACATCATTTTAACAACAGGGACACACCTGCACAAGAGCATTCCTGAATTTTGCTTTCTGGATGGGAAGGGTTGATTGAACAAGTACAGTTTGTATCATCTCAGCAAGGCACCTCTGGCATGTAATTCGGTTGTCTGATATTTGCTAGGTCCTATTAAGAGTGATTGAACAATTTAAGCTGATTTTAATTGATTGTAACTGAAAGCCTACTCCAAAGATACATACAATGAATATTTTTAGTGGAAGCCAACTTGAACTGAAAAAGGGTACAAAAATGACAACTTCTACCCAGCTAAAAAAACCTTTGAAAGCATGAATATAACTCCATGTAAACCGGGTGTGTGGAGTAGTAAGACAGATATGGGGCTTCCACAAAGCACCTGCTAAGCTATATCGACTTTATACAGACATCCGTGGTCTCACTCCTGGCTTTGCTAATGAAGCACTCTGTGTGTCACCTTGGACACTTCTGTGTCCAAACCTTCGAATGAGATATAAAACCAAGATCTTGTCAGGATTATGTAGAAGTAGCCAAAACACCCCCTACAGGCATCTAAATGTTCACTTTGAGCAAATGGGTATTTGAAATGAATCTTACAAACACCTCTCCTTGACAAATATTGCTTAAAACCTTTTTTAATTCAATCTTTCATTTAACCAGATAAGCCAATTGAAAACAAATTGTAATTTACAATGGCCTGGAGATATAATAATACAGAAGGGCTAGTACTGGAGCTGTAGGAGTGAAGCGCCTTGCACATGAGTACAACAGCAGTGCCTCACATGGAGAAGGAGCCCTAAGGACTACTCAGACAGCTGCTGTCTGCTTTCTCTCTTGCCTTCCCTGAAGCAGCTACCTGTCTTTGTCATAACTACTGAAAATGGAACCCTTAATTGCCCTTATCCAATACCCAATAAGGACTGACTGTTCTACTTGGAGGTCATGATCTTTTTTTCTTGTTTACTTTTGACCTCACTGAGATATCTTCTTTTACTTCACTTTCTGAATGACTCCTCGCCTGCACTTTTGACGCAAAACTGAACACAGGACATCTTGAAAAAACGTTATGAGAACTGAACTGAGACGCTTCATTAAAGTAAGAACTCCACTTCAAAGACACCCATCTCTAGAAACAAATAAGGAAGCAGGATCTCTTGATGTGGTCTGGTAGGAAACCTGATAACCAAACATACTGCATTTACCTTTCCTGTGCTTCTTGTAACAAAACGTTTCAACAGACTTTCAGATACAGTTCAGTGCAAAAAGGTGCTGAACAAATACACAAACAAAAGGCTAACTTAATGTTTCCTCCATGTGCTCAAGTGCAGTACTGTATACTGCAGTTGTCTAGATCCTTGTGCTACTGCCACTAGTGCTCTTGTGCTCTAGAACCCACTTCTCTTGTGCTCTAGACCCCAGTGCTCCATATCCTGAAGTGGTCCACTATGGCTGTTTCTTTTGCCTTGCTAGCCTTTTAAAAGAGGGAAGCCAAGCTGATCACAGAAGGTTACCTTTGGTCGTCTCACTCTCCCGGATCAAGAAAGTACCCCTGGGGTTCCCCGGGCAGAGCAGCTGCCTTTCTGCATCTTTGCGTCCCATCTTCCCGAAATACCACCTGAGGGAAACAGGCAGACGGGGGTCATTTTAGCAAAAAACCTGAGGCAACTTTCAGCTTTGATGTCGGATGTTTTCTTGACATCCTCCCCTATCATGTTTCATCACAGATGCCCCATGTGTCCAAAACACTTGAGCTGAAACTTTCAGTGAAAGACTTATGACCAAACCCACTGCCCTACTGCCAGCAGAAAACCCTAAAGCATATTCTTAGGAACCTCTCTTAAGACTTTGAGAGCTTTCAGTTTTAATATTAGCATCAATGTTAAAGATATAGTCACAAATACATAATTTCTGCAGTTCTTTAGTATTTAGAGGATCATTACTAAGTTAACAAAACTAATAATGAACTACAGACTTTTATATCCCCTGGAGAACCCAAAAGTGCACTTCTGTTCATGCTGAGGCTGAAAACTCCATTTGCTGTAATAAGTGGTAATTGTGATCCACGTCTATATGTGTTTAAATCCACTGCTTATTAAATAATTAGTAGTCTGGGAGGCGTATTTCCTACAATGAGAGGTTGTGAAATGAAAGAAACATGCTTCCCACTTCCCCTGGCTGTGGTGATACACAGGCCTGTCGTGAATGTCTAGCCGAGCCTGTGACAGTGACTAGTACTCACTCTTCAGCCTGTATGGAATCTACAGGGGCCACATAATTACTGGGGATGTAGCCACTGTTGCCTGTGTCCAGAGATCGTGCCTCCCACCAATCCCCTTCCCTGTGGAGAGAGAAGAAACAAAACTTATTGGAAACACACAGAAAACAGCTTAAGTCAGTCTCTAAGATTCACCGTGCAACCAACATTCAGTTACATTCCAACAAAATGGAATTGATAGGCAAATAAATGTTTTCTTACACCTTCATATCATTCATCCTGATATTAAATACTGTATATGTCACATCTCAGTTTGTTCCTCCAGAGTGATTCTTTGCCCTTGCTTGTGTGAATTTTCAAATTCCTATTGTCCCAAAATGCTTCCTGAAATATTTTTATAAATCACAAGTAATAGGAGAGAGCTTGGGGGAAGCATTTCACTGCTGCACCAATGAAAGATCACAGGAAGGGCTTCAGTTTGTAGCACCGAATTCTTTCATCACAATGCTAGCAGAGGAACTCAGGAAGCTGAACAGTAATACATTCATCGTAAAATGAAAAGACAGCATTTGTGAGCTGTATTACCTTAGAGAGGAAGACACAGAATGAGCATAATCAATGTCCTAATTCATGAGTTTCATTGCTAGGGTAATCTGGTTTGTCTGGCACTTGGGGTTAAGACGAACGTTACGCACGTGTTGTTGATGATGTGGAACTTCTCCCCCTTGTGGAAAGTGAGGTCATCTTCAGTGCGAGCGTCGTAGTCGTACAGTGCCACAAACAGGGTCACCCCACCACCTGTAGCGAGACAGAGTGTTACACACTGCTGGACAGCCACTCTTACAAACACACAGCTAGACGTATTGCCACAGCCAATAAATTAGACCTTCCCGATACTTATGCCAACCCAATGTTTTTTCACAAAATTTGATTTTTATTCTTATTTTGTAATATTTAGTGTGTCTTTCTGTTATGAAGCACTTTGAGACATGCTTAAAAAAGAATACAGGACCAAGCACCTTGACCTGATAAGTAGTACAGAACACCACAGTGACCTCGAGACATGGTGGTTAGGAACACTACTAATATTGCACCTGTTGAGCAAACCGATGTCAAACTTCCTATTGAAGTTATACAGTAAATTAAATCTACAAAAACCCTTCTTTATAAAACATTAAAATAAAATATTTGCACACCACGTAGTACTGAAAAATATTTCCACATATTTATGACACATGCAAGGCATTTATTATTTTTCCTAGTATAAGTACAGTAACTATACATATTTGAATGTTTAATTGTTTTACCAGTTTACTAGACACTGAAAAAGTCATGCTCATATTATTTTAACACTTTTTTATTTGTCCTTGCTATAAAATCTTTTAAAAAAAGGCTAGTTATGTTTCCAACGGACATTAGACAAAGTAAACAACTGGATTTAATGAAAACTTTGTATAACTGATGAGTTGAAACTATTTCAAATTGCTTTATGAATGGCTTTGAGCTTTCACCTATTTCTTTCCAGTAAAATCGATTAATGTGGTTAATATTTTGTTTCAGCATTCAGTGACTGATGTACAGTCTTCACTGTGCAGGATCCTTCTTCCCTTATTTTCCTTTCCTACACAACTATTTCAAAAATATTTCAAAGGTGTTGAGGAAATCATAGATGTGCATCCTAAGAGTTAACTTAAATATGAGCTCTAACACAACTGTTAAAAATACTAGAGCTTGAATTCTTTACCTGCTAAGCAATCCTGCCCACTTCTGGTTATGAGTTTTTGCCGCCTTGGGGTTAGCAGAACCTAACAGGTCAACTAAATAAAGAATGCTAAATGAAGAACAAATAAGCTAGCTTGGTTGAAGTTACTGCGTATTTGCCACAGCTTAAAGCGAGTGAGAGAGCTCATAAAACATATATCGCTATATTAACTCATATACGAAAGTTTCATTTTTGCTCAGTCTCCAGCGTGTAATTGTCATGCAACATTGCTTACAGAGTAAGCATGTAGTAAGAATGTAGGTAACGAACATGGCTTTTCCCAGCATTCATTCTGCAATCCCTTCCTCCTCCTCATCCCTGCCCTTGCAGGATCTGTGTGACTCAACAGTCAAACTTGGGGGCTATTCCAATAACCTCAGCCTTATTACCAACCTGTTCTCACTTGACACTGTGTCAAAGTTAAATTTACAGGTCCAATCGCTCCCCTACAATTCTCAAAACTAGGGTTAACCCAAAGCTACTGAACTCTAGCTCATTTGTTCCTGATTTAGAGATGAGCTAAAGAACAATGTCTGTCTGTGGGCCAGGTTGGGACCGTTGTGCTGAATTGCCAGAGAATGTAAGTTGTACACACACTCATATCACATTCAGCTATTCATTATAACAGATGCTCAAAAGACTAAAGCAATTAAAACCTGACATTGCGGCTATGGCCACAAACACAAGCCCTGATAGTGACTATACTAAGCAGTAACCATTTACCTTTGAGGCTACCGACAGATACACAGCAATGAACTCACAGACGCAGATAACTGAGCTTTTCACACAGGCAGGTCTATTTATACACAGTGCTGCAGCAGGCATGTCTGCGTGCTGCTTTTTCATTACCGTTATTGTAGAACATACAATAACGGTAATGAAAAAGCAGCACGCAGACATGCCTGCTCAGAGGTGGTGTTGTCTATATGGTACCTCTGGAGCTTTCTGCAGTTTGTAAATCAACAGACATGGACATTGATCATTGAAAATAGAAAGAAGGTAGGAAAATGTTACATCTGAGATCTGACTGATTTTCAAAGAGGATCTCACATTTACCTGGTGTTGAACCTCATTGCTGCTCAAACATCATTTTTTAATCTGCTCAACAGAAATGTGACTGCACTTATTCACACTAATCTCTTACCTCTGGAGTCCTGCTTTTAATATACACTGCCAGTCAAAACTTGACACTCCACCTGATCAAATCTGATCAAAAAGCAGCTATGACAGAAAAAGATCAGTCTAAACTATTGATGCACATCAAATTTTATTAACCTACTCAGAGAAAGATGCAGAGGATGTTCAACTCACGGACTGTTATCATAATATCCTGTCTTGACAGCGATCACAAATGCACATACTCTGGTGTTCTACCACAGGGCTTCAAATACTACTACCAAAAGACAAAAATAAATCAAAAACAAGTAAAAAAAGTATTTTTGCTAAACATTAATAATGAATATTGTAAACAAATATTTATCATGAAGAAGTTTGAGTAGGTAGCAGCGTCAGTATGGGTAGTCTGCAAAGGAACAGATAAAGGTTTATTGCATGCTGAAAGGAAAAGAAAAGATAACAAACATGGAATAAACCTTTACCTGTCCCTAATGTTTATCATGACTCATAATGTTGTTTTTTCATTTATAATATCTTTCCCTTTTCTTACCAATCAAACATATTTTCCCTAAAACCCCATTCTTGTTTTCCTATAAGATATTATCTCCACTATTCCTTGTTTTTTTCTCTTTTTAATTATTTTCTAATTATTCTGTATAGAGTGTTTTTAAACCTGTCTAAATCCAACATCTCATGTGTACATGTCAGTTAATGTGATAAAAACCACATGTGGCACCATAATATCATGGTACTGCTGTCAGGATTGGACTGGTAGACGTGGATCTGGGGTTTATAAACCCACCTGTGCCTCAGGCAAGACAGGAAAGACAGGAGAAGCAGTGGAAGACAATACTACAGCAAGAGGGCATTGACTGCAGGCCTTGAGGAAGACTCCATGAACATCTCTTCAGCTCTACAGGGGAAAAACGGTAATATTCCCTTCTATAGGCGATGACCCACTAAATATTCTTTTAACATTTTCTGTGTACTCATTTTCCTATAGTCCTCAGAAATTAAATATATCTATATATGCTGACTTGGGTTTCTGGCCTCTCTTTTGAATCTAGACAAGAGAAATTAATTTTAGGAAGGGTGAAGGATCCTTAGGAGTAAAGTATACTAAGCAACATTTTAATTTTATCCTAGATATTTCTCCAACACAATCATACACTTCTTATGCTGTGTGATAGAAACCCCAGAGTATGTCAATCTGAGAAAAAGAAACGGCTCCAGTGCAATACCAACAAAACACATCCTGTTGCATTTCGCTTTCAGAAGGTTAATAGGTTAATATGTATTATGACTACCAGGGTGCACATGTTTAAGCTAACACAGCTGTTTAAGGTAGCTGAAACTGGGATCCCCCAGTGAGAATAATGGTTCTGAAATGAAGGCTTGGCCCAACATGCTACGGAAGAGTGCATTTCCCTGTTTTGAGAAGTCATGACAGCAGATATTAAGAGTGTGAACTCTGACCTGTGATGCCACCGCCCCCTCGGGACTGCAGTGTGGCAGAGGGGTACGACGACAGGGCTCCGAAAGGTGTTGCCGCGGGGACGGTCGTGCTGGAGAAGTTGTTGAAGTCGGGGATTCGGCTGAAGTTGCTCTGCTGGCTCTGATTGGTTGGATCGGGGCCGTAGCGTGGGTTAGAGGCCTGCGGGTTCCCATCAGCCACCACTCCCTGGGCCTTGGAGGAGGCCTTCTCTTTGCAGTGCACACAGCCCATTCTCTACGCTGCACCAGAAGACAACGAGCACAGCACTGAGTCGCCCGCAGAACACCTGACACAATACCGACGCAAAGCCAAAAATCATTTCAGGTGTGCTTTAAAAAACCGTCGACGTTGTTTCCGATCAGATTTATGCCCACACTGAAATGTTCATCCTCACATTGCAATGGTTGAAAATGGTTGGAAAAAAAAAGAATGAAACAAGACGGGCCTTCTGAGTGGTAAAACTGGCTAAATCACTCAAATGCAAGTTGGGATATCTTATCAATGTATTGCCACTTCACCCAAACTACTGTGGCCAGAACTCTTCAAGTAGCAGCACACAATTGACTGAACACAACTGAGGGTCAGGAGGGAATAGTCAACTAGGCTTAGCTCTGAAAACACAGTGAATCTTGTGGCATTACAGATTGACATATGGCTTTATATGTTAAATAACTGTACTATTAACAGTAAATGATGTGCATAAGATATGATACATAATCAGACTTTTATCTGCAGGATGTCGAAAGCTCCTGTTTTAATGCAACATGTCTATTTTACTGCTGTGATCCTCACTCTGCCCAGAGCGCCGTACAGGCTGTCCTCTGCCCAGCTCTCTCACTAACAGTGACCACCTGAAGCTGTTCCATTCTATTGATTTGAACAACTTGCTTTAATTTTTCCTCAGCCCTAATGGGACTTCCTTTTCTTTTTTGTGTTTCAGAGTATCTCTTCATCTCTCAAAGAGCACTAGCTAAAAATATCACGAGCCACACACTGGCTGTTCATTTTTCATGCTTGAAAATATTCACTCTTCTTGCTGCTACAAAGAATCCCATAGATCCAATTCTTTCAGGCTTTACAATTTATGTTTATTTTTTTTTTGTAATGTTTATATGTACTGTTTGTATGTATTTTATGTATGTAAGTCTATGCACATATAAAACACAGCTGTTGGAGGCAAAATAAATTACTGAGAAATCAGACAAAGTATTTTCGTATCAAGTCAGATATCAGCTGCATAAGCAGATAGATATATACAGATCTATGTATAACATATATCTGTATGTACGCAAAAGCTTTTTTACCCTTCTTTTAAAAAACAAATCATATTAAATATGAGACAACGTATCTGCTTCAATGTTTAAAATCACTAAGAAAACAAAATGAGTACAATTACACACAGACTGTAAGCTAATTTTTAATTTTAATTGAAAGAAAGTGCTGTTTCAACCATACTTTCTATATTTCAGTCAACAGCTTTACAGCACATTCTTCAAAGCTGGGACAAGGCCCTCTTTTTTGACAGCTAAACAACTCCCAGATTTCTCTAGTAATGCGTCTGTCAGCACTTCCCCAGCACACAGCCCCAGGATGCTGTGAGAGAGCGCTGCTCCTGCCAGCTATTGTTCTCAGCTCCCTGCACAGGGAGCCCGACTGTTCTGGAGCCCTGGGGTTCTGCTCCATCCCAGCAGCTGTGCTCGAACAGAGAGAGATTTTTACTTCCAGAATGCAGTCAGGGCAGGTGTCTGTGCAGCTTCAGAATGAGACATCAGGAACAGTCTTCGCCGAGCTCAACACTGGTGCCAAAATATGCAGTAATGGATTATCCAGACACCAGTGGCTGTTTTTCTGTACTCTGATAAAAGTATATATTTACCTATTCCTGTACCTATTCACAATAATTTTGTGAAATTCACAAAACAAGACTGCGGCACTCACTGCATTCCATGCATTTTTACTGGGCTTAATGAAAATGGAGTTAACGGTGAGCTGTCATTTCTGGGCCAAGTTTAAATTCTAAGGGCAGACTGCACCAAAGAGCAATAAAATAAACCTGGGCTGCAGCTAATGCTGGGATCCTGTTTAAATAACCAATAGAAGTCTAAACCCCAGTATCAGCTTTCATTTACTATTGTCATTTTGTTTGTACCCCAGCTCTGCCGTTCCCAACTTCACACTATTTTTCTCTTGTTGTTTACTGTAGCTTCAGGCAACACTGCTATGAAACTGAAGAAATTATTTATGCTTTGGAGGTCACGTATTCTGAAGCAAACCTACCAACCTACTGCTGGCCCCAAGCCCTCTACATTGTGACTCGTTGTTTTCTTTTTTATACAAAACAATATCACGACCATCTTGTAGCCTTTTGCTGTGAACTCACAGTTAATCCTCATAGATCTGTCATAGCACAAAAACTGGCCTTTTAGCGTTATGGATAAGTAAGGAGGAACAAATGTTGTTAATGATGAGAATCAACGATAATGACTGATAATGACATCAATGAGATTTGACTGGTAAATGTGATGGATTAGATATTACAATACTTCATATCAGATGCTGCAGTACAGTTTGCCTTGAGGTGCTGTGATCACGCTTTTTAAAACTTTGTTCATTGTGAAGTAAAGATGACAAATGACAAACAATTTCTGCACTCCTACTGGGCCGTATTTATAACAGGTTGTTAAAATGGTAAAATTCACTAGTGCAGGCCTTTACAAAAATTGCTGATGCTTATACTGTACTTGTATTCTAACTCTTCATTGTCAGAAATGTCTAAGACGTTTGTACAGGTGTGTATATAGTTATTGACATCCTTTAGACTTTTACATACAGTTTGTATAATGAATATAAGACATTTCTACTTGTACAGCACATTGTATGTATACATGATTGCAACATTATTTCTATGCCTTTCAAATCCAAAACCTGAAACCAGAATCCCAAACTGAAACCATTGTATCTAGACTTTTTTTAACCTCATTAATATTATAATTAAGAAGCCAGTAATTTGTAAAAACTCCAAGAGAGGACGTCATACTTACACCTGTATTTATATACAATAAATAAATGGTGCAACATGATTTTTATCGCGGATCAAGAGTGATTGTAGATTAAATATATTTATCCTTATATATGATTTAAAGATCATCCTCAGTTAAATTTGGTTTTGTGTCTAAGCCTTACAGGAGAAAATCGGCCTTAAATACAGTCCATTAAAGTGTAACTACTATATGCACTGTGTTCAGGATAATTTAAGGTTAGCCCCAGTTATTACCATGAAGCAGTCCATTTAGCTAACAGCATTAGCATGTACGTGGTCCTACCCTTTCCCTACAGCTCCCTGTGTAAGAGGCCCCAGCCTTCAGCCACCTCTCCTAGTCTCTGACTCAAACTGGCCCCTGGGACACTGACAGAACTGCCCTTCCCTTGGCTCTCCCACCCCCCTGCCTGCCCTGGCCAAAATATACCTCATTTCCCCTTGGAAATCACACCATTCACAGCCCCAGCTCGTAACTAGCAACAACAGCTACAGGAGAGTCAGGGGGGAGGGATTTCTGAGGCCTTGGATTTAGGCTTATAAAACAGTGTGTGCTTCTAGATTAGCATGGGGCAGGTGGGCAGAGAGGCAAGGGTATCACAGCTGAGGGACTTTGAAGGGCTGTGAGGATAACCTGTCAAAATTTCGAAAGGCAGGATGGAATACTCTCTCTCTCTCAAAGAGAGAAGAAAATGTGTTTATTCCTCTTTGAATAATAACGCTAGGCTTCATTCATACAGTGACAAATCAAACCAAGTCCATGAAGACTGACAGTATTTTCAGTTAATGCAGAAGTCATTATTCCTAACGAAAAAAAAATTTTGCTGATGAGGTCTAAACCAAACAATTTAGACCACAGGCTTTACGATAAAAAATACCACAAAGTATAAATAGTTTTGTTCTTTGTTAAAAACGTTGATCAAAATAATTCTCAAGATTCATTATGTAAAAAATACACACAGCTCATGTGAGAATAGCCTGATCAAAACTAAGATCTATATACAGAGACAGAAACAAGGAAATATTAAACTTGCACAATCTTAGGAATCTTCCTCCCATTCATCTCACTATGACGATTACAACAAAAGTGTGATTAGAACAAAACATTGACCCTAGCCCTAGAAAACACATCTAAGATACTGAAACTTTTTAAAGAAACATTCAGAATTCGTCTGTTGGGATTTTTGCTGTGAAAACTTTAATCAGTAAGTCGTATTGTACAAAGAAAATCTTAAGCATAAGCATATTTCTAAGATATGCTTTTTAATAACATACATTTTAAATTTGTTATAATGCTCTTTAAAGGCCAGAGCAAAAATGATTTAGAAAAATGATCTGTAGACCTATGTGTATTAATTAAATATATGGAACAATAAATTATGTTGGATAATTTTCTACGCTGAGTGAATTCTTTCTCAATAGCTGTGCTAAAAACATCTGTGTGGCCAAGGGTAATCTTCCTCTAACATTTCTCTGCTACGCTGTCCTCATTCTGCTTAAATCAGGAGGTTGCAAACCATGGTCTTACCAAGTGATCAATTATATTGATCTTGTAATATGAATAATTTGAACTCTTTCGTTGCTTTCAGTTCCTAAACTTATTGAAGGTTGGCTCTAAGCTGTTGAATTTCAGATCAAACTTAGGATGTTGAACTTTCGTTTTGAAACAAAAACTTGCAAAAGTTCTAATCAAGCGGCTTGTTAGTTCAATGAAGCATTTAATTAAGTCAAGAGCTGTAAAATCTGTAACAAGAAAAACAGCATGTACTGTATGTGGGTCCCCAGGACCAGAGCCCAGAACCACTGGTCTCAAGCTTCTCCAGCTACATTAGGATGACTCTAAATCAGGGGTCTGCAACTGTAGTCCAGGAGAGCTGCTGTCAAACAGGTTTAGCAGGCTAACTTTAAACAAGCACTTTATCCTTTATATTTTATATGTGTTACAATGTGTTGAATTAAGAACTTTAAAAGATTTTTTAACAATAATCTAAAAGGACTAGACATAAATCTAGCCTTCAAGGACATTAATGAAATCTGCTGTCTTTCCTGTATTTAAAATATCTTCCTAACCATGAAACATTGATAGCAAGATGCAAGAATGTCTGTTCTCATTGCAGTTTTTTATGTGTTTGAAGGCTTAGTACACTAAAAACTGACATTGCCTCCTATGCTATCTTGAATGATTAGTACATTTAATACATCTGAATTGAAGCCTTAATTGAGCTAATGAGTTGCTTGATTGGAACATTTGCAAGTTTTATTCTACAGGAGGCTGTCTCTGAACTATTCCATTTTGGGTTTAGAGCTGAAAGCAATCAAACAGTTCAAATAAAAACTATTATAAGTCATTTACAGGTTCAAATGTGTAACATATTTTGGCTGGAACAAAAACCAGCAGGTTTATGGACCTCCAGTAATAGGATTGAGGACTCTGGTATTGACACTGACAGTTCTATGCCAAGGCCTTAAAAAACATAAAGTAATGGTTATCACCAGGCCTCTACAGTACATTTGATAGTATTAAAATGTTTTAACAGCTTTGACAACAAATAAACATGAGAATCCACAGAGCCCCAGCAGCATCATTCTGAAGGGCTTGACAGCCATGGATCATACAGCGGTTCTATTGGGAGTTAAGAAGGGTGGATACTGTACAAGTGACATCAGTTTCAGGACAGGGTCGCTGAGGCCAGGCAGTGATCTGTGAGTGACCTCATTGATTTGGACCAGGCGAATGGAAAGTAGGTGTTGAAATCCAGGCTTGGCTCAGCCTGAAGATCTGAGGACACCATAATTCCTGTAGTCTACTCCATTGCCTCACATGTGACAGAGTGGTGTGTTAGTTGAAGCAGGGCATTGCAAATCGAGGAAACAAAATGCATGCAAAAAGAGCATGAAAACTCATGCTGCCATAACTTAAAAAAACTCTCTTCAACTTCAGTGTTTTTCATGTTATCTTTTTTTAAAGCGTAGCAGAATTTCTAGAAGCACTTCTGTCTTGGCTGTTGACACGGTACAATGTAACCTCAATGTAACTTCTTGCGTGCTGTGTTCCAATCGGCTTAGATTTCTTTGCTTCACTGAAGTAACTTTCTCAATAAGTATAGACACCGTTATACAAACATCTTTGATTTTTTGCAGCACAGGGCTCTTTCACTCAGTATTTTTTCTTTATACAGAATCAGTTCTATGGCAACTTTATACTGAAGTCATTGACACTGTGTCAAGTAATCTGTTTTTTCTGCAGTCCGGAAGGTTTATATGGTAGACTGTCCTTGAACAGCTGCTGATACAGTACAATATAAGCATGTATCCCCTTGTCTGTTGTGTTTCAGTCAGCAGAGCTTTGTGTTACAGGATTTGGGAAAGACCTGCTTCCTCTCTGAGCATCAGTGCAACTGAGGAACCCCTGAGCCTTGCACAGTGAACACCCACACCCCCACTGTGGTATGTGACACTGGCAGGAAAGCCCCTGTAGTGCCCAGCGCCTCCACACTGACCTACTTCTCCTCTACTTGATCTACACTAAAGGACATGCTCGGGGAGTAGTGCTGGGAGCTGTTGGCATGATTGTCTTCATTTATTTCAGAATCAATCGTGCTCTCTTCACTGAAACAACATTCTCAATGAGATATAGACACTGTTATGCAAAATTCTTAAATATTTCGCATTGTTCTGCTCTTTAACTCAGTATTTTTTCCTTATTTATGCAGAGGCAATTAGGGCAATCTTACACTGCAATTTAAGTCAGATTTCTATATGACATAAATAACTGTGTGTGCATTTGCGTCAGTGTACAGAGAGGATGAAGAAATCCATCTCTTTCATATTATGATTCTGTGGTGGCCATTCAAGCACCTTTAGAATACCAGCATAAGCTTGGCTTTCAGATAACTCTTGATTGTATTTGGCATGGTTACCTCAGTGTAGATCAAATTGATCACACTAAGAACAGTCCAGTATTTGGCAAATTACATGTTCTATACACACCAGGCAGGCCAGTAATAATTGGCGGTACTGCAAAATAGCAGGCAAGGGTTATAAAGAAAAAGACCTATACTTTTCATAAACACCTACTTGAAATCATACTATTTTAACAACGGTCTTCTAGTTGTGCTGAAATTGTAAATTGCTACAGAAGAAATAGTAGTAACAATTATAGCCAGTTTGTTTAAAGCCTCATGATAAAGCCCCCGTAGGGATGCCTATTATGTTATTACGAACTGATACAACTACAATCAGTCAGTTCTCCTAACACTTATTTTGACAGTAGGGCACAGCTACAGTATACCTCACAAAGCTCTCTTTTAACATAGCGTTAAAAAAGAGTACACGTTACAAAGAACTGAAATGCTTCCCTTTTTGGAAGTTCTTTTGCGACTGACGCAAGAGGGATCCACTAGGTTATACCACGTCGAAGTAGCCAAGACTTACCAGGTACGCAACTCTTCAGATCACCTGTTCCATAGCACTGCTCTGTTCATCAGCACCTGCTGGAAGACCACAGACACGAGAGGGGGAGCTCAGTGAGGGGCCATTGAACCCTGTGCAGCAGCAGAATCAGCACACCCTGCCTGTCATGCTGAGGGGAGAGAGCTCTCTGCCTCTGGTTCCCTTTTTTCTTCCTGTCGCTCACAGGGGCCGGAAGCACTCTTGCGGCACAAGCACCGTCTCCCTTCCCCAGGGGTTAGGCAACTACTCTTACGGAACACAGAGCTTCAGAACTGCAGGGTGGGGAAAAGATTTGCAACCTAAAATAACACATTACTGGAAAAAATACCAGAACTGCATCCTGTCATAACTGACTGAGCTAAGTTTTTTTTTTAATGCGAGTGTAAATTTCAAAAATTGTTCTTTTGTTACTGAGGAGATTCTATAGAATGGACACTATCATGAACTCCTTGCTGTCAGCTTTTCTCAAGTGCAGTAAGTTTATTTAAACCGACTAGCAAGGTGGACAAAGTCTCTCAAAAGGCTGAGTGACTGAGAGAAGCAAAGTCATTATTTTTGTTTTGTTAAGTGAAGCGAAACCACAGGACTAGCCCTGGAAGTGACTCTAACACACTTGTACTAGTAAACTATCCCCACCCCCTAGTTAAAGCTGGTATTCACTTATAAGAGGGCCAGCTAAGATGGTGACAAGCATGTACTCTGGGGACTGACACCCAGAACTCCGAGATCATTGCTTACGGAGTCCTAACGAATACTCCACATTGCAGGGTGATTACATACAGGTTTCCGAGGACTCAGAGACAGGATCGAATTTTAAAAAGAATGACAATTTTAAATTACACCTTTGCTAAATTGTAAACTCTTGTTTGTATATTTCAGTACAGAAATAATAATAACTCAAACTGATTGTTTTCATTGTACACAGTCAGCAATTCAGTATTCAGTATTATGTGGCTATTTTTTTAAGCAGTCACTGACATCATTATGCAACTATTTCACTTCACTTGTGAACAAATTTTTATTTACTTGAATTTTTTCCAAAAAGAGAACATCCTTCTTCCACACACATAAAGCATTCAGCTCTTGTTACGAACAAATTGTACATAAAACTCAGTTCACACTGACTCTCCTGAACAAATTAGAAGTATCTCTTAATTTCATCTGAGGAACAGAAAATGACCTATCAGAAAGTTTATAAGTTTACTGCACAGTAATTAAGTACAGATATTTATTTCATTGAAGGCACGCTTCTCATTTTACGAATTAATTTTGAGTTCAAGGTCAACGTTAAAATCCTGTCTTATCTCAAGGAGTCCCAACGAATTGGAGAACCAAGCACAGTAGCTCCATAACTCACTGTACCTTTACACTACGATACTGTACATTAGCCACTGTGGGAAAAGAAACTGGCCATGTGTCATTATTCCACCACAACATGTCCACTTTTTCTGGGGCCACACTGCTTAGGGCTTCCAAACCCTTTGGCTCAGAAAATAAAGCCAAGTGACTGGCAGAAAGCAGCAGCTGGCACTTTCAGAGAAGATCTTGTTAACATTGTCACATACCGCCATTTGCATCTCAAAACAGTCACAATTCACATGTTGCAAACATCAACCACAAGCTCACACATTCATTATGAGAAGCCATGAAAGCAGAAGCTGAAAGACATGCAGGATGAGCACTTACACCATTTATCCTTAAAGAGATTTTCAGATGAAAAGAAAATATGTTTGTGAACTTAGGGTCACATTTATACACAATATTAAATACCATAATTTATGCAACAGGATCCCCATAGGTTTAGTTATACCTCCATTTTGAATGATAAACAAATGTATCTGAATTAATTGCATCTCTAATCAACTTTATCCTGATCTTCAGCACTGACTTGCCAATTATACACACTTCTGAAACAGATCCCAGCAGACTAATTCTCTCAATGATAAAAAACAACAAAAATCATTATTGCTCCAACATAACTGGACTAACTGCAATTAAGAGAATTTTCTCCTACATCTGCTTTTCTGCTGACAGAAGTCATGCACCAGAGGTAAATTAAGCAAAGAGCCCCTAAGAGTGCATAAATCACCTAATGGATCTCTTGCAAGTGCTTGGACATCAAGATCTATGATCTCAGCAGCTAAAAGCTATAGCGACTGAGATAAACGTACTTCAGGATACAGCAAATACAACAGAGTAATCTGTAAAGAAAACTAATAGGTGTATGCTCACTCCTGTTTCAAAGCCACCAAATGTATTGGTGTACAATACATTTCCTTATAAAAATACTGTGATTTGTATTAAATTCTTCCCTAGTGTTTGTCCCCTTCCACTGTTGCTATATTTTTATCAGTTGTTGTTAAAAAACACAACATTTTGTTTATATGCAACAGTTACTATATACTGTAACTGAATGGAATCTCATACGATAAAATACTTATTAAATGTTAACTTCAGCTGAAATTAAAGATATTGTTAATGTTTTTTTAATTCAATTTGACCAATATTTGGCAAAGCCTGAAATGCAAAAGTAAGAACTGGGACACTGGTTAATAAAATGCCTCTGAAATTTCCTGTGCTAAAATTTGCCAACAAGATTTCAAAACCTTTGGGCTTTATTTGAAAGTGAGAATCCCGGGTCTCTGCTTCACACAAGGGAAAAAAACTCACTGGCTTGTAAGCTTGTGCATGAAGTTTCATTTCGCATTGGCTGATGTCGCAGAGAGTGACATTCTGTGTAGTTTTTCTAAATACTGCATTCCAGAAAAAAGGTGCCTGGAGGGAAAAACAGCCATACTGAATCGCTCATCTTTAATCAATGATGAGGCCATTGAACGCCTGCCACAAGTTCCAATAAACCCAGAGCTCGACGTACCACCCTGTCTCCAAGAAACTGTAAAGGCCATCAACCAGCTGTCAAACAGCAAAGCGCCGGGCGCTGGTGCCTTCCCTGCCGAAGTGTACAAGTCAAGTGGCATCCTTCATCAAAAGCTAATCGATATCTTCTAATCCATATGGAATCAAGGTATCATACCTCAACATTTTAAGGAAGCCTCCATAGTGCATCTTTACAAGCAGAAAGGCAACTGTCACTCCTGTGATAACCATTATGGCATATTGCTCCTTTCTATAGCTGTTAAGAAACTGGCCCGAGTCATGTTGAACCGCCTCATCCACCGTCTCGAGCAAGATCTTCTCCCCAAGAGTCAATGCGGCTGGTACAGTGGTACAGAAAAAGTGTCAAGAGCAGAACAGGGATTTGTACAACATCTTCGTGGACCTGACTAAGGTTTTCGACACTATCAGTAGGGACGGACTGTGGAAGATAATGGCCAAGTTCAGATGTCCTGACCGGTTCATCACCATTACAAGCCAGTTTCAGGATAGCATGATGGCTCATGCGCTGGATGATGGTGAGACCTCAGAAGCCTTCCCTTTGACAAACAGCGTAAAGCAGGGGTGTGTACTTGCCCCGACACTGTTCAACATGATGTTCTCAGCCATTTTGTCCGATGCTTTTTGCAACAGTGAAGAAGGAATCCACATCAGATACAGGACAGGCGGGAAGCTGTATAACCAACGCTGCCTGCAAGCAGTCACCAAGGTGAAGGAGACAGTCATCAAGGACTTCCTCTTTGCCGAAGACTGCACACTCAATGCCGCCAGCCAGCAGGACAAGCAAGCCAGTATGGACAGGTTCTCTGCAGCATGCGACAACTTCGGTCTCACAATCAGCACAAAAAAGACAGAAGTGATGTACCAGTCCACCCCTGGTAACCCCCATCAGAAACCCCGCATCACAGTAAAGGGATCGACACTCAATGTCGTAGATAGCTTTACCTATCTAAGCAGTAATCTATCCAGACATGTGAACATAGATGAAGAATTGCTAAGGCCAGCAGTGCGTTTGGAGGGTTGCGAGCCAACGTCTGGGAACTTAGAGGTATTAGCCTCAACACAAAGCTGAAAGTCTACCAGGCTATAGTACTTCCAACGTCACTTTATGCATGCGAAACATGGACCATCTACAGCAGACACGTCACTTTGAATCACTTCCAGATGACATGCCTACGCAAACTGCTGAAAATCAGGTGCCATGATAAGATCCCTGACACAGAGGTTCTCGCCCACACAGGTCTGCACAGCATTCACACCCTGCTGCAGAAGACTCACGCCAGATGGGCCGGACATGTCCTACGCATGGACGATGAGCATCTTCCCTAGAAGCTCTTGTATGGTGAACTCGCAGAGGGAAAGTGCCCAGTTGGGAGACCCTTGATACGCTTTAAGGACTAAAAACCTCCATGAAAAATCTAGGAATCTCCGTCACCATTTGGGAAAGCCTTGCATCTGATCGCACATCATAGCGCAGCCAGATCCTCAAAGGAACAGAGGCTGCCGAAAAACGACGCATAACCGAGGTCAAAAGCAAGCGTGAGACGTGAAAAGCCAGAGCTGTCGGCACCTCCCCCACAACAAACACTGGTCTTACATGCCATATTCGTGGTAATGACTTCTGTGCAGAGATTGGACTCATCAGCCACCTTAGGACACATTTAAAACAATCTTAATAATCTCTTGATAGTCGTGGTCTTCATCAACAACGATGGACGAACATCACACATCTATTCCAGATAACAAACTGCCTGGACGGAAAAACAGTTTTTGAACAACTGTGGTGAACTGCTAAACAGCAATTTTTCAATTAATGAGTACCGATTCGGAAGCAAATGTTTTTAACTATGGGCCTCGCTGTCCCATGGCTTAGTGCTCAGCATACAAGACAAGATCAGGGTAATGGTGCCCTCTCAGACAGCTGGCAGGTGGTCTAACCTTCTTGGTCTTTCTTTGGTGTCTTAGACTGCTTCTTCTGTGTAGTCCGCAGCTTCAACACAGATTCGTACACCAGGGTCTCACAGCTCACATTAGTTGCTTTACTAGAGACTGAGTGGCAACTACAGCTTCACAACCTTTCTGCCATGAGAATTTGCTAATGATCCAAAGAATTATTGTGAAAATGGCAACTGATCTCAAGCATGCAACCAAAAAAACAGCCCGGCCTAACCGCCACAGGCAGTGATAGTTGGGTGCCCACAGGGAAATGGGACACAGCTGGCCGTGCTCTGTGGGGTAAGAGGGGTGGAGTTTAATTCACAACCACAACCCCGGAAAACAGAAAAGCTCAAGGGTGTGTGCTTTGCTGGGCTAGCTGTTTCTCGATAGTGATTTTGTGTCTGGGCTTCCCCCAGCCAACTCTGTCCCTGGGAAAACTTCAGAAACCAGTCAGCTGATGTCAGCTGGCATCTAAACCAGCAGCCTCAAGGTACATCCACATTGCTCAAAGCTCAAGGCAGAGAAGACTGACCCACCTGAGTCTTAACAGTTTACTACACAGGCTACCAGCACAGCTGTGCTGATATCTCCTGCTGCACAGCGGTCCTGTTTTCTTGTACTGTTTCCTGTTTTTACAGACTGCAGAGGTTAGCCTGCTTAATGTAACACAACCACAGCAATATAGCTCCAGAGTTCTAATTTGTCCAGTATTATTGCCCTGCATGGATTGCACAGATATAGGGGAGCCAAAGTCATCTTCTTGTATCACAACCACCAGCCTAGAGCACCACAAAGCTTGTGAATAGCATAGGTTGTCCCATGTAGCATAGCGGATGTCACGCTGAATCTTCTTTCCAGAGGAATGAGCCTTTAAAGCCGAAACAGAGTTATTTAAACTTCAACTCACTCTGACAAAATTCTCAAATTTCCCCCTCCCCTGCAGGCTGTTTACTCTAAAGTTCCCCCAATCTTCCCATTAGGGCTTGGCCAGGAAGCTGGAGCAGGACTGCAGAGTGTTGTGTTTCCTGTTTGCCCTCTGATCTAAACCCTGGCTTCCTGAAGACAGGGAGAGACCAAGGACAGGCAGCACATTTATAGCAGCTGCAGGGTGTGGCTCACCTGCCCCCTCTGCCAGCCCAGGGCAATCCCTACAGTACCTGGGCTTCCCAAGTGGAGGAACACATAGCAGAAAGGGACACAACTGACTAGCAGCAGCACAGACTGACCATCAATGCACCTTCCAGCTGAGTCTGCAATGAATATCACAGGCACAATTGGGCAGGCATCATTGAATTACTGTGGAAAGGTTGTCCGATTCTGCATTGGTTCCTTCATGCTTTCTGAAAATCCCTGGTTGTGCAAAAGTGTGTCAAAAAAGGAAGTGAGAAACTAAAATAAACTTAATAGAATAGCTTACCAGCTGCTCTATAAAAGGCACTGAACCTTAGAGAGAACTTAAAAAAGATAAATTCTTGTACACAAGCAAACACAACAAAACGAATGTTGTTGCAATCATTAGCTTAAATTAAAACACTTTAATTACCACTGCCCAGGGTGAAGGGAGTGTTTAATAAAATCCATGGCAAGTTAGCTAATTTTTAAAAATTATTACATTTCATACATCATTCAGCCTGGTTTAAGACACAATGACACACGTCTGCAACTACTATAATAATTAATAACATCAATGAACTGAAGTAATACAGAGAATAGACTGGAATATTATGTGGGCTAGTCATTATATACTGAGGGATAGAGGGAAGTGTAACTGGCATTGCTGGTCATTATTTGATTTATAGTCACAATCAGTAAGTACTCCAGCTTTAAGACAAAAGATGTTTTTTCATTCACCCTAACAGCTGTTACAGGGCTCTTTCAGGGCCTATGACATCGTTCTTGGTTTGATTTGACTGACAGTTTCTAATTCAAAATGACCTTCTACCTTGTAAAAGAAAGTAAACTGTAAACGAGTAAAGCAGTGTAAAAAGGTACTAAAAACTGAAATATAAACTAAGTTCTTGGTTATGACACTTGTCAAATATTGGTGTGTTTTGCACAAGCATGAGTTCCTTACAGCGTCTTCTGAGTGCTTGTAAACTGGACAGTGTTTCATGACGAAACACTGGAAAAAAAAAGATCCATTATCTACATTTTTGTGGTTTGTTAGCAAAAACACTCTGGTCAATAAGTGCCCACCCCTTTGTGGAACCAAGAGTCAAGCAGACAGCAACGTGCTCAGCTAGTGTTTGACAGTTCTCAGAATTGACCTGCTGACGATAATGTCTCTGAATTGTGGGGTGTTTTCACTGTGACTGTGTGAAAACACTTTCAATTCACAGTGACTCCCATTTCCTCTTATGTCTGTTGGTCAGAGAAATGAAGTGAGAACACTGCAATCCACACTTAAAGGAAATCTTGTTGTGCTTGTAGTACATGTGTCCAGACAAACAGAGATCAGTCTGATTTGTAGGAATTATTTCTCTCGTGACAACATGGTTGTCCTTTAAAAGTCTCTTTTCCTGACACAATTTGCTCATTACAATCAGAGGAAACTGCTGAATCGGGAATGCAGCAGTTCTTCGAAAAAATAGAAATTCCAGCTGTCAAGACCCTGGAGGATGTGTGGAAATGGGGCCTTAGGATTGCCTGACATAAATACATTCACACGCACTGAGCAACTTTCTCCTGTCTGTCTTTAGAGAAGTTATTTTCCCGTTTGAACACATTATGATTAGCAAGAAACCAGAAAACGTCGTATTGAAAACCAAACCAGATTAATGCACTGCAGCGTGGTTACTTCATAAAATATTAGTGTTTTTATTTGCGTTTCTTCATTCACATAGTTTAAAAGAACCAGCCCTTGAAATTATGGGATTTACGTAAGGTGACCCTCAGTTATGTACAACTGCCCTAGATAATGCTAAATGCATTAAAGATTACACATGAAAGGATTTTAAACTGTTCCGGATAGCTAAGGAAATAGAAGTGTACTGGGATCAAAGAAGCATGGGCAAAATGATAGAAACAATACAGTTTCACCCACAGTAAGTAAGGCATCCCTTTAATTAGTTTAGTTAAGAATGGGGTTCTTCCTGAACACTCATAAGGAGATAAGAGTCAATGTTGGTCCTGGAGGGCTTTGTGCCATCTTGTCTCCTAATGAGTTAAATCAGCTCATTATTGCCTTAATGGACCATTGAACAGCTTCTCCCAGCTCTTCAGGCGTTGCTACTTTGAAGAGACCTAGACAATTTGCAGACACACTAGCCCCCCAGGACCAGGACTGCCAAACCCTGTGGCAGGAGGAATGATTGATGGTGTTTGGATGCAGTTATTACTTTAAGGCACTGTTTCATTTTTACTTCTGCGCTAACGTTTCAAATATGAATATATTCACTCGGTTCTCTGAAAAGGAACAGAACAGCACTGGAGAAAAGACAGCCTACAAAAGGATCAGAAAACACAGTGCAGTCCAGCAGAACCAGTGTTGGAGTGAACTCTGAAACACATGTCAGGCTCCCCTTGGCATGACTGTCACTGAATGGGTCCCACATGGGTGTATACTTCTAAACTGATCATGCACACACAGCTATGTAATGGTATTAAATATCTTTCTTGTTATTGCACCAATGAAAATTGTTATTATGATTTTCCCTAGATGAAAATATGGACGTGTGAAAACAGTTTCTGAAATGCACGTCTGTATTCAATATCCTGAGCAAGGGCAGCTGTGAGATGGGACGAACAGATGCCTATTCTAAATAAAAGAAAAAAGAATCAGACAACGGAGATTGTAGATGCACCTGTTCTGTAGCTGTGCAAGGATGCAGACTTTTCTAAACCAGAAGCAAAACTACTGAGGTAAACCACCTCCTTTATGATAGTCTGTCGAAGAAAAGATTAGTTCCTCTGCAATAGTCTCAAAAGACATGAGCCACGCTGACTCCCACAGCTATCTTTCACAGAGAACTTTCAGAAATCAAAGACATACTGGGAAAATGGCAATCTCCTGTTTTGCAGTATTGTGCCTTATAGCACTACCTCTTTAGGAGGCAGAATTCACAAACTGTTTTTTCATTGAAATTGTTTTTACGAGGTACGCATTGTGGTAAACAGCTTTCCCATAAAATCTCAATCATGAGTAACGTACATATACAGGATAGGGAAAATAAAGAAAAACAGTGCTAGCTATGTAGCATCAAATAATCAGTAAGCAAAAATAACTAAAAGAACAAATATGATGGGAAGTCCTTGAGAGAACCTGCTTCCTGAAGACCCACTTATCAGTTTATATCAAATTCCTGTAATCTATTTCATTGATTACTGCTATTTTGATAGTCTCCTTGAGTACGGATAGTCTCCTTTATTATGGACATTAATATGATTTAAAAAGGCTAAAACTAAGACCATCCTTAGACAGCGACAGCAAATGGTAAAGAAATATAAAAAGAAATGTACTGCTTCAAAAAAGGTTCTGAACATGCTTTTGTCATTTACTAATACACAAGATCCCCAATTAGCTTTTTATTCGATCTGATCAGGGGATAAAGTGAACAGCTAATAGGTGGTCCTGATCTTGTCTGAGAGTCTGTGTGAATTACGGTGACTACAGTATTTATCAACAAGTACAACTAAAACAGTCACATATCTTTATTAAAAGATGATAAAGTAAAATAGATAGCTTTGATTTTAACCAGTCCCTTCCTAATTTCACAAGCAGTGTAATTGAATAAAATTTTTAATTTTATAAGGCAACCACCACACTGAAAACAATTAAGAGAAATGGCTTTAGAAATGCAAATTTAGAAGCTCACACATTACCTTCTTCAATGACAGTGTGGCTGTTTCAGAACTCTAGTTGTTCCTATTTTTGTGTCTGTAGCTTTGTCACGCAATGAGCAGATCTGACTGATCTTCTTATTCTTTGGTATTCCCCTGTATATGTATATACATATTTGTTGCCTTCTCGCTAGGAAGAAGTTCCTGGTTTGCTGCAGCCAAGCAACTTGAATAAGTCACGCAACTGTCATTTTCTAAGTTATCAGAATCATGACGCATCATACTAACCAAAAATACTTTTGTCCTTGCATGGATCTTATGCCTCTTTCTTAAATCTAGATTTCATCACACTGATTCACTGAGAGGCTTGAAGATAAACGGACTGTGAAAGCAAGAACTAAGGTAATCAACATCATGTTTTCTTACCTAGTTCTGCATTTCATGGTCTTCCTTAATCATCAGAATCCTGACGAAATATGCATACAAACTGCTGGGAAGAAAGAAATTTCCCTCATTGCACATCACCTGAATAATTTGGAGCATAAGTCATACTCAAAAGAACAGCACAGGGCACAGAGAGGAAAAGCTGGAATTTTTTTGTAAACCTTCGTTTCCCTCCATGTACCACTGATCTTTAAGCATGACCCTTACGTCATCCTGCCAGTCCTACTATTTTCACACACATCTGCAACCAGGCCAGTCATGTCACGTCACCACAAAGGAAAACTGGAACTTGAATGGCCAGCAGAGAAAATGTGCTGACACAGACTGTGCGCACTTCCTCAGAAGACTACAGACATCACCGCTGCAAGATGCTACATCATCAATTCAAAAGGCTCTCACACCGAGTTTTTGTACCTGTGGAAATGGTTGCTGCTCTGGGCTTTAGGACAAACGTACTGTATACGCATTATATAAGATCACTTTATTAGCCATATACAATTTCTTGCATTAGGAATTATTTTAAACAAGACATTATTGTCTATTTATTTGCTGCTAACAAAAATATGTACAATTTGTTAATAATACAAAGTGTTAATAATTCTTAGTGTGCATCTAATGGAATTAGATTTACTTTCTAGGATGATAAGTTTATTTTGCACAGGAGCAGGATTAGTTAGTTAATTGATATAATTGACACCTGAAGAAGGCTCTGCGGCCGAAACGTTGTGTTTTCTTTCTTCTCTCTTCAGCATGGAATAAACCTATTACTTGATATAAATATCAATTAAGTGTCATAAAAAAGCTTGCTTGTACAAATACACCTCTCAAATATTTCCAGTTAAATTCAAAGTACATTAAGTAATAGGTTTTAGTAAGGGGTAGAACGTTTTATGTTAAGTTCCATTTTAGTCTGTACCAGTTCTAAAGTAACAGTAGTTTACTGCCCGATTTATGATGATCACTTATAATTTTCAAACACATTCAAATAAACTGCAAATGTACTTGAAGTTAAGCAGCATACACATATCAGCACTTCAGCGAACTGAAATTGACTGACTGAAATTAAGGAGATGACCAAAAGGGGAGTGAATCCAATCGATAATCATATTTGATCATTTCTGTGTGATTTTATACTTTTAGAAAGTAATGAAAATATATGTAGAGTAAGTTATTTTTTAGAAGTGTCATAAAGAAGCCCTTTGGCAACCACCCAGAAATAAAAGTAAATTCAAATATCATGCTATGTGTGTGTATGGGGGAGGGTGGTGGAGAAGGGCTGTGTACTACTGTGTGCTGGAGCTGTACAGGTTTGGCGCTCAAAGACAGGGATGTACTGAAATGAGCATGAGGTTCCCCTGCTCTTGCTCATGCCCTTTGGGAGCTCATATTTGATCTGCATGAGTAGCATCTCGAACATGGCTGAGGCTTCCAGTCCTCGGCAATACCCAGACCCGTCAGAATCAAGGGCAGACTCACTACTGCCAGGCTGAAAGATCTGGTGTGTATTCCATGGCCATTGGTCCATGCTTTATGCAGCATTCATTAGACAACACAGATGAGAACTACAAACAGCTGCTGTTTGGCACGGTCTGGATGTGAACCTTGGACCTCAGAATGGCAGGGCTTTGGTCAGACAGCCATATGGGAATCTTTATGGAAATCCAAACATGATCGTGTTCTTGTTTTTACACATTTTACAGGGTATCATCCACAAAACCACCTGCAAATACTAGGCGTGGCCTATAGCAGAACCTCAGTTTTATATCTCATTGAAAGAGGGAGCACGGTGTAGTTCAGGGTGCTAAGAGTAACACAGCAGGTTAGTGACTGAGCAGGGCATTCACTCAGGAGCCTCCTGACGTCAAGTTCAACTTCAGTACAGGGCTGGAAAACCAGTGAAACCAGTGAATGAATCACTGCATACCCAATCATAACCGTGCATTATTAAATGTCAAGTCTTCCCATCTAGGTTTACAGTTTTAAAGATAGATCATGGATACAGCTGCAAACTACCCTAATTAGAAAGTATTATTAGAACATCTTGTTGCTATTTTAGATTTCTGCAAGATTGAGAGGATCCTTCTACAAATTGAGACCTTCTCACAGTGCATCATTTTTTATGGTTTCAATTTAACCAAAGACAAGCAAGCATTTAAGAGACAAAATATGGCAATAAACAGATTATACAGTACCAGCCTTTTGTTGTTTAGAAGAAAATATGAAGATATTAAAAATAAGTGTTTTGGAACAGTTAAAAGTTTTTAAAAATATTTAAAATTTAGAAAGGACTGTGCTTACACTAGCATTCCTTGCGGGTATATATTCATACTCAAATTGATAAAAACAGGTGCTATACAGTAAAGATCTGCTCACAAAATAATCCTATTTGTGTCACTCATGGAACTGTATCAGTAATGAGTTTTGTTCACTTTAGGAACACTCCTTATGAGTGCTCCTTTTCTCAAACATCATATGAGTTTTTGCCTTTTCTTTGGAATCAGGCCACCTATCTGTTTAAGAGAAGAAGAACAGATACAACTCTTAGACTGTTATGCTGACATGCTGGGAGGCAGCAGAGGGGAAGGAGTAGCTCAAAACATCCAAGCGTTTTCTTCTGAGACTGAGTTTTCCCAGGAGGCAGAGCACAACTAGCAGGGGAAGGGTGGGATGAGTCTTCTAGGGATCTCGGATTTCTGGTAAACAGCAACTCTCGGGATTCACCGAGAGCCCACAGACTAGCAGTGACATCAGAGAAAAAAAAACATTCTTCCAGTTGCAATTAACTCTCCTGTTAGTCACCACAGAGCTTGCAATGTGATAATGTGCAATGGCTCTGGGGGTGGCTGTGTTACAGGTACATATACGCATGTCCCCTTCTCTCTCAAGTGGTATAGAAGGCAATTCCAGAGAGCTGAGTCTAAGAGCAGCAAGAGAATGCAAACCAAACTGGATGATTATACCACGAAAAAACAAACTCGCCAAAACCAAATTTAAAAGAAAAAGAATGATCAAACCACTGTGAGACCATGTTCTCTAGTTAGGTAGAGGTGACACATTGGATGTCAGTACAGTGCAGCGAGTGGTCAGGCTACAGAGACTGTGAGAAGATGGGTTCTACCTCAGCCAGGAGAGAACGAAAAAAGAAAATGGTTTCCGAACGGTCTCTTCCCTGTCAGGATGGTGGACGCTCTGCATCAAGGGCTGTGAAAACAGAACTGGTGATTCTCTCAGACTCCCGGAGGAGCAGCTTCTTAGAAAAGCTGTTACGGCTGCAGCCAAAGAGGAACAAACAGCCCTATCCTCTCTGCTTCCTGTTTGCACACGCGAGCCTACAACCGACCCCAGCCGATCGGGCTGAATGCGAGAAACAATGACTGAGTAAAACTGCAGGGCTATAGAGCTTCTTCAAGTCAGGAGCAATGCTTCACAATTTCAGAGCAGCTAGCAGGAATGAGATGGTGCTTGGAGGATAAAATAGATATGGAAGCAGTAGAGCCAAAGAGCACTGCTTGAGGAACAATGCAGATACATCCCAAAAAATTTAGTGGGTTGAAGTCTAGAAAACGTAGGTAAAAAAAAGACGGCTCCACTGAGCCTCAAAAAAGTACATTCAGCCATGCAAACAAAGTCGGTGTAGTAGAGTAAACTGCAGGATGAGGCAGACATTTAGAAATATTAAGGAAAAGATGTGGATGAAAAGAAAATGTCAGGTATTTTGAATAGCTGTTTTACACAGGTGCACACTAAGGAAGATAAGTAAGAAACAGGGAAATGCTCAGGTTTGAGCCTTGGTGTAACAGAGGCTCAAATGTTACAGGGATTAAGTGCATTTAAATGGCTGATGGTATTGTTCTCAAGGGGACAGGGATCTTCCAGGGGTAATTCATAACAGGAGTTGTCCCCACTGATCAGATAATTGCTATAGCTGTACCTGGGAAAAAATTAGCTCGATAACAACAAACCAGTGAGTCTTGTCTGAAATAAATATAAAATTACAAAGAAGTTATTTGGAAGAATATATAAATGTTAATTATGTTAGTGATAAACATTTTGGATTTAGAAATGTCAGATCCTGTTTAACTAACAAGGCAGACTGAGCAAGCAACAACAGTGAAAAAATTAAATGGAGAGCTTATGATATGTTAGATTTAGATTTCCAGAAATCAAATAATACATTTCCAGAAAAAAGGTTGTATCTCAAGATGAGTGATATAGGAAACAAAAGTAATGTGTGAGGACGCATTCAGATTAGATAGCCTACTCATCCTAATTTATATTAGACATGCAGACAGTGGCATAGGTAGTAAACATGGAATTGTTGGAAGAGAAATACAACACATTTTTACTACTGCAAGGAATCAGCAGCAAAAAAAACTAAGAACATAAGAGCACAAACAGCATATATGAGAAAGTGAGAAATGGTGAACAGGCAGAACGTTTTTTACACAAAAGTGGTGGATATTTGGAACTACCAATGTCGTTGAACCTTTAGAAAGCATTGAATGAGATGCTGAAATCAATAAGATACTATGAAAACAATCAATGTGCAATGCTGTGAAAGACATACAGTAGATGCATATAGAAGCTATATTACTATTTTAACTATATTACTATACTGTATATGATACAACTGAAATAGTATTAACATTGACATTTACAGGATACTGTTTGCAGGCAGGAACAGATACATTTTAAATATCAAATGTAGATACTGTACTAGAAGCAGCAACACACAAGAAAGGGGTTTATTAATACATTTTTCGCACACATCTCTAGACTTGTATAGGGAACGTACTATAAAAACCAAGGGAATCCTTGTACAACCGTTAAATGAGTATAATTATGGCCAGCAGTCATATCCCCCTGCAACTCACAACTGGCAGCCCACTGAAGCTAAGCAGGTGTGAGCCTGGTCAGTACCCGGATGGGAGACCTCCAGGATGGGAGACCTCCTGGGAAAAACTAAGGCTGCTGCTGGAAGAGGTGTTAGTGGGGCCAGCAGGCGGTGCTCACCCTGCGCTGTATGTGGGTCCTAATGCTCCAGTATAGTGATGGGTCACTATACTGTGAAAAGGTGCCGTCCTTCAGATGAGACATAAAACCGAAGTCCTGACTCTCTGTGGTCATTAAAAATCCCAGAGCATTTCTCGAAAAGAGCAGGGATTTAACCCCGGCGTCCTGGCCAAATTTCCCATTACTGGCGCACTGCTGTCGCATCATCTAGTGGGTAGTGGTGGAGTGAGTCCCAATTACTTTGAGTGGAGCACAGAAAAGCGCTATATAAGTGTAAGCAATTAATTAAAATTGACATAAGCAAAGTTACGCAAAGTTAGACCTCATTTGTAATATAGTGTGCAAGTTTGGTCACTATACTACAAAAAGTGAATTGCTACATAAAGCATAAAGGAAAGCCATGAGATGAATTCTGGGTCTGGAAAGAATTTCATTCTTAGTCATTTTTAAAACCTGGAACATTCCATTCAGAGACATTTAAAATCCTGAAAGTGATAGATAATGTCCATCCAGGGGACGACTTCATGATCAACAACTAGAAGCAGTGAACAGAAGTGGAAATTAAGTTTAGAAAAACTCTGGACAGATAATGAGACCTCTCATCTGTATACAGATAGTTATGGGGTTCTGGATCAAAATCACAAGCTATGTTGTCAAAGGTGATGTAAGAAATAATTGCACAAGATTCTTTGAGAGGGTAGCCATTAGCAACCAAATGAGCATGATGGGGGTAAATAACGCTAAGTCTTTCATATACTGTATTTTCTTTCCACTTGAGTCCTTGGCCGCTTAATCAGAATAGTTTTGTACTAAATGGAATAAATCAGACACTACCTCAAGAACTGAAGCAGGTAGAGAGGACTTGTCTCCTGAACTAGCTCTGCTCACCACAATCTACCAAGTGTTTTTAAAATGGGTTGAATGGACTTATACCTTTACTATTTTTTCTCTGAAGAATAGCCCATAGTTTCTTTCTGGTGAAACAATATATGTGCATTGTTGCTCTCGTTTCAGTTCCTCATTTTAAACAATTAATTTGCAGTCATCCTTCACAGAGATTCTCAGAAGTACCTTTGGACTGAAAGGAAGTTTGGTTTCATCATTACAGTAATCTTCGCAAGGCTTGTCGTTACACGAACTAAAAAGAATGAGTTATTTTTGTTGAACAGGTAAGCTCAATTTTATTATTATCTTGTCTAGCAGTTGACACCGAACTACTAAACACTCTGCATCTCACCACTGTAACACTGAGCAATCATAAAACAGCAGGTCAGCTCTGCAAACAAACTGCAACCTTGCACTCTAAGAATTAGTTATTGAACACAGTGCAGCACAATGACCTACTCAAAGAAGCATACCGTGTTCCGCACTACATTTTTCATATCAATTAATGTTAATGGATTTCAGTTTTATCAACTGAGATGGAAATTCAGCCTTACAAGCCAAGAAGGAATGCAAGGGCCAAAGGGTTTGTGATCAGGATAACGGTTTGCTCCCACGAAGGCAGCAGTGAACAATGGACTCGTGTGTTCAGCAGAAAAGAGCCGATGACTGTTCAGGGATGGACTGTGCACAACAGCTCCTTGTGTCCGACTCCATGGGAGGCAGGGGGCTAACTGGAATAGCCCATCTTTCACGTGTGCGCAGACCTCAACGGACCTATTCAACAGCCCACACCATGCAAAGTTTAACTTCACCATTACATCTAGTGAATATATCCACCGGTGATTTCACATGCAATTGTTCCTCGAATAATAACCTACTGTGTATGTTTATGTTTGGAATGTCTATTTCATTATCATTTCATTGCTTAATCTAACTCATTAATCCAAAAAATACTGTACAGCCTCTGAAAAGACCCCCCAAGTCTGCACATTACAAAATATGTGGGGCAAATGACTGCAGTATCACAAAGCATCACCTCAAGCTGTTGCACCCTAGGACACCTATCCCCATGCAGTGTTCCACTGTGTATAGGAACATTTATGAGGACCAGCAGCAAGTAAGAGCAGCAATAACAGGAAGCTGTAGCTGTAGCTGTTCCCCAAAATTCCTCTCAGGAACAGATCAGAAAATCCAGTCACGTGCTGTGATTTTTTTAAATGTGGTTTGGGGTAGAACTACATATCACTGCCCTTTGCATGTTTGACTTCATCATTTCTTTTCTTTTTAATGTCCTTCATTAAAAATGTATTTACATACCAGGAGGTGCACTGAACAACTTCAACCCAAAGGCAATTAAACCTCAGAGTTCCCCACTTCTTTGGTCGTTTTTGTTCATCTTGCTGATTTCGTGAGTGGAAAGCTTATTGATCCAGCTGCTCTAATGAACTCCTGCTGCTGAATAACAGACCAGTGTCTGACAAAGAAACCAAGGTATTGGCTTCAACACCACAGGTCGTTGAGTAGATTGTTCCAGAATGCCATAACGTTTTGTTAAACAAATTGTCCCCTCTTGGTTTCAATTGTACTTTCAAGTAGTAACAGACTTCTACAGCCATGGTCTTCAATACACTGTAGCTAGCAAAAAGGCAATGACAGTTCTCTGGAAGCATGTATTTACTTGGTATCTGAGATTCGTCTATTCAACCATCCATCCATCCATTCATTTTCCACCTGCTTCTTCCAATTCGGGATGGCAGGGGATCCGGACTCTATCCCGGTAAGCAATGGGTACAAGGCAGGGAACACCCTGGACAGGACACCACTCCATCACAGGGCACACATGGACACAAACACTTTTACAGCAGATTCAATTTGCCCAAAAGCTAATTAACCTACCAGTATGTTCTTTATGCTGGGCGGGGATCGGAACACCGGGAGGAAACCCACGTGAACATGAGGAGAACATACAAACTCCACACAAACAGCACCTTTGGAATTGAACTCAGGTTCCCAGTGCTGCTAACCACTTCACCACTGTGCTACCCCATCTGAGAATTATATTTTTTTAATGTTGCGACCTCTAGGAAAATATTGCGTGAGGGCACGCTCAAAATGAAACGGGAACTCTACAATTCTTATTTATGATCGGTCACAAAATAAAGCAGAAGTACTGATATTGTCAAACATCGTGTGGGACGCTGAGCAGTCTGTCATTGCTGTCCCAACTTTTCTGTTGGTTTCATGTTCAGTTCAGAACATGAAAGAAGACCGATAGCAGAATTTATAACTGATAGACCAACTGCTGATGGTTTGAAAATTCCAGCTCCTTAATTCCCTAAGTACACAGGCCCAGTTGGAAACCAATTTAAAAGAATATTGGTTTAAATTAAATACTGACACCATCCCTATCAGTTTAACTCACTATATTTGGGGTGTGTATTCATACTGACAAGATCTGTGTCCCCTTACAGGAGACAGCTTAGTTTCCATGACAATTTTCTAGTGGATCACCAAAGTATCCCAGTTGAATAAAACTGAGCTGATTGGTTTTGGACTCTGGATTAACATAATCTGGGATGACCTTAAACACTTTCTGTTCTGTTCTGGAAGGGATTTAACAGCAAGCCTCCTCACTTCACTGACTATTCCCCTAGGCAACCTGCCTCACACAATATGGGATCCCAAATGGACAGCAGGTTAGCAAGGTAGTCAAGTGCTGGGATATTGCCAGCTTCAACAATAACCATAGTTAGATTCGTTCCAGGTACCCATCTATAATATGTGAAATAGTACACCTTGGCAGTAAGAAAGGCTGTAGCATGATGATATCCTGTCTATGAATCTGTTGCCTACATAGAAGACGGACTGATTTGCAACCATACATACTGTGATACAGCCATTATGTGCTAGAGCCTACGCTATTCAACAGATCAGATAGATAAGTGAGAAATTGCTCCTCCAACCTTACTAAGGAAAGATCAACTATTACTATTTGATTACAGAGTGGACACTGGGATGCACAGCTCTACACTGTATAACATGGGATCTTTAAGATAATGCAGTCAGAACCTCAATTTAACATCTCATCCAAAGGACACCACCTCCTACAGGACATGTCCCCTGTCACCAAACCAGTGGAGCACTGGTTTGGAAATTCTGGTTCAGAGGGATAAGTGCCATTTACTCCCAACCCGGTACTAGCCTGTTTCAGGCTTGTTCAGCATCTGAGATATGGTGAGATCTGTAACAGCCAATGAACATCGAAGAACTTCCAATCTCCTTTTGCACTGCCAAGCTATTGTACAGAAACAGCTCAAGAAAACAAAGGAGGTATTAAATTAGGGACAATGCAGATGATCAAACCCATATCGTGTCATATACTGATTACGTTCATTTACTTTTCTTCATAAAGTATTTTCCCAAGACTGCAAGACAGACGTCAGAGTTCAGGAGTGCAATGCTGTCTTGGGCTACTCTCAGCCTTAATGTACAGTAAATGGCTGTACTACAGTGTCAGGTCTAAATAATCGACTGATGTCCTCCACAAACACATTCTTTGAGAGCTTGGAAACCCAGAGAAAGGGCAGTTCAGCCTCACACATCCCAAACACACACCCTCTGCCAAATTCCAAATGTCTTCCTCCACAGGCCACTTCAAACACTCACCAGTAAGAATCCTTATTCTGGTGAAATTATGATGAAAGCACTAATAGAGTTAAAATACTACTATGAAAATAATAATAATTAATAGAACAAGTAAAGGTTTATTCCATGCTGCAAAGAGAAGAAAAGAAACACCCGAAGAAGGTTCCACAGCCAAAACGTCTTTTTTCTTCTCTTTTTAGCATGAAATACACCTTTACTTGTTTCTTTGCAGCCTATGCATGCTGACGCAGCTACCTACTTGAACTACTCTAATAATTAATGACTGAGCAAAAGTAAAAAAGACAAATAACTAATCTACAAAGTTGTCAGAAGAGCATCTCCAATGTAAAAAAATAGCTCCCAATTTAATATCAAAGGTAATATGACAATGACTGGAAAATTGCAAAAGCACTTAATGTTGACATTTTGAAAATATTCCAGTTTTGCTTTGCACTGTGAGTATGATCAGATAAATCTCCTACTTATCCTAATTTTCAAGGATAAACAGTCCTTGAAAATTAAGTTGGGCCAGAAGCCACTAGCTAAGACTTTTGTCAGTAGTAAGGATGCTTGTTTGTTATATTCTTCACTTTCAGAAAAACAACACATTTATTTGACAAGATCTGAGGTTTTTTACTTTTACCCACCATTTATGAGCACTTCATGTAACATGGCTATTGCACAACAATTAAAACATGCCAGTTTAGTGAATGTTTTCCTTTCTGGCAACCAGCCGGACTGCAAATGCAAATCATTTTCCTGTTGTTGTGCTCTTCGCATGAAAGATAATGGTACTGTATAAGGCTGCTAAAGCAAAATCAAGTTTTCAGTTTTGTTATAGTGGGGCTCTGGAAAGAGAAAAGTCACCAAATACTGCCTCAGGGCCTCAGTGTGCTTACATCTAAACAGACTAAAGCGGTATGCATCCTGAGGATACAGTGGGCTTTATGTTATCGTGACCCGGAAAAATGAATAAATCTTCTTCTCCCCCATTTCGACAAACCTCTAACGCTTTTTCTCAAGTGTAGGCAAGCTCCTTCACGACGTTGTCAAAGGTTGTTTAAACAAAACAATTGACTTTGAAAGGCAAGACCCTTCTGTACGGTATTGTGAATGAAGCACACAAGTGAATGAGAAGGAGCACACCTTTGCAAAGTACAAGCCAAGGGAATTGTAAAGCACTAGTATTACAGATATATCCAGAAAGATTCTGGCACTGTGAATTATTGTTTACTGACACTGACATTTACTTACATTACATTGTATTGTACATTACATTATTTACAGTAAATTATTGTTTACTGATACTACTGATACTGGGGATATTACATTCCTGTCTAGATGCCATTTTCACCTACCATGTTTGACACTGGCCATTTATGCAGACAACAGAAATAACGAAAAACAAGTTAAGAGATAAGAAGACAACCAGACATAGTAAAATAAAACTCCCTGTCAGGTTACCTACAGTATGCAAGACGAGCCCAGTTAGACTTACCTTGGAAAGCTTTCGCCTCTGTCGTCAGAGCCTAGGAACGGTCCCAACAAAACGTCTGCATGAAAAACAAAAAAGAAAATATTTTTAAATTGAACTTTTGAGTTTTCAGAATGCGAAACGAGTAGTTTAAAAAAAAATCTTCATCTGCATTTCCTGAAACAGTGACAGGGGCACAACCACAGAAACAGACCCACAACAGCAATAAAGGTCAGCTGCTTAAATGCAGGACTCCTCTGTGGCTGTGCAGGCCTGGCCTGGAGTGCAGAGTTAACTCTCCAGCCCAAACATCACAGGCACAAGCAGGGCTCTTCCAGGTGCTGACAGTGGCAGGACAGGCCCATCTGTGGCAGGCTGGAGGAAGGCACAAAGACTGGTTGAACCTTGGAATACTGGGGATATTACACTCCTATCTAGATGCTGGTCTTTACTTGCCAACTAACAAAAACCAAGTTAAGAGGTAAGAAGACAAGCAAAGATGACAAATTAAAATGTCAATAAACCAGAACATAAGTTAGAAGCAAACATCACAGTACTGTATTTTTAAACAAAAACAAAAAACTTTAGACAAAAACTTTCACCAGACTCTGAGTCTATAAAGAGCATGGGCAGGGGATTCCAGAATTCCTTTCCAGAGTCTGGGAGAGCCCTGTCACACCGACTGCAGTTTGCAGTTGAGGACAATTTATATACTGGAAGTAACAGAATATAAGTCACATAAATGAATAATCAGTATGTTCATTAAAAGCCACCTACAGTATATGTAAGACAGCACTGCCATAGTGAGACAGACGCCTCTGAACAGCCCACTTCTCCACCGCAATTCTACGCTCCAGTATAAATATCGAAAACCATGTGTCCACAAGACCCATCTCGCCAGATTCTGCTCACCCTATGCCATTCAGGGCTTTGTGTCACATCATGTAGATCAAGGGTGCTTACTTCAGTGTGGCAGGATCCCGCATGCAGTATATTAATGCAAGGACTGAAAAAAGATCAACAGTTCTGCTAAAAAAAAGACCTTATTAAGAAACATCAAAATGAAGTCCCACAATAAACAACTAAACTGCAAATATGTGGTTAACGGCCAAAGCTAAACTCCAACCTAATGGCTTTTCACACTGTCATTATACTGCTAAATGTCAAAAGTGTCATTGCTAATGCCATTAAGTTAATAACAAATAGGGATTTTTTGCAAAAAATCAAAATAATCCTCAATTTTTTAACTGCTTTATCCAGTATAGGGTTACAAGGGAGCTGAAGCCTATCCCAGCAAGCAACTGGCACGTGATGGGGTACACCCTGGACAGCAAGCAAGTCAATCTCAGGGCACACGCAGACACACTTACACCAGGGCCAATTTTCCCAGAAACCAAACTCTACCCAGAGAGCACCTCACGACCAGAATTAAACTCAGGGCCCCAGCACTGCAAGGCAGCAATGCTAACAGCTGTGTCACTGTGCCGCCCAGCAAATCCATCTAAACGCCAAATATCATAGTCAGTTTTGGTCCCCACCTTGCAAGGAAAACATTATTACTCTGTAGGACAAAAAAGGGAGCCAGACCAATTTTCTGATTGGAAGGGAATCTGCACAAAAGAAGGGAATCTGTTCAGCCTGAAATTGTGGGGATGTGACAGCTTGAGGACTTTATTGAAATATTAAAAATCCTAAAAGGTATGATCAGAGTCAATCCTGGTTGTAAAGCCACTGACTTAGAAGCCTTTATGAAAGGGCCTGATGAAATTAATGGATCATTAAACTACTAGCAAAACAACAAGCACAATGGGTTGAGCTCACTACAATTGAGCTCATTTGCCATATTTCATATGTTCTTAATAATATTTCTTCTCTTAAGTTGCACCTTTCACATTAAAAACACCTCAAAGTGCTTTACAAGCCATGGCAGAAGGTGAGGAGGACACTATTCCCGGTGTCCACTGGAAGATCGCCCCACAGTGTAGCAGCAAATGCCTAACATTTTCAAGCAAGCCAATCTCACACCATCTCTACCTGGCTTCTCTCACGTCTGTCTCACCGATGAGCCACTGCAGCATTTGTTATCTCACGCAAGAAGGGTGCAGCTCTGCTCTGCTCCTGCTGGGATTCAATCACAGTCTCTTGCAGCCTCTTAACACACACAGCGTTACTCCGTAGACACTCCACTGCAGCAGAGCAGGTCATGTGCTCCTGGAGATTTTTTTTTGTGCTCAATGCATTTCCTTTGCCTGGAATTCAATTAAAAGTAAGCGAATGTGACTATTATAGATTAATCATCTAGGTTTCAAACGGGCAATTTGATTTCTGCAAAGGTCTGCACCCTGTTACACATGCATATTCAGCGCCGATTGTCACAGAAGTAAGCCACCCAATGCTTTCTGCTTCTTAACACTTAAGATTCTCACTAAACCGCTGAGCTCATGGCAATTTCAGATACACTGCTCTGACTTTGGTTTCGTGAGTGGCATCGAACATGCTGTGGGCGCAGTTGTGTTTTCAAGGTCCTGAAACTCAATATTAGATGCAAATACAGCACAAAACTAAAACAATCTTACTGCTCAAGTGACAGTTATCCCAAAGACGGAGCATGTAATGAACACATGAACAACCACCTCACTTTAAAATTCCTCCTATGAACTGCACACAGTGTGCTACTGACACACTGAAAGGTAAACCTTGACTGCAGAACATTTGTATTTAGATCCTTTTCTTGCAAAGATGGTAAACATTTGAAAAATGATTAACTTGTTAACTTTTTCCTTTTAATTTTACCTTTAGTAAAAATAATCTCTTTCAAATATGCTTTACCTGTTAGTCCTGATGGATTTGACAGATTGGGATTATTTTTTTTATCCCTTTGAAAAACAAACACAAAAGATCAGTCATTTCCACAGACCCTTCAGAGTAAACTGAGGGTTTCATCCTCTAACCCACTGAAACTAAGCAGGTGTGAGCCTGGCCAGTACCTGGATGGGACAAACTAAGGAAAAACTGGGAAAAACTAAGGTTGCTGGTGCAAGTGGTGTCAGTGGGGTCAGCAGGGGGCGCTCACTGTGTGGGTCCTAATGGCCTCCGAATAATCCCCCATACTGGCTTCATCACTCTGCTCTCCTCCCCACTGAGAGCTGGTGTGTGGTGAGCGTTCTGGGGCACTATGGCTGCTGTCGCATCACCCAGGTGAGGGCTGCACATTAGTGGTGGTGTGGGGGATTCCCCATTACCTGTAAAGTGTTTTGAGTGGAGTGTCCAGAAAAGCACTATATACGTGTAAGGAATTAATTACTATTATTAACTCACATGGGCTGAGCACTGAAAACTACATTAACGGAAGAAAATTGCACTTTAATAAGGTCACAGGAGTTGAAGCTCGACTGTTGTCAAATTCACTGCATTTGACTTGGAATGCCTATATTTTCCTTGACGTTTGATGAAGAATGCAAAGCTAAAAACATCTCTGTCTGACTGCAAAGTGTATTTCTTTAAGTGTAGCAACCTGAGATTCACACCTCGAAAAACTTTAACCACAGTCAATGGGCTGCTGCTATCAAGCACCGCAGTCCACAGCAATCACAAGGTGTTCGGCATGTGAACAGCGAAAATACCCATGCATCTAACATAACCACACTTCTACCTTGTTCTACAGTAGGTTCTTCTATAGAGGTGGAAATGACTTAACATCCGAATTCAGGCAAGCGAGTTTCACTGACTTTCCCTATTGCTCTCTGAAGATGATTTGGCTAGCTCTTTTTTTGGTGGCTACTGCATGTGCTTGGCATGGCATTGGATTAAAATGAAATAAATGCAACTATTAAAAAAGATAGTGTCTCCAGGGAGAGAAGAATGCTATTACTCCTTTTAACCCTTCACTTCGTGATAAAACACAGATAAGAGATATCATTTGAGATGATGATGGAATGGAACTGCAGAGACCACTGAAAATGACACACGACAACCAGACAGAGAAACAACAGGTCACCTGCCCTGTGCTTCTGTGCCCTGTGTGAAGGTCTAGCACATCTTTCAGTCTGTTATATGCACAACAGTATTAACAAAGGCAATTCATAAGTTCCACTAGCTTCGCACAGTATAACTGGTCCTTGCCCTCTATTACTCTAAGCCACAAGTACGGTATCTTTGAGCACCTTCCAGAAACAATAACTGAGTGTTTCAAGCTGTGGCTGAGAATGGCAGCAAGAGGGACGAACAGCAACAGGAAGACACAGTCATGGCGAGTCCGAGATCTGAGAGAAACAAATGTTTTTGTTAAGTCCCAGTGGCCACCAATTATCTTTTGAAGATTGCTCAGGAAAGGGCTTGTCTGTTAAGCACTTAACATTCTTAGGCTGCTGCTTCCTCTGTGGCTGTGGCTGCCACAGTGGAAGGGAGCGATGCGAACTTGGGCAGCTCATTCCACACTGAGCCCACTTGTGCTGTGGCGTTGGACCAGACACATTTCAACACGCATCTTCTCCAGTGGATAACACTGCACATTTCAATTTTCTGCCCCCGATTAGAACAGCGCTCATGAAACCAGAAAAAAACGTTACAAAAGGGAAGAGGCCATTTGATCCTTCGGCGTATTTTCATCACTAGCACCTTATTGATCGAAAGATCTTGTCGAGAAGCATCTTAAAGGGATCCCAGAACACTGTCTGCTTCAACAACATGGCTGTGCAGTTTGTTTCACACACCTACCCTTTGTGTTTCAGTCCTAAACACGTGCCCCCTTGGTTTCCATTTGTCTTGAAAGGTCCGTGTTTCACTTTTGGTTTTGGGTAACACCCTTCTCAGACTTTGCCTACACCTTTCACAATTCAAAATCATTGTAGCCAGTCTCTTGAATTAACTTTTGCTTTGCTCTTGCTCTTTGAGCCTTTTTCTTTGAAGCTTTTAATTTGGACTAAATGTGTTAGCAAAGAAAACTGTAATCAAACGGGACTTTTAATATGAGGCGTAAAATGAGAGCATACCTAGACACAGGTATGCTTTCTTATTTATTCTTTTAGTAGGTTTTCAGTCTGAACTTCAATGCAAATGGAGGTATTTTCCTTACAATGAATAGTTCTAGAAAATTACCATGGTCAAAACAGGGAAGCAATTCCGTGATACACAATGCTTCCAGACATACTCTACTTTGGCCTTAACACGTAGAGGCAAACTCTTACAGATCTGAATACTGACAGTGTCAGTGACACTCACCATCTTAAATCAATTATATCATCTTAGCTTTATCTTGCTACGATTAACAAAATTTTCATGTTCAATTTCAATCTTGGAAGTGTTTACAGTAAGTATACAGATTGCATGGTAAGTATTTTAGAACAAACATTTAATTCACTTATTAATTTGTAGAGTTTCTGTCTGTGTTCATGTGGGTTTTCAACAGGAGCTCCTTTCCTCCTGTCTCCCAAAGCAAATCTGATGCTTCTTGGCCTCTCATCCAGTGGTGCAAACCCGGGGTCTCCTCATGACCTGTGCTTCTGGCAGACTCTGGCTGGCTGCAACGCGCAGTGGGATAAGAAACAGCTATTGACAGTGACTAAATGTGTGTAAAATGCAGGCAAGTACTTTAGGTGGTGGATGTAAAACTCATATTCATTGTATAGTGAAAACTACAAGTAGAATAATCTGCTCCAAGTTGACTGCTTGTTGTCTTAATTGTGACCTCCTGGCTGCTCTGTGGCTCTCACTTTTAATCTGGGGAGGCAAACATAGCACAGGCGTGACTGAGCCCAGCTATACTGTGCTGAGCAGAGCTGTGCAGCTGGGAAGGTGGGTTGGGCCCGATATGGAGCAAAGCTGTGCAGGTGAGAAGGCATTCTGGACCCGGCACTGAGCAGCTTTGTGGCTGAGATGCTGGACTGGGCCTGGTACTGAGCAGAGCTGAGAATGCAGGCTCAGCCTTGTACTGAGAAGCTGCCCGGCTTTCTCTTCTCTCAGACACTATGCGTCTCTCAGCGAAAAGCCTTTTCCTCGCCACATAACCACAAGAAGCTTCTGCTCTGTCACAGCACAAGCTGTTGCTGCAATGGTTTCTAGTCTACCTAGTCTAGTCTAACAGAGAAGTCTGAGACTTCACTATTTCCCTCTTCTAGGCAAAATAAATGGTCTGTAGCCCAGAGAGGCAGGGTGAGTAGTTGACTCTGAATGACAAGCCAGTCAAAACAAATAGTCTATCTCACGTAGAAGCAGACAACACATGCCCAGCTTTTTGCTTTGAATGTGCACTGTGGGCATCCTCAAAATCAGAAGTGATTGAGACCTCAAAGTCCTTCAGCTGTGTCTCCAGTTGTAACCAATTCATTAATGCCACTAATGCTTAAGACAAACAAATTTCTAAAAAAAAAAATAGCTTTATACTTAAGCACCAGGCATTGGCAATTGTTAATGATTTGATCATTCTTCCCATACTGTTGAATCTTATTTTTATTATTAAATCTACTGCCCTCAGTGCTCAAGATTCTGCCTCTGACTGTGTTGGGCTCCCAGAGGCCACCTCCTACAGACAGCGGTACAGAACTGACACTCTGCGGTCTATCAAAACAAGCTGGACTGCTCAGCATCAGTGTGTCAGCATCAGTATCTCAAGTAAGAAGAAAAGCTGAGGAGGTTGTTCAGCCCCTTTTCACCATTCTGTGGCCAGCACTGGCCTAAGAACCTCAATGAGCTGTTCCATGACCACCATCACATGAATCAAAAGCTTGCGTGCGTGTTTCTTTTTGCACAAGTAATCATTTAGACTACGAACCCAAAGTCGGAAAATAAACACAGTGACTTTTGGCATGGTCAAGGGAATGACAGAACCCGCACAGAGCAACACATATACACGCATGTGAACATTAATGCAGATGCAAACATCTACATTTTTTGTGTAAAGCTGGTGGAGACTTATCCAAGAAGACCCATGGCTGTAATTTCTGCTACAGGTGCCTCTACCAACTACTGACTCAAGGTGGGGAGGGTGAATAACTGGAACCAATTATTTTATGTTTAATATTTATAATTAATTTATGAGGATCTGTAGGATTTTGTTTTCACTAGGACATTTTTACATTACGATTTCATACTCTAACACAAACTGACAAACTCAAAGGGGGGTGAATACTTTTGATAGCCACTGTATTGTTAATTTAAGACCATTGAGGTAAATTTTCCATTCACTCCTCACTCCCCACTCTTACTACATCAAAATGAAACACTGTACAGGAAGAAAATAGACCTGAGACAAATATTTTAAGCACTTTTGGAAGGTGCCATTTGCTGTGAATTTTACAATGTATTGACATCTCTCCACACTTTGGGAGCTACTGCCTTTTCAGAGACATTTTCTGCAGTTTTAGCTCCAGCATACATTTGTGCTTCCATACTTGTAAGGACCCCTATTGACTCACATGCTATTTACGATTCTATACTCCTCCAAAATGAAACCCAACACATGGGCTAAAGCAGACCTAAAATAAGTAGACTTGGTATTTTTAGATTCTTATTTGTTTATAAACTAATCACCTCATCACCAGTCATCAGAATGCTTGTTCTATCTTTGTGGGCATTACTATATTTGTGAGGACCACACCTGACAACCGGAAAGAAGACATTGGTCTCCTCTCTGGCAGCTCCTGGGCACTGTATCACTCTGTCAGCTCCTGCCAGGACTCTTTGCCGATACTTGAATATACTCACAAACAAACAAAATATCAAGAATATTGCTGAAGACGGTGTTTATAGAATGTGAGGAAAAAACATCCTTACTGTTGGGTTCAAGGTGTGGTATAGTAGCCCCCGTAAAAAGAGTAAGGGAAAACTGGTCAGGATTGTTAAATAGTAAAATAACTGGTTGATCACAAAAACAGCTTAAAGAGCTGTATTAAGCTGTGCAGAAATGCAATATATCGTTGATGACCACTCCCAATCTCTTCACATTTTCAACTGCTGCAGTGATGGAGGTGTTTTAGAATACTCATAGCCAAGGAAAATGTATACATTTTGTTCCATGTGCAATCGGACATTAAACACAGCTAAGTGACTGTTTCCTGTATGAAGCTAGCAGATTAATGTAATGTTAATGTAATATGGGCAGAGTGTGATGTGTGCATATGTGTGCATATGTATTGTTGCATGGATAGAATTACTGTTTATTTTTAATGTGCATTTATTTTACATTGAGCTTTATTTGGTTTTTGTATTTTTTTTACGGTGATGACTCAGGCAAATTTCCACCCTTTTGGGTGGACAACAAAATTATATAATAATTCTGTAACGAAAATATATCTTACTTTCAAGATGTTTTTGCATTTTTCTTCTTTTAAAGGAGGAGGGCTTTCTTTAAAAGGGCCAGATCAGATTTTAGGCCTTAAAACAAATGGACACCCACAATTTACACTGATTTCTTATTAGTTTTCCCAATCATGACCCAGTAATCTTTTTCACTATTTCAATCTCAAATAGTCCCCACAGCTGTCCGAATTCATACCCAATCAGGATTTTGTATACTCAGATCAAATCCCTCAAATTCATTTGCTCTAGACTCCAGAGATTTAGCTCCTTATAATACAATTCCCTGAGACAAGGCATCATTCTTGTTGTTCTTCTTTGAACACATCCTAAGTCGGTAGTATACTTTTTATGGTATGGTGACAAAAACTGAATACAATATTCTAATTGAGGTCTTAACAGTGTTTTGTCGAGCTTGAGCATAACTTCCCTCGATTTAAATTTCACTCATTTTACTACGGACCCAAGCATTCTGTTTGCTTTTTTATTGCTTCCCCACATTGTCTGGATGAGGACATAGAAGAACCTACATATACACCCAGATTCCTTTCATGTGCAGCTTCCTGCAATTCAGAATGAACCATGTGATGCATTACGTTCCTACATCCTGCATGGATCGCTTTGCACTTATCAACATTGAATTTCATTTGCCCAGTGTCAGTCCAATCCCTCGTTTTGTCTGAATTGTTTTGCAATAGCCTTGCTGGTGTTCCTGCTTGCCACCCCTCCTGTTATGTGTCATATAAAAATGTAACTCGTTTGCCAATGAATCCAAATCATTGACGTACTGTGAATTAGAAAGAGTTCAAAACATATCTATACATCCCTACAATATAATACCGCTTCTGTCCACCCAAACAGTGGTTGTGCTCCTTAAACTGACACATTGATTGCTGTCTGTTTACCAGTTCTCAATCCATGCGCACACTTTACCTTAGTTCCCTATGGCTTTCATTTGGAAACATTTCTGTGTGAAACACAGAGCAATGCACTCTATATTTGTTAACTCAGCGTTCCTCTATTTGTCTTCCACACTTTCTACTGTATGCCCTACCATCGTGTTGGTCTTTGGAATAGCTTTGCCACGTAGCCAGAATATGTACACAACAGCACCTAATTTTTGTATCAAATGAGCTTCAAATGAATGTCTTTACTGGCAAAACCACTCAGAACATTACTCATCTAATGAGCTAAAGGCCTGGTCCCGGTGTGTTAAAACTTTGTCAGGCTTTCCCTCCTTGTTTGGAAGACGCTGGCATTCCACCTGCAGAAGCCAGTGAAGAAGCTGTGGGGTTGGAGCTTGGGATACGTGGTGCCCCCTGTGGCATGTTGCTGTAGATGACAGCAGAGGGAGTTATGGGTTGCAAAGTGGGAAACAGGAAGCCCAGGCTTCTGTCAGTTCAAAATCAAAACTAGGGAGACAGAAAGGAACCAAAAGAGAAAAACTGAGGCTTTAAAAAAAGACAGCGAGGCAGAGAGGCAGAGAGTGAGAGGGAAAAAGACAGAGTGACAAAGTGAGGGGAAGAGAGAGAAAGTTAACAATGCAAACTCTCTGCCAGGGAGGGAGGGAAATCAGGTGTCTCAGGGAAATTCACTTCCTGTTTCCATATGAAGTCATATCCTCCACAGGGAGAAGCAACAGATTTGTTATAGGACATGAACCTAGCCTAATTTGAAATGTCTTACTCTTGATAATACTACTGCGGTAATCCAATAGAAACATTTTGTTTAAGAGAAATGAGGCATACATGTCAATTTTTGCCCTGACCTTTTCCGGCCTGATCTTAGCTGAAAAAAGAGATGAGGGCCTTGAGTAATAGCTGCTATCTGCAATTTCGTAGCAATCCTACTCAGAGTGTTACAAAAGCCATGTTGCTTATTAGCAATAACAGCTAGCACTGAAAAATAATCCCAAGGACAGTTTTACATTTGGCAGTTATTGCTGAGATAATAAGCAGTAACTGCCAGTAAGAAAACTGCTACTGAAGTGCCTAGAGTAACATAGGGCTAGTGTGTGTGAGTGGTTAATTTCACATGAGGTGACGATATGCACGCATGTTTGGGTGAAAAGCTTGAGACAAGCTGTTTGTAACTGGAATATAAGGCCTCAGACAATTACAGAGGAAATCGCACTTACACATTAAGAGCAAGACAGAAATCTCGTGTCCATTTTCAAACAGAGATTCTAATTTCATGTCAAAATCTTCCTTATCAGGTGCCATTTGCTTTTGTAACAGTAAGATACTATACCGTATGCAAATGAATAAGTTAGTTATGGCACTGTAGCCTGTGCTCAGGTATTGCATACCAGGGCACAGGGATATTTTTGATTGAGGCTTGGTTGCAGCCTACGGTTTCCAAAGGTCAGGTGACCAGTATGACAACATATTGAATCCTCTCTTTTTCCCCACTTACTAGCTGCAACAGATTCCTCTCGAAAATGAAACAACTCTTCTTATTTTTTTAATACAATTTAGATTTGCTGTTTGCAGCTCATATACACACTACATCTCATTTGGAATCTCTGTCTGAGCTTTTATATCCCAGCTGACAGGAATGTCTCTTCTACCCACACAAAAACATGAGCAACCACAGATAGCTGCCACCGATATGCCCCTCCATGAAGCTACAGTATTCATCTTCTGATTCACAGTCATTTACAGGGGACTCAGCACTATTTGGAAGAGTGTCACAGACATCACTGCAGGCCTGCAGATGCTTGGCAAGTCGCAAAGGTCACTGTTTCTCCAGGAGCCAAGAGAGCTCTGGCTAGCTAATCCCAATCCTACCACTGGCTGCAAGGAGCCAATCATGAGCTGCTGCTTGGGGGATCCTGGTCAGACTCAGGCTTGAACCTGTGACATCTAAGTTATAGAAATCATTATGTGCACCCACACATAGTTACCTGTTCATTCCTCATTCATTCAAGAATTACTCAGGCAGCCATATGCATGCTATGTTAAATATGTATGGCTGGCCCATCTTCACAAAATCAGAAAAGAAGAGATTAGGGGGGAGGGCACAAGGTATATACCCGATGTACATGATACTGTAAGAGAAGCACTAAGTGGGAGGGCGGCTGTGAAGAGCGTAAATAAAGCCCAGCTGAGAAGTATCAAGACAAGTTCACAAAGTGAGTGAAAATGCACAGAGGTGTCGACAATGAAGAGGACAAGAGCACAGCCAGAGTACAGGAGGCCTGAGAACTCCAGAGAACACAGCATGGCAGCCACAATGTGACCAGAAGGCACCTGAAACAGTGGGACTGGATCTTGGCGGGATCTCGTCAGCACACCTCTGTCAGATGAAGGATATTGGTGTTTGCTGGAACTATAGCTAAAACACAATTACTGGAAAAACAAGAAACATAGTCTTATTGTATACCTTTTTTAGAATTTTAGAAGTACAGTAGGTCAAACACTCAAGAGAATAAGAAACACATTTCCACACTGCCTTATTTTGGTTACTTTTCCAAAATTCTGCAATGTTAAATGATAGATTGATGATAGATGCATAGCACATACTCTTTCACAAGCTCAAATTCTCACTCACACTCACTTCTTGGAACAATGTCCTGAAATGTGAAGTTTGGTCAATGATTTCTGAGAAAGCGAATCTGACACCATTATGTTTAAATGTTGAGTGCCTTTCACTGAGTGGTATTGCTAGCTATGGCTAGATATGCACTTGTAAATTTCAACTTTTCTGCTCACAAATGTCCCTGACACTCACTGTCACCAAGCACTCCTGGTCAGTTGTAAAGTGAATTTTGAAAAACACTTTCCAGGAACATGGCGGTGAGACTGGAACAGCAGTTCCATATTTACCACATGAAGTACTTGCTGGAAGGGAGAGCTGTTCAGTATTAGTTCACAACAAACATGGTACAGTAGGCTCTGCACCCTAGGAAAAGAGCATGGATTTGTTTGTCGCTGTGTCGTTTGTCGTTTGTTACTGAAGGGTTAAAACACTTTATTTTTAAATCGGATTTTATTTTATATTTTTCTACCAGACATTTCTCACCCAATCCACCCCCTCAATTCCTGTCTCTTTGTCACAAAACAAGGCCAAACACTGTCCACTGTAACACCCCCCACCCCCTTCCTTCCTTTGCAGCTGGGGTCTAAAGAAAGGAAGTGACCTCGTGAGGAAACAGGATGTGATGCTTCACAGTGGCCACAATCACCTCACTGCTCATCTACTAGCTATCCATCTGCCTCTTTCTCCCTACTAGTTTTCCATTTTTAAGGAGTGGGAATTCTCTTTTTTCATTTTTTATTTCCCACTGTTTTATAAGTACCTCTGAAATTTAAAAAAAGAATTAAAAAACAGTTTTGCCAGATTGCAAAGGACAGCAGTACAGTAGTGGTTTGATGTATCTGACCATGACACTTTCAGCCAGCCCCTCCACCTCTTAACCCACCTTACAAGCCAATGAAGGGGCATTGATGCCATGAAGGGGTATCACCTCCAACAATCAAACACAGCTTGAACCTTTCTAATAACACTCAGCAACTCTACATTCCATCTTGCTCGTTCATGGGTTTCTTGCACTGAGAAAATGAACAGGTATCCCAGGAAAATTAGCTCTATATGAAGAACTTTATTGACTTGGTAACCTCCTGAAACATAAAGAAATGATTCTCTTCAGGATATAGATAAATTGCATGTTTTTATTTGGTAATGGTTCAGCTTGACCAGATTCATGCCTCACCAAGCCACCACACGAGGTATTAGGCATTAATTAGGCAAGCAGAAGTAGAGCTGGGCAATAATTCGATAACGATAATTATTGCGATATAATTTTCCTCGATATAATTTTAACAAAAGTTCGATAAATGTTCGATATATATGTTTATGCTTTGCGCATGCACACAAAATACTGTGCGCATGTGCGCGAGTGCGCGTGCATGTTGCAGACCGGACAGATAACAGATTTGTTTAATGTTTCTGCTGTTTGGCAAGTGTTTGTTGTGTTCTTAAAATAAAAAGTTGTTTAATTTACCAATTAACTGTCTGGTTTCTTCAAATTTCACTCAGGAGAAAAAATCTGCTTTTAAACTTGGAAAAAAATAATGACATTTGACATTTATCGTGATAATTATCAATATCGACTGATATGAAGATTTTTATCGTAATAATGTTTTTGGCCATATCGCCCAGCCCTAAGCAGAAGTGACTGAGAACAATGCAACATGACAGAGCAGGCTGTGGGGACCCATGGCAAACCAATACGCTCAACACTGTTGAGATGCAATGGTAGCCACAGCTAAGAGGATGTTCCCTGACTTACTTGCTTAGGTAAAGATTTCAGGTCAAATCAGTTTAGGCAGGGCAGTTATTGAACAGTTGTGAGAAGAGTGGTAAAAGAAACTGAATGAACTCATTAGTGGACTCCAGATTCTGATTTTCAGTCATCATTTTTGCTGATAAATACAGTATGTGCATGTGATAGAATGATCCAGGTAAACAGCAGCACTGAAAATGAGGTGCGTGACTAAGTTACTTCCCTGCATATCTGGGTGTACCCTACTTACGCTGGTCTACTTTTCATACTTGCTTTTGTGTCATCGGCAACCTAGAAACTCCATCACACAGAGAAACGTTAAAGAAATGTCCACCTCCCAAACATTTAAACCTTGTGATATGCTTGTGAAATGGCTATGAGCAGAAAAAGGGCAAAAAACACTTTGAATACATCTGGACTGTTTCAAGTAAACTTCCACTTTATTGGAATGTCTTGGTCATGTCACTTGCCGACTGTGACTGAGGTTGAGATTCTCATGTGGCATCACATTATTGGCTGAGGCAGGGTGGGATTAGCTGACCATGGATCTCTGGGCTCTTAACAACAGTGTAACCCCTGTGGCCATTGGCAGTGATATACAGTAGTACCTTTAGGTTAGGACACACCACTCCACTAGTTAGCACTGTTCCTCTGTGGCTGGGGCCCAGGATGTGTTAATGAGGATGTGTCCGCCTACACGTTCTCATTCTCCCCTGTATGTGATCACAGGGATCAAAGGTGCATGCAGCGATATGAAGACCCCAAAAATGGGGATTCCATATAGGATGAGTAAGGCAGAAATGAATCATCCTGGCCTAAAACATCTTTGTCCCTGAATAACAGGCCGGATGGAACTTACTTCAAGGTCATGGTAAAGCATTTCAGACTTCCACAAGTATGAGCACCACAACAATGACTAACATAAAAGTATCATTTCTTTGTTTTCCATCAGAGACAAAAAGTATACTGTTGCAACTCCATTATGTCTTGTGACAAAGCTGTTGGCAGCACTAATCTCAGTTTACTGGCACAGGTTGTGATGAGGGAGGGGGAGAAGAGCTCACTTCCTCACAGACACTACTGCTGTAGGCGAGGTGTCAAGCAAACGCAAGACTCACTGCAGCCTCTCGGCAATGACACCCACTACAGCACCCACAGTATCTCTCCCTGACAAAGCGTAGAGACTCAGAGCTGAAGTACATTCATAGTGAAGAGAATAAGCCCTTGATTCTGCACTGGTTTGCAGTGGAACAAGATAAACATCACCTCAAACATGCCCTGGGTTGTTCGTACTGTATGTGATTCAAGGACTCAAGAAAAAGTCTAATATAGTATGTAAACAGTTAAAAGAAGAAGAATCAACATTCTGAAACCTTTTCTTGATACATGTCCACATATTGCTACAGCTGTCCAAGTCAGATGCTGGTATATCCTGGCATACAGTACATTTGACCCTGTAATTAGTAAGTCCAGTATCTTTCAAGACACCAGCTTGCCTTCCTACACCATGATTGTGCACTGAAAGTTGGCTGTTTAACATCTATAATTACTTCCACCTGCTTCAGAAAAATCTATAGGCACTTCCAAGACATCAAGGTTTGGAGAAACGTTTCTAGCAGCTGCAGTGACATCAGCTTCCAGGGCCCTGCTCACTACTGCCACACTGAACACCAACCAACCTCTTAAAGAAATAGGGGCTGTCTTCTCATTTCCATCAGCTTGCAGTTCTTCCTGCTTGTGGTAGCTCTCTATTTGACAAGGCCACAGACTCAATGTCTTCCATATCTAACTGTGCAGAACAGCAGGTAATGACAACAGTCAATGGATTCAATACACTGGACTGAAGTGCTTGCAGTTGCTGAAACAATACTGATCAAAAGGCAAGTCACTCTTGTGATCCTGGTTCAAAAGCCACAACCCTGCACGAATAAATTGTTGTATTATTCCCATCAAGATGAGAAAGACATGAATTCTTGGGTGTGATTTGATAATGAAAAATATGGCATAGATCAGAGACTAGTTGTGTTTTTATTTTTCTCCCACATAAAACTGCAGGACCCAATTATAGTCCAATGAATGGCTAAAAAAAACAGAATGGATTTGATCTTCCCTGGCAATCTATGTCAGTATTTATGCAGTACAATGCATAGAAATCTACCTATAGCCAAGAAGCAGAGAGTGGAAATATTTTTGGTCTTGCCAGTTCTATCTTAGCAGCATATCACTGGTAGAACTGGTTTACTTCAAGAAACTTGAATCTCAATTTCAGCCTCTTTTTCCAGCCTCATCTCAGGGCTATGAAATAACAGTCATTTCTACCTGACTATTACACATGGATTTGATTTTCCCCAGCAATCTATGTCAGTGTCCATGCAAAAATAGTGGTTTTGTGACTAAGAAGTAAGATACCTCAGCACGGATTATTATATGCTGCCAAGGACCAGTCAAAATGTTCAAACTCAACTTGAAAAACATGGCTCCTACCCAGCTTTTTGTGAATTCATGTCTTAAACAAACAGCAAATGTACCTAACTGATAAGCACATTACAAAGTCTTGAAAAACAAATTGATTGGGAGATTAAGAGATCACTATTGCTACCCGCACTAACAGCATGCTTTACTGCATCAGCAGTTAAACACTAAAGTGTTAACCTTTTAATGTCAGTGGCTGCCATTGTGATTGTCATCAGCCTCCATCTGACGGTCAAAAGATTTTGAACCCTGGCAAAGTGATTTGAACAGGCTGACAACATCAATGCTACGGCAAAACTGTCAAGAAGAATAAGACTCCTCCTACAGTGAATTACTGTAAGATTCTATCTGGAGCGTAGTGTAGTGGCAAAACGAAATGCATGTTGTGGAATTTGCTTAGTGCATAAAACTCTTTCTGTATTCTGGCACTGTTAAACCAAAACTGTGTGCTGTTCTCTCATTATCATGCCGCTGTGGAGTTGATCTTAAATGAGCTTCCTCCTGTTCTTTAGGACCTGTAGGTCTGGGAGGATTGTAGCCCTCCGCACAAGAGCTGGGCACCTTTATGCTTCACAGCCTTTCTAAGATGTAGCTAGAACTGAATTCACTATTACAGGTGGATTTGGAGGTATTCTGCCCATTGCACCCTGGATTTTTATTTGATGTTCTTAAATATAGTCCCAGATATTGACTTTAAACTGCTACACCACATTACAGTTAGGAGCTCAGGCAGTTTGAATGGCATGCAGTGCGTAGGCTAAAAGTCTGTGACTTGCATTCTTCCTCAGTTCCATCCATGCTATACTGATTTATCTTCCCAGTGTGGAACACTTTGCATTTATGGGCATTTATTCCTACTTGCAACACAGTTGACCGTGTCTGCATCTCATCGGGATCTGCTTTCATCCTGACGTCACTCTGATACTATGTCCACCCCTGTCCGCCTGGCTGATATCCAGATTACATGCTGCTGGGTATCTAACATCAATATTTAGACATGCCTTGTTATTTGTAACTGGCACAGTACCATGGCAGTGCTTTACAGTAATGTATACAGACAGAGCAAAGAGTGTTTTTACATGCTTCAGATACCCCAAGGAAACAGCAGTGTACTTCATGCTAGACAGAACAAAACACTTTCTCGGGGGTCTGAATGTGAGGGGGTACCTGTGGATTGTACAGTATATATCACTGACACTGACAGGATCGTGGCTCACACTGTATTCTTGACCATATATAACGCCATTGCTACTACACTTTTCTTTTAAAAAAATTGAAAAATGAACTATTTTGTTGAAAAGGAATAGAAATAAACTGTTCACACTGACTTGATTTAAGACCCTGAATGTTTTAATGAATTCAAGATCCTGAATGTTTTATGTGACCCTGGAGCAACATTTCTGAGGTGTAATACTATAAATATTTTTTCTGACTACTGACAAGTTTAATTGTTACAGTAAAAAGTGGTTGGTTCACATGCAGTTAAAGCTTTTCATAGTTTTTAAATGGCATATCGTAATTTCCTGCAGTTCATACAGTTAACAAGTGCAGATAAACTCTGAGAAAGTCCTGCTTCTATTTGTAATTTTTACATCACACCAAAGATCCAATGTATATCCATTGACAAAAGATGGATAAAATGTCAGGGCAGACATGTAGATTTTAAAAATAATTGCTAAACAATGTTTGCTAAGGATGTGTACCTATTATTTGTTCCTTTGCAGCCATGCATGCTGACACAGCTACCCATCTGAACTGCTAAAGAATTTGTAATGGTTTTAAAAGCATCAACAGTTCCTGTTGTAGTGAAACAAGACATCAACACCTGAAACACAGAAACTAATTCACTACACTTTCAAACTCAGTATTGAGTGTACTGAAATAACTAGACATGCCATTCAAATCAATTGCTTCTCACTCTCTCTGGTACACCACTGGAAATTAAAAGAAAACAAGTACAGTATACGCTCACAGCATGTGAGCACTTTAATCAAGTCAGCTGTATTACCTGTATCACTATCATCAGTTTACATTGTATCAACGACTCATAAGCAAGATACCAAATGACATTTTTTAGTAGATTTCTGTATTTCCCCTTGCTTGCAACAGACTTCAGTACTTTGTAATACCAGGCTAAAAAACACAAAGCATGTGTTGTGTCAGAACAATCGGTCAACATGTTGTCGGAAACAGAAACGAGGATTAGCGTTACCTAAACTGTGCGAACTGATCTCAGCCCCGCACGGCGGGGTGATGAGGAAGCGAGCTACTCGCAGTGTCTTGACCCTGCCCGTCTGTCCGAATTCACGGGTCTCTCATCTCCCCAGCCCCGTCTGATAAGAGGAGATGGGAGAGGATTTCCGTCACTCCACAGGCAATTCCCGGATCTGAGTGTCGGGGGGCGGATGGAGCGGAAATTCATAACAAGAAGCCAGCAAAGGAAAAGCAGAGCGCCCGGGTGACAAACAGGGGCTTCCTAACCTCCGACACGTACCGCAGAGGAAATGTTACAACCCACAAATTGTGAAAGACAACCGTTACACATGGAGAATACGCCATTTACAGTACAAAGAACAAGATTTCCTCCCGAAAGCCTGTTACAGCTATAACTGGAATTCCTCGTTTTGTACAAAAATGTCTATACTGCCATTTTAACATGCACACCGGATACATTTGTTGAACCTACACTACAAGTACAGTTTGTACAGTATGTAACATTTATTAGTGAAGTGCATTGCAGTCGCTGTATTGCACCATTTGAGTTATTGTTTAATTGTTTCTTAAAACCCAGACATTCTTATTTAATAAACACTGCATTCGTATATTCATTTATCATGACATGAAAACGTTTAGTACGAGCATCAGGCGAGAATGAATCGTTCAAACCCTCCATTACAACCTAAAAAATAGACATACAACACTGTAGTTGTAAAAGCGTATGTGATTTACACACATGAAGAAGAATCCTAGCTAAATATGCGGCCCCCTTTCACTGCATACTTCCAGAGCCAATAAATCTGTAAAACTGCACAACGCTACACCTTTTTGCATTACATTTTGGGCACTGACTACACGTCTGCCTCACAATCTCTCTCACTGCACATTGCTATATATTAAATCATGCCTGCTGGTATATATTGTCACGTACAGTCCCGAAATGTTCAGGAATTTCGTTTTTAAATGCATTTGTCTTACCTGTACCGTAATGCTGTCTGTTCAGCTGCACACACAAATCTGACGACAGAGTGCACAGTCTTCTTTTACTACAGAAGAGCTGGTTAGTTAGTCCTCGTTCTCCCTTTCCTCGCACTTGCTCCGAGTCGTGCCTCCTGACAGTAATCCGGCGATGGTTCTGATAGGTTCCCTGTCTGCGGCTTGTGTTTATAACTGCCTCTTCGAAATGGCAGCAACAGCCTCCGTTTCCCTTTCCCCTCGTCTTCCACACCCCCAAGCAAGCCGAGATCGGCAGACCACAGACAGAGCGTACTGGCCCTCCTGCCTGTGGGACTGTGAGGCAGAAGTGCCTCATTTAGCGATTGAGAGCAATACCCGTGTATTAACAACAGTTAGTTTTTGTTTATCCCACTGATCTATGTGGGAAACGCAATTATGTAGCATCTGTCCTCGACCTTGCAGTAGATAACGCAGCATTTTCAGAGCACCCGGTCCGAGGTGCATATTGTAGGCAGTATACTGTAGGTGCGTAAATCTACACCTGTCTTGGAATGCGGTGAGAAATCTCTGTTAGCTCTGCACACTTTATTTGCGTGTCACAATAAAACAGTCTCAAAATGTCTGTACAATCCTGTTGATCGGGGAATTTATTTAACATGACGGTGATTCAGTCGGTGCTATGACAAGCCGTACAGTTAAAAAAAAAGATTTGCATTCCAAGTGTTGTGAGAGAAGTCCGTTGGTTTGACTTTATTATTAATGCCTTTGAGGATTTTGAATACTGGTATCAGATCCAATAAGTCTTATCTGTTCAAGACTAAAAAGGCTCAGTTCCTTTAACCCGTCATGTTGGACATTTTTTTTAGTCTAGGACTGTATCTGGTTGTTCTTTTCTGGACTGAAGTCAAGAACAGAAACATCTCTTTTTAACTTTCTGTCCAGAATTGGACAGAAATTGGAAATTGGACAGTATTCTAAATGAGGCCTAAATGGTGCATTTTATTATTTTAACATAACATACTGTACATTGATTTAAATTTGACACTTGTGACTATACAGGTTTTTAATTTGCTTTCTTATTGCTTCCCTACAAGTCTTTTTCATAAGTAGCCTGTTCTAGGTAAGTGTTTCTGAATTTGTTTTTATAATTTATGTTTTTACTTATCTGCATAGCAAAGCCTGCACTTCTTTAGATTAAATGAGCATCTGTCATTTACTGTTGTGGAGTGCACTACGTGTAGGTTTGCCAATATAGCCAGCCCCACCTCTTCTCACCTCAGTCAATGTCGGTTGTAATGGATTTGCAATCAGACAGGAGATGTGTATCACCTGAGGCAATAACCTGCCTCAGGTAGTTCAAGTCTCTTAAATTTTGCTTGGACTATACTTAGTCATAATAACTGACTAGGAACAAGTAATAGGTTTATTCTATGCTGAAAAGAGAAGAAAGAAAACACAACGTTTTGGCCGTGAAGCCTTCTTCAGTTATTACTTGTTCCTTTGCAGCCTACGCATGCTGACGCAGCTACCCACCTGAACTATAAAAACTGACTGTTGCTTGATTCTTTCTCAAGCAGCAGATATGACAGACTATTACCTGGATGATCCTCTCGTTTAGGTCTACTTTTTTTTCTATTACTTTACATGTAATAGATGTCAGATTTATTGGTCTTTAATTACTTGGGGCTGTTTTGTTTCTTAAGCTGTTTCTTGGGCTGTAGCTTTTTCCATATTTCTGTAGTGTTAGTTTAGAGTATTCTCTGTATATGGGGGTTAGTAATGCAAGTACCCATTTATATAGTGGGGTGGGCTAGAGCAGTTATCAGGAATGGATACAACAGCAATGTCCACAACAGACTTGAACATTCGACCTTCAGGCTGGGAGCTCAGAACCCCTCACCATTACTCCATGCTGCCCCATCAGGACACACATGTTTGTGTTAAAAAGTGAGCTAATAAAAAGGTTCTTGACTTAGAGGCCTCAAATAAGCGTTTCTACTATGACATGACATAAGATGGAAAAAAGGCTTGCAACTTTATAACTAAAAAGATTTTATTACAGTTATGAAAACTAGTAAAAAAAATAAGTGCATAGGTTCTAGTTTTAGAGCTACAGTCACTACAGTAAGCATAAATCACTAAACAAGTGCACACTGGATCTTGCTCAGAAACAGATAATTCCATGTCTTTTTTTCTGACTTTAGCTCCAGTTCTGCTCATAACACATTTGTAATGCTTGATCTTCTGCCTTGGCTGTGTGACCTGTCCAGTCTGTGTTGAAGCTCTCAGATAGGAGCGCTCTAACTTGACTGAGAGCAGGTTTCTCAAAGTACAGCCCTCCTAAGGCACTCTCTTGTAGAGTTTGGCTCCAACCAACTCTGCAGTTATTTAATTGATAATCAACAAGATCAATATAGCAAGGTTGCTGGATGGAGCAAAAGTCTGCAAATAAACTGTACTGGAAAAGCCACAGAATTAGTAACTGTTCCAGCTTTTGAAACACTTTTAGCTGGGGACTTTCGTCTCTCCTCCAGATGTTAGCTGGGTTTATGGGTGGTGTTGGATGCCAAACTGGGTCATGGATCCACTGCACAGAGTAGCATCACATTATGATGGCAGACTTAAGGGCAAAGGCTTAAGTCAAGCAACACTGTGGCCTATTCCTTTTTCAGAAATATTCATGCTCACGTAACACAACAAGAAAAGGAAACTGAGATATCTTTATCGTTTTTGGTTCTATAATGTTCAGCAGTTACTTTCCCATAGTGACATGCTTTGGTTTATTTCCCTGTACTTTTACCACAATTTCACTGTACTTTACTACACAATACACCACAGAACACGTTATAGAACCATGCAAGTGTTCCAGACAGTGATGTTTTCATTCAGAATATTCTCCTTTTTAGTGTACTTTGTACCCCTTTCCTACACTTCTCAAATTGTAAAACAGCATCTGAAGATGATGTATAATATAATACAATACAGTGTAATAGTATTTGCTCACAATGTGGTCACACCTAATCAATGTGACCTAATGAATCTACTTAATTATACTTTGAAATCCTCTGTTGCAGGCAGGTCTTTGAAGATTGTAATAGCAAAGGACTTGCACCTAGAGGTCCACTAAAAAGCCACTATTGTGAAAACATTCGCTGGGTGTTAATTAGTTAATAATATAGCTTGTGAAGGGTTTAGAAGGCACATTTTCATGTGGGGTTAGGGTTATGATGATGATTAAATAGGGGACCTCACGTCACTCTGTGGTGTGTAAGACCTGCAGAAACACATGAAGACTGCAACTCAACATGATTGTCATCGCAGGTTTTCTATGTGCTCATATTCCTGGAGCCTGCCTATCTAAAGCTGGAGTTTATCATCGAATTTGCTCTTTTTGTAAATGTAAAAATCATGTAAATGATTGTGGCTTAACTAAAAATACTCACCCTCTTCGAAATGCAGTCTTATCGGTAATGAGTTAAGCCGCAAAAGTCAGAATTCATCAGAGGAAGGGTGGGAATTACTTCAAATGGCCAGTAGGTGATAGTACACGATCAGTATGTCCGGGAAAGGTTTACTGAAAAGAAACCGAAACCAAAGAGTAAGTGTGAAAAGCAAAACAAAAGTCTGCTGCAAAAGTGTTGTCTTATAAATGTGAACCTACAATTACAGCTGTAGCTGCTTAGGACTCCTAGACTCCTAGAACTCCTGAATCACATGAAAGCAAGTGAATTATTCAAATCTTGGTCATTCCATATAAAACAGTTCCGCACATCTAAGACTCTGTGTTCTTTACAAAATAAGGTCTTTGCAAAAAAGAGTTTTTTCTATTTAAACCTAAATACCATTATTAGTCTAAAACATTTACTGGTAGCATATTCAAATCTGCAAAACAAAGGGATTTGTTGGAATAAAACAGACACAACCTTCAGTCTGTATGATGCAGTGCCACATGTTTGTATTGATAAGTAAAAACTAAATACAGTAAATGGCCCTCTAAGCTTCATTAATCAAACTTTAGGCATCTGTCATTTTTGTGCCTGCTCATGAGGCTGGTGTAATGCTGTTACAAATTAAATTAAAATATGACTATAATACATTTTTGACAAATATTAAAAAACTATTACCCTAAAAAGGGAGAACATACTTGTATGACATATTTGTCAGTGGGTGGATCAATTGGGATCTTTGTAAAGTGCTTTGGCATTTAATTAAAAAATACAAGTTATTTTATTATTTCTTAAGAAAAATAAGCTTATAGGAGATAGGCTCCCCAGTCGTTCACTCGTGAAAATGTGTTTCTTTCTCTATAGCTTAGACATTAGTAGTTCATGCCTGGGTAAAGGGTCAGCACACAATGACTCCTTTGACTTGCTGGGCACCTACAGTAATGCCAGTGAGAGGTGTGCCACTCTTCCAATTGGCACCAAGTCTCCCGTTAGGCAAGATGGAGTCTGCAGTATGGCAATAGAGAACTGGCCCTTTGATTGGGCAATTAGGAGATGTAGACATGTCTCATACTCCACATGAGTTCCAGCAAGAGAAAGCAGTCTAAAGACAACTGGAGTATCCGTATTGGGTGGGTATCTATTAATCCATACTGTTACTGTCAGTTCCAAATGAAAGTTTTAAACCAGTTCTTTTCTTCCTCTTCAACCAAGGATAAATGGTGATTAGCCAACAAAAATTGGCAAATTCAGTTCAGGCTTTATTATTTTTTGAGGGAAACTGGTTTTACAGTATAGTTCAACACAACAATATAAAAGAGACAGACAAACATTAATACATAGTCGTTAGTGTACAAAATGTACAGAAAGGGAGACAAGACTCAGGACTGTGGTGATCCAGTGGAAGTGTTCCAAATGTCAGATAACCAATTTCCAATTTGACCTGTTGAGACCAGTTTGTTAAGAAGTTTAGGACCCATCTGATCAATTTACTGTTTAAGCTGAAGTTCTGTGAGAGTTTCTGTCATGCAGCAGCAGTTGTATATAGTATACGATGCACAGTCAAGGTTTATTCCATGCTGAAAAGAGAAGAAAAGAAACACAACGTTTCAGCTGTGGAGCCTTCTTTGGTTATGAAGAAGCCAAAAAAGACTCCACAGCCAAAACGTTGTGTTTCTTTTATTCTCTTTTCAGCATGGAATAAACCTTTACTTGTTTCTTTGCAGCCTATGCATGCTGACACAGCTACCTACTTGAACTACTATAGTACTGTATATAATGTTTGCATTACAGGACATTATAAGTCACATCTGTGCATATTAAGGCTCCTTCACACTAATGCTATCAGCATATTGTAATATTATGGACACCATATATCCTGCAGATTGCCCCACTTGTCAAAAATAAGTTAAAAATTACAATTGGTGTCACGGGCACCGAATCCGAGTCCCATGAAGTGTGTTGTTAAAGACCCAGTGCGTGACAGTAACCCCCCCTTTTCAAGGGCAGCTCCTGAGGCCCTAAACAAAAAAAAAAATCCAAGGGGGTTCAAAAACAAAGCATAAACAGATGAAGTCCGGATTACCATCCGCGGGGTCTTTGTTGCGGCTCAGCTTTCTAACTCGGGAGCCGAATCCGACTCTGACTCCCGTGGAGTGTGTTGTTAAAGACCCTGTGCGTGACAACTGGCTTCAGTCAAGTAGCATATTCAGTTAAGTAATTTACTTCAAAAAGCATGCAATGCCCTAATGTCTGTGGCTCCGGACATGCCAATGTACCACGTTTCTGAACTCTAATACATCATCAGCTGAAATGCAAGTCTTAAAACATGACAACTCTGTCTGTAATATCTTTGTAGCGAATGAGATAATAGGGATAGCACTGGCAGCTGTCAAAAATGACAAACATGGTTGGCTCGTCTTCGCTGTTTACACAGGAATCATACAGTTCACCACTGGAGATGGAGTTCTTAAGAGGCGGAGGCTTTGTAATGGAATTGTGGCCTTTCACCCACTGGCCAGCGAGAACTGTGGCGATGAGCATGTTTCGTTCTCCTGTCTCCAAGGTGGTGTATTCAGCAGCGTAGCTGGCATCGCGTGCAAAGTACATTCCTTTGCCATAGATGTGGCCATTCCTGGTGCCCGCAAGACTGGGGTCAAAGTTCAGCCTGCAGATAGCATCAACTGCTCTCTCCGTTGTGCCGTGGAAGAGGTGCATCTCATTTACAAGAGTGCCACCACTGGCAGACCTCCGAGCCATGAAATCCCTCTTGCTGGAAATACAAGTGAATTATAATATCAGATGTTAGAAAGCACACAATAATGCTTCATAGCACATACAATAGCACAGGTTTAAACATAAAGCAGTAAATAATAGCTAAATAAGAGACTGAAAAAGCAGTGGAGCACAAATCCAGGGCAAGCAGACAGATATTTTAAAAGGCTGAAGGGAAATAACTGTAACATATTTGTGTTACATTATGCCCAGTGTACAGGACATTGCTGCACAAACAGGCCTCGGAGATCTGCTGCATTCTAATTCACTACCCCACCCTACTCCCTTTGTAAAAGTTTAAACGAGCAAGCAGAAAGGGCAACCGAGAATGCACACCATTACATATATGCAGTAAAAATAAACAGAACTTTAAGGGAATGGGAATTGCAGTGACGTTTTTTGCAGTTCTCAATCAAATTCGGTGATGGAAAGGATCATTACATGCTTACCTCTCAAACTTACTCCACAGCTGGGGGTTCTGTATCTGCTCAACAGCAACAATGAAGAATTGCTTTTCTGGCATAGTCCTGTGAAAGAGCTCATGAACGTGTTGGTATGACTCACTAGATACTGGCACACGGATCTTGGCAAAAAACCCATCTTTAGGAAAGCCAGGAACCCATGTTGGGGGATAGCTGGTTAAGCCGGATAAAAAAGGGTTCTGAGAAAATGCTCTGCTATCTGAATTACTTGGCAAAACACCATTCGCTTTCCTGGAAGAGAAACCAGAGTTAATGTACTACAGTATATTTTAAAGCAGTAATCATACAGACCAGTGACACCAAGGCTCTAGTGCACATGCTCCACTAACATACTGTATCTACCTATCAAGGCCTATGCTCTAAGATAGCATTTCCATTGGCTAAGCTTTTAAGTTCTTTACCATTTATCCAGTAGGGTATTTTAAGTCCTGGGTATGGTGTTTTCAGAAAGTCAGGAAAGTGAAAGAATTGAATTTTGACTCCCAAAGAGATAAACAAGGTGGAGAAACTCACTGCAAATTCTTCGAAAGACGCACATCGGAGAAGAAGCGTGGTCTTCGGCGAATGCTTCTAGTGAAACCAGTTTTCACGTTGCGCTGAGTGAACTTCTTCAAGTCGACATTGTAGATCACGCCATTCAAAGAGAAGGCTTGGTTCCACATGCCCTTCTCAAATGCTGCTTCCAGCTGACTGGCAATTGGCTGGTTGAAACAGAAGAACACATTCATTAGCCTGCTGGAAATGACAACGCAAATATTTGTTAAACACGGTTACATGCATGCTTTAATTTGTAATAAATTAAATTTGTAATACCAGCTAGCTACTAGCTCCCATGACAATTAAACAACCGTAAATGAATGTGGTCCTAATTGAATATTTTGATTGAAGGAGGGTTAACCTGATCAGGGCATTTTCAAATCACTGTTACAGAGAGCTAAACAAATACAACAAATGAAACAATGTTGTATTACAGTACATTTGGACAATTGTGTATTATCACTGCCTCTTGAGATGACAGATTCTTTTACCTCCTCATACGTTTTCCAGCTTGTGCCCTCCTGCCAGTAGATTACCCACTCGGTATGGAAAAGAGGGCTGGTCTCTGGGTCTGCTGTGGTGGTGAGTCTTCGTGCCTGGTCAAATGGCGCACTGCTCCTCACGGTGAGGGTCTGCAAATTTATTTGGAAACTTCCAGCTGCTTTAGCTCTACACAGTAAAAGAGGAAAACAGAGCCTCAGTAGAAATGGTTGCATCACTCTTCCATTGGCTTCTCTAAATTGGATTCCTGTCCAACACTGATGTTTTGCTCCTCATTTATAAAGCCTTTGATTTCATGAATGAATAGAACTTATGAATAAGCTTACAAGACACCAATAAGAATCTCTGCACTAAGGTTTTGCCTATTACAGTAATATTCATGATTAGTAAAGGTGATGTTAGAGGACAATTAATGTGTCCAATTCGTTACTTTGTACAGTTCAAGCTTCAATGGGAATTATACTTGTCTTGCATATGTAGGTTAGGATAACATGCAAATACAAGGATAACCTTTGACTATAAGGATACGATTTCAAAATTCTTGCTTTGCTGCTACTAATAAAAGAGAGCTTGAAAAGAGCAAGATAGTTTCAATGCAATATATCAAAGACTGGCTCAGAAATTATGGCATGATTGCATGCTTTTGTATAGTACACCAGAAACAATCTTGTATCAAAAGAGGAATTTCGGCAATAAAAAGAAAAGACAAAAAAAGAACAGGTGGCTTCTTACAGCTGGATTAATTAGCTCCCAACTGCCACTCAGAAAAACCTTATTTGAAACCTCCGCAACTCAGTGCACCTACCCCTTCTGGAAGGTGGCTGTGTCGACGGTGTGGTTGCAGTACAAGGCTTCCAGGTGTTGCTGGGCAGAGTCTGAGATGCTGACCCACTGCTTAGACTGGGATTCCCTGAGCTGCCAGTGGTAGGGACGGGGAGTGTGGTGTCGGGGGCACATGGCTCCGAAGCTGCAGCATCCAGAGAACAAATCTGGGCACACGAGAACGCCATTCTTTTCATGGATATGGCACTGCACCACTCCCTGCCCTAAAGCATCCTGTTCCAACACACAGGTCACAAATCAGGAAACACTCACGCAGAGAACAGTAATCCACAGAGGTTGAATAGTAATAGTCTCTCTGCAAGTATGCTGTACAGTGGTAGTGGAGGCATGGTTAGGGCTCTGAGTGTATAACTACAGTTGTACCCTTGAGAAAGGTACTTCACTCAGATTGCTTCTGTTTAATGCACTATTGTATAAATGAGTACAAATGGATAAAAGCAGTCAGAAAAAATATCACAGGATACCAAACAAAAGATGTATCCTTTCTTTTCACTTAGCAGACTCAAACTTTACAACAGGGGTTGGCAGCTTATACATTATAAGCACGATTCATTCTACATATACTGTAATGCTTATGTACGGTAAACAGTGACGATAACTTCTTGAATCTCGGATAAGTTAACAATGCAGTCCACTGATCACTGATTGCTCCAAAGAAAAAGTTATAACGTTTGCTTGTTCCCTGGAGAGATGAAAACAGATTTGTTCAACATAAAAATCATGCTGTTTGTTCCGTATTTTGTGAGAGCGCTGTTCGGTGCACATCAAACGTCCAAATGACATTTTCAGACTAAGCACAAGAAACACTTCAAGGATCAATTAATTTATTAATTGTATATGCTATTTTATTTTAATATTATGTAGTTTAAACTAACTGAAATGTTACTATGACTATGACTGATGTTAAAAATGTATCAGTGGCCGACACACCTGTATATAGCAGTGAATGTGTTCCCTGCCCCTTCTGAAAGGCTGCCCAACCCTGGTCTAGTCTTTCTAACTCCATTATCGAAAAACATGACATGATCAAAATTGTTATGCCACCTAAAACGTTAGATTTCTTATCTTTAGTCACAAAATTCATGTTAAAAATGACAAGTTAACTCTTCTTCGTAAGTAATCGTAAGGAGGAAAGTTTGGACACTAGCTTACAGCAAAGTACTGGGAACTTGTCAAGTTGTATTTGGCTGATAAGTGCTAGAAGACAATACTGTGTAACAAAGGCTAAGCTTGGATGCTGAGCCCTACATGCTGCCCTTCCTTCCTACCTGGTAAGTGTCCAGTACTTCCAGGAAAGCCTTACAGCCGGGTGTGGCCTGGAAGCAATCTGTGTTCTTGTTAACATGACAGTTAGTGGACAGATTGGACTCCAGCAGCTGGTTGCTCTGTGGTGACGAGGCCCTGACTGGAGCCTGCAGCTGGACAGGACTGATGCACTGAAAGCTGCAGGTGGGGTTGGGTGGATTGGACTGACCCTTCAGGGACGGAGGTAAAGACTGCAGAGGCCGGAAAAACAGTAAAACCAAAATTAGCTCTATGCTAATCTCTCACTTTCCATCCATCCATTTATTTTCGATAACTGCTTAATCCAGTACAGGGTTGGGCCTGCCACTGTACTGAAAATACACTAAGCAAAATGATAACTATTACACTACAAAAGAGTTTGGACACAAAAATTAGATTGTCTCTTAACCTTAAGAAATAAATTCCCTGTTTTAAACACCCTAGCAAACTGTGCAAGTACCTCTGTTTTTTTCACAACTTCCTGCTTAGACAGCAGAGTTAATTAGCCATTTTAATGAATGTGTCGTCATAAAGCAATGAAAGTCATTACCTACATTAGTGAGGTACAGTGCTTTTTTAAAATATTTCTACCTCGAAGGTTTCAAGTCAGAAAAGGATGTAGTGCTGACCCTGCTGATCTTGGCTGGTGGAGGCTGGCAGGTCAGAGGGGCAGTGGCAGGTGTTGAGGGCACAGCAGACTGATAAGGAGGTGCCTGGGTTGAAGGGTGAAGCTGGATGCCATGGGATTGGACCTGGACGTGACCCGGCAGGGTGATGCTTACAAGATTATTGATCTGGACATCAATCTTGTACCCGGGGGGCAGGAAGGTGTTAAAGCCCATTATTAGATCAGGATGACCGTTGAAGAGCTGACAGACCCTGTTTATCACCCCAGGGGTGTCAATGCTGGAAAACAAAACAGTCCTTAGTGCTTTGTCTCCATCACTCAGCACGGCAACACTGTGCACAGCCATGAATAGAAGAGATTGCTCATTACTAAACTGAACATCAGTCTATGTTCAGAAATGTCTTTCAGACCATGAAAACAAATAATTTTACTCAGTTTAATGAATAGAAAGTGAATCACCATTGTGATTTAAACTCCTTCATGATGTCCAGGAATTCACCGTACACTTGGGGCTGACTCCCAAACTGTAGTTTCACCTGGTCCAGGTAGGACAGAGCATCTTCCACCTGTAAGAATAATTACAGGCATGACACATTGCACTCATGCCTAGTCAAGGCCTTCTGAAGACACATTTCAAACTGCTTCATACAAACGTGAAGGTTCAGTAGGTTGGGATTGTCAGAAAGGAATGATGGTTTTTTTTAAAAAAATGATTGCAACCATTTCCAATAAAATCTTTAAGCTTGCCTGTCGCTGCTTCCATTTCTCTGTTAAAAACACTAAAACAGCTGATTACAAATCACAGCCTGAGTTCCTTGAGGTTATGCATCATAGCTGAAGACTGTTTCATCTCATTGATCTCTCAAGCACAATTAACAGCACATGCTGATCGTTAATCCCAGATCCTTTTGAACTCACATTTCCATCCTATATTTCACTAACTGAAGATGAACATGACATTAGAATGATACTGTGGAAAAGATCATGGATTGAGCCAACAGTATAATGATAGCATTATCTATAGACAGTATCTTGCAAAAGTAGACTTTGATTGAGTTAACTATGCTTATAAGTATATTCCCAGACTTTGATATTTGCTATACATGTACCTTTCTCCTGATCTGTGTTTTTCAATAACTTTATCTCTGACTTGCACTGAAAAAAAGTCTTTATGTTTAAGTCTTTGCTTGTATCCCAATACAAGACCAATGAACCTCACAGAGACAGATGTTTTATTCTGAAATTATGAGAACCACTATTATTGCACACAGACAGAAGCTACTCAACTAATTGTGTATCTTGTTAATGTGATTTTCTGCATCTAATTAGTTTAATTTTATCACAGGAAAGGGCTTGAATAATTATGAATGTTTAGTTTTATATTATCTATTAACTTCTTTTTGTTTGTTTTTTGACGGTGTGGAGTAGGTCTGCAACAATTATTAAATGTATTAATTGCCACTTCAAAGTGTCATGAATGCAAGCTTTAAAATAGTGTAGTGGACAGTAATCAAAACTGTGATATTTTAAAACCGTCATGGTTAATACTGCAATAAACATCCTATGCTTTGCAAAATTGTTATAAATCTGAACAAATCCAATTCGCCAGCTTTAAAAAAATTCTCCATTAGAGGAGCTCAGCATGAAGAAATCCATGTGCATTTAATTTCTCACCGTGAACTCGTTACGTCCCAGCCTCGCAGGAATCGCTGCTCCACACATTCCTGCGTGGGCTCAATTAATAATCTAATCATCCAGACCCTCTCCTGCGGTTTACGAATACCTACCGAGCCCTTCTGTCCTCGTTCAGTAATGGGTTTTCTCTTCCCGTCAGAGCTCTTTCATTATCCGGGGTGTCCTTTAAACTTCCCGTTGTGTCTCCTGGCTATCGACTCTGTTTGTTCCGACCTTGCCTTCTGCTTACAGTCTTGTGGATGCCTCGGTGTGAATGAACCCTGCTAGTCTCAGTCTACGCCCTCGGCACCTCCGCTGTGTTCGGATCACCCTGTCGAACCCCGACCTGGACCTCTCCTACCACCCTCTAGCTCTGCCCAGAGGAATTCCTGTATGGGGTCCAACACCACCTCCCAGATCACCGTAACAGAACTTGCTCTGCAGCTGACCCTGTGCAGGGGCACTGCTCTACCTGCTGAGGACTGTGGCTGTGAACCCCACTGGGGGCTGCAGCTACAGCTGGGTCCTGCACCATGAAGGCAAAAAGATTTAGACTGTGGCGGTGACAGATACTGCCAATGACTTTTCCTTTGACATCCTGTTTTTTTTAATGATTTCTCCTGAAGTGCATGGTGTAAAAAAAAAAACAACAAATTTCTGGCGGTAATGATTCTGCAGGAGAATTTTAATCAACAAACCTTCAAACGGCGCTTCATTGTGAACTCATACTCGGGAGCGGGAGTCTCAAAACCTGGGGAACACATTGCAGTTAGTAACTACTCCAACATACTTTTACCAAACCATCATTATTGAATAGATATATAAATCTTTCTAATGAAGTCCTATCCGTTTTAATATATCTTGGTTGATGCCCAATGTCTTGCAAAGTTGTAACTGTAATTTTGTCTCGTCATTTTTTTCGTTTTGTGAAACGAAATGTCACATATTGAGCCAGACCCTAATTGTAATTTTGGTTATCCTTGCTTCCTCAGTTTAAATATTATTAGGCTTGCAAAAGCTATGAGTTATTCACAACATCCTATTCAGTATTACTTTGCCATGTACAGAATCCCTCACTGGTCAGACGAAAACTGGCAATGACAGACGGGAAGCTGACATGAGAATATCTTTGTAGATGTTAACATTGTGCTGCTATCCCCTATCGCACCGGCTAACAGCTCTCCTGCACCAGTTGTGAATGAGCCTCCTGAATGTGGCTCTACACAAACCGAGGCGCCCTCTTTCTGCAGCTGTACACAGGCAGCTCATTTGAAGCTCAAGCAGTTTCTCTTTCCTAGTATATAAAGTAAAGCACAAGAGCATGAAGACTGCTTTCACAATCGGTGAGCACGTTTAGTCAATCCCAGCGAACGCTTTTAAAACAACACAATTTGTGGAAAAAATCGTTGTCGTAAATGGGCATAAACGCGTCTTATCACATTAAAAGATTATGCAAAACCTACGGTTTTAATCATACGGTAAAATCGGAAACGACACATTTCAAAACAATCTCAACAGTCAACATACAGTAGTATAAAGGCTGGGAATGTACCTATACTGCACACGTATACCCGTAGCTAACTTGACTTTCAGTTTCTAATTCTAAAGATTATGCATAATTTACTTTTATAAAACAAAAAAAAGCGTAAGATTCTAAATATTATCAAATATTTTTTGTCACAATCTAAATAGCCTTCTACTGTAAACAGATATTTCGCGTCTTGGTAGAGTATAAATCGCTGTTTCAGTTCCTTTCAATATAACACTTTGCTCAAAAGCAATATGAAAGCCTAACACACCATTGATACTTGACAGTGTATTTTAGATACCTGCATTGCACACTGATATATATATATATTTATCTTTAATATTAAAATTGCTCCCTGGTGCAGAGCAATAGAGATAAATGTTTTTGAAAAAAGGTACGTAATAAAACGCTGTCCTCGGCTTTGTCTGTTATTCGCCTATGCAACTCGTTATTTGTAAAAAGCGAACAGACGTTCACGTTAAAGTCAAAAGAAACTACAGTATACCGTATACTGAGAGAATATACACGGTTAGGTCTTACCAGAATTGAAGTGCAATACGATATATTCGTGACAGATAGTCCGGTGTGGAACAAATAGAAACCGAAACGTTTATCCCATTTTATTTTTGGTTTCTAAATAGGCGTAATGAAAGAATTCAAAATTAGGAACTTGTGAGTGTGTACTATATGTGTATGTGATTGGAGAATAATAAGATAAGAGATAAGATCACTTTATTAGCCATATACAATTTCTTTCATAAGGAATTCGTCTTTTCGCATACTATAGCTTGCTCTCCATGAGACCCAGACGGGGAGAGAAGCTTGGGGTCAGCCATTGTACAGCCTGGAGCAGTTGGGGTTAAGGGCCTTGCTCAGGAGCCCAACAGAGTAGGATTCCTCTGCTGGCTACCTTCCAGCCCCAGATACTTAGCCACAGAACCACCGCTTCGCCCATGTTTCCCTTGTGTTCTGGGGTCTGTATACAATTGTCTTCGTTTCCTTCAGCTTCATTGTTATTGTAAACAACACAGACCCCAGTGAAGTTGTAGAGATCAACAAGGCGCTATATCTCGGAAACGAAAGCAGCGTAAATGCAGCGCTAACGAATGAGGGCGTTTCATCGTGTGTGCTGTTTTTAGGGGGGGGCAACTTCATGGAGCTGAGATAAACGTCAACATCAGAATTTGTTTTAACCGCATTAAAGACAGCCCCCGAGTTCGACATTTTCACGATTTCAATATTTTTTGTAAATTCAATGGCGTGTTAGCGAAACCTGATATATCTAAATCGTTTCGTGATGACGCTATTTAAATTCCAAAAAACAAATACGAGCCGAACTTCTAACTTGATCGCGATGTGTTTTTTTTTTGTCTCTACTACATTTGTTTTGTAAATCGAAGTGTCAAAAGACAGACAACGGTTATCCTGTCTACAATTTGGTTATCCTTGCTTCCTCAGATTAAGTATTAATATATGTTTGACTTTTACTAAGCCTGTTCTATATTACAATAAAAGCTAACTTTCAAAATAATATTTACTGTTCGTTCTATTCTATCTCAATGATTCATTTTCATTGTGGTACGGTTACCTCTCACTTGTGCTTTTAAATCCTTTTGTACAGTATGAATACTGTAAGTACTGCAGAAGTAGCATAGTTCTAAACCAATAAGGAACGGTTCTGTTAAGAGATGTTCATGTCAAAAAAAGTTTGTTAGTGTAACCTTAGATAATATCGAAGACCTAAAGAATAATTTCAAACACATTAAGTACTTGTGGACAACATGGAACTTGTATATACTGTATATATATATACTGTATATTGAGCTGTAACTAGTATAAATCAGAGGCCTTTCTGTACAAAACCTTTATTTTAGGAAAAATGTAACATAACAAAGAAATTCTTCATTTTGGTCCAACAAATGCAGACATTAAATTTTAACTTCCACTAACAGAAGTCCTTCTTCCTTTTGCTAATGTACAAATAAAAGCGAAGAAGAAACACTGCTATACTTTTCAACTATAAATATTTTAAGACAAACTATTTCTTAGGAGTATTAAAAGCCAACAGTGTGCAAAATGTGCCAAAACAAATGTCAAATACCATTCCCCGAACTATTGTACATTCAGGTTTGCCCATCTCAAGGAGCCCGATGTCATTCGCAGGATGCTTTGTGCAGTATTGCAATGCAACCACACCCCCCAGAAACAAGCCTCTCTCTTCATTGAGCACTATATTGTGAGAAGGGGGGCTTTTCTGTAGGTGTGGCACTGCTGGTTAAATGACGTGTGAAGCATCTGGACAGTGACATCTGGATTAGTGGATTCGTATCGATATTTGAAGTTTTTCCATAAAGTATTCAGTACAATTTTTAATTGGCTTTGCTGCATTTTAACATACAGTATGGAGTGCTGTTTCTAGATTACCAGCAACAGATTTCAGGATACCTCAATCACCTTGAAAGATGTCATTGTCATGTTTTGTTTGTAATGAGTTCAGCATCTTAGTTTTAAATTCTTCTACAAGCAGTGTTTCCCAATCCTGTCCTGGTAACCCACACTCCTGTTAGTTTTTGTTATAACCAAGCCCCCTGTTACAAAAGACCCTTCACTGTCTGAATAATAACATGAATTTCAATGTTAAAGACCTGGTTTCTTCCCAGTTGTTGTAGCTGTTGTAACTTTGTAAGTGGAATAAAGTCCCCACATTTGGACAACAAACGAAATGCAAATATTCAATTAAAGCAACTTCTTAAATGAAGTAATAATAATAATAATTATAATAATTGCTTACACTTATATAGCGCTTTTCTGGACACTCCACTCAAAGCACTTTACAGGTAATGGGGACTCCCCTCCACCACCACCAATGTGCAGCCCCCACCTGGATGATGCGACGGCAGCCAAAATGCGCCAGAACGCTCACCACACATCAGCTATCAGTGGTGAGAAGAGCAGAGTGATGAAGCCAATTCATAGATGGGGATTATTAGGAGGCCATGATTGGTAAATGGCAATGGTAACTTTGGCCTGCACACCAGGTTACACCCTTACTCTTTTTGAGAAGCGCCCTGGGATTTTTAATGACCACAGAGAGTCAGGACCTTGGTTTTACGTCTCATCCGAAGGACGGCGCCTGTTTACAGTATAGTGTCCCTATCACTATACTGGGGCATTAGGACCCACATGGACAGCAGGGTGGGCGCCCCCTGCTGGCCCCACTAACACCTCTTCCAGCAGCAACCTTAAGGATTAGTGGATAGTAAGGCTTCAATTATCTAATGAAGGTGGGATGCAATGCAAACCAGCAGGTGTTTGGTTCCCAGTCCGGATCCTGGTGATCCACTGTTCTAGGGCATCAGCTAGTTTGCAACAGTTAACTCACAATAATACTGTCCGTATAGTTTCTGTATTGAATCAAGAAATAAGGGTAGCACTGGCAGCTGTCAAAAATGACAAACATTGTAGGCTCTGTATTATGGTTAACACAGGAGTCATAGAGATCCCCACTGGGATCAGAGTCTTTGATAGGTGGGGGCCGGCGAAACGAAGCCTCCCCTACCACCCACTTGCCAACAAGGACCTTGGCGAGGAACATGTAGCGTTCCGTGGTCTCCTCGGGGTTGTATCTGGCGGAGCTGCTGGCCTCTCTTGCGAAGTACGTACCCTGGCCATAGACATGGCCGTTCTTGCTGCCTGAGAGACGGGGGTCAAAGTTCATCCTGCAAATGGCCTCCACCGCGCTCTGTGTCGTGCCGTGGAAGAGGTGCATCTCATTGACGAGGCTGCCCTCCCCGGCAGACCGCTGAGCCATGAAATCCCTCTGGCTGTGAACGAATAAATTGAAACCCAGACATGAAACATGCAGCACATCATCATACATGTGATGAGTTCAATGGAAAAGCAAGAATACAGACCCTAGGGGGTTTCATAGTACAATATATTAATATGATATATTGTGTAACAATCGATTTTTACAACTTTAGATGACTGAAAAGTGTCTATTAGATTTGGACACTTGGCAGAGTAAACGCTTCTAACTTCAAAGCAGAGAGGATGTTTGCTCTGGTCAGAGGGGTCCCTTGAGCAGAAACAATTCTAAAGCTTACCTTGGCATACCTAGATAAGATGTGGGTTAATGATTGTCAATGAAGAGAACAGAAACACACAATATAAGATCACATTAAGAACAACAAGGAAGGATGGGGAAGAGGAAAGGAGAAGCAGGGAAGAAGCTTGTGCCAGAGCCCCTCCTTCATTACCATCCAAACCAAACCTGACTGGAGCTCAGTCTAACCTCAGTTAGAAACGCCCTTCCTGCTTAGGGTGCATTTCTAGAATAGGAATATAGGCTCCCATTTATTTAGTGGCATCCGGGGTGCAGAGAGAGAGATTTACAGTAACTGCAGGCTGCATTGTACAGTATTTAGTTAGAAGGCAGCATATCTCTTTTGTGGCCTCTGTAGGCATTAAGAGTTTTAAATTCTTAGTAGCAGTCTGGGGTTTCTGGGTGACTGGAATGTTAGGCCTCTGAAACACCTTGTTTGTAAATAGTGTACATAGAGTAACTTGTGTTGTATGTTTGTTGTAGTGTAATTTGCGTCTTGTGACTGTAATAAATATTTAATTACTCGAGTGTGCCTGGATTATTACTCCTCTCACCACAGCTGTGCCAGAGAACAAAGACTTCACGTGCCTCTAATTATACCAGCTGCTCAGGTATATTGCTAGAAATCACTTACAAGTCGGGGGTTATGAATAATTGTTTTACATATTGAACAAAACCACTTGGTCAATTCCTGATTTTCACCATTTTTGTAACCCCCCCATTTGTAACAACATATATACACTTCAGAGAGATATGCTCTGAAATTTAATATGGAGGTAGACCAGTTACTTAAAATAGTACATATTCTCAGAGGAAATGGAGAATTACTTTAAACCTCCAGCTATAAGGAAAAGGTTAAATCAAATATTTAAATCAAATGGAATATACAGCCAACCTCACAAGTTAGCATCAGCTGCAAAATGAAATAAATGTAACAAAAATTGTTAAACATCCCTCAAGCCTGGTCGACTGGCAGTCTTGGTCCCAGAGGACCACCATGTCTGCAGGTGTTCTAGGCCTCCTCAAAGCACCAGCATCGGAAGAGCTGGGAGAAGCTGTTGAATTGGTCCAATGAAGCCAACAATTAACTCATTCACCTTGTTAAATGTTAAATTGGTGTCACGATCATCATCCCTCCTCTAGAGGAAGCTCCGACCCTTTTTGTGTTTTGTTTCATTATAATGTACACCTGTCTCTGGATTCACCATATTATATATATCAGGTGCTCCGGAAGCTCGGCGCTCTGCATTGGAAGACGGACGCCCGGAGGCCCGCCTAGCTTCAAGTCGCCCCACGTCCGTGGCCTGAGGGCATAGGCCTCCTATCGGCGTCCTGACCAGCTGAGTCTGGGGCTCGGAGCACCTGGCCTCGTCACTCACCCTTGACTTAAAGACATAGAGCTATGACTAGCATTTTTAACCATTTTATATTTTATATTTATACTTGAATCACTGTGCTACAGCCATGCAGTCTGTTGCAATCAGACTGATTCACAGGTCTAATAGATCAAATTGTACTTACTTCTCATATTTACCCCATAGCCAGGGGTTCTGGATCTGGTGAATGGCGGTGATACAGGCTGAAGTTTCTGGGACAGTTTTATGAAAAAGTTTATAAATATGCCTATATGTTATGCTAGATACTGGCACAGGGATCTTTGCAAATATCCCCTCTTCAGGAAGGCCTGGAACCCAGGTGGGAGGGTAGTTTCTAAAGGCAGGCAAAAAAGGGTTTCTTGAAAAGGTTGGGTGACTGTCAAAAGAAATTCCCGGGATGGAATTGTTCACTCTCCTGAAAAAAAAAAGTAATCATAAAAGTTAATAAGGTACATAAGGAGCTGCAGATTTCCCAGACCTTTACACATGGGGACAACTGTAATTCTTGCACAACTGTTCAGGAGACAAGTAATGTCTCTGTGTCCTGCATTTGACTTTGATGCATTTTGTCCTATCAACCCCAGCAGACAAACTACCCTAAAACTAGACCAAATGTTTTCCCAAGAGCAGAAATTTACTATTACATACTGGAGAGAAAAAACAGAACTACCTCTGATCCCTTGTTAACTCCGTTCAAGACACAAGACCAGTGAGACATGAGAACAAACATGTCAGTAGTGGCCTCCTCTATAGCTAAAAATGTTGCTCACTAATTTTCAGTGTAATAAATTCTCCAATCCTCACTAATTATTTCATATCTGTTTATTGAATACTTATTTTTGTAGCTAGTGGTGGCTAAGGTTGTCCGCTTTTTCTCATCTGCTGCTGAAGATGGGCAAAAACAGATGTCCTAAAAAGTTGCAGCTGTAAAATTGCTTAAGGACACCTGCATTTTCTTTATTATTCCCACCCCCATTCCCCGAAAAGAAAACTGTATAAACAGAAAGCTGAAATACTATTTTAAGCCAGAGTGGTCCAGATTTGGTTCTGAAGGTCCGGTGTCTATGTTGGATGTTACGAAACTTGGGTAAAATGGGTCAAACAAGCCAATAAGCTGATTTAGCTCATCAAAGGCAAAATGTGGGAACTAAACTTGCAGACTTGTCGGCTGTCCAGGGCTGGAGCAGAAGCACTCTGTTTAATGGAAATAAAATGCGTCAAGTAGGACTGGATCTCGCACAGAGATACACAAGATAGGGGAACTCACTGTAAATTCTTTGAAAGACGCACGTCGGAGAAGAAGCGTGGTCTTCGGCGAATGCTTCTAGTGAAGCCAGTTTTCACGTTGCGCTGAGTGAACTTCTTCAAGTCGACATTGTAGATCACGCCATTCAAAGAGAAGGCTTGGTTCCACATGCCCTTCTCAAATGCTGCGTTCAAGTAAGTGTCAATTGGCTGGTTAAAACAGAAAGCCACAGATTAGCCTGCTTAAAATGACAATGGAAATATTAAACAAACCCAGAGGAAAAACGATTAGAAGTGCTGCAGTTGAAAGTTAGTAATTCATTTTATTACCAGCATGCACTTTTAATATAAGAAATAAATCCTGACTACACAATGCATGGAAGTTCTAACTTCATTTTTCTGAAGCAGCAAGAGGATTGTATGTAAACTTAGTGACAGTGCTTAATGGCATCAATTTAAATTCTTAATCCATGGATGTTTACAAAAGGGATTGAATTTATAATAACTGAGGTTGAATTTATAATAATAATAATAATAATAATAATAATAATAAATGCTTACACTTATATAGCACTTTTCTGGACACTCCACTCAAAGCGCTTTACAGGTAATGGGGACTCCCCTCCACCACCCCCAATGTGCAGCATCCACCTGGATTATGCGATGGCAGCCATAGTGCCATAGTGTGCCAATACACTCCCCACACACCAGCTATCAGTTTAGAGGAGAACAGAGTAATGTAGCCAATTCATAGATGGAGATTATTAGGAGGCCATGATCGGTAAGGGCCAGAATGCCAGGGTTACACCCCTACTCTTTTCGAGAAACGCCCTGGGATTTATAATGACCACAGAGAGTCAGGACCTCTGACTTAGCTTCAGGACCTGCTTAGCTTCAGTGGGCTGCCAGTTGTGAGTTGCAGGGTGATATGGCTGCTGGCTGCAGGGTGATTATGGTGCATTTTAAACTTAGAAAAATAGTAACTTTCTTCCGATTACTGTCTCCTTTACCTCCTGGTAGGTATTCCAGCTTTCCTTCTCCTGCCAGTATATGACCCAGTCCACGTGGAAGGAGTAACTGGTGACTGGGTCTGAGGTGGTGGCCAGTCTTCGTGCTTTGTCGTATATCAAGCTGTTTTTAATTAAGAGGGTCTGCAAGTCCAACTCCCAGCTCGCTGAAGCTTCTGGGCTGTTTAGTAAAGAAGGAATTACTTTTGTAAAGATAAATAATAAATAAAAAAATAATCCTTACACTTATATAGTGTTTTTCTCTACACTCCACTCAAAGCTTGTCACTCAACTTTACAGGTAATGGGGACTCCCCTCCACCATCACCAATGTGTAGCCTCCACCTGGATGATGCGGTGGCAGGTTGTTACCAAGATAAATCATAGGGGTGCAAAGATGCATTTGAGACAGTTGAAAAACAATGTATGAAGTAAAGTTTTGCATTTACTTCAGACGGGACACAAAAAATACAAGCAATATGTAAATATCCAATGCTAGTACATATGAAGTAAAGAATGAGAATATGAACATTTTTATAAAGCTGTAAAACAGAACCATCCTGGCATACTAGTTTCTAGTGCTGTGCTCACATTATGAAAGTGAAGCATCTCAAGCATTAAGAATGATCTCCTCCTAAATCTTACTCTGTATTAAAACCAGGACTGTTTGTCACAAATCCCTTCAGGTTGTAGAATAACAATAAGAATAACATCTGAATGGTGACAGGTTGCTATGCAGGGCAGTGCGGTGGCACAGTGCTGTGACCCTGGGTTTAATTCTGGACCAGAGGTTCCGTCTGCGTGAAGTCTCTGTTCTCCCCACGTTCGTGAGGGTTTCCTCCAGGTGCTCTGGTTTCCTCACACAGTCCAAAAACATACTGGAAGGTTAATTGGCTTCCTGGAAAATTGGCCTGGGTGTAAGTGTGTGCGTGTGTGTGTGCCCTACGATGGGTTTGGTCAGGTTAGGCTCCAGCTCCCTCCTGATCCTGTGCCGAAGAAAGCTAGATAACAGATGGACAGATAGCTGCCATTCTGCCTTAGCCAAACTCCGAACAGTAAGCCGACAGACTGGCAAAATAAATCAGCCTACTATTTAGCATACTGACTGCAATTTGGTCCGTTTTTTTTTCCAACAAGTCTATACAGCACTACGTATCCCACCGTTATCATTAAGATGGTGCTTATCCTGCTGACATCTGTGGCAAGCAGCAGCCTCTCCTACAAGCAAGGGGGGCGAGGTGAGGACTGAACACACACAGCTGCTCTCACCCCGGACAAGATGCCAGTCCATTGCAGGGACAGAGAAAGCAACACGTTTAGAACAGCCTCTCAAACCTATATTTCGGAGGTTGAGGAAACCTGACCACATGAAGAACACCCGTATGAAGACAAGGAGAACACGCGAACTAGAGCGCATGATGTGAAACTGGAAAAATGGATATGGACACCATAAGCAGAAAAGAAGACGACCCTTTCCCCTTCCTGTCCCCCAAATCTGCGGGCCTACCTTTCCTTCAAGGTGGCTGTGTCGATGGTGTGGTTGCAGTACAAGGCTTCCAGGTGCTGCTGGGCAGAGTGTGAGATGCTGACCCACTGCTTAGACTGGGATTCCCTGAGCTGCCAGTGGTAGGGACGGGGCGTGTGGTGTCGGGGGCACATGGCTCCTAAGAAGCAGCTCCCATAGAAGAATTCTGTGCACACGAGAATGCCATCCTTCTGATGGACATGAAATTGCACCACTCCTTGCCGAAAAACTTCCTGTCCCAATAAAAGTGACATAAATTGACATTATAAAGGTACAAAGGCACCAAAATGGCCAACATCCTGATTGAGAATATTTAATATGATTAACTGAATAGTAAAAGGACAGTACGTACCATTACATATGGACTTCGTACACAATTCTATTTAAAAACACAAGATTGTTTCTGGCCACCAGCAACTGAACCAGAGCTCAATTTGTGCAGGATATATTGCCAGATATTTGATTGCAAAATAAGTACACCATCAAAGATAACATTTCCAGTTTCTGTCCTGAGATTTCTAATATTAAACATTATGATTTGACGCATGATGTATTAAGGTGGCACAGTGCTTGTTATTGCTGCCTCACAGTGCTGGGGCCCTGTGTTCAATTCTGGGAGCTTGGCCTCTGTCTGTTTGAAGATCGTATATTCTCCCTGTATTCATGTGGGTTTTCTCTGGGTGCTCCAGTTTCCTCCCTCAATCCAAAGACATACTGGTAGATTGATTGGCTTCTGGGAAAACTGGCTCTGCTGAGAGTGTCTGTGTTTGTGCTTGTGTGTGTGCTGGCGACCTGTCCAGGGCCTTCCACCCATTGCTTCCCAGCGAAGCTGAACTGGATAAAGTGGCTAGAAAATGAATGGATTGACTGTATTTGCATGAGCACTACAGCAGTTTTTGGGAGTCCAGCTTTAGAGCAAGACTGAGGTGTGTTATTCAGGTAGTGATATCTTGCCAGCAGCCATATCACTCTGCAACTCACAACTGTCAACCCACAGAAGCTAAGCAGGTGTGAGCCTGGTCACTACCTGGATGGGAGACCTCCTGGGAACAACTAAGGTTGCTGCTGGAAGAGGTGTTAGTGGGGCCAGCAGGGGGCACACAGCCTGAGGTCCATGTGGGTCCTAATGCCCCAGTATAGTGATAGGGACACTATACTGTAAACAGGCGCCGTCCTTCGGATGAGACGTAAAACCAAGGTTCTGACTCTCTGTGGTCATTAAAAATCCCAGGGTGTTTCTTGAAAAGAGTAGGGGTATAACCCTGGCATCCTGGCCAAATTTCCCATTGGCCCTTACCAATCATGGCCTCCTAATAATCCCCCTCTATGAGTTGGCTTCATTACTCTGCTCTCCTCACCACTGATAGCTAATGTGTGGTGAGCATTCTGGTGCACTATAGCTGCCATCGCATCATCCAGGTGGGGCTGCACATTGGTGGTGGTGGAGGGGAGTCCCCATTATCTGTAAAGCGCTATATAAGTCTAAGGAATTATTATTATTATATGCTACAAGAAACACAGATGAAGAGGCATTATCCAAATCTGGAGAGAAAGGCTGGCCCTTAGCCAACTTGTCCTACTATGGCAGAAGTAGTTTGGGGAGTTTGATGTGAAAATAAATGGTCTAACTCTGCCTGACTTCTTCAGGACTTCGAAGGCCTCAACGAGCCTGGCAGTATGATTGCACTCACCTGCTTTGCAGGAGTCGTCAGTTTTGGGGCTACTGAAACAGGCTGCTCTTGGGTGCATGGTGAAAGCAAGCATACTCCCTGCCTGAGGCTTTTTGCTCTCTTACGTTGAACCCGTTGTACTCGGTGAGTTTTCATGTCACCACCACAAGGACATCATCTGTGCAGGAACTTCCCCAAGAAGGAAAGACCTGTGAAAGAACAAAAAAATGTTTGACTGAAACACTCTTTGTCCACAATGTTAGAATCCACAATGCTCTTTGTCTGGCAGACTCCACATGAAGATAAGATTTCCATTATTTCTCCTGGCTAGATTGAGTCCCAGAAACAAAATGTCAGTGAAATCCCCGATAATTAAGGTTAAGTAAAAATTAATGTTTGATGTTCCGAAACAGTACAATGACTACCTGTCAAACCAAAACAAGATTCTGTACTTATAGCAAAACCAGCAGTCAACTACACTTGAGTAAGAATTCCAATGACTCGTGTGTCCTTTATTAGTGTAGGGAATGTCAATATAAATGTGTAATTTAGTTAAAGTAACTTTCATGTGTATAGACTTAACAAAGAGCCAGCTCTTCTGCTCTGTAAATGCTGATGGAGAAGTAAAAGTCAGCCGTTGTAAATACTTTTAGCTATAAATAGTGTTTGTATTAGCTGTTGTCTCCTATTGATGAATAATATACCATTTCAAGAATTCTGGGCATTCTTTAATAAAGCTTAAGGCAAAAAAAAGGTGAAAAAGAACAGGCCCCTAATCTGATACCTGAAAAACCCACCTTTACTTTTCTCAAAGATGAAACAATCCTTATATAACAAAAATGCATTTCAATGTGTTAAAATACAAAATAAAGAAACTAAGTGTTCTCAACTGGCTGATTTGTTTTTTGTTGTGACAATAAATAATGTGGAAAAAAATGAAAATAATGATGAATTGCGACTTTGAGCATTTTGTACATAGTCCAAACCATGGGTTTCTGCATTAATGGGAATAATTATAGTAGCATCCCACCCTTGGACATACCAAATGTTCAATGCATGACTTCAGCTGTTATTTTTTGTACATACTGTACATGAAATAAAATAAAACTTTTCAATAGTATTGCATCATATTTTAAGGGAATTATACACTCACAAGCTTGTGAACTGTAGATCCTTTAACAATAGGTACAAGTTTGCCTAACAACACTAGTTCACACTAACGTGGGATAACGATGTTTAAATCCTGCCTTCAGAAGTCGATGGTGATGCCAGCATTTATATATTGGGAAATTCTTCAAAGATGAGCAAAGAACAAGATAGCAGAAATTATATTTTGGCTGGGCAGCCAGGATTTAACTTTCAACATAGTCAAGACAAATCCTCAAAACGATGAGTACAGACGCAAACGGAGGACTTCCCCCAACTACCCAGAGCCTGCAAAATAAGTTTCACTTTCTAGTTCTTTGCTTTTTCGTTAGATGCACAATTAATTCTCTCAAAACTGCAGTGCCACGGAATACAAAACACTGTACTGTAGCAAACCTGTCTTTTTGCTGGTCTGGAGTCACATTTCAGTCAAAATTGTTTTTTTATAAATGTTTTTTAATCCTCCCGAAAAGCAGACTATGTTTTTGCATTTATCTACTGTATAACTATGAGACAAATCTATCTTTGATATTCAAGTTCGACATTGATGTTCTGTAAATTTGTGGTGTTACAGTAGTATTTAAAATTAATTTCCGTGAACGGGGTAATAAATTAAGCGTTTCAAACTCAAATTTCTACGAATGAAGCAAATATTGAAACAAAAAAAAACCCACAGCCAACCGCACTATTCGGGCAGAACATCCTCTTAATGGTAACATTTAATACCCATATTAGATTCTGGGAATCATTAAAATATGTAATGTTAGTTATAGCACGCTAACACATCAGAATAACGCAAGCTATACTGTATATCAAGTAGAAAATAATAACCCAAACTACCTTCTTCGCCAAAGACGGAGATGAGACTTACCTGCTGGAGATCAGTCAAAAGAAACCGAAACTAGTTTTGCAACTTTTTTATTGCAAATTCACAAGTCATCAGAGTCCCTAAAGGCATGCACTTCTCCACACAGAGCAAATACAGTCATTGCGAGTCACTGGGTTTTATTTCTCACAAGTCAGCAAAATAAATGCGACAAAGTACGCAGACAAGCATTTAAAATTCGGACTGTAAAGCTCAATTAAAAAATGTATCAAATATTTGTACGACTGAAGCCATCCGGCAACACGTTAAACACAGGTCCGCCACAGATCCGTTCGTCAATAAAGCTGTAGCTATCGCATCACACGATCTTCCAGTACACATAAGTGGCAATGTGCATAGTAAACTTTTTTTGCTTCATTTTAATTGCAATATAATAATAATAATAATAACAATAATAATAATAATAATAACTATTCATCATTATTAATTTTTGGGAATCTATCATAGTGTATTACTTTTGACTAAGCGGTGTGAGCCTGGATCAATAACAAGGTAGGAAAAGCAGCAGTCTAACGGGGAATAATGCCGTGATCAGTACGCAGCTAGAGACCGAACGCTAGGTTAATTCCAAATGCAACGAACTTCACTGCTGAAATTAGTCCTCAGCACCGAAATGAAAATGTTCTCAATTGCAAAGAACCAAATTTAATCTCTGCTGCCCTCTAGAGGATGCTAAAGTACGGGACTAAGTGCAACTAAGCGAAACATGAATCGCCAGGGAAAGTTCCCAGTGCCAGAGCAGCTTATAACTGAAATGTGGGAAATGATATCATTACTACAAAATGATTTAAGTCCCCATCGCTGTGAAATATATTGTAATATTCACCTAAAATTGCATTCCTATCACAATACAAAAGACCTACGTTTCATGTTCATAAACCATGAAGGAAGGTGTTATAATAATAATGAACAAGTAATAGGTTTATTCCATGCTGAAAAAAAGAGCTTCTCTTCTTCTCTTCTTCTTTTTTTCAGCATGGAATAAACCTATTACTTGTTTCGTTTGCAGCCTACGCATGCTGACGCAGCTACCCACCTGTTATAATAATAATTCCTTATACTTATGACACTCCACTCCTAGCACTATAGAGGTAATGGGGACTCCCCTCCACTACCACCAATGTGCAGCATCCACCTGGATGATGCGATGGTAGCCATAGTGCAACAGTACGCTCACTATTATCAGCTATCAGTGGGGAGGAGAGCAGAGTGATGACGCCAATTCATAGATGGGGATTATTAGGAGGCCATGATTGGTAAATGACAATGGTAACTTTGGCCTGCACACCGGGTTACACCCTTACTCTTTTCGATAAACGCCCTGGGATTTTTAATGACCACAGAGAGTCAGGACCTCGGTTTTACTTGTCATCCAAAAGACTGCACCTTTCTACAGTATAGTGTCCCTATCACTATACTGGGGCATTAGGAACCACACAGACCGCAGAGTGAGCACCTTTTCTAGCAACAACCTTGGTTTTTCCCCAGATCTCCCATCCAGGTACTGGCCAGGCTCACACCTGCTGAGCTTTAGTGGGCTGCCAACCACGAGTTGCAGGGTGATATGGCTGCTAGCTACTGTACTTATCACTCCAGTATTACTGCTAACATACTAACATGTAGGGCCCTTAGTATGCAATAGAGTGTTTTAAGGTATGCAATATATTGAGATAAATATCTAGGCAAATACATGGAAGTAAACAGGACGTGACTCTTAAGTATGTTAAGTTAGGGGTGCCACTTACTGTAAATGTTTGTTCTCCTACAGTATGTATTTTGAGGGGACGGCAAACTGGTGGTTCAAAGGAATATTTAGTACAGTGGGTATAATCATCTTACAGTATGTAGTTAAATATACGGGTATATAAAAAAGATCCCAGTCAGGGCTCCAGTAGCTTAATCTTCGGACAATCAGGGTCAGTATCAAAACTGTAGAGAGCCAGCTACTCAGTTCGGTCAAGATCCACAGACACAAGTTAGAAAACACTTCAAGACGAAGTGCAACAAATGTAACACATGAAAGTGCGTGAGGTTTACCTTCATAGTATTTCGCTAGCATAAAAGTAGACTAAGTCTATTATAAAACCTGAATAAGTAATGTGTACCATCTCTACCAGCAAGCCTATCAACGACGAGTACTATGTCCTGTCCTGATGTCCTGATCTTTTCCTTCTTTAGAATTTTCGAGATGATTGACCTTGACGTCTCTTTTAGCCTAAATCAAGTACTGTACATTGAGATTAAATATAATGAAAAGTGATATATAAATTAAATGTATCATATATATATAAATGCAGACCCACATAATAACTAACTGATACAAACAACTCATATATTCCGAATCAAAACCACGCTCAGTTTCTGCTTGGTAAAACAACAGTTTAGTCTACAGTACCTTCCTAAGAAAGAGACCAGCTGGTCTCCCACTCTGGTCAGCAGAATATTTTCGTTGCAATTGAGCGGACAGCTGGAAACGTGACGAGACAGTACCCTGCTAGCTGGTACTGAACTCAGCACGCAGCTCCGTACTAAATCGCCACGTTCGTTTCGATCGACCCTTCTTTCGCGGACAATATTTACAACACATTAGTTGAAACAATTAAAACATTTGACACCGAAGCACCATCTGGTGGTTATTTTGCGAATAACACTTTTCAGAATGACATCAGATGCGTGAACAGATCATTCATCATTGATCAGCCGTCTCAACTCTATTCCTCTACGGGACCTGTTCAGTCAGTGTCTTTACATCTGGAGAGGTCACTCTCTAATGGTACTATTCCCCATTTTCTACAGCTACAGACCCCGGCTTGTGATTTGTGGCCAGGGGAGAGAAATCGACTCCATGAATAAAAGAAAATAATTTGGCATTCATTGTGCCTCTATTCATAAAAATAAATAGTTTCATCTCTTTGTAGTGACTTGACGATTTGAAGTTGCTTATACAGAAACTCAGAGAGTAAATTAAGGAAGATTACCTTGTGGCTACTACAAATCAATCAATCAGAACAAATCAGTTGACCATATTTCAGTCAGTTGACAGCGGCAGTCTGAGTCCAGATGTGTCTCCCTCTTGGAGCTGTAGACTGAGAGGCACTGATTTGGGAACTTAAATGCTGGAGCTGTCAGGATAAGCCCAATTTATGGTGTCTCAGCTTGTGTTGCTCAGGCAATTCTGCTTATCAGAGTCCCATCTCAGCAAATTTCCTAAGAGACTGAGCCAGAGGAGTTCAAGGGTATTTTCAGTTCATGTTATGGAGGTAAAACAACTTAAAAAGTTTAGAAGCAGGAAGTCTTTCTTTTGCTTTGCCAACTGTAGCCGTGAAAGTCTTAAAAATTGCCTTAAAACTGCAGACATGACGTGATATACAAAATGGTAAGATGTCAAATATTTGGCACATTACAGTGACAAAACATCCAACATGCTGGCTTGGGGCATTTGTTGCACAGTGTTTTCTAACAGCTCACATTTGCATGCATGTAGATTAGTAAGAGACTGGGAAGTGTGGTGCAGATAACAGTTACAGCTGTGCTTTAAAGGAATTCCATAAGGCCTTTCCACACAGCATGTCTTGTTAACCACCAGGGTTCACTGTTGACAAAAGTTATAAATGTGTGTTTATGAATGACTAAAGCATACTGTAGGTTGCAGAATTGCTTTCTTTTAACAGAACAGTTATTCCTGAATTACCCTCTATCACACAGATCTGATGTCCATTAATTAAATTTCTTTACACTATCCTGGTGTATTATATCTAAATGTAACTCATTTAAATATTTTGGAACAGACTGGCATTTTATTTTCATTGTCAAAGTTATTGAGTGCAAAGTACATTTTCTAAGACATTTATAAGAATTTGCTTTCTCAGACATAGCAGTGCAGAAGTATTTAAGCACTGTTGATTTGAACAGAGAATCATGATTAACTAAAGAACATGGTCTATTGTGCAGTAATGTCACCTTCTGTTTGAACAATAAGTTCCAAAGGTATCTGGCACTGACATGCTGTTGCAAAGCAAGTGCTGCAGTGTCGGTTTCACTGAACACCGCTGTCACGATAGTCATCCCTCCTCTTAAGGGCGCTCTGACCCTTTCGTATTTTCGTCCCCTGCCCCCTGTTTAGCCTGTCATTATTTAAGCTTGGCGCTCCCGCTATTCCTGGCTCACCATTGGAAGATGGATGCCTGGAAGCCCACCTACCAGCGGGTCTCTCTGAGTTCGGGGCTTGGAGTATTTGGTAAATTATGATAGGCATCATGTTTCTGCTGGCAACCTGAATGAGGGATGTTGTGTATCTTTTAGTATATAAACTATTTAGCTTGCAACAGTATGTATCAGATACTGTCTGTATTGTTTAGTTAATCATTAGATACCAGGAAATGCCAAAATTATTTAATGATGGTTAACTATAATGATGATATACTGTAGTCCTGTTGCTGTAAATATAAAAGATAACAGCTGACCACAGCATGTTGGCTTTGGTTGCATGGTTACTGATAGAATCTAACTATAGTGATCGTGCCTGTTTTTCATTCTGCTTCATTTCCTCATTCCCACTTTTTCTGTGCCCGGATAAATAACTATAACACTGTTAGCTGAAAGGAAATGAAACAGTTTGTAACTCAGGTCACAGATCGTATTGAGATCCATTTCTCCAGGCCAGGGGTGCCCAGCCCTCTTCCAAGAGAGCAAATGTGATGATCTGATTTTCAGAGCTTATGTCTGAATGGCTTTCAGTAATTGGTGCAGAATTAGAAGCCGTTGGCAAGATCTCCAGTTTTGTGGTCGCTGCCTGTTTAATGCTAGGGTTCTGTTAAATTTAGTGAAAAAAGGGATTAGCCACAACACAAACAATGATCTGCTGTTTATTCACTCTGATCAGTCGGAGGAAAAGTTAAAAAGCTGAGTCAAGAATAACAAAATAATTCAACTACAGTAAGTACTGCTGCAACACTATACATATTAGTTTCTCTTGAATTAAGTGAAAATTTAAAACTCTATCCTGCCTCAGTGTGTCCAGAAATTATAAAGGGAAATGTTCCATCCTATGGATTGATGAATGGATGGTCATCTTATGGGCAGATTTTTTCAATTTTTAATTCCACCTCATATTAGTTTCTTGAACCAAACTAAACCCAACTAAGATGTTTGTTTTTCACAGAGGGCTGTCGGGGTTCGCTCTCCTATACAACAATGTTTGAAAAAAGTGGTGTCAGAAAGAGACCGAACAAGGTTACTCAAGCAGCCAGCACAAAGCAATGACTTTCCAGACATTGTATTAACCATTTAGGCACCAATTGTGAAATTGTTATTTGTTTTCTGGGTATTACTTAATCTCAGACCTTAACTGACTTATCTGTATTAATTAAGTGGTCTTATTTAGGCCTGTTCCAGGACTTTAACAGGTGCTAATTTAAAAGTGCCTCTCAAACATACCAAAAGTGCCTCCATTCCAAGTCATTCAATCCACCTTTCATGTTTTAATATGGTCAAGTAATTAGCTCTTAATGACCCCCCGTTTTCTGCTGCAAGATATGTAGGTTTAAATTAAATTAAACAATTATGGTACTAAGCCGTTATCAAAACTGCTTTTGGAAGCAATGCATATAGATGGATATAAATCAGTCTTGCTAACAATGTTTATTGCTCCTCCTTCTCATTGTGCTTCTCATTCTCCAACTCGCAATAATTTAGAGACATCAGGATTTTGACCACTGACCGTTTAGACTGCCTTGCAGATTGTCAATTATCACTGGGCTCTGTGTATTGTATTGCTTTTGTTCCAGTCAGTGCACACAGCACATCTACTGTCTATACATGTATTAGCTCAAAGATTCATTTCTGTCTCTTGTTGTGGTCACCGTGTTATGTGACAAGTCATTTTTATGTAATGTTATTAATACGTTCTTTTCGGTTAACCCACATTTTGTCACTGCTACCATTTCATAGTTCATTGCTTGCATGATTCTGATAAAAGTAATCACCTAAAATGGTAATATTAATACCACAGGCCCATCACTCATCAGCAGATGCTGCTGGTGGTTTCTGCCTGACCAAATTTTTGCAGCAGCATGCTGAGTTTGAAGTAAAAGACCACAGAGAAAGTAAATCAATTTGTTTCAGACACCTTGTGTGATTTAAAGATGCCATACCATTGTGACGGGGAAATCAATGATTTGCCTCAGTATCTGGCAAAGAAACCAGAGCTCAACGTAATAGCTACAGGTAATGGCTATGCAAGGTTCTAAGTATTGTAAAAGGAACTGCATTGTTCCAAGCATGATGTGGCATGTCCTGTCCTACCTCCATGGAGTTGTCTTTGTGAAGTCAAGTTATAAATCCTTGTAGCCAAAGCACAAGAAATAAACAGAACGTATAAATACAGAGACATTTAATAAAGCTGCATTTATAGGCGTTCACCAGTCAAATATGATGAAGCCTGATAAAGTCATCCACCCCATAAACTACAGGAAAAGCTCTGGGGAAATAAATAGTAATATTGGTTCTCAGATGGCATACAATAGGAATTTATATACCGTAAGACTTTATCTGATTTCTACGTTGTAGCTACACCAATGTACATAATGGACAACAGTCGGTTAACTTGTTCTGTGGTGACTGACTAACCACAAGTGCATATTCCAGTACTAGAATGATCCTTTATGACAGAATAGACTGTCGCAGCAAAATACATTTTTACTTTATGGAAATGTTAAGGGTAGGAAATAGACCCGGAAGTCAAATCATTTCGTCATAAGCTTTGTATGAAAAGTTTACAAGGCAAATATAGGAGAATATTGTAACTATGTTCAAATTTGCTATACACACAAGTAAGTGACATCATCCTCATTCCCCTTCTGTGCTCTCTGGCTCAGAGTGCACTACCCGTCTCCTCTCGTACAGTCATTGTCACCCTATGTTATTACCATGAGTGGGTGTTTATGAGTAGCTATTGCTAGTCGTGACCATGGAAAATTCTTCATAGAAAAGCTTCCACTTTTGGGCTAGTGGCTATTCCTGATAATGTTATCCTTTCAGCTATCCCTGAGATGTGTCTATTTAAAACACACTCAAGGCAGGTCAGGAGTAATGACCCCAGGCCAGTGCCGATTTTTACACATTTTAGAGAGTCTTGACTGCCTCTCTTTTGATCATTGCACCCTTCTATTTCCTACCCTGCATTTCTCCTTTATCTCCCACCCGTCCTCTGTGCCTACCTTCTGCTTGTCTCTTCTCTCTCCAGCCTCTCATGCTGCTTATTTTCTGTCATTGTATCCCTGTGATGGAACCAGTTCCCTGTTCAGACTGCATCTTCAGATCCCATGATACAGTACATTCCTGTATTGCTTTTATTTCAGATTATTGCACTGTATTTCTTTCCTTTAGACAGCCTATGATTCTCCCCAGAAATGTGCTGATACAGTACACAGTATCAATTATGCTGAATTGCTGAATTAACAGATTTCCTTTTGAGAATACTTCACTCTATATTTGTATATTGATTTCCTTTTGATAATTCTACACTCTATATTTTTCTACAGACTATTGTTTTGTAAGTCATGCCGGATAAATGTTTCAGCTAAATAAAAACAGTAATCCGTTTTCTCATATTTATAGTAGCAACTGCCAAAAACCTGTCAGAAGGATGTAAACTGATACATTTTCATTTGCACCATCTTCACAAAGGCTTTGGAAAAGGATTTGTAGTTCTCACAGCACACTGATAATAGCTGTCAGGCTGTGGTCAGCAGCACTATTTTTCCGGTGTCAAGTTCCGGCAAGTTTTAGAAGCACCTTTCAAATAGCACTTGATTAAGACCTGGATTTAACTTTTTGTCAACTCAGTTCAATTAAGTCATTTAAAGTCTGAGATGAAGTGGAAACCAGAAACTATAGTGGTACTCTAGGAAAAGAGTTACCTACGTCTGGCCATCAATTCCCATCTCTCTAGGTCTTAAATCTCTGTGTATTCAACCCTCTAATATACCATTTTGATTATTTCGTAATTCCAGGATAAAATAATTATTGATTTCCTGGAATAGATGCTTCTTAGACATTAGGGACCAGGAAAGCCAATGTACTATGACTGACTCAGGCCACAGGCTGTTCCTTGCTGCTGGTACTCCATGAGTTATAGAAAGGCAAGATGAAGTAGTCGTCATTCTCTACATAAGTCATTGGCTCTTGAGAGTAACCCTGAGCAGGAACATAAGGATAGAAGAGGAAGACAGTTTTGTGGCAATTTTGGACAGTTAAAACAAGAAAATAATACTAAACTCAGGTAGCATGGTAGCACAGTGGTTAGCTTTGCTGCCTTGCAGTACTGGGGCCCTGGGTTCAATTCCTGACCTGGGGTTCAATCTGGGTGGAGTATGTATATTCTCCCCAGGATTGTGTGAGTTTCCTTCAGGTACTCCAGTTTCCTCCCACAGCCCAAAGACCTACTGGTAGGTTAAATGGCTGCTGGAATAAACTGGTATATCGGTCTTGGTGTGAATGCTTGTGTTTGTGTCCGTGTGCTGATGGACTGGCATGCTGTCCAGAGAATATCCTGCCCTGTGCCCATTGCTTGCCGGGTTAGGTGTTGGCTCCCCTTTGACCCTATATTGGGTAAAGCTACTAGAAAATGGATGGCTGGAATACTATGCTAGAAAACCTACCCAACCAGAATGTTGCCATTATTGGAGGGATTCCAGGAAAATAAAAGCATTATTGTTAGTAAAGAGAACAGGTAAGGACTTATGAAATAGATATTAGGAGGATAATTATACCCTAGGGGAGGCAAACAGAAGAGAAACAGCAAAGAGTGTAGAATACAAGGCAAGGTAGGTCATGCTGAAACTGTGCAGTAAACTAGATAGAAGTGCGTTAGTTCTCCCTCCGGTCTCTTATCTCAGAAATGAAAACGAGGATCGTACCAGGCACGCAGGATCAAGGGTATCTCTTGTGCTACACAAACACTGATTGCATAGCTCCGATTTCGTGTTTACTAAAGGTGCTGTACAAGGTATTACAGGAAAATGTTTCCTGGTTTATGTATCACAGTGACCTTGAGAATGTGTGAAACTCACAGCTTCACAAAAACGGCTGAATACGACAGGAGAGCAGAAAATGAGCTGCAGAAAAATCTGAACATCCAGGCACAGAACAATTAAATACAAAAATGCTGTTCCCAGTGTTTCCAACTGTTGAAACATTTTCCAAACTTAGAAGATAAAAAGATGGAATTCTTGGTAACCCTGTTGAGACAGTGTACAGGGAAAACAAATTAATGTTGTCATTGTTAGAAGCCCATTATTACAGCACTGAAGCCTTTGCTAAACATGTCTGTTCGTCACCTTTTAGCATTTCATTTAATTAGATATGTTCTAATTTAGGTTGTAGTTTGTTTTCTGTATTTATATGGTTTAAAACAATGTGTAGCAAACTTCTTGTTGCTTGTGATAGCATAATGTTTAAGCAATGGTAAAACAAATGTTTATATCCTTAACAAAACTAATGTTTTGCTACATAACAATATTTAAAACCTTCCAGACAAACCAGAACTGGTCACCTAAGCCTATCTGTGCCTAAAACATACTTTCAAGCATCACACATGAGATCCAACTAACTACTTGTACCGTTCAGAATTTGCTAGAGGAGTTATCAGATTTTTTCAGTGTTTGGTGATGGGTTTCCAGTCCAGCAGATTTGATCTGTAATAGAATTTAACTTTAGTTGGTTTTAAACATGTTTTGATTGGCTCTGTGATGACTGTCCTTTATCATTTACTTCCTGTGTAGAGTATAGTTTGAATCATCAGAGCTGTATGGTAATTGTAAGAAGTTTTTTAAACTAGGGTTTAAAAGTACACTTGAGGTGAGGTGTAAAATAAAGTATTAGAATGAGGTGATTAACGAGTGTTTTATCTTTTGTTATATAAAGTGGTTTAAAAACTCCAACAACATTATCACGTACCAATGCAGTACTTGTTTTCCTATTTTTGCCTCTTATTTAGAAATGTGCGAGTGTTAAACTGCTTATCTATCCCTAATGACTGTACTTCACCCACAGTGCGTAGGGCGTATCTTTTCACTAACGGCAGACTGGAGAAATCCAGGCCATACTCAATGAACAATCTGAATAATCTACCGAATAACACATACCGAAACAGCTGGTATCAATTTTATGTAATAGGGTGAGTAATTTTAGGCACTTTGTGGCTAAAATTGGAAAATCACACTGATTCCCATTCATTGAGATACAGTAGCCTCGCTAAATGTGCTAAAGGTAAAGGCTATGCAAGGTTCTAAGTATTGTAAAAGGAACTGCATTGTTCCAAACATGACATGGCATGTCCTGTCCTACCCCCATAGAGTTGTCTTTGTGAAGTCAAGTTATAAATTATAAAAGCCAAAGCACAAGAAATAAACAGAACATGCAAATACTGAGGCACCAAATAAAGCCACGTTTATATCAGAAAAAAAAGAGAGCATGTCCTCCCCCCTTATAAAATTCCACAATTATCTCAAATGCCTTACTTACCAATCAACTTCTAATTATTTCAAAATACAATCCCACATTAGTATCGACAAACTCCTCAATTATCTCCAGCTCTGCATATCTCAAGGAGCATCTTCCATCCATTATCTTTTCATTTCCAAGAAAAGCCTTATCATGTCTCAATTCTAATGCCAGTTTCTTTTTTACCTCCATGAAACTTGACCAAAACCTGGAACTTCCACTTCCAGTTTTTCTTTTTGGATAGGCACATCCTGCTAAGCCATCTCTCAAAGCATTCCCAACTACCTCATTACTTGGACACTGGTGATCAGAGGCTTATCGTGCACACAGCAGAACCAGTGCGGGTGTTCTGAAATGGGCATCCTTCTGTCTGTGCAAAGACATCCAACAACTCAGGCCACTCAGTGTGTTATTTCTCCCAGTGTCTTCAAATTTCTCTTTAGATCTTTTCTGCACTGTAGGTATGGGGTCCCACTTGAACCAGCCCTAGGTTCTTTTAGAGGTCCTACTCACAAGGAGATGGTGCCAAATTTCATCTTAAGCATTCACACTTTCTCAGACATTTAATTCTGGGGCATTATTATTCTTCACAAATTCAGGAATTGTGATCGTATACATTGTGCTCCTGAAATTATGTGTGATTGGATGCCCTAAAAATGACACGCAGGTGAAAAGTTCCCTCCTAATAATAGTAATATAGCAAAGCTTTCTTCTGTATTCTTAAATGTTGCAGTTGCCCCCTGCTACTGGCTGTCTGGGATCCAGATAACATTCTGCTCACTTGCTTGGGTAAAGTTAGAATGTCAGAAAGATAGAATTACCACAACTCATTGCAGGCAGTAACCAAATGTGTTAAATATTACCATTGTTCTGTCCACCTTATGGTCTTGCTTACAGTGAGAAAGGAGGAAAACCGCATGATCCTTCCGTGATGTAATCTACATGTTGGCGCAGTATTGTAGGTGGGCCTGGTTGTAGCAAACCCTAGTGTTTGCAGAGCAAAAACTGCCTTGATCCCAAATCGAGAGTTATCAAAAATAAACATAGGATTTAACCTCCATTGGATGGGGACATTATTATGCTGAGTGCTCCTGCATATATGGGAGAAACGTGTGACTGGTGGCCATCACAACAGGCAGAGACCAGTAAAGTCACTTGTGAAAAAGGCCATCAACTTTGGGAAGATGACGTACCTAACCTTAGGAATCTGTCTGCTCATGCTTTCAGCTCTGATCAAAGAGGTATGCAAAAATCTACTTACCGCCCATTGTGATCTGCAGGCCTGATGCTGTTTATTTAATTTCTAGCATATTTTTATTGCAGCAGTATTTTCATGTGAGGTTCCTGCTCTGGCTTTGTGGAATCATATATATATATAATGAATACAGAAACTTCATTTATTCTTTCCTTCAAAAAAGAAACACCCATTTAAACAAAAAAAAAAACATTGATTTCATTGAATCATTGTCTCATCCCACCTGGGATTGTCCCACTGTTGGTCAGTTCTTAGATGCCTTGTTATGTCTTACAGTATTTGGCTCTCCAGTGTGTGACAAGATTGTTGCTGTGCAGGTTCTGCCACAAACAAAATAAGTGCTTACGAACAGCTTTCAGGAAAAACGTCATGACATAGATCCAAAACTGTAAATACAATTAGTAGTGGTGGCATAAACTAAAACTTTATTTTTTGATAAATAACTTCTGAGTATGGACATTTTTTTAATGTTAGGAAATTCTGATTCTATCTGTAAAAAGTGATTTTTTAACATCATGTTTGGTTTCTTTAACAAGTATTGTTTTCATTGTTTCATTGGAAGCCCTCATTTCGGTGAGTGGAATGAACCTGAAAGTAATAAAAGACAATCCAATAATAATATTTATGTTAGGTCTAGTATCTATGCCTTAAAAAAATCACCAATCCATTGTAGACACGTTTTGAGCGTGTATTTGCTAGTGTGATTTTTATACTGATAATTTTGTAGAAGAAATTTTAATGATAATTTTCTAGACGTGTGAAGCAAGTACAGGATTAAATGCATCTTTCAGTATTTGCATATATGGCATTTGGTAACATTAGTATTTCAGTATATAACTATATTAGTAACAAATTATTAACTAATTATTACTTTATCAGTGCTTCAAGTTGGTGCCCTTGGGGTTCAAAATATAGGGAACTAAGATGAAAACTACCAATTTCAAAGCAGACAAATGTTCTATATGGAAGGACTTTCAGCTGGCAGTCTTTCTGTTACCTCAGACAAAACCTTAATCTTAGACAGAGACAAAGCATCGAATATATTGTATCTCGTTTTATAAAGCTGGTTAAGTCTACACTAATTATAAAGAAGCTGCCAATAATTGAACCCCAATCAATTTCTAAAGCCACATCAAGTATTTAAAACTCTCTGTGATTTGATCACTTTTGAGAGACATAAAGAACTGAAGGAATACTGTGGGCATTAGTATATTGAGGTTATATGAAATCAATCTCAAGGCATTAAAAGATTCAAATTTAATTACTTTTTTTATTGAATTTGTCATCCAGCAACAAATTTATTACACAGCTAAAATGAGCTATACTCTAAGTTACCAACCCGTTGTGCCGTGATATTTTCACTTGGTAGATTTTGCAAATATGTTAAATAATCTTAGCATTTAGAAGACCTTTAGGATTCCCAGCTTGGGAAATTCATTATATATAATGTCTTTCTATATTTTAAAGTGTATATGTGATGTTTATATACCATACAAATACTGTTTTAGTTTCTGTTATAACTGAGACTTTGTCAGTTGTTGTGGCTATGAACTATAATGAAACGTTTCAGAAATATGAAAAGCACTTTGCAAAGCAACTTTAAAGACTTCCTTGTCGATACCAGTTTTTGTCTTTATCACCTTTATCGGTTGAGGGCTTTGAGTTTTGAAGGAGTGACTTTTCAGAAGGTTCTCTGAGAAATTTATTATAATTTATATGCAGACTGACACAGCTGTAAAGACAGAAGACAAGGCCGTCGCAACCACAGCTAAAATCCACACTAACGCCTCAACAACTCCCAAGACCTCACACACCACGGACATGCCCAAGACAACACAACCGACCCACAAAACAACTAAGGTCACCACTAAAGACACAGCCACTTCCAGGAGCTCCCACACCAGCATACACGTGGACAAGACAACTAAAGGAGGGAGTCCAGCCATCATGACTTCATACACCCTCCTTCTTGGATCCCTGGCCACCACCCTTTTGTATCTCCTCCTGGGCTGAACATCAGCAAAGCTGCCTTCCTGAACCGGCCCCAGCAGTGCCCTTCTGAGACTGTCCTGAATTTGTGATCCATTTCTAAGACAGGCACAGCCTTCGAAAAGGTTTCTATTTGCGGTCGATTTTCATTTTTATAATCCTTACCAGCAGCTCCACAGACTCAGTTCAGAGCTAAAAAATAAATATGCTAAAATCATTAAAAAAAGAATATCAGTAAGCTTGTTCTTGAAGGTGCCCCTCAGTGTCTGATCTAAATGGAAATCCATTCTTCATACAAAGGTACTAATAAACAGGAATTGAACAAAATTGTTAACAGATATGTCCACATATCTCACACAAAATGAACAATGTGTATAAAGAATAACCTGGGCAGTCTCGGGCTTGGACTGGGGAGCTAAAGAATCTCAGCTAGCTCCACTATATGAAGGAAGAAAAGCTATTGCAGTTGTATACATTATAAATTCTAAGATACGCAATGTTCTAAATTTCTGATGTTGGCATTAAAAGACTTTCTTTGCTTTGTTTTGTGCTTGGGCTCATTAGTGCACCATCCATCGTGTAGATACAATCCTGCATCAATGTATGGGTTTAGCCTGAAAATAATCAAAGACGATACAATTCTAATATCCATGTTAGAAATCTTCTGTTAAAATTACCCCCTCACTATTTTAATGACAGCACATGAAAAAGAGAATATTACTGGTTATGTACCTGCTTGTATGAATACTACGTCTGCCATGTGTGGAGCATTATCTACTGTAGGGTCCAATAATTGATGTAATGTCCAGTAAACACATAAACTGTAAATACACTGTAAGTAGTGTTAATATATACAGTATATAAATGCGGCATTTAGTTTGCCACACTTTTTTGCAGGTTTTTACAATAAAGCCTTTTTCACTATGCAAAGAACTGTTTCTACGTTACTCCAAAATGAGGCACTGGCACTTTATATACAGTATGTCCAATTAATCAGAAAAACAATGTAAAAGACATTGTCTTTTAGCTGAAAACTCTGAGGGGTGCAAATAATAGGGGGATTTGATTTCTATCTTCTAATAAAACTGTTCACTCCAAGTCCTTGAGGACCACTGTCTTTTGAATTCATTCTGTCCTGGGATTTTATTGAATTCATGAATCAATTGTTTTTACAGAGGAGAACATTTCAATACATCTTTAATCTTAAAAGTCATTCACTTTTCTAGACCCACCTGTTACTGAATTCCCCAGGACAGTGGATGTTCTTTTAAGCATTGGCAAATAACTATTGGCAATATATGAGCATCGTTTTAAATGATTTCTAATTGGGACTATACTGTATGTCTTACTCTAATGTTTTAGTGGGTGACCTCACTATTAAGAGACAGTAGGCTAGCTTTACAGGTAACTGCTGCTCTGGCTTCTTTTACCCACTTGAGAGAGTGCTATGAACCAGAAAAAGGTTACAATTACAATAAATTAATTGCTATTCATTACAAATGGAAAGCATAAAGTTGTATTTAAACTTAACAACTATGATGATATTAATGGTTTGGTCAGCAATAACATGGATTTCCTATCTACTGTATATGGCATATGATTGGTTAAAAAATAAACAATTCATATTCAAACATACCAATATACAGCACCACTTCTGTAAGTCACACACCAACAGTATTTTGCAGGTCCACTTGCAATAAAGGAGTACACTGGTCTGATACCCTTCTGACAGGTCACATCGCCATGGGTGTATTTCGATTGACTGGCCACCAGATTTGAGAAACACCAACAACACTCTCATTGCACAGCAGTGTAATCTATTCTACTTTTCACGAATTAAAGGCTATTGTACAAAGCCACAATCAGGACTCTGGGCATTTCAGATTTTGTTTTTTACAATTTCTTGGCAACAATTTTAGAGTGAACTCCTATGCACTGGCAGTCTGATTGATGTCCTTGTGTTATGGCCTGAAGGTCACGTGGTTTTCAGATAACAGCCACAGTCATTGTAACCAGGCAAGCGCTCAGAAGTGCTGAGTTAAGATTAACCAGTCTGTACAGGTCGATCTGCATCTTCCTAGATCACATCCATCCATTTTCATTTTCTAGACACTTCTCCCCAGTTCAGGGGAGCCGGGGAGCCTATCCTGGGAATCAGGGGGCGCAGGATGCCCATCCACCACTGGGCAGACACAGAGACACAAACACATGCATGCACACACTCCCACTCAGGGTCAATTTCCCCAGAAGCCAGTTAAACCACCAGCATGCTATTGGACTATGGAAGGAAAATGCAGCACCCAGAAGATACCTGTACAAAAACAGGGAGAACAGACAAACTCCATGCAGATGTTACCCCAGGAACTGCACTCAGCACTGCCACCCAACAATACTAACCATTGTGCCACTGTACCACCCTTAAATGCTATAATCTTTAGGAGATGTTGCTCGCAAAGTAAATTGCATTTTATTTTCATACATTGGCCTTCTTTCCTCTACAAAACTATACAGGCTTAATAAGTTACTTATGAAGTGTAATGAGATTTCCTGGAAACAAATGTTTTTTTATTCGTCCGTGCTGAATCTGAAAAGCCTTGCATGACTCACCAAGGTAACCCACAATATACAGTATTTAAGGCCGGATGCACTGGACGGTTGTCAGCCTGACCTTCAGAGGAGCTGATAGAGACACTATCAAACCACATCAGCACTATTTCAGGACAGCAAGATGAAGTGCATTGCCTTGGCTCTTTGCATCTTGGCTCTAAATATGCTGCTAACTGGGGTAAGTACTGGCTACTGTTGACAGTAAATTAAACAGGCATCGGAACTGTGACATCATTTGAAAGGCAGTATTACAACTGAGCCATACAAAATCCTTAAAAAACACAAAAAATTGGATTTTCTTCCTAATTTCCATTTGAAAGTGGTCCTTGTCTTCATCCCGTCACTGTGTGGCGTAACATGAATTTCTAGTTTGACGTATTTGAAGTAACAAAAATAGAATGTGGTGCTTGGGCTTTTGCCAGTACTTTTATGATTGGATCTTCACTGTTATTATTAATAATTGTGATCACTAATAAATTGTGATCATTAATAATGGGCAACACCATTATTCAGAGCAAAATAAAATGAATGTAAAACAGATTGCAATACATCTAATAAAAACATATATAATTAGTATTGCATATTGACCTGTATCAAACATACATTCAGTACAAAATAATAGAAAGAAAGAGCACAAAAGAAAACAGAATAAATGTCAAGTTGCATTGGAAGAGTTTAATTGAAGTGAGATGGTACTATACTGATTTAGTAGTGAAGGAAAATTACTGGAATGTGTCTGTAGGTTTTGAACCCCTAGAATAAATTCTACCATCAATTATGTAGTTAATTGTGTCATGAATTAAAAACAGATGTGAGTGGTAAAGATGGTAGACTAGTAAAGGAAACAATTGACAACTTGGTCTTGAAATTCACGTTTTGCAATTCTCAAAGTAAACAAATAGTGGCCTTGATTCTCAAAGTAATTATGGGCCTGTCCGGATTCTTTGGAGATAGCTCTGCACAAAATATCAAAAATTCTTTGTGGCTAACCAAGTTCCCCAACATTAATTACAGATTGGAAAGAAAATTATGAACAGGAAAAATGTATCATAAAGCCTAGACAACTTGAAAAAAATACAATCACCATCAATAATACAGAAATAACTGTTATAACCGGTAACAAGAATAATAATATCTGTATTTAGAGTTTGAAGAGGTAAAAATACCCAAAATAATTTTTGCAGTCTTTAGAAATTCTTTGATGTAGAGTTGTAGCCTTTATTGATTCCTATTATTCCTTCTGAGGGTGAAGGGAACTAAGTGATTGCATTAAAATAATATCGCACACTTCAAATTGAACAAAGACAGATCAGTTCATTGGCTGTTGTGTTCCTTTTTTCTAGAATCTGAACAAGCAGTGAAAGAAATCAAGTTTGCGTTTAATCAAATATGCAAACAGACATTTGTTTCAAATATATCACCAACTTGTGTATATGTGTGCACACAACATAAGCAGTTTTTATTAACATGTCACTACAAAGCTGTTCTCACAGACCACGTTGTGATAGCTTAATGTTATAAAATTGTTTCACCAACTTGAACAGTAAGCTTGCAACTTTTGTACTGTATATACAGAACATAATGTACATATAAGCACAAAGGCTATAGTTATATTTTTTTCTCTTTAAATTAAACCCTAATTAGGAAACAGCAGCTGAAACGAACACCACCAGCTCTACCAGCACTACTACTCAAACAGGCACCATGACCACAGGAACAGTTAACTCATGGACCACACCTAGTAGCAGTCCAACCATGGTGACTTCAAATGGCCTGTTATGGGGATCCCTGGTGTCAGTGTTCCTCTATTCACTTCTATGCTGAAAACAGACCTGCCTGACCAGGAGAACTCAGAAACTCTGTCTAAAAACAGAGGCATGAAGAGACATTGAACAATCGGGGAGGATCGCAGCATTCATAAAAGGAATTCTGTTTCTTTAATTTCTTTTACATCCAGCACCTTTTTTTAAGTTTGACAATTATGTCACAGCTAATTATAAAACAAAGTCCCCAATATCCTATTTTTTAGAATGTTCTAGAACCATCATTAATCAATTGCAAGACACTATAAAACTACAGAAATGACAAAGATTAAAAAGACAGAAGCACTTAGCAACATAGCATTTTGCCCTAAAACAGATCCCTTTAAAGTTTAAATTATTTAACTATTCGCTGTGAAGTTCTGAATTACAGTATGTTTTGTTAATTTATTTTGAATTTCTGACAAGGGAATATCATTAAGAAAAACAGTTTTACTTCCACAGACCTTAAGCACAAAATTGTGTAGTGCATGAAACTGTGATTGTGACTTTTTATGGTGGATAATTTTTATACAAATGGAAATGTATACACAATTAAACAGATTATAAAAATGTGAAATTTCTCTTCTATATTTGACAGACGCATGAAGAACAATGCAAACAAAACACATACTGTATACTCTAGGATAAGACAGACTGATGATAATTAATGGGTCTAATACAATGACTACAACAAAGTTCTGTGACATACAGGAAATGGCAGAAACAAAACATTAATCATGATATACTGCCTTACACCACTTGCCAAGAAATGAAATCAGGAGTGAATGTCCTTATGAAACCAGTTTACTGCAAAATGTCAGAAAAAATCCTTCAAATAATTCAAACATTTACCTGAGAATAGCTGTGTTATAAATGTACTTCTGGAACAATTTGTCCTGACGTGCAAGTAGCCCCCACAAAAAACTTTGCTAATTAAACAACTTGAAATAATTTGGTGAAATACAGTTAACATAGAAATAAAATGATGCACATGTAATGCGACAGATGAAAATGTATTACAAAACAAAACTGTCCTTTTTTGCTACTGACATTAACCCACTAATACTTTTAAACCTGCTTGGCACACCTGGTACTAAAGAGGAAAACAGAGGATATTGGTGGGACATACTGTAGCAAATGGGATTAGGGAATAGAAAATCTGAAAATGCTTCTGAACAGTTTAGGAATGTGCTGTGTGGATTTTGTACAGAGATAGTCTGTGTTATCTTCAGGCCCTTCACAACGTTTTGCAGGTGTATAATATCCACAGCTGTGCTGAAGCTTGGGAATAACATACTCTTTAACATTGCAGTTGTTGTAATAACTGCAACTGACTTCTGCCCTAAATTCCACATGCTCCCATTTTCACTGCTGAGACAATTTCAGATAAGTAACGTCTCTGCTGAAGAGGTGTGTCTGTCTGCAGCAGAACATGCATACAAAAAGGGAGGACATAAACATCATACTTCGAGGGGCTAAAGTACCATTTTGATACCTGAGAACACCATTCGTATAATCAGGGATTACACATTCCCTAACAGCTGCAGAATTGTCACTTGCTTTAATGAGTATCTATCCATCCATTTTCTAACTGCTTCATCCAATTCAAGGTTGCAGTGTAGATGGAGCCTATCCCAGCAAGCAACTGGCACAAGGCAGGATACACCCTGGACAGGACACCAGTCCATCACAGGGCACAGACACAAACACAGACACATTCATACCATGGCCAGATTTTCCAAAAGCTGTTTAACCTACCAGTATGTCCTTAGACTGTGGGAGGAAACCAGAGCACCTGGAGAAAAACCCACACAAACACAAGATCATCAAACGTCACACATAGCACCCAGGTCCAGAATTGATCCCAGGGCCCCAGCGCTGCGGGGCAGCAATGTTGACCACTGTGCCAATGTGTTGCCATCATTAAAGAACAAGTAATAGGTTTATTCCATGCTGAAAAAAAGAAGAAAGAGAACACAACGTTTCGGCCGTGGAGGCTTCTTCAGGTGTTTTCAGCATGGAATAAACCTATGACTTGTTCCTTTGCAGCCTACGTATGCCGACGCAGCTCCCCACCTGAATCATTAAAGAATACTTATTGAGCATTTTTGGAAAAGAACATTCCAAAATAGTTTTACAGAAGAGAACACTGCTTTCATTATATAGAAAATAAAGCAACACCTTTTCTTCCAAAAAAGCGGTAGAACAACTTTGCTGTGCTATTGTATTCTATCAGTATTTGTGTTCATATGTGCTTTAGTTTGTTAGACTACGTCAAACATCATCATTACAGATAAAAAAAAAACTTGACTATAAAAGAAATCCACTTCTGGTTCCCTGCCTAGAAGAAGACCAGTTAAAATGTTACCTTGAATGAGTAACATGTGTTTTAAAAATATTTTGATAAACATTACATTAAGCATGCACAGTACAACAAAGTGAAGGTATATTTGTTTCAAATACATATTTAGGCTGAATTATGTATAATTACATGAACATTAAAAGTTTTAAATGCTTCACTTACACTTATTTTGTGTTCATCCTAAATTATTTATTATCATTTCTCTGACAGGAAGGCAAAAGGAGCTAGATGAGGCTCTTTGTTGACCTGATCATAACCATTTCCAATACAATATATACACAATATACAGGTAAACAAGTTCAATTAGAATTAAAAACAATTGCACAAAAAAAATTATAATGAGGTAGATGATGTAGGTGTGGTCCAAGTTACATGGCCAAATGTGTTCACCATATAAAATTCAAATCAAGCAACTAGATAACAGACCCAACAGAATATGATGGCATCAAATCATTGTTTATTGAATATAAAGCTCATTTGCTTACTAGCTTCACAATAAACACTTCATTTCTGAATGTCACCCCCCCAAAAAAAAACTCTTCTAAAACTTCAAATTTCACTTCACACAACAGGCACCTCAATCACTTACTTCTTTGCTTACTTCTCCCTCCGGTGCAGCACACACCATAAAATAACAGCCCCAGTCACTTCCTAGCGACTGGAAATCAAAAGCCCACTTGTAGCCTCCACTTCCTCGTTTTTAAATGCTGCTTGACCAATTATCAGTTAGCAATAGGTCAGGTGACTGAGAAGGCAGGTCATTCACTATTGCTCTCTGGGGAGTACTTGTTTCAGTTCCGGGTCACCACCTTAGCTTAGCTTTTCTACAACATACTGTATATTAGCAGCTCTTAGGGATGCCATAAACAACTACTTTGAAAGCCAAACACAAAAGCAAGTTTTCAAAATAATTTAGTTTTTAAATACATTATTTTTAAATAAAACCAATGAGCAGTACTGTAAATATTCTGGGGAAAATCTATTTGCTGTATATCACTGAGTCAACCAACATAGCTAAAGCAAGAGATTTCTTATAAACAGAACCATATATAGGAATATAAGTTAGATACAATATGACACAGCAGTGAAACAAATCAGTACACATCAACCATCCTTATCTGTTGCTCTCTTCTGGTTTTCTTTTTGAATCTAGGAATTTTCTGTGTAAACAGAGACCCAGATGTGACTATGTTGCATTGCCTGTCATAGTCCTATACAGAGCTTGTTTTCCAAATAACATGCTTTACAGTTATAACTCACCGTTCAACAGCTCTCTGGCTCAAGCATGATGTAAAATGTAAAGTGTTGAATTTCTGCCATATGGTTCCTTTTGCGTTAAAATGAAACTCCAAGCAAGCAAGAATAGGAGTGAACAACACCCAATAGAATGGCTGAAGACCCCTTGACCGCTGATCTCCAATTCCACGTTTCCAGATAATCTAAACCCCAGTTGAGAGGTGACATGGCTGGTGGAGATGTCCGACGTTTGCTGCTCTTTCAAAGATGAATAACATTAAAACATTCAGGTTGTCAACCTTCAGTTTTCTTTCATTTCTTGACAATAGCCCTAAAAACAGAAATCTAAATTGATACAGCTAGATTGTCTCAATCATTCACATAGTTAAAATAACATCAACAATACCATTCAGCATTCAGCGTTCACATTTCCTTCAGTCCAGAAGACTGAAAAGTCAGTTTACAGCAACCACACACTATTACATATGCACAAGAGATACAAACAGAAAAAAAAAATTTAAACAATCTCGTAAGATTTTTACTGCGTGTTCCCAATGACCAGGATTCATATCAGATATATTGAAATAAATAATGCACTGCAAAATAACACAGAACAGTCTATTGCATCCAGAACACTGTGACATTGGGGCATTTCTACACTGCACCAGAAATCCAGGACAGGCTGTTAAAGTTTACCACCTGCTAAGTGTGCATTTTACTGCATTTTACTTTGTCTACACTTGTATTAGTTCAATATGACCCAGAGGCATTATGACAACCCAATACAGAAGTGATTTTCAAATTTTATGCACAAAGCTTTACATTTTGTTTTCCCATGGTTTGTTTTTTGTACTTTGCCATATTTTACATTTGTTTTTAACCTCCGTTTATTCAATAACAGATCATCCTAATTCAAGCTGAAATCCCCCTCTGACCATTATTCCTGTTGCCATCAAACAGAGTGATGGGTTTTATTTCATGATCTAAAACTAAAAAAAACACAATGCAAGATTGTAGGTTCCCAGGTGGCACAGTGCTGTGCTCAGAAAAAAAGGCTGCTGTTCAGGTCATCATTGTAAATTACATAATTGAGAATTTATTCACACCAGACTTAATGTGATAAATAAAAGATTCACATGAAAAAGACTGTCACGGAGATAAGGATCAGAAGCACCATTAATAGTAATATCATGTCACATCACAGTAAAACAAATCATGTGTTTTTTCCTTACTGTCATGAGTATTTTTTTTTTGGTGATAGAGCAAACAAAACTTTCCTGGCTCTTATTTCAAAACATCAAAACAGACTGACTCTTCTGCCCACCAGAAACATCTTCATATCAGTTGAAGTTATTTAGTCTAGTTATTTTAGACAATAATTTGTTCTGAGTCTTGCCTGGTCTTAGACACAACACAAAATTAGACACATCAGTTAGTAACAATTCCAAAACTTTTATCCCTGGAAATCTTATCTTACTCAAAATGTTTGATTTGAAAACACCCATGTTATCTACAATAACTGCACTCTTATAATTGTCTTATTCTTATTTTAATTGAAAGGTTTCAATTAAATGGAAGTAAAGCATGGAAGTAAACACTGTTTCCTTGCAGCTCTTGGCTCCTGGGATTGATTCTGGCGTTATGGTGCTTTCTTATGATTTTACATGTCCTTCCCTTATTCATGTTGGATCTTTCTTGGAGGTTTGGTTTCTTTACACCTTTAAAAGACATGGTGGTTAAGCTAATTGGTCTCTAATCTGAGGAGCGATTACTGGAACATTTTAATCCAGAGCAGTTTGTATTGTCTCAGGAAAGCCTATTAAACAATTTCACACATACACGTTCTGATAGGCTATAGCAGAATTAATGCCAAGTGTATATATGTACAGTATACTAAATATACAACCACATACACAAAACGGTCACTGCCTGAATCAACTGTGATAAAACTGCCTAAGAACTGAAAACAGAATGAAACCATTTAATTGATGTTTAACATCCAAGGTCTTATAAGCTACACACTCTCATACACATTTTAATGAAGCACAAAGTTACATATTATAATATTTAATATAATATTTTAACTTTACGCTACGCTCTAAAACAATACTCCAAAGACAGAAACAGTTATGAATAATCCAGCACCTGGTGTTGGCTTATAATGTGGAGTCTGCTGTGCAATGGGATCTCTTCAGCGGGATTCCTTGTGTTTCCTCAAACATTGCTTAGGAGCATAATACAATTTTTACCAAAGAAAAAGATATATGTATAACAACAGCATATCCATTTTACAATAAAAATAATGCATGCACAAAATGTCTGCAGCAAATGGTAAGTCCCCATAACTTTTTTGGTGGGAAAGAAAAATATAACACATAAAATAAAAAAAAACGTATCTACAGAATGTACCAAAATGTATATACACTATTTAAAAAAAGAAACTACATTTATGTACAGTGCATTGGAATGAGTTTTTTTTTCCCCTGGGCTCT